>NC_053396.1:86015126-87259662 GCF_905171765.1 Bufo bufo
ATCCACAGCTGTAGATCGATCACTGTCTTAAGTGTTTTGGAGGAGTTAATCACTGCCTAATCTCGCCCTAACGTCGCAGCTGCAACCTCTCCCTACACTTGTAACAGCAGAGTGACGTGCAGCGCTACGTGACCCAAGCTTATATAGAGGCTGGGTCACATGCTGCACTGGCCAATCACAGCCATGCCAATAGTAGGCATGGCTGTGATGGCCTCTTGGGGCAAATAGTATGACGCTTGTTGATTGGCTGCTTTGCAGCCTTTCAAAAAGCGCCAAGAAAGCGCCGAACACCGAACCCGGACTTTTACGAAAATGTTCGGGTTCGGGTCCGTAACACGGACACCCCAAAATTCGGTACGAACCCGAACTACACAGTTCGGGTTCGCTCATCCCTAATGATGAGACAAAATGGACATAGGTCAATAAAAATTATCGCAACTCACCCAATGATACGTTCCAGAATAGGAGATTACAGGAACAACAAACTGAAACAAAAACCTGCTCAACATCCACCAGAAAAATACATGCAATAGCTGGCACTATAAATAAGTGGTGGATTCGGGCAAAGCCCTCTCCGACCAGAGAGAACCAAACATGCAATCTATATAAGTTTCATTTAAATTGAAATATTGAAATAAATAAACTTTTTGACAAATATTCTAATATATTAAGATGCACCTATATAAGAAAAAAATAAAGGAATAATTAAGGGCTTCCCTTTGAACTTGTGAACACTGCCCTTTGAGGAAAGTAGGAGATATATACTATATAGACAAAAGTATTGTGACACCTACATATTGCACCCACAGGAGCATTTATGACATCCAACAATAAATCAATAGTCATTAATACAGAGTTGATTTCCTCTTTGCAGCTAAAACAGCTTCCAGGTAGAAATGAGCGAACCCGAACTGTATAGTTCGGGTTCGTACCGAATTTTGGGGTGTCCGTGACACGGACCCGAACCCGAACATTTTCGTAAAAGTCCGGGTTCGGGTTCGGTGTTCGGCGCTTTCTTGGCGATTTTTGAAAGGCTGCAAAGCAGCCAATCAACAAGCGTCATACTACTTGGCCCAAGAGGCCATCACAGCCATGCCTACTATTGGCATGGCTGTGATTGGCCAGTGCACCATGTGACCCAGCCTCTATTTAAGCTGGAGTCACGTAGCGCCGCACGTCACTCTGCTATGATCAGTATAGGGAGAGGTTGCAGCTGCGACGTTAGGGCGAGATTAGGCAGATTAACTCCTCCAAAAGACTTCATTCTGTGATCGATCTGCAGCTGTGGATCATTGAAGTGCTATTATTGACTTGCTCACTTTTTTGAGGCTGCCCAGAGCGTTTTTAGATCACTTTTTTTCTGGGGTGATCGGCGGCCATTTTGTGACTTGTGGTGCGCCAGCACGAGCTATCACCAAGTGTATTTAACCATCGATAGTGTGGTTATTTTGTGCTATATCCTACATCAGTTGCAGCATGAGCCTGTGTCACCGAAGTGCATTTAACCATCAACAGTCTGGTTATTTTTTGGCCATATACTACATCAGCTGCAGGCTGAGCCTGTGTCACCCAAGTGCATTTAACCATCAACAGTCTGATTATTTTTTGGCCATATACTACATCAGCTGCAGGCTGAGTCTGTGTCACCCAAGTGTATTTAACCATCGATAGTGTGGTTATTTTGTGCTATATCCTACATCAGCTGCAGGCTGAGCCTGTGTCACCCAAGTGCATTTAACCATCAACAGTCTGATTATTTTTTGGCCATATACTACATCTGGTGCAGGCTGAGCCTGTGTCACCCAAGTGCATTTAACCATCAACAGTCTGATTATTTTTTTGCCATATACTACATCTGGTGCAGGCTGAGCCTGTGTCACCCAAGTGCATTTAACCATCAACAGTGTGGTTATTTTTTGGCCATATATTACATCAGGGGCAAGTTGAGCCTGTCACCCAGCGCCTAAAAAATAGACCTGACATTTCTATTCAACCAAATCTGCACAGTTTTAGCTGGTCAAGTTATTTGTAGTGACCGTAAAAGCAGACTTTTTGTTCTGGGTTGAAAAAGCATTCCCAAATTTGCCATTCTGAAAATAACTAGTTTGTGGTATTAGAGGCCTACTTGAAATCTATCCCAAAAAGAAAATCTTACATTGAAGGTATTGATAGTGTCATTCAGAAAAACCTAAGACACACGCTAGCGTGCTGATAGAAGTGTCATTCTGTGATTAAACCTATAACTGTCACACAGCGCAAAAAAAAAAACAGGTCTCACATCTCTATTCAACCAAATCTGCACAGTTTTAGCTGGTCAAGTTATTTGTAGTGACCATAAAAGCAGACTTTTTGTTCTGGGTTGAAAAAGCATTCCCAAATTTGCCATTCTCAAAATTGTGGTGAACGGGAACAATGAGGAAAACATCTAATAAGGGACGCGGACGCGGACGTGGACATGGTCGTGGTGGTGTTAGTGGACCCTCTGGTGCTGGGAGAGGACGTGGCCGTTCTGCCACAGCCACACGTCCTAGTGAACCAACTACCTCAGGTCCCAGTAGCCAGCAGAATTTACAGCGATATTTGGTGGGGCCCAATGCCGTTCTAAAGATGGTAAGGCCTGAGCAGGTACAGGCATTAGTCAATTGGGTGGCCGACAGTGGATCCAGCACGTTCACATTATCTCCCACCCAGTCTTCTGCAGAAAGCGCACAGATGGCGCATGAAAACCAAGCCCATCGGTCTGTCACATCACCCCCATGCATATCAGGGAAACTGTCTGAGCCTCAAGTTATGCAGCAGTCTCTTATGCTGTTTGAAGACTCTGCTGCCAGGGTTTCCCAAGGGCATCCACCTAGCCCTTCCCCAGGGGTGGAAGAGATAGAATGCACTAACGCACAACCACTTATTTTTCCTGATGATGAGGACATGGGAATACCACCTCAGCACGTCTCTGATGATGACGAAACACAGGTGCCAACTGCTGCGTCTTTCTGCAGTGTGCAGACTAAACAGGAGGTCAGGGATCAAGACTGGGTGGAAGACGATGCAGGGGACGATGAGGTCCTAGACCCCACATGGAATGAAGGTCGTGCCACTGACTTTCACAGTTCGGAGGAAGAGGCAGTGGTGAGACCGAGCCAACAGCGTAGCAAAAGAGGGAGCAGTGGGCAAAATCAGAACACCCGCCGCCAAGAGACTCCGCCTGCTACTGACCGCCGCCATCTGGGACCGAGCACCCCAAAGGCAGCTTCAAGGAGTTCCCTGGCATGGCACTTCTTCAAACAATGTGCTGACAACAAGACCCGAGTGGTTTGCACGCTGTGCCATCAGAGCCTGAAGCGAGGCATTAAGGTTCTGAAACTTAGCACAACCTGCATGACCAGGCACCTGCATGCAAAGCATGAACTGCAGTGGAGTAAACACCTTAAAAACAAGGAAGTCACTCAGGCTCCCCCTGCTACCTCTTCTGCTGCTGCCTCCTCGGCCTCTTCTGCTGCTGCTGCCGCCGCCTCGGCCTCTTCCTCCGCCTCTTCCTCCGCCTCTGGAGGAACGTTGGCACCTGCCGCCCAGCAAACATGGGATGTACCACCAACACCACCACCTGCGTCACCAAGCATCTCAACTATGTCACACGGCAGCGTTCAGCTCTCCATCTCACAAACATTTGAGAGAAAGCGTAAATTCTCACCTAGCCACCCTCGATCCCTGGCCCTGAATGCCAGCATTTCTAAAATACTGGCCTATGAAATGCTGTCATTTAGGCTGGTGGACACACACAGCTTCAAACAGCTCATGTCACTTGCTGTCCCACAGTATGTTGTTCCCAGCCGCCACTACTTCTCCAAGAGAGCTGTGCCTTCCCTGCACAAACAAGTGTCCGATAAAATCAAGTGTGCACTGCGCAACGCCATCTGTGGCAAGGTCCACCTAACCACAGATACGTGGACCAGTAAGCACGGCCAGGGACGCTATATCTCCCTAACTGCACACTGGGTAAATGTAGTGGCGGCTGGGCCCCAGGCGGAGAGCTGTTTGGCGCACATCCTTCCGCCGCCAAGGATCGCAGGGCAACATTCTTTGCCTCCTGTCTCCTCCTCCTCCTACTCAGCTTCCTCCTCCTCTTCTTCCACCTGCTGATCCAGTCAGCCACACACCTTCACCACCAAATTCAGCACAGCACGGGGTAAACGTCAGCAGGCCATTCTGAAACTCATATGTTTGGGGGACAGGCCCCACACCGCACAGGAGTTGTGGCGGGGTATAGAACAACAGACCGACGAGTGGTTGCTGCCGGTGAGCCTCAAGCCCGGCCTGGTGGTGTGCGATAATGGGCGAAATCTCGTTGCAGCTCTGGGACTAGCCGGTTAGACGCACATCCCTTGCCTGGCGCATGTGCTGAATTTGGTGGTGCAGAAGTTCATTCGCAACTACCCCGACATGTCAGAGCTGCTGCATAAAGTGCGGGCCGTCTGTTCGCGCTTCCGGCGTTCACACCCTGCCGCTGCTCGCCTGTCTGCGCTACAGCGTAACTTCGGCCTTCCCGCTCACCGCCTTATATGCGACGTGCCCACCAGGTGGAACTCCACCTTGCATATGCTGGACAGACTGTGCGAGCAGCAGCAGGCCATAGTGGAGTTTCAGCTGCAGCACGCACGGGTCAGTCGCACTGCGGATCAGACCCACTTCACCACCAATGACTGGGCCTCCATGCGAGACCTGTGTGCCCTGTTGCGCTGTTTCGAGTACTCAACCAACATGGCCAGTGGCGATGACGCCGTTATCAGCGTTACAATACCACTTCTATGTCTCCTTGAGAAAACACTTAGGGCGATGATGGAAGAGGAGGTGGCCCAGGAGGAAGAGGAGGAAGAGGGGTCATTTTTAGCACTTTCAGGCCAGTCTCTTCGAAGTGACTCAAATGTGGCCAGACAGGGCCCACTACTGGAGGACGAGGAGGACGAGGATGAGGAGGAGGTGGAGGAGGATGAGGATGAAGCATGTTCACAGCGGGGTGGCGCCCAAAGCAGCTCGGGCCCATCACTGGTGCGTGGCTGGGGGGAAACACAGGACGATGACGATACGCCTCCCACAGAGGACAGCTTGTCCTTACCTCTGGGCAGCCTGGCACACATGAGCGACTACATGCTGCAGTGCCTGCGCAACGACAGCAGAGTTGCCCACATTTTAACGTGTGCGGACTACTGGGTTGCCACCCTGCTGGATCCCCGGTACACAGACAATGTGCCCACCTTACTTCCTACACTGGAGCGTGATAGGAAGATGCGCGAGTACAAGCGCACGTTGGTAGACGCGCTACTGAGAGCATTCCCAAATGTCACAGGGGAACCAGTGGAAGCCCAAGGCGAAGGCAGAGGAGGAGCAAGAGGTCGCCAACGCAGCTGTGTCACGCCCAGCTCCTCTGAGGGCAGGGTTAGCATGGCAGAGATGTGGAAAAGTTTTGTCAACACGCCACAGCTAAGTGCACCACCACCTGATACGGAACGTGTTAGCAGGAGGCAACATTTCACTAACATGGTGGAACAGTACCTGTGCACACCCCTCCACGTACTGACTGATGGTTCGGCCCCATTCAACTTCTGGGTCTCCAAATTGTCCACGTGGCCAGAGCTAGCCTTTTATGCCTTGGAGGTGCTGGCCTGCCCGGCGGCCAGCGTTTTGTCTGAACGTGTATTCAGCACGGCAGGGGGCGTCATTACAGACAAACGCAGCCGCCTGTCTACAGCCAATGTGGACAAGCTGACGTTCATAAAAATGAACCAGGCATGGATCCCACAGGACCTGTCCATCCCTTGTGCAGATTAGATATTAACTACCTCCCCTTAACAATATATTATTCTACTCCAGGGCACTTCCTCATTCAATACTATTTTTAATTTCATTTTACCATTATATTGCGAGCAAACCCAAAGTTGAATGAACCTCTCCTCTCTCTGGGTGCCGGGGCCTAAATGTGTGACAGTGGCCTGTTCCAGTGGTGGGTGACGTGAAGCCTGATTCTCTGCTATGACATGAAGACAGATTCTGCGCTGACATAAGGCCAGATTCTCTGTTACGGGACCTCTCTCCTCTGCCTGGGTGCCTGGGCCTAAATGTGTGACAGTGGCCTGTTCCAGTGGTGGGTGACGTGAAGCCTGATTCTCTGCTATGACATGAAGACAGATTCTGCGCTGACATAAGGCCAGATTCTCTGTTACGGGACCGCTCTCCTCTGTCTGGGTGCCTGGGCCTAAATGTGTGACAGTGGCCTGTTCCAGTGGTGGGTGACGTGAAGCATGATTCTCTGCTATGACATGAAGACAGATTCTGCGCTGACATAAGGCCAGATTCTCTGTTACGGGACCGCTCTCCTCTGTCTGGGTGCCGGGGCCTAAATGTGTGACAGTGGCCTGTTCCAGTGGTGGGTGACGTGAAGCCTGATTCTCTGCTATGACATGAATACAGATTCTGCGCTGACATAAGGCCAGATTCTCTGTTACGGGACCTCTCTCCTCTGCCTGGGTGCCTGGGCCTAAATGTGTGACAGTGGCCTGTTCCAGTGGTGGGTGACGTGAAGCCTGATTCTCTGCTATGACATGAATACAGATTCTGCGCTGACATAAGGCCAGATTCTCTGTTACGGGACCTCTCTCCTCTGCCTGGGTGCCTGGGCCTAAATGTGTGACAGTGGCCTGTTCCAGTGGTGGGTGACGTGAAGCCTGATTCTCTGCTATGACATGAAGACTGATTCTGCGCTGACATGAATCCAGATTCTCTGCTAATGCATGAAGAGACTGATTCTCTGCTGACATGAAGCCAGATTCTTTGCTATGGTATCTACATACAGTACATGTATATCATTCTAGAGGAATGCAGAGGCCGATGATGCAACCACCGGTTTCTAGATTTATCTGACATATCTGACACATAAGTCAGTTTACATATTGATTCCTTAGTTTACAGTATGTAGGTACCCCAAATTTGTGCCATAAACCACTTAAACAATGTGGTATATACATCAGTCACTCTACATATCAGTGAATAGCTACATAATAATATGCGACATGCAGGGAAAAACCAGGAAATTATTCCCTGAGTTGTCCTCTTATGTAAAGTTTGGATGGATGTCCAATTCAGTCATTTCTTGGTCTGCATAGGTAACAGATGCTTGAAGGCAATGACAAATGCTTGTCAATAGGCACTAGCAAACTTAAGGGCTCAGATCAGTTGCATTTGTGATGGGCCTTGCACTTATGGGGCCCATAAGCCTCTCTTCACCACACTAACTCTCTGCTCAATTCTGCTACATCACATGGTACCCAATTTTAGGAGGAACTCTCTAACAAAAGAGACCCAGCTATGTAGCACTAGGATGAACACTTTGCTTTGGCGGAGGAAAGGGAGCTGGTTAGTAATGAATTGAGCCGCTGTCACGGTGGGGAGTGGGGGGAAACTCCCCACCGAACACCATAGGTAAAACAGGAATAGAAACTAGGCCAAGACACACGAAAAAGGGAGCAAGTAACCTTCTAAAGCATCCCTAATGCTCACCCTGACTCCTATCCGTATGAGCAAACCCAGATTGTAGGAGGGCTCATACACAGGAACCTCGGGCTCTATTAACCCTAAAGATCCATGGAATCGTGACAGGACAGACAACCTGTTCTTCCAAGACATGGATGAACAGGAGTCTCCCATCAGCCTAGATGCAATGAAAGGGGAAGACAAAACAAACTGTCATGTTCCAAAGCGGGTTCACCTAACCCCTAGAACATTCCACAATAAAGGAATCCCCATAACATGCACATATAAAGAGAAGACAGTGATAAGCAAAACTGGATCGGCAGGTAAAAAAACAGTAGCAAGAATAACCACCGGAACAAGAGCACAGATATACTTGGTCACTTAACTGCAGTGGCTGCTGGAAGGAATACCAGCAGTCCACATCACAACAACTGGAACCCATAAATATGTACCTGAACCAAAACACCATACAGGACACAGTACAAACAACAAACACAGAATCCAGCACACCAGTAACTGCGGATAGGATGCATGGTGGCCTCAGGCAGAGCTGCACACTGACTTGTTGTTCCCCCTCTGGGGAACCCAGGAGCCCTCTCGCCGAAGGCACAGACAGACATCCGGATTAAATTCCATTACTTTGGACGTGCTGTCTCCAGTTTTTAGTTTTTTTCATCTTTTTGAATTGTAAGTACGCCGGATTGGAGACGTGCACCCACCACATTAATACCAAGGAGTGCTGTTCATCCCTGTTTGTCCTAAGGGAGTGTCTAGCATCCATGCAGGACTGTACACACCAAAACTGACCAGACATGGAACAACAACTAGACATACAACACAAACCCTGAACATAAACCACACCATACATAGAAACGGGTAACGTAGGAAGACATGGTAACAACAGGATGACATTGATGTCTCACAAGGTGGCCCTCAAAGACTGGGCAAATGGAATACCCAGGACAGGAGCATAGCTCCTACATCAACAGAAGCTGGAGTGCAACTAAACTTCAGGCTACCAGCCACAGGCAATATAAGCACCTAGTGACCACACTCAGCCAGGTAGTTAACCCCAAAAGCACCAGACAGGCAAGGGAAACAAACCTTAAAGGAGAAGTGTACACACATGCTGCATAAACTACACGTTGCCCCAGACAACCAGCATGCACAGCAAAAAACACAGAGACCAAGACACAGCCGTTACAGCCGCTTACATCTCCAACATAATTAGGCCAGCCCACTGTGCTGCCAGCCAGACAAGTTTCAGTTCTTCTGTTAGACATCCAAATATCTGGGGGGATAAGGGAGAGACAAAGCTAATGAAAGGGGAGCTTCAATGTCTTGAGAGTCCTCCTGCTCTCAGCATCTTATTTGTGTGTACGAATTAGTTTGAGACTAGAGTTGAGCGAACACCTGGATGTTCGGGTTCGAGAAGTTCGGCCGAACTTCCCGGAAATGTTCGGGTTCGGGATCCGAACCCGACCCGAACTTCGTCCCGAACCCGAACCCGAACCCCATTGAAGTCAATGGGGATCCTAACTTTTGGGCACTAAAAAGGCTGTAAAACAGCACAGGAAAGAGCTAGAGGGCTGCAAAAGGCAGCAACATGTAGGTAAATCCCCTGCAAACAAATGTGGATAGGGAAATGAATTTAAAAAAAAAATAAATAAATAAAATGACCCAATATCAATTGGACAGAGGTCCCATAGCAGAGAATCTGGCTTCACGTCAGCAGAGAATCAGTCTCTTCATGCCATAGCAAAGAATCTGGCTTCATGTCAGCACAGAATCAGTCTCTTCATGCCATAGCAGAGAATCTGGCTTCATGTCATAGCAGAGAATCAGGCTTCACGTCACCCACCACTGGAACAGGCCACTGTCACACATTTAGGCCCAGGCACCCAGGCAGAGGAAAGAGGTCACGTAACAGAGAATCTGGCCTTATGTCAGCACAGAATCTGTCTTCATGTCATAGCAGAGAATCAGGCATCACGTCACCCACCACTGGAACAGGCCACTGTCACACATTTAGGCCCAGGCACCCAGGCAGAGGAGAGAGGTCCCGTAACAGAGAATCTGGCCTTATGTCAGCACAGAATCTGTCTTCATGTCATAGCAGAGAATCAGGCATCACGTCACCCACCACTGGAACAGGCCACTGTCACACATTTAGGCCCAGGCACCCAGGCAGAGGAGAGAGGTCCCGTAACAGAGAAAATGGCCTTATGTCAGCGCAGAATCAGTCTTCATGTCATAGCAGAGAATCAGGCTTCATGTCACCCACCACTGGAACAGGCCACTGTCACACATTTAGGCCCAGGCACCCAGGCAGAGGAGAGAGGTCCCGTAACAGAGAATCTGGCCTTATGTCAGCGCAGAATCAGTCTTCATGTCATAGCAGAGAATCAGGCTTCACGTCATCCACCACTGGAACAGGCCACTGTCACACATTTAGGCCCAGGCACCCAGGCAGAGGAGAGCGGTCCCGTAACAGAGATTCTGGCCTTATGTCAGCACAGAATCTGTCTTCATGTCATAGCAGAGAATCAGGCATCACGTCACCCACCACTGGAACATGCCACTGTCACACATTTAGGCCCAGGCACCCAGGCAGAGGAGAGAGGTCCCGTAACAGAGAATCTGGCATTATGTCAGCGCAGAATCAGTCTTCATGTCATAGCAGAGAATCAGGCTTCACGTCACCCACCACTGGAACAGGCCACTGTCACACATTTAGGCCCAGGCAGAGGAGAGAGGTCCCGTAACAGAGAATCTGGCCTTATGTCAGCACAGAATCTGTCTTCATGTCATAGCAGAGAATCAGGCATCACGTCACCCACCACTGGAACAGGCCACTGTCACAAATTTAGGCCCAGGCACCCAGGCAGAGGAGAGAGGTCCCGTAACAGAGAATCTGGCCTTATGTCAGCACAGAATCTGTCTTCATGTCATAGCAGAGAATCAGGCATCACGTCACCCACCACTGGAACAGGCCACTGTCACACATTTAGGCCCAGGCAGAGGAGAGAGGTCCAGTAACAGAGAATCTGGCCTTATGTCAGCACAGAATCTGTCTTCATGTCATAGCAGAGAATCAGGCATCACGTCACCCACCACTGGAACAGGCCACTGTCACACATTTAGGCCCAGGCACCCAGGCAGAGGAGAGAGGTCCCGTAACAGAGAATCTGGCCTTATGTCAGCGCAGAATCAGTCTTCATGTCATAGCAGAGAATCAGGCTTCACGTCACCCACCACTGGAACAGGCCACTGTCACACATTTAGGCCCAGGCACCCAGGCAGAGGAGAGAGGTCCCGTAACAGAGAATCTGGCCTTATGTCAGCACAGAATCTGTCTTCATGTCATAGCAGAGAATCAGGCATCACGTCACCCACCACTGGAACAGGCCACTGTCACACATTTAGGCCCAGGCACCCAGGCAGAGGAGAGAGGTCCCGTAACAGAGAATCTGGCCTTATGTCAGCACAGAATCTGTCTTCATGTCATAGCAGAGAATCAGGCATCACGTCACCCACCACTGGAACAGGCCATTGTCACACATTTAGGCCCAGGCACCCAGGCAGAGGAGAGAGGTCCCGTAACAGAGAATCTGGCCTTATGTCAGCGCAGAATCAGTCTTCATGTCATAGCAGAGAATCAGGCTTCACGTCACCCACCACTGGAACAGGCCACTGTCACTCATTTAGGCCCAGGAACCCAGGCAGAGGAGAGAGGTCCCGTAACAGAGAATCTGGCCTTATGTCAGCGCAGAATCAGTCTTCATGTCATAGCAGAGAATCAGGCTTCACGTCACCCACCACTGGAACAGGCCACTGTCACACATTTAGGCCCAGGCAGAGGAGAGAGGTCCCGTAACAGAGAATCTGGCCTTATGTCAGCACAGAATCTGTCTTCATGTCATAGCAGAGAATCAGGCATCACGTCACCCACCACTGGAACAGGCCACTGTCACACATTTAGGCCCAGGCACCCAGGCAGAGGAGAGAGGTCTCGTAACAGAGAATCTGGCCTTATGTCAGCACAGAATCTGTCTTCATGTCATAGCAGAGAATCAGGCATCATGTCACCCACCACTGGAACAGGCCACTGTCACACATTTAGGCCCAGGCACCCAGGCAGAGGAGAGAGGTCCCGTAACAGAGAATCTGGCCTTATGTCAGCACAGAATCTGTCTTCATGTCATAGCAGAGAATCAGGCATCACTTCACCCACCACTGGAACAGGCCACTGTCACACATTTAGGCCCAGGCACCCAGGCAGAGGAGAGAGGTCCCGTAACAGAGAATCTGGCCTTATGTCAGCGCAGAATCAGTCTTCATGTCATAGCAGAGAATCAGGCTTCACGTCACCCACCACTGGAACAGGCCACTGTCACACATTTAGGCCCAGGCACCCAGGCAGAGGAGAGAGGTCACGTAACAGAGAATCTGGCCTTATGTCTGTAGTGTACGGGAACTGTAATACCCGTCACTACCAAAGGTCACTTGGTGTTCTGTCGTCCCTCCTTAATTATGGGAAGTTGCTATATGTCAGTTTTATAAAATGTCATGTAATGTATGTATTTTCCCTGTTACTGAAACTTGCAAGTACAGGCCGGCTAGGGGTGTCATTCCAGCTCTTAGGCATTAGAGGGAGCTAGGGAGCCCTAGTTTATATAAGGCCCAGACAAGGAAGGGAAAGTCAGTGTAACCTGATCTAGTGTGGAGTGCAGAAGCAGTCTAGACCAGAGCTCAGAAGTTTCTAGAGCCTGAGGAAGCTGGGAGAGACTGAGGCAAAGATCAGAGGAGCCAGAGGTACTGAGAGAAACAGAGGAGGTACTTATTTAAGCCATAATCAAGGATATAAAGCCAGACTTAGGTTAATGGGCCTTGGTGAAGAATTGCTACATTCCAGGATCAGACAGAGTTAGAGTGCAAGCTCCTTTGCTGCAAATCCTGTGTTCAACACTCTGTAATTACCCTGCTGTACTGAATTGCCTGCATCGACCGAATTGCAAAATCGACTGTATGCTGAGGAACTGCGTTTCCAATATTGTCTCTGCCTGCAAACTACTAAAGTTGAAGTTCTGTTTTAACACCACGTTTCCTCAAATTATTCCTGCATCCGCAAACGGCGTGCCACCGTTTACTTGGCACTGGCGTCACGAACTATTCCTACCTATACCTGCCCTTGCAGAGAGTCAGCTGTACCAGGTTAGTGTACATTGCACTACTACACTCAGAAACACCTACTACGCACAACTTGAGTACACTGCACCTCTCTTTTGGCGTCACGAACACGGATACGCACGCTTTATAGTGCAAGAAGCGTGAACTTTGTGCCTTATACAGTTGCCCTGTGACCAAAGTGACAAATTTGCCTGTTTATTTCAAGTGGACTTTGTGGACTGAAAATTATACCCAAAGTGTACCAAAAACTTCTAAAAAGCGCTGTGCAGTGTTGCGCTATACAGAGGAAGAAAATCGCCGCATTGGAGTATGGATTTATAGACTTTTTACAATCCTGCTTGCTGTCAGTGAATGGACAGCGTTTTGCTAAAGATGGCCACCGGCTGCCTGGAGTAGAGTTTCCTGCGCCGCTGAGGACATTCGTGGGCGGATCCCTGCAAAGACACAGAGAGTCCCGCCCCTCTTGATCATCGCACCGCCGCGGCCCTGCTTCTCCTGCGTCATCGGGTGCTCAGGACGTCCGGAACCTCGCGAGACTTGACCTGCGCAAGCCCGGAGATACCGGTAAGCACTTGTAACCGGAGGGAAGGGGAGTGTACCGACCTCTTTAGTCGCCAGCGGCCACCTCTCAATAGACTACCATGTCAGAGCCAGGAGTGCCTGAGCAGCCGGCCCCAGGAGAGCTTGCGGCTCCTGGTCATCCGGCGGCCCCCAGCATGATGCCCTTTACCATGCCCTACTATTTCGGGGCCCCATGGTTCCCCCGCTACAGGGGAGAGACCCATACCCTAAGGGACTTTGAAGAAAAGTTGCTGGCACTATTCCGATTGTACCCTATAAATGCCGACCAGCAAATGGAAATCCTGCTGGCGCAGCTGGAGGGAGCTGCCCGCAGGGAAGTGTTATCCTGGCCTGCTACTGAGCGGAGTACACTAGAACAGATCTTCACCCGCCTCAGAG
This sequence comes from Bufo bufo, assembly GCF_905171765.1. Lineage (NCBI taxonomy): Eukaryota > Metazoa > Chordata > Amphibia > Anura > Bufonidae > Bufo > Bufo bufo. The sequence continues at coordinate 86,028,798 of NC_053396.1, forward strand.
CCACTTTTGAAACTAGGACTGCCTCAGAGATAAAGATGCACTTCTTTGGCAAGAGACAGAAACCCGGTGAGTCCCTCCGTGACTATGCCCTATCACTTCAGGAGGCTTTAGGGGCTGTAATTCAGATAGATCCCAAAGAGGCTGATAACCAGGACCAGACCCTGAGGGAACAATTTATCAACGGGGTGTCTAGTGAACAAATAAGGACCCAGTTAAAGATGCTGTCTGCCCAGCACCCTAACAGTGCCTTTCTAGACTTTAAAGAACTGGCTATAAAGATCCTGGGGTCCACCGTATCTCCTGAGTTGAGCGCCCTATCTGAGTCATCAGCCTGCAGGCCAAAACCGCTTATCACTAACCGAGCTGAGGCCGGCCAAGCTGTTCAAGTGTCAGCTACTGATACTATTGCCATGCTGACAGAGCAAGTAAATCACCTCACTAAAAGTTTAGAGAAAGTGTGCAGAAAAATAGAGGAATGGGAAAAACCCATAATGACAGAAGAAGAATTCCTGTCATCTCCTAGGCCGTTCTCACCTCCATACCAAGAGACTCACCCCAGGGATCCTGGGAGGCGTAATAGAGGTCGCAAGAAGCCCGTGTGTACATACTGCAAAAAGCTGGGACACACAGAATCCACGTGCTGGCAGTTAAACAGGGCAACCCCTGAGGCTGAGGACCACCCCTCGGGAGGTAGAACACTAGGTCCAGAAGATCCAAATTGGATGCCACGGTATGTAGGATCCCATCCTAAAATCAATATAGAGATCAACGGGGTCCCCTTTGAAGCCTTATTAGATACTGGGTCTCAGGTCACTACCATTCAGCTGCCCGCCTTTGAAAGGTTCTGGGACACCAACCAATTGACCCAGCCGCCTGAATCCTGGGTGGAGATTATCGCCAGCAATGGCAAACCAGTAAAGGTTCATGGATACTGGGAACCCACCCTGCAGGTGGGAGAAGTAACCCTGCCTCAACAGGGAGTGATCGTAGTACAAGCCGGCAACAGAGGAGGACATCCTGTCATTCTAGGCACCAATGTCTTCAGAAACTGTTATTCAGAAATACTGGCCGTATTACATCAGACTTTACCCACTGCTTCCTCTGCTTCCAGGAGGGTGATTCAAAAGACTATTACTGTGTTAAGTGCCCAGCAGAGGTTTGCTAATGAGAAAGGAGAAATTTGTACTGCCAGGATCCGTGATATTAAGCCTGTGACTTTGCCTCCTAATTCTCAAACTCTTTTGTGGTGTCGTGCTGTCCTGGGAGTCGAAGGCCAAGATTATCCAGCCCTGGTGGAACCGATCCAGATGGAGGATTATCCTTATGTGAGAGCTGCCAAGTGCCTGGTGAACGTCTCCCAAGGTAAAGTACCTGTCCGTCTGATTAATCTGAGTAATCATCCTGTTGCGCTTACTAAGCATTGCCCTGTTGCCCAGCTGTCCCAGGTGTCCTTCCAAGACATCATTCGTCTTCCAGTGACAGAAAAGCCGTCAGCTGCAGGCAGCGGATGTTCGCCGGTGACCCAGCCACAAGTGCCCTGGTGGGAAGAGCTCCATGTCGGGGACGAGAATACCCCCCAACGGCAACAAGAAGGGATTATACAGCTTGTCAAAGAGCACCACCAGGCCTTCAGTAAGCATGCCACTGATTATGGTGAGGTGAGTGCCATACAACACACTATACCTACTGGCTCTCATCCTCCTATCAAGGAGAGGTACAGACCTTTACCGCCTACTTCATATCAGACTGTAAAGGAAATGATCCAAGAGATGAAAGACTCTAATGTAATCCGGGACAGCCGTAGTCCGTGGGCGGCACCCCTAGTCCTTGTAAAGAAGAAGGACGGTGGTATCCGTTTCTGTGTGGATTATAGGAAAATCAATCAAATAACCCACAAAGATGCATACCCATTGCCCCGCATTGAGGAGTCACTAACTGCTCTGGGCTCCTCTGCCTATTTCTCCACGTTGGACTTGACTAGTGGCTACTGGCAGGTACCCATGGCCCCTGCAGATAGGGAAAAGACTGCTTTTACTACTCCCATGGGCCTGTTTGAGTTCAATTGTATGCCGTTCGGGCTATGTAATGCCCCAGGAACTTTCCAGAGACTAATGGAGCGGTGTTTGGGTCACAAAAACTTCGAAACAGTGCTGCTGTATCTAGATGACGTCATTGTGTACTCAAAAACATATGAGGACCATCTGAAACATTTGGCAGAAGTATTTGAAATCCTTATCAAATATGGCTTGAAGGTAAAGCCATCCAAATGTCACCTGCTCAAACCTGCAGTAAGATACCTGGGGCATATAGTAAGCGGAGAGGGAGTGCAACCTGACCCTGATAAATTGGCAGCTGTCCGTAATTGGCCGGTTCCTACTACTGTCAAAGAGGTGAGGAGTTTCCTGGGTTTTGCCGGCTACTATAGACGTTTTATCCCCCATTTTGCTCAAATAGCTGATCCTATCCAGGAGCTCTTGAGGGGGCAACCCAAAAAGAGTCCTAGAACTCCTGTGCCCATTGAGTGGAATGAGGAAAGAGAGATAGCGTTCCAATTGCTAAAAAAGAAACTGACCGAGCCTCCTGTGTTAGGTTATCCAGATTATAGCAAGCCCTTCCATCTCTATACTGACGCTAGCAAGCAAGGCCTGGGAGCTGTGTTAGCCCAAATCCAAGAGGGAAAAGAGAGAGTGATAGCATATGCAAGCCGCTCCCTGAAAGGAGCTGAGAAAAATGACCAGAATTATAGTTCCTTTAAACTAGAGTTCCTGGCATTAGTGTGGGCGGTGACAGAAAAATTCAAGGATTATCTAGCCGCCACCCCGTTCATTGCATTCACTGACAATAACCCTCTGGCACATCTAAATACAGCTAGATTGGGGGCCTTGGAGCAGAGATGGGCCTCTCGCCTTGCCAACTATAATTTCTCTGTAAAGTATCGTGCTGGACGTACTAATGATAACGCTGATGCTTTATCCAGGCTTCCCACAGAGACAGCTCCTGATGATGTGCGAGATGCTTGGGAAGATGTAGAGATGCCGGCTTTCTATAACAAATTTGCTCAACAGGATCAGGCTCGAGCTACCAATAACAGAGCTGCAGTTCCTTCACCCTCCAGTAGGCCTGAACCTAAAGAAGAAAGGTGGGTGAGACTGCAGTCTGAAAGTAGAGTGCTGGGTGAGCTGTTGGACTTCATTACCAGTGGCAGAGCCCCTGAGAGGATTCGGCGTAAGAGTGCAGATCCTGAGCTCATCAAACTATAGAGACAGCGCCACCAACTCTTCATACAAAAGGGCCTGTTGCTACGGAGGAGCCTAGACCCAGTGTCCAACGAAAGAGTACACCAGATTCTCATACCCCGACGAGATGCAGGTATGGTGTTGGAGATGTACCACAATCAATCCGGCCACTTTGGGGTCCAAAAGACTGAGGCTACTATCCGCCAGCGGTTTTACTGGGTGGGCATGAGAGAAGACATGGAGAAGTGGTGTCGAGAGTGTGTAGCCTGTGCCTTGAAACGAAGTGAGCACCATGATCAGAGGGCACCACTAAGACCCATTGTAAGTACCCGTCCTCTTGAACTTGTCGCCATCGACCATGTAAAACTGGAGCCTAGTCGCTCAGGGTATGCTTATGCCATGACTATTATTGACCATTTCACAAAGTTTGTTGTAGCAGTGCCTGTGAGAGACCAGACAGCCAAGACTACAGCCGAAATGTTCTGGAAGCACTTCCTCCTGCCCTATGGATGTCCAGAAAAGATCCTCACCGATCAAGGACCTGCGTTTGAGTCCCATCTGTTCCATGAACTGTGCCGCTTACACAACTGTAAGAAGATCCGGACGACGGCCTACCATCCTCAAGGTAACGGATTATGTGAAAAAATGAATCAGACCTTGATAGAGATGCTGAGGGCCGTGCCTCCTGAAAACAGAGGAGATTGGCCCAGTCTGTTGCCACAGCTCATGTTCACATACAATCATACCATACATTGTTCCACCGGGTATACCCCTTTTTACCTGATGTTTGGGCGCCAAGGGACATTGCCTGCTGATCATTCATTGGATGTACATGTGCCTGACTGCATTAACCCATTACCTAACACCGACTGGGTTGCTGAACATCAAAGGCGATTGGATGCAGCCAAAGCCATTGTTCAGGAACGTATGGACTTTGCCAGAGACCGACAGCAGAGGGACTATGATCAGGCAGCCCAGGCAGAACCCTTGACCATAGGGTCCGTGGTATGGTTAAAGAATAACCGTCGTACCAGCAAATTGGACAGTAAGTGGGAGCGAAGTCCTTATGTTGTCACTGCAATCCCAAATGTTGGAAATCACACTTATGAGATCACCCGGGAAGACAAGGGATCCCAAATTGTACACCGAAACCGGTTGAAGCTCTGCCTGACACCAGAACCTAGTGCCGAGAGTTCTGGATCAGAATATCCTGTGTCAGAGTCAGCCATACAGCCCGAGGATCCTATGCAGGCTGTTAGTAATCTGAGGTATGACGCTGATCCCATGCATTGGCTTCTGACACCTTGGTTGAACTTGCTGGTGCCTGCTCCGGCACCTACTGTAGCTTCACCTCCAGCAGAGCCGGTTCAAGATGCCCCGGATCCAGTTTCCCCTCTTGTGGATATTGTTGTTCCAGTTGTTCCTGTTGTTCCAGTTGTTCCTGACCAGGGTCTCGCTGATGGAGACCCTCCTGTTGCTCCTGTCCCTTCTACTTCGTTGCTAAGGGAAGAGGAGACCCCTGTACTGAGAAGGTCTACCCGGATGACCAGGGGACGCCCGCCAGTCCGTTTAGGAGACTTTGACTATTCTGGTGGCGTCTCCTCCCAAACCGTTGCTACTGGGAATACCTTGTTGGACATTTGTGCGCAAGAATGGACTCCCCCACGTGAGCCCTTGCCTGTGCTACACCCACAGGAAACCCCTGGGTAGTTCCGTTATTATGCTGTCATTTTATTGTGCAACTTGATACTAAGGAACCGTGCCCGGAGACAGACTCAAAAGTACCTGAGCCTCTGAGATTCTTACTCTTTTAAAAGTATTGTGCCCAGAGATGGACTCCACCGCATGAGAGCCTCTGTGATTTAATAAGAAATAACCTGGGTACGGACTCATGTTTGTTATTTGAGCCTCCAAGAACTTTTATACCGTTTTCTACTGTTTTATCATGGACTTATTCGTTGTCATGGACTATCCTGGTTATAATGTTACGCTGTGCCAGGTCAGCGCCCCCGTTCCATTCACTATCCTGAGAGAAGAGAACGACGCCCCTTGTCACTACCCTTCATTTTTGCCAATTGGACCTGATGTAAATGTAATGCAGATGAATTACATGTATGTATGCCTGCATGTCTCTATTTTCTATTTCAGGTAGAGATTCCAGTTGGGCGACCCATGATGGAGTACGAGGTCGTACTCAGCTTAAAGCAGTGGGGTATGTAGTGTACGGGAACTGTAATACCCGTCACTACCAAAGGTCACTTGGTGTGCTGTCGTCCCTCCTTAATTATGGGAAGTTGCTATATGTCAGTTTTATAAAATGTCATGTAATGTATGTATTTTCCCTGTTACTGAAACTTGCAAGTACAGGCCGGCTAGGGGTGTCATTCCAGCTCTTAGGCATTAGAGGGAGCTAGGGAGCCCTAGTTTATATAAGGCCCAGACAAGGAAGGGAAAGTCAGTGTAACCTGATCTAGTGTGGAGTGCAGAAGCAGTCTAGACCAGAGCTCAGAAGTTTCTAGAGCCTGAGGAAGCTGGGAGAGACTGAGGCAAAGATCAGAGGAGCCAGAGGTACTGAGAGAAACAGAGGAGGTACTTATTTAAGCCATAATCAAGGATATAAAGCCAGACTTAGGTTAATGGGCCTTGGTGAAGAATTGCTACATTCCAGGATCAGACAGAGTTAGAGTGCAAGCTCCTTTGCTGCAAATCCTGTGTTCAACACTCTGTAATTACCCTGCTGTACTGAATTGCCTGCATCGACCGAATTGCAAAATCGACTGTATGCTGAGGAACTGCGTTTCCAATATTGTCTCTGCCTGCAAACTACTAAAGTTGAAGTTCTGTTTTAACACCACGTTTCCTCAAATTATTCCTGCATCCGCAAACGGCGTGCCACCGTTTACTTGGCACTGGCGTCACGAACTATTCCTACCTATACCTGCCCTTGCAGAGAGTCAGCTGTACCAGGTTAGTGTACATTGCACTACTACACTCAGAAACACCTACTACGCACAACTTGAGTACACTGCATGTCAGCACAGAATCTGTCTTCATGTCATAGCAGAGAATCAGGCATCATGTCACCCACCACTGGAACAGGCCACTGTCACACATTTAGGCCCAGGCACCCAGGCAGAGGAGAGAGGTCCCGTAACAGAGAATCTGGCCTTATGTCAGCACAGAATCTGTCTTCATGTCATAGCAGAGAATCAGGCATCACGTCACCCACCACTGGAACATGCCACTGTCACACATTTAGGCCCAGGCACCCAGGCAGAGGAGAGAGGTCCCGTAACAGAGAATCTGGCCTTATGTCAGCGCAGAATCAGTCTTCATGTCATAGCAGAGAATCAGGCTTCACGTCACCCACCACTGGAACAGGCCACTGTCACACATTTAGGCCCAGGCAGAGGAGAGAGGTCCCGTAACAGAGAATCTGGCCTTATGTCAGCACAGAATCTGTCTTCATGTCATAGCAGAGAATCAGGCATCACGTCACCCACCACTGGAACATGCCACTGTCACACATTTAGGCCCAGGCACCCAGGCAGAGGAGAGAGGTCCCGTAACAGAGAATCTGGCCCTATGTCAGCACAGAATCTGTCTTCATGTCATAGCAGAGAATCAGGCATCACGTCACCCACCACTGGAACAGGCCACTGTCACATATTTAGGCCCAGGCACCAAATCAGTGGTGTAGTACAGTCGATATGAACCACATGAAGTTTCACCAAATATCCAGTCTGCAGGTTTGCAATAGGGTCATACCAATATACAGGAGCTGCAGCAATGATCACTTGTTAAATATAGTTCCATATATTCATAAGCTGTTAGCAGAGAGTCAGGACATGCTAAATAAACCTCTTCAAATGTGCTATTAGATAACTGAGGAAAGTTTTAACAGACAGAGTCTTTACAGTGGACTCTTCCAGAAAGCCCCCTCTGTATTCTGCTACTTGGTTTGGTCTCCTCAGTGCAGACATTTACTGTGAAGGAGGTAGGATCTCTGTCTAAGTTCTCTAAAGCTAAAGTTCATTTATCTATTGTAAAAAGTTATAATATATACCCATAATAGTTCTGTAGAATGTAAAGAGGTGACTTTATGTTTTTTAGCAGCCTTTAAACCCTGCAGCACATGCTAGGCTGAGTAGATGATGTACAGTTAGAGAGCCATGTGTTCTTCCTAAAATGGCTGCAAGACATGCTGTATTCCAGGTCACCCTGCTGCAATATCTTTGTAAATGATTTTCTCTTGTTCATTTTTCTGTATGCTTTGTTATATCCTGTAACATGTATGTGGGAATGTAATATAATGACTGCCTGTTATGATATAGGTGGGCTGGTGACCTGGCTGTATACCACATAGTGGCAGTGTTTCCCTGTTGTATTACAGGCTCCAGCCAAGTGCACTCCACCTCAATAAAGCTTTAAACCACAGAAGACCTGAGTGTCGTCCCTTAGAGTCCACTTAGAGTTTATGCCTGGAGGAGCTGGTGACCGAGCGAGTGCGAAAGCTGGAGGTGTCGCAGATGGTGCAAGGAAAAGAGGGTTACATTTGGTGCCGTGACTCGGATGTCATAATTCTGCTCAAAGTGACCAGTGAAGATACCTAAAGTCACCAGTGTGCGAGATTGACCTTATTAGCGGTTTATATCCTCTCAGGAATAGAAGATGAGTGGACGAGCCAGAGCCCGCGGAAGAGCACGTGCCAGGGGGCAGCCCAGCCAAGGACAGCCTGGACAGGAGCAAGAGGCTCAAGAACCTAGACGCATTGATAGACCCCAGCAGCCACCAGCCGAGCCTTTGCTTGTGGGAAGAGGGCGCCAGAGAGGCCCGCCAGTAGTGGAGAGACCTCTGACTGATGTTCTGCAGCTTTCAGCTGGATTTCAGGACATATCCCTCGGAGAACGGGGTGGCAGCAGGCGTGACTTCCATGACCTTGGAGTGAACACCCGGCAGACCATTGAATAGAAATGTGAGACCTGTTTTTTTTTTGCACTGTGTGACAGGTTAAGGTTTAATCTCAGAATCAGACTTCTATCTGCACGGTAGCGTGTGTCTTAGGTTTTTCTAAATGACACTATCAATACCTTCAATGTAAGATATCCTTTTTGGGATAGATTTCAAGTAGGCCTCAAATACCAGAAACTAGTTATTTTGAGAATGGCAAATTTGGGAATAGTTTTTCAACCCAGAAAAAAAAGTGTGCTTTTACGGTCACTACAAATAACTTGACCAGCTAAAACAGTACAGATTTGCTTGAATAGAAATGTGAGACCTGTTTTTTTTTGCACTGTGTGACAGGTTAAGGTTTAATCTCAGAATCAGACTTCTATCTGCACGGTAGCGTGTGTCTTAGGTTTTTCTGAATGACACTATCAATACCTTCAATGTAAGATATCCTTTTTGCGATAGATTTCAAGTAGGCCTCAAATACCAGAAACTAGTTATTTGGAGAATGGCAAATTTGGGAATAGTTTTTCAACCCAGAAAAAAAAGTGTGCTTTTACGGTCACTACAAATAACTTGAGCAGCTAAAACAGTACAGATTTGCTTGAATAGAAATGTGAGACCTGTTTTTTTTTGCACTGTGTGACAGGTTAAGGTTTAATCTCAGAATCAGACTTCTATCTGCACGGTAGCGTGTGTCTTAGGTTTTTCTGAATGACACTATCAGTACCTTCAATGTAAGATATCCTTTTTGGGATAGATTTCAAGTAGGCCTCAAATACCAGAAACTAGTTATTTTGAGAATGGCAAATTTGGGAATAGTTTTTCAACCCAGAAAAAAATGTGTGCTTTTACGATCACTACAAATAACTTGAGCAGCTAAAACAGTACAGATTTGCTTGAATAGAAATGTGAGACCTGTTTTTTTTTTGCACTGTGTGACAGGCTCAACTTGCCCCTGATGTAGTATATGGCCAAAAAATAACCACACTGTTGATGGTTAAATGCACTTGGGTGACACAGGCTCAGCCTGCACCAGATGTAGTATATGGCCAAAAAATAATCAGACTGTTGATGGTTAAATGCACTTCGGTGACACAGGCTCAGCCTGCAGCTGATGTAGTATATGGCCAAAAAATAACCAGACTGTTGATGGTTAAATGCACTTCGGTGACACAGGCTCAGCCTGCAGCTGATGTAGGATATAGCACAAAATAACCACACTATTGATGGTTAAATACACTTGGTGATAGCTTGTGCTGGCGCACCACAAGTCACAAAATGGCCGCCGATCACCCCAGAAAAAACGTGATCTAAAAACGCTCTGGGCAACCTCAAAAAAGTGAGCAAGTCAATACTAGCACTTCAATGATCCACAGCTGCAGATCGATCACAGAATGAAGTCTTTTGGAGGAGTTAATCACTGCCTAATCTCGCCCTAACGTCGCAGCTGCAACCTCTCCCTATGCTTGAATCAGCAGAGTGACGTGCAGCGCAACGTGACCCAAGCTTATATAGCGGCTGGGTCACATGCTGCACTGGCCAATCACAGCCATGCCAATAGTAGGCAAGGCTGTGATGGCCTCTTGGGGCAAGTAGTATGACGCTTGTTGATTGGCTGCTTTGCAGCCTTTCAAAAAGCGCCAAGAAAGCGCCGAACACCAAACCCGAACACGGACTTTTACGAAAATGTTCGGGTTCGGGTCCGTGTCACGGACACCCCACAATTCGGTACGAACCCGAACTATACAGTTCGGGTTCGCTCATCCCTATTTGAGACCAAACATCTTTATCTCCTTACTTTTACATCACATACCCCCATGATAGTTGCACACTGCCACAATGTTCCCAATGGCAACCACAGTACCTCTCCATAGTAGACACAATGTATTTTATTCCAAACTTGATGTTCTCATAACAAAGTTCCACCATGGCAGTCATAATGCCCCCTATGCCAGTTGCAAGATTCCCATAGCACCAAAAGCAGTCCTTAAGCAGTCATAGGGACACATGCTAAATACAAAACCACATGCAACTAAAGCACTCCATGTGCCAACAGGGCCGGTTTTAGACAAAATATGGCCCTGGTCAAAATCAAATCTTGTAATAATGTGCTAAAAACACAGTCCGACACCTGACACAGACGGCGTGTGCTGTTCACTGCTGCTGTCCCATAGACATACAGCGATGAGCAGGAAGAGAGAAGGGAGACGGCACGTGCGCACAGTGCATGCCATCTACTCAAACAGCTGATCGGCAGGGGTGCCCCTACAGTACCCTAGTAGTAATAATATAACCATAATGTCCCCCTGTAGTGCCCCCCACTAGTTCCAATATATAATGCTTCCCTCCATAGTGCCAGCATATATATAATGCACCCCATAGAGCCAGTATATATTGCTCCTCCATACCTCCCCAGTAGTGCCAGGTATATATAATTATCTCCTTCCCCCCTTTCCTGGTGCCCCCAGCAGTGCGGACATTTAGTATAAAAAAATTAAATAAACACCTCACCCCCGATTTCCCCGCGATTCAGACCACAGTTTTATCTGTGGCTTGTGTTGCTGCGTCCTGATGCATGCGGTCCCAATGACATCACCACTCCTGCTCTGGGTCTCACGTGATCATGTCATCATGCGACACCCAGTGCAGGAGGTTGTGTTGATGTCATTGCGGCTTCTTGCACTGTTATAATGCCTCACAGGCTTGAGGCCTAGGCCTGAGGCTTGTGAAGTTGGACGGCCATGAGTGTGCCCCCCTTTATGAGTAGCGAAGTGGTGCCCTAGGCAGATGACTACCCTCCCCTATCCGTTGTCCTGGCCCTAACGCAGAGAACATTACCGTAGGACAGGGGTGGGCAATTATTTTTTCGATGGGGCCACATGAGAAACTGAAAATATTTTGGAGGGCCGGGCCAAAAGGTTAAACTCAATACTGCATAAAATCAATTGTATTTCTTTATAAAAAGCAGTAAATATCATTGTTGGACAACTGGTACGAGTACTTGTTATAGTTAAACAATGAAAAAGTGAGGTTGCCTTACAAGAAAAAAATTTAAATTTATTAAACAAAATTTCCCAAAACAATGAACATTTTTCACTATTTGTGACTCATATTAGTGAAAATGCCGCTTTTTTTTCAGGGCATATTAGTGCTGCAGAGTCCACCAAGCACTCTTTGATAAACTCCCCCTCTGAGAACGGCTTACTGTATTTCGCGATTTTGTGGGATATCACAAAGCTGCTCTGGGTTGCTGCATCCCTGGCTGCGTGAAGTTTTGTAAAACAGCCTTGCTGCTTTTGCAACTTAGCTAGCAAAGCTTCCGAAGTCTGCACCCTTTCTGCGTCAGTCAAGTTTTTATATTTTGCAGCATGTTTTGTCTCGTAATGCCGACTCAAATTGTAGTCCTTAAAAACGGCGATCTGCTCCCCGCAAACTAAACACGCGGCTTTACCTCTGATTTCGGTAAATAAATACTTAGCAGTCCAATTCTTTTGGAAGACTCTGCATTCAGCATCTACCTTTCTCTTTTTAGCAGACATTTTGAGACCTAGAGTCCTGTTGTGACAAGGATCCAATCACGTGCACCCAGGGCTGCCTATGCAGCACAGGGGGAGGCGGCCGCAGCTTCATGCTTGTCGGCTCTGTGACTGTCAGTGTCAGACAGTCACAGCCGATACTATGAGAGCCGCGGGCGCTGCGCTGTTACAGAGAAGGGAATAATTGCGGCCGGCCGGGTCCCGGGTACGGCTCGCACGAGGCACCCCCCCCCCTGCTGTGTCTTACCTAGACAGTACTGCCGCTGACGCTGCCTCCCTGCCACCGCGCCATGCCACACGCAGCACGCCAAGTCGGAAGTCCTCTTCATTCGCGGAGGAGGGGTATCGTTGCTTGGCACGCCTCTGGCTCCGCCCGGGGGCCGGATTAAAAGGTCCGCCGGGCCGTATACGGCCCGCGGGCCGTAGTTTGCCCAGGTCTGCCGTAGGAGGTATAACAGGAGAGGACTATAACTCCTAGCATGTCTAAGCCATTATTTATTAATATCAGAGCACATTACAGGGGGACGTTTAAGAGTATGGGACTACAACTCCCAGCATATCCAAGCCGTTATTATGTAATATCAGAGTACATTATAAAAGGAGGTATGAGGAGAGGACTACAACTCCCAGCATATCCAGGGTGTTATAATGTACCATGATATTACATAATAATGGCCTGGACATGCTGAGAGTTGTAGTGCTCTATTGTTATACCTCCTCTTGTAATGTACTCTGAAATTACCTAACAAGCTGGACATGCTGGGAGTTTTAGTCCTCTCCTCATACCTCATCTTGTAATACATAGTAATATACAGGGTGGGCCATTTATATGGATACACCTTAATAAAATGGGAATGGTTGGTGATATTAATTTCCTGTTTGTGGCACATTAGTATATGTGAGGGGGGAAACTTTTCAAGATGGGTGGTGACCATGGCGGCCATTTTGAAGTCGGCCATTTTGAATCCAACTTTTGTTTTTTTAATAGGAAGAGGGTCATGTGACACATCAAACTTATTGGGAATTTCACAAGAAAAACAATGGTGTGCTTGCTTTTAACGTAACTTTATTCTTTCATGAGTTATTTACAAGTTTCTGACCACTTATAAAATGTGTTCAATGTGCTGCCCATTGTGTTGGGTTGTCAATGCAACCCTCTTCTCCCACTCTTCACACACTGATAGCAACACCGCAGGAGAAATTCTAGCAGAGGCTTCCAGTATCCGTAGTTTCAGGTGCTGCACATCTCGTATCTTCACAGCATAGACAATTGCCTTCAGATGACCCCAAAGATAAAAGTCTAAGGGGGTCACTGGATATGCAAAATTGCTACATGATGATGTGTTTCCCTCTTTATGCACTGAAGCTGGCACGTTCCCTGAGTTTTTCCAGCAAGATGGTGCACCACCACATTATGGGTGTCAGGTCTGAGCATTCCTAGATGAACAGTTTCCTGGAAAGTGGATTGGTCGTCGTGGGCCAGTTGAGTGGCCCCCAAGGTCTCCCTATCTGACCCCCTTAGACTTTTATCTTTGGGGTCATCTGAAGGCAATTGTCTATGCTGTGAAGATACCAGATGTGCAGCAGCTGAAACTACGGATACTGGAAGCCTGTGCTAGCATTTCTCCTGCGGTGTTGCTATCAGTGTGTGAAGAGTGGGAGAAGAGGGCTGCATTGACAATCCATCACAATGGGCAGCACATTGAACACATTTTATAAGTGGTCAGAAACTTGTAAATAACTCATGAAAGAATAAAGTTACGTTAAGACCAAGCACACCATTGTTTTTCTTGTGAAATTCCCAATAATGTTGATGTGTCAAATGACCCTCTTCCTATTGAAAAAACAAAAGTTGGATTCAAAATGGCAGACATCAAAATGGCCGCCATGGTCACCACCCATCTTGAAAAGTTTCCCCCCTCACATATACTAATGTGCCACAAACAGGAAGTTAATATCACCAACCATTCCCATTTTATTAAGGTGTATCCATATAAATGGCCCACCCTGTAGTATATAAGGCCGAAAAAAGACATTTGTCCATTTAGTTCGGCCTGTTATCCTGCAAGTTGATCCAGAGGAAGGCAAAAAAAAACTGTGAGGTAGAAGCCAATTTTCTCCACTTAAGGGGGAAAAAATTCCTTCCTGACTCCAATCAGGTAATAACTCCCTGGATCAACAACCTCTCTCTAGTAGCTATAGCCTGTAATATTATTACGCTCCAGAAATACATCCAGGCCCTTCTTGAACTCTTTTAGTGAACTCACCATCACCACCTCCTCAGGCAGAGAGTTCCATAGTCTCACTGCTCTTACCGTAAAGAATCCTCTTCTATGCTTGTGTACAAACCTTCTTTCTTCCAGACGCAGAGGATGTCCCTTTGTCACAGTCCTGGGGATAAATAGATGATGGGAGAGATCTCTGTACTGACTACTGATATATTTATACATAGTAATTAGATCTCCCCTCAGTCGTCTTTTTTCTAAAGTGAATAACCCTAATGTTGATTATCTTTCAGGGTACTGTTGTTGCCCCATTCCACTTATTACTTTAGTTGACCTCCTCTGAAGCCTCTCCAGTAGAGTTGAGCGAACACCTGGATGTTCGGGTTCGAGAAGTTCGGCCGAACTTCCCGTAAATGTTCGGGTTCGGGATCCGAACCCGATCCGAACTTCGTCCCGAACCCGAACCCCATTGAAGTCAATGGGGACCCGAACTTTTGGGCACTAAAAAGGCTGTAAAACAGTCCAGGAAAGAGCTAGAGGGCTGCAAAAGGCAGCAACATGTAGGTAAATCACCTGCAAACAAATGTGGATAGGGAAATGAATTAAAATTAAAATTAAAAAAATAAAAATTAACCAATATCAATTGGACAGAGGTCCCATAGCAGAGAATCTGGCTTCACATCAGCAGAGAATCAGTCTCTTCATGCCATAGCAAAGAATCTGGCTTCATGTCAGCAGAGAATCAGTCTCTTCATGCCATAGCAGAGAATCTGGCTTCATGTCAGCGCAGAATCAGTCTTCATGTCATAGCAGAGAATCAGGCTTCACGTCACCCACCACTGGAACAGGCCACTGTCACACATTTAGGCCCAGGCACCCAGGCAGAGGAGAGGTCCCGTAACAGAGAATCTGGCCTTATGTCAGCGCAGAATCTGTCTTCATGTCATAGCAGAGAATCAGGCTTCACGTCACCCACCACTGGAACAGGCCACTGTCACACATTTAGGCCCCGGCACCCAGACAGAGGAGAGCGGTCCCGTAACAGAGAATCTGGCCTTATGTCAGCGCAGAATCTGTCTTCATGTCATAGCAGAGATTCAGGCTTCACGTCACCCACCACTGGAACAGGCCACTGTCACACATTTAGGCCCAGGCACCCAGGCAGAGGAGAGAGGTCCCGTAACAGAGAATCTGGCCTTATGTCAGCGCAGAATCTGTCTTCATGTCATAGCAGAGAATCAGGCTTCACGTCACCCACCACTGGAACTGGCCACTGTCACACATTTAGGCCCAGGCACCCAGGCAGAGGAGAGAGGTCCCGTAACAGAGAATCTGGCCTTATGTCAGCGCAGATTCTGTCTTCATGTGCAGCATACGGGTAGGTTACCCGACACTGCTATATCATAACGTGTATCTCCCTTTAAGAGAGTTAGGCCTACTGCAGGCAATCCTTATTCCAGCCAGCAGAGGGAGCCCCAGTTCAGTATAAATAGGCTAGGGCCTAGCCTAGGAAGGTAGTTAGAAGTTTCTAGAGTCAGTTCTGGGAGATTCATTAAGAAGTGCAGAAGCTGCACTACTGGTGTGGAGGGTCATTCCCACCCAGTTTCCAGGTTAATTATACCTGAGGTACTTCAAAGATAGAGCCTGCCATCAGGAGGGAAGAAGACCTCTACCAAGTCCTTGCTCAAGGGTTATCACCAGGATTTAGGTGTCTGGACCTTGAGGGTATTGCTGCAAGCAGCATAAGAGGGAATCCCTGATCCTAGGAGGCCTGTCTGGAAGTTAGTCCTTTTGTAAGTAAAAGCCTGAACCACTACTGTTAATTGTATGGTGAAGTGTGGAATAACTCTGGAACTGTATTCACTGGCTGTTCATCCTACTATAAATTCATCCAGTAAAGTTGACCTGTTATATGAATATCTGGACTGCTCTATTATTCTACTTATCACTACACGGTGTGTCACCGTTTAATTGGCACTGGCGTCACGACATTTATCAACTGCCTGTTCCAGTATTGACCCGGATTGAAGACGACAGTGAATCCCTGGTTAGTGGGTTGCCCTGCACTACGACTCACCGCATACCTAAAACTGTTCTATTAACCCCCTGGGATACTGCATCGCTTTTTTTGGCGTCACGAACAGGATACGCATGCTTCTGGAGTGCAGAGAAGTGTGAACTGTGTGCTTTAACTATTCCACCACCATATTGCAAGGACTGTACCTTTTATTTCCAAGTCGGTGGATTACAATTGTGCCTGGGAAGAATCGGGGGCGCTGTGCTGTGTTGCGCTACCCCCAGGAAAAGAAAATCGTGTTTGTGGATTACAATATATTCACTTGTCAACAACCCTGCTTGCTGTCAGGGAATGGTGACCAAGATGGCTGCCGGCCGCCTGGAGTAAAGTTTCTCGCGCTGCTGAGGACCTTCGTGGGCGGATCCCTTCAAAGACACAGAGAATCCCGCCCCTCTTCATCATCGCACCGCCGCGGCCCTGTTTCTTCTACGTCACCGCGTACTCAGGACGTCCGGAGTCTCTCGAGACTTGGCCTGCGCAAACCCGGCGATACCGGTAAGGACTTGTAACCGGAGGGAAGGGGATTGTTCCGGCCCCTTTAGTCGCCAGCGGCCACATCGTAATAAGCTAACATGTCAGAACCGGGAGTTCCCGAGCAGCCGGCCCCGGGAGAGCTTGCGGCTCCTAATCATCCTATAGCCCCCAGCATGATGCCCTTTACCATGCCTTACTATTTTGGGGCCCCATGGTTTCCCCGCTATAAAGGAGAGACCCATACCCTAAGAGACTTTAAAGAAAAGTTGCTGGCATTATTCAAACTGTACCCCATAAATGCCGACCAGCAAATGGAAATCCTGCTAGCACAACTGGAGGGAGCTGCCCGCAGAGAGGTATTATCCTGGCCTGCTGCTGAGCGGAGTACTCTAGAGCAGATATTCACCCGCCTCAGGGCCACGTTTGAAACAAGGACTGCCTCAGAGATAAAGATGCACTTCTTTGGCAAGAAACAGAAGTCCGGTGAGTCCCTCCGTGATTATGCCCTATCACTTCAGGAGGCTTTGGGGGCTGTAATCCAGATAGATCCCAAGGAGGCTGATAATCAGGACCAGACCCTGAGGGAACAATTTATCACAGGGGTGTCTAGTGAGCAAATAAGGACCCAATTAAAGATGCTGTCAGCCCAGCACCCTAACAGTACCTTTCTGGACTTTAAAGAACTGGCTATAAAAATTCTGGGGTCAGCAGTATCTAGGGAGTTGAGGACCCTACCTGAGTCATCAGCCTGCAGACCAAAACCGCTCATCACTAACCAAGCTGAGGCCGGTCAAGCTGTTCAAGCTTCAGCTACCGATACTATTGCCATGCTGACAGAGCAGTTAAATCACCTCACTAAAAGTCTAGAGAGAGTGTGCAGAAAGATAGAGGAATGGGAAAAACCCATAATGTCAGAGGAAGAGTTCCTGTCACCTCCTAGGCCGTTCCCACCTCCATACCAAGAGACTCACCCCAGGGATCCTGGGAGGCGTAATAGAGATCGTACCAAAGATCGAAAGCGGCCCGTTTGTAAATACTGTAAAAAGGTGGGACACACAGAATCCACGTGCTGGCAGTTAAACGGGCTACCCTCGAGGCTGAGGACCACCCCTCGGGAGGTAGAACAATAGGTCCAAAGGATCCAAGTTGGATGCCCCGGTATGTGGGATCCCATCCTAAAATCAATATAGAGATCAATGGGGTCCCCTTTGAAGCCCTATTAGATACTGGGTCCGAGGTCACTACCATTCAGCTGCCCGCATTTGAAAAGTTCTGGAACACCAACCAGTTAACCCAGCCGCCTGAATCCTGGGTAGAGATTATCGCCAGCAATGGCAAACCGGTAAAGATTCATGGATACTGGGAACCCACCCTGCAGGTGGGAGAAGTAACCTTACCGCAACAAGGGGTGATAGTAGTACAGGCCGGCGACAGAGGAGGACACTCTGTCATTCTAGGCACCAATGTCTTCAAAAACTGTTATTCGGAAATACTGGCCGTATTACACCAGACTTTGCCCACTGCTTCCTCTGCATCCAAGAGGGTGATTCAGAAGACTATTACTGTGTTAAGTGCTCAGCAGAGGTTTGCTAATGGAAAAGGAGAAATTTGTACTGCCAGGATTCGTGATATTAAGCCTGTGACTTTGCCTCCTAATTCTCAAACTCTTTTATGGTGTCGTGCTATCCTGGGAGTCCAAGGCCAAGATTATCCAGCCCTGGTGGAACCAATCCAGATGGAGAACTACCCTTATGTGAGAGCTGCCAAGTGCCTGGTGAACGTCTCCCAAGGTAAAGTACCTGTCCGTCTGATTAACCTGAGTGATCATCCTGTTGCGCTTACTAAGCATTGCCGTGTTGCCCAGCTTTCTCAGGTGTCCTTCCAAGACATCATTCGTCTTCCAGTGACAGAAAAGCCGCCAGCTGCAGGCAGTGGATGTCCGTCGGTGACCAAGCCACAAGTGCCCTGGTGGGAAGAGCTCCATGTAGGGGACGAGACTACCCCCCAACATCAACAAGAAGGGATTCTACAGCTTGTCAAAGAGCACCACCAGGCCTTCAGTAAGCATGCTACTGATTATGGAGAGGTTAGTGCCATACAACACACCATACCTACTGGCTCTCATCCTCCTATCAAGGAGAGATACAGACTTTTACCGCCTACTTCATATCAGACTGTAAAAGAAATGATCCAAGAGATGAAAGACTCTAATGTAATCCGGGACAGCCGTAGCCCGTGGGCTGCACCCCTGGTCCTTGTAAAGGAGAAGGATGGTGGTATCCGATTCTGTGTGGATTATAGGAAAATTAATCAAATAACCCACAAAGATGCATATCCACTGCCCCGCATTGAGGAGTCACTAACTGCTCTGGGCTCCTCCGCCTATTTCTCCACATTGGACTTGACCAGTGGCTACTGGCAAGTACCCATGGCCCCTGCAGATAGGGAAAAGACTGCTTTCACCACTCCCATGGGCCTGTTCGAATTCAATTGTATGCCGTTCGGGCTGTGTAATGCCCCAGGGACTTTCCAGAGACTAATGGAGCGGTGTTTGGGTCACAAAAACTTCGAAACAGTGCTGCTGTATCTAGATGATGTCATTGTGTACTCAAAAACATATGAGGACCATCTGAAACATTTAGCAGAAGTATTTGAGATCCTTATCAAATATGGCTTGAAAGTAAAGCCATCCAAGTGTCACTTGCTCAAACCTGCAGTAAAATACCTGGGGCATGTGGTAAGCGCGGAGGGCGTGCAGCCTGACCCTGATAAGCTAGCAGCTGTCCGTAATTGGCCGGTCCCCACTACCGTCAAAGAGGTGAGGGGTTTCCTTGGTTTTGCAGGCTACTATAGACGTTTTATCCCCCATTTTGCTCAAATAGCTGATCCTATCCAGGAACTCTTGAGGGGGCAACCCAAGAAAAGTCCTAGAACTCCTGTGCCCATTGAGTGGAATGAAGAAAGAGAGATAGCGTTCCAATTGTTAAAAAAGAAACTGACCGAGCCTCCTGTGTTAGGTTATCCAGACTACAGCAAGCCTTTTCATCTGTATACCGATGCTAGCAAACGAGGCCTGGGAGCTGTGTTAGCCCAGATCCAAGAGGGAAAAGAAAGAGTGATAGCTTATGCAAGCCGCTCCCTGAAAGGAGCTGAGAAAAATGACCAGAATTATAGTTCCTTCAAACTAGAGTTCCTGGCATTAGTGTGGGCAGTGACGGAGAAATTCAAAGATTATCTAGCCGCCACCCCGTTCATTGCATTCACTGACAATAACCCTCTGGCGCATCTAAATACAGCTAAATTGGGGGCCTTGGAGCAGAGATGGGCCTCTCGCCTCGCCAACTATGATTTCTCTGTAAAATATCATGCTGGACGTACTAATGATAATGCTGATGCTTTATCCAGGCTTCCCACAGAGACAGCTCCTGATGATGGGCGAGATGCTTGGGAAGATGGAGAGATGCCGGCCTTCTATAACAAATTTGCTCAACAGGATCAGGCTCGAGCTACCCATGACAGAGCCGCAGCCCCTTCACCCTCCAGTAGGCCTGAGCCCAAAGAGGAAAGGTGGGTGAAACTACAGTCTGAAAGTAGAGTGCTGGGTGAGTTGATGGACTTTATTACTAGTGGCAGAGCCCCTGAGAGGATTAGGCGTAAGAGTGCAGATCCAGAGCTCATCAAACTGTGGAGACAGCGCCATCAGCTCTTCATACAAAAAGGCCTATTGCTACGGAGAAGCCTAGACCCAGTGTCCAACGAAAGAGTGCACCAGATTCTCATACCCCGACGAGATGCAGGTATGGTGTTGGAGATGTACCACAATCAATCTGGTCATTTTGGAGTCCAAAAGACTGAGGCTAACATCCGCCAGCGGTTCTATTGGGTGGGCATGAGAGAAGACATTGAGAAGTGGTGTCGGGAGTGTACAGCCTGTGCCTTAAAACGAAGTGAACACCACGACCAGAGGGCACCACTGAGACCCATTGTAAGTACCCGTCCTCTTGAACTTGTCGCCATCGACCATGTGAAGCTGGAGCCTAGTCGCTCAGGGTATGCTTATGCCATGACTATTATTGACCACTTCACTAAGTTTGTTGTAGCGGTGCCTGTGAGAGACCAGACGGCCAAGACTACAGCCGAACTGTTCTGGAAACACTTCCTCCTGCCCTACGGATGTCCAGAAAAGATCCTCACCGATCAAGGACCTGCTTTTGAGTCCCATCTGTTCCATGAACTGTGCCGCTTACACAACTGTAAGAAGATCCGGACAACGGCCTACCATCCTCAAGGTAATGGATTGTGTGAAAAAATGAATCAGACCTTGATAGAGATGCTGAGGGCCGTGCCTCCTGAAACCAGAGGAGATTGGCCCAGTCTGTTGCCACAGCTCATGTACACGTACAACCATACCATCCATTGTTCCACGGGGTATACCCCTTTTTATTTGATGTTTGGGCGCCAAGGGACATTGCCTGCTGATCACTCCTTGGACATACATGTACCTGATTGCATTAACCCATTACCTAACACCGACTGGGTTGCTGAGCATCAAAGGCGACTGAATGCAGCCAAAGCCATTGTTCAGGAACGTATGGATTATGCTAGAGACCGACAGCAGAGAGACTATGATCAAGCAGCCCATGCAGAACCCTTGACAATAGGGGCTGTGGTGTGGTTAAAAAATAACCGCCGCACAAGCAAACTGGACAGTAAATGGGAGCAAAATCCCTATGTTGTCACTGCAATCCCAAATGTTGGGACCCACACTTATGAGATCACCCGGGAAGGCAGGGGATCCCAAATTGTGCACAGGAACCGGTTAAAGCTCTGTCTGACGCAAGAACCCAGTGCTGAGAGTTCTAGATCTGGATCACCTGTGTCAGAGCCATCAATACAGCCCGAGGATCCTATGCAGGCTGTCAGTAATCTGAGGTATGACTCTGATCCCATGCATTGGCTTCTGACACCATGGTTTAACATGTTGGTGCCCGCTCCGGCACCTACTTTATCTTCACCTCCAGAAGAGCCGGCTCAAGCTGCCCTGGATCCAGTTCCCTTTATAGAGGATCTAGTTGTTCCTGTTGTTCCTGTTGTTCCTGTTGTTCCTGACCAGGGTCTCGCTGATGGAGATCCTCCTGTTGCTCCTCTCTCTTCTACCTCGATGCTAAGGGAAGAGGAGACCCCTGTGTTGAGAAGGTCCACCCGGATGAACAGGGGACGTCCGCCAGTCCGTTTAGGGGACTTTGACTATGCTGGTGGTGTCTCCTCCCGAGCAGTTGCTACTGGAAATAGCTTGCTGGACATTTGTGCGCAAGAATGGACTCCTCCACGTGAGCCCTTGCCTGTTATATACCCGCAGGAAACCCCTGGGTAGTTCTGTTATTATCCTGCAACCAAGAAAAATGGACTAACCTGGTTCACCTTAAGTCCGCTGTGCCAGGTCAGCGGCCGTGTCTAAGAAGCAAGAAGACGCCCCTTTCCCTTGTGTCATTTGTTCAGTGAGTTACAAATGTTATATCTTCTGTGTGAAATAATTGTTTATCGTATTTATAATGTAGTGCTTAAATTATGTACCATTTTATGCCGGTTCAGGAAGGTGTGTGTGAGTACGAGGCCTTACTCACGTTAAAGTCTGGGGGTGTGCAGCATACAGGTAGGTTACCCGACACTGCTATATCATAACGTGTATCTCCCTTTAAGAGAGTTAGGCCTGCTGCAGGCAATCCTTATTCCAGCCAGCAGAGGGAGCCCCAGTTCAGTATAAATAGGCTAGGGCCTAGCCTAGGAAGGTAGTTAGAAGTTTCTAGAGTCAGTTCTGGGAGATTCATTAAGAAGAGCAGAAGCTGCACTACTGGTGTGGAGGGTCATTCCCATCCAGTTTCCAGGTTAATTATACCTGAGGTACTTCAAAGATAGAGCCTGCCATCAGGAGGGAAGAAGACCTCTACCAAGTCCTTGCTCAAGGGTTATCACCAGGATTTAGGTGTCTGGACCTTGAGGGTATTGCTGCAAGCAGCATAAGAGGGAATCCCTGATCCTAGGAGGCCGGTCTGGAAGTTAGTCCTTTTGTAAGTAAAAGCCTGAACCACTACTGTTAATTGTATGGTGAAGTGTGGAATAACTCTGGAACTGTATTCACTGGCTGTTCATCCTACTATAAATTCATCCAGTAAAGTTGACCTGTTATATGAATATCTGGACTGCTCTATTATTCTACTTATCACTACACGGTGTGTCACCGTTTAATTGGCACTGGCGTCACGACATTTATCAACTGCCTGTTCCAGTATTGACCCGGATTGAAGACGACAGTGAATCCCAGGTTAGTGGGTTGCCCTGCACTACGACTCCCCGCATACCTAAAACTGTTCTATTGACCCCCTGGGATACTGCACATGTCATAGCAGAGAATCAGGCTTCACGTCACCCACCACTGGAACAGGCCACTGTCACACATTTAGGCCCCGGCACCCAGGCAGAGGAGAGAGGTCCCGTAACAGAGAATCTGGACTTATGTCAGCGCAGAATCTGTCTTCATGTCATAGCAGAGAATCAAGCTTCACGTCACCCACCACTGGAACAGGCCACTGTCACACATTTAGGCCCCGGCACCCAGGCAGAGGAGAGAGGTCCCGTAACAGAGAATCTGGCCTTATGTCAGCGCAGAATCTGTATTCATGTCATAGCAGAGAATCAGGCTTCACGTCACCCACCACTGGAACAGGCCACTGTCACACATTTAGGCCCCGGCACCCAGACAGAGGAGAGCGGTCCCGTAACAGAGAATCTGGCCTTATGTCAGCGCAGAATCTGTCTTCATGTCATAGCAGAGAATCAGGCTTCACGTCACCCACCACTGGAACAGGCCACTGTCACACATTTAGGCCCAGGCACCCAGGCAGAGGAGAGAGGTCCCGTAACAGAGAATCTGGCCTTATGTCAGCGCAGAATCTGTATTCATGTCATAGCAGAGAATCAGGCTTCACGTCAGCCACCACTGGAACAGGCCACTGTCACACATTTAGGCCCAGGCACCCAGGCAGAGGAGAGAGGTCCCGTAACAGAGAATCTGGCCTTATGTCAGCGCAGAATCTGTATTCATGTCATAGCAGAGAATCAGGCTTCACGTCACCCACCACTGGAACAGGCCACTGTCACACATTTAGGCCCAGGCACCCAGGCAGAGGAGAGAGGTCCCGTAACAGAGAATCTGGCCTTATGTCAGTGCAGAATCTGTATTCATGTCATAGCAGAGAATCAGGCTTCACGTCACCCACCACTGGAACAGGCCACTGTCACACATTTAGGCCCCGGCACCCAGGCAGAGGAGAGAGGTCCCGTAACAGAGAATCTGGCCTTATGTCAGTGCAGAATCTGTATTCATGTCATAGCAGAGAATCAGGCTTCACGTCACCCACCACTGGAACAGGCCACTGTCACACATTTAGGCCCAGGCACCCAGGCAGAGGAGAGCGGTCCCGTAACAGAGAATCTGGCCTTATGTCAGCGCAGAATCTGTATTCATGTCATAGCAGAGAATCAGGCTTCACGTCACCCACCACTGGAACATGCCACTGTCACACATTTAGGCCCCGGCACCCAGACAGAGGAGAGATTCATTCAACTTTGGGTTGCCCCGCAATATAATGGTAAAATGAAATTAAAAATAGTATTGAATGAGGAAGTGCCCTGGAGTAGAATAATATATTGTTAAGATGAGGTAGTTAATATCTAATCTGCACAAGGGATGGACATGTCCTGTGGGATCCATGCCTGGTTCATTTTTATGAACGTCAGCTTGTCCACATTGGCTGTAGACAGGCGGCTGCGTTTGTCTGTAATGACGCCCCCTGCCGTGCTGAATACACGTTCAGACAAAACGCTGGCCGCCGGGCAGGCCAGCACCTCCAAGGCATAAAAGGCTAGCTCTGGCCACGTGGACAATTTGGAGACCCAGAAGTTGAATGGGGCCGAACCATCAGTCAGTACGTGGAGGGGTGTGCACAGGTACTGTTCCACCATGTTAGTGAAATGTTGCTTCCTGCTAACACGTTCCGTATCAGGTGGTGGTGCACTTAGCTGTGGCGTGTTGACAAAACTTTTCCACATCTCTGCCATGCTAACCCTGCCCTCAGAGGAGCTGGGCGTGACACAGCTGCGTTGGCGACCTCTTGCTCCTCCTCTGCCTTCGCCTTGGGCTTCCACTGGTTCCCCTGTGACATTTGGGAATGCTCTCAGTAGCGCGTCTACCAACGTGCGCATGTACTCGCGCATCTTCCTATCACGCTCCAGTGTAGGAAGTAAGGTGGGCACATTGTCTTTGTACCGGGGATCCAGCAGGGTGGCAACCCAGTAGTCCGCACACGTTAAAATGTGGGCAACTCTGCTGTCGTTGCGCAGGCACTGCAGCATGTAGTCGCTCCTGTGTGCCAGGCTGCCCAGAGGTAAGGACAAGCTGTCCTCTGTGGGAGGCATATCGTCATCGTCCTGTGTTTCCCCCCAGCCACGCACCAGTGATGGGCCCGAGCTGCTTTGGGTGCCACCCCGCTGTGAACATGCTTCATCCTCATCCTCCTCCACCTCCTCCTCATCCTCGTCCTCCTCGTCCTCCAGTAGTGGGTCCTGTCTGGCCACATTTGTACCTGGCCTCTGGTGTTGCAAAAAAAGTCCCTCTGAGTCACTTCGAAGAGACTGGCCTGAAAGTGCTAAAAATGACCCCTCTTCCTCCTCCTCCTCCTCCTGGGCCACCTCCTCTTCCATCATCGCCCTAAGTGTTTTCTCAAGGAGACATAGAAGTGGTATTGTAACGCTGATAACGGTGTCATCGCCACTGGCCATGTTGGTGGAGTACTCGAAACAGCGCAACAGGGCACACAGGTCTCGGGTCTGATCCACAGTGCGACTGACCCGTGCGTGCTGCAGCTGAAACTCCACTATGGCCTGCTGCTGCTCGCACAGTCTGTCCAGCATATGCAAGGTGGAGTTCCACCTGGTGGGCACGTCGCATATGAGGCGGTGAGCGGGAAGGCCGAAGTTACGCTGTAGCGCAGACAGGCGAGCAGCGGCAGGGTGTGAACGCCGGAAGCGCGAACAGACGGCCCGCACGTTATGCAGCAGCTCTGACATGTCGGGGTAGTTGCGAATGAACTTCTGCACCACCAAATTCAGCACATGTGCCAGGCAAGGGATGTGCGTCAAACCGGCTAGTCCCAGAGCTGCAACGAGATTTCGCCCATTATCGCACACCACCAGGCCGGGCTTGTGGCTCACCGGCAGCAGCCACTCGTCGGTCTGTTGTTCTATACCCCGCCACAACTCCTGTGCGGTGTGGGGCCTGTCCCCCAAACATATGAGTTTCAGAATGGCCTGCTGACGTTTACCCCGTGCTGTGCTGAAGTTGGTGGTGAAGGTGTGTGGCTGACTGGATGAGCAGGTGGAAGAAGAGGAGGAGGAAGCTGAGTAGGAGGAGGAGGAGACAGGAGGCAAAGAATGTTGCCCTGCGATCCTTGGCGGCGGAAGGACGTGCGCCAAACAGCTCTCCGCCTGGGGCCCAGCCGCCACTACATTTACCCAGTGTGCAGTTAGGGAGATATAGCGTCCCTGGCCGTGCTTACTGGTCCACGTATCTGTGGTAAGGTGGACCTTGCCACAGATGGCGTTGCGCAGTGCACACTTGATTTTATTGGACACTTGGTTGTGCAGGGAAGGCACGGCTCTCTTGGAGAAGTAGTGGCGGCTGGGAACAACATACTGTGGGACAGCAAGTGACATGAGCTGTTTGAAGCTGTGTGTGTCCACCAGCCTAAATGACAGCATTTCATAGGCCAGTAGTTTAGAAATGCTGGCATTCAGGGCCAGGGATCGAGGGTGGCTAGGTGGGAATTTACGCTTTCTCTCAAATGTTTGTGAGATGGAGAGCTGCACGCTGCCGTGTGACATGGTTGAGATGCTTGGTGACGCAGGTGGTGGTGTTGGTGGTACATCCCATGTTTGCTGGGCGGCAGGTGCCAACGTTCCTCCAGAGGCGGAGGAAGAGGCCGAGGCGGCGACAGCAGCAGAAGAGGCCGAGGCGGCGGCAGCAGCAGAAGAGGCCGAGGCGGCGGCAGCAGCAGAAGAGGCCGAGGCGGCGGCAGCAGCAGAAGAGGCCGAGGCGGCAGCAGCAGAAGAGGTAGCAGGGGGAGCCTAAGTGACTTCCTTGTTTTTAAGGTGTTTACTCCACTGCAGTTCATGCTTTGCATGCAGGTGCCTGGTCATGCAGGTTGTGCTAAGGTTCAGAACGTTAATGCCTCGCTTCAGGCTCTGATGGCACAGCGTGCAAACCACTCGGGTCTTGTCGTCAGCACATTGTTTGAAGAAGTGCCATGCCAGGGAACTCCTTGAAGCTGCCTTTGGGGTGCTCGGTCCCAGATGGCGGCGGTCAGTAGCAGGCGGAGTCTCTTGGCGGCGGGTGTTCTGATTTTGCCCACTGCTCCCTCTTTTGCTACGCTGTTGGCTCAGTCTCACCACTGCCTCTTCCTCCGAACTGTGAAAGTCAGTGGCACGACCTTCATTCCATGTGGGGTCTAGGACCTCATCGTCCCCTGCATCGTCTTCCACCCAGTCTTGATCCCTGACCTCCTGTTCAGTCTGCACACTGCAGAAAGACGCAGCAGTTGGCACCTGTGTTTCGTCATCATCAGAGACGTGCTGAGGTGGTATTCCCATGTCCTCATCATCAGGAAAAATAAGTGGTTGTGCGTTAGTGCATTCTATCTCTTCCACCCCTGGGGAAGGGCAAGGTGGATGCCCTTGGGAAACTCTGGCAGCAGAGTCTTCAAACAGCATAAGAGACTGCTGCATAACTTGAGGCTCAGACAGTTTCCCTGATATGCATGGGGGTAATGTGACAGACCGATGGGCTTGGTTTTCATGCGCCATCTGTGCGCTTTCTGCAGAAGACTGGGTGGGAGATAATGTGAACGTGCTGGATCCACTGTCGGCCACCCAATTGACTAATGCCTGTACCTGCTCAGGCCTTACCATCCTTAGAACGGCATTGGGCCGCACCAAATATTGCTGTAAATTCTGCTGGCTACTGGGACCTGAGGTAGTTGGTTCACTAGGACGTGTGGCTGTGGCAGAACGGCCACGTCCTCTACCAGCACCAGAGGGTCCACTAACACCACCACGACCATGTCCACGTCCGCGTCCGCGTCCTTTATTAGATGTTTTCCTTATTGTTCCCGTTCACCACAATTTTGAGAATGGCAAATTTGGGAATGCTTTTTCAACCCAGAAAAAAAAGTGTGCTTTTACGGTCACTACAAATAACTTGACCAGCTAAAACAGTGCAGATTTGGTTGAATAGAGATGTGAGACCTGTTTTTTTTTGCGCTGTGTGACAGGTATAGGTTTAATCACAGAATCACACTTCTATTAGCACGCTAGCGTGTGTCTTAGGTTTTTCTGAATGACACTATCAATACCTTCAATGTAAGATTTTCTTTTTGGGATAGATTTCAAGTAGGCCTCAAATACCAGAAACTAGTTATTTTGAGAATGGCAAATTTGGGAATGCTTTTTCAACCAAGAACAAAAAGTCTGCTTTTACAGTCACTACAAATAACTTGACCAGCTAAAACAGTGCAGATTTGGTTGAATAGAGATGTGAGACCTGTTTTTTTTACGCGCTGTGTGACAGGCATAGGTTTAATCACAGAATCACACTTCTATCAGCACGCTAGCGTGTGTCTTAGGTTTTTCTGAATGACACTATCAATACCTTCAATGTAAGATTTTCTTTTTGGGATAGATTTCAAGTAGGCCTCAAATACCAGAAACTAGCTATTTTCAGAATGGCAAATTTGGGAATGCTTTTTCAACCCAGAACAAAAAGTCTGCTTTTACGGTCACTACAAATAACTTGACCAGCTAAAACAGTGCAGATTTGGTTGAATAGAGATGTGAGACCTGTTTTTTTTTGCGCCGTGTGACAGGTATAGGTTTAATCACAGAATCACACTTCTATCAGCACGCTAGCGTGTGTCTTAGGTTTTTCTGAATGACACTATCAATACCTTCATTGTAAGATTTTCTTTTTGGGATAGATTTCAAGTAGGCCTCAAATACCAGAAACTAGTTATTTTGAGAATGGCAAATTTGGGAATGCTTTTTCAACCCAGAACAAAAAGTCTGCTTTTACGGTCACTACAAATAACTTGACCAGCTAAAACAGTGCAGATTTGGTTGAATAGAGATGTGAGACCTGGTTTTTTTTGCGCTGTGTGACAGGTATAGGTTTAATCACAGAATCACACTTCTATCAGCACGCTAGCGTGTGTCTTAGGTTTTTCTGAATGACACTATCAATACCTTCAATGTAAGATTTTCTTTTTGGGATAGATTTCAAGTAGGCCTCAAATACCAGAAACTAGTTATTTTGAGAATGGCAAATTTGGGAATGCTTTTTCAACCCAGAACAAAAAGTCTGCTTTTACGGTCACTACAAATAACTTGACCAGCTAAAACAGTGCAGATTTGGTTGAATAGAGATGTGAGACCTGTTTTTTTTTGCGCTGTGTGACAGGTATAGGTTTAATCACAGAATCACACTTCTATCAGCACGCTAGCGTGTGTCTTAGGTTTTTCTGAATGACACTATCAATACCTTCAATGTAAGATTTTCTTTTTGGGATAGATTTCAAGTAGGCCTCAAATACCAGAAACTAGTTATTTTCAGAATGGCAAATTTGGGAATGCTTTTTCAACCCAGAACAAAAAGTCTGCTTTTACGGTCACTACAAATAACTTGACCAGCTAAAACAGTGCAGATTTGGTTGAATAGAGATGTGAGACCTGTTTTTTTTTGCGCTGTGTGACAGGTATAGGTTTAATCACAGAATCACACTTCTATCAGCACGCTAGCGTGTGTCTTAGGTTTTTCTGAATGACACTATCAATACCTTCAATGTAAGATTTTCTTTTTGGGATAGATTTCAAGTAGGCCTCAAATACCAGAAACTAGTTATTTTGAGAATGGCAAATTTGGGAATGCTTTTTCAACCCAGAACAAAAAGTCTGCTTTTACGGTCACTACAAATAACTTGACCAGCTAAAACAGTGCAGATTTGGTTGAATAGAGATGTGAGACCTGTTTTTTTTTGCGCTGTGTGACAGGTATAGGTTTAATCACAGAATCACACTTCTATCAGCACGCTAGCGTGTGTCTTAGGTTTTTCTGAATGACACTATCAATACCTTCAATGTAAGATTTTCTTTTTGGGATAGATTTCAAGTAGGCCTCAAATACCAGAAACTAGTTATTTTCAGAATGGCAAATTTGGGAATGCTTTTTCAACCCAGAACAAAAAGTCTGCTTTTACGGTCACTACAAATAACTTGACCAGCTAAAACAGTGCAGATTTGGTTGAATAGAGATGTGAGACGTGTTTTTTTTTGCGCTGTGTGACAGGTATAGGTTTAATCACAGAATCACACTTCTATCAGCACGCTAGCGTGTGTCTTAGGTTTTTCTGAATGACACTATCAATACCTTCAATGTAAGATTTTCTTTTTGGGATAGATTTCAAGTAGGCCTCAAATACCAGAAACTAGTTATTTTGAGAATGGCAAATTTGGGAATGCTTTTTCAACCCAGAAAAAAAAGTGTGCTTTTATGGTCAATACAAATAACTTGACCAGCTAAAACAGTACAGATTTGGTTGAATAGAAATGTCAGGTCTATTTTTTAGGCGCTGGGTGACAGGCTCAACTTGCCACTGATGTAATATATGGCCAAAAAATAACCACACTGTTGATGGTTAAATGCACTTGGGTGACACAGGCTCAGCCTGCACCAGATGTAGTATATGGCCAAAAAATAATCAGACTGTTGATGGTTAAATGCACTTGGGTGACACAGGCTCAGCCTGCACCAGATGTAGTACAGTAGGTGTTTCTGACATTGTGTTTTCAGCACGACAGCGTCGCGCTGATACTCGGCGACGTGGTGCCGAGATCTCGCACTCACTGGGATAGTGACAGCACATCCCAGCAAGCGCGTCATAGAAGCGACGGGAGATCCGACTTGGATTCCCGCCAATTCTACACGTGTGCGGCGTTTGTTATGAATCCTGAGGGGGAAGTCCCCGCCGGATTTTAAATAAAAATCCGGCCTGGGTCCCGCCCTCAGGAGCATACCGGGCCCTTAGGTCTGTTATGGGTTGTAAGGAGAGCCCCCCCTACGCCGAAAAAAACGGCGTAGGGGGTCCCCCTACAATCCATACCAGACCCGTATCCAAAGCACGCTACCCGGCCAGCCAGGAAGGGAGTGGGGACGAGCGAGCGCCCCCCCCCCCCCCCCTCCTGAGCCGTACCAGGCTGCATGCCCTCAACATGGGGGGTTGGGTGCTCTGGGGCAGGGGGCGCACTGCGGCCCCCCCACCTCAGAGCACCCTGTCCCCATGTTGATGAGGACAGGGCCCCTTCCCGACAACCCTGGCCGTTGGTTGTCGGGGTATGCGGGCGGGAGGCTTAACGGAATCTGGGAGCCCCCTTTAATAAGGGGGCCCCCAGATACCGGCCCCCCACCCTAAGTGAATGAGTATGGGGTACATCGTACCCCTACCCATTCACCTGCAAGAAAAGTGGTAAAAACACAAATAAACCACACAGTGTATTAAAATATTTTATTTTTCTGCTCCGGAGGCCGCCCCCTGTCTTCTTTATTAGCTCTTTTACCAGGGGGGGGCTCTTCTTCTTCCGATATCCCGACGGGTCTTCTCCGCTATCCGGGGGGTCTTCTCAACTCTCCGGGGTTCTCCTTCTGTCTTCTCCTTCTGTCTTGTTGTCTCCTTCTGTCTTCTGTCTCCGGGGGGGGGCTCTTCTTCTTCCGATATCCCGACGGGTCTTCTCCGCTATCCGGGGGGGTCTTCTCAACTCTCCGGGGTTCTCCTTCTGTCTTCTCCGCTATCCGGGGGGTCTTCTCAACTCTCCGGGGTTCTCCTTCTGTCTTCTCCTTCTGTCTTGTTGTCTCCTTCTGTCTTCTGTCTCCGGGGGGGGCTCTTCTTCTTCCGATATCCCGACGGGTCTTCTCCGCTATCCGGGGGGGTCTTCTCAACTCTCCGGGGTTCTCCTTCTGTCTTCTCCTTCTGTCTTGTTGTCTCGGCGCACCCCGGTTCTTCGTCTCGCGAGACTCGGCGCACCCCGATTCTTCGTCTTCTCTTCTTGTTTTCGCCTCTCTCTGTTGTTGACTCGGCGCACCCCGGTTCTTCGTCTCGCGAGACGAAGAATCGGGGTGCGCCGAGTCTCGCGAGACGAAGAACCGGGGTGCGCCGAGTCAACAACAGAGAGAGGCGAAAACAGAAGGAGAACCCCGGAGACAGAAGACAGAAGGAGACAACAAGACAGAAGGAGAAGACAGAAGGAGAACCCCGGAGAGTTGAGAAGACCCCCCGGATAGCGGAGAAGACAGAAGGAGAACCCCGGAGAGTTGAGAAGACCCCCCCGGATAGCGGAGAAGACAGAAGGAGAACCCCGGAGACAGAAGACAGAAGGAGACAACAAGACAGAAGGAGAAGACAGAAGGAGAACCCCGGAGAGTTGAGAAGACCCCCCCGGATAGCGGAGAAGACAGAAGGAGAACCCCGGAGAGTTGAGAAGACCCCCCGGATAGCGGAGAAGACCCGTCGGGATATCGGAAGAAGAAGAGCCCCCCCCTGGTAAAAGAGCTAATAAAGAAGACAGGGGGCGGCCTCCGGAGCAGAAAAATAAAATATTTTAATACACTGTGTGGTTTATTTGTGTTTTTACCACTTTTCTTGCAGGTGAATGGGTAGGGGTACGATGTACCCCATACTCATTCACTTAGGGTGGGGGGCCGGTATCTGGGGGCCCCCTTATTAAAGGGGGCTCCCAGATTCCGTTAAGCCTCCCGCCCGCATACCCCGACAACCAACGGCCAGGGTTGTCGGGAAGGGGCCCTGTCCTCATCAACATGGGGACAGGGTGCTCTGAGGTGGGGGGGCCGCAGTGCGCCCCCTGCCCCAGAGCACCCAACCCCCCATGTTGAGGGCATGCAGCCTGGTACGGCTCAGGAGGGGGGGGGGGGGGGGGGGCGCTCGCTCGTCCCCACTCCCTTCCTGGCTGGCCGGGTAGCGTGCTTTGGATACGGGTCTGGTATGGATTGTAGGGGGACCCCCTACGCCGTTTTTTTCGGCGTAGGGGGGGCTCTCCTTACAACCCATAACAGACCTAAGGGCCCGGTATGCTCCTGAGGGCGGGACCCAGGCCGGATTTTTATTTAAAATCCGGCGGGGACTTCCCCCTCAGGATTCATAACAAACGCCGCACACGTGTAGAATTGGCGGGAATCCAAGTCGGATCTCCCGTCGCTTCTATGACGGCTCTGTCTCCATCGCGGCAAGCCAGCTCGGCGCTGGCTCCCGCGATGGGGCTCGTATGTGCTCAATCTCGCCGAGAAATACAGCGAGATTGACACAAAATCGGGTTCACCTACTGTATATGGCCAAAAAATAATCAGACTGTTGATGGTTAAATGCACTTGGGTGACACAGGCTCAGCCTGCAGCTGATGTAGTATATGGCCAAAAAATAACCAGACTGTTGATGGTTAAATGCACTTCGGTGACACAGGCTCAGCCTGCAGCTGATGTAGGATATAGCACAAAATAACCACACTATCGATGGTTAAATACACTTGGTGATAGCTCGTGCTGGCGCACCACAAGTCACAAAATGGCCGCCGATCACCCCAGAAAAAAAGTGATCTAAAAACGCTCTGGGCAGCCTCATAAAAGTGAGCAAGTCAATAATAGCACTTCAATGATCCACAGCTGCAGATCGATCACAGAATGAAGTCTTTTGGAGGAGTTAATCTGCCTAATCTCGCCCTAACGTCGCAGCTGCAACCTCTCCCTATACTGATCATAGCAGAGTGACGTGCGGCGCTACGTGACTCCAGCTTAAATAGAGGCTGGGTCACATGGTGCACTGGCCAATCACAGCCATGCCAATAGTAGGCATGGCTGTGATGGCCTCTTGGGCCAAGTAGTATGACGCTTGTTGATTGGCTGCTTTGCAGCCTTTCAAAAAGCGCCAAGAAAGCGCCGAACACCGAACCCGAACCCGGACTTTTACGAAAATGTTCGAGTTCGGGTCCGTGTCAAGGACACCCCAAAATTCGGTATGAACCCGAACTATACAGTTCGGGTTCGCTCATCCCTACTCTCCAGCTCTGCTATGTCTGCCTTGTTCTCAGGGGCCCAGAACTGTACACTGTACTCCATGTGTGGTCTGACTAGTGATTTGTAAAGTGGCAAGCAACCCATTATCTTATTGGCCTTGGCAGCAGCTGCCTGACACTGGTTTCTACAGATTAGTTTGCTGTTCACTAAAATTCCTAGGTCCTTTTCCATGTCAGTGTTACCGAGTGTTTTACCATTTAGTATGTACGGTTGACTTGCATTATTCCTTCCCATGTGCATAATCTTACATTTGTCAGTGTTAAACCTCATCTGCCACTTATCTCCCCAAGCCTCCAATCTATCCAGATCCCGATGTAGCAGTATACTATCCTCTTCCGTGTCAATTACTTTACACAGCTTAGTGTCATCTGCAAAAATTGATATTTTACTGTGCAAGCCTTCTACAAGATCATTAATAAACATATTGAAGAGAATAAGGCCAGGTACTGACCCCTGAGGTACTCCACTAGTGACAGTGACCCAATCTGAGTGTGTACCATTAATAACATAGAAACATAGAAACATAGAATGTGTCGGCAGATAAGAACCATTTGGCCCATCTAGTCTGCCCAATATACTGAATACTATGGATAGCCCCCGGCCCTTATCTTATATGAAGGATGGCCTTATGCCTATCCCATGCATGCTTAAACCCCTTCACTGTATTTGCAGCTACCACTTCTGCAGGAAGGCTATTCCATGCATCCACTACTCTCTCAGTAAAGTAATACTTCCTTATATTACTTTTAAACCTTTGCCCCTCTAATTTAAAACTGTGTCCTCTTGTGGTAGTTTTTCTTCTTTTAAATATGCTCTCCTCCTTTACCGAGTTGATTCCCTTTATGTATTTAAAAGTTTCTATCATATCCCCTCTGTCTCTTCTTTCTTCCAAGCTATACATATTAAGGTCCTTTAACCTTTCCTGGTAAGTTTTATCCTGCAATCCATGTACTAGTTTAGTAGCTCTTCTCTGAACTCTCTCTAGAGTATCTATATCCTTCTGGAGATATGGCCTCCAGTACTGCGCACAATACTCCAAGTGAGGTCTCACCAGTTTTCTGTACAGCGGCATAAGCACTTCACTCTTTCTACTGCTTATACCTCTCCCTATACATCCAAGCATTCTGCTGGCATTTCGTGCTGCTCTATTACATTGTCTTCCCACCTTTAAGTCTTCTGAAATAATTACTCCTAAATCCCTTTCCTCAGATACTGAGGTCAGGACTGTGTCAAATATTCTATATTCTGCCCTTGGGTTTTTACGCCCCAGGTGCATTATCTTGCACTTATCCACATTAAATTTCAGTTTCCAGAGTTCTGACCATTCTTCTAGTTTTCCTAAATCCTTTTCCATTTGGCATTTCCCTGCAGGAACATCAACCCTGTTACATATCTTTGTGTCATCAGCAAAAAGACAAACCTTACCATCGAGGCCTTTTGCAATATCACTTATGAAGATATTAAACAAAATCGGTCCCAGTACAGATCCCTGTGGAACCCCACTGGTAACATGACCTTGTTTTGAATGTTCTCCATTGACTACAACCCTCTGTTGTCTGTCACTCAGCCACTGCCTAATCCACTCAACAATATGGGAGTCCATGCTCAATGACTGCAGTTTATTGATAAGTCTTCTATGTGGGACAGTGTCAAAAGCCTTACTAAAATCTAGATATACGATGTCTACTGCACCTCCACCGTCTATTATTTTATTCACCCAGTCAAAAAAATCTATAAGATTTGTTTGACATGATCTCCCTGAAGTAAACCCATGTTGTTTTTCATCTTGCAATCCATGGGATTTTAGATGTTCCACAATCCTATCCTTTAATAGGGTTTCCATTAATTTGCCTACTATTGATGTCAGACTCACTGGTCTATAGTTGCTCGATTCCTCCCTACTACCTTTCTTGTGAATGGGCACGACATTTGCCAATTTCCAATCTTCCGGGACGACTCCTGTTACTAATGATTGGTTAAATAAATCTGTTAACGGTTTTGCCAGCTCACCACTAAGCTCTTTTAATAATTTTGGGTGTATCTCATCAGGCCCCTGTGACTTATTTGTCTTCACCTTAGACAGCAAACTTAGAACATCTTCCTCTGTAAAGATACATGCATCAAACGATTTATTAGTCATTCTTTCTAGTGGAGGTCCTTCTCCTTTTTCTTTTGTAAAAACTGAACAGAAGTATTCATTAAGGCAGTCGGCAAGCCCTTTATTCTCTTCTACATACCTTCCGTCCTTTGTTTTTAATTTAGTTATTCCTTGTTTTAATTTCCTTTTTTCATCTATATATCTGAAGAATGTCTTATCCCCTTTTTTCATAGACTGAGCTAGTTTTTCTTCTGCCTGCGCTTTAGAAGTTCTTATAACTTGCTTGGCCTCTCTCTGCCTAATCTTGTAGATTTCCTTATCTTCATTGCTCTGGGTTTTTTTATAATTACAAAATGCTAGCTTTTTATTTTTAATGATTTGGGCCACTTCTGCTGAGTACCACAGTGGTCTCCTCCTTTTTTTGCTTTTACTGACAAGTCTAATGCAATTTTCTGTTGCCTTCAATAATGCACCTTTTAAGTAGTCCCATTTCTCCTGGACTCCATGTAATCCGTTCCAGTCTGATAAGGACTCATTTATGACTAATTTCATTTTTGAAAAGTCTGTTTTTCTAAAATCTAAAACTTTTGTTTTTGTGTGGTGGGACTCTTTCACAGTTCTTATATTAAACCACACTGACTGGTGATCACTAGATCCCAAGGTTTCGCCTACAATGACATCATATACCGAATCCCCATTTGTGAATACCAAATCCAAAATGGCCTCCCTCCGGGTTGGCTCCTCAACCACTTGTTGTAGAGATAACCCCAGTAGGGAATTTAGAATATCTGTACTCCTGGTAGAACTTGCTATTTTGGTTTTCCAGTTTATATCTGGAAGATTGAAATCTCCCATAATGATAACTTCTCCTTTCATTGTCATTTTAGCTATTTCTTCAACTAGTAGATCATCTAGTTCTTTAACTTGACCAGGTGGTCTATATATCACACCTACACGAGTTACTGCATGGTTAGCAAACTGCAACGTAACCCAAACTGACTCTATGTTGGCCTCACCAACTTGTATTAGGTTAGATTTAATGCTATCTTTCACATACAGGGCCACTCCTCCTCCTTTCTTGCCTTCTCTGTCTCTTCTGTATAAAGAGTACCCTGGTATGGTTATGTCCCAGTCATTTCTTTCATTAAACCATGTCTCCGTAACAGCCACTAAATCTACATTCTCAGATGCCATTATTGACCCAAGTTCATTGATTTTTTTACCTAAACTGCGAGCATTTGTAGACAGGACTCTGAGCTTATCATTTCTTAACCTCTGTGCTTCTGACCTGTTCTGGCATTGTTTCGGGGGGCAATTGGACTCTTTTATTTTCACTCTTTTGCCCCCCCTTGCTAGTTTAAATACTCTTTCGCAAATTCTTGGAGTTGTTCACTAAGTACATTTGTTCCTTTGAGAGAAAGATGCAAACCATCTTTTTTGTACAGTTCCTTTCTATTCCAAGTAGAGCTATCATGAGAAACAAAGCCAAATCCTTGCTCTTGACACCATTTACCAAGCCATATGTTGAACTTTATGCGCCTCTGCCTATCAGTCTGAACATTATGCACAGGCAGAACTTCAGAAAATGAAATGGTGGATGCAAAATCCTGTACGTCATTACCAAGTGTGATAAAAGATTTTTTCAACTCTGACACTTCATTGCAAGCCAGGTCATTTGTCCCTAGATGGACAAGAACATCCACGTCCCCTTCCTGCTTTGCTTGCTTAACAATATTAATAATACGTCTTCTATCTCTTCTAGCAGTAGCCCCAGGGAGACATCTCACAAAACCATTTTCTTTAAGCTCCACACTTCTTATGATTGAATCACCCAGCAACAGCTGCTTCCTTTGAGACTTCACTTTATCTTTTTTGTTGCATACATTAGACATAGGAGTCGATGGTTTCTCACCCTCTGTGCTTGAGTCCATATCCATGTTGTCCTTACATTCTGAGAGTGCTGCAAATGAATTATGGAGAACCACCGACTGTGGGACATGTCTTCTATCCACCACTCTAAGACTTCCAGAACCTACAGTAACCCATCTGCCATTTCTGGGGGTCCTCTGTGGCAGTGGCATTGCAGCAGTCCTAGCTGGAGTTTGTTTAACAGATAATTTAAATATTTCAGCTTTCAAAAATGCAATTTCCTGCTGCAGTAAGGAGAACTGTCTACAGATCTGACAGCATCCGAATCTCCAAAGAGTGGAACATGAAATAAATGCACAACAATTCCTGCACTGAACCAAGTCTGCCATTTTAAAGAGGAGAAAAAAAAAAAAATAATAATAATAATAAATTTGTAACTTTAAATCAAACAAATCAAACAAATCTTACCTTTTTTTTTTGTATTGTTTCCACCTTCCAGCCTACCTCCTGACTATCTCCTGCAATATCTCTTTACTAGTACTTAATGTAGTACTTGAAGGTAGTACTTGCAGCTAATGAATTAGGCCAGCTAATGAGTCTGTCTCTATATATACACACACTGCTTCCCAAACTCCTCCCCCAGCAACAAATGTAACACCTTAGTGAGCTAGGCTCATTAGCAAACGCACAATAGCAAACACCTGACCAAATTCCTTACCTCTTCTCAAGCAATGATCAGCAAAAACAACACAGATGAGCCAGTTGGAGACTCTAAGCCAATCTCTTGCAGTATCTCTTGAATCTCTTCATTCTCCTGCAATATCTCTTTACTAGTACTTAATGTAGTACTTGAAGGTAGTACTTGCAGCTAATGAATTAGGCCAGCTAATGAGTCTGTCTCTATATATACACACACTCCTTCCCAAACTCCTCTCCCAGCAACAAATGTAACACCTTAGTGAGCTAGGCTCATTAGCAAACGCACAATAGCAAACACCTGACCAAATTCCTTACCTCTTCTCAAGCAATGATCAGCAAAAACAACACAGATGAGCCAGTTGGAGACTCTAAGCCAATCTCTTGCAGTATCTCTTGAATCTCTTCAGTCTCCTGCAATATCTCTTTACTAGTACTTAATGTAGTACTTGAAGGTAGTACTTGCAGCTAATGAATTAGGCCAGCTAATGAGTCTGTCTCTATATAATCACACACTGCTTCCCAAACTCCTCCCCCAGCAACAAATGTAACACCTTAGTGAGCTAGGCTCATTAGCAAACGCACAATAGCAAACACCTGACCAAATTCCTTACCTCTTCTCAAGCAATGATCAGCAAAAACAACACAGATGAGCCAGTTGGAGACTCTAAGCCAATCTCTTGCAGTATCTCTTGAATCTCTTCAGTCTCCTGCAATATCTCTTTACTAGTACTTAATGTAGTACTTGAAGGTAGTACTTGCAGCTAATGAATTAGGCCAGCTAATGAGTCTGTCTCTATATATACACACACTCCTTCCCAAACTCCTCTCCCAGCAACAAATGTAACACCTTAGTGAGCTAGGCTCATTAGCAAACGCACAATAGCAAACACCTGACCAAATTCCTTACCTCTTCTCAAGCAATGATCAGCAAAAACAACACAGAT
Organism: Bufo bufo; assembly: GCF_905171765.1. NCBI lineage: Eukaryota > Metazoa > Chordata > Amphibia > Anura > Bufonidae > Bufo > Bufo bufo. The sequence goes on from NC_053396.1 coordinate 86,068,151, forward strand.
GAGCCAGTTGGAGACTCTAAGCCAATCTCTTGCAGTATCTCTTGAATCTCTTCAGTCTCCTGCAATATCTCTTTACTAGTACTTAATGTAGTACTTGAAGGTAGTACTTGCAGCTAATGATAACCACCCTCTGTTTTCTATCATTGAGCCAGTTACTTACCCACATAGAGAAATTTTCTCCCAATCCAAGCATTCTCATTTTATATACTAACCTTTTTTGCAGTAGTGTCAAATGTTTTGGAGAAGTCCAGATATACGACATCCATTGATTTGGCGCTGTCAAGTCTAGAATTTACCTCCTCATAGAAACTGATTAAATTAGTTTGACATGGCCAATCCCTCAGCTCAGCCATGCTGATATGGCGTTATTTGATTATTTTCATTGAGGTGCTCCAAGATAGCATCTCTTAGAAAACATTCAAGCAGTTTACCCACGACAGATGTTAAACTTACCGGCCTATAGTTTCCGGGCTCTGTTTTTGGACCCTTTTTGAATATTGGCACCACATTTGCTATGCACCAATCCTGTGGAACCCTCCTTGTCAGTATAGAGTCCTTAAATATCAGAAATAAGGGTCTGGCTATGACATTACTTAATTCTCTTATGATAGGGGGGTGTATGCCATCTGGTCCTGGTGATTTGTCTATTTTAATCTTTTTAAGTCGCTGTTGTACTTCTTCCTGAGTCAGACAGGGCACTTTTAATGTGGAATTTACTTTTACATTCTGCATTTCATCTGACAGTTTATTTTCCTCAGTGAATACAGTGGAGAAAAAAATATTTAATAGCTTTGCATTCTCCTCATCGTTCTCTGCAACTCCCACCTCATCACTCTGTAAAGGGCCGACACCTTCAGATTTATACTTTTTACCATTTATATAATTGAAGAACATTTTAGGGTTAGTTTTGCTCTCTTTGGCAATTAATCTCTTGGTCTCTAGTTTGGCTGCTTTTATTATTTTTTTACATATTTTTTTTTTTTCCTTATAGGAGGGGAGGATTACAACTCCCAGCACTTCCATGGCACTTAGGACTCATGCACACAAACGTATTTTGTTTCCGTGTCCGTTCCATTTTTTTGCGGATCGATGCGGACCCATTAATTTCAATGGGTCCGCAAAAAATGCAGACAGCACACCGTGTGCTATCTGTATGCGTATGTCCATTCCGTAGCCCCGCAAAATAAATAAAAAAAGTCCTATTCTTGTCCGTTTTAGGCATTGTTACAATGGATCACAAAAAAACGGATGGCATACAAATATCATAAGTTTTTTTGCGGATCTGCAATTTGCATGCAGCCTTACATTGAATCGTTTACTGGTGCAAATAAATCACTGGTGTTCTTCTTAGTTACTTTACTGCATAGCTCCGCCTCCTGCTCTGGTCACATGATGGTGAGCTCATTACAGGTCCTTCATCCCCCTATACTTTGCTGATCTCCGCCTCCTGCAGGTGACATCATGGCAGGTCCTACAGCTCCAGTAGAAGAGTTTGCAGAGCAGCTCTGTGGTAATGACTTGTGTTATGTGTACAGGAAGGGGGCCTTACGCTGCAATGGAAAGTGCAGGTTTTCCGCTGTCTGCCCGTTCGCTTCCACGGACATTCAGCTGAACAGCAGCACTGAAGCAGGGCCCTGGGCAATTGCCCTGTTTGCCTCCCCTAACCCCAGCCTGTGTGCCAACCACAGTGCTCCCACGTCAGCCACAATACCCTCAAAACTTTCACAATGTCCCCCTGTAAGTCACAACTCACAATGTCCCATGCCAGCCACAATGCCTCCATGAACACAGCCCATGCCTTTAGTTCTAGGTCTGAAAGTTCACTTTCACACATTACATGCAGTGACTGACAGCAGTTCTGGTTACTTACAAACAGGGAAGCAGCTGCAAATGCTTTGCCTAGTGCTGTACAATTGTATCTGCATCCCGAGGACGTGTAAGAAGGTGCCGAACGTTCACCTGAGATGCCATAACATTGTGTGAAAGACCTAGTATGCATGCTTAATGGTGTGCCATCATCCCTGACACTAAGGGTCTCAGAAATAAACTATATCCTCGCCTCTATACTGATGCTTAATTATAAAGTCTCTACTGCTTAACTAGCATTAGCTTCTTGTTAGATGGTCGGATTATCTGATATATCTGGGAAGGTACACTACTGTGTATATTGCATATTTCAGTGTCTTTTATATGCTCAGCTGTTATCCTCTTTCTTGGCCATCCATAGCCGTTGTTTCATTGTGTGCACAAGTGGTGTTTGCGTTATACTTTTCTGTTTTTTTATTTACATCTTTCCCGTCTTGGCCAGAGCATGGCTACACTGTTATTCCTTTGAGGAGTATGGGCTTTAATTAGAACCATTTACACAAAGTTTGTTTCATTATCCTTTATAAGAGTTCTTTTCCAAAAAACAAAATTCTGGCACCAGAAACATTACTTCTCTGTAAAAACTTTGGGCTTGCAGAAACACAGAGCAGTCTCCCAAAGCAATAGACAATTATTTCACCTTTCTATCCTCACTGGAAAATGGCATCTTGTAGCTATGGGCAACTCTTTGTCTGCTGTTGTTTTCACACATAAGACCTGTTGTGTTTATACTAAATAGGTCTCCTATGTATTACACCCAGTGGCTTGGTTGGTGCTGCTCTAATTATTGCTTGTAATATTTCCTATTCTATAAACAGACTGGAGAAATATTCCCACCCTGACACCCAACCAAGCTGAAAAATCTGCCACTGATTTGCAAGAAAATCTGACACAGAATTGAAAGTTGAGAATCCACAGCATTGAGGCTACTTTAACACTCACGTTTGGTGCGTATCCGTCATGGATCTGCACAGATGGATCCGTTCAGATAATACAACCGCATGCATCTGTTCAGAACGGATCCGTTTGAATTAACTTTAACTTAGCCAAAACTGATCCGTCTTGAACACCATTGAAAGTCAATGGGGGACGGATCCGTTTTCTATTGTGCCATATTGTGTCATAGAAAACGGATCCGTCCCCATTGACTTACATTGTGTGTCAGAACGGATCCGTTTGGCTCAGTTTCGTCAGACGGACACCCAAACGCTGCAAGCAACGTTTTGGTGTCCGCCTCCAAAGCTGAATGGAGACGGAAAGGAGGCAAACTGATGTATTCTGAGCAGATCCTTATCCTCTCAGAATGCATTAAGGGCAGAGTTTATCCGATTTGGACCGCTTGTGAGAACCCTGAATGGATCTCACATACGCAAAGCCAAAATGCCAGTGTGAAAGTAGCCACACTATCAGCAAAGTGGATGAGATTGTACACAGAGTACACAATGCCAATTCCTCCCAGATGTCCAGGCATGAGCTAAGCAGGAGTGGCAGCAATGGCCCTCTGTTTACTCCTTCTCTTGCTAAAATCTCTGTTATTGGATCTCTGGGCAGCAACTGCAATCTGGCATCATTGGCTGTAATATCCACTAGTCTGGGGTGTATACAGGGAGTGCAGAATTATTAGGCAAGTTGTATTTTTGAGGATTAATTTTATTATTGAACAACAACCATGTTCTCAAACCCAAAAAACTCATTAATATCAAAGCTGAATATTTTTGGAAGTAGTTTTTAGTTTGTTTTTAGTTTTAGCTATTTTAGGGGGATATCTGTGTGTATACCCATAATATACCCATAATACCCATAATACCCATTTCAATTATTTATTTTTACCAGTGAAACCAATATAACATCTCAACATTCACAAATATACATTTCTGACATTCAAAAACAAAACAAAAACAAATCAGTGACCAATATAGCCACCTTTCTTTGCAAGGACACTCAAAAGCCTGCCATCCATGGATTCTGTCAGTGTTTTGATCTGTTCACCATCAACATTTCGTGCAGCAGCAACCACAGTCTCCCAGACACTGTTCAGAGAGGTGTACTGTTTTCCCTCCTTGTAAATCTCACATTTGATGATGGACCACTGGTTCTCAATGGGGTTCAGATCAGGTGAACAAGGAGGCCATGTCATTAGATTTTCTTCTTTTATACCCTTTCTTGCCAGCCACGCTGTGGAGAACTTGGACGCGTGTGATGGAGCATTGTCCTGCATGAAAATCATGTTTTTCTTGAAGGATGCAGACTTCTTCCTGTACCACTGCTTGAAGAAGGTGTCTTCCAGAAACTGGCAGTAGGACTGGGAGTTGAGCTTGACTCCATCCTCAACCCGAAAAGGACCCACAAGCTCATCTTTGATGATACCAGCCCAAACCAGTACTCCACCTCCACCTTGCTGGCGTCTGAGTCGGACTAGAGCTCTCTGCCCTTTACCAATCCAGCCACGGGCCCATCCATCTGGCCCATCAAGACTCACTCTCATTTCATCAGTCCATAAAACCTTAGAAAAATCAGTCTTGAGATATTTCTTGGCCCAGTCTTGACGTTTCAGCTTGTGTGTCTTGTTCAGTGGTGGTCGTCTTTAAGCCTTTCTTACCTTGGCCATGTCTCTGAGTATTGCACACCTTGTGCTTTTGGGCACTCCAGTGATGTTGCAGCTCTGAAATATGGCCAAGCTGGTGGCAAGTGGCATCTTGGCAGCTGCACGCTTGACTTTTCTCAGTTCATGGGCAGTTATTTTGCGCCTTGGTTTTTCCACACGCTTCTTGCGACCCTGTTGACTATTTTGAATGAAACACTTGATTGTTCGATGATCACGCTTCAGAAGCTTTGCAATTTTAAGAGTGCTGCATCCCTCTGCAAGATATCTCACTATTTTTGACTTTTCTGAGCCTGTCAAGTCCTTCTTTTGACCCATTTTGCCAAAGGAAAGGAAGTTGCCTAATAATTATGCACACCTAATATAGGGTGTTGATGTCATTAGACCACACCCCTTCTCATTACAGAGATGCACATCACCTAATATGCTTAATTGGTAGTAGGCTTTCGAGCCTATACAGCTTGGAGTAAGACAACATGCATAAAGAGGATGATGTGGTCAAAATACTCATTTGTGCTCGGATCGGCTCATGCTGAGAGGGTACCCTACCTAAGCCTATACTCCACCCCCCCAACCTAGAAGCAGCAGAGTTATGCCGGAACTGCTTATCGAAGGGTAGCCTAAAGGGGGCTACCCCAATGATGAGACCTGAAAGAAGGGAGGGCTCCTGGGTGGGTTGAAATCATTCGAACCGACAAGTGGGGGGAGGAGGGCCAGGTTTAAATAGTGAACGCCCCGCCTCCCCTCACACAAATGCGGCCCTCTTAATTGCCTACCACTTGTGCTCGGATCGGCTCATGCTGAGAGGGTACCCTACCTAAGCCTATACTCCACCCCCCCAACCTAGAAGCAGCAGAGTTATGCCGGAACTGCTTATCGAAGGGTAGCCTAAAGGGGCCAAAAGAACCATGCATAGGAGTTAGAAAACTTGATAACAGAAACTACAGACCAAAACTCGAAAGCCAATGATATTTCGTATAAGGATCCGGGATATTACGCATGGAACACGCGGAACTGCGACGACCCAACCGTTTGATGACATGTACTGGCACCTAATGCATGGACGCCGCCGCTGCCGCGCCCATGCGGAAGGAATGTCCTGTGATCCAGCGAGGACCGACCCCTGAACCTGTCAACTAACCTGAATGTACGTAAGAAAGGCCGCGGAGGTTAGCCGGGCATTGCCTAGTTCGAGTACGGGAGAACATGCCGCTTGGACTAAATACTACGCAGCCAAGCCTCCAAGGCCTGCACCGGACACCATCTGCTGTCCGTGGGAAAGTATCTGACCGCCACTGGTTGCCCCGGCCGTGACGTCTTGGACGAGGCCAAGGTGAGGACATAGATGGACCCGCGCCGGATGAGCTGACCTTTCCGCAGGCACCCAGCCAGCGTATTGGTGCCCATGAGCTCGCCTGACCTGAGGAATCCATGGAAGGCCAGGTACAAGGCTGTTTCTACCAGAGCGCTAACCTGTGGCCCGAACGGTTTGCCCCTGCAGTTTGCCTGTCACGGCCTGAACAAGCTACCGGTAAATGGCTGACGCCCATGTCGTTTCACAACAGACATCTTGCGCAAACCCTTCAACGCCGCTTTGATCGGGTGGGCGGAGAAGAGTGACGGTAGGTCCGGATGTAGGATGTACCAATGGTGCTGAATACCTGCCAGGTATAGTTAACAATGCTATAGGACAGGTTTAATTGAGAGTGGCAAAAACCCCGACAAAGCCCAATAGGTGAGTGATAGGCCCCCCTTTTTTTTTTTTTTTTAATCTCCATGCGTGAGAGACTCTAATGGCGGAGTCCTGTGTGTAAACCTAAAGCGGAGAAGCCATGCGTGAGAGACTAATGGCGGAGCCATGCGTGAGAGACTAATGGCGGAGTCATATGTGTAAAACTAAAACGGAGAAGCTCTGCATGAGACTCTAATGGCGGAGTCATATGTGTAACCTAAAACGGGGAAGCCATGCATGAGACTCTAATGGCGGAGTCATATGTGTAACCTAAAACGGAGAAGCCATGCGTGAGAGACTCTAATGGCGGAGTCATATGTGTAACCTAAAACGGAGAAGCCATGCATGAGAGACTCTAATGGCGGAGTCATTTGTGTAACCTAAAACGGAGAAGCCATGCGTGAGAGATTCTAATGACGGAGTCATATGTGTAAATCTGAAACGGAGAAGCCATGCGTGAGACTCAGATGGCGGAGTCATATGTGTAACCTAAAACGGGGAAGCCATGCGTGAGACTCTAATGGCGGAGTCATATGTGTAACCTAAAACGGAGAAGCCATGCGTGAGAGATTCTAATGACGGAGTCATATGTGCCAACCTAAAACGGGGAAGCCATGCGTGAGAGACTCTAATGGCGGAGTCATATGTGTAACCTAAAACTGAGAAGCCATGCGTGAGAGACTCTAATGGCGGAGTCATATGTGTAACCTAAAACGGGGAAGCCATGCGTGAGAGACTCTAATGGCGGAGTCATATGTGTAAACCTAAAACGGAGAAGCCATGCGTGAGAGACTCAGATGGCGGAGTTATATGTGTAAACCTAAAACGGAGAAGCCATGCGTGAGACTCAGATGGCGGAGTCATATGTGTAACCTAAAACGGGGAAGCCATGCGTGAGACTCTAATGGCGGAGACATATGTGTAAACCTAAAACGGAGCAGCCATGCGTGAGAGATTCTAATGGCGGAGTCATATGTGTAAACCTAAAACGGAGCAGCCATGCGTGAGAGATTCTAATGACGGAGTCACATGTGTAACCTAAAACGGAGAAGCCATGCGTGAGCGACTCTAATGGCGGAGTCATAAGTGTAAACCTAAAACGGAGAAGCCATGCGTGAGAGACTCTAATGGCAGATCCATATGTGTAAAACTAACACGGAGAAGCCATGCGTGAGAGACTCAGATGGCGGAGTCATATGTGTAAACCTAAAACGGAGAAGCTCTGCGTGAGAGACTCAAAAATGTATTTTTTTTTTTTTTTTTTCACTATCAACCACTTAAGCAGCTCCCGTATGGGCACAGCTCTGAGTACGAGCATGAATAGCATGGTATAACGCAGATCACCTGCACGGACTAACTAACATCCTGTGCCTAAATAACCCCCTTGGAACCTAATGTACGGCCGGCAGCAGGAAGCCACTGCCTATGATCTGCTCCCTCTGACCGAGCCAAGTACTCCTTCCCCTGATCCCTGCCTACCTAACGGCACGGCGGCCCGTGCCAGATTTTATTGAAGATGAGGAGCCTTTACCCCCAGCCGCGTGGGGAGCTCACGCTGCTCCCTGGCAGAATGCACCAGTGCGGGGGAGCCCCCCTCCTCAGCTAGAGCCGACCCACCGCCGGCTGGACACTCGTACCGCGTGGGGAGCAGCGCCACTCCCTGGCAATGTGCACCGGATCAGAGGGAGCCCTTCCTTTACCGTGGGCCCCGGCCCCCGCTGGTTTGAACCGTGTGCCGCGTGAGGAGCCGCACAGCTCCCTGGCATTGTGCGCCGGTGCGGGAGTGCCCCCCCTCACCTAGGGGCTGGTTATTGTGACTGGAACCCGCTGGGAGACTGAAGCCTAACTGGACCTACCTGTGACCGTGAAGGCTGACCTCCCAGGCCGTGGCTGACCCACGTGCGTAGTCGTGACGCAACTACCCGTAGATGCCCACCCAGTGCCTGTAGTTAACGGGAGTGCGACCGAGTCTGTGGATGTGACCGACTAGCCCCTGTAGTCGTGAGGGGACCCTACATCGAGAGTAGCGGTAACGGACCATCGCCTGTAGACGTGGTAGTATTACCTCATGAGTCTGTTGACATGAGACTAATGCCTGCAGTTGTGGCCGGTCTTAATAATGAGTCTGTAGTCGTAACGGATTTGTGCCTGCAGTCGTGGCAGGGCTTTAGAGCGGGTCTGTAGTCGTGACAGACTGATGCCTGCAGTCGTGGCAGGACTTTATAACGAGTCTGTAGTCGTGACAGACTGATGCCTGCAGTCGTGGCAGGGCTTTATAACGGGTCTGTAGTCGTGACAGACTGATGCCTGCAGTCGTGGCAGGACTTTATAACGAGTCTGTAGTCGTGACAGACTGATGCCTGCAGTCGTGGCAGGGCTTTATAACGGGTCTGTAGTCGTGACAGACTGTTGCCTGCAGTCGTGGCAGGGCTTTAGAGCGGGTCTGTAGTCGTGACAGACTGATGCCTGCAGTCGTGGCAGGGCTTTATAAGGAGTCTGTAGTCGTGACAGACCTGGCAAAGCAACATTCCTATCTATACCATTATTATTATTATTTTTTTTTTTTTTTCCCCCCACCAAAGGCCACGACTGTAGGCGCCACCCTGTAAGAGATGCGCCAGAGGCCTGGACATAATAGTCCACCATCCCCCGTCCCCCAAGCCTATGCAGGAGAAAAGAGGGGGTTGGCCCCCGCATGCACCACCCCTGACTCACCTGGCGGCCATGACAGCCACGAACCCCACAGTATCGTAAGTTAGCCCACCACCTGTGGACCTGAACAACCAAGAACAGACGTGTGAGTGAGCGCACGCCAGCTGGGCGACACTTCACTCATGCCACCGCTCCCTAGCTAACCACCGGATTATTGTGACTGCGCCCGAACCAACCCCCTGACTGACCGTATGGGCTTACGGGCGGCCCGGCTGCGTGCGCAAAGTGACGTGGCCAGCCCCCCTCCTTGAAGCCCTCTTTATATTTGATCCTTGAACATATTCCAAATTTTATTTAAATATATATATATATTTTTTTTATTTTTTTTTATACTCCTGCCTTAGTACCTAGCCACTGTGCCTGAGCAGAGGAGCCCTGCACCTGGACTGCAGTACCAGTATGGGCCTGTAGGTGTCGACCATCCCCCGCCCTCTCTCAAGGCAGGACCTGCTGGAGCTCAGCAAGCCAGTGATTCCCTTCTAGGTTAGAATTAACCATTGAAATCCTAACTTGTTATACAGTGCACATGTCTGAGTATCTGCTTATCTTGTCTTGCCTGAGTTTGGCGCAGTAAAGAAGATGAATTTATTCTGCAGCGGATTCCTAGACATGACTGAAAGTCACATAAGCATGTCCACCTTAACAGCCTCGCTAATTGTAATTACCAGGAGAACGTGCATCAGGATCGGCTGTGAGGGATTTGCGCTCCGCCATGTGGAACATTGCATCCCGTGCCCACCGCTATCGACTATTTGTACAGGGAAAGCCGCGGCGTATTAATCGCCTATAGGTTTCGGCTTCCGTCCCCTGATCCTGCAGCTGGACCTCCGCTTACTGATTGCAGCTAATGAATAGATCCCTGTGTGAGCGGACGGCGTTTTCCTCTACGGCGGAACGTTCTGATACGGGAGTGAGTGATATATAACGCTGCGTCGTGGAGCCGACGGCCAGCGTGACCGATGCTCAGGGTATGCGAGCGGACGTCGTGACCCGTCGCTGCTGAGCCACAGGTGAGGGGTGCCTGCCTGGGGGACGCTGCATGTGGGAGCGGGGGTGCTTAGCGCAGGGCCTGGAGCGGATCGGGGTGCCTGTCTCGGGGTGCCGGAAGCGATCGGGAGTGCGGGCAGTCTCCAGCGCAGCTGGGGACCGGCGGCACGCTCGGCAGCCCCACATGTTATACATAGCGAGACGGGTGTGCAAGCCACCCTGCCTACCTAATCACCGTAGCGACGAGCTCGACGCAGCCGATCCCCCGATCCTCCAGTGACGCATGCCCTTCTCTGGCACCAACCCACAAGCCGATTCGAAATCGTTCGAACCGACAAGTGGGGGGAGGAGGGCCAGGTTTAAATAGTGAACGCCCCGCCTCCCCTCACACAAATGCGGCACTCTTAATTGCCTACCACTTGCCTAATAATTCTGCACTCCCTGTAGTGTACTTAACTTGTTTCTTCTTGGCAGCAGCAGGGTGTGGAACACTTTAAGTTAGGTTATCTTGCTGACTCTCATGCTGCAGCCATGTAAATCCTCCTTCAGATCTTCCTCTCTTTCATCTCCTGGAGCACGTGGACAGGCCCAGCATTGGGGGGGGGGGGTCACACTCTCATTGTAACAGCCCTGCACTGCCCTTAAGTACTGATGGTGACTGATCTGTGAGTTCCCTCTGTGAGTGCCCTATGCCCCCTCTGTGAGCACCCTGTGCACCCTATGTACCCTCTGTGAGTGCCCTGTGCACCCTGTGTGTTGTGTGTGCTCCCTGTGCCCTCTGTGCTTCCAGTGGGAGCTCCCTGTGCGAGTTGTGTGCGCTCCCTGCGACCCCACATGTGCGCTCCCTGCTCCCCCACATGTGCGCTCCCTGCTCCCCCGTGTGCGCTCCATGCTCCCCCCGTGTGCCCTCCCTGCGCCCTCTGTGCTTCCAGTGGGAGCTCCCTGTGTGAGTTGTGTGTGTTCCCTGTGCCTCCTGTATCCCCCATATGTGCTCCCTGTGTCTCCTCTGCTTCTGGTGTGTGCCCCCTCTGTGAGCTGTGTGTGAGCTCTTGTGCCCCCTGTGTGTGCTCCCTGTGACTCCTGTATGAGCTAGCAAATGGCGTGCTTGTGACGTGGCTTGTGGTGCTTGTGACATGGCTGTGCTGCGTTCAATTACCGCATGGCTGTCTGGGCCACAGAGGGCTCTAGATAAACTATTGAAGATGGCATTGTTTAGGTGGTCTTCATTGTTAATTGGGGAAGGGAGGTGATGGAGTATAGATTAAGAATCTAAGGTCCAAATTAGCAAGGGAGCAGACCATGGCTGCTAATAAAGGAATCTGTAAAGCTATGTCACACATTGTGGCAGTATCACAGCCAGATCCCCCATAACAGTGTGTCAGCTACAGATCCCCCATAACAGTGTGTCATCTACAGATACCCCATAACAGTGTGTCATCTACAGATCCCCCATAACAGTGTGTCATCCACAGATCCCCATAACAGTGTGTCATCCACAGATCCCCCATAACAGTGTGTCATCCACAGATCCCCCATAACAGTGTGTCATCCATAGATCCCCCCATAAAAATGTCATTCACAGTTCCTCCATAACAGTGTCATTCAAAGATCCCCATAACAGTGTCATCCACAGATCTCCAATAACGTCATCCACAAATCCCCCATAATAGTGTGTCATCCACAGATCTCCAATAACGTCATCCACAAATCCCCCATAATAGTGTGGCATTCACAGATCTCCCATACTAGTTTCATCCACAGATCCCCATAACAGTGTGATCCACAGATCCCCAATAACGGTGTGTCATCCACAGATCCTCCATAAGTGTATCATCCACAGATCCCCATAACATTGTTATCCAGTAATCTCCCATAACAGTGTGTCAACAGATCCTCCATACCAGTGTCATTCACAGATCTCCCATACTAGTTTCATCCACAGATCCCCATAACAGTGTGATCCACAGATCCCCAATAACAATGTCATCCACAAATCCCCCATAACAGTGTGTCATTCACAGATCCCCTATGAGTGTCATCCACAGATCCGCCATAACAGTATCATCCACAGATCCCCCATAACAGTGTCTTTCACAGATCCCCATAACAGTGTGTCATTCAAAGATCCCTCAAAACAGTGCCATCCAAGGATCCCAAATAAAAATGTCATCCACAAATCCCCCATAACAGTGTGTCATTCACAGATCCCCAATAAGTGTCATCCAAAGATCCTCCATAACAGTGTCTTCCACAGATCCCCCATAACAGTGTCATCAACAGATCCCCCATAACAGTGTCATCCACAGATCCCCCATAACAGTGTCATCCACAGATCCCCCATAACAGTGTCATCCACAGATCCCCCATAACAGAGTCTTTCACAGTTCCCCCATAACAGTATGTCATCCACAAATCCCCCATAACAGTGTGTCATCAAGAGATCCTCCATAACAGTGTCGTTCACAGATCCCCCATACTAGTTTCATCCACAGATCCCCATAACAGTGTCATCCACAGATCCCCAATAACAACGTCATCCACAAATCCCCCATTACAGTGTGTCGTCCACAGATCCCAATAGCAGTGTCATCCACAGATCAGCCATAACAGTGACATCCACAGATCCCCTATAACAGTGTGTCATCCAGAGATCCTCCATAACAGTGTCATCCACAACTTCCCCATAACATTGTGTCATCAACAGTGTCATTCACAGAACTCTCATATCAGTTTCATGGACAGATTGACATAACAGCTTCATCCACAGATCCCCCATAACAGTTTGTCCTCCACAGATCCCCCATAACAGTTTGATGTCAACAGATCCTCCATAACAGTGTCATCCACAGATCCTCAATAACAGTGTGTCATCCAGAGATCCCCCCCATAACAATGTGTATGTGCAGCATTATCTCCATTCACTTCTATGGAAGTGCCAGTGATAATCTATTTTCAAAACACTCATAGCATAATGGAGGATGACCGTGCATGCACATTGTGCTCTCCCTTCACTTCAGGGGCCCAGATGGGGCAACCCCTTTTTTTCTGCTTCTGGTTTTATAAACTGCACCATGAAAAGTGCCCTGGCCATTCTTCATATGGGTTCCATGTCCAGAATTCCCTTTGAAAATAGGCATTAATGAAAATCCACGCCAAAACTACATAAAAAATGTGTTATAAAATGTATCAGAAAAAAACACATCCCAAAAAACTGATGCAGATTGATCTGCATTAGGTGTTTTTATTCACAGAACAGAAAATACTCAATTTGAACATACCCAAAGAGGCTGCAGGATCAGCAGCTTACAGTGGAAAGGCTAAAGAGAGATAAGGTGGCATTCTGCAATCAGCTGCTGTGGTTGCAACCGCTGTCCGTGTCTACAAAGTCCTGTCAGACTTCTGGTCCAATATTTCATTTGGGGCCCCACTTTCATTTTTGCCCAGGGCCACACTTTGTCTAAAACCGGCCCTGCACGTGGAGGTGCTGAAGACTCCTGGTCCTGAAGCTGGAGTCTGAAGAACAGGAGCCCATGAAGACTTCTCCCTACTTCCTTCCTCTCTAGAGCTAGATTCATTGGAATCTTCTGGAGCCAGCCCACACCCTAAGCTTCAGAGCGGACTGGGCGAGGATCGTGAACTCTGGCCATGCCTCTCACTATGCTAGAGCATACTGAGTATCCAGTACATTACATTCACATGACATAACATGTCAAACATTATATAACATTGCATTGCAGATACTCCCAAGTATGGGGTATTGCAAATCTTAGAGAATGAAGATGGAGGGAAGATCACCCAACTTTTACCGTATCAGTGTGTAAATACCCCCACAGATGACCATCTGTAGGGGGAGAGGGTTCAATCACACAGATTGTACTGTATCAGAGTGTAGATATAGAGGGGATTGTGCATTACAAAGCAGGAAGAACTCACACACTACTCCACATGAATATATTGTGGAAAAACCGGCGGCACTGCTTGATTCAGTGGTACCATAGAGTCGTGGCAATCAGTTTTATGATACTCAGAACAAAGCAGAACATTTCCGGGAATGAAAGGGTCCGTTTGGCCCTGAAACATGTTGCAGTTGCAACTTGCCAAGGCTTGTGATGCTTCTATCTGTTCTGGTCCTGCTCATTGTGTTTCTTCTTCCCTTTTTACTGCAACACTCCTTAGCAGCAGCACCTGTCATTGTGAGGATGAATATATATTTTATGGCCATTCCTCAGACATTAATGGTTTTAAACCTACCCATGGAGAACACAGTGCCAGCGAACATTTGCTGTCTCATTGGTAAACTGAGGGTAGCGGTAAGTGCCTATTTAATTACCGATTTCCCTGTTTTTTTATTTGCCAAATAAAAAGGGGAAAAGTGGTATTAATTCAGCATGTAGACTACTTTGTTGTTAGCCTTTTATTTACAGACTCTTGCCTATCGTAATTTACGTTTGTCATTCCTTAGAGCCTACGCCAAACCTTGGCCTCTCCAAAGCATCACAGCTGTGATATCATTCAAGAGATTTTCTCAATTCTTTTAGAGTCCTCCACAGCAGGATTACCGATCATTCTGTTTGATTTCTTAATCAGCAGAGGCTCATCTCTCTATACGGAGCTATGTATTTGCATAGAAAATCTACTAAGCAGATTGGGTTTAATCTCAATCAAAAACCATCCAATATATGATTCCGCTCTACACAGTACAGAAAGAATTATAGAGGTAAAAAAAGATTGCAGTTTCTAAAAGTGTTTTTCTTTCTCTACAGATTTCAATTTGCTTATACTGTATATTGTTGTGTTTTTTACTGTGTCATTGATAGTTAATAACAGGCAATTGGGAAGTCACACAGCACACATTGAAATGCTGTCCTGAGTGCCCGGCCATTTATACATTAAGGCCTCTTTCACACGGGCGAGTTTTGCGCGAGAGTGCAATGCGTGAGGTGAACGCATTGCACCCGCACTGAGTCCGGACCCATTCATTTCTATGGGGCTGTGCACATGAGTTGCGTGAGAATCGCAGCATGCTCTACTTTGTGCGTTTTTCACGCAACGCAGGCCCTATAGAAGTGAATAGGACTGCATGAAAATCGCAAGCATCCGTAAGCAAGTGCGGATGCGGTGCGATTTTCACGCATGGTTGCTAGGAGATGATCGGGATGGGGACCCGATCATTATTATTTTCCTTTATAACATGGTTATAAGGGAAAATAATAGCATTCTTAGTACAGAATGCTAAGTAAATTAGGGATGGAGGGGTTAAAAATAAATTATTAAACTCACCTTATCCACTTGTTTGCGCAGCCGGCTTCTCTTCTTTCTTGATGGACCATGTGATGAGCGCAGTGACGTCACCAAAGGTCCTTTTCCTCCCAGGTCATCAAAGAGGAAGAAAGAAGAGAAGTCGGGCTGCGCGAACAAGTGGATAAGGTGAGTTGAATTTTTATTTTATTTTTTTAACCCCTCAATCCCTAATTTATTTAACTTATGTTGAAGAAGTCCGTGTTCGGGTCTGGGTACCAAACATGCCGATTTTTCTCACGCGAGTGCAGAACGCACTAACACGCATTGCACTCACGTGGAAAAATTGCGCATTTTCCCGCAACACACCCGCATCCGATCTGGCCCTCGCCACGCGACGCCCATGTGAAAGAGACCTAAGGCATGGTGAAATGTGTTGCTTGACATGAAGGGTGTGCTGTTACAATACATTACATTAATATTGCATCTAATAGTTGTCAATGGAGTAGACATGCCTCAACAGTCACATAAATCCAACACTGTGGTATTTCTGGTCACAAGTCGCAAATGACTGTGACTTCCCTGCAATTTTTTCTGTGATTTGGCTATGTTTTTACAGCTTTTTGTCAAAGATGGGAGCTGAGCCGCAGGACATTGCTATGGCCACTACACAGTGGATGAAGCCTTCTGCTTCCTGCTCTGTCCACTGTTTAGTTTCCAACACTCGCAGCTGACAAAAATAGCTGACCAGTTGGGGTGCTGGGCTTTTGACCTCCACTAATCTGATATTGATTACTTTTCCGAGGGTAGGTCATCAATATTTCCAGGCTGGAAGACCCCTTTAAGGCAGTAGGTTTTGATTTATGTGCAGTGCTTCATCACTCCACAATACATATGTTTTCCAGCTATAATATTTGTTATTTGCCATTTTTTTTTTTTGTTACATCTCTATGGGAATGTGATTGGTCTACATCCAGTTTAGGATCCCATAATTTCCTAGTAAAGGTAATAATTTGGCATTTTTATAACTGAAAATCATTGTGCTACTTAAGTCACTGCCAAACACAAATTAAGCTGGGATAAGTTCACATTTGGACATTATGTTTGGTAAAGCCATGAGAAACATTATGCTGAACCTACGCCATAGATGTTTGTAGCTGCATTCATTTCTATTACCGTTGTATTCAGTTGTGTTATGGACTGCACTTTACATATTCATCTAACAAATGGACAGTGGCGTGCCCAGGGTGTTTGGCACCCGGGGCGGGTCATTTCTCTGGCACCCCCCCCCCCCAATACTTGACCACATACCTCTTACATCCAGGGACATCTCCTGTCATGTAGACCTTCTCTTTCCTCTTCTCCTCCGTTAGACCGCCATGAGAAATTATTTCAGTCTCTACAGAGTTTGTAACACAGACACGTTAGATTTCTCAGTTTTTCCATCAACCTCTCCATCCTGGTGTCCCCACATAGTGATCCTGCTGCCACTCCCAATACCTGTGCCCGTTGTGCCCCCCAATGCCCCAGGTACTATACTGCTGAAAAAATTGTGACCCTAATAGACATAATTGGAGTCCTTTATCAAACTGGTGTAAAGTAGAACTGGATTTCCAAAAGAGCTGTCAAATATGAAAGGTGGAATCTGATTGGTTGCTATGGGCAACTAAACCAGTTCTACTTTACACCAGTTTGATAATAGTGTCTACAGCAGCTATAATGTCCTCTAGAGTGCCCCCAGTAATAATAACACCCAATACTGTGCTCCAGGCAATAATCCCTGTATAGTGTCCCCAGAAATAATAGACTGGCTCCTACAGTGCCTCCCCAATAGAAAGGCCCTCATGCTGCCCCCCACACAGTAATTTCCCCCACACTGCCCCCACACAGTAATTTCCCCCACACAGTAGTGTCCCCCACACAGTAGTGCCCCCCACGCTGCCCCCCACACTGTAGTTTCCCCCACACTGCCCCAATACAGTAGTGTCCCCCACACTGCCCCCATACAGTAGTGTCCCCCACACTGCCCCACCAACACAGTCATTTCCCCCACGCTGCCCCCCACACAGTAGTGCCCCCCCCACAGAGTAGTGTCCCCCATGCTGCCCCCCACACAGTAGTGTCCCCCACGCTGCCCCCCACACAGTAGTGTCTCCCACACTGCCCCTCACACAGTAGTGCCCCCACACAGTAGTGTCCCCCACACAGTAGTGTCCCCCACGCTGCCCCCAAACAGTAGTTCCCCCACACAGTAGTGTCCCCCACACAGTAGTGTCCCCCACGCTCCCCCCACACAGTAGTGTCCCCCACATTGCTATCCCTCCCATAATAAATTGCCCCCCACTGTGCCACACAGTATCCCACCATATTCCCCCCACGTCCTCCTGTGTGTACCCCCCTTATGTCCCCCAAAGTTGGCACATTATAAAATAAAAAGTTTGCCCCCACACGTCCTCTGTCCTGTGTGCACCCCAGCCCCCTCATGTCCCCCAAAGTTGGCACATAAAAAAATAAAACAAAAAAAACAAAACTAAAAGCTAAATACTTACCTGCGCTTGCTTGCAGAGTCCCGGCACTGTGCTGCTGAGTCCCGACACAGGCGCGCGCGATGACGTCATCACGCGCGCCTGCACCGGGATAGGGATTTCACTACCGCATAGGTTTCAGGCCTAGTAGGCCTGAAGCCTATGGCGGTGATCGGCGGCGGGGCAGGGAACTATGCGCTCCGCTCCCTGCCCTGCCGCAGTATGTGGGTGTCAGCGCTTCAGCAATGAGCGCTTCCATCTGTATTGATGGAAGCGCTCATTGCTTCTGGGCCTGCTGGCACCCCTGTCAGAGCCGACACCCGGGGCGTACCGCCCCCCCTCCCCCCTCCCCTGGGCACAGCACTGCAAATGAACACTCTTGGCATTCTTGTTGCTAGTGATAGCGTACATACATATTATACATACCGTATATGTTGGAAAAAGTCTGTGGGATATATGTGACTATCAGCTAACATGTTTTAGTAGTGGTGCCGTTCACATGATGGTGTAGATTATGTAATACATAGCATAGAGAATAATCCGAAATAAAACAGGGTAAATGCGCTCTAAATCCCTCACTGACCTTATCACTATCAAAGTAATAAGCATTAGATGTTGAAGTGGGTGAAAGACACACTTGTATTATGAGTTCCAGCAGGTCTTTCTCCATTCATATTCTAATTCATTGAAACTGAGCCCTATAATCCTAACAGCCCTGAGCTCGCAGTTAAAAAAATCTTAACACTATACATTAAACCATGCTTCACAGATTAAAAGAAACACATTGAAAGGGCAGTGGTTTGATGTCATGAACGCTCTTGTATTCTGCTGTGAGATTTCATGGTTCACCTCACCTTTTACAGAATAAATAGTGTTCAAAAGTTGTTAAAGGGTTTTATTTTTTTTGTGATGGGGTTGAATAGTCATTAAGTTCTTGCAGTAGGGAGTCTTTACACTAGTAGAGATCGAGACTTCTCACAGGATGGGGGGCGGAGAGCACCTGTCCACTGACATGGAACTTTCTCACACAGCCGACAACAATACTTCTTCCCTCTTAAATTAAGGAAACGCCTGATGCATCTTCCCTACAAAGAGTTCATCAAAACTGCATTCAATAGCAAGTAAGCTCTACCACAAGTGGTGTCCATAACCTTTTTTCATACCACTATTTTTCATTATATGTTTATCTAGAAGCTTAATGTGTATTAGTAGTATATACTACAGTATGTTTATGTTTTGTGTATACCTAAACAAATTGGCATCAACTATATGTTTGCAGGGCATATGTCACGGATAAAGAAAATGGAATTGAACAGAGGACTACAATGAAACAATTATTTTTTTTTTTCGACTCGTGTAACAGATAGAAAAAATACATTTGTAGAATATGGCTGGCTTGGAATCAGGAAATGTTGTTGCTTGCTGCGCTGCCCAGGTATTCTTCGCGTTAGGTTGAAGTTCAGAGTTTTCTACTTTGCAGAACGATGCTATGTAGTGGTGTGCGTTACATCAATTCCAATAACACTTACAACTGTTTAAAGAGGACCTGTCACCACATTAATAAATGTAACCAGAGTACATATCCAAATTCCTGCTGTTCTACTGTGTTTAGTGTGTTTTCTTCTAGGCCTCCCCTCCATTCCTGAGATCTGGGCCCTGATAGTTCTTTTGCTAATTACATAAAACCATCACTGGTATGCCGAATATATAAAACCATTGTTGGTCTGCCAAGGGCCTGGCTTCCTGTAATCTTTACTCAAGGGGTAGTGATTTTCTTCCCTCTAATGCTGCCCAATAGCTCTGATGCTGCCTACGAGTAAGTATCCCAGTGGTAAACCGGTGTCAGATTTACATATTCAGTGACATAACTATTGGAGCCTGGATATGTGGGGGGCTAAAGAGCTAATCTCAGTAGAGCAGCGAGATTTTGAATAAGTACTCTGTTTATATTTATTATCATGGTGACAGGTCTTCTTTAATGTTGTAATTCACGATAGAAATCTTACAGACAGCTCCGTTTTGCTGCATATCACTGTGAAAATGTTAATTTATTTTTATTTTCCAATAATAATTTTGTGATGAGTATTAGACAATTCTTAAATTCAGTCTTGAGTGCCTGCGTCTATAAAACTCACTGTGAGCCATTTCACAATGTCTTTACAGGAGACTTCATTGTTTCGAACAGGAAATGATTGAATCAATCAATAAAAATGCCGGACACAATGGATTTGAAAATGATTAGTTTCAGAACACATTCATTTAACAAGCCATCAACTATTGTGCCTCTCATTCCAGATTAGATCATTGATCAGCCCTACAAATCTTTCATTCAGAGCATTCAAAGCAACATGGACTGGACTGGCTAAATCAGTTTATGTGGTGCCATGATTTCATAATAATGTTAATAATATACAGAATGTGCATGCATTGGACTAGTTACAAATATACAAAAAAAAAAAATAGCCATTTTCTCAGAACTTACAAACCCCTGTATGCATTGGTGAGCTATTTTGCTACCTAACTTTATTGCTACGGTGAAAAAATGGTTAGAGAGAGCAAGTGATTAGCAATGTGGAGAATCCAGGAAGATTAAAAAGGATTTCAAAATCGGCAAATCATGAGTTAGAACAATAGCCAAAGTTTGCTATGGTGGCCATATTTGCAAACTTGACAGCAGGAAATGCAGCAATATTGGTTGTTACTGCCACATATAGCATACACAAATCAATGATGTATATCTAGTGCCCCTCTTCTCAGTGTAAAGACAAGCTTTGTAGATAATAGGTAAGTGTAGAGCTATAAAGAATGGAGTTTCTATCAATGCACATCCATGCTAGGTTCTCCAGAGCTACAGACCCTCTTTGAAGCTGATCAGATGAGGAGACTGCATAGGTCATCCCTTGTACTACTGACTCCCAATTCCCAAATAGGGTGCTTAAAATGGACTTTTTAAAGCTGAACACTATTGTTGGGCGAGCATGCCCGAACAAAAACCAGTTTGGCTCGAGCATCGCTATGCTCGGCCGAATATCGCGTGTGCTCGAGAACGCTGCTTGAGTCAGTGTATTTAAATCAAATTTAGCCTCTATTTCTGAAAAGTTTCTGGCGGGATTCGAACTTACAACTTTCTACATTACAGCCAAGAATGTTAACCACTACACTATAGAGCTGAATGGCCAGTTACTAAAAAAAAAAAAAAAAAAAAACTTTTGCTGTATAGGAATACTTACTAGTAGTAAATATTCCTACACAGGACAAGTCTCATGGACCAATCAGCGCTAGTTTTATTTGCAGCGCAGGGAGGTGGGACTGTAACGGAGTGCAGGGTGGTGGGCTGTATCGAAGACTGCAGCGGCGCTTCGACATACTGCTATAGAGGCTCTCATGGTCCCTCCAATGGATCGATCAGAGAGGGAAGGCATCAGGGATCGCTGCTGTCATGGCGCTTTAACAGCCATCCCAGACGCTGATGTGTATGTGAACCTGTCACCATGTAGGTGACGACAGAGCTGTGATTGGCAGCTGTCACAGATCAATCAAGATGGTCCTAGGTTGGCCAATCAGGAGACAGGAGTCTGGGTAGGTGACTTCACGCCCTCTGGTCACCTCAGTTCTGTCAGAGAGGTGATCAAAGAGAGTTATTGTCGCTCAGGGCTACTGTCAGAGTTGTACTTATTGCTATAAACACCCCATCCTCCTCCCATTACCTTCCAGTGAACCCCATCCTGCTCCCATATTTTTTTTTTTCAGACCAAATATGTTTTCCCCAAAAATATATATATTTAGTGCTGTTTAACTTTATAATTTTGTTAGTGGCCCTTTATTCCCCCCATCATTATCCGCACTGGCTAGCATTCACCAGTCCCTGACCCAGTGAGCCCCAGTACAGCTAGTGCTCCTGCCAGTCGCACAAAGCACTACATATCCCCCCCTCCCAATCGACATCCGCACAGGCCAACGGCCACCAGTCACTGACACGGTTTTAGTGTTATTTTAGTAGGTACGCCCAGCACCCCTATCAGAGTCACATCAAGAACTATATATTTTCTAGGGGGACTCCCCCTCACCCCCCTTCCCATTGACATCTACATTGGCTAACGGCCATCAGAACCCTAACCCACTCCTATATGAAATGTTTTTCAGTTATTTTCTTGGGTACACACAGACCTATTGACAGAGTTACACCAAGCAATACATATTCTTAATGGGCTTTTTTCTTCCATCGACACCAACCACCGCCACCACTGACCCAGTGATCCCAATCCCCCTCCTATTTTTATTTTGGAGAAAATTAGCTTTATATATTAAAAATATTTCAGTTAGTACCTTTTTTTTTAAAAATGTAAAAAAATAAAAATAAATTTCATCTTCTACAGTTACTTTGTTTACTAAAATTCAAATATGGCACATCAGAGGCGGTTTACTGCAGAGCAGGTGTACGCCATGATTTGTTCAGACGCCGAGTCTGCAATTGAAGGTGAAATTAATTTTATTGCATCATCATCATATTCAAATGAATTCAATGAACCCCCGAGAAGGCACTAAAGGGTTGATGATCAGTCATTAACCCAATCAAGTGCACCTATTTGGGCACCCCCAAATAACTATGTGGCTGATGCGGGTATACATGTTAATACAACTGGGTTTAGAGAAGTAGATTTTTTCAAGCTTTTCTTTACTGATAATTGAATTTTATTGATGGCTGTGCAAACCAATTTGTACGCAAACCAATTTATTGCCATGAATCCTACAACATTTCATGCCCAGAAATGGACCCCTACCGACACTGGGGAGATGTGTACATTTTGGGGAATTTTATTAAGTATGGGCCTGGTAAAAAAAAAAATCTAAAAGAAAATACTGGAGTACAGACGTACTTTACTACTCCCCAATGTACAGTGCAGCCATGTCTAGAAGGAGGTTTGAAGCCATCATGAAATTTATACACTACAATGATAATACCAGATGCCCACCCCAAGATGATCCCAATTTTGATATATTGTATAAATTAAGGCCCATAATCACCCATTTAAAATATACGAGGGGAAGGATTCTAAAATAGAACCCCCAGAATGCCCCCCCCCCCCTTGGAATAAGCGGAAAAATTGTATGAGATTTGGTTCACCCATTGCTGGATCAAGGATACCACTTGTACCTTGACAACTTTTATTCCAATATATCACTTTTTAAGTGCCTTCCTAACAGAAGTACGGTGACATGTGGCACAATAAGAAAGAAGCAAAAGGGCCTCCCAAAAACGCTGCTGGGGGAAATGTTTTGGGTGGGAGAGAGCAGAGCACTTAGTAGCGAAAATTTATTGTGCATTAAATATAAAGACAAAAGAGATGTACTTATGTTAAACACAATACATAGTGACATCAGCACCCTTGTACCTGTTAGAGGTACTGGCCCTAAACCAGTGTGCATTCAAGAATATAATCAATTTATGGGTGGGGTAGACCTTTCAGACCAGGTACTCAAACCCTACAGTGCCATGCGAAAATCCAAAATATGGTATACAAAAACTTGTGGTGCACCTTACTCAGGTTGCATTATATAATGCATTTGTACTTTACAGAAATGCAGGCCAAGAGGGGCCTTTTCCTGAATTTCAAGAAAATTTTATAAAGGCGCTGATATATGGAGACCGGGAGGAGGCAGGCCCCAGTACCACTTCTACATGTGAGGCAACAAGGATAGTGCCAGGACAGCACTTCCCCAGTGAAATTTCTCCCACGGCAAAAAAGAGCAAGCCGCTAAAACGTTTCCGTGTGTGTTACAAAAATGGTATAAGAAAGGAAACCAGCTATCAATGTGAAACATGTCCATCAAAACCTGGCCTTTGTATTAAAAGAGGCTTCAAAAATTACTATACTACTTTTGATGTATAATTTTATACTTTTACTTTCATGAAACCCTTTTTATCCTTTCCTGTTGCCCAGCTTAGTCCACCTTGTCTAAATTATTCCAACTAAATTTAATGTACAAATTATAATGAAACTAAAAGTCCACTACACCTCTAGATGAATACTTTAGTGGGAGTAGTTTCCAAAATGTGGTCACTTATTGGGGGTTTCCACTGTAGGGGTACCTCAGGATCTATTCAAGTGAAACATTGTGCCTAAAAACCATTCCAGCAACATCTGTCCTCCAAAAACCATATGGCGCTCTTTTGCGTCGGAACCATGTTTTGGGCCAATATATTAGTTTACGAACAAGCATGGGGTGTTGCCATATTCAAGAGTAAACAGTTAATAAATTGTGGGTGCACTTTCTCCTTTTGCCCCTTGGGGCCTAAATCAACATTTTCATAAAAAAAATAAAAAAAATTTTTTATGGCCAAGTGTTTCTAAATTCTAGGAAACGCCTGTTCGGCCAAAGTGCTCTACACTCTACTTAAAAAATTCCTTATGGGGTTTAGTTTTCAAAATGGACTCACTTTTTGGGGGTTTCCACTGTAAGGCCACCTCAGGGTGTCTTCATATGCGACATAGCTCCCAATTACCATTCCAGCTAAATCCGCTGCTCCTTCTACTCTGAAGCCTGCTGTGCGCCCATACATCATTTTCTAAGCACAAATAAGGTGTTGTCATATTCAGGGGAAAATGGGGAACAAAATGTGTGGTGCATTTTGTCCTGTTACCCCTTGTGAAAGTAAAAAATGTGGGTGTAAAGCAACTTTTTCTGGAAAAAATTTTATTTTTCATTTTCACAGCCAAGCGTTTCCTAATTCTGTGAATCGCCTGATGAGTCAAAGTGCTCACTACACACCTTGAAATATTCCGTTAGGGGTGAAGTTTCCAGAATGTGGTCATTTTTTAGGGGTTTCCACTCTAGGGATACCTCAGGGTGTGTTCAATTGCAAGATGGTGCCTGTCAATTATTCCATTGAATTCTGTCTTCCAGAAGCCATTTGAGGCTCCTTTCCTTGTGAGCCCTGTGGTACACCAATATAGCAGTATACAAGCACATATGAGGTATTGCTGCAGTCAGGAAAAAATGGGCAATAAATTAGGGGGTGCATTTTCTCCAGTTCCCCCTTGTGAAAGTGAAAAATTTGGGCCTAAAGTAAATTTTTCTGGACAATGAGGACAATGTTCTCACTACACATCTTGAAATATTCCTTGAGGGGTGTACATTCCATAATGGGGTCACTTTTTGGGGGTTTCCACTCTAGGGGTACCTCAGGGTGTCTTCATATGCGACATAGCTCCCAAAAGCCAATCCTGCAAAATCTGTCCTCCAAAAGCCCTATGGCGCTACTTCCCTTTTGAACCCTGCCATGGGCCCATACATCATTTTTTGAGCACATATGGGGTATTGGCATATTATGGGGGAAATGGGGAACAAAATGTTGGGTGCATTTTGTCCTGTTTCGCCTTGTGAAAGTGTAAAATGTGGGTGTAAAGTAACTTTTTCTGGAAAAAATAGACATTTTCATTTTCACAGCCAAGCGTTTCCTAATTCTGTGAGACGCCTGATGGGTCAAAGTGCTCACTACATACCTTGAAATATTCCTTGAGGGGTATAGTTTCCAGAATGGGGTCACTTTTTTGGGGTTTCCACTATAGGTCCACCTCAGGGTGTCTTCATATGCGAAATAGCTCCACTTACCATTCCAGCTAAATCTGCTCTTTAAAAGCCATATGGTGCTCCTTCCACTCAGAAGCCTGCTGTGCGCCCATGAATCAGTTGTTGAGCACACATGGGATGTTTCTGTAAACTCCAGATTCAGGGTAATAGATTTTGAGTTTTGTTTGGCTGTTAACCCTTGACGTGTTTCAGAAAAAATAGATAAAAATTTAAAATCTGCATAAAAAAGTGAAATTGTAAAATTTCATTCCTATTTTCATTTAATTCTCATTGGGCACCTAAAGGGTTAACAGAGTTTGTAAAATCATTTTTGAAAAGCTTGAGGGGTTTAGTTTCTAAAATGGGGTGATTTATGGGTGGTTTATAATATGTAAGCCCCAGAAAGTGACTTCATAACTGAACTGGTCATGAAAAAATTGGGGTTTGGAAAAGTTCTTAAAAATTTTAAGATTTGCTTC
Source organism: Bufo bufo (assembly GCF_905171765.1). Taxonomy (NCBI): domain Eukaryota; kingdom Metazoa; phylum Chordata; class Amphibia; order Anura; family Bufonidae; genus Bufo; species Bufo bufo. The sequence goes on from NC_053396.1 coordinate 86,093,864, forward strand.
TAAACTTCTAAGCCTTCTAACGTCCCAAGGTTACGACATATGGTAAATGTAAAGTAATAACTAATTTTGGAGGTATTACTATCTATTATAAAAGTAGAGAAATTGAAATTTGTAAATTTGCTAAATTAGATTTTTTTTTTGTAAATTTGGTATTTATTTTTTTATAAATAAATTTTTTATTTTTTACTCCATTTTACCACTGTCTTTAAGTACAATATGTGACTAGAAAACATTCTCAGAATGGCCTGGATAAGTAAAAGTGTTTAACAGTTATTACCACATAAAACGACACATCAGATTTGCTAAAAATGGCTTGGTCCTTAAGGTGAAAAATGGCAGGGTCCTGAAGGTGTTAATAACATTTACAAATTATCAAAAAGGACATCTTAACAATATTCCTTATTATATATAGAAATAACAAAAAAGTATATTTGCCAGTACACAATTTTTATCATATGGAAAAGCTAATATGTAATGAACTTGTGGAGCAGAAGTAATACATTTTTAAATGGGTTACACAACGCAATGCTTGCTAGAACAGCCTGCTAGGCTTATGTAACCAAGTGTACATGTCACTGGTAACATGTTTTTTATCAGCGAGTGTGAACCCACTGTGTCACTTAACCCATTTGACCTTGGGCTAAACCCTAGGGGCATTATTTCTGTGCTCCTCTGGTGATCACCTCAGCAATCTAGACTTCGCTGCAGGAAAACAACCAGACCGCTACCTCCTGGAATATTCCAGGTGTAGTTGACAGCTGACCAGGGTCTCTGGGGCAAGAACCAGAAGCTCAGGATATAGAAAATGCACCAAAAATGCAGTAAAACAGTGGGTATAATCTGAACAGTCACCAAGACTAGATTGCAGTTTTAGAGATCCAGACAGTGCACAGTTAATTTGGACACAGGAAAGACTTGCAGATGGAGTAGTGTTGAGGCAGACATGAGGTAGACAGGCTGGGGACTAGACAAGCATAGACAGGGTAGACAGACTGGTAGAGATGAGCAAATTTGTCAAAAATTCGATTCGGCCGGTCCGCCAAGTTTTTTGGAAAAATTAGCTTTGATCTGAATTTATTTGCAGCGAATTGTGTTAAAAAGTTCCTTTTGCACCGTCGCCAGCTGATTCCACATAGATGCTATCAGAACCTGTTCTATCATGCAGGTATACAAGCAGAGCCCCCGGACAGAGTCACTGATTAATTTGCCCTTCCTCTGATCCATCAGAACAATAACCCTCAAAAAATGGATCCTGTATGTGGAGCATACGCCTTCACTCGGTCAGCATTTGCTAAATAATCCATCAGTATTGCTAATGCAAAAAAAAAAAACAGGAGTGGATGTAAAACAGAGATGACACTTGAAAAGGATATTTGCATGTCTTCTGTGTTTTGTACCCACTCCTGCTTTTGGCTATCAAATCATAAGCCAATTCTAATTGGACTATACAGGCCTTACAGCTGCTACACAGACATGATCTGTTGTGCGTCTCATTTTTACTTCCTTGTGACAGATCAGAACAAAGATCAATTAAATGATGATGTCAGCCACGCCGAAATCCAAAATAGTGGACCAGTCATGAAGTGGGGATGGTGGCAACAGCATAAGAAGTCCACAAAGTAGACCTATGACATAGTGGTGAGGTGGCAGCAGCATGAGGAGACCACAGAGTGGCCCAATGACAAGTTTGGAGTTGGCAGTAGTATGAGGAGGCCATCGAGTAGCACAATGAAAGAGTCTGGAGGTCAATGTAAATGAAACCACACACTCTCAAAATTGATACTGCAGAAATATATATTTTTTATCTATATAGTGTTCCTTTTTACAATACTAGGTATGTAAAAACTCAAACAAAAAAGAAGAAAATATATATATATAAAAATGCGAAATAAAAAAATAAATAAAAATCAAACAAATCTCCGTTTATAATATTTGTAAAGTGCTCTAGATTGCGAAGACTAGGGGAGATGTTTCGGTCCGTTAGACCTTTTTCAAAGCATCGCTGTAAAAAACAAAACGTATACAAATATATTAGTTGTAAGAAATAATAATAATAATAATTCGTAGTAGGTAACAATTGAAAAAATCGAAGATGTAGTTGGTAAAAAAGGAAAATATAGTAGGTAAAAGAGGAAAATATGTAATATAGTCCCATGAGCAAAGGGATAGAGGTAATTTATAGCATGGAGGCTAGAAAACTATCAAAAGGAATGAAAAATTGGTAATCAAGATGAAAGCCCAGAATGTGGGCAGATGTAGTATTGAACTGCTGATGAAAATGGGAAAATGTAGCAGAGTACACAGTGGTGGGAAAGAATATGTAGTGGTGAAATGGTTGAAATGTATTAAGAAAGAATAGAGCGGCAGCCAGGTAGGGAAAAACAAGGGTTGGGCCAAAACGGCTGGGGATTTAGTAAGAAATAGAGAAAAGGAGAAATAAGTAAGAAAATAAAGAGTAAGAAACAAGGTAGGTATAAAGAGATGAAGAAAGGAAGGTGAGATGTGGATGGATGTATTGAAAATGGGGGGGTTTTAGAAAACTGGAGCTGAAAAAGGCCGGGGAGCCTGTGTTAGATGAATGTCATGTGTATGATGGTATATACAAAGTTAATCCACTGCACTCCAAAAGATTTTTGTGCAAAATACATTTTCAAATTTTTTATTTTTTTTGCAGATTATCATTTTTATACATCCAGGGTAGATCATTTATACATCATAAGTATATAGCCACATGAGACAAAATTTCCGGACGTTTCGGTCATTACGACCTTCTTCAGCGGGGTCTAGAATAATATATAATGTGTATACAATGTGGTCACAAAAAATTTGGAGTATATCAGATATTCTGCTAATAATAGAGAAGGGAGTGAAGAAAGGAGGAGTTAGAAGGAAATAGTTCCTATCAGAAGCTAATAAGAAGGGGAATAGGGAAGTCACAGGGTAAAGATTATGTAGCGATAGCCGTAGTTGTAGTAATTATGTAGTCTCCCAAATTACATTATATATTTTTCTAGACCCCGCTGAAGAAAGTCGTAATGACCGAAACGTCCGTGAATTTTGTCTCATGTGGCTATAAACTTATGATGTATAAATGATCTACCCTGGATGTATACAAATCATAATCTGCAAAAAAAATAAAAATTAAATGTGAAAATTTATTTTGCACAAAAATCATTTGGAGTGCCATGGTTTAACTTTATATTGTTCAAACCACTCTCACAGGCACCCACACTGGATCCAAGCTGTGCAGAGTACACATTTATTTAATGTGTATGATGGTGACATAGAAATTTAGCAGGTAAGAACAAATAGAGTGGAAAGTGGAGTGTAGGGGGCTAGAAGTGTAAATGTGTAATGTACAAGATTGGAAAATAGTTCTGGAGGTTGCGGCATCAGGAGAAAGCCACCAAGTGGCACAATGACAGAGTCTGGAGGTGGCGGATGCAGCAGCAGCATCATGAGAAGGCCACCGAGTGGCACAATGACATAGTCTGGAGGTGGCAGCAGCATCAGGAGGTTGTCATTGTTTTCATGTACTTTTTGTATATTTGTTGTTCCATAATACACTGAACAAAAGTACAGGTGAAACTCGAAAAATTTGAATATCGTGCAAAAGTTCATTTATTTCAGCAATGCAAATTAAAAGGAATTGCATTAATGCAGCTTAAAATTAGAATTTTGTGAAAAGGTTGAATATTCTAGGCTCAAAGTGTCACACTCTAGTGAGCTAATTAATCCATACCCCCTCAGCAAAGGGTACCTCAAAATTGTGACTTTGGGGTTTCATAAGCTGTAAGCCATAATCATCCAAATTATAACAAATAAAGGCTTGAAATATCTCGCTTTGCATGTAATGAGTCTATCTCATATGTTAGTTTCACCTTTTAAGTTGCATTACTGAAATAAATGAACTTTGCACAATATTCACATTTTTCGAGTTTCACCTGTATAAATGCAACACTTTTGGTTTTGCTCCCATTTTTCATGAGCTGAACTCAAAGATCTGAAACATTTTCTACATACACAAAAGATCCATTACTCTCAAATATTGTTAGCAAATCTGTCTAAATCTGTGTTAGTGAGCACTTCTCCTTTGCAGAGATAATCCATCCCACCTCACAGGTGTGGCATATCAAGGTGCTGATTAGACAGCATGAATATTTCACATTGTGCCTTAGACTGCCCACAATAAAAGGACTGCTGCTGCTGCTGCTGCTGGTGAGTAGTTTCTTCACTATGCGGGTGAAGAAAGCTATTCATCAGCGACTGTAGAGTCAGGCTGCTGCTGAGGGAGCAGGTACTGCTCCTGCCACCCCTCCCCAGCAGCCATGGCAGTGGAACATGAGCGCAGAGGGGGACCTGCGAGAGGATGGACGATGGCGCAGATAGGCAGCGATTTTAACGCATATAAGTGCAGTGCCGAATGCTGAATCAAATTTATTTTTTACTTAAAGATTTTACCACATATAACGGAGCACGGAGATGGAAAGGGTCTTCGGATTCCCCCCGCACTATACGGACGTCTCAGAAATGAACCGCTGCTCCAGACAGCAGCTCCCATTCATCCGGCATCTATTTGCTCCGCTAAAGGATTGTTTGGAAAGTGTGTAGAAGCCACAAGGGGCCCCCACGCTGCAGATTTATCATGAAGACATCATGGAGATTTAACCGCATATAACCACAGCACTGACCGCTGAATAAATTTTGCTTTTCGACCGAAATACTTCAATAAAGATTTTACCACATATAACTGCCGCACTTACTGACTGCTACTGCCGCTACTTCCATGAACCCCTGCTACCTCCTGGGTAGATAGGCTGCTGCGAAGCAGGTGCTCTACCCCGGGCACGTTTGGCTCCCGGCCTCCCACTGCTGCCACCCTGCTGAATCCCAGCCATGCTTTCAACACATATAACCGCCAACGTGAACTGAGAATGTATTTTTCTGTTTGTACTGAAATAGGCCACTAAACGCTTTCAACACATTTAACCGCTGTTGACGTGATTTAAGAATGCATTTTTCTGTTTGTACTGAAATAGGCCACTAAAGGCTTTCAACACATTTAACCGCCGTCGACGTGATATGAGAATGCATTTTTCTTTTTGTACTGAAATACAAAATAACACATATAACCCGCACACTGACTGACTGCTACAGCTGCTACTTCCGTGAACCTTTGCAGCACTACTTCCAAGGCAGGTAGGCTGCTGCGAAGCAGGTGCTCTACACCGGGCACGTTTGGCTCCCGACCTCCCACTGCCGCCACCCTGCTGACTCCCAGCCATGCTTTCAACACATATAACTGCCGACGTGAACTGAGAATTTATTTTTATTTTTGTACTGAAATAGGCCACTAAACACTTTCAGCAGAAATAAATGCATCAGTGAAATGCGTATATATTTTTCTTTTTTTACTGTACTATGCCCCTATAGGCTTTCAACAGAAATAACTGCAGAAATGAACTGAGCATATATTTTTCTTGTTGGACTGAAATAGGCCACTTTACGCTTTCACCAGAATTAACTGCAGAAATGCACCGAGAATATATTTTTCTTGTTGTACTGGAATACGACCCTATACGCTTTGACCAGAAAAAATTTGAAGACTGCAGTGCGTATATATTTTTCTTGTAGTACTAAAATACGCCCCTATACGCTTTCACCAGAAATACCTGCAACAGTGCAGTGCCTATATATTTTTCTTGTTTTACTGAAATAGGCCCCTATATGCTTTCACCAGAAATAATTGCAGAAGTGAAATGCGTATATATTTTTCTTGCCATACTGGATAAGATATTAAGATATAAGCCACTAATGGCTTTCCAACATAACACTTGCAGCCAAATAACAAAAAGCTTGAATGACTATTTGGATCCCCAAATAATCATTCCCTGCACTTGTAGAACACTGTCCTATCAATGTCCCTAGAGCCTTCTGACGTCTCTCCCCGCACTAAGATGCTGTGAAATGATTCCTCCCTATCCTTTCCCTGCACTTATAAATCCATTTTTTTTATTTATTTATTTTTAAACAGAGAGGTTTTTCCAATAGCTGTCCCTAGCATCTTCACACGTCTGTCCCTGCACTCTGAACGCTGGAAAATGGCAGAATCTAAAATGACTGCCGTATTTATAGGGCTGTGACATCAAAGGGCCGGCTGGCTGCTGATTGACTGCATGCAGGCATGTTAATACGAGTGATGCCACCTTCCGAGTTCCATGCCCCATGTCCTCACACGTGTAGCCGCCATTTTAGGAAAATTGTGAATCGTTACCACAAAGCGCGAGAAAATTTGCGAATCAAATTTTTCCTGAAATTCTAAGCAAATTCCACTTCATTTCACTCATATCTACAGACTGGGTTAACTTAAGCGCAAACTAAACTTTACTTGGATTTGAAAATACAGAAGCACACAAGCATGAACCTTTGCTAGTCACCAGGGAAACTAAAGCTGAGACACCCTTTTGCTGGAGAAGATGCCTTAAATACCCAGGAACCCTCAGCCATTGCATGGGGAAGGATTTGGGAGTGCACTCGCTGGTCCTTTAAGAGGTTGGAGGTGAGTGTGCGCACCCTAGGGAAGGCAGAAACATAGAACAGCAGGAGAATGGCAGTCATGGACCGCCAACCTAACAAATAATAGTGTTTATGACATCCTATCTGTGCATGCAAAGAACTGTGACATACGGTAATATTCAGGGTGAGTTTGTGAGGAAAGTTTCTGGGGCCAGATTTTGACAAGACTGAGTTTCATAGAACATCTGTTTAACCTATAACATGAAAGTAAGGTTAATAATATAACTTAGATTTCAAAATCAAAATCGTCAGCTTTACTCAAATTAGTTGATGCAGAAATGAATACACCTCACATCAAAAACCACTACATCTAGTATTTTTTAGGACTTCCAAGATTTTTAAGGACAGCACCAAGTTTTCTAAGCATTGAATGAACAAGTTGTCAACATACTATCTTTTTTTTCATTCTTCTTGAATGACCCCTTTTAGAACCTGGAGTGATGCTCAACTTGTCTCTTCTGAATTCCTTGTAGGTGTTCGATTGGGTTCAGATGAGGAGACATACTTGGCCACTGAATCACTTTCACCTTGTTCTTCATCAGCAATGCAGCAGTGGCCTTAGATCTGTGTTTTGGATTATTGTCATGTTGGAAAAGTACACAACAATCAAGGGCTTGATGGTAGTGTGACGGACTAAACCGTCACTGGGGCTGCTGGAGAAGCCTGAGGGCTAGCCTCCTTCCTACAGACTATGGACTGAGAACTATGGAGACCCCCTCAGTCCTTTTGGGGTTGCAAGGAACTATGAACCCTGATTTATGTGTGTAATTTATATGCCACATATTTCCTATTGACCATTAAAAAGGCATGGTGTGGATTCAGCAACACAAAAAGGGTTAACTCTGCACTGAGACTCCCACTGATTGTGTTAGTGATGGGATTAAGATAGTTGATTATAATAGCAGCCGACTCCTATGATACACTCAGGAGATAATCCCATCACATGTGTCTCCTCTTCCCATTCATTCATTATGGAGGGGGTGAAGATATCTGTTTGCATGTTCATTGTTGATTGCATCAAAGACAATGCCAGTGTGTTTGTTAATTGAGTCACAGACAATGCCATTGTGTTTGTTGAATAGGGTTAGTTTTGTGTTTAAACTGTACAGGATTGGCTGCTATGTCATGTCCTCAGTATGTCATGTGTATATAAGTCAATGCTGTGTGTTCAATAAAAAGAGTTCCTGTTTTATCCTTCATCATGTTGAGGCTGGTGTTTGGGTAACTGATCGACACTGGGGATTGCTATACGCTGAAGATTTGCTATACTCCCCTGGCTATACTATTAGCTCTTGTAAGAGCTGTTCCTGTTTCCTGTGGTGGTTTTGGTGTAGAGCGGAGTGCTTGGAGTCCTCAAGAAGCACTAGGAGCATCCATCAACGGAGGTACCCGATCGGGGTTCTAGGAGATCCGTTACAGGTAGCATTTTCTCTTTCAATACAGGGCAGTAAATCCATGAATTCATGATACTATCAATGAAATTCAGCTCTGCAACACCAGCAGAACTCATGCAACCCCACGCAAGGACACTGCATCCCCCATATTTCACTGTTGGCACCATGCATTTTTATTTGTACTCCTCACCTTTGTGATGCCATACAGTTTTGAAGCCATCAGTTACAAAAACATTTTTCTTGGCCTGATCACTTCAGAGTATAGAGTCCAGGTAGTCTTCATCGTTTTCAGCATGGGCCTTGGCAAATTGTAGGTGGGCTTTTTTGTGCATGAGCTTTAGAAGAGGCTTCCTAACATAGCATCTCTCAGAAAACCTTCAAACAGTTTACCCACAACAGATGTTAAACTTACCGGCCTATAGTTTCCAGGCTCTGTTTTTGGACCCTTTTTGAATATTGGCACCACATTTGCTATGCGCCAATCCTGTGGGACATTCCCTGTCAGTATAGAGTCTGCAAATATCAGAAATAAGGGTCTGGCTATGACATTACTTAATTCCCTTAGGATACGGGGGTGTATGCCATCCGGTCCTGGCGATTTGTTTATTTTAATCTATTTAAGTCGCTGTTGTACTTCTTCTTGGGTCAGACAGGACACTTTTAATGTGGAATTAATTTTTACATTCAGCATTTCATCTGACAGTATATTTTCCTCAGTGAATACATTGGAGAAAAAAATATATAACAGCTTTGCTTTCTCCTCGTCGCTCTCTGCGACTCCCCCCTCATTAATCTTTAAAGGGCCGACACCTTCAGATTTATACTTTTCAACATTTATATAATTGAAGAACATTTTAGGGTTAGTTTTACTCTCTTTGGCAATTAATCTCTCGGTCTCTAGTTTGGCCGCTTTTATTTGTTTTATACATGTTCTATTTTTTTCCTTATAGTTTTTCAGTGCTTCCGTGCTACCCTCCTGTTTTAGTGTTTTATATTGTAATGCAAGGCACCAACAAACAGACCAGTGATGAAAGCAAAAAGGTGTTTATTCACCAGAAACATAAACGTCCAGGACACTTGCTGGTAACAAGGAATAATAACAAAAACCAGGCAAGGAGATTCCAGGAATAGTCCCAACCAGTGCTGAATGATGCTGTGCACTTGGCAGTCGAGTCACTCCAGATCTTGGGTCCGCTGCAAAGGACAAAGTTCCTGGCAGTCTTCAGTCACTAGCAGTTTTGACCTATACCTGGTTGAGGGAAAATAACAGTGGGCACTGATCACCCTGAGAGACCTCCTTTTAAATGCCTGCTGACCAATCCCAGGGTGCCAAGTGTCCACTACCATAGGTGAACAAATTGCCCTGCACCTGAGTACATGGCCTAAGGCAATCACAAGTTGATTAACCCATGGCTGGCTCCCTAATCCACTTTGCTCTTGTGAGTCAGTATATTATGCGCCACTGGTCAACGAAGCGCATAAGAAGCGCGTACTCGCGACCGTGTATCCCTTTGCGAACCTGCCCTCGTGCGTACGCACGGACGCATGATTGACTCAGCGCGAGTATGCGAGCGCGTGGACCCAGATGCGGAAACGGAAGTCGCAGGAGACACCGGAGACAACCCTGGCCGCTGCGTCTTGTCACTCGCCTGGCCACTCTGTCCCCGGGACTCCGACGGTCCTCCCCTCCGATGTCCACGCGAACGCATCCCCGCACTGGTTCGCAAAGGGGTCAGCGCTGGTGCATCAGAGACACGCATAACCTGTCCCGCAACTCCACGAGGACCCCTCTTGGTTCCCCTGGAGTGCAAAGCAGGTGAGGATCTTACATTACCCCCCCCTCGAGGAGGCGGCTCTGAAGACTCCAAGCAAGCTTTCCCCGGATTATCCCGGTGAAAGGCTGCCACCAACTAATCCGCATGCACCTGGCGAGCAGGTATCCAACATCTCTCCTCCGGACCAAAACCCTTCCAGTCCACCAAGTATTGAAGAGACCTTTGGACAAAACGAGAGTCCAAAATTCTGTTCACCTCGAACTCCGGTACCCCTTGGACCTCCAGCGGGGATGGGGTCTGCATGAAGGGAGCGGAGTCGGCTGCCGACTTGAGAAGTGAAACATGAAAGGTGTTCACTCCTCGGATCGACGGTGGAAGAGCAACCTTGTACGTAACTCGGTTGATTTTTTGTGTCACTGGGTATGGGCCAATGAATCGAGGACCCAACTTGGAAGATGGCTGATGCAGCGGAATGTTCCGGGTGGAGACCCACACCTGATCTCCCACCTTAAACTTTTGCTCTACGGTGCGATGACGATCAGCAAATTTCTTCTGTTGCGCCACCGCACTGCGGAGATTCCGCTGGGCCGACGACCAAATGGGACGTCTATCCTCGAACCATTGATCCACCACCGGTGAGTCAGTGGAGGGTCCGGCCAAAGAAGAGAGTCTTGGATCCCTGCCCCCCACGCACCTGAACGGAGACATCTTAGTGGAAGCATGCTCAGAGTTGTTATAAGCCACCTCCGCAAAGGGTAGATACACTGCCCATTCCTCCTGGCAGTCTGACACGAAGCACCGGAGATATTGCTCCAGGGTCTGGTTAGTCCTTTCCGTCTGACCATTGGTCTCTGGGTGAAAACCAGAAGAAAAAGACAAATTAATACCCAATCGGGAGCAGAAAGAACGCCAGAAGCGAGAGATGAATTGCACTCCTCTGTCTGAAACAATGTCATCCGGCGCCCCGTGTAATCGAAAGACATGATTCAAGAACAGATCTGCCAATTCTCTGGCCGAGGGCAATCCAGGGAGTGGGATAAAATGGGCCATTTTACTAAAACGGTCCACCACTACCCAGATTACCGTACTTCCAGAGGACCTTGGCAAATCTGTGATGAAATCCATGGAAATGTGAGTCCATGGAGTCTGGGGAATTGGCAGTGGGAGTAAAGTCCCAGAAGGGGCAGACCGGGACGGTTTACATCTGGCACAAACAGTACATGCCTGGATATAGGCCTTAACATCCACGGACATGTTGGGCCACCACACGTGACGTTTAACAAGGGCAAGTGTTTTCTTAACACCCAAATGCCCGGCAGACTTTGAGTCATGAAGCTGTTGGATGACCTTCAATCGAAGGTTAATGGGTACAAACCATCGACCCTCGGGTTTGTCAGGTGGACTCTCTGCCTGTGAAGGCTCAAGAAGAGAGGACAAGTCCTCCATTACTTCTGCGGCCCCCAGGGCAGCAAGAAAACATTTAGTTGGGAGAATGGTTTCTGGCTCAGAGTCCAGGACAGAAGCAACCTCAGGGAAGCAGCAGGACAGGGCATCTGCCTTCACGTTTTTGGAACCTGGTTTATAAGTGAGGCGGAAATTGAAGCGGGTGAAAAACAATGCCCACCGGGCTTGTCGGGAGTTGAGTCTTTTGGCACTCTCTAGATACTCCAAATTTTTGTGGTCAGTGTAAACCGTGATGGGATGTTCTGCACCCTCTAGCCAATGTCTCCACTCTTGAAAAGCCAATTTTACTCCCAGAAGCTCTCTATTGCCGATATCATAATTACACTCGGCTGGAGAGAGCTTCCGAGAGAAGAAGGCACAGGGATGTAACCTCTCAGGGTCCCCAGAATAGATTAGTGCTGAAAACTCATGGACCTTGTCTTGCCACCGTAAGGATATGGATACCATCACCCGGCTTGGAGGAGGGATAATAGCACCTAGGGGGTTCTCCTCTATGCCCCCCAGGTTCATTCGTTTCCCGCCAGCAGGAGGGGACAGGTTTTAACGAGGTGTCCAGACTTTCCGCAAAATAGGCACAGGCCTTTCTGTTGGTGACGAGCTCGTTCTGCCTGTGTGAGATGGGAGGATCCAACCTCCATTGGCTCTTCGGCCGATTTAAGAGGCCCTGGATGTGGTCGAGAGGATGAAAACCGAGACGACCGTTCCACTCGCCTCTCACGGATTCGCCTGTCGGCATCGATTGCCTGAGAGATAGCCATTTCCAACGAGAAGGGGGTAGGCAAGGCCAAAAGAAGATCCCGGACCGCATCCGAAAGTCCCAAACGGAAGCGATGGCGTAGGGCTGCGTCGCCTGAATTCTGCAGCGTATTCTTCAGCTGGGTGGCGGCCTTGTTGAATATGCTCAAGATTGGTCTCTGCGGTGCGAGTACGATCCGGGTCATCGTAAATCACAGCCATAGCCTCGAAGAAGGCGTCCACTGACGAAAAAGCTGTATGGTCTTGAGGCAAATTAAATGCCCAACGTTGGGGGTCTCCACGTAGCAGTGACATTACAATCCCAATTCTCTGCCTGAGAGTGCCAGAAGCCATCGGACGCAACTGGAAATAAAGGAGACAGGAGTCCCTGAAGTTTAAAAACTCCTGTCGCTCTCCTGTGAAGGGGTCAGGCAGAGAGATCTTAGGTTCTGTTTGATGCCTTGCGATAGTGACGGGAAGTGCTGAGGCTCCCTGGATAAGCTGCTGAACCTCCTCCATCACAGTTGTCAGTTGCTCTTGGATTTGCGCTGCAGCGGCTGCTGGTATATTTGGGCGTCGTTGGAACAGCAGGTTAACGGCTCCCGTTAATTCACTCAGCCGCTGCTGGATATTGTCCATGGCAACTGTTAGTTGGGCCCACTGTTCTGTAATGCAAGGCACCAACAAACAGACCAGTGATGAAAGCAAAAAGGTGTTTATTCACCAGAAACATAAACGTCCAGGACACTTGCTGGTAACAAGGAATAATAACAAAAACCAGGCAAGGAGATTCCAGGAATAGTCTCAACCAGTGCTGAATGATGCTGTGCACTTGGCAGTCGAGTCACTCCAGATCTTGGGTCCGCTGCAAAGGACAAAGTTCCTGGCAGTCTTCAGTCACTAGCAGTTGTGACCTATACCTGGTTGAGGGAAAATAACAGTGGGCACTGATCACCCTGAGAGACCTCCTTTTAAATGCCTGCTGACCAATCCCAGGGTGCCAAGTGTCCACTACCATAGGTGAACAAATTGCCCTGCACCTGAGTACATGGCCTAAGGCAATCACAAGTTGATTAACCCATGGCTGGCTCCCTAATCCACTTTGCTCTTGTGAGTCAGTATATTATGCGCCACTGGTCGCCGAAGCGCATAAGAAGCGCGTACTCGCGACCGTGTATCCCTTTGCGAACCTGCCCTCGTGCGTACGCACGGACGCATGATTGACTCAGCGCGAGTATGCGAGCGCGTGGACCCAGATGCGGAAACGGAAGTCGCAGGAGACACCGGAGACAACCCTGGCCGCGGCGTCTTGTCACTCGCCTGGCCACTCTGTCCCCGGGACTCCGACGGTCCTCCCCTCCGATGTCCACGCGAACGCATCCCCGCACTGGTTCGCAAAGGGGTCAGCGCTGGTGCATCAGAGACACGCATAACCTGTCCCGCAACTCCACGAGGACCCCTCTTGGTTCCCCTGGAGTGCAAAGCAGGTGAGGATCTTACATATATGCTTTCATTTTGTCATTTATTGCTTTCTTTACAGTTCTTTTTATCCACATTGGTTTCTTTTTGTTCCTTAACCTTTTATTCCCATACTGTATGTACCTCCACAATGAGATTTTAGGATGCTTTTAAAGATATCCCATTTTGTGGCTGTATTTTTATTTTTAAGGACTTTGTCCCAGTTAGTTGGCCTATGGCCTCTCTTAGTTGGCTAAATTTAGCTTTTTTGAAGTTTGGTATTTTTGTTCCTCCCTGTAGAAACGCTCTTTTGAATGATAATTGGAAGGTTATTACTTTATGGTCACTATTTCCCAGGTGTCCCCCAACCTGCACGTCTGTTGTTCTGTCAGGCCTATTGGTTAATACAAAGTCCAGTATGGCCGACCCTCTAGTCGGGTCCTGAACCAGTTGGGAGAGGTAATTGTCTTTGGTTATTGCCAAGAACCTGTTTCCTTTATGAGATATACAAGTTTCAGTTTCCCAGTCTATATCTGGGTAGTTGAAGTCCCCCATAATAACCACCTCATTATGATTTGCCGCCTTGTCTATCTCGTTTAGTAGTAGATTTTCTGTGGACTCTGGTATATTAGGTGGTTTATAGTAAACTCCTATTAGTAATTTATTATTGTTTTTAGCTCCATGTATCTCTACCCACAGTGACTCCACATGTTCATGTCCCTCACTTATATCTTCACTGAGTGTGGGCTTTAGACAGGACTTTACAAAAAGGCAGACCCATCCCCCTCTCCGATTTTGACAATCCTTTCTAAACAGACTGTAATCTTGTACATTAACTGCCCAGTAATAGCTATCATCCAGCCATGTCTCAGTTATTCCCACTATGTCATAGTCCTCCTCACACATCACTAATTCCAGTTCCCCAGTTTTATTTGTCAGGCATTAGTATACATACATTTGAGAGGTTTATGTATATTTTTTACACTACACCTTTCCTTCTGAACTGTTCTAGTCCCTCCTTCCATTACTCCCCCAGTCCACTACCATGCCCCCGGTCTCTATCTGCACTATCTTCCCCTCCTATAATGTAATTTCCCTCCCCCCCCAGTCCCTAGTTTAAACACTCCTCCAACCTTCTAGCCATCTTCTTCCCCAACACAGCTGCCCCTTCCCCATTGAGGTGCAGCCCGTCCCTACGATAGAGCCTGTAGCCGATAGAGAAGTCGGCCCAGTTCTCCAGGAACCCAAACCCCTCTTTCCTACACCAGTTCTTGAGCCACTTGTTAATCTCCCGCTGCCTTTCTTGTGTGGCCCGTGGTACAGGTAGTATTTCGGAAAATACTACCTTTGAGGTCCTTACCCTAAGCTTTTGACCTAAATCCCTGAAATCATTTTTAAGGACTCTCCACCTACCCCTGACTTTGTCATTGGTTCCGATATGGACCATGACCGCTGGATCTTCTCCAGCCCCTCCTAGTAATCTGTCAACCCGATCCGTTATATATATATATATATATATATATATATATATATATATATATATAAGGATCCATCAGTATACACAGCCTCCGGGTGCTCAGATAATTATATCACTTCAGTTATTCATCCCAATTCATTACTAACAATTACCAAATGGCCAACAAACAGTGTTTTAGTTTAGTGGTAAATAACTATTCCCATCATAATTATGTAACAATACCCACAATTCCTGAAAAAAACCATCCACATGGTTTTCATACAGTAAAGCCTGTAGTAAGTATACACAGTATTACAGGCTTTACTGTATGAAAACCATATGAAAAACAGGTGTATATTACAGGTAATCACAAGCATAAATAGTAACTAGCCGATATTATATCTATATGTAAAGGGGGTATTTCCATGATGAATGTAAAAAATGAAAATTAGATATCATATGGTTCATGACGGTCTCTTTTTTTTAAAGGGGTTTTCTAGTATTTTAATTCTGGGATTCACGTCCCCACCTATCCCTTGGTTGAACTTGATGGACTTGATGTCTTTTTTCAACCGTATTAACTATATAACTATGACCTATCCTCAGGATCAACATCAGATTGGCGAGGATCTGACACCCGGCACCTCAGGTAACCAGCTGATTGAAGAGAAGGTCGTGTGAGTGCAGCCTTCCCTTCATTGTTTATCCGCTCACCGTCGACGTCGCAACTGTGACCAAGTGTAATTACAAGAGGCCGTCCCATTCACTGCTATAGGACGTCTCATTCCTATACACAGAAGTCAATGGGATGGCTTCTTGTAATTACATTGATGATCTATTCTGAGGATAGGTCAATATTAAAATCCCAGAAAACCCCTTTTATTTTATAAACCTTTATTGAAAAAATTGCAGATCTACAAACAATATTACATTACCCTATCCACCCAACCTACCCTCCCTCCGATCAGCTGGGGACAAAAGCATTTTAAATATAGCCCTTAACCTGATCATGTTTAGTACCTGTCATCTGTCCACCAATTACCCCAATATTTCTGCCATTTGTTATACCAGTTCATATGATTATTTTATACCTTTTCATACTCCATGACTACTTTAACTGTTCTTTCCCATTCCAGGACTGATGGAATTGGATTTGACATCTTTTTTCTACGTAAAACTAAATATCAGTAGCAACAAATAAAGCCCTACTAACCACATATTCCTGTTCTTTTTTACATACCAACCCCAAAGTACAATTCAAAATACAGAGTTTAACAGTAAAGGAAATATTCACTCCAGCCTCCCTCTAACAAAGCTAGAACCAGCCCTGTACCTCCCATGGATCCAGAGATGTAGATTTATTTTAAACTGGCAGCTTAGGGGGTGTTCACTCTCAGGTGGTGTGCCCTTTCTACTGGTTGCAGTTAAATGGTAGAACGGAGCATATGCTTCCATCTCAGTGAACAGGACAGAGAAATTAGAAAAAGAGCAATCAGCAGGTGGCGATATACAGATAGATTTCAGTGAATAACTCAGAGGCTATACAAAATTTTTAATTACATGCAATTACAAAAATATTTTGATCCAGGCGCTGGTTTGAAAAAAGTTGAATATTTTCAGTGGGAAAACCCCTTTAATGATCGTGTAGCATTCTACACAGTAGTTATACAGCCACCCCAAACCATAATGGGTTATTATATTGTCTAAGGCTGCTCACCGCTAGATAATCAGCAGCTAACAGGTTATACATCTGCTTGGCAGTCACTTAAGAATCCATGCAATAGTACTGTAACAATCTCCACAGTTGCTGCAATATTTATTAATAAACACAAGTTTATCTAAAACTGCTGATCGCTGGATAAAATCAGGGCACCCGGGCACCGAGACGTGTGTTTCATGTTTGCTTCATCAGTATGTGGTACATAGGTCTGCCAGGGTTTAATCTGTCCGTTTTCTCCTCTGTCGCAACAAATACTACTGGAATACGATGCCATTACATTATTGATGGCAGTATTAGCTTCCTGTATAGGTAACCCATTCAATCTCGTCTGTATTTATTCATCCCATATGATAAAGAGAACTTGCTTTGCAGCTGGCTTTTCCATAGACCTCTGAGTGCCTTTGCAATGAATTCATCTGGCTTGAATCATGTGAGCAACAGATATCAGAATGTTATAGAACTATACATAACTCATTTTGTAGGATTTCGCTCCAAGTCAGGGCTGTGGTGCAATACACGGTAGATATTTCTATCACACATGGATCCTTCTTCAGATGTGACTATCTGACCCCAGGAATGGAAGGGCAGAGCCAAGGGAAACATCCGCAGACAGCTGCTTGTCTCACTCTGTGTAACAAAAGACCAGAGCCACAGACAGAATAGAACAGAGCCAGATGTTCTCCTTAGTCACACAACTCACCCAACGTGTGCAAACTAAGTGAACCCCTCCAGGCTTGCCGTTTTTCCGTTACCACCTCAGCAGTCTTGTTCAGAGACATGTGGAGAAGGATGACAGAAAGTAAGTAGCGGGGAAAGAAGGCAAAATGTCTCTTTTTACCTCTACAATAATGAAGGAATGGAAACAGGATGATCTGGAGCAGACAACCTTTCATCAGAACCACTTACCAGCTTTCCCACAATTCCCTTCAAACACTAACAGCAATAAATTGATACAAAGTGGCTCATATATTGGCAGAATTGCTCTTCTGAGTCACTTCAACAAATCTGGCCAGACTGATGAACAGTGCTTCATGTGAAAAAGCATCCGCACATTTCTGAGGGTTTTAAAAATGCTTGACATGCTTCATTTTCTGGAAGTTTTTTTTCTATGTTTTATTACTGCAATATAGCGGATATTAAAATCTTTTTTCCAATAGTTTATAGAAAATGTATCTGAAAATTAAATACATAGATTTATATTTATATAAAATAAAAAGATGTCCCATGTATGCACACACAAATAATTCTACTGGTTTCTGTATCAAAGTGTTATAGTTATAATTTAACCATTTACCCACATTCACTCAACAATTTCTATGTCAAATCATGATGTTCTATCAAAATCACAAGCTTTCCAGCATAAGCAAGAGGCTATTTGAATCCTAGAAATCAGCAAAACTGAGCAGAGCAAGGACAAATTCATGATGTACGTGACTGTTGACACCAGTGTTTGGCTGCAGCGGCCATATGAACAATGGACTTGATGTCACTGCTGCCGGACCAGCAGGGATCCCAGCAGTGGAGACAGTGGAGCAGCAGGACATTTAAAGGATATTTTTTTATTTTTTTTTTTATTTATTTATTGAGGTTACAGCTGTGAGTTCATTAAAAAAAAATCTTGGAAAACTCCTTAATATCCACAGATGTTTTTGGTGGAGTTCATAGCTGTAAAATGAAATATATCTTCAAAAATTATGTTATTTAAAGAGGCTCTGTTACCTGGATCAATTCTACTCTACCAGGCATATCGCCTGGTTGAGTTGATGACGCTGATTAAAACTATACCTGTCTTATGTCTGTCAGTGGTATCGTTGCTAAGAAAAATTAACTTTCCAACGAGCGAAGATGTTGTGCGCACACACCGTTCTGGACACGAGTGCTGTTAATCTAAAGGCACGGTGGGGGAGGGGGCGTGATGGCGTGATGGCAAGCAGAGGGGCGTCATTATGGAGTACCAGGAGTGGTGCTTGAACCACATAAGCCCAGGTGCTCAAAAAGTTCATTTGCATAATGTTAAAAGTACATTTTTTTCCACAGCGATACCAACGACATATGACAGGTATCGTTTTAATCAGCGTCATGAACCCTACCAGGCTATGTGCTAGGATAGAATCGCATGACGGAGCCACTTTAAATTAGGTTTTTATTGTAAGCATAATTTTTAAATTTTGTTTTAATGATGTCAATTTTTTTAGAGCAGACACAATAGGCTTACACTTCCTGTTTTCAACAACTCACTTATCATCTTTACTGTGTAGCCTGTGACAGAGCCAGCAGAAAGCAGGATATTTAAAGACAGCATTATTATAATACACCTCAATGATAAATAATCTTTGACATTATTATGATATTATTATGACTCCTACACACACACATACGGTACGGACTATACAGTAAATACAGGATGAAGTCTTTACCTCCAATATATACATCCATGGAAGCTTAAAAAAATATATATAATGTGATAATCGTGTCTGGCCCCTCGGTCTTCTTTGGGGAGACTGGGATACCTAGTTGCTCAAATAGATTGATGGTAGCTGTGAGGCTACTGGGAGGGGAAGTGTTCTCCTCGACCAGTGAGAAATCGTCCAGGTAGTGTAATACAGTAGGGCATCTGGCTATGTTCAATAGTAACCAGCACAATGCCTCGGCAAATGTGTCAAAAATAGCAGGGCTACTTTTGGACCCAAAAGTTAAGTGGGAGAAAAAATAGTAGTTCCCAGACCACTTGATGCCATGTAGGTGCCATAGGGTAGGGTGAATTGGAAGCAATTTAAAGGCGTGAGTAATATCGGTCTTACTAAGCCATGCTCCGACCCCTGCCTGGATGATAGCTGTAATGGCGTGATCTATGGTCGTGTATTGCAGGGAGAATTCTTTGGAGGGTATGAGGGAATTGAGACTGGGGTTAGCCGATGAGTGTGGTGCAGACAGGTCAATAATGAGTCTGTGTTTAAGGGAAAATTTGCCTGTGACAAATACCAATGGGGTTAGTGCGCCATTCGTTGAATGGAGGAGACTGGAAAGGCCCCAATAAGAAACCCTCAACAACTTCCTGGGCTATGAGAGTGTCAACAGCTGTAGGGTTGTGCTGTGTGGACTGTAGATTAAGGCATTCCAGAATCCCGGATGGTATGTGTAGATTACACGTGTGGAAGCCTTCTGTTATACCAGAGATAAGAAAATCTACGAAGTGTCTAGACGGGTAATGTGACATAAATGCTGTAAATGCCGAAATGTTAATAGACGTTAGGTATGGCTTAGGGTACATTTTATTCGGACACATGGTTTTGGCATGTGCCCTGAAACATTTTAAACAGATATGCAATAATCTCCAACCACTATAATTACAAGACCCGACATTGAAATTATTACATATCTGGGACTTGCCCAGAAACTTGATTCAGCGTCCCAGTTTGTCTCTAATCAATTTCTCTGAAACACCAGAGGAACTAGCTCCTTGCATGGAAGCATGCTCGTCCTCCGTGGTCGGACAAATAATTGTTGTATGCGCTGTAGAGGAGCAGTCTGCACAAGCCGGTGTTCTTAGACCTGCAAAGTGTCTGCAAAAAATGACGGTATCGATCCTACCCCAGTTGGATCTTGTACATACTGGGAGAAGGCCCCAGACACTTTTGCAGAAAAAGACCTATAGTAGTCATAAAAGGCTGATCCACCATATTTGTTTCCCAGGTCTACCAGCTTGTGCATATAAAGATCAAACTCCTCTCATCTATTGGGATAGACCGCACAGAGGACATCCCGGTAAATACCAAATGCTAGGACAAACTCGGGGATCATATGAGCAGGGTTAACTTCCTGGTCATCATAGGTGATGGCTGGAGCAACTAATAGCAAGTCGGCCGGTGCTGGTGAAGCCGCAGCGGGTGGCCCGGCTAGGGGAAGGGCCGTGAAGACCGACTCGAGCTTCTCCAGCCTGGAGTTGACCTTGCTCATGGACGCCATGAGTGATGACAACATGGAATGTATGTCACCCGGGTTGGAGTGGCTGGGCCCTTCCCCAGCATACATGTTGTTAGTTGAAGTACGTAGTAGTTTGAAAAGCTCTGCTTTCCTTGCTGTAGCGGGGTAGGGGATTTGCCGTCTCCTCAATTCAGTAGTTATACGAGGGATCATCCAGGATCTGATTGATGCTGGACTGGTTACCTCTCCTCCTCGTGTAGGAGAAATTGCTCTAGCCGGGGTGCTAGGTAGGGAGAAATCCTCTACCCCTTCTTGAGACATACTAAAATAAAACAATTTAATTAGTGTATGAAGACCACAGAGTTTGTACTGGCAGGCTAGCTAAGCCAAATGGCGAAGCAATTAAACTTGTTTGGTGACAGGTGAGGCCCTGCTAGTTGCCAAGTGGCTTGAGAGGCTCTATCTATGCGTTGGCGCAAGGGGATTCGAGGCCACCCGTCGTAGTGGCAGGATTGTAGGCCTCTCGGTGACTGTAACACAGAAAACAGGGGAAGGGAGTGACAGGTGAGGCCCTCTCTATGCGACATGTGAAGCGACAAGCTCACGTGTGGCCCGATGGGGGTTTGCCTCCAAAACGTGGAGTGTTGGTCTCGGGGTGTTGGCCTCGCTGGACCACTAGCCGATGGCAATGCCAAAAAGGGGTAAATACCTAACTGGAGAGCCTGTGACCCTGTTGCCAGTACTCTAAACTAGGGGGGGGGATGAAATGTATGTAATAATACTACGTGAGCAGGCGTACGTACCTGGTAGTATGCGTATATTTCTGCGAATTCGTAAGGGAAAATATATACCTGGAAAAAAGGAAATACAGTGAGTGTGGTCTGTGTGGGAACAGTGTGGTCTGTGTAGCCCGTACCAGAGGGTCTTTAAGGACTTGATTATGGAGATAAACTGGTAACTGGCACGAAAGTGTAGTAAACGTCATGACAACAGACTGTTAACAAAAGGCCAAGTGATGCAGTGTTTTTATTTTTTATTTTTATTATTATTTTTTTATTTAAGAAAAAGGCTAGAAACAGAGGAGTTGTATGATGGGGGTAAATAATAAGAGGGAAGGGTGACACGATACTCCAAAGTGAAGATGTGAAGTGTGTATGATAGTATGTGATGCCAGGACGTATGATTGGTTGGATCAGTGCGTGTGATTCAATCCGAGAGTTCCCTGTTTGGGAAAGGAAAACGTATCCTCATGTATATGTCGTGGGTCGCAGTCTGAACCCAGAAATGAGGCCTGTAATCATAGGCTAAAAAACACGTGACTGAAATGTATAATTATGAAAATCCCTGAAAGCGTGGGAGTCAAATAATTCATCCAGATAGTGAACTTGTGAAACAAAATACAACCTTGATACCTTTAAACAGAAAAATAGATTTAATCTATATCCAGTAAGCATCGACAGCATATCACGAAAAAGCCGAAAGGTGTAAATAACCGAAAGGATTGCTCATTTCGCCAAAAACACGGAACAGATTTAGGCGAAATGATACCCCTTAAAAACCCCCAAAAAATAAAAAATGCTGAATAGTGCACAAAATTATTGCACGAACAGACTGCCTGATGCAACATAGCCGTACGTATAACAGGGAAAAAATACCGTAAAGTGAGGACCCATGCTGTACCGGACGCCGTGAGAACCGATCCTGGCATGACAGGTAGCTCTTAACTTACGGTTTAGGAGTCCCTGGGACACGACCTACGACGATGACCGAGGTAAAGAGAAGCTGGACGGACGGAAGGCCTGTAACAGGATTCCTGGACACAGCTTGCCGCAGAAAAACTCGTGGATACTGAAAAACCAAGAAGGCGTCTGGGAGAACCCGGAAGTGGATCCTCATTCAACGCTGACCTCGAATGGTATGGAGCCAGGTAAGGGGTGTCCCTTAAATAGGCTAGGAGTAAATAACGAGCCCCTCCCACAATCAGAGGCCAGCTGGCCTTAATACATATATATAAAACAAATTCACAAGAAAGAAAAAAAAATTAAGGAATTTTAAGGAAGCTTCTATACCACACATACAGAATGTTTTTGGTCCAGATCACTGTAATTGCTTGATGAGGGCTAGTCCTTACCATTAGTTATTAAAGAAAAATTCCAGGCTAGACTCAAATTCATAAAGTACTTGACTGGACTGGACTCTAGTCTGTCTTCAGCAGCTCAGTTCACAAGATCATCACCACTCTTCCATCAGATATTTCTTAACCTGCTACTGCTTGAAGTGACACTAGGGTAATTACATAAAATCCAAGATATAAAGGTGGCAACACATAACATATTTAGCACTAGCGGCACTGAACACCACTATAATATACAGTGTATTTAATATTGTGGCAGTGCAGCTGCCAAAGAGCCATATAAGGGCCACTGAAATGGTACATCTTACCCAGAGGAAGCTGGATGAGAACAAGAAAGATTTGGGAAATGTTTTTTTTCCACTGTGTGTATCAGCCAGGTTGGTAATTAGAGGTAATTAGCAGCCAGCTGAGGAGTTCAGGTAAAGGTGGGCTGGGCTCCTTAGTCAGGAGTCCCAGCCTGGGGAAGAAGTAGGCTGTGTCAAGGCCTGTGGGAGCCAGGACCATCTCGATAGAGAGGGAAACTACTGTTTATGTTTATGGTTTATGTTTTGACTGCTGTAAAAGCAACAATAAAGCTGGTTGTGGCCAGTTTGCACCCAATTCTGCAGTGTTGGAGTGGCTTCTTGAGGTGGTCCAACCATCTAAGGTGAGAAAACGGCGATCCTGGAGAGCTAAGTGACTATAAGTTGTTACTATTGATATATATATTTAAACTGTGACCTCCTAAGCACTCTGTCCCTTTAACTGTCACCTTCACAGTGCCATGCTCTCCTTAGTAGTAGCCTCCAAAGCACCAAGCCCCCTAAACAGTGACTTCCACAGCTCCCCCCCTAATGGTGACCTCCACAGCACCCTGCTGCCATAACAGTGACCTCCACAGCACCCTGACGTCTTAACTGTGACTTTTACAGTGCCATGCACCATTAATAGTGAATTGTACAGCACCCCTCCCTTAACAGCGACCTCCACAGCACCCTGACCCCTTAACTGTCACTTAACAGAGAGCTCCACAACATCCTGACCCCTTAACAGTTACCTCCACAGTGGCCTGCCCCTTAACTGTCACCTCCGCAGTGCCCTGTCCCTTAACTGTGATCTCTATAGCATCCCACCCCTTCACAGTGACCACCACAGCAGGCCCTCTGACTTAGCAGTGATCTCCACAGTGCCCTACCCCTCAGAAGTGACCTCCACAGCACCTTCCTCTTTTACAGTGACCTGCACAGCACATGCCCCCTTAGCAGTGTACTCCACAGCACCCGACCTCTTAACTGTGACCTCCACAGTGTCCGCCCCTTTAACAGTGACCTCTGAAGCAGCCCATCATCTTAAAAATTACTTCCACAATGCCCTGCCCCCTTAACAGTAACCTCCACAGCGCCACATCCCCTTAACTGTTACCTCCACAGCACTAGCCCCCTTAACAGTGATCTCCACAGCAGCCCTCCATCTTAACATTGACTTCCACAGCAGCCTGCCTCCTTGACAGTGATCTCCACAATGGACTGCCCCTTAACTGTGACTTCCACAGCTCCTTGCCCCCTTAACAGTGACCTCTACAGCACCTGACCCCTTAACTTTGATCTCCACAGCACCCCACCCCTTTAACAATGATCTCTATCAGTGAAGAAAAATGACTGAGTTGTTATGGAAACCTGGTGTAAAACTGTGTGTATGTCAAGACTGAGGGAGGAAGAATGGGACTCCTTCTTCGGTGTACTCCTACGTCAAGACTGAAGGACTGTACGTTACTATTGGCTAATAATTTTTTGGGGAATATCTCAAGAAAGGTCCATCCTAGAGAGCTGAGAAACCATTATGAAAACATTCCCGGACACCTGATGTACCTATGGGACAAATTTGATATAGATCATCTCAGGGGGTCTCAATCACAGATTTCTGGCAGACAACCGGATTAAAGTCCAAACGATGCTTTATTTTCTATCACTTTAGCACAATACAGCAACCAAAATAACTCCTGCCCGTCTAGGCATTACCTAATACATAATTCATTCCCTGACTCACCTCTAAAGAACACAATTCACACATGTGATCAGATGCGGCTTTCTCAGCCCAAACAATCCAGCAGCCTACAGGCTGTGACTACAACATCAGTACCTTTGGGGGATTGTGGCCCAGAAGTTCGCCTGACTCTGGCAGTGCGACCCTCTCTCCGCAGGTGTCGCTAGGTTCCCCAAACTCAGGATTCCTCAGCCTTTCTCTCTCACTCTCACACCTCTTTAGCCTTTCCTTCTCCCTCACACACAGAGGGTTGGTTTTATGCCTTCTTGATTAGAACAGGCCTCACCTGCGATCACCTCAGATGAAAGGGAATACCTGTGCCGGAAGGGTGTGGACTGGCAGATCTCACTATCAAACCTATCCGCCAATTGAAGTAAAATCCAGCCCAGAAGAAAATGTATACAAAACTGTCTTTGCTGAGACCACTGCAGCTTTCCGGATTTTAGTTATCTCACCCAGCTGAGGTATCTGGGTGGGATACACATGCCTTCCCGCACTGTCCACATTACCACTATATATACAGTACAGACCAAAAGTTTGGACACACCTTCTCATTCAAAGAGTTTTCTTTATTTTCATGACTATGAAGGCATCAAAACTATGAATTAACACATGTGGAATTATATACATAACAAACAAGTGTGAAACAACTGAAAATATGTCATATTCTAGGTTCTTTAAAGTAGCCACCTTTTGCTTTGATTACTGCTTTGCACACTCTTGGCATTCTCTTGATGAGCTTCAAGAGGTAGTCCCCTGAAATGGTCTTCCAACAGTCTTGAAGGAGTTCCCAGAGATGCTTAGCACTTGTTGGCCCTTTTGCCTTCACTCTGCGGTCCAGCTCACCCCAAACCATCTCGATTTGGTTGAGATCCGTTGACTGTGGAGGCCAGGTCATCTGGCGCAGCACCCCATCACTCTCCTTCATGGTCAAATAGCCCTTACTTTCAAAGTTTTCCCAATTTTTCGGCTGACTGACTGACCTTCATTTCTTAAAGTAATGATGGCCACTCGTTTTTCTTTACTTAGCTGCTTTTTTCTTGCCATAATACCAATTCTAACAGTCTATTCAGTAGGACTATCAGCTGTGTATCCACCTGACTTCTCCTCAACGCAACGGATGGTCCCAACCCCATTTATAAGGCAAGAAACGCCACTTATTAAACCTGACAGGGCACACCTGTGAAGTGAAAACCATTTCAGGGGACTACCTCTTGAAGCTCATCAAGAGAATGCCAAGAGTGTGCAAAGCAGTAATCAAATCAAAAGGTGGCTACTTTGAAGAACCTAGAATATGACATAATTTCAGTTGTTTCACACTTGTTTGTTATGTATATAATTCCACATGTGTTAATTCATAGTTTTGATGCCTTCAGTGTGAATCTACAATTTTCATAGTCATGAAAATAAAGAAAACTCTTTGAATGAGAAGGTATGTCCAAACTTTTGGTCTGTACTGTGTATATATATATATATATATATATATATATATATATATACACATACACTTAAGAGACTAGCAGGAAGACCCAGCTTTGCACCGGGCATATATTTCCACTATTTCATTTAATGTATGTGTGTGAGGTTAAAAGATATTCACAGTGTTCCCCATAACAGCTAGCTGTACAGCACCCCTTCCCCTTAAGAGTGACCTCCACAGCACCCCAACCCTTCAACATTGACCTTCACAGCACCCCGCCCCCTTATCAGTGACCTCCACAGCACACCAACCCTTAACATTCACCTCCACAGCGGCATGCCCCCTTAAAAGTAACCTCCACAGTGCCCCACTCTGTTAAAATGTTACCTTCAAAGCACACTTCCCCTTTACTATGATCTCCACAGCAGCTCGCCCCCCTTAACAGTGACCTCCACAGAGCCTCACTCCCTTAACAGTGACCCCCACAGCGCCCCATTTCTTTAATGATGACATATAACAGTGAAGAAAAATGGCTAGATTGTTATGGAAACCTGGTGTTACTGTGTATATCAAGACTGAAGATCCTGTAAGCTCCAATTGGCCGATCCTTTAGGTTTCCGCTCAGAGGAAGATTTCTGAAGCATAGACAAAAGTCCTGCATGCACGAATTTTGTCTCGGCTTCAAAAAAAATTCTCTGAGTGGAAACCAAACATACCCCATTATAGTCTATGGAGCCATAGGCTTTGTTCGGCTCAGTTATGTGCCGAATCTGTCCTTTCCATTCTTCTGCTCCTATAATGGAGCAGGAGAATGAAAAGGCTGAACGCTGATGTGAACTCAGCCTAAGACTAAGGCTAGCTTCACATCTGCATATTTCATTCCATCAGGCTGTTCTATCAGAAAACAGCCTGTTGGAATGAACCGGATCTGGTTCTGCCGGATGCAAACAGAATGTCCACTGGCCCCATTGAAGTATAATGGGGTACAGCAGACATTCTGTTCACTGCGGTTCATGCTGCGGTTTGTGTCCAAGCGATCCTCCCCGTGCCTGCCTGAACAGGCTACCTGAATACTACTACCGCAGATGTGAAGGTAGCCGAAGACCTCCTGCACACGAACATGTGCTGCCCATTGCCGTATTGCAGACCGCATTTGCGGATCCGCAATACAGGGGCGCTGTTCCGTGGGCATTCCGCATTACTGATGTGGACCCATTCAATTCAATGGGTCCGTAAATCCGGAGATGCGGAATGGTTCGGAACGGAAGCATGGAACGGAGTGCTTTCATGGGGTTTCGTCCCGTACTTCCGTTCCGCAAAAAGATAGAACATGTCCTATCTTTTTGCGGAACGGGCAGATCGCGGACCCATTAAAGTGAATGGGTCCACGATCCGCTGCGGCTGCCCCACGGTCGGTGTTCGTGCATTGCAGCCCGCAGCACGGACACGGGGCGCACACGTTCGTGTGCAGGAGGTCTAAGGCCTACTTCACATTTCAGTGATTTGAATCAGTGATTGTCAACCAAAACCAGTTGCGGTTCAAAAACACAACAGGAGCATTATACCTTCCCTCTGTGCAGGCTCCATTCCTGGTTTTGGCTCACAATCACTGATAAAAATCACAGACCAAATCACTGAAGTGTGAACTAGGCCTAATGTTCTCTTCACATTCCCCTACACATGCAGTAGCTGTATTCCAAAGGATTGTTTATCCCAGGGATATTTCTGCTGACCAAAGCCATAAACATGCATGTTCAACCTAATGGGCATGATAATTTTGATGAGGAGAGGTGAGCATTTCAGAAACCTCTGCCAATGGCATATCTTCCACATGAACAAACCTTTTCTCATGGTAGTTTCATACCCCATACATTAGCCAATCCTGTTGATATCAGCAAGGTTTGCCAACTTATTTCTTAAAGGGGTTCTCCGGGAATTAAGAGAATGAAAATACTTAAATATTACTTTATTATAAATATATTCCCAAATACTTTTCGTTAGTAATTGCTTTTTTGACCTATGGAGCAATCATTAGGAGAAATAATATGGCCGCCATCCTATTAGTACACACAAAACCTGTCCTAAGCACACAGCAGGACAATTTACTTCACAACACTGATCTAAAGAGCCGCCTCAGCCTCCTCTTCTACTTATTAGGGATTATGAGCCTGAATACAGCAGATAAGAACTTTTGCTGAGTCTCTGTAGGAATGGAGTTCATGAGGAGACATGAAGTAGAAAGAGGACGGATAGGACAGATAGGACTGTGGTAATCTGGGACTGTGGTAATGGATGCTGCATACAAGTGCTGCTGCTCATCAGCCACATCCTCACCCTCCTCTCTGTACTCCATGTCTCCTTATAAACTCCATTCCTACAGAAATTCAGCTGAAGATCATATTCAGGATCAGAATCCCTGACAAGTAGAGCAGAGAGGAAGATCAGGCAACTCTTTAGCTCAGTGTTCTGAAGTAACTTTTCTGTGATTAGGACAGGTTTTAATGAAAGGTATATGGGAATATATTTATAATAAATTAATATTTAAGTATTTTCATGTTCTTATTTACCTGAGAACCCCTTTAAATGTATGGCTATTTTAAAATCTAGAACAATCTGTAATCTACCACAATCTAATTTATACCAATTCATTCTGGTATAGTCTACTTTATAATAACAAATTCAAGCAGAATATAATGTACAATAATGAATTCTGTAGTAGTACAATGTACAATAATCAATTCTGGAATAGTCCAGTGTACAATAATAAATTCTAAAATAATGTAGTCAGCACTAATCCATTCAAAAATATTCTAGTCTATAATAATAATCTGGAATACCGTGATATACCATAATTAGTTCTGTAATTCACTATACAATTATCAATCCAAATAACGCCTTGTGTACTATAATCGATGCTGGAATATTCCACAGTACAATAATCAATTCTAGAATATTCTATAATAATCAATTTTGCAATAGTCTCGTGTACAGTCATCAATTCTGGAACAATCTAATGTACAATGTTAATTTCTGGAATAGTAATATACAGTAATCAATTCTCTAGTAGTCCAGTGTATAATAATCAGTTCTAGAATTGTGTAGTTAGCATTAATCAATTCTGGGATAGTTACAATAACTACGGTAATTCTGGAATAGCTGAGTGTACATAAATAAATTCTAAATCATCATTCTGGAATAGTCCAGTGCTCAAAAATAAATTTTAGAATGGTACAATCTAGGATAATCAATTCTGACATAGTCTAGTCCACACTAAGAAATTCTGAAATGGCATAGTGTACAATTATTAATTCTAGAATAGTCCTATGTACAATCATCAATTCTGGAATAATCCGGTGTATAATAATCAATTCTAGAATAATCCTATATATGATCATCAATACTTGAATAATCCTATGTATATAATTTAAGGGGTTGTCTCATAACAGACAATAGGGGCATGTCACTAGGATATGCCCCCATTGTCTTAAAGGTGCGGGTCCCACAGGTGGGACCCACACCTATATCAAGAACGGAGCCCCGAAAGTGTTAAAGGGCGCACTGCGCATGCGCAGCCACCTTCCATTCATTTTCTATGGGGCTATTTCTGTTGGGTAGAAGTGAATGGGAGCGGAAGCCGTTCATGTGCAGTACACTCCCATTCACTTCTATATGGAGCGAGCTAGGTGGTGGGCAGACTGGAGTCCTCCAGCCACCATCTTTGCGGGGCTCTCTACCCGCACCTATAAAACAATGGGGGCATATCCTAGCGATATGACCCATTGTCTTTAATGAGACAACCCCATTATTAATTCAAATATAGGGCAGTATGGAATAGTCTATTTATAATCATTTCGGGAGTAGTTCAATATACAAAATAAATTGAATAGTCTAGTCTACAGTAATCAATTTTGGTGTAGTCTAGTGTACAATAAATAATTCTGGAATTGTCTAGTCTACCGTAATCTATTCTAGAATAGTCTGTAATAATCAAACCTGGAATATTCTAGTCTACAATAATTAATTCAGGAATAATCCATTGTACAATAACCAATTCTAAAATACTGTAGTCTACAATAGTCAATTCCAGAATAGTCTACTCAGCAATTATCAGTTCTGGACGAATCTACTGTATGGTGATAAATTCTAGAATATTAGAGTTTGCAATGTTCAAATTTGAAATAGTCTAATAAAAAAAAAATTATAATTCAGGAATAGTTTACAATAATCAAATCTGGAAAACTTTCAAGCACAAAAATCTATTCTGAACTAGTTATTGTACACTTATCAATTCTGGAATAGTCTAGTCTACAATTTAGATTTCATACGTAATTAAGGTAATTTTTACCACATGTCTTTTCATTAGGTTTTAAGGTATCATTTAATAGCGGAGAGGCAGAAAGATACACTAGTAGATATATATCCGGAAGAATAGCCTGGGGCTCCTGGCATAGGTGCTATAGCTTTACTACCTAGATGCCATTAATAGACATTTAAAGTTCTGTCACAAACTGTGGCACTCCAGCGAGTCGTGCACTCCTGATTCGCCTGTCTGCCCCATAGGCTGATTTTAATTAGTTTCAGTATAAAGCTGTAGCCTGCTCTCACTACATTCATTGGAAGCTGTCTGGCACAAGGAAAGGTATAGAGTGGGCTCGGCATGCATGTTGGTACCTGCATCCCTTGTAATGGAGGCCATTATGGCACCAAAAATGGTAAAAGGCAGAGTGGATCCAGCATGCATGTGGATCCAACACTCCCTGAATTTTATGGCAGCCATTAGGGCACATAACAGGTAGTGATGAGCGGGAGGTGCCATATTCGATTTCGCGATATTTCGCGAATATTCGAATAAATATTCTTATTATTTTCGTCGAAATCGAATATTCGATTATTTAATTTTTCGCGAATAATATGCGATTAAAATAATCGTACGATTTTTCTTTTTTCTTTTCTGTATAAGGCAATGTTCCTATGACTATGGCTAGGCTAATATGTGTATTTTACGAAATTTCTTAATATTGCTCTAACTTTGTATTTTAGAATATTCGTAATATTGCTCTAACTCCGTCTTTTAGAATATTCCGAATATTCTAAAAGACGAAGTTAGAGCAATATTAAGAAATTTCGTAAAATACACATATTAGCCTAGCCATAGTCATAGGAACGTTGCCTTATATAGGAAAAAAAAATAAAAAAATCATAAGATTAAATTAATCGTACGATTAATTTAATTGTACGATTATTTTTTTTCCTGAATAAGGCAACGTTCCTATGACTATGGCTAGGCAAATATGTGTATTTTACGAAATTTCTTAATATTTCTCTAACTTCGTCTTTTAGAATATTCGGAATATTGCTCTAACTCCGTCTTTTAGAATATTACGAATATTCTAAAAGACGAAGTTAGAGCAATATTAAGAAATTTCGTAAAATACACATATTAGCCTAGCCATAGTCATAGGAAAAAAAAAAAATCATAAGATTAAAATAATCGTACGATTTTTTTTTCCCCCTGAATAAGGCAACGTTCCTATGACTATGGCTAGGCTAATATGTGTATTTTACGAAATTTCTTAATATTGCTCTAACTTCGTCTTTTAGAATATTCGGAATATTGCTCTAACTCCGTCTTTTAGAATATTACGAATATTCTAAAAGACGAAGTTAGAGCAATATTAAGAAATTTCGTAAAATACACATATTAGCCTAGCCATAGTCATAGGAAAAAAAAAAAATCATAAGATTAAAATAATCGTACGATTTTTATTTTTATTTTCGAAAAAAAAAATACGAATATTCGATTTCGCGAATATTTGGAACTATATTCTAAATATTCGCGAAATCGCGAAATTGCGATATTCGAGAAAAAAATTCGAAATTCGAATATTCGCGCTCAACACTAATAACAGGTAGTATTTAGTGTTAGGACCTGTCTAACAGAGATCGCCTTGACGTACGGCAGACGGGCTAAGATGGTTTTGTACAAAATGCATTGGCCAAGCATCTCCGTTTATAAATAACCGTAGCATTAGCACTATAATTTTTGTGACTATGGCATTGTTGTACTTTATCTGATTTGCAGGGTGCTGCTGCATTGTCTCTTTTTTCCTCTTGGTCTTTGCCATGGCAGCGTGCACCTGCGCACTGGGAGGTGCTGACTAACCCCCCTTTTTTCTGTCACAAACACCACATATCATGATGTTCAGCCCTATGGGATGTCTATATACAATAAAGTGATGTATTACGAGACCCCAAAATCATTTTTAAAGCTTTTCTTATGACAGCAAAAAGCTTTCTAACAGAATCTACCATTCTAGAGAAGAAGCCAATTCTCCAGCTGAGTGATTGCATTCTGGCAAAATAAAGATGTATCAGTATTGTTCGTATAGAAAAAAAGATATAGGCCAAAAATGTAATAAGGAAGCATTTGATTTATGCGAAATTTTGAGAATGAATTACTTACAAAGGGCTCATTTTCAGTATAAAGAAGTAAAAATAGAGGGTCGGTCAGTCAGTAGAGTGTCATTTTAACTCCTGCTGAGTCTGTCACATCTACTGTGAGAAAATCAGGGAAATAGTTTCAGAAATATTTAGACGAAAAAGTGTGATCCATGTAATATACCTCCCCCCATGAGAAGCCTAGCTCTAGCCAATGCTAATGAAGGCTGCCAGGGTTAATTCCCAAAAGACATGACAGGTTAATGGGTTTTGCCAGAAAAGGGACTTGACTGCAGGCAGAATATACATATTATCCGTTCTATACAGCAATACATAGGACAACACTACACATTATTATTTTAGGCCTCCCAAGTCACTACTAATGACTTTCTACCAGTGATTTGGATGTCTGCTCCAGCTATTAGTATGAGCTTGGAAAATAAGAGATGATTAAGATATAATGCAGTAAACACATGAAAATCATGAATATAACAAAGCAAACTAAGCTCTTAGCATTGACAGGACTTCATTGTATGTTGGCCGTCTCTTGGTAACAGTTACTCTAGTCCAGTTTCAAGAGTGATACATCACGTGTTTCTATGTAAACTCATGGTTTCTGATCTAAAAGACATCAGAAGAGGTAAATACTGTCCATGACTAGTACTCTATGATATCTGTAACTGACATGCCATGCTTTCTCATCATAGGACTGTCTCAAAAAAGCTAGAGTGTGTACCAGCTAAGTAAGAGCACCCCACACTGGTGGACACAGTCTGTATATATATAAGCCATACAATGGCCGGTGAAGAGTAGAGATGGCCTTGCAGTTCGCCTGGCGGTCGTTTAGCGGCAAACTTTGCCAATTCTCCAGCGAACATATGGCGATGTTCGCATGTGCCATATTCTTTTGCATTGCGCCGAACTTTGACCCATGACACATCCATCAGGTGGGACAGGACAGCCAATTGAGACGTTTCAGCATATGGACACCCCTACCCTATAACATAATCCAATCTGGCAGCCATTTTACATTCTGTGTTTTGCCAGTGTAGGGAGAGGTTGCTTTGTGGAGCAGGGACAGACTGTTAGGGACAAGCTAGCTAATAGGGCCCCAAAAGACCTTTTAAGGACTGGTATAGGCGTGCTATTGATAGGTGTGATGTACTGAGGGGTGTGATATACTTATAATATAGTATTATGAAAATCTAATCAAAGAATTGGAGGGCACTCAGATCTCTGGAAATTATAAGGATATATAGTCCAATAATGTTATAAAAATAAATATAGATTTATTCTAAAAATAGATACAAATATATAAAAATATTAAAATCACACTCTAGAATTGTGTATATATACACCAACTTGCAAAAAGGCGCAATATATACATTCTGATCAACATGTCCCAATTTCAGTATTTTCTCTTAGGGATCCGTATTCTGCATATTTGTCTTTAAGTAAGCTGAGATGGTTAAATGCGTTGTAAGCATCTCAGTTTACTTAAAGACAAATATGATATACCTGCTTCCACAAAATACTGATTAAGGGTTTTTTATATACCTGCTTCCACAAAATATTGATTAAGGGGTTCTATTTGTCTATTTGTCTTTAAGTAAGCTGAGATGGTTAAATGCATTGTACGCATCTCAGCTTACTTAAAGACACAAATACTGAAATTGGGACGTGTTGATCAGAATGTATATATTGCGCCTTTTTGCAAGTTGGTGTATATATGCACAATTCTAGAGTGTGATTTTAATTCTGATCAACACGTCTTTAGGTAAGCTGAGATGGTTAAATGCGTTGTACGCATCCTAGCTTACTTAAAGGGGTTGTCCGAGTTGAAAAAAAATAATATAGCACTGAAAATCTGATGTGCAGCAATATATAACTGAGCTAAGCAAGTTTTATGCAAAACAAATATATCTATTTCCTCATTTCCCTGGTTCTCTTCTGGCCCTTTGTTTACTTGCAATAACAACAAACTCTGCCCCTCCCCCTGCACTGCTAAGGGAGTGGATACAAGAGCTGCCCTGAGTGACATGTCTGCCTGCTGGGAGAATCAGCAGCATGTTGTTTGTGTAGGACTACAAGTCCCACCTGTATAATGACACTGCTAATACACACAGGATCTTCCCCCCTACCTTCTTGTACAATGCTCTCTCTAGTCTGTCAGATCCTGTGCCCAGAATTGTCTTCTCACTGCCTGCTTGTAACGGTCTCGTCCACACACACACAGGGGGAAGGGTAGTGACCACTGCGCTCCACCCTCACCCCTGGCCCTGCCTACTTGCCTCACGAGTCCTGATGACAGGGGACAACTGGACGGCAGTCCCTAACTTAGGATATGTGCAGGGAAGACAGACAAGACAAAATACGGAACATGAACGGACTGGGTCAGAACCAAGAGAGCTACACAGTACAACGGATTAAGCAAAGAATGGTCAGGAGAAGCCGGGGTCAAATACCAGGAGAGTAGCGAAGTACAAGAGGAGTCCTAAGAGAGTAGTCAGGTGGGAGCCGAGGTCACAATACCAGGATGGATGCGCAGTACAGGAGGAGCAGGCAGAGAATCGTCAGGGAACAGGATCAGGTAAGTATTCAGTAGTCCAATAAATAGCCAGGAACCTAGAAATTAACAGGCAACCTGTGGCCAGCAGGCTGCCTGTATTTATAGTGGGGAGTGAGGGTCATGTGATGTGGCCAGCGTCACATGACCGACAGGCCAACCAGTCGAGCACCGAGTGATCAGCTCGGCGCTCAAGGCAGACTAGGAGCAGGGAGCCTCCCAGCCAGCAAAGCCGCCCTGGGAATGAGGTCAAGCACAAATCCTCATTCCCAAAGCTAAGCAACAGGTCTGCGGGCAATGGGGGACCGAGTGCACCTTCGGAACCCCGTGACACTGCTGCAGCTAGCCAGTATGTAGCAGCTGAAGGGGTAAAGAATCTTAGGAGAGAGAGCAGACGGCAGTGAAGGGGGGCGTGGCCAGCACAGTGACGTCTCGTTTACAGGTTTGTAAACGACCTTTATCATAGCAGGGAGAGAAGCTGACATCACAGGTCATGTGACCCTCAGTGAAATCTGAGAAACCAGCCACTGGAGATAAAGTGATTTAATTGGAAATAACAAAAAAATAACTCGGATAACCCCTTTAAAGACACATATGCAGAATACGGATCCCTAAGAGAAAATACTGAAATTGGGACGTGTTGATCAGAATGTATATATTGCGCCTTTTTGCAAGTTGGTGTATATATGCACAATTCTAGAGTGTGATTTAAATATTTTTTATATATTTGTATCTATTTTTAGAATAAATCTATCTTTATTGTTATAACATTATTGGACTATACATCCTTATAATTTCCAGAGACCTAAGTGCCCTCCAATTCTCTGATTAGATTGAGGGGTGCGATATACCTGCTTCCACAAAATATTGATTAAGGGGTTCTATATACCTGTTTCCTAAAAATACTGATTGAGGGGTTTGATATTCCTGCTTCCACATAATACAGATTGAGGAGTGCGATATACCTGCTTCCACCAAATATTGATTAAGGGGTTCTATATACCTGCTTCCACAAAATACTGATTGAGGGGTGCGATATACCTGCTTCCACAAAATACTGAATCAGGGGTTTGATATGCCTGCTTCCACAAATAACAGATTGAGGTGTGCGATTATACCTGCTTCCACCAAATATTGATTAAGGGGTTCTATATGACTGCTTCCACCAAATACTGATTGAGGGGTGCGATATACCTGCTCCCACAAAATACTTATCAAGGGGATTGATATACCTGCTTCCACAAAATACTGATTAAGGGGATTTATATACTTTTTTAGACCAAATATTATTTAAGAGGTTCTATATACCTGCTTCCACAAAATACTGATTGAGGGGTGCGATATACCTTCTTCCACAAAATATTGATTAAGTGGTTCTATATACCAGTTTCCACAAAATACTGATTGAGGGGATTGATATACCTGCTTCAACCACATATTGATTAATGGGTTCTATATAACTGCTTCCACAAAATATTGATTGAGGCCTGCGATACACCTGCTTCCACAAAATACTGATTAAGGGGTTTGATATACCTGCCTCCACAAAATACAGATTGAGGGGTGCAATATACCTGCTTCCACAAAATATTGATTAAGGGGTTCTATATACCTGTTTCCACAAAATATTGAAGAGGGGTGCAATATATCTGATTCCACAAAATATTGATTAAGGGGTTTGATATACCTGCCTCCACAAAATAATGATTAAGGGGATAGATATACCTGCTTCCACAAAATAATGATTAAGGGGTTCTATATACCTGTTTTCACAAGATACTGATTGAGGGGTGCGATATACCTGCTTCCACAAAATACTGATTAAGGGGATTGATATACCTGTTTCCACCAAATATTGATTGAGGCCTGCAATACGCCTGCTTCCGCAAAATATTGATTAAGGGGTTTGATATACCAGCTTCCACCAAATACTGATTGAGGCCTGCGATATACCTGCTTCCACAAATACTGCTCTTCTCTAGGTACTTTGGCAAGAGGAAGAGATAAGATATCTCGAAACGCGTCTGGGCGTACTACCTGTGAAGTTACTATCTCAGCGGTGCATGGCCATGTACTAAAGAACGAAAGATTCATCCACTTCTAACTCACGTAAGATCAAGCTTGGCTGCAGGACTCACGAAAGTGAAATACCCGATACAAGGCTCTCGCGAGAATAGAGACGGGACCTAAGCCAAGACCGCACTTGATACAAGCAAAGCGGAGAAAGGCAGAAGTGTGGAACGCCACGGCAGTGATCCTTCCGCGGAATCTATGCAGTGAACCTCTATGGTACACAGTGAGTAAAGACATTATACAAACCTAAGTGAAGCTGTACTGAATCGTTGAAGTATAGACGATTCAAGTACGGAGGCAATATACTTGCTGGACAACTGACTTTTTCACATATGGCGCATTCAGAATCTTGAGACGATTCTAGCAGACAGATAATGCACACATAGTGTGAATTACGGACTATCTCTGAAAAACTCTGAATATCTTATATCTTATATCCTATTAGGTGGCATAAGATTTTATTGGTATGCATTATTAAGTAGGTGAAATCTGTATGCAAATTTTAGGTAACTGATTATATCTGAGGCACGCTTATATAGTTTGCCCTGTTTGCTCTGCCACAGACGGCTGTGATCCAATAGCCTAACCCAAGTGGGGGGACACGGATGCACCCCTCTGTGCCGGTGTTCACAGGTGTTTGTGTCCAACTCCAGATATCTATCTGATTGATACACATGATTGTATATGCTTATTATATGCTTCTTTTAGATTAATTTGAAACCTGGTGCACACAGGCTATATTAAATACTGTTTAATAAATATTTTAAATAATATTTCAAGTTCCACGTGAATTCCTATTGTTTGAGTGCCGGTTTCATCCAACATACATTTATACCAATAGAACTAGGGGGTGTTTCTTTGAACCTGTGCACCTATCGTGATAAATCAGAGGGAGCCACCTGGTTACTACTCCCTGCGATACACCTGCTTCCACAAAATACTGATTAAGGGGTTTGATATACCTGCCTCCACAAAATACAGATTGAAGGGGTGCAATATACCTGCTTCCACAAAATATTGATTAAGGGGTTCTATATACCTGTTTCCACAAAATATTGAAGAGGGGTGCAATATACCTGATTCCACAAAATATTGATTAAGGGGTTTGATATACCTGCCTCCACAAAATAATGATTAAGGGGATAGATATACCTGCTTCCACAAAATAATGATTAAGGGGTTCTATATACCTGTTTTCACAAGATACTGATTGAGGGGTGCGATATACCTGCTTCCACAAAATACTGATTAAGGGAATTGATATACCTGTTTCCACCAAATATTGATTGAGGCCTGCAATACGCCTGCTTCCGCAAAATATTGATTAAGGGGTTTGATATACCAGCTTCCACCAAATACTGATTGAGGCCTGCGATATACCTGCTTCCACAAATACTGCTCTTCTCTAGGTACTTTGGCAAAGGGTCATTTTGAAAATCACAGGTAGAGGAAGAGGGAAGCCGTTCCGCTGGGGTAGTAGGGGTCAGGAAGGTGTACTAGCCTAAGTGGGAAGTTGGAGAAGGTGCGTGCACTTACGTCAAAGGACGCACCAGAGTTGGTTGAGTGACTCACTCAGCCTTCCGCTTCAGCACCCTCCTCATCCTCTGTATCTGCACCCTCCTCACTCTATGCTGTGTGCACCCCCAAAGACACCACCACCACCACCACCATAGCCCCTCCACTCGAGTCAGAGGAATTATTTCCCCATAGATTCCCAGACCTTACCGATGCGCAGCAATTCTTGGCATCGGATGAGAAAGAGGAGGTAGCAACGGCCACCACACAGCGGTCTGACGACAGTACCAAGGAAGGTGGTCCCTGCTGTTGCTGTCTACTCCGAGATCTCTAATGTCAAAAGGTGGTGAAGGTGACGATGATGACGTGTCGATGGACATCATGTGGGTGCCCACAAGAGAGGAAGAGGAGGGGTGTTCAGAGGGAGAGATGGAGCAGCAGATAGGGGGGAAATGGAGCAGAAGCATGCAGAACTCACAGTGCACCGGAGGCAAAAGGTAGAGTGTAAATGTATCTGGAGCAAACCATCCACCATGCATGGTCACATCTTGCGCTCCCAGGACGCCGGCACATGGCTCCACAGTGTGGGCTTTTTTTAACTTGTCCGCTGCTGACAATAATGTTGCCCTCTGCAGCCTGTGCTGTCAACGCATAAGTCCTGGTAAGCCTAATACTCACCTAGGGACGACTGCCTTTAGAAGGCACCTGGCCTCCCATCACCAAGCCCAGTGGGAGCAACGACATCAGAACCCACAAAGCCACACTCCTGGCACTCCACGACCTGCCTCTTCTCCTTTTCTTTCTCCTCTCTCCTCCCATTTGTCCTCCACTCCACCTTCCACTGTGCCGTCGTTGCATTCATCTGGCAGAAGGCAGGCTTCCGTGGCCCAAATATTCAAGCGTAAAAAGTTGATGACGCTGGATAACTCTCTTGCCCAACGGCTGAACGCTGGCTTGTCGGAACTGCTAGCCCGCCAACTACTGCCATATAAACTGGTGGACTCGGAGGCCTTTAGAATATTTGTGGTCATTAGCACACCGCAATGGAAAGTACACGGAAGGAAATATTTCTCCCAGAAGGGCATCCTAGAGCTGTATGGACAGGTTCAGCGGCAAGTTAATATATCTCTGGCGCACAGTGTCGGTGTCAAGATACATCTGACCACAGACATGTGGTCTATCAAACAAGGGCAGGGAAGATACATCACTTTTAGTGCCCACTGGGTGAACCTTCTGAAGGCTGTCAAGCATGTAACCCGTGGCACTTGTGTGGATTTGGTGTTACCGCCACGCATTACATGCAGGCCTGCCTCTTCTTCTTCTCCTCTTACTCCGTCCTCCGTATCCTCCTCGGCTGACTCCTTTTCCACTGCTACCGCCTCTTCTGCTGCAGCCCCCAAGCTCCCCAGAACCTATTCGATGTGCCAGGTGAGACGTTGCCATGCTGCCCACGTTGCCCATCAGATGTCTGATTTGTGACAGCCCGACGCGCTGGAACTTCATCTTGTATATACTTGATAGGCTGCTCCAGCAGCAATGTGCCGTTAACGACTAACTGTATGAACTCTGCAGCAGAACAGGTTCTGGAAAGCTTGGTTTCTTTTCACCATGCCAGTGGCTCTTGCGCGACGCATGCAGACTTCTTCGGCCATTTGATGAGATCACCAAACTGGTCAGTTACAGTCAGGGCACCATCAGTGACATCGTACCTTATGCCTTCTTTCTGGAGCGTGCATTCCGTTGTGTCATTGATCAAGCCGTCGAGGAGCAGGAGCTGGAAGATGAGGAAGTCGCAATGCTGAATGAATTCCCAGGGGGGCTACTCCATCTGAGACAAGTCAGCAGGAGTGTGAAAAGGAGTCAGAGGAGGATGGTGGCTGGGGGGAGGAGGAGGAGGAGCAAGAAGAGCAGGCTTTGAGGGGGACTTCAAACTTTTCGGGGATCCCTGGTGTTGTCTGTGGCTGGGGGGAGGAGACCGAGGATGACATTCTCCTGGGCGATAAGCAGGAGCCAGGGTGCTCCACCACTTCCAATTTAGTGCAAATGGGGGCCTTTATGCTCCAGTGTTTGAAGAGGGACCCCCGTATAAAAAGCATAAAGGGCAAGGACCAGTACTGGGTGGCAACGTACTTATACCCCCGGTACAAACACAAAATGGTGGACATGTTACCAGTATCACAGAGGGCTGGCAGAATGCAGCATTTATAGGCTGCGAGAGATGCTGCTTTCTGATGTTGCGGGCGCTGGCAGAGGAATTTCCACCCACAGAGAAACAGGCGCGGGTACCTATCCTACCGCGCCTGCAAAAAGAGGGCGGTTTGAAGATGTGTTGGTCACTTCAGCTATGAGATCATTCTTGCAGTCAACCCATCGACAGCCGCCCTCCGGATCCAGCCTCAGGAAATGCCTAGACCGACAGGTGTCCGACTACATCGTGTTAACGGCTGATGTGGATGCTCTGAGAAGCGAGGAACCCCTGGACTACTGGTTGTGCAGGCTTGACCTGTGGCCAGAGCTGGCACAATTTGCCATGGAACTCTTGGCTTGCCCCTCGTCATGTGTCCTGTCCGAAAGAACGTTTAGCGCAGCAGGGGGGATTGTGACCAATAAGCGCACTCTCCTAGCTCACGACAGTGTGGACTACCTCACATTTCTAAAAATGAATGAGGCATAGATCTCGGAGGAATTCAACACCTGTGATGACCACTTGTAACTGAATTTCCTCATGCCAGCCCTCACATATCCGCCACCACCCAGAACAAAGAATGGTCCTTGTCTTATGTATATACAGCGGCATAAAAGGCCTTTTCTGTCAGGTGAATGCCTCATTTTGGGGGCTTATACTCCACTGGCCTACAGTAAAATTGTTATTCAGTGACCACCTAATGTACCTCCAGTCTAATCACTTGTTCTTTTCTGTCAGGTGAATGCCTAATTTTTGGGGCCTGTACTCCACCGGCCTACAGTAACATTTTTATTCAGTGACCGCCTAATGTACCTCCAGCCACATAATCATATGTTCTTTTAGGCATTCACCTGACATAAAAGAAATTCTGAATATATGACTCGAGGTACATTATGCGGTCAATGGATAAAAATTTTACTGTAGGCCACTGGACTACAGGCCCCAAACATTAGGCATTCAATGTACAGAAAATATCAAGTGATTATGTGGCCGGAGGTATATTACACGGTCAATAGATATCAATTTTACTGCAGGCCAGTACAAATAAAGGTCAAATACATATGATAAGAACTAAAAATATTAAATTGGATTGAAAACATGGCTAACGATATCCCCCTCTTGAAAAAAACTCTAATGATAATAGTTGAAATTCGATAACACGTGGTCGTCACTGGTGTTGAATTCCTACGAGGCCCCAACAATTATTCATTAAGCGTACAAAAAAGAATAAGTAAGTATGTGGCTGGAGGTAGATTACACGGTCATTGGATATCAATTTTACAGCAGGCCAGTGGACTACAGGCCCCAAAATTTATGCATTCAGCATACAGAAAACAACAAGTAAGTATGTGGCTGGAGGTAGATTACACGGTCATTGGATATCAATTTTACAGCAGGCCAGTGGACTACAGGCCCCAAAAATTATTCATTCAGCGTACAGAAAAGAACAAGTAAGTATGTGGCTGGAGGTAGATTACACGGTCATTGGATATCAATTTTACAGCAGGCCAGTGGACTACAAGCACCAAAAATTATGCATTCAGCGTACAGAAAAGAACAAGTAAGTGTAACGGGGCACCGAAGGCGCACTCGGTCTCCCATCAGCCGCAGACCTGCTGCTTAGCTTCGGGAGCGAGGATCTGTGTTCGGCCTCGTTCCCAGGGCGGCTTTGATAGCTGGGAGGCTCCCTGCTCCTAGGTCTGCCTTGAGCGCCGAGCTGATCACTCGGTGCTCGACTTGTCTGTCTGTCGGTCATGTGACGCTGGCCACGTCACATGACCCTCACTCCTCACTATAAATACAGGCAACCTGCTGGCTACAGGTTGCCTGTTATTTTGGTCCCTTAGGCTGTGTACTATTATTGTTATTTAGCTTACCTTTGGATTTGACCTTTGATCTGCTTCCTGACACCTCTTCTGCCTGCTCCCTGAACCTTGACGCTACCTCTCGGATTTTGACCTCGGCTTGCTTTTGGATTTTGTCTATGCCTCTTCTCCTGTACTGACGTGACCTCCCGGATTTTGACCTCGGCCCGCTCTCCGATCTGTCTCTTACTCCTCCCTCGTA
This sequence comes from Bufo bufo, assembly GCF_905171765.1. Lineage (NCBI taxonomy): Eukaryota > Metazoa > Chordata > Amphibia > Anura > Bufonidae > Bufo > Bufo bufo. Next base: position 86,136,786 of record NC_053396.1, read on the forward strand.
CTGACGTGACCTCCTGGATTGACACCGGCTAGTTGACCCGCATCGTCCTTCCGTTTTTGCTTGTTCCAACTCTCTGTCCACTCGATTGCTACCTCTCATTGGCTGTCCGCTTCCCTGCTGTCTCTATCTCTCTGCTTGCACTTACTCAGGTCAGGGACTGTCGCCCAGTTGTGCCCCGTCACCTAGGGCGGGTGGTGCAAGTAGGCAGGGACAGGGGACCGGGTGGCAGCTCAGGGCGTGCACCTCCGCTCTATCTTTATACCCGTGATGCTACCCCGTGACAGTAAGTATGTGGCTGGAGGTAGATTACACAGTCATTGGATATCAATTTTACAGCAGGCCAATGGACTACAGGCCCCAAAAATTATGCATTCAGCATACAGAAAAGAACAAGTATGTGGCTGGAGATAGATTACACAGTCATTGGATATAAATTTTACTGCAGGCCAGTGTACTACAGTCCCCAAAAATTATGCATTCACCGTACAGAAAAGATCAAGTGATTATGTGGCTGGAGGTCGATTAGATGGTCAATGGACATCAATTAAACTGAAGGACAGTACAAATACAAGTCAAATACATATATTTAAAAGTGCTAAAAATATTAAATTGGCTTAAAAACATGGCTAATGAAATCCCCCCTCTTGAAAAAATCCCAAATGATAATAGTTTAAACACATGGTCGTCACAGGTGTTGAATTCCTCCGAGGCCCAAAACATTATGCATTCACCGGACAAAAAAGGCCTTTTATGCCGCTGTATTTACCGAAGACAGGGACCATTATTTGTTCTGGGTGGTGGCGGATATTTGTAGGCTGTCATGAGAAAATTCAATTAAACGTGATCGTCGACTCATCACATGTGTTGAATTCCTCCGAGATCCATGCCTCATTCCTTTTTAGAAATGTGAGGTAGTCCACACTGTCGTGAGCTAGGCGAGTGTGCTTATCGGTCAAGATCCTTTTGGAAAGGACACTGGACGAGGGGCAAGCCAAGAGTTCCATGGCAAATTGTGCCAGCTCTGGCCACAGGTCAAACCTGCACACCCAGTAGTCCAGGGGTTCCTCGCTTCTCAGAGCGTCCACATCAGCCGTTAACCCGATGTAGTGTGACACCTGTCGGTCTAGGCATTCCCTGAGGCTGGATCCGGAGGGCGGCTGACGAAGGGTTGGCTGCAAGAATGATCTCATATCCGAAGTGACCAAGACATCTTCAAACCGCCCTCTTCTTGCATGCGCTGTTGGATTGGTACCCGCAACAGTTTCTCTGTGAGTGGAAATTCCTCTGCCAGCGCCCGCAAAAGCAGAATGCAACATTTCTCGAAGCAAGGCCTGGAAGTGCTGCATTCTGACAGCCCTATGTGATGCTGGTAACATGTCTGTAATTTTGTGTTTGTAGCAGGAATCTAAGTACGTTGACACCCAGTACTGGTCCTTGCTTTTTATATGGGGGTCCCTCTTCAAACACTGGAGCATGAAGGCCCCCATTTGCACTGGAAGCGGTGGAGTGGCCTGGCTCCTGCTCATGGTCCAGGATAATGTCATCCTCGGTCTCCTCCCCACAGCTCCGAGTCCACCAGTTTTTATGGCAGTAGTTTGCGGGCTAGCAGTTCCGATAAGCCAGCGGTCAGCCGTTGGGCAAGATGGTTATCCGGCATCATCATCTTTTTACGCTCGAACATTTGGGCCACGGAAGCCTGCCTTTTGCCAGATGAATGCGACGACGGCATGGTGGAAGGTGGAGTGGGGCACAAATGGGAGGAGAAAGGAGAAATAGAAGAGGCAGGTGGTGGAGTGCTGGGAGTGTGGCTTTGTGGGTTCTGACGGTATTGCTCCCACTGGGCTTGGTGATGGGAGGCCAGGTGCCTTCTTAAGCCGGTAGTCCCTAAGTGAGTGTTGGGCTTACCACGACTTATTCGTTGACAGCACAGGCTGCAGATGGCAAAATTATTGACAGCAGCGGACATGTTAAAAAAAGCCCACACTGCAGACCCATGTGCCGGCGTCCTGGGAACGCTGGATGTGACCGTTGTCACGGAACCATGAACCAGACGTACAACAAGAGATAAGTGAAAATAAGAAGGCTTTATTGCAAATCAAGCTATAAAGCAAAAGTCCAAACGGATGGTGAAACCGAAGCAGAGTCTTTGCGTAGCCAGAGTTCAGGAAACCGGAAGGGTAGTCAGACGAAGCCAGGATCAGGAACCAGCAGGGAAGTCAGACGAAGCCAGGATTAGGAACCAGAAGCAGCAGCAGTCTTAGAAGCATGTGAACACAGGAGGACCAAGCAAGGAACTGACGCCACAGACCTCCTATATATGAGCTAGGCATCCAGCTCCTCCCAGTGGGAAGGAGGAGCCGCGGGGTGGAAGGCTACAAGAAACCCAGAAACCAAGATGGCCGCCAGCACATGTCAAACGAGGGAGAACAGCAAGAAGGTAAGACCATGACAGTACCTCCCCCTCAAGGGCCCCTCCTCCGCGGAGCAAAAAACGGTTTCTGAGGGAAGCGTGTGTGGAAGGCTCGGAGCAAGGCAGGAGCATGGACATCTGCGGAGGGAACCCAGGAACGCTCCTCTGGACCATAACCACGCCAATGGACCAAAAACTGCACCCGACCGAGGACCAGGCGTGAGTCCAGGATATTGCTCACCTCATACTCCTCACGATTGCCCACTTGGACCGGACGAGGCCGAGAAACCGAGGAAGTGAAACGATTACACACCAGTGGCTTCAACAGGGAGACATGAAACACGTTGGAGATCCGCATGCCAGGAGGAAGCGCAAGGGCATAGGCTACCGGGTTTACCCTGCGAAGCACTCGGAAGGGACCAACAAAGCGAGGAGCCAGCTTGGGAGTGGGCACTCGAAGGTTGAGGTTGCGGGTGGACAACCATACACGGTCTCCGACCTGGTAGGAATGAGCGGGCGCTCGTCTGTGATCAGCCTGGAGTTTCTGGAGCTGCGCAGAGACCTCAAGGGACTTCTGGATCTGTACCCAAGAAGCACGTAGGACGGAAAGGTGATCCTCCACAGCAGGAATATCCTGGGGAGAGAATACCTCCGGTAAGACGGCAGGTTAGAACCCATAATTGGCCAAGAAGGGAGACGTCCCAGAGGAAGAGTTCACCGCCGTGTTCCTGGCAAACTCAGCCCAAGGCAGGAGGTCAACCCAATTGTCTTGGTGATCGGAGACATAGCAACGAAGGAATTGCTCCAAGGCCTGATTGGATCGTTCTGCGGCCCCATTGGACTGAGGGTGGTAGGCCGAGGAGAAGGAGAGATGAATCCCCAACTGGGAGCAAAAGGCGCGCCAGAACCTGGACACAAACTGACTCCCCCGATCCGACACAATCTCCTTGGGCAAACCGTGCAACCGGAAGACCTCCCTGGCAAAAATCGTGGCCAACTCTTGTGCAGAGGGTAACTTCTTGAGAGGAACACAGTGGCACATTTTGGAAAATCGATCCACAATCATGAGAATGACCGTATGGCCTCGGGATGCAGGGAGGTCCACAATGAAATCCATCCCCAGGTGTGACCATGGGCGCTCCCCGGTAGCTATGGGTTGCAGAAGCCCCAACGGAAGGTGCCGAGGGGACTTACTCTGGGCACAAATGGAGCATGCCGCTACATATGCGGCGATGTCGGAACGTAGGGAAGGCCACCAGAACAGACGTGAAACAGCCCAGGACAGCTGATTCTTTCCAGGATGCCCCGCGGTCTTGGAGTTATGGTAGGTTCGCAACAACCGAGTGCGCAACTCCTCAGGCACAAAACATCTGCTGTTGGGTCTCCCAGAGGGAGCACCAGATTGAGCCGCCAAAATCTGCTCACCCAGAGGAGAGGTCAGGCTGGTGCGAATGGCGGCCAAGATCTGATTCGGAGGTATGACCGAGGTCGGAATCGACTCCTCCCTGGACAGCTCGGAGTACTGCCGTGATAAGGCATCCGCCCTGATGTTCTTGGAACCGGGTAGGTAGGAGACCACGTAATTAAAACGTGACAAGAACAGAGCCCATCTGGCCTGACGTGGTGTCAATCTCTTGGCCTCAGAAAGGTAGGTCAGATTCTTGTGGTCCGTCAGGATGAGAACCGGAACCACCGAACCCTCGAGCAAGTGCCTCCATTCTTTAAGGGCCTGCACGATGGCCAATAACTCCCTGTCACCAATCTGATAGTTGCACTCCGCGGGAGACAGTTTCCGGGAGTAAAACCCACAAGGAAGCAGAGGACCCTCTGGTGTTCTACGCTGAGACAGAAGGGCGCCTACTCCCGTCTCAGACGCGTCCACCTCGAGGACAAAGGGCAACCCAGGGTTGGGATGCAACAGAATGGGAGCCGACACAAAGGCGGATTTTAGGGTCTCAAAAGCTCGGATGGCCTCGAGCGGCCAGACCTGGGAATTACTACCCTTCCTGGTCAGATCCGTGAGAGGCTTGGCCAGCATGGAAAAGTCCCTGATGAACTTCCGATAATAATTGGCGAAGCCCAAAAAGCGCTGCAGGGAACGAAGACCACTGGGCTGGGGCCACTGTAAGACAGCCGAAACCTTCTCAGGATCCATGGAGAACCCCTCAGCGGAAATGATGTACCCTAAGAAGGTTACCTGGGATCGGTGAAATTCGCATTTCTCAAGCTTACCGAACAGCTTTTTCTCTCGGAACCGTTGCAACACTCGTCTGACATCCAGAATGTGGGCCTCCATGGATTCAGAATATACCAAGATGTCATCCAAATAGACCACCACACACTGCTGCAACAGGTCACGGAAAACATCGTTGATGAATTCCTGAAAGACTGCGGGCGCATTGCACAACCCAAAGGGCATAACCAAGGATTCATAATGACCGGTCCTGGTGTTAAACGCGGTCTTCCACTCATCGCCCGCCTTGATCCTTACCAGGTTATATGCCGCCCTCAGGTCGAGTTTGGTAAAGACCGTGGCCCCTTTAAGGCGATCGAACAGCTCGGAAATCAAGGGTATCGGGTAAGCGTTCTTGATCGTGATGCGATTGAGACCCCTGTAATCGATGCAAGGCCTCAACTCACCGCCCCTCTTTTTCACAAAGAAAAATCCAGCCCCTGCCGGGGACGAGGATTTGCGAATGTGTCCGCGTGAAAGCGCCTCCCTCACGTACTCCTCCATGGCCTCATTCTCCGCTACCGACAGTGGATAGACCTTGCCACGGGGAGGAACGGCACCAGATTGTAACTCTATGGCACAATCGTATGGGCGGTGCGGAGGTAGGGCAACCGCACGCCCTTATCGAATACATCCCGGTACTCCTCGTATTCAGGAGGCAACAGAGAGTCCGAGGAAGTACACAGCAACTTGGCAGGCCCATGGATGCAACTAGCCCCACACTGCGGTGACCACGAGTGGATCTCGGCCGATCTCCAATCGAAAGTCGGATTATGCTTCTGGAGCCAGGGGTACCCCAAGACCACCGAGCAGTGTGGAGACGAAATAACCTGGAGGCAGACCGACTCTCTGTGAACGGCACCAATGGCTATCCCCACTGGAAGGGTCTCATGAGTCACGTGTGGCGGCAGAAGGGGTCTGCCGTCTATCGCCTCAAGAGCCAGTGGGGAACCTCGAGCTTGCAGAGGAATGGAATTGGCGGCAGCGAACATACTATCAATGAACAAACCACCAGCACCCGAGTCCACCAACGCCTGGGTCGTCACCGAGCCCCCGACCCAGGAGAGGACAACAGTGATCAGTGGTTTGTCAACACTGGAAACCGGGGACGAGGAGACTCCACCCAAGATCTGCCCCCGACAGGATCTCAGGTACGAGCGTTTTCCCGGACGGTTCGGACATGCCAACCGAAAATGCCCACCGAGACCACAGTACATGCATCGGCCCTCGCGTCTCCGGAGTGCCCTCTCCCCCTCGGACAGGCGAGCAAACCCCAGCTGCATGGGTTCACCCCCAGACAAGTCATCCCCAGGAGGCGTGGGAGGAGAGGGAGGCACGGGTGGGATAGCAAATGTAGGCGCCAATCTGTTAGAAGACCTCCGCAGGCTCTCCTTAAAGGAAGGTCTCTCCCTGAGTCTGGTGTCAATCAAAATCAGGAAAGAAATAAGAGCCTCGAGCTCCACTGGTAGGTCCTTAGCTGCAACCTCATCCTCCAAGGCATCCGAGAGACCATGAGAGAAAGCAGCGACCAGAGCCTCATTATTCCAGCCCACCTCTGCTGCCAGGGTACGAAACTCAATGGCGTATTCGGCTACGGATCGTGAACCCTGTCTGATGGACATAAGGAGCTTCGCAGCAGAGGCAGCACGAGCCGGCACATCGAATACCTTCCGAAGAGAAGCAATGAAACCGGAAAACTCGGCAACCACCGGATCGTTGTTCTCCCATAAAGGGCTGGCCCAGGCCAAGGCCTTGTCTGCGAGCAGCGAGATCAAGAAGCCCACCTTTGATCTCTCAGTAGGAAAGGCATGTGGTAGCAACTCGAAATAAATGCCCACCTGGTTAAGGAAACCTCGGCACTGAGTTGGCTCTCCCACAAAGCGCTGTGGAAGAGGGGCAGAACCGGACATACCCCGAAACACCGCAGGCGCAACAACAGGTGTCGGGGTAGACTCTGGCGCAACAACAGGAGCGGCAGTAGGAGCGAAATGAGCCGTGCGTTCAAGCAGGGTTTGCAACGCCACAGCGAACCGACCCAACAGGTGATCCTGCTGATCAAGTCTGGCAACCAGCGTGGGTAGCGAGGATGGCCCTGTACCATCAGAATTCATGGCTTGGTCCTAATGTCACGGAACCATGAACCAGAAGCAGCAGCAGTCTTAGAAGCATGTGAACACAGGAGGACCAAGCAAGGAACTGACGCCACAGACCTCCTATATATGAGCTAGGCATCCAGCTCCTCCCAGTGGGAAGGAGGAGCCGCGGGGTGGAAGGCTACAAGAAACCCAGAAACCAAGATGGCCGCCAGCACATGTCAAACGAGGGAGAACAGCAAGAAGGTAAGACCATGACAACCGTGCATGGTGGATGGTTCGTTCCAGATACATTAGCAGTCTGCTTTTTGCCTCCTGTGCACTGTAAGTTCTGCCTGCTTCTCATCCTTCTCCTGCCTATCTGCTGCTCCGTCTCTCCCTCTGAACTGCACTCCTCTTCCTCTCTTGTGGGCACCCACGTGATGTCCATAGACACATCATCATCATCACCTTCACCACCACTAACATTAGAGATCTCGGTGTAGCAGCAACAGCGGGGACAACCCTCCTTGGGCTGATTCGGGTATTGTCTTCAGACTGCTGGGTGGCGACCATTGATACCGCCTCTTCCTGATCCGATTCCAAGAATGGCTGCGCATTGGTAAGGTCTTGGAATGGATGGGAAAATAATTCCTCTGACTTGAGCGGAGGGCATATGGTGGTGGTGGTGGTGGTGTCTTTGGGGCTGCACACAGCAGAGAGTGAAGAGGGTGCAGATAGAGACGATGAGGAGGGTGTAGAAGCGGAAGGCTGAGTGAGGCACTCAACCAACTCTAGTGTGTCCTTTGACGTACGCACCTTCTGTAACTTCCCACTTAGGATCCGACCTGGTGCACCAGCCCGACACCTACCACCACTGCACAATGGCCTGCCTCTTCCTCTGCCTGTTATTTTCATAATGACACTGTGACAAAAGTCCCAATAGAAGAGCAGTATTTGTGGAAGGAGGTATATCACAGACCTGCCACAATTAGATTTTTTTTGGGGGGCAACTGGTATATCACACCAGTTGAAATTATTTTTTCCAATAGCGTTTGTCACTCTGTGTAGCTGCGATAACGCAGCAAAACCGCAAACAAATGCTGCACTACCCAAATGCACTATATAGAAAGTATATTATTGGTATATAACACCTCTGCCTCAATCATTTTTTTGGGGGGGGCAACTGGTATATCACACCACTTGATATTATTTGTTCCAATAGTGTTTGTCACTCTGTGTAGCTGCGGTAACGCAGCAAAACCGCAAACAAATGCTGCACTACCCAAATGCACTATATAGAAAGTATTTTATTGGTCTATAACACCCCTGCCTCAATCACTTTTTTGGGGGGGCAACTGGTATATCTTACCAGTAGAAATTATTTGTTCCAATAGCGTTTGTCACTCTGTGTAGCTGCAGTATCGCAGCATAATTGCACAGAACTGCTGCACAATACAAATGCACTATAATATACTTTCTAAGTTGAAAAGTATATTATAAGTATATCACATCCCTCAGTAAGTCTGACCTATCGATAGCACACCTATACCAGTCCTTAAAAGAACTTTTGTGGCCCTATCAGCTAGCGTTTGGTGACCCTAACAGTCTGTCCCTGCTTCACACAGCAACCTCTCCCTACATTGGCAAAAGACTGAATATAAAATGGTGGCCAGATCAGGTTTATTTATAAGGTAGGGGGTATGTCCATGTGCTGAAACATCTCAATTGGCTGTCCTGTACCGCCTGATGGATGTGTCATGGGTCAAAGTTCTTCACAATGTAAAAGAATATGGCGCCAGCAGACATCGCCATATGTTCGCCCGTTCGACGAACCTCGAACGAGCAAAGTTCGCCGCAAAACGACCGCTGGGAGAACCGCAAGGCCATCTCTACTCCTATGGCCTAAAATAAAAAATTTCTAGGCTCCAGCAAGGCACATTTTTTGAGAGTTTCCCTTTAAGACGCATAAATATGGCCCCTGATTAAAATACATATTTATTGTGGGAATTTTTGCCATTGATCCCCCTCTGGTATGTCACTGTCCATGTTGTGGGTCTATTTGTGCACTTCTAGTAAATATTTGGTGGCTGCAAATATGACCAGAAGGTTTTTCAGGTTCGCCTGCCATTAAAGTGAATGGGGCCCGCCGCGAACGCGGCTTCGCGAAACGTCCCGGCCGATGTTCGTCCATCACTACTGAAGAGAAATGTGTGACCAACAGCTTGGTGTTTCAGCTGATCATCAGCATGGCTACTTGTTAGAGAGGAGATCTTGTTGCGTTATTGTTTTATAGTGTTGATCGAGCACCAAAGTGCACGGGTGCTCTGGCCGAACACATTGGGATGCTCGGGTGCTCTACCAAGCACCCGAGTATAATGGAAGTCAATGGGAGAACTCGAGCATTAAACCAGGCACCCCCTTTGATTGAAGAGGGGAGAGGAGGGTTCCTGGTTCATATGAAAAGGTCAGAAATTGATGGAAACACCACCGAAATGGTTCGGGAACAGCATGGGGAAGATGTCTTGATTCATCTTGGACACCCATGTCGCTGCTGGGCGATTGCACGTCCCCGTGATGGCGACGATCCATTCGGATGTCTGCCCTATCAACTTTCGATGGTCTTTTCTGTGACTACCATGGTGATCATGGATAATGGGGAATTAGGGTTCGATGCCAGAAAGGAAGCCTGAGAAATGGCTACCACATCCAATGGCGGTCAATGGCTGAAATCAAATTGGCTGTTGTTGCCTTGCTTCCTTTTTTTCCTAATTGTGAACCACCCAAAGAGGGTGGGTCAAGTTATTAAAGCACAAGTGTCCAAGGAAGGCAGCAGGCGCGCAGCAATTACCCATTCCCGACTCAGGGAGGTAGTGACAATAAATAACAGGAGGCCCTGTTATTGGAATGAGTACACTTTCCGTTAGCGAGGATCTATTGGAGGGCAAGTCTGGTGCCAGCAGCCGACTTGCTCCTGGCCTCCACAACGTTCACCCAGTGTGCCGTCATGCTGAGGATTGTGTTGACCAGACTCTTGGCTACTGAGACTGGTCTTGTAGGCGAGGGCCTGCTGCTGCTTTGTTGACTCTAGATAACTTCTAGGCGATCGCACGTCCCCATGACGGCGACGATCCATTTGGATGTCTGCCCTATCAACTTTGGAGCCATTTTTCAACAAGGAACTTCTGGTATAGCACCATTTTGCTTGTCCTCTCCGTCAGAGGAATGAGAGATGAGAAGTTCTCTTTGTAGCGGGGGTCGAGAAGGGTGAACAACCAGTTATCCGCGTTGTCTTAAATAACGCACGGGTCGTGGGAAAAGCAGCCTAACATGAAGTCAGCCATGTGTGCCAGAGTACCAACAGGCAAGACTTCGCTGTCGTCATCAGAAGGTGAGCTGACCCTGTAAAACAATATATGCAAGTGCCTGCTGGTGAGTTGACCCTGTAAAACATTATATGCGAGGTCCTGCAGGTGAGCTGACCCTGTAAAACATTATATGCGAGGGCTGGCAGTTGGGCTGACCCTGTAAAACATTACCGTATATGCGAGGGCTTGCAGGTGAGCTGACCCTGTAAAACATTATATGCAAGGGTCTGCAGGTAAGCTGACCCTGTAAAAAATTATATGCGAGGGCCTGCAGCTGAGCTGACCCTGTAAAACATTATATGCGAGGGTTTTCAGGTGAGCTGACCCTGTAAAAAATTATATGCGAGGGCATTATATGCGACAAATAAGCATGTTGATATGATGGAAGAGGAGAAGGAGGATGAGAAAAGGAAGATTTAACCATATACCCTTTTTTGTGGTGGAAGAGGTGCATGGGAATACAGTGTATTGAGTACATTAAACAACACATTTAAAGTGCCTTTGTTCATCCGCTTTCCTCTGGTGGAGTCGAGAAGTCGGGGGCAATCCAGGCCTTGTTCCTTTTTATAAGAGTCAACCTGTCAGCATTTTCAATTGACAAGCGGATACACTTTTCTGTTATAATGCCACCAGCAGCACTAAATACCCACTCAGACAAAACGCTGGCAGCAGGGTAGGCCAGCACCTACAAGGCATACAGTGCCAGTTCGTTCCACGTGTCTAGCTTGGACACCCAGTAGTTGTAAAGGACTGAGGGATCACTGAGGACGCTGACACGGTCTGCTATGTACTCATTCGCCATCTTCCAAAACTTTTCCCTCCTTGTGACACTAGGCCTCGCATCAGGGTGAGGGTGCTGGCGGGGTGTCATGAAACTGTTCCAGGCCTTGGAGTGTGTTGCCCTGCCTCTGTTGTAACTGCTGTGTGTTCCCCTTGTCTCCTCTATCGGTTGCCCAAGGAAGTACGGACTCTGCCGCCAGTGTTATCAGATGGAAATTTTGGGAGCAATTTTTCAACAAGGACCTTCTGGTATTGCACCATTTTGCTCGTCCTCTCCACCTGAGGAATGAGAGATGAGAAGTTCTCTTTGTAGCGGGGGTCAAGAAAGGTGAACAACCAGTAATCCATGTTGTCTAAAATGCGTATAACGCCCGGGTCGCAGGAAAGGCAGCCTAAGATGAAGTCAGCCATGTGTGCCAGAGTACCAACAGGCAAGACTTCGCTGTTGTCATCAGGAGGATGACTGTCCATCTCCTCATCCTCTTCCTCCTATTCTGCCCACCCACGCTGAACAGATGGAATTAAACTTCCATGGGTACTATCCTTTGTAGTGGAGGCAACCGTTCCTACTCCTCCTCAATTCGCGCTGAGAATACGGACGGAGGGTGGTCTGGCTATCACCCTGTGTAATGTCTTCTTCCCCCATTTCCACCTCTTCCACATGCAAAGCATTGTCCTTAATTGTGAGCAGCAAGCGTTTGAGTAGACACAGAAGTGGGATGGTTACGCTGATAATAGCATTATCGCCGCTCACGGTCTGTGTGGATTCCTCAAAGTTTCTAAAAACCTCACAGAGGTCAGTCATCCATGCCCACTCGTCGCTTCTGATTAGCGGAAGCTGACTGGAAAGGCGATGACCATGATGCAGCTGGTATTCCTCTACTGCCCTCTGCTGCTCTCAAAGCCTTGCCAACATGTGGAACGTCGAGTTCCAGCTCATGCTCACGGTGCACAGTAGCTGGTGAGCTGGTAAGTTAAAGCGCTGCTGCAGCATTGACAGACCAGCTGAAGCTGTCAATGACTTGTGGAAATGTTCACACACAAAGCGCACCTTCACCAGTAGCTCTGGCAAATTGGGGTAGGTTTTGAGAAACTGCTGAACCACTAAGTTTAAGACCTGGACTAGGCATGGGATGTGTGTGAGCTTGCCGAGCTCCAAAGCAGCCACCAAGTTATAGCATTTATCACACACAACCATGCCTGGTTGTAGGTTGAGTGGCGAGAGCCACAGCTCAGTCTGGTCTCTTATACCCTGCAACAGCTCTGCAGCGGTGTGCTGTTTGTCCCCTAAGCATATCAGCTTCAGCACGGCCTGTTGACGCTTCCCCACTGTAGTGCTACACTGCTTCCAGCTATCGGCTGATGGCTGGCTGGTCCTGCATGTGAATAATTCGGAGGTGGAAGTGGAGGAGGAGATGTTGAAGGAGAAGTCGGGGTTGGAGCTACTAACGTAGGTGCTGGCGGAAACCCTGATGGAATTAGGGCCCACAATCCTCTGCTTCGGTAGCACCTGTGCCATCCCAGGGCACGACTTGCTCCCAGCCTCCACATTGTTCACCCAGTGTGCCGTCAGGGAAATGTAGCGTGCCTGGCCAAATGCACTTGACCATGTGTCCGAGGTTAAGTGGAACTTCCCAGTAACTGCGTTTGTCAGGGCACATGTTTCGTTTCGGGAGACATGTTGGTGTAAGGCGGGCACGGAACACCTTGAAAAATAGTGGAGGCTGGGGAAAGAGTACCGCAGGATGGCCGCCGACATCAGGCTGCGGAAAACCTCAGTGTCCATAAGCCTGAATTGTAACATTTCCAGGGCCAGGAATTTTGAATTGTGAGCATTTAGTGCTTTGGCCTGTGGGTGGGTGGGTGGCTGGGTATTTGCGCTTGCGTTCAAATGCCTGGGGTAATGATATTTGGACGCTGCGCTGGGACAGGGAAGTGGATGTGGTCGCTGATGGTGCTTGCGAATGTCCAGGTACAAGGCGGGAGGCATTCGACAGGCGATTGGCCAGCACGTACAAAAGGGGAAGAGGAGGCAGTGGTGTGGCCCACAGACACAGATTGTGGACTCCGGCATTTGTTCCACTTATTATGGTGCTTGGATGCCATGTGGCGGATCATGCTGGTGGTGGTGAGGTTGCTAGTGTTCACGTCCCTGCCCATTTTCGTATGGCACAGGTTGCAAACTACTATTCTTTTGTCGTCCACACTTTCCTCAAAAAAGCGCCATACTGCTGAACACCTACCTGGCGATGAAAAGAGCTCCTCGGAATTTCCGAGTGTGGGATCACTTGTTTTGACAGACTCTCCATGGTGGGAGGGAGGAGGATCAGGGTGAGGATTCTGTTGACCAGACTCTTGGCTACTGAGACTGGACTGTGGAAGACAGGGTGGTGCTTAAACGACTGGAAGCATTAACTGCTGCAATCCAACCGACCACCTGGTCGCACTGGTCTGACTTCAAGAGTTTTGTCCTGCAACGCCCTGCAAACTGGGCCATGAAGCTAGATATCGTGGATGAATGTTTTTCTTGTGCTCTGGCAGCAGGCACAGCTTCAACGCACCCAGGGCCACGGCCTCTGCTTGAGCCATCAGCATCACGGCCACTTCCCCGTCCCTTAATGCTCGCCTTCTTCATATTAAATGTTATATGCATGCTTGACACACAAGATGTGGCACGGATGTCACAGTTCACAGCAAGCACAGTATATGGAAAAAGTACGTAAAAGTATGGAAAAAGGAAAATTGATTTCACTTATATTTTTTCTATCTCTGGCCTTGACACACAGAAGGTATTGCACAGATGTCACAAGTCACTGCAGATGCCCTCTATAGAAAAAGTATTAAAAATAATGATACTAGTTTTCACTTATGTTTCTCCAATCTCTGGCCCTGACACACAGAAGGTATTGCACAGATGTCACAAGTCACTGCAGACACCCTCTATAGAAAAAGTATTGAAAATAATGTAAAAAAATTTGATGGCTATATTATATTGCTGCCACCACACACAATAGTCTTTAAAGGGACTTTTGGGTCTTTGAAAAGTTTTTTCAACTAAATAGATTGCGATCACACTCCCTATACTATCTGTCCCTTCCTAAGCACAGCTCTCCCTGACTACAAATGAGCCGATCATGTGTCATCGGCGTTCCGGCCAGCCAATCACTGTAATGCCAGTAGCCAACATGGCTACTGGCATTACAGTGAGGGCAGTACTTACCAGCACGTTTATTGGCTGCATAGCAGCCGCGAAACATGCGGGAAGGAGACTCGAGCATGGCGCTCTAGCACATGAGGTACTCGGCCGAGTACCGCCATGTGCCGAGCATAGTGATGCTCGAGCCGAACAGTAGTTCAGCTGAGCATGCTCGATCAACACTATTGTTTTACATGCACTTTGCATAAACTGATTATTATTAGGATTATTAGGATAATATTAGTTTGAAGAAGAATCTGTAAGAAATGACTGAATAACATTTTGCACAGCATTTCTTATAAAGCTGTTTACTCACTTTGAGTTGTCCTTTAAATGGAGGAACCTAAAAATGCAGAGTTTCTGGTGCCAGGTTGTCCTCTTTTATGCCAATGTTAATGGTCATCTAAGAGAGCTAAAATTCATAAGTATTGAAGTTTTTAATCTCTCCTTGAGAAGCACAGTGATTGCGGCTGGAATGGCCTTTTATAAGGGTATTAAACATTGATCAATTCCTGCACGGCATGCTTCTGACCTCGTTTTTTTATCTTTCTCCAAAAAGGTTGCCAGACAGCATAGACTGTGCCCAGCTAGCGCTGCTTGACATGCTGCTCCTCAGCAGTCAGTCGCTAAGGAGTGTGGAAAAGCTAGACAGATGCTAATGATTTCCTCAAGTCTGTGCCAGTATAACCTTGGTCCCCAGCTTCTCTGACTTGGGAGGAGAGTGAGGGAAACCTGTCACTTTCTCTCAGTCTCACAAATACAGGTTTTATTAATTAAACATCAAATGCTGATTTATACAAGTGTGGTCGCAGTGGCATGAATAACCCTTGTCCAAATACACATTTGAATTGAGGTAGTAATGTTGTGCAAGACAATGCTCAGTTATTATCGCTCTGCTCGTACTAGAGAGACGAGTTCAACTTACTCAAGAAGTACACTTGTATGGCATGAAAATTATACATTTTGAAACAGTTATCTAACTTTACTCCAACTATTTGGTTAATTTACTTTGTGTTAGAAATTTGGTGCACATTGTCACATTTTAAGTCATGCTTCTTCCTGCTCATCCCTGCCCCTTTTTATCTAAGCTACATGCCTTTGTCTAGTGAGGTAAAAAACTAGTAAATAATATAAATGCACGTGGCATTCACTGCATCTAGGCCATGGGACCGATGAATGTGACGTCACTGGCCTATGAAGAGACCTCAGTGATCTGGACTGGAAAACCACAGCCTCTTCAGTTGATGGTGGGGGTGTTGGGAGTCAGACCCCCACTGATCTGATATTGATGACTTATTCTGAGAAGAGGCCATCAATACTGTACTCCTGGAAAGCACCTTTAATATTTGGACCACAACTGTATATGGGAAAATACGAAATATCAGTGTCACACTGAGTTTTGTCCTTTGCCTCTGAATCTAGTCATTATACCAGTCCCTGACTGTAAACATAGATCCTAAAAAGAGCCTGGAATTGAAATACAAAGTGGATGCGACTTGTTCTAGTTGTCTGCTATAAAAAAAAAAACACTAGTTTTGTTGCATTCCTGTTGTAGTGTCCCACTAGGTAAATGTGGGCACTACACAAGGGTCAATTGAGCCATGTTGTTCTCCACCTCCTGTGGGACAGTGGCAGTGTATTTCACAGTACATTTTAATGCATTTTTAATATGTATTTTATGTGTATTTTCCCTGTGATATGTGCAGCAGGCCTATTGTGGTGTAATTTAACATCCTAGACACTAGAGGGAGCTAGAGGACACTTAGTATATATATTTAGACCCAGACAGGGAGGGATCAGTTAAGAGTGTGGAGTCAGAGGCCAGAAGACACTTTAGCCAGAAGTGGGGCTGAGGTGCAGGCTCTGACATGCAACTAGACAGCCCAGGTTTCTAGTTCATACCAGGAGTGTGGATCAGCCTACCTGAGGACATTGAGCCTGAGTGAGCTCAGAAGATTTTGACACCAGGAGAAGAGCTGCCTCCTGAAGAGCTAAGTTTCCCATAAGCAAAGCAGAGCCAGAATACCAGTTAGACAAGTAAGCTGAAGGGCAGAAGGAGTTATACTTTAAAGCAAGGATATATATATATATACGAGAGGAAGATTTCTACCAAGGATAAAAGCCAGCATTAGGGCATCCGGGCCTTGGTATAAAGACAGCCAGGAGTTCTGAGGAACAGTGTACAGTATTTCTGAGGAGAAGGTACAGCCTGGTCTGTGATTGTGTTTTACCCTCTGAGCATCTTGCAAACGAACTTTGTTGCCTGCCATTGATGTGAAAGCCTGCTTGTGATGTGATCCTGCTATATGGGACTGAACTTACAAAAGTCTGTACAAAGTTAACTGTTTCTAATAAAGAAAAGTTTGGTTCACCACCACACTGTGTCCCTCACTTATTACAACTATCAATCGGTGTGCCACTGTTACAGGCACTGGCGTCACGAACCTTAAAGGGACCTTGCCCTAGGCACATTAAACATCTGCAACATCCAGGGCACCTCAGGCCTGGTCCCTATATACAGAGAGTGCCCCAGAGGACTTCTGTGCCAGCCTCTCCATCACTGCTGTACGCTGCCCAGGGTCATCCTACAAACTGTGAGTAACCCATAGCAACCCTCGTTTGCCTAAGTAACCGTGAACTCACATCGCTATACTCTGCAGGGCTGCGTACCGCACTGTTATGTGGACAAATTTGTAACATTTTTAAATTTTTTGCCACTCTCACCAGAGTACATAAAGCTTATTGGGAGCCACAGAAAAAAAGAGTAGTTCTGCGCAGTCTCTACTTATGGTTAGTCAGTCATTGCATGTGATGTGCAATCTCACAGAAATCCTTCCTCATATACGTCTGTGCAATTGCACAGTTTTTCTTTAGCCCTCGGGGTAATTCAGATCCAAATGTTATAGCCTTTCCTCAATGCAGAGTGATCCTCTAGGTGTTCAATACTTTTCTTCACTTCAGCAATAGGTCCTATAAAAGGATATACGCATAGTGCTCACCGTGTTTATGATATTAAAACAGGTCTTTATTGTACTTACAAGATTTTAGACTTGCTTCATTCACATAAAATTTCCTAAAAACTCATAGCCTGACCCGGGTTTCACACCGCTTCATCAGGGGCGTGCCACCATCTGTGTCTGGTGTAAGTGCTTTTAAACCTCCTGCTTGCGCCATCGTATCCGCCTACTTCCTTACTATTCACATGATGTACTTTATATGTTTAAAAATATATAAATGTCCATCTAAAATGGTTTACAATTATACATTCGATTACACTTCATTTAAATACTAAAACGTTTAAACACAGTTTGCCACCATGAACTCATCACTGATTTTAAAACTGTAATGTAGTCCTTTCAACAGGCAGCTCATTCACCTTTTGTTTTCTGGACAGGGAATATCCCTTCAACAGGCAGCTCATTAACCTTTTGTTTTCTGGACAGGGAATATCCCTTCAACAGGCAGCTCATTAACCTTTTGTTTTCTGGACAGGGAGTATCCCTTTAACAAGCAGCTCATTAACCTTTTGTTTCCTGGACAGGGAATGACTGATTCAAAAACTATTGTGTAGTCTTTTCAACAGGCAGCTCATTCACCCTTTGTTCCCTGGACAAAGAGTATCCTTTCAACAGGCAGCTCATTAAAGCCTCTTTCACACGACCGTATGGCTTTTTTAGTGTTTTGCAGTCATTTTTTCACGTATCCGTTGTTTGTTTCCATTTCTGTTCCATTTTCTGTTCCATTTTTCTGTATGGCATATACAGTATACAGTAATTACATAGAAAAAAATGGGCTAGGCATAAATAGATGGTTCCTCAAAAACAGAACTGATATGGAAGACATACGGATGCATTTACGTATGTGTCCTGGTTTTTTGCGGACCTATTGACTTGAATGGAGCCACGGAACGTGATTTGCGGGCAATAATAGGACATGTTATATCTTTTAACCGAACGGAAAAACGGAAATACGGAAACGGAATGCATACGGAGTACATTCCGTTTATTTTCGGAACCATTGAAATGAATGGTTCCGTATACGGACCATATACGGAACGCAAAAAACGGCCCGTAAACGGAAAAAAAAAGGTTGTGTGAAAGAGGCCTAACCTTGTGTTTTCTGGACAGGGAGTGACAACTCTCACAATCTCTTCCTATTCTAACTACTACTTGACACTCCTCCAATACATGAAAATTGCATGTGCTCCCTAAATCTATATGTATTAATCAGAACCTATGCTATAATATAAGGTATTGCCTCATACAGTTAGCGTTGCCACGGGAAATACTTCTGTATTGGGACACCGTGTTTAATACATAGAAACCACTTTCACATCCCACTCTATATTCAGACCTGCAGGTTGCAGGGTCCGCATCTGATATATCCATTCCATCTCCTTTTTATTCATATACTCAACTGGATCTCCACCTCTCCATTTGTTTCGCACTAACTCCACACCGGTAAATTTCATACCTGCCGGATTGCTTTGATGGCATTTTTTTAAATGTGCTGATACGCTGTGTGTCTCTAAGCCTTTCCTTATATTCCTTATACTTTTAATTTCCTCAGGGTTCTGCCCACGTATTGTAATTTACAGGGACATTTGAGCACACATATTACTCCTATGTTTTTACAGGATATGTGTCCTTTTATCTTTAAGTCTTTATTCCCCACATTACTTCTAATCAGACCCTTTTTCTAGCATTTTTTCTCTTCTTTAGTTCGATTCTTACACTCGGCACAAAAGCCGCGTCATGTGAATTGTCCATTAGGTAAAAAAGAGTCTCTACGGAGTGAGCTGTGGACTAATTTGTCCTTAATAATCGGTGCTCTTCTAAATATGAACTGAGGATTATTCGGAAGGAAATTGCCCAATTTTGGATTGTTGTGCAATATTCTCCAGTTTTTTACAATAATTTGCTTTAGCGATGGACAAAGACTCGAATACTGGATAGACAAAGGCCAAACAAAAGTCCCGTAGCCAAGAAGAGAAAGTAAATGATGAGGGTGTATATATAATCTGAATTTATATCATCTATTTGAAGAGGAAATAAGAGTATTAAACAAAGGTTTAAAATTCGCCCCCACCTATACAGGCAATGCATTTCAGACATATCTAGATGTACATAGATTTGTCAAAAAATAAAATATTTTGAAATACATGAATAATAATACATCTGGCCCAATGAAAAATTATCAAGGAGAAAAATACAAACATACTACTTAAAAAAAAAATATATAAATTCAATCTGAAAAATTAAGAAAATGAATGCATAGAGGCATTTCAAAGAGGTCTTCTGAAAGGTCTGGGATGTATAGATGAGAAATGTGAAAGCAAATATAATTTAACTAAGAAAGAAAAAAAGGCATTAACCAAACTGGAGAAGAATGATAAAATTGTAAATAAAGCCAGCAGATAAGGGTGGGGGCATTGTGGTATATGACAGACAGCATTATGAAATAGAAATGTTGAAAATCTTAAATGATAATGTAACATATGAAAAACTTAGAGGGGACCCTATGGCAAAATATAAAAGAGAACTGATAGTCCTATTAAAAGAAGGTTTAGAGAAGGGGATTTTGAGCAAAAAAGAATATGACTATCTTAACAACCCCCATCCTAGGACCCCAGTTATATATTTCCTCCCAAAGATCCATAAGGACCAAAAAGCAAGGGCCTGCTGGTGAGCTGACCCTGTAAAACATTGTAGGTGAGGGCCTGCTGGTGAGCTGACCCTGTAAAAAAATTATATGTGAGGAGGGCCTGCTGGGGAGCTGACCCTCTAAAAAATTACGTGCGAGGGCCTACTGGTGAGCTGACCCTGTAAAACATTGTAGGTGAGGGCCTTCTGGTGAGCTGACCCTCTAAAAAATTATATGCGAGGGCCTTCAGCTGAGCTGACCCTGTAAAAGATTGTAGGTGAAGGCCTGCAGGTGAGCTGACCCTGTAAAACATTATATGCGAGGGCATGCTGGTGAGCTGACCCTGTAAAACATTACATGCGAGGGCCTGCTGGTGAGATGACCCTCTAAAACATTATATGCGAGGGCCTGCTAGTGAGCTGACCCTCTAAAAAATTATATGCTAGGGCCTTCAGGTGAGCTGACCCTGAAAAAGATTGTAGGTGAAGGCCTGCTGGTTAACTGGCGATGTAAAAAATTATATGCGAGGGCCTGCTGGTGAGCTGACCCTGTAAAACAATATATGTGAGGGCATGCTGGTTAACTGACCCTCTATATAATTATATGCGAGGGCCTTGAGGTGATCTTACCATGTTAAAGATTGTAGGTGAAGGCCTGCTGGTGAGCTGACCCTCTAAAAAATTATATGCGAGGGCCTGCTGGTGAGCTGACCCTATAAGACATTATATGCAAGGGCCTGCTGGTGAACTGACCCTGAAAAACGTTATATGTGTGGGACTGCAGGTGAGCTGACCGTGTAAAACATTATATGCGAGGGCCTGCTGGTGACCTGACCCTGTAAAACATTGTAGTTGAGGGCCTGCTGGTTAACTGACCCTCTATAAAATTATATGCGAGGGCCTTCATGTGATCTGACCCTGTAAAATATTATATGCGAGGGCCTTACATGAGCTGACCCTCTAAAAAATTATATGTGAGAGCCTGTTGGTGAGCTGACCCTGTAAAACATTATATGCGAGGGCCTGCTGGTGAGCTGACCTTCTAAAACATTATATGTGAGGGCCTGCTGGTGAGCTGATCCTCTAAAACAGCACTTAATACC
Source organism: Bufo bufo (assembly GCF_905171765.1). Taxonomy (NCBI): domain Eukaryota; kingdom Metazoa; phylum Chordata; class Amphibia; order Anura; family Bufonidae; genus Bufo; species Bufo bufo. Next base: position 86,157,590 of record NC_053396.1, read on the forward strand.
CGCTCAGACAAAATGCTGATGGCAGGGCAGGCCTGTACCTCCAAGACGTAGAGCGCCAGTTCGTGCCACGTTTCCAGCTTGGACACCCGTTAGTTGTAAGGGACTAAGGGATCATTGGGTCTGCTGACACGGTCTGCTATGTACTCCTTCACCATCTTCCAAAATTTTTCCCTCCTTGTGGCGCTAGGCCGTGCATCAGGGTAAGGGTGCTAGTGGGGTTTCATGAAACTGCCCCAGGCTTTGAAGCGTGTAGCCCTGCCTCTGTTGGAACTGCTGTGTGTTTCCCTTGTCTCCCCTCCTCGGTTGACCAAGGAACTACGTTGTCAGATGGAAATTTTTGGAGTAATTTTTTAACAAGGATCTTTTGGTATTGCATCGTTTTTATCGTCCTCTCCACCAGAGGAATGAGAGATGAGAAGTTTGTATTGTATTGTAGCGGAAGTTGAGAAGGGTGAACAACCAGTAATCTGTGTTGTCTAAAATGCGTATAACGTGTGTGTGGCGGGAAAGGCAGACTAACGTGAAGTCAGCCATGTGTGCCAGAGTACCAACAGGCAAGACTTCGCTGTCGTCATCAGGAGGATCACTCTCAATCTCCTCATCCTCTTCCTCCTCTTCTGCCTAACCATGCTAAACAGATGGAATTAAACTTCCATGGGTACTACCCTGTGTAGCGAAGGCAACCTTCTCCTGCTCCTCCTTTTCATCGTCCAATTTGCACTGAGAAGACGGACAGAGGGTGGTCTGGCTATCACCCTGTGAAATGTCTTCTTCCCCCATTTCCACCTCTTCTACATGGAAAGCGTCATCCTTAATTGTGAGCAGCGAAGTCGGATGGTTTACGCTGATAATAGAGTTATCACCGCTCACCATCTGTGTTGATTCCTCAAAGTTTCTTAAAACCTCACAGAGGTCAGACATCCATGCCCACTCCTCGCTTGTGAATAGCGGAAGCTGACTGGAAAGGCGACGCCCATGTTGCAGCTGGTATTCCACTACGGCCCTCTGCTGCTCTCAAAGCCTCGCCAACATGTGAAACATCGAGTTCCAGCGCGTGCTCACGTCACATAACAGCTGCTGAGCTGGCAATTTCAAGTGCTGCTGCAGCGTTGACAGACTGGCTGAAGATGTCGATGACTTATGGAAATGTGCACACATGCGGCGCACCTTCACCAGTAGCTCAGGCAAATTGGGGTAGGTTTTGAGAAACCGCTGAACCAATAAGTTTAAGACGTGGGCTAGGCATTGGATGAGTCTGATCGTGCCAAGCTCCAAAGCCGCCATTATCAGACGTAACCTTGCCTGGTTTAGTGGCGAGAGCCACAGCTCAGTCTGGTCTCATATCCCCTGCCACAGCTCTGCGGCGATGTGCTGTTTGTCCCCTAAGCATATCAGCTTCTTATCAGCCTGTTGCCACTTCCCCACTGTAGTGCTACACTGCGTCCAGCTACCGACTGATGATTCACTGGTGCTGCACGCGGATAATTCAGAGGTGGAAGTGGAGGAGGAGGTGGAAGAGGAGAAGTGGAGGTTGGAGCCACTAAAGTAGGTGCTGGCGGAAACCCTGATCGACATAGGGCCCGCAATCCTTGGCGTTGGTAACACCTGTGCCTTCCCAGGGTACGACTCGCTACCGGCCTCCACAACATTCACCTAGTGTCCCGTCAGGGAAATGTAGCGTCCCTGGCCGAATGCACTTGTCCATGTGTCAGTGGTTAAGTGGACCATCTCAAGAACTTCGTTGAACAGGGCACGTTTGATGTTAAGGGACACATGTTGGTGTAAGGTGGGCACGACACACCTTGAAAAATAGTGGCGGCTGGGAACTGCGTAACGAGGGATGGCCGCCGACATCAGGCTGTGAAAGGCCTCAGTGTCAACAAGCCTAAATGGCAACATTTCCAGTAATTTGGAATGCTGCGTATTTAGTGCTATGGACTGTGGGTGGGTGACAGGGTATTTGCACTTGCGTTCAAATGCCTGGGGTAAGGATATTTGTACACTGCGCTGGGAAACGGAAGTGGATGTGGTCGCTGATGGTGCTTGCGAAGGTCCAGGCGAAGGGCTGTAGGCATCCGGGCATGCATCTTGGACAGGGGATTGGTCAGCAGGTAACACATGGGAAGAGGAGGCAGTGGTGTGACTCGCAGACACAGATTGTGGACCCAGGCGTTCAGCCCACCTACAAACCGGATTCCAAAAAAGTTGGGACACTAAACAAATTGTGAATAAAAACTGAATGCAATGATGTGGAGATGGCAAATGTCAATATTTTATTTGTAATAGAACGTAGATGACAGATCAAACGTTTAATCCGAGTAAATGTATCATTTTAAAGGAAAAATACTTTGATTCAAAATTTCACGGTGTCAACAAATCCCAAAAAAGTTGGGACAAGTAGCAATAAGAGGCTGGAAAAAGTAAATTTGAGCATAACGAAGAGCTGGAAGACCAATTAACACTAATTAGGTCAATTGGCAACATGATTGGGTATAAAAAGAGCTTCTCAGAGTGGCAGTGTCTCTCAGAAGCCAAGATGGGTAGAGGATCACCAATTCCCACAATGTTGCGCAGAAAGATAGTGGAGCAATATCAGAAAGGTGTTACCCAGCGAAAAATTGCAAAGACTTTGCATCTATTATCATCAACTGTGCATAACATCATCCGAAGATTCAGAGAATCTGGAACAATCTCTGTGCGTAAGGGTCAAGGCCGTAAAACCATACTGGATGCCCGTGATCTCCGGGCCCTTAAACGACACTGCACCACAAGCAGGAATGCTACTGTAAAGGAAATCACAGAATGGGCTCAGGAATACTTCCAGAAACCATTGTCAGTGAACACAATCCACCGTGCCATCCGCCATTGCCAGCTGAAACTCAACAGTGCAAGGAAGAAGCCATTTCTAAGCAAGATCCACAAGCTCAGGCGTTTTCACTGGGCCAGGGATCATTTAAAATGGAGTGTGGCAAAATGGAAGACTGTTCTGTGGTCAGACGAGTCACGATTCGAAGTTCTTTTTGGAAATCTGGAACGCCATGTCATCTGGACCAAAGAGGACAAGGACAACCCAAGTTGTTATCAACGCTCAGTTCATAAGCCTGCATCTCTGATGGTATGGGGTTGCATGAGTGCGTGTCGGCATGGGCAGCTTGCATGTCTGGAAAGGCACCATCAATGCAGAAAAATATATTCAGGTGCTCTTTCAGGGAAGACCCAGCATTTTTCAACAAGATAATGCCAGAACACATTCTGCATCAATCACAACATCATGGCTGCATAGGAGAAGGATCCGGGTACTGAAATGGCCAGTCTGCAGTCCAGATCTTTCACCTATAGAGAACATTTGGCGCATCATAAAGAGGAAGGTGCAACAAAGAAGGCCCAAGACGATTGAACAGTTAGAGGCCTATATTAGACAAGAATGGGAGAGCATTCCTATTTCTAAACTTGAGAAACTGGTCTCCTCGGTCCCCAGACGTCTGTTGAGTGTTGTAAGAAGAAGGGGAGATGCCACACAGTGGTGAAAATGGCCTTGTCCCAACTTTTTTGGGATTTGTTGACACCATGAAATTCTGATTCAACATATTTTTCCCTTAAAATGGTACATTTTCTCAGTTTAAACTTTTGTTCCGTGATTTATGTTCTATTCTGAATAAAATATTAGAAGTTGGCACCTCCACATCATTGCATTCAGTTTTTATTCACGATTTGTATAGTGTCCAACTTTTTTGGAATCCGGTTTGTATTACGGTGCTTTAATGCCATGTGGCGGATCATGCTGGTGGTGGTGAGGTTGCTAATGTTCACGCCCCTGCTTATTTTTGTATGGCACAGGTTGCAAATTACAATTCTTTTGTCATCCGCACTTTCCTAAAAAAAGCGCCAGACTGCTGAACACCTACCTCTTGGCAAGGGACATTTCCGCTAGGGTGTGCTCAAAGGAACAGTTGCAGGCCTGTTTGGTGTGGCCCGCCTTCTCCCTTTTGCCACCCCACTTCCAGCCTGTTGCAGTGCAGTAGATCCACCCCCCTCTGTACTGCTGTCCTCGCTCGGCTTTCCACTTTCCTAGGTTGGGTCAGTGACTTCATCACCCACCACCTCCTCTTCCACTTCCTCACTCTTCTCATGCTCCTGACTTGTTGACCTAACCACTACCTCAGTGATTGACAACTGTGTCTCATCCTCTTAATCAACCTCTTGAGTCAGTAATTGTAAATATTACAGGTAATGTGACATTTGTTTGGGATCAGGAAATGTTATACAAGAGAGGTACCACCTGTAATGTCACTGTCCACAGCGTCTACGCAAAAAAGTACACTGTATGTCTCAGATACAATTTTGAAGCGCACACATTACACTGCAGATGTGGCCTTGGTAAGGTCACTAACAGAAGCGGACACCGTCTATGGAAAATGTACACTGTATGTCACAGATAAATTTTTGAAGCGCACATGCTACACTGCAGATGTGGCACTGGTAATGTCACCGTCAGAAGTGGACACCGTCTATTGAAAAAGTACACTGTATGTCACAGATATTTTTTGGATGCGCACACTTTACAGAAAGGATGTGGCGAAGCTAATGTCACTGTCTGTAGCGGACACCGTCTACAGAAAAAATACACTGGATGTCAGATATTTTTAGGATGCGCACACTTTACACTGGAGATGTGGCGCAGCTAATGTCACTGTCTGCAGCGGACAACGTCTACGGAAAAAGTACACTGGATGTCAGATATTTTTGGGATGCGCAAACTTTACACTGGAGATGTGGTGAAACCAATGTCTTTGTCCGCAGCGGACACTGTCTATGAAAAAAGTACACTGGATGTCACATATTTTTTGGATACGCACACTTTACACTGGAGATGTGGCACAGCTAATGTCACTGTCGGCAGCGGACACCATTTACGGAAAAAGTACACTGGATGTCACAGATATTTTTTTTCGATATGCACACATTACACAGGAGATGTGGCGCGGATAATTTAACTGTCCACAGCGGACACCGTCTACAGAAAAAGTACACTGGATGTCAATGATATTTTAGGGATGTGCACACTTTACACAGGAGATGTGGCGCGGATAATTTAACTGTCCGCTGCGGACAGCGTCTACGGAAAAACTACACTGGATGTCACTGATATTTTAGGGATGAGTACACTTTACACAGGACATGTGGCACGGATAATTTAACTGTCCGCAGCGGACACCGTCTACGGAAAAAGTACACTGGATGTCACAGATATTTCTTTCGATGAGCACACTTTACACAGGAGATGTGGCGCGGATAATTTAACTGTCCGCAGCAGCCTATTAGATGCTGTTTAGCGCAGGATGCGCTAAAAATATATATTGCTGCTGTCACACACAATAGTCCTTAAAAGGACTTTTGGGTCTCTGAATTTTTTTTTAAATAAAAATCTTCCAATAACACTCTCTACACTGTCTGTCCCTTCCTATGCTCAGCTCTCCCTGACTAAGACTGAGCCTAACACGTGTCATCGGGTGCTTTATAGCGCCCGATGTTGCTTTCCGGCCAGCCAATCACTGTAATGCCAGTAGCCAACATGGCTACAGCCTACAGTGCGTGCCAGTACCTCCCTGCACGTTTATTGGCTATGTAGCAGCCAAGAAACGTGTGGGGAGGAGACTCGAGCATTGCGCTCGAGCACATGCGGTACTCGACCAAGTACCGCCATGTGCCGAGAATTGAGAAGTTCAAGCCGAACTGGTGTTCGGCCGAGCATGCTCGATCATCACTAGAGGTGAGTATTTTTTTATTTTTTTATGTAACTACTAGGGGCCATACTGGTGGCACTATGGAGGTGGGGGAAAGAATGGGGGCCATTACATATTATACAGAGGGGCCAATATATATTATAAAGAGGGGCCATTACATATTATACAGAGGGGCCAATATATATTATAAAGAGGGGCCATTATATATTATACAGAGGGGCCAATATATATTATACAGAGGGGCCATTATATATTATACAGAGGGGCCAATATATATTATACAGAGGGGCCAATATATATTATACAGAGGGGCCATTATATATTATAAAAAGGGGCCATTATATATTATAATTATATAGGGGGACCATTATATATTATACAGAGGGGCCATGATATATTATAATTATACAGGGGGGTTATTATATATTATAATTAAACAGAGGGCCCATTATTAATGGCCCCTCTGTATAATTATAATATATAATGGCCCCTCTGTATAATATATAATGGTCCCCCTGTATAATTACTATATATAATTGTCCCTCTGTATAATATATAATGGCCCCTCTGTATAATATATAATGGTCCCCCTGTATAATTATTATATATAATTGTCCCTCTGTATAATATATAATGGCCCCCTGTATAATTATTATATATAATGGCCCCTCTGTATAATATATAATGGTCCATCTGTATAAAATATAATGGTCCCCCTGTATAATTATTATATATAATGGCCCCCCTGTATAATTATAATATATAATGGTCCCTCTGTATAATTATTATATATAATGACCCCTCTGTAATATTAGTAGATATAATGCCCCCTCTGTATTATTATTGCTACATATATATAATGGCCCCTCTGTATAATTATTATATATAATGCCCCCCCCCCCCCCCCGTATTATTATAATATATAATGGCTCCCTCCCTATTATTAGGATATATAATGGTCATTATACATTTTACAGAGGGGACATTATATATTATATGGAGGGGCTATTATATATAATAAGAACTAATAATAATAAAACTCTGCAGAGATGAGACGCAGATGAAAGAAGGTGTCATGGCGGTCTTATCTCCGAATGAAGACCTTCAGGAAAGACTACATAACAGGAGATATCACAGGATGGATAAGGTATGTGGTGCTGTATTATACCGTATATTTTTTAGTGATGTATGTAATGTCCATATTGGGGGGTGGATTGAGAATATGGCCCACCCTGCCGCATCCAGGCCCCAGAATTCAGGTCACACTGTGCGTGTTCTGAATTCTCGGGCCTCACACCCATCTACTACATTATCTGTACTCAGAGAATTATCAGTGTATTATCTGTGGTGTTACATAGGACTGCTACATTATCTGTATAAAGGGGCATGTCCTCAGGTTGGGGTGGCGCAATACATGGCTTGCCCCGGGTGCTGGCAACCCATGCTACGCCACTGATCAATTGTATCTGATAAAATACTTATAGACCTGTTTTCTATTATATACTAAAAGAAAGAACCAGGCACATATCCAAAGTATAATACCATTTTATGTATGAATAACAATAAAACAGTAAATGAAATAAACAATAGTAATATATATAGTTCTCTGGCACAGTCAAACACTACATGTATTAGAAACAGGCACATATTTGATCTTTTTATATTTTGTAGAGTTTCAATTGGCCATTATTTGCTTACAATCTTCTGACTGATATCTTAAAGCCCCAAATATGCAACATTCCTCATGCTATGGTGTCTGTTTTCCTGTAACATTTAAAGGTACAGTATATGCCATTATATCAGGACTGAGAGTTAAAATACCCCATTCCAGGATCCTGCAAACCACCAATAGAGGTAGATCTTAACTTAAAAAAAAAAAACTTTCATAAGTGTCTCTATGGTCCTTCAGAGACTGAAACAGCCAGTGCAGTATAGATAGTACTCCCCTTTTACTATGAGAAACTACATTGCCTATGACTGCTTTTCTCTGCTCTGCACATGCCTATAGAAGCTACATAAAGAAGCATAACCCTTTGGGACAGACCTAGTGCAAAAGTGAAGATGGATTCATACACTGTAAGCTTAGAACACATGGACAGCAACTGCACATGCTCAACCTGCGAACAGAAACTGCACCAAGCAGAGACATAAGTAGGAGTTCAGCATGGAGGGGCAAAACACATATGAGGTCTGAGATGACCCCCTACCCAGGCAATGCCCTATCATGACCACTACCAATACTACTAAATAGTGACTGAATACCATTACCATACTATTACTGAACAAACCACTATAAAATTATCAGTATTACCACTGTACCTTGACCAAAAAGTGGTAGACACCAGTTTTACATAGGTGGTCTGCAGACTGATTAGTGGTGGTGCAGTAAAATCCAATAACTTACAGTTGACACGTGTTCTCTGACTGTAGTCATCCAGTTTTATTGCCTTTTGGCACAGACCACCTTGACAACTCCTTTAAGTCGCAACTTGGGTCTGAAAAGTTTGTAACAGAGACATGACATTAGATATCCCGTAAACTCCCCACTAGGGATGAGCGAAGTTTTCAAAATTTGATTCAGACGCTAATGAATTTGTCATGAAGTGCATTAAATCAGCTCTATCCCAGCCTACATGGAGAGTGTATCTCAGTGTACATTGTAGCGGGTAGGTCTCGCGCTAGGGAATCTCTTCTACAGGTGTTATAAGAGTTTTTAAAGTTTTCATTGTCATGCCAGTTGCATTTCAGCAACGAGGGACTATGTCCGCCTATGTAGAAGGTGATAGTGGAACCCAGGTGTAGGAATACCAGAGTGGTGTTAGGGCTGCCTATATTGTTCCTATATTGTTCCTTTAGGTGCAGCTTTTGCACTTGTCACGGTGCTCCTACCTGGATATCCAGGAAACCCCAAGCGTGGTCATCCACAGTAATGATTATAGGGTGAATAGTTGTGGAACTGGTTGAATAAATTGAGTCCAGACTTGTATTGAAGTAGTTAACAGCTTTACTTGGCATAGGCTTTCATCACTGAACAATCTTCCAACTTTATCTTGGTTACAAGCAAGCTTTGGCATGAAGTTCTGAACTCTTTCAGCTCTGCTATGTTGGCTGGCTTAAATAGGAACTTTTCTTTGGCTTTCTTCTGCAACTTAAACTTCTGTAGTCTGACTCTATCTTTATCTTTCTCCTTATCTTTGTCCAAGGAATCTTTCCTCCTGGCTTCTGAGGCTTTCAGCTTGGGCCTCTATGCCCAGCAGAGCAGACAGTGCTCTGCTGGCTGGAACACAGCCATCCCCTTACAGGGGCTGCTCTCCCTAACTTATAACTAGCTCAACTCCGCCCTCTCTAGAGAGGAGGCTAGAATGGAAGAGGGGTTCCATTCTAGTTAACACAGCTCTGCTAGAAGTGCCGCCATCTGCTGGTGAACCAGGCAATTTGTACTTATACCATTACAAAATCACAAATACAGTTACACATTATGTAGGACCTAGGAATGAATACACATGATGATACAGGATGCACCATTAAAGATAGTGATGGGGCAAAAAGAGTGGTAATGCCCCCTAGCAGGGCATTACAACATCACTGTGCATTGCTGCAACATGCATATCTAGTCCTTTCTGGTAGTGAAACAGTTACTATGCGTCTGAATGACAAGCAGGTGATGATCTTAGGTTCAGTTCACACTTCACTTATTTGGTCAGTGACAGGTAAAAAACACAGAACAGGTGCAGATCTTTTCATGATACCTTATCTGAGAGAAGGATTGGCTCATGATTTTGGCTCAGCCTTACATGTCAAAGTTAGCGTCAGATATAATGTACTTAACTGTGCAGTGGCCCAATATTCTACAATAGAGTGAAAGAGCTGCTGCTTCTGTAACATCCCAGAGTATGTCACTAAAACTCTTTCATCCTGCTTCATAATGTTAGGTGTACATGTGTATTTCCATCTGATATAATATAACTGTGCATTACCAATGTATGTATTTCTATGCCTGTATTTTATATATTTGCTGTAATTCTCAATGTACACCAGCACGTGGCAGCAATATGTAAGCAGACCATAGTTAGTTAATAGATCTAGGCTGGAATAGTCCATTCCAGGCTAGCTTCCCCCTATCTGAGGAGAAGTGGAATGTTCCCACATCCTACTTCAGGGGGAGGAAAGAAAGTTCTAGGCAGTGTGAGCCACCCCCTTCTGGGGTAGGCTGTGTTAGTAGGAGCTCCCAGAAACAGGGACCCCAACCAAGGATTCAAGCCTCTGCTGAGGCCCAAGATCAACCTTCCCAGCATGAGTTCCTTACCTCAGCTGGTGGACAAAGAAAGCAGCCCTTCACAGAACTATCAGATCAGGAAGCCACCATCATACCCTGTGAGCAGTCCTGTAAGTAAAGATCCCAAAACAAGGAGAAGATAAGTACCTCACCAGCTAGTCAGACCCAAACTAAGCAGACCACAGACAGAGCAGAAGATAGATACCTGCCAGTTTCTAATAGGCGTATGATCAGATGCAGAATACTTATAAATTCCTGCCACATATTGCCCAAACCTGCTGGGACCCTAGACTAAAGCTGTAACTTGTATGGATCAAAAGCTGCATATCATAACATCAAGTAAAGACAAATTGGACCCTATTATCTGTGTGGAATTCCATCATTCCTCAGTTACTCCTATTAACAGCACTTATTTTGTTGCATGTGAGCCAGGATACAGGAGTCCAGCTGTACCAAGGTAGGAGACACCGTTGACACTACCAAATCTGCTATACAGAGACATTATCCCCCTCTGGCATTCCTTACCTAGTACGTGAGCTCATAACATCTTAAAGGGCCCTGCTACAGTACCTGCGCAAGCTGCAACTGGCGTCACAAACTTATACATATATATACTGACCCACTGCATAGCATGCCCACTGACCCAGTGTCCTGCTCATTGCACTTCCACATAGATTTATAGATAACCTATTTTGTTAGCAGCTGATGCAAGTAGTGGCCAACACGATAGAGTGTGGAGGGTGTCAGCAGTAAATTTGTGTTGACGTCACTGTTTATTTTTCCCTTCATCTGAATCGTCAGAAGAACACCCCTAAAAAAAGGAATCCTGTCTTTTGAGCATCCGCCTTCACACATTCAGTATTTGGTCAGTAATTGATAAGTATTGGTAAGGAAAAGCAGGATGGGTCCAAAACAGGAGATGGGAATATTTGCATATCTTCTGTGTTTTGGACCCACTCCTGCTTTTTGCTTCCAAATCATGATCAAATCCTGATGCAAAATACTGACCATGTGATAGAGGCCTCATGCTTAATTTGCATGAGTGTTGGACATTTGCCTGTGAAATCTGTTTTATTCAGATGAAAATGAAGTCCTGCATGCAAGACTTTAAAGGCCTCTATCACACAGTCAGTATTTGATTAGTATTGGTAAGGCAAAAACAGGGGTATGTCCAAAACTGAGACGACGTGAAGCATGCACATGTCTGTGTTTTGTACCCACTGACAGATCAGAAGAAGGGTAAAATAAATGGTGATATCAAAAATGCCAAATAGGGACACTAGTGACACCATCATAGAGTGTTGAGGGTGGCATCAGCATTAGGAGTCAACATAGTGGCCCAGTCACAGAGTGGGGAGGTGTGGGGCAACAGCAGTGGCATTAACAGAACAGGATGGTGGCAGTAGGAGAAGATGGCAGTAGAGGCAGCAGGTGTATGGCATCAGGCCAGTGGCAGCATCAGACTAATGGCTGAAGAAAATGGCCAGAAGTAACAGCCAATTTTTCATAATGTTCTGGTGTGGCAGCACACTTCAGTCAATACATTACTGTCAGAATGATCAAATCTGATGCATCAGGCATTGGTGTGTAAAAATCCTTGCTGATCCACGCCTGATTCATATCTATAAAGGTTAATCTCTTTACATTTTGTGTTGAAAAGCGAGTTCTCTTTGTGGTAGCTATGCCCCAGTCGCACTAAACATCTGCTCTGATGCAGTCATGCTTCGATGTGGGAAGGAAACACCACACCGAGCAACAGAGAAGAGGGGAACAGGGAATCAATCCTAAGAACTGAGGAAGGACACCTCCTAGTAAAACCCTAACCAAAATCCTGACTGACTATCCGTATGAACAGACCCCAGAGGTAGGTGTGTTCATACACAGGAATACCTAGAGTCCTATCTAGCCCTATAGGACCCTGGTACTAATGGCAGGGCCGAAACTACCTGTTCCTCCAAAAGGAAGGACAAACAGGAGTCCCCCTCAGGCCTAATACAAACAATAGGGAAATGCAACTCACAGAACCCAAACAAAATACAAAAGGGAAAGGAAATACTTAACTTTAAAGAAGCAATGAAAGCACCAGGAACTCCGTCGAGATCCACACACCAGCAATCCACAACTTAAACTGAAGCTATTAACCCCACAGTGGTGGGAGAAGAAACTATAAATAAGGAAGGTTAAATTACCACATTAGCAACACCTGAGGCAAGGGGTGTGGACATACCAGAAACAACACAGACGCCTATTGATCCACAGGGAAACCTGTCAGATTAAACCATGTGTTGCCAGTCTCACCGATCTCCTGCCACCTGTCGCAGGAACGCGACAGATGCCACACTACTGGCTGGACAGGTAAGCTTGCCCAGGGCAAACTCAGCCAGTTATGGCCACAATTTAAGTTTAGCTGCATGACAGCATGACACCGCCGTGCTCTGCATAGGTGGTATGCTGGAGAACCACTCAGAACTGTGCCTACAGTGGAGGCTGAGGACAAGGTGGAGAATAAGGAGGCAAATAGGACATTGTTGCCGGAATCACAGCATAACACAGAGGCGGCATTGCCATCACCTGGTCTGTTACTATTGTGCCTGGGCAGAAAACTCATTTTTCCAGTGGGCCGTAAAGGACATATATTGTCCTTAACCATAGTTACAGCTCCACATGTCAGCGCTGCCATGTACTGTACCAGATACTGACAGGCTCAAGGACTGGCCCACCTTCTGCTGTACGTATGTATGCAGGGCTGGTACAGCTTTTTTAGAGAAGTAGTGATGGCTTGGGACTCTCCACTTTGGCTTGGCACAAGGGATCAGTTCTCTGAAATGGGCAGAGTCAACCACATGGAAAGGGAGGGACTGTAGTACCAGCAACTTAGCCAGGAGCATGTTTAGCTTCTGCAGAATTGGGTGAGTGCACACATATTGTTGTCTTTTTGCAATTGCGGACAAAAAAAGGCATTTTCTATATAGTTCTGGCAATGTGCAGATCCGCAAAATGCGGAAAGCACATTGCCGGTATCCGTGTTTTGCGGATCCGCGGATCCGCAAAACACATACGGACGTCTGAATGGAGCCTTACAGGGGGGTGATCAATGACAGGGGGGTGATCAGGGAGTCTATATGGGGTGATCAGGGGTTAATAAGGGGTTAATAAGTGACAGGGGGGGTGTAGTGTAGTGATTGGTGCTACTTTACAGAGCTGCCTGTGTCCTCTGTTGGTCGACAAAACAGCGTCTGATATACCTTTCAGGGGTTAAAAAAATCGTATCTACAGCCTGCCAGCGAATGATCGCCGCTGGCAGGCTGTAGATCAGCTCGTTTACCTTCCGATCCTGTGAACGCGCGCTCCTGTGTGCGCGCGTTCACAGGAAATCTCGCGTCTCGCGAGATGACGCGTATATACGTCTACGAGGAACAAACCGACCGCCCGCAGGACGCATCCCTGCGTTAGGCGGTCGGGAGATGGTTAACACTGTCCCTAGTGCTTGTCATGTCTCTCCTAATGCTCAGCTCACCGTGAAATGGCAGACACCGCACAGGATGAGACTTTTATAGGGCTGTGATATCACGGGGGCTGGGTTTCACTTTGTAACATGTGTTACCACAAAGCATGAGGAGATTTGGGTTTGTTACTAATCAAATTTTTCCTAAACTTCTTATAGAATTCTGCTTCAGATGCTTCGATTTGCTTAACACTAGAGTTGAGCGGACACCTGGATGTTCGGGTTCGATGGGTTCGGCCGAACTTTGGAAAAGAGTTCGAGTTCGGGACCCGAACTTGACCCGAACTTGACCCGGAACCCGAACCCCATTAAAGTCAATGGGGACGGGAACTTTTGAGTACTAAAATGGCTGTAAAAATGTCATGGAAAGGGCTAGAGGGCTGCAAATGGCATCAAAATGTGGTTAAGAGCATGGCAAGTGCTCTGCAAACAAATGTGGATAGGGAAATGACTTTAAATAACATAAAATACGTAAAAATAAAAAATAATAATCTTGATCTAGAAGGACGAGGTCCATATGGAGTAGGAGGTTGAGGTGGCGGTGTAGGTGGAAGCGGCGGTGGAGGAGGAGGTAGCCTACACTGGTTTTTGGTTTTAAAATGTATTTTTTAAATTAGGGTACACACAATATAACCTGTGATAACCCCTTGCAGTCGTGCTAAACACACGTTCAGACAATACACTGGCTGCAGGGCAGGCCAGCATCTTCAAGGGGTAAAGGGCAAGCTCAGGCCATGTGCCCAATTTAGAGACCAAGAAGTTGCAGGGGCTGACCCCTGTCAGTCAGTTTGTGTAGGCGTGTGCAAACTTACTGCCCACCATGTCTCACGTCCCAGTGGTGTTCACGATCCAATTTGATATCTGCTCTATCAACTTTCGATGTTCTTTTCTGCGCCTACCATGGTGATCACGGATAGCGGGGAATCAGGGTTCCATGCCGGAGAGGGAGCGTGAGAAAGAGAGACCACATCCAAGGGAGGATTAATTTTTTCAAATTTAAAACTATAGAGTTGAAATATGGGAGAAATTATTAAAGCATAAAAGTGTGACAATGTTTTAAAGTTTAAGCATTGAATGAAATGATGTGGCGTGCATTCATTACTGAAGAATTTATTAAATTTTATTCCCTGTCACCTATGCAGAGCAGGGGTTTATTCACGTCTAAAATTGTATAATGTCAACCCAAGAATGTAACAGAAAAATTTGTGAAATTTATTAACCTGTCTACTTGGTAGAGCAGGGGTCTATGACAGAAAAAAATTGTTTATTGTCACCCGAAAATGTTAAAGAAAAATTATTGAAATTTATTAAGCTGTCAACTAGGTATAGGAGGGGTATAATACACCCAAAAATTGGTGAATTTCACCAAAAAAATGTAACTGACAATTTTTTTTTTAAAAGCTGTCTACTAGATATAGCAGTGGTACAATACACCAAAAAATTGGTGAATTTCACCAGAAAATGTAAATGACAATTTTTTTTTTGTTTAACCTGTCTACTAGGTATAGCAGTGGTACTATACACCTAAAAATTGGTGAATTTCACCCAAAAAGTTGTGAAATGACATCAAATAAAATACGTACAAATAAAAAAAAACATTTGATTTATGAGGTGGAGTTCCATATGCAGTAGGAGTTTGAGGAGGAGGTGGACGTAGCAGTGTAGGTGGAAGCGGCGGTGGAGGAGGACGATGGGCAGACTGGATGGGCCAAATGGTTCTTATCTGCCGACACATTCTATGTTTCTATGTTTCTAGCCAACACTGATTTTTGGTTTTAATATATTTTTTAAAAATTAGGGTACACTCTAAAAGAGTGTAAAATATCCAAAATACAAACATGAGCAATTGCGCTGCAGTTTAACAATCGCTGGTTAGTGCCGGTATACATGTCTATTCTTCACAGGGTATGGGCAAGTCCTGAGGGATCCATGCCTGTTTCATTTTAATGAACGTGATCTTGTCCACATTGGCTGTGGACAGGCGGCTGCGCTTGTCTGTGATAACGCCCCCTGCCGTGCTAAACACACGTTCAGATAATACACTGGCTGCAGGGCAGGCCAGCACCTCCAAGGCGTAAAGGGCAAACTCAGGCCATGTGCCCAATTTGGAGACCCAGAAGTTGAAGGGGGCAGACCCGTCATTCAGTACGTGTAGGCGTTTGCACACATACTGCTCCACCATGTTGGTGAAATGCTGCCCCCTGCTAAGACGTTTAATATCAGCTGGTGGTGCTGGTTGTTGTGGCGCGCTGACAAAGCTTTTCAACATTTCGGCCATACTAACCCTGCCTTCTGAGGTGATGGCGGTGCCCCAGCTGCATTGGCGACCTTTTCCTTTTCCTCTGCCTTCGCCTTGTGCTTCCACTGTGCCCCAGCTGTCAGGTGGGAATGCCACCAGCAGCGCGTCTACCAGCGCGCGCTTGTACTCGCGCATCTTACGATCACGCTCCAGTGAGGGAATTAAGGACGGTACGTTGTCCATGTAATGGGGATCCAGCAGCGTGGCCACCCAGTAATCAGCACAAGTTAGAATGTGGGCAACTCGGCGGTCGTTGCGGAGACACTGCAGCATGTAATCGCTCATGTGTGCCAGGCTGTCCAGAGGCAACGAAAAGCTGTCCTATGTGGGAGGTGTATCGTCTGTGTCCTCTGTGTCCCCCCAGCCACGCTCCAGTGATGGCCATGAGCTGGTCTGGGTGCCACTCTGCTGTGAACATGGTTCCTCCTCCTCATCCTCCACCTCATCATCCTCCAGAACTATGCCCTGGCTGGACAATTGTGTACCTGGCGTTTGTGGGTGCAGGAACCCACCCTCGGAGCCACTTAGGAATGACTGGCCGGAAACCCTACGAAATGATCCCTCTTCCTCCTGTGCCACATTCTCTTCCATTATCGCCAGGAGCGTTTTTTCAAGGAGGCATAGAAGTGGGATAGTAACGCTGAGAACGGCGTTATCGGCACTGGCCATGTTGGTGGAGTACTCGAAACAGTGCAACAAGGAACACAGGTCTCGCATGGAGGCCCAGTCATTGGTGGTAAAGTGGTGCTGTTCCGCCGAGCGACTCACCCGTGCGTGCTGCAGCTGAAACTCCACTAGCACCTGCTGCTGCTCGCACAGTCTGGCCAGCATGTGCAAGGTGGAGTTCCACCTTGTGGGCACGTCGCATATGAGGCGGTTAGCGGGAAGGCCGAAGTTACGCTGCAGCGCTGACAGGCGAGCAGCAGCAGAGTGAGAACTCCGAAAGCGGGCACAGACGACCCGCACTTTATGCAGCAGCTCTGACATGTCTGGGTAATTTTTAAGGAATCTCTGCACCCCTGGCTGTGCTGAAGTTGGTGGTGAAGGTGTTACGCTGACCAGATGAGCAGCCGGTAGAGGATGAGGGAGCGGAGTAGGAGGAGGAAGCAACAGGAGACAAACTGAAGTGCCCTGCAATCCTCGGTGGTGGAAGGACATGCGCAAAACTGCTATCCGCCTCAGGCCCAGCCACCACTGCATTTACCCAGTGTGCTGTTATGGAGATATAACGTCCCTGACCGTGCTTACTGGTCCACGTATCCGTAGTGAGGTGCAACTTGTCACAGATGGCATTACGCTGTGCACACCTGATTTTGTCCCCCACTTGGTTGTGCAGGGAAAGGATGGCTCGCCTGCAAAAGTAGTGGCGGCTGGGCACAATGTACTGTGGGACAGCCACCGCCAGACGGAATGGCAACATTTAAAAAGGCAGTCATTTTGAAATGCTGGCATTCAGGGCTAGTGATCGCGGGTGGGTAGGGGGATACTTTCTCTTCCTCTCCAGCGTTTGGGAGATGGAGAGCTGAACGCTTCCGTGGGACATTGTGAAGATGCTTGGTGACCCAGGTGGTGGTGTTGCTGGAAGATCCTCTGTTTGCGGGGTGGCAGGTGGCACTGTCACTCCAGAGGAGGATGAAGAGGCCGAGACTGCAGCAGAAGAGGAAGCTGGAGGAGCCAGAGACCTTTCCTGGTTTTTGAGGTGTCTACTCCACTGCAGCTCATGCTTAGCACTTAAATGCCTGGTCATGCAGGTTGTGCTCAGGTTGAGAACGTTTATGTCTCGCTTCAGTCTCTGATTGCACAGCGTGCAAACCACTTTTGTTTTGTCATCAGCACATTGTCTGAGCTGGCTTTGGTGTGCTCGGTCCCTTGCTGTAGTTGGCAGTAGCAGGCGTACTGTCTAGAGGACGGGCGCTCCGCTTTTGCACCATGCTCCCTCTTCTGCTGTGCTGGTGGTTTTGTGCGACCACCGCCTCTTCCTCCGAATTACATAGGTCACTTGCATGACCTTGATTCCATGTGGGGTCGAGGACCTCATCGTCCTCCACATCATCTTCCACCCAGTCTTCACCCCTGCCTTCCTTGTCGGTCTGCACACTTTCGAAAGCCCCAGCAGTTGGCACCTGTGTTTCATCATCATCCGAGACGTGCTGCGATGGTCCTCCCATGCACTCATCTTGAAAGATAAGTGGTTGGGCATCGGTGCACTCAATCTCTTCCACTTCTGGGGCAGGGCTAAGTGGATGGCCCTGGGAAACCCTGCTAACAGAATCATCAAAAAGCAGAAGAGACTGCTGCATGACTTGGGGCTCAGACTGCTTGGCTGATTGGCAAGGGCTTGAGGTGAAAGACTGATGGACATCGGCTGCAGGTGCCAACTGTGGTCTTTCAGCAGGAGACTGGGTGGGAGACAATGTGAAGGAACTGGATCCACTGTCAGCCACCCAATCTACTATCGCCTGTACTTGTTCAGGCCTCACCATTCGTAGAGCCTCATTAGGCCCAACCAAATACTGCTGCAGGTTCTGTCGCCTACTCGCACCTGAGGAAGGGTTTTCACTTGTGCGTGTAGCTGGCACAGATCGACCACATCCTCTCCCTGCAACAAGAGCTCCACCAGCAGCACCACGACCTGGGTCACGTCCCTTATTTGAAGCTCTCCTCATATTTCTCAAATTAAGGATCTTGCCCTTAATGGGTGTTTAATTAATAATAGAATAGAACAACAGTATGTACAGGGTGTATCTCACACTCCGAGAACCAGACTAGGCCTCAATTAAAATAGTTTGCCCAAAATGGCTTTATTTCAAATACCTGAATAGAAGCCCTGTATATACAGGGTGTATCTCACACGGCCTGACCCACACTAGGCCTTAATTAAATTAGTTTGCCCAAAATGGCTGTATTTCAAATACCTGAATCAAACCCCTGTATTTAAAGGGTGTATCTCACACACCCTGAATCAGACTAGGCCTCAATTAAAGATTTGCGCAAATGGCGGTATTTAAAATATCTGAATAGAACCACACTATGTAAAGGCTGTATCTCACAATTACATATTCAGCAAAGGCTGCAAAATAAACTTTTTTTTGCCCAAATGGGTGTTAGTTTAATAACTGAATATGACAGCAGTATATAACCATGGAATTTCAAACGTGCTAATGCTGCAAGGCCTGAAAAATTGTGTATTTTGCCCCAAAAAGGGTGTTTTATTAATATAATAATATAATCCCTGTATATACAGGGTGTATCTCACACGGCCTGACCCACAGGCGTGTAGCTGGCACAGATCGACCACGTCCTCTCTTTGCAACAGGAGTTCCACCAGCAGCACCACGACCTGGGTCACGTCCCTTATTTGATGCTCTCCTCATATTTCTCGAATTTAGGATCTTGCCCTAAATGGGTGTTTAACCCTTTAGGGACCCATGACGTATCCTTACGGCATGGTTCCCGAGTCCTTAAGGGCCCATGACGTACCGGTACGTCATGTGTTGTTCCGATCACCGACGCCCGGCGGGCGGTGATCGGATCAAGGTGCCTGCTCAAATCATTGAGCAGGCACCTCGGCTAAATGCGCGGGGCGGTCCCGTGATCCCCCCCCCCCCGTGTTGGCGATCGCCGCAAACCACAGGTCAATTCAGACCTGTGGTTTGCGGCTTTTCTAAGTTGCGGCGGTGCCATCAGGTCCCAATGGGGCTGTGGGGGGGACCTGATGGCATGGAAGGCAGCGCGATGTCTAAGGAAGGCATCGCGCTGCCTTCCGGTGATGAGCCTGTGAGATCCAGCCCCGCTATCAAAGAATTGTGCCCAAAACGGCTTTATTTCAACTAACTGAATAGAAAGACAGTATGTAAAGGCGGTATATCACAATGACATCTGCAGAAAAGGCTGCCAACAATTTTTTTTTTGCCCAAACCAGTGTTCGTTTAATAAATGAATTTGACAGCAGTATATAACCCTGGAATTTCACACGTGCAGGTGCTGCAAGGCCAGAAAAATAGTGGAATCTGGCAAAAAAGTGTGTTTTTAAAAACCCAGAAAATGATGGCTGTATTTCTAGCTTAAATTGCACACTGACTAATCCAGATGTTGTATATTGCCAAAAAAGTGATTTTTTTTGGTAACAGAATATGAAAGCTGTATATATTAAACTTGAATTTAGCACTTGCAGATCTGGAAAATAGTGGGTTTTAGCAATTTTTTTTTTTTTTAAAACACTGAAAATGATGGCTGTATTTCTAGCTTAAATTGCACACTGATTAAGCCTGCAAATGCACCAGATATTGTAAATTGCCCAAAAAAATGGTGATTTTTTTTTACAAACTATTTGTGCTGTTTTTAAAGCTTGGATTTCAATGTCCCAAAAACTCAGATGCAGTGCTGGTGCACTGAGCTTGCATAAAATGGCCACCCCTGCCGCCCACCTAAACATTTTCGTCATTGTGCCCTGTAGTGTTGAGCGTGAATATTCGAATATCGAATTTTTTCAGCGAATATCGGCATTTCGATAATTCACGAATATTTCGAATATAGTGTTATATTGTTATATTTTTTTCTTTCCCACTTCCCAAAAGTAGTTCTTACCTGTCCTTAGGATTCCTGGCTTCCTGGCTGCTCCAGTCAGTGCCCGTTGCCGCTTCTGACGACTTCCGTGCTCATGGAGCATCCCCATCACCATGGGAACGTCTCCATACTAGAATGTACTGTCGGATTTGAGAATTACGTTGAAATCGCAATTCGATTAATTCAAGTTATAATAATCGAATTGCGATTTCAACTTAGCACTGCTATATTCCATATTCGTTAATTCTAGCCTAATATGGAATATAGCAGTGCTAAGTTGAAATCGCAATTCGATTATTATAACTTGAATTAATCTAATTGCTATTTCAACTTGGACCTGGTTTACTATGGTTGGCTTGGTAGAATTAGCCAATATGACGAATGTATTCGTCATATTCCTCAAAACAAAGATAACAAAGTATTCTCCATCTTCATTTTAGCTCCATATTTGTCAACTTCACTAATTCTAGCAATCAAATAGGAAAGTTGACTATAGAGACAGCTAAGTTTAATTCGCTATGCGATTATATTACTTTGATTGATTGAATAGTTAAATACTTGATTATTATAATGATTCTATTTATAAAAAAAAAAAAAAGCAAAGTAATATAATCGCATTGCGAATTAAACTTAGCTGTCTCTATAGTCAACCTACCTATTTGATTGCTAGAATTAGCGAGGTTGACGAATAGGTAGCTAAAACGAAGATGTAGAATACTTCGTTATCTTCGTTTTCAGGAATGCAAATGTTAACCCGAATGTTCGGGTTCGGGTCCGGGTTCCAAAAATCCTAAAGTTCGGTACAAACCCGAACTTTACAGTTCGGGTTCGCTCAACCCTGCTTAACACTAATTGTAAGTTTTGCCTTTGCTTCAGATGCATCCTTTGATTGGGATATATTTATCACCTCCCTAGAGGAGCCATGTGTTTGGTTTGCATATATTAGCTAGTACACACACAAGTATCTTCTGCGGGACATTGCACTATGGTAGGTGAGGTAGGACTGATCTGCTGCATAGGAAAACTATCATAACAAATAGCACGACTATGGAAATATACCTTACAGTCATAAATATAATCTGGCTCAAATATTGATAAATCTTTACATACAAAAATTTCAAATTGTACTAAAGACAGACATACATAATAGCTAATCCATAGCCAGCATTCCCCAAAAATGAACTGTTAAACAAATCTGGTTGTTTGAATGCATTTTACAGAAAGTGTTAATAATAGAGTGAGCCTGAGATGTGAAGGAGCGGGTGTTTATCCTGAGCTCTGAAGTGAAGTAAGGGTGCAGAGTGAGCATTGCCCCCACTCAGTTTATATGAAAATGTCAGGATACATATTGCAGCCACAGACTGGAGCAATTAATGACCACTCATGGAAAATTCTTTCTCCTTCTTTGACAAGCCAGGGGCTCCCACTTCCCCATCTTACTAGATGTTTCTGGCAGCGAGACTGCATGAAGGGCACTGACGATACTTCCTCCACCTTTACACATCCTCGCTGAGCGCTTGCCTGTCTCTGTGAATTAGGCTTACACTGCACAGGGGACACCAGGGCCTTATTAGCCGGACCTGTTAAAAGAGCACAACCTGGAGTAGTTTGCTTACCATATGCACAACTGCAGTATGAGCTGAAAGATTAAAAGCATTGGCAGTGGGAGCGCAGCCAAGATATAAAATACAAAAAGCATTTGTGCACATCCTAATGTCTGCAGCACAGCGGCTGAGCCTGAGACAGGAGCTGGGCCTGGAAAGACTTTCTGCAACCACTTTCCTTGTTTTATCACAGATTCTTTACAAAGAAAGAACACCTAAAATATTGAAGCCAGGGAGCAGTAACGACTGGATTCCTTCAGTGCAGTTTGGTGCAGTTGTGAGTGAGTGACTCGCGTTTTAGTTTCCGTTTGTGATCTCACAATAGGTCCAAAACGGATCAGTTTTGCCCTTTCATTAAGGATCCGCTCAGAATGTATTAGTTTCGGTCAGTTTGGCTCTGTTCCACCTCCATTCCATTTTGGTGTCCATCTGAGGAAACTCAGCCAAACGGATCCGTCCTGGCACACAATGTAAGTCAATGGGGACGGATCAGTTTTCACTGATACAATCTGGCACAATAGAAAATGGATCCGTCCTCCATTGACTTTCAATGGTGTTCAAGGCAGATCCGTTTTGGCTATGTTAAAGATAATTCAAAGGGATCCGTTCTGAACGGATGCATGCCGTTGTATTATCTGAATGGATGCGTTTGTGCAGATCCATGACGGACACGCGAGTGTGAAAGTAGCCTAGGCAGTAAAAATGACGGTATTAGTCCTCCTCGGGTCTTTCTCTAGATACTGTTTGCAATCTTTGCAAATAACCACAGGTGTGCAATACTGTTCTTATTGACTCTTTCTGCAATTCCCAGGCTGTGGGGTGTATATCTTAGATTCGGATGGCCAGTCCATCTTACAGTGTGGTGGGTGCCAAAGCAATATACTCTTTCAATAGCAATATCCTATTGCCATAAAGATGCACACCTTACTATCTGAATCCAGAACGGCCTTGAAATGTGACTCTAAACTTTCTGTGAATGTATGTTCTCTTTCCCTCAGGGGTAGTTTTTTATATAGTTGCTTTCAGGCAGCTTTCAATGACAGGAATGGTGTTTTCCTGGATCAGGCTTCTCTTCAAGTTTTTGTTTCAGGATCTCATACATACACGTGTTGCCTCTAGCTCTCATGAGTAGACACTTTCTGACCAGGGCGCAGGACCAGCCAACTACCCTGGATAACTAGGCTAACAATGCCAATGTTAACCAATTGTAGCCTGTACACAACCATTTGGATTGTACACAGCGCATAAGGAAATAAGTACTTCATCAATAAATCAGAACATTCAAATCTGTAGCATGAGATTAATTGTTTTGCATTAAATTTACCATTTGCAGTTATCCACTGGGCTACTGCACAGTTTTTCATGCATTTTTTTTCTGTTTACTCAAAGTCATGAGTAGACTGTAAAAGAAGGTGTCTAAAGGATCCTCCTTTCATTTTGGCTAAAATAATAAAGTCACACCTTATGTCTCATCACAGCCTTAAAGCATGCCGTAATAAAAAAATTAAAAAAAAGGTTGCATAATGGCTGTGCTTCTTTGTACAACAATAACTGTAAAGGAACAGTTATGTTTGGGCTTCCCTAATGTTATTTACAACCATATTACACCCTGTTTCAGCTGCACAGCTAGATGCATTTCACTCACAAACAGGGGGAATCTCCCTTCTACCCACACTGTACTGCTATGACATCCTTTCCCTTACTTTTCACTATGTTTGTTTTCAAGCTCCTGAACTCACAGAACAGTTAAGGAGGGATGAATATCACTTACAGACACACGGAAGGCTCCTGTGATGTCCAGATGCAGTGTAGAAGCAGTTGTTTTATCAGGTTCAGGAGCTTAGCTAGTTCTGACATGCTCCCACTTCCTCTCAGCTCAGTCTTCTGAGTCTCCATTACCAGGGATGGATCTTGTCTGACAACAGGCACTGGACTGCAACTTAGGTGGAAGTGAGAGCCCTAGTGACTTTACAGTTTTTTGTGTTTTTTTCAGGTGGATGCAGGCATATTTTTTAAATAAAGTGATTTAGAATTTTGCTAGTTACACAATTCTCTATTAAATGAAATGAAATTGTGAGAAAGTACAGTGACTCTTTAAGCTGCTGCTCTCTTACTATGCTTTTAAGCCACAGCTTGGTGTATCTATATAGCATACCGTACGTTCAGTGTAAGTGCACTGGCACACTACAATCGTTTCAAATGCTGCTATTCCTTTTAAGTATGCCCTTTTATTCCTGGATAGGTGAAAATACCAGTCAATAACCAGCATGTCCTGTAATCATCTTTATCTAATCTTTATCCTGTATGTGGATAACCACTCCTATCTGAACTGCCAGTCAATCCCACCTTTGTTGGCACAAAATCTCTGCATCTGATAAAAGTGTCTAATGACAGCTACCTAGTTTTCTGAGGATGACTTGCTTTTCATACAGGGGGAGATGGAAGTTGTGGCACTAATTGGAGTGGTGGTGGTACCTGTTGGTTGGGAGTAGTAGTAGTAGTAGTAGTACAAATAGCAGCACAGTTCCAAAGTATATTACAGTGTAGTATTTTCTCAACAGTTGTGTATAAGGCTACTTTCACACTCGCGTTTTAGTTTCCGTTTGTGATCTCACAATAGGTCCAAAACGGATCAGTTTTGCCCTTTCATTAAGGATCCGCTCAGAATGCATTAGTTTCGGTCAGTTTGGCTCTGTTCCACCTCCATTCCATTTTGGTGTCCATCTGAGGAAACTCAGCCAAACGGATCCGTCCTGGCACACAATGTAAGTCAATGGGGACGGATCAGTTTTCACTGAATCCCTACTTCTTCTCTACACCGTCCTGAGGTCAAGGAACTCCCTGGTGACTTGTAATATGATTATAATAGAGACAATATCTATCTATTATAAAGGATTATTTACATTCCTAAATCTTAGCATACATGGAAAAGTGAGTCTAGACTGCTTGTGTCCATATTTTCTTAAAAATGCTGCAGTTTTCTTAATGCTTATGTAGAAATTGATTTGAGTGTGTTTTGTCTAAAGACAGTTACATAGAAAAATAGTCGAACTAATTCTTGCTGTAATTCCTTCACTAGTAATTTTGCTTTACACTTTCATTTAACCATAAAAGGTGATTTCTTGGTTTCTGAAATTCTCTGTCCTCGTAAGAAATCTGTTGCCCTATATGAATGTCTTTATTAAGGCTTTCCTGTCCCTTTTTATCTTCCACTCAGCAGAGACATAGACCTTCATCTTCTTCAATTAGCTGCAAACCCTATTATCTCTCTTGCCACATCTCTGGCTTGGGTGAATGAGATAACTATTATTTCTTTGTGCCACTGGCATATTGCTCCTAGTACAGGAGCCTCATCAAGCAGGTAACGAAGCATTTTCAACAAGCTCCTTGGAGGAACGAGGCAGCAGATGAATGCCTCAATTGGATTTAATATCTTCTGACCTTACTATGCAAAACTAACCGGTTTAGGAATGTAACTAAATGAGACTGACAGTACCATTGTACTACACGTCTACTGTGATATATCATTGTTATTCTAAACTCACTAACACCATGGTGGGCAATAGAGCAGAGCCTATGACAGGGAATGTTCCACGGCACAGCTGCTTCCAGTGATATACTGTATACTGTAAATATTTCTCCACTGATAATTGAATTACCCTCTATTTTTGCATCGCTCAAGGAAAGCAAACACTCTGAAATGCATATCCAAATACTGCTACAAATAATGCCCCAGATTTACAAATCATAAAGATTGCATAAGCATAGATAGGCTGTCTAGACCTAAACCATATTTATCACAGTTGCTCAGGTTGGATGACAAATCTGGTGCAGGAATAGACAATTCTCTGACTATATACCAACCATTAGTCGGCAGATTTTTACACCAGAATTTTGGCACAAAACTGTGCGTCTTAGGCCCCACCATCTTAACTGCAAAGCTCTGCCCCTTTTGGTAAGCCCCATCCCCTTTTTGAGAATGTTGGAAAACAATGAAGAAACCTTAAATGCTTCAAATTCTGCCATTCTGTCCCACTTTTTTAGACACATTTTTGGAGCAGACATATTAGTATCTGGACTAGGCACCATTCAAGTCACAAACTGTATACATATAGGTGTGAATACAATAACTATGCTGGCTTGGCCAAGTGTGCATCTGTCCAAAAAAGTAGAAATGTGCGATAGCTGCTGAAATCTAACTGACCGAAACTTATCTCCCCTCAGGTGGCTGCAATACACATTAGATAGCTACCAAATTCAGTGGGTTTGGCTGAAAATTGCATGGTCAGCTTAATACAGTACTTAAAGAGTTACATTGAGAGGGTATTGCAGAAAACAAATGCTAAGTGGAGCTCTGCCCTGGTGTTGGTTCATAGTACCACAATGTGATGCTGGTAATTATATTCTGGTCCTTGTCTACCCTTCAACCTAACTGCTTCTCATTCCATTATTTGCTGATATTGGGTCTTTTGTGGAGAGAGGCAGCACTTTGCAGGTTAAAACTAACCACTGGGAAAAACATGGGACAACGCAAGTTGTAGACCCTTAGTCAATGAACCAGATATCAATAGCTTTGGCTGTCTAAAGTATTTACTTATTTAAGAAATCCACTATTTATGTAGTGGTCAAAAAGGGTCTAAAAGTGTAAAACTGGTGAGATACCTGATGAAGGAAACATTTTGAACAATGATAACTGGTTTCTTCACACTCGCTAACTACACCACTAGATTGAGGTGTCTGCACACATAGGACCAGGAAAAAAGTTAGTACATAGATCCAGAAACAACATCTGTAATAGAGATGAGCCAATTGGATTAATTATGAATTTCACGAAAAAATTTATCCTTTAAACTTATCAAACATATTGACAATTAGCTTGGGCAAATTGCTCAAAAACGGTGCCCAGAGCCATTTTACTGTGTAAATTGCCAGATAAAATGAAGATAATGGAGGATCACATGACCTTGGAAGGGAGCGAGGGGAAGGGCTTGCTCTGATTGGCTCAGGGGCTGACAGACAGCCTGATCAGGGAGCAGTATTCAGCCAGGTCCTTCTGTTCAGGAAGAGCCCGACACCATTCTATTCTCAGTTGTGAATGTGATAGCATGTGTTGTGGCTGTATCTGACGAAAAAACTATTGCAGTTATAAGCCAGTTACTAGGGGCACTATAGGGAGAGAATAGGGAGATATAATTGGATAGATGCATTATTAGTAATTGTGTTGTACTGTAATAACTAAATTAATATAGCAGTTTCATTCCACACATTTTATTACCATTTGAGTTTCACGTTTCGTCTTTTTGGAAGGTAAGGGACATTTAATTTTACCTCTGTCTTTCAATTACAGAAAAAAACAATTGCAATTTTGCTAGTACGCAGGGCGTAACTACCATAGCGGCAGACTATGCGACTGCTATGGGGCCCAGGGCAAGAGGGGGCCCAGTCTTAGTTTGGATTATCTCCTCTTCTACTGGAGGTGAAAACTTAGTCAGGATTCTATCCCTCTAAAGGAACAACTTTTAGGAAATGAGGTAGTGGAAAAATGGCCTGAGTGGGGGGCCTGGTTTGATCCTTGATATGGGGCCCTTACTTCTCTATGTACGCCACTGCTAGTACAGTTTAATAATCTGTATCCCAAACATGTGCCTTTATATTTGTAGGCCTCATAATAAAATGTATGGTAAACAGAAGTGTAAAAAATTCCTATGCCTCAACATCTGAGTGTCAGAATATGGGCAGAAGTGCAAACATCAGTAAAGTGTCAGGGAGGCTGAGGACTCTGAGGATGATTGTGTTTTGGAAAGGACCAGGGAGTCAGTTTGGGGTGCTGAGGAGGAGGAGACATCAGAGGAGGAAGGTGGTGGCCATGGCAATAAAGACCAGAAGCTATGTACAGCCAGAACCTCCCAAAAAACAGCCAGGGACAGATCTGCTTATATATGGTCAGCTCAGGAACAGTGATGGCCAGTTCGCAGTGCTCGCCGACGAATACATGTGATCTGCCATCTTTATTCCCAAGTCCAGCGATGCAGAGGTAAGTCCTTACCTGTGCCTGCGCCGCGAGCCGCTCTGAAAGATATGCGGTCACCGGGAGCAGGCAGTTCTGAGAACAGCCCGATGAAGGCTGTTCTCGAAACTGCCTGCTCCCGGTGACCGCATGTGCTTCAGAGCGGCTCGCGGCGCAGGCACAGGTAAGGACTTACCTCTGCATCGCCGGACTTGGGAATAAAGATTGCAGATCGCATGTGTTCGTCGGCGAACACTGCGAAATGGCCATCACTGCTCAGGAACTGGTGATTTTACTGATACTGTGGGTGCAGGCTCAAACTGTGCCAGATCTAAGCCAAGCACTGTGCGAGTATCAGTGGGCTGCATTTCTTTTCCAGACGGCTAGCACACAAAACTATTGCTGTGTGCTAGATCTGCAAGATTAAAGAGGACCTTTCACTACTCCTGACATGCCTGTTTTAATAGCTTCATGTGTTCCACATGTAATAGCAATTCTGGAACATCTACTCTGGCTCTATGTTGTGCCATTCCTTTATTACTTCTACTAGAAGTTATGAATTAATTACTATTAGCCTTCAGTAAGGGTACAGAGGGGAGGTAACCAGTTGGGGGGGTGTACCTGCACAAATTCACTCTATCCAATCAGTGCCACCATTTTCAGACTCTGCAGGTACACACCCCCAACTGGTTAACACCCCTCTGTACCCTTACTGCAGACTGCTAGCAATTCATTCATAACTTCTAGTAGACATAATAGAGGAATAGCACAACATAGAGCCATAAGAATAGATGTTCCAGAATTGTAATTACATAGGGAATGCATGAAGCTATTAAAATAGGCGTGTCGGGAGTGGTGAAAGGTCATCTTTAAAATAAGCCATGCCCATGGGCGTTCATACACAAACATAGGTACCAGGGTTCTATTGCAACACATAAGGCACATCACCAGATCCTGTGGGAGAATAGAAGTAACCAGCATTCTAAATCATAACAAGTCTGTTCTCCTCCCATTCTTCTTTGTGGAAGTGAGGCCACATCCACAAGTAGTCATTCATGTGTCTGTGGCATCATCATCATCATCTGCTTCTTCTCCTGTTCAGACTCCACTTCGTCCTCCTCTCCATCATCAGCTATGGATAGGGAATGTGTAGCCAGGAAACAACTTTAGACATCCAGCAATCTGCTCAATCCCACCTGGCCAAGTTGCAGTAGCTGCTGTGTTACTTGTAGATATTGCTGCCTTTATGAAACTGATGGTGTGTGCTCAGCCTCACTGAAAAATACCTAGCCACTATTATTTCTCAAAGCCACCCCTACCTTGTACTTTCACGGCAGAGAATGTGGGCCACTTCTTGCAATTGTCGCTGGCCACTATGGACACCTGGAGCAGATTCTGTGGGCAGGGGAAGGCTGGGAACTTAAAATAGCCCTGGAAAAAAAATGAAAAAAACGAAAACTAGCCCCAGTGTTGTAGGTGGTTCCAAATTGACAGAAGGCAGGCCAACACAAGTTGTCAGGGTTATCAATACCATGGTGCAGCACAGAATACCATCCCAAACAACCAAATACTACAATGCAGCACAAAATACCTCCCCATATGCTGTTCCTCCATGGTGGCCATCAATAGCTGTCACATTCTGTCCCTCTCCTCCTCCAATTGTCCCTAATATGGATATGGAGCATG
The DNA here is from genome assembly GCF_905171765.1 of Bufo bufo. Taxonomy (NCBI): domain Eukaryota; kingdom Metazoa; phylum Chordata; class Amphibia; order Anura; family Bufonidae; genus Bufo; species Bufo bufo. Next base: position 86,187,277 of record NC_053396.1, read on the forward strand.
GAGCTTAGGAGATGAGATGTGAGCGACAACACCAAGACAGCCCAACCTCCAGCATGCTGACTGGACTTCTAATAATGACCCCTATAGTGCCTCCAATAGTATGTACCCGGCCAGCGGAAGTGAAGAGGGCTCGGATGGCCCTGTTGGCCTTGGCCCACTGGGAAAAATCCCTGTAGCATCCAGGGTCAGTCCTCCCCTGGCTGTGGGCAGGGATAGTACATGTCTTTCACAGCCTACTGAGTCAAAGTTTAGTGTAGGAGCAACAATACAGCACCACAGGAAAGAGGCCAGGTCCTATTGATACCTCCACATTTGTTGTCAAAAGGCTGCTATACAGACAGATAGAATGCCGAATCCCCCGGAATGCGGTAACACCGTGTCCTTCCTCTCCTCTTCACAGGAACCGCTCAGGTATTTATTAACCCACGGACGGCTTCAGATTTTATATTCCCCACCTTATGAAGAAAATTAACAAGGCATAGATCCACTAAAAACTTTTTACCAAAGCACTTAATTTACTTACAAGATTCTTGTTTATTTGCACATAAATCCTATACAATACCCAACCCGGGTTTCTCTCCGCTTCATCTATGATGCCCAGGAGCAGTTCCTGTGAAGAGGAGAGGAAGGATATGGTGTTACCACATTTCGGGGGATTCGGCGTTCTGTCTGTATAGCAGCCTTTTGACTGTATCGTGGCGTGGATCCAAAACTATTTATTACATACAAAGAGGAGAATTTGGATAGTCTCCATACATGGATCCTGCAGCAAAATAGAGATACCCACCCAGGCACAATCAAGTAACTTTTTGGCACCTTCACATTTGTGTTGGTCTGGTTCCCACATCCATAGACATCCTCCTGTCTCTAACAGAAGCAGGGCAGAGATTTGCTTTCACTGCCTCTCCCTGCTATCATATATATAAAGTAAAGCTGCATCCTAGCCAACTCCAACTGGACAAAGTGGTCAGAGACAATGGCAGGAGCAGAGTGGCGATGCTGCATTTGGGTAAAATAACACATGCTTCCTGCAAGGTGCACATGATTAATTTAGTTTGTGGAACACTTTGAAAAAGTATAGTGGCTTGTATTTCAGCCATTCTTATATGGCAAGGAATTCCCTTGCAGCGCCAGAACGATCTGCCGTTGCACCGCTTGATCCACAATGTATCAACTCACTGGAATTTCACCTAGCATAAGCTAGAGCGCCTATACAAGCAACAGAAAAAGGTGAATGATTCTATCACGCATCAGATTAAGGCAGCAGGAAGCATGTGTTGTTTTGAGGTTAGACAGTAAGATGTTATCACAGACGCATGTTGCGTAATGAGGTCCTTCAAAGAGACCATCAAATTTGGCAGTACGGATATCTATGCCATCCTCCTGATATTTATCTTAGAGCAGGCGCTCATGCTGATGCAACAAGGATGGCGGAGGCAAAAGTAGGTTTCAGTGAACAGATGCGTTTCTGACCAGGAGACCTAGCATCATGTGCCATACTGTATGTCTTCTACTGTTGTCGCCACTGCTTCATCTGCTACTCCCCGCTTCTTATCCCTTTAATTTCCTCTATTGCCAATACCACTACCTCTACACAGCTGCCACTACTTCAACTATTGCCCCAACACAGCCACACACACATCTTCTTACTGCCTTGTCTATTCCATGCTGTGATATTACTGCTGGCATTACTACTGCTGCCACTATTACTACTGTACGCCTCACCCTTTACACTATTACCCCTACATACCTCACCCTTTCTACACCCACACTGTACTGATGCTGCTACCAAATAAAAGGGACATTTCTTTCCAGGCTTTTTCAATTTCAGAACAAGCCACAGTTTCTTCTGACAATTATTGCTTTTGTGTTTATAAATACGGGCAGGTATTGTGCCCCTTTTAATTTTGGACACTTATGCAGAACAAGCCACTGTTTCTCCTGACATGCGTGAATATTAGCGATGAGTGAAATAGTTCCTACCGCTACGTTTGAATCCGCTTCATCCCTCTACTGCCGGTAAATAGCATTTTCCCTATGTGGTGAGATAAAAGTGGCCACGGAACTGAATACAAAATGTTAATATTGCACATGCACTGTAACTGCGAGTATAAGTGAATACCCTCATTCACAAATCGAAACTTGGATTTGTAATTGATTATGATGCATGCCACAATCCTGGGTTTGGATTCGTAAATGGCAAGGTAATCAGAGCACATTTTTATTGTGTAAAATTTATCCGGCCAGAAATCAAATAATACATTCAATCGGACACATAACAAATTTCAAGAGGTCCGGTCAGGTCTAGTCTGTTAGGTACTCATCATAATTATATTAATATAGAATTTATGCAATAAAAGAGACACAAAGACAGCAATTTATAGTCAAGAGATGGATTAGTGTCACAGTAGAATTGCATGATATAAAAATACATCAAGAGTCACATCTGTTCTATCAAACATGCCTGATTTTCCTTATAAAAAAAATCTGTATTTCTAAGAAGTTTTGAAGGTCACATTGATTGATGTATTTAAAGTGATTGAGAAACAAGGACATTGAAGGACATGGTAATTAACCTAATTTCTGTCAAACTCAAATATAATGTTAGCAGAACATTACTGGCTTTACTAAAGTTGCTATGTAGATGTGTTACAAAAAAGACTCAACGCTGGGTTATTCATTTCACTTTAGTAACTTTTCTATTTTCTCCAATTATCATTATTTACAAAACAGTAGGTAGAAGATGTTTGGTCCATCAATATAGCTTGAGAAGGCAAGGTATGGCACAAGATTAACTCATTAATAGAAAGTACTGTAGAATAGCAACATAAAGAGAATGTTGTCGTGGATCACAATATAAAGTCTAGAATTACATTATTCCTGTCAATTTATCAGACCATACAATAATTTTTAAACTTTCACATTTGACATTGAAAATGATGTCATGATTGTATCTTTGCTTATAATAGTCTTTAGAAAAAAACATTTCATGTATGCTCAGCTTGATGGAATTGTATTGAGGTTAGTTCCTGCTGTTATGAATAGAGTTGCGCGAACCCGAACTGTAAAGTTCGGGTTCGTACCGAACTTTAGGGTTTTCGGCACCCGGACCAGAATCCGAACATTTATGTAAAAGTTCGGGTTCGGTTTTTCGGCAAATTTTATGACGCTTTTTAAAAGGCTGCAAAGCAGCCAATCAACAAGCGTCATACTACTTGCCCCAAAAGACCATCACAGCCATGCCTACTAATGGCATGGCTGTGATTGGCCAACTGCAGCATGTGACCCAGCCTCTATTTAAGCTGGAGTCATGTAGCGCCGCCTATCACTCTGCTTGGATTAGTGTAGTGAGAGGCTGCAGGTGCTGTGAGGGAGAGATCAGGGAGAAATCTTATCAAGAACTGGCTTATGGACTCAACGATCTACAAAAAAAGTGTTTTGTGGGTGCAGTGCACAATTTTTTTAAGCCTGCCCTGAGCCAACTGTTGCTGAAAACAAACTTTTTTTTCTTCAGTACAGCTTTGGCATACTGGGGTGAAAAAACCCTCTAATATACTGCACATCTGGGATTACACAAGCATAAATCACTGTCACATTTAGGACAGAAATACAGCTTTTTGGTTAGGGTGAAAAAAACCTTTAATATACTGCACATCTAGGATTACACGTGCATAAGTCACTGTCATATTCTGGACAGAAATACAGCTTTTTGGTTAGGGTGAAAAAACCTTCTAATATACTGCACATCTGAGATTAGACAAGCATAAGTGACTGTCACGTTTAGGACAGAAATACAGCTTTTTGGTTAGGGTGAAAAAACCCTCTAATATACTGCACATCTGTGATTACACGTGCATAAGTCAATGTCACATTTAGGACAGAAATACAGCTTTTTGGTTAGGGTGAAAAAACACTCTAATATAATGCACATCTGGGATTAGACAAGCATAAGTGACTGTCACATTAAGGACAGAAATACAGCTTTTTGGTTAGGGTGAAAAAACCCTCTAATATACTGCACATCTGGGATTAGACAAGACTAAGTGACTGTCACATTTGGGACAGAAATACAGCTTTTTGGATAGGGTGAATAAACCCTCTAATATAGTGCACATCTGGAATTACACGTGCATAAGTCAATGTCACATTTAGGACAGAAATACAGCTTTTTGGTTAGGGTGAAAAAACCCTCTAATATACTGCACATCTGGGATTAGACAAGCATAAGTGACTGTCACATTTAGGACAGAAATACAGGTTTTTGGTTAGGGTGAAAAAACTCTCTAATATACTGCACATCTGGGATTAGACAAGCATAAGTGACTGTCACATTTAGGACAGAAATACAGCTTTTTGGTTAGGGTGAATAAACCCTCTAATATACTGCACATCTGTGATTACACGTGCATAAGTCAATGTCACATTTAGGACAGAAATACAGCTTTTTGGTTAGGGTGAAAAAAACCTCTAATATACTGCACATCTGTGATTACACGTGCATAAGTCACTATCACATTTTGGCCATAAATACGGCTTTGGCATACTAGGGTGAAAAAAACCTCTAATATACTGCACATCTGGGATTAGACGTGCATAAGTCACTGTCACATTTAGGACAGAAATACAGCTTTTTGGTTAGGGTGAATAAACCCTCTAATATACTGCACATCTGTGATTACACATGCATAAGTGACTGTCAAATTTAGGACAGAAATACAGCTTTTTGGTAAGGGTGAAAAAACCCTCTAATATACTGCACATCTGGGATTACACGTGCATAAGTCAATGTCACATTTAGGACAGAAATACAGCTTTTTGGTTAGGGTGAAAAAACCCTCTAATATACTGCACATCTGGGATTACACATGCATAAGTCACTGTCACATTTAGGCCATAAATATGGCTTTGGCATACTGGGGTGAAAAAACCCTCTAATATACTGCACATCTGGGATTACACGTGCATAAGTCACTGTCACATTTAGGACAGAAATACAGCTTTTTGATTAGGGTGAAAAAAACCTCTAATATACTGCAAATCTGAGATTAGACAAGCATAAGTGACTGTCATGTTTAGGACAGAAATACAGCTTTTTGGTTAGGGTGAAAGAACCCTCTAATATACTGCACATCTGGGATTACACGTGCATAAGTCACTTTCACATTTAGGACAGAAATACAGCTTTTTGGTTAGGGTGAAAAAACCCTCTAATATACTGCACATCTGGGATTAGACAAGCATAAGTGGCTGTCACATTTAGGACAGAAATATAGCTTTTTGGTAAGGGTGAATAAACCCTCTAATATACTGCACATCTGGGATTACACGTGCATAAGTCACTGTCACATTTAGGCGATAAAAACGACTTTGGCCTACTGGGTTGAAAAAAACCTTTAATATACTGCACATCTAAGATTACACGTGCATAAGTCACTGTCACATTTAGGACAGAAATACAGCTTTTTGGTTAGGGTGAAAAAACCCTCTAATATACTGCACATCTGTGATTACACGTGCATGAGTCACTGTCACATTTAGACCATAAATACGGCTTTGGCATACTGGGGTGAAAAAACCCTCTAATAGACTGCACATCTGGGATTACACGTGCATAAGTCACTGTCACATTTAGGACAGAAATACAGCTTTTTGGTTAGGGTGAAAAAACCCTCTAATATACTGGACATCTGGGATTAGACAAGCGTAAGTGACTGTCACATTTAGAACAGTAATACAGCTTTTTGGTTAGGATGAAAAAACCCTCTAATATACTGCACATCTGGGATTAGACAAGCATAAGTGACTGTCACATTTAGGACAGAAATACAGCTTTTTGGTTAGGGTGAAAAAACCCTCTAATATACTGCACATCTGTGATTACACATGCATAAGTCACTGTCACATTTCAGGCAGAAATACAGCTTTGTGGTAAGGGTGAAAAAACCCTCTAATATACTGCACATCTGTGATTACACATGCATAAGTCACTGTCACATTTAGGACAAAAAATATAGCTTTTTGGTTAGGTTGAAAAAACCCTCTAATATACTGCTCATCTGGGATTACACGTGCATAAGTCCCTATCACATTTTGGCCATAAATACGGCTTTGGCATTCTGGGGTGAAAAAAACCTCTAATATACTGCACATCTGGGATTATACGTGCATAAATCACTGTCACATTTAGGACAGAAATACAGCTTTTTGGTTAGGGTGAAAAAACCCTCTAATATACTTCACATCTGTGATTACACGTGCAAAAGTTACTGTCACATTTAGGCCATAAATACGGCTTTGGCATACTGGGGTGAAAAAACCTTTTAATATACTGCACATCTGTGATTACACATGCATAAGTCACTATCACATTTTTGCCATAAATACGACTTTGGCATACTGGGGTGAAAAAAACCTCTAATATACTGCACATCTGAAATTGTACGTGCATAAGTCACTGTCACATTTAGGACAGAAATACAGCTTTTTGGTTAGGGTGAAAAAACCTCTAATATACTGCACATCTGGGATTAGACAAGCATAAGTGAATGTCACATTTAAGACAGAAATACAGCTTTTTGGTTAGGGTGAAAAAAACCTCTAATATGCTGCACATCTGTGATTAAACGTGCATAAGTCATTGTCACATTTAGGACAGAAATACAGCTTTTTGGTAAGGGTGAAAAAACCCTCTAATGTACTGCACATCTGTGATTACACATGCATAAGTCACTGTCACATTTAGGACAGAAATATAGCTTTTTGGTTAGGGTGAAAAAACCCTCTAATATACTGCACATCTGTCATTACACGTGCATAAGTCACTATCAAATTTTGGCCATAAATATGGCTTTGGCATACTGGGGTGAAAAAAACTTCTAATATACTGCACATCTGGGATTACACGTGCATAAATCACTGTTACATTTAGGACAGAAAAACAGCTTTTGGTTAGGGTGAAAATACCATCTAATATACTGCACATCTTGGATTACACATGCATAAGTGACTGTCACATTTAGGACAGAAATACAGCTTTTTGGTTAGGGTGAAAAAACACTCTAATATACTGCACATCTGGGATTACACGTGCATAAATCACTGTCACATTTAGGCCATAAATACGGCTTTGGCATGCTGGGGTTAAAAAACCCTCTAATATACTGCACATCTGTGATTACAAGTGCATAAGTAACTGTCACATTTTGGACAGAAATAAATCTTTTTGGATAGGGTGACAAAACCCTCTAATATACTGCACATCTCAGATTACACGTGCATAAGTCACTGTCACATTTAGGCCATAAATACGGCTTTGGCATACTGGGGTGAAAAAACCCTCTAATATACTGCACATCTGGGATTACACGTGCATAAGTCACTGTCACATTAAGGACAGAAATACAGCTTTTTGGTTATTGTGAAAAAACCCTCTAATATACTGCACGTCTGGGATTAGACAAGCATAAGTGACTATCACATTTAGGACAGAAATACAGCTTTTTGGTTAGGGTGAAAAAACCCTCTAATATACTGCACATCTGTGATTACACGTGCATAAGTCACTGTCACATTTAGGACAGAAATACAGCTTTTTGGTTAGGGTGAAAAAACCCTCTAATATACTGTACATCTGTGATTACACGTGCATAAATCACTATCACATTTTGGCCATAAATACGGCTTTGGCATACTGGGGTGAAAAAAACCTCTAATATACTGCACATCTGGGATTACACGTGCATAAATCACTGTCACATTTAGGACAGAAATACAGCTTTTTGGTTAGGGTGAAAAAAACCTCTAATATACTGCACATCTGGGATTAGACAAGCATAAGTGACTATTACATTTAGGACAGAAATACAGCTTTTTCTTTAGGGTAAAAAAACCCTCTAATATACTGCACATCTGTGATTACACGTGCATAAGTCACTGTCACATTTAGGACAGAAATACAGCTTTTTGGTTAGGATGAAAAAACCCTCTAATATACTGCACATCTGTGATTACACGTGCATAAGTCACTGTCACATTTAGGACAGAAATACAGCTTTTTGGTTAGGGTGAAAAAACCCTCTAATATACTGCACATCTGTGATTACACGTGCATAATTCACTATCACATTTTGGCCATAAATACGGCTTTGGCATACTGGGGTGAAAAAACCCTCTAATATACTGCACATCTAAGATTACACGTGCATAAGTCACTGTCACATTTAGGACAGAAATACTGCTTTTTGATTAGGGTGAAAAAACCCTCTAATATACTGCATATCTGTGATTACACATGCATAAGTTATTGTCGCATTTAGGGATAAATACGGCTTTGGCATACTGGGGGGAAAAAACCCTCTAATATACTGCACATCTGGGATTACACGTGCATAAGTCACTGTTACATTTAGGACAGAAATACAGCTTTTTTGATTAGGGTGAAAAAACCCTCTAATATTCTGCACATCTGTGATTACACGTGCATAAGTCATTGTCACATTTAGATCATAAATATGGCTTTGGCATACTGGGGTGAAAAACCCTCTAATATACTGCACATCTGGGATTACACGTGCATAAGTCACTGTCATATTAAGGACAGAAATACAGCTTTTTGGTTAGGGTGAAAAAACCCTCTAATATACTGCACATCTGTGATTACACGTGCATAAGTCACTGTCACATTTTGGCCAGAAATACAGCTTTGGCATACTGGGGTGAAAAACCCCTCTAATATGCTGCACATCTGGGATTTCACATGCATAAGTCCCTGTCACATTTAGGACAGAAATACAGCTTTTTGGTTAGGGTGAAAGAACCCTCTAATATACTGCACATCTGGGATTACACGTGCATAAGTCACTGTCACATTTAGGACAGAAATACAGCTTTTTGGTTAGGTTGCAAAAACCCTCTAATATACTGCACATCTGGGATTACACGTGCATAAGTCACTGTCACATTTAGGACAGAAATACAGCTTTTTGTTTAGGGTGATAAAAAACTCTAATATACTGCACATCTGGGATTAGACAAGCAAAAGTGACTGTCACATTTAGGATAGAAATACAGCTTTTTGGTTAGGATGAAAAAGCCCTCTAATATACTGCATATCTGGGATTAGACAAGCATAAGTCACTGTCACATTTAGGACAGAAATACAGCTTTTTGGTTAGGGTGAAAAAACCCTCTAATATACTGCACATCTGTGATTACACGTGCATAAGTCACTGTCACATTTAGGACAGAAATACAGCTTTTTGGTTAGGGTGAAAAAACCCTCTAATATACTGTACATCTGTGATTACACGTGCATAAATCACTATCACATTTTGGCCATAAATACGGCTCTGGCATACTGGGGTGAAAAAAACCTCTAATATACTGCAGATCTGGGATTACACGTGCATAAATCACTGTCACATTTAGGACAGAAATACTGCTTTTTGGTTAGGGTGAAAAAACCCTCTAATATGCTGCACATCTGTGATTACACATGCATAAGTCACTGTCACATTTAGGACAGAAATATAGCTTTTTGGTTAGGGTGAAAAAACCCTCTAATATACTGCACATCTGTCATTACACATGCATAAGTCACTATCAAATTTTGGCCATAAATACGGCATTGGCATACTGGGGTGAAAAAAACCTCTAATATACTGCACATCTGGGATTACAGGTGCATAAATCACTGTCACATTTAGGACAGAAATACTGCTTTTTGGTTATGGTGAAAAAACCCTCTAATATACTGTACATCTGTGATTACACGTGCATAAATCACTATCACATTTTGGCCATAAATACGGCTCTGGCATACTGGGGTGAAAAAAACCTCTAATATACTGCAGATCTGGGATTACACGTGCATAAATCACTGTCACATTTAGGACAGAAATACTGCTTTTTGGTTAGGGTGAAAAAACCCTCTAATATGCTGCACATCTGTGATTACACACGCATAAGTCACTGTCACATTTAGGCCATTAATACGGCTTTGGCAAACTGGGGTGAAAAAACCCTCTAATATACTGCAAATCTGTGATTACACGTGGATAAGTCACTGTTACATTTAAGACAGAAATACAGCTTTTTGGTTAGGGTGAAAAAACCCTCTAATATACTGCACATCTGGGATTACACGTGCATAAGTCACTGTCACATTTAGGCCATAAATATGGCTTTGGCATACTGGGGTGAAAAAACCCTCTAATATACTGCACATCTGGGATTACACGTGCATAAGTCACTGTCACATTTAGGACAGAAATACAGCTTTTTGTTTAGGGTGAAAAAAACCTCTAATATAATGCACATCTTGGATTAGACAAGCATAAGTGACTATTACATTTAGTACAGAAATACAGCTTTTTCTTTAGGGTGAAAAAACCCTCTAATATACTGCACATCTGTGATTACACGTGCATAAGTCACTGTCACATTTAGGACAGAAATACAGCTTTTTGGTTAGGATGAAAAAACCCTCTAATATACTGCACATCTGTGATTACACGTGCATAAGTCACTGTCACATTTAGGACAGAAATACAGCTTTTTGGTTAGGGTGAAAAAACCCTCTAATATACTGCACATCTGTGATTACACGTGCATAATTCACTATCACATTTTGGCCATAAATACGGCTTTGGCATACTGGGGTGAAAAAACCCTCTAATATACTGCACATCTAAGATTACACGTGCATAAGTCACTGTCACATTTAGGACAGAAATACTGCTTTTTGGTTAGGGTGAAAAAACCCTCTAATATACTGCATATCTGTGATTACACATGCATAAGTTACTGTCGCATTTAGGCCATAAATACGGCTTTGGCATACTGGGGGGAAAAAACCCTCTAATATACTGCACATCTGGGATTACACGTGCATAAGTCACTGTTACATTTAGGACAGAAATACAGCTTTTTTGATTAGGGTGAAAAAACCCTCTAATATACTGCACATCTGTGATTACACGTGCAAAAGTCACTGTCACATTTAGGACAGAAATACAGCTTTTTGGTTAGGGTGAAAAAACTCTCTAATATACTGCACATCTGGGATTAGACAAGCATAAGTGAATGTCACATTTAAAACAGAAATACAGCTTTTTGGTTAGGGTGAAAAAACCCTCTAATATACTGCACATCTGTGATTACACGTTCATAAGTCACTGTCACATTTTGGCCAGAAATACAGCTTTGGCATACTGGGTTGAAAAACCCCTCTAATATGCTGCACATCTGGGATTTCACATGCATAAGTCCCTGTCACATTTAGGACAGAAATACAGCTTTTTGGTTAGGGTGAAAGAACCCTCTAATATACTGCACATCTGGGATTACACGTGCATAAGTCACTGTCACATTTAGGACAGAAATATAGCTTTTTGGTTAGGGTGAAAAAACACTCTAATATACTGCACATCTGTCATTACATGTGCATAAGTCACTATCAAATTTTGGCCATAAATACGGCTTTGGCATACTGGGGTGAAAAAAACCTCTAATATACTGCTCATCTGGGATTACACGTGCATAAATCACTGTTACATTTAGGACAGAAAAACAGCTTTTGGTTAGGGTGAAAATACCCTCTAATATACTGCACATCTTGGATTACACATGCATAAGTGACTGTCACATTTAGGACAGAAATACAGCTTTTTGGTTAGGGTGAAAAAACACTCTAATATACTGCACATCTGGGATTACACGTGCATAAGTCACTATCACATTTTGGCCATAAATACGGCTTTGGCATACTGGGGTGAAAAAAACCTCTAATATACTGCACATCTGGGATAACACGTGCATAAATCACTGTCACATTTAGGACAGAAATACTGCTTTTTGGTTATGGTGAAAAAACCCTCTAATATACTGCACATCTGTGATTACACACGCATAAGTCACTGTCACATTTAGGCCATTAATACGGCTTTGGCATACTGGGGTGAAAAAACCCTCTAATATACTGCACATCTGGGATTACACGTGCATAAGTCACTGTTACATTTATGACAGAAATACAGCTTTTTGGTTAGGGTGAAAAAACCCTCTAATATACTGTACATCTGGGATTACACGTGCATAAGTCACTGTCACATTTAGGCCATAAATATGGCTTTGGCATACTGGGGTGAAAAAACCCTCTAATATACTGCACATCTGGGATTAGACAAGCATAAGTGACTATTACATTTAGGACAGAAATACAGCTTTTTCTTTAGGGTGAAAAAACCCTCTAATATACTGCACATCTGTGATTACACGTGCATAAGTCACTGTCACATTTAGGACAGAAATACAGCTTTTTGGTTAGGATGAAAAAACCCTCTAATATACTGCACATCTGGGATTACACGTGCATAAATCACTGTCACATTTAGGACAGAAATACTGCTTTTTGGTTAGGATGAAAAAACCCTCTAATATGCTGCACATCTGGGATTTCACATGCATAAGTCCCTGTCACATTTAGGACAGAAATACAGCTTTTTGGTTAGTGTGAAAAAACCCTCTAATATACTGCACATCTGGGACTAGACAAGCATTAGTGACTGTCACATTTAGGACAGAAATACAGCTTTTTGGTTAGGGTGAAAAAACCCTCTAATATACTGCACATCTGGGATTAGACAAGCAAAAGTGACTGTCACATTTAGGATAGAAATACAGCTTTTTGGTTAGGGTGAAAAAAACTCTAATAAACTGCACATCTGGGATTAGACAAGCATAAGTGAATGTCACATTTAGAACAGAAATACAGCTTTTTGGTTAGGGTGAAAAAACCCTCTAATATACTGCACATCTGTGATAACACGTGCATAAGTCACTGTCACATTTTGGCCAGAAATACAGCTTTGGCATACTGGGGTGAAAAAACCCTCTAATATGCTGCACATCTGTGATTTCACATGCATAAGTGACAGTCACATTTAGGACAGAAATACAGCTTTTTGGTTAGGGTGAAAGAACCCTCTAATATACTGCACATCTGGGATTACATGTGCATAAGTCACTGTCACATTTAGGACAGAAATACAGCTTTTTGGTTAGGGTGAAAAAACCCTCTAATATACTGCACATCTGTGATTACACGTGCATAATTCACTATCACATTTTGGCCATAAATACGGCTTTGGCATACTGGGGTGAAAAAACCCTCTAATATACTGCACATCTAAGATTACACGTGCATAAGTCACTGTCACATTTAGGACAGAAATACTGCTTTTTGGTTAGGGTGAAAAAACCCTCTAATATACTGCATATCTGTGATTACACATGCATAAGTTACTGTCGCATTTAGGGATAAATACGGCTTTGGCATACTGGGGGGAAAAAACCCTCTAATATACTGCACATCTGGGATTACACGTGCATAAGTCACTGTTACATTTAGGACAGAAATACAGCTTTTTTGATTAGGGTGAAAAAACCCTCTAATATACTGCACATCTGTGATTAAACGTGCATAAGTCACTGTCACATTTAGGTCATAAATATGGCTTTGGCATACTGGGGTGAAAAACCCTCTAATATACTGCACATCTGGGATTACACGTGCATAAGTCACTGTCACATTTAGGACAGAAATACAGCTTTTTGGTTAGGGTGAAAAAACCCTCTAATATACTGCACATCTGTGATTACACGTGCATAAGTCACTGTCACATTTTGGCCAGAAATACAGCTTTGGCATACTGGGGTGAAAAAACCCTCTAATATGCTGCACATCTGGGATTTCACATGCATAAGTCCCTGTCACATTTAGGACAGAAATACTGCTTTTTGGTTAGGGTGAAAGAACCCTCTAATATACTGCACATCTGGGATTACACGTGCATAAATCACTGTCACATTTAGGACAGAAATACAGCTTTTTGGTTAGTGTGAAAAAACCCTCTAATATACTGCACATCTGGGACTAGACAAGCATTAGTGACTGTCACATTTAGGACAGAAATACAGCTTTTTGGTTAGGGTGAAAAAACCCTCTAATATACTGCACATCTGGGATTAGACAAGCAAAAGTGACTGTCACATTTAGGATAGAAATACAGCTTTTTGGTTAGGGTGAAAAAAACTCTAATAAACTGCACATCTGGGATTAGACAAGCATAAGTGAATGTCACATTTAGAACAGAAATACAGCTTTTTGGTTAGGGTGAAAAAACCCTCTAATATACTGCACATCTGTGATAACACGTGCATAAGTCACTGTCACATTTTGGCCAGAAATACAGCTTTGGCATACTGGGGTGAAAAAACCCTCTAATATGCTGCACATCTGTGATTTCACATGCATAAGTCACTGTCACATTTAGGACAGAAATACAGCTTTTTGGTTAGGATGAAAAAACCCTCTAATATACTGCACATCTAAGATTACACGTGCATAAGTCACTGTCACATTTAGGACAGAAATACAGCTTTTTGGTTAGTGTGAAAAAACCCTCTAATATACTGCACATCTGTGATTACACGTGCATAAGTCACTATCAAATTTGGCCATAAATACGGCTTTGGCATACTGGGGTGAAAAAACACTCTAATATACTGCACATCTGAGATTACAGTCACTGTCACATTTAGGACAGAAATACAGCTTTTTGGTTAGGGTGAAAAAACCCTCTAATATACTGCACATCTGTGATTACACATGCATAAGTTACTGTCGCATTTAGGCCATAAATACGGCATTGGCATACTGGGGTGAAAAAACCCTCTAATATACTGCACATCTGGGATTACACGTGCATAAGTCACTGTTACATTTAGGACAGAAATACAGCTTTTTTGATTAGGGTGAAAAAACCCTCTAATATCCTGCACATCTGTGATTACACATGCATAAGTCACTGTCACATATAGGCCATAAATATGGCTTTGGCATACAGGGGTGAAAAAACCCTCTAATATACTGCACATCTGGGATTACACGTGCATAAATCACTGTCACATTTAGGACAGAAATCCAGCTTTTTTTTTAGGGTGAAAAAACTCTCTAATATACTGCACATCTGGGATTAGACAAGCATAAGTGAATGTCACATTTAGGACAGAAATACAGCTTTTTGGTTAGGGTGAAAAAACCCTCTAATAAACTGCACATCTGGGATTACACGTGCATAAGTCACTGTCACATTTAGGACAGAAATACAGCTTTTTGGTTAGGGTGAAAAAACCCTCTAATATACTGCACACCTGGAATTACACGTTCATAAGTCACTGTCACATTTAGGCCATAAATACGGCTTTGGCATGCTGGGGTGAAAAAACCCTCTAATATACTGCACATCTGTTATTACAAGTGCATAAGTCACTGTCACATTTCGGACAGAAATACAGCTTTTTGGTAAGGGTGAAAAAACCCTCTAATATACTGCACATCTGTCATTACACGTGCATAAGTCACTATCACATTTTGGCCATAAATACGGCTTTGGCATAATGGGTGAAAAAAACCTCTAATATACTGCACATCTCAGATTACACGTGCATAAGTCACTGTCACATTTAGGCCATAAATACAGCTTTTTGGTTAGGGTGAAAGAACCCTCTAATATACTGCACATCTGGGATTACACGTGCATAAATCACTGTCACATTTAGGACAGAAATACAGCTTTTTGGTTAGGGTGAAAAAACCCTCTAATATACTGCACATCTGGGATTACACATGCATAAGTCACTGTCACATTTAGGACAGAAATACTGCTTTTTGGTTAGGATGAAAAAACCCTCTAATATACTGCACATCTGTGATTACACATGCATAAGTCACTGTCACATTTAGGCCATAAATACGGCTTTGACATACTGGGGTGAAAAAACCATCTAATATACTGCACATTTGTGATTACAAGTGCATAAGTCACTGTTACATTTAGGACAGAAATACAGCTTTTTGGTTAGGGTGAAAAAACCCTCTAATATACTGCACATCTGTGATTACACATGCATAAGTCACTGTCACATTTAGGCCATAAATATGGCTTTGGCATACTGGGGTGAAAAAACCCTCTAATATACTGCACATCTGGGATTACACCTGCATAAGTCACTGTCACATTTAGGACAGAAATACAGCTTTTTGGTAAGGGTGAAAAAACCCTCTAATATACTGCACATCTGTGATTAAACATGCATAAGTCACTGTCACATTTAGGACAGGAATATAGCTTTTTGGTTAGGGTGAAAAAACCTTCTAATATACTGCACATCTGTCATTACACACGCATAAGTCACTATCACATTTTGGCCATAAATACGGCTTTGGCATACTGGGTGAAAAAAAACTCTAATATACTGCACATCTGGGATTACACGTGCATAAATCACTGTCACATTTACGACAGAAATACAGCTTTTGGTTAGGGTGAAAATACCCTCTAATATACTGCACATCTGTGATTACACGTGCATAAGTCACTGTCACATTTAGGACAGAAATACAGCTTTTTGGTAAGGGTGAAAAAAACCTCTAATATACTGCACATCTGTGATTAAACATGCATAAGTCACTGTCACATTTAGGACAGGAATATAGCTTTTTGGTTAGGGTGAAAAAAAAACTCTAATATACTGCACATCTGTCATTACACGTGCATAAGTCACTATCACATTTTGGCCATAAATACGGCTTTGGCATACTGGGTGAAAAAAAACTCTAATATACTGCACATCTGTGATTACAAGTGCATAAGTCACTGTCACATTTTGGACAGAAATACATCTTTTTGGTTAGGGTGACAAAACTCTCTAATATACTGCACATCTCAGATTACACGTGCATAAGTCACTGTCATATTTAGGCCATAAATACAGCTTTTTGGTTAGGGTGAAAAAACACTCTAATATACTGCACATCTGGGATTACACGTGCATAAGTCACTATCACATTTTGGCCATAAATACGGCTTTGGCATACTGTGGTGACAAAAACCTCTAATATACTGCACATCTGGGATTACACGTGCATAAATCACTGTCACATTTAGGACAGAAATACTGCTTTTTGGTTATGGTGAAAAAACCCTCTAATATACTGCACATCTGTGATTACACACGCATAAGTCACTGTCACATTTAGGCCATTAATACGGCTTTGGCATACTGTGGTGAAAAAACCCTCTAATATACTGCACATCTGGGATTACACGTGCATATGTCACTGTCACATTTAGGACATTTTGATTAGGGTGAAAAAAAACTCTAATATACTGCAAATCTGAGATTAGACAAGCATAAGTGACTTTCATGTTTAGGACAGAAATACAGCTTTTTGGTTAGGGTGAAAGAACCCTCTAATATACTGCACATCTGGGATTACACGTGCATAAGTCACTGTCACATTTAGGACTGAAATACAGCTTTTTGGTTATTGTGAAAAAACCCTCTAATATACTGCACATCTGGGATTAGACAAGCATAAGTGACTGTCACATTTAGGACAGAAATACAGCTTTTTGGTTAGAATGAAAAAGCCCTCTAATATACTGCATATCTGGGATTATTCAAGCATAAGTGACTGTCACATTTAGGACAGAAATACAGCTTTTTGGTTAGGGTGAAAAAACCCTCTAATATACTGCACATCTGAGATTACACATGCATAAGTCACTGTCACATTTAGGACAGAAATACAGCTTTTTGTTTAGGGTGAAAAAACCCTCTAATATACTGCACATCTGTGATTACACGTGCATAAATCACTGTCACATTTAGGACAGAAATACAGCTTTTTGGTTAGGGTGAAAAAACCCTCTAATATACTGTACATCTGTGATTACACGTGCATAAGTCACTATCACATTTTGGCCATAAATACGGCTTTGGCATACTGGGGTGAAAACAACCTTTAATATACTGCACATCTGGGATTACACGTGTATAAGTCACTGTCACATTTAGGACAGAAATACTGCTTTTTGGTTGGGGTGAAAAAACCCTCTAATATACTGCACATCTGTGATTACACATGCATAAGTCACTGTCACATTTAGGCCATTAATACGGCTTTGGCATATTGGGGTGAAAAAACCCTCTAATATACTGCACATCTGTGATTACACATGCATAAGTCACTATCATATTTTGGCCATAAATACGGCTTTGGCATACTGGGGTGAAAAAAACCTCTAATATACTGCACATCTGAAATTACACTTACATAAGTCACTGTCACATTTAGGACAGAAATACAGCTTTTTGGTTAGGTGAAAAAACCCTCTAATATACTGCACATCTGGGATTAGACAAGCATTAGTGACTGTCACATTTAGGAAAGAAATGCAGCTTTTTGGTAAGGGTGAAAAAACCCTCTAATATACTGCACATCTGTGATTAAACATGCATAAGTCACTGTCACATTTAGGACAGGAATATAGCTTTTTGGTTAGGGTGATAAAACCCTCTAATATACTGCACATCTGTCATTACACATGCATAAGTCACTATCACATTTTGGCCATAAATACGGCTTTGGCATAGTGGGTGAAAAAAAACTCTAATATACTGCACATCTGGGATTACACGTGCATAAATCACTGTCACATTTACAACAGAAATACAGCTTTTGGTTAGGGTGAAAATACCCTCTAATATACTGCACATCTTGGATTACACATGCATAAGTGACTGTCACATTTAGGACAGAAATACAGCTTTTTAGTTGGGGTGAAAAAACCCTCTAATATACTGCACATCTGGGATTACACGTGCATAAGTCACTGTCACATTTAGGACAGAAATACAGCTTTTTCGTTAGGGTGAAAAAACCCTCTAATATACTGCACACCTGGAATTACACGTGCATAAGTCATTGTCACATTTAGGACATAAATACTACTTTGGCATGCTGGGGTGAAAAAACCCTCTAATATACTGCACATCTGTGATTACAAGTGCATAAGTCACTGTCACATTTAGGACAGAAATACATCTTTTTGGTTAGGGTGACAAAACCCTCTAATATACTGCACATCTCAGATTACACGTTCATAAGTCACTGTCGCATTTAGGCCATAAATACGGCTTTGGCATACTGGGGTGAAAAAACCCTCTAATATACTGCACATCTGGGATTACACGTGCATAAGTCACTGTCACATTTAGGACAGAAATACTGCTTTTTGATTAGGGTGAAAAAAAACTAATATACTGCAAATCTGAGATTAGACAAGCATAAGTGACTTTCATGTTTAGGACAGAAATACAGCTTTTTGGTTAGGGTGAAAGAACCCTCTAATATACTGCACATCTGGGATTACACGTGCATAAGTCACTGTCACATTTAGGACAGAAATACAGCTTTTTCGTTAGGGTGAAAAAACCCTCTAATATACTGCACACCTGGAATTACACGTGCATAAGTCATTGTCACATTTAGGACATAAATACGGCTTTGGCATGCTGGGGTGAAAAAACCCTCTAATATTCTGCACATCTGTGATTACAAGTGCATAAGTCACTGTCACATTTAGGACAGAAATACATCTTTTTGGTTAGGGTGACAAAACCCTCTAATATACTGCACATCTGGGATTACACGTGCATAAGTCACTGTCACATTTAGGACAGAAATACTGCTTTTTGATTAGGGTGAAAAAAAACTCTAATATACTGCAAATCTGAGATTAGACAAGCATAAGTGACTTTCATGTTTAGGACAGAAATACAGCTTTTTGGTTAGGGTGAAAGAACCCTCTAATATACTGCACATCTGGGATTACACGTGCATAAGTCACTGTCACATTTAGGACAGAAATACAGCTTTTTGGTTAGTGTGAAAAAACTCTCTAATATACTGCACATCTGGGACTAGACATGCATTAGTGACTGTCACATTTAGGACAGAAATAAAGCTTTTTGGTTAGGGTGAAAAAACCCTCTAATATACTGCACATCTGTGATTACACGTGCATAAGTCACTGTCACATTTTGGCCATAAATACGGCTTTGGCATACTGGGGTGAAAAAAACCTCTAATATACTGCACATCTGGGATTACACGTGCATAAGTCACTGTCACATTTAGGACAGAAATACTGCTTTTTGGTTAGGATGAAAAAACCCTCTAATATACTGCACATCTGTGATTACACATGCATAAGTCACTGTCACATTTAGGCCATAAATACGGCTTTGACATACTGGGGTGAAAAAAACATCTAATATACTGCACATCTGTGATTAAACGTGCATAAGTCACTATCATATTTTGGCCATAAATACGGCTTTGGCATACTGGGTTGAAAAAAACCTCTAATATACTGCACATCTGAAATTACACTTACATAAGTCACTGTCACATTTAGGACAGAAATACAGCTTTTTGGTTAGGTGAAAAAACCCTCTAATATACTGCACATCTGGGATTAGACAAGCATTAGTGACTGTCACATTTAGGAAAGAAATGCAGCTTTTTGGTAAGGGTGAAAAAACCCTCTAATATACTGCACATCTGTCATTACACATGCATAAGTCACTGTCACATTTTGGCCATAAATACGGCTTTGGCATACTGGGTGAAAAAAAACTCTAATATACTGCACATCTGGGATTACACGTGCATAAATCACTGTCACATTTACGACAGAAATACAGCTTTTGGTTAGGGTGAAAATACCCTCTAATATACTGCACATCTTGGATTACACATGCATAAGTGACTGTCACATTTAGGACAGAAATACAGCTTTTTAGTTGGGGTGAAAAAACCCTCTAATATACTGCACATCTGGGATTACACGTGCATAAGTCACTGTCACATTTAGGACAGAAATACAGCTTTTTTGTTAGAATGAAAAAGCCCTCTAATATACTGCATATCTGGGATTAGACAAGCATAAGTGACTGTCACATTTAGGACAGAAATACAGCTTTTTGTTAGGGTGAAAAAACCCTCTAATATACTGCACATCTGAGATTACACATGCATAAGTCACTGTCACATTTAGGACAGAAATACAGCTTTTTGTTTAGGGTGAAAAAACCCTCTAATATACTGCACATCTGTGATTACACGTGCATAAATCACTGTCACATTTAGGACAGAAATACAGCTTTTTGGTTAGGGTGAAAAAACCCTCTAATATACTGTACATCTGTGATTACACGTGCATAAGTCACTATCACATTTTGGCCATAAATACGGCTTTGGCATACTGGGGTGAAAAAACCCTCTAAAATACTGCACATCTGTGATTACAAGTGCATAAGTCACTGTCACATTTAGGACAGAAATACATCTTTTTGGTTAGGGTGACAAAACCCTCTAATATACTGCACATCTCAGATTACACGTTCATAAGTCACTGTCGCATTTAGGCCATAAATACGGCTTTGGCATACTGGGGTGAAAAAACCCTCTAATATACTGCACATCTGGGATTACACGTGCATAAGTCACTGTCACATTTAGGACTGAAATACAGCTTTTTGGTTATTGTGAAAAAACCCTCTAATATACTGCACATCTGGGATTAGTCAAGCATAAGTGACTGTCACATTTAGGACAGAAATACAGCTTTTTGGTTAGGGTGAAAAAACCCTCTAATATACTGCATATCTGGGGATTAGGACAAAATACAGCTTTTTGGTTAGGGTGAAAAAACCCTCTAATATACTGCACATCTGAGATTACACATGCATAAGTCACTGTCACATTTAGGACAGAAATACAGCTTTTTGGTAAGGGTGAAAAAACCCTCTAATATACTGCACATCTGTGATTACACATGCATAAGTCACTATCACATTTTGGCCATAAATACGGCTTTGGCATACTGGGGTGAAAAAAACCTCTAATATACTGCACATCTGAAATTACACTTACATAAGTCACTGTCACATTTAGGACAGAAATACAGCTTTTTGGTTAGGTGAAAAAACCCTCTAATATACTGCACATCTGGGATTAGACAAGCATTAGTGACTGTCACATTTAGGAAAGAAATGCAGCTTTTTGGTTAGGGTAAAAAAAAAACTCTAATTTACTGCACATCTGGGATTAGACAAGTATAAGTGACTGTCTCATTTAGGACAGAAATACAGCTTTTTGGTTAGGGTGAAAAAACCCTCTAATATGCTGCACATCTGTGATTACACGTGCATAAGTCACTGTCACATTTAGGACAGAAATACAGCTTTTTGGTTAGGGTGAAAAAACCATCTAATATACTGCACATCTGTCATTACACGTGCATAAGTCACTATCACATTTTGGCCATAAATACGGCTTTGGCATACTGGGGTGAAAACAACCTTTAATATACTGCACATCTGGGATTACACGTGCATAAGTCACTGTCACATTTAGGACAGAAATACTGCTTTTTGGTTGGGGTGAAAAAACCCTCTAATATACTGCACATCTTGGATTACACATGCTTAAGTGACTGTCACATTTAGGACAGAAATACAGCTTTTTGGTTGGGGTGAAAAAACCCTCTAATATACTGCACATCTGGGATTACACGTGCATAAGTCACTGTCACATTTAGGACAGAAATACAGCTTTTTGGTTAGGGTGAAAAAACCCTCTAATATACTGCACACCTGGAATTACACGTGCATAAGTCATTGTCACATTTAGGCCATAAATACGGCTTTGGCATGCTGGGGTGAAAAAACCCTCTAATATACTGCACATCTGTGATTACAAGTGCATAAGTCACTGTCACATTTTGGACAGAAATACATCTTTTTGGTTAGGGTGACAAAACCCTCTAATATACTGCACATCTCAGATTACACGTGCATAAGTCACTGTCGCATTTAGGCCATAAATACGGCTTTGTCATACTGGGGTGAAAAAACCCTCCTCTGTTGTATTGCTGTGTGACATGATCCCCCTTTTGCCATGAATGAACCCCTGCTGTGCCTGGGTGACAGGGGCCTAAATCTCTCAAAATCCTCTGTTGTATTGCTGGGTGACATGAACCCCTTTTTGCCGTGAATGAACCCCTGCTCTGCATTGCTGACAGGGAACTAAATTAAGTGAAAACATCTGTTACTGATCGGAAGATGCGCGACTACAAGCGCACGCTGATGATAGCATTCCCACCTGACAGCGGGGGCACAGTGGAAGCACAAGGCAAAGGCAGAGGAGGAGTAGGAGGTCGCCAACGCAGCTGGGGCACCACCAGCACCTGAGAAGGCAGGGTTAGCATGGCCAAAATGTGGAAAAGCTTTGTCAGCCTTGGAGGTGCTGACCTGCCCTGCAGCCAGTGTATAGTGTAAACGTGTGTTTAGTACGGCAGAGAGCATTATCACAGGCCACAGCCAATGTGGACAAGCTTACGTTTATTAAAATGAACCAGGCATGGATCCCACAGGACTTCTCCATACCTTGTGCAGAATAGACATTTATACCAGCCTCAACAATCCATTCTTGTACTCAAGTCCACTTATTCTTAGTTTTATTTTGTTATATGTCCTAATATTTTGGGGGATACCCCAATTAAAAAATAAAAAATAACACAAATCAGTGTTGGCTACCTATTCCTCCTTCACCGCCGCTTCCACCTACACCGCCACGTCAACCTACACCGCCACATACACCCATCCACCGCCTCCTCAACCTCCTACTCCTAGATCCAGATTGTTATTTTTAATTTCTGTATTTTCTGTTATTTTATGTCATTTCCCTATCCACATTTGTTTGCAGAACAGTTGTCATGCTCTTAAGCACATTTTGATGCCTTTTGCAGCCCTCTAGCCCTTTCCTGGACTATTTTAGAGCCATTTGAGTGCCCAAAAGTTCGGGTCCCCATTAACTTCAATGGGGTTCGGGTTCGGGGTCAAGTTCGGGTTCCGAACCCGAACTTTTTTTTCAAGTTCGGCCGAACTTCCCGAACATCCAGGTGTCCCCTCAACTCTATTTATGAATTTGTACCCATCTGTTGCTAGTAAACAGTAGTGATGAGCAGTAGGGGCAATATTAGAATTCGCTATATTTCGCGAATATTTGGGCGAATATTCGCCATATATTCGAGAATTCGCGAATTCATGATCTCCAGGCATTATTTTCTTGATTGCAAAAATTTGCCTAAAATTTGCCTAAAATATTCGCATAAAAATTTGCATGAACTGGTATTTTAAAAAAATTTAATATTCGCGATTACGAACATATTTTGCCATATTCTAAATATTTGCAAATTCTCGAAGTGCTGATATTCGCGATTAAAATTCGCAATTCGAATATTCGTGATCAACACTAGTAAATAGGGTGCACAGACAAAAAGAGGGAGAGACTGCAAATGGCCCTAAAGTTGGAACTAGGGTCTGTTTGTGGGGTTATTAAGTTACTGAATATATAAATGATACATATGAACTGGATAAAATAATGATTTCCATCATCAAATGTAAATTAAATGGAAATCAAAATGAGTCAATCATAGATTTTTCCACCTTTGACATTTATGTTATATCCACAGTAAAATAATAACACAGTAACATTCATAGCAACATTGGGGTACATTTATTAAGACTGGTGTTTTAGACACCGATCTTAATAAAGGCCCATAGCTGGTGGTGGATCTGCTGAAGTTATGAAGAGGTGCAGGCCTCTCCATAACTTTGGTGTATCCAGCGCCAGTTATAGATGTAAGACAGCTTCTGAGCTGTCTTACATTTAGACCATGTTCTATGCCTAAACCAGGTGTAGAAAATGATGAATGCTCTTACCGTAAAGAATCCTCTTCTATGTGTACAAACCTTCTTTCCTCTAGACGCGGAGGATGTCCCCTCGTCACAGTCCTGGGGATAAATAGATGATGGGAGAGATCTCTGTACTGACCCCTGATATATTTATACATGGTTATTAGATCGCCCCTCAATCTTCTTTTCTTCTAAACTGAATAACCCTAATTTTGATAATCTTTCTGAGTACTGTAGTCCACCCATTCCAGTACACAGTACTTCATGTGTGGTCTGACTAGTGATTTGTAAAGTGGCAGGACTATGTTCTCATCACGGGCATCTACAGTCAGGTCCATAAATATTGGGACATCGACACAATTCTAACATTTTTGGCTCTATACACCACCACAATGGATTTGAAATGAAACGAACAAGATGTGCTTTAACTGCAGACTGTCAGCTTTAATTTGAGGGTATTTACATCAAAATCAGGTGAACGGTGTAGGAATTACAACAGTTTGAATATGTGCCCCCCACTTGTTAAGGAACCAAAAGTAAATGGGACAATTGGCTTCTCAGCTGTTCCATGGCCAGGTGTGTGTTATTCCCTCATTATCCCAATTACAATGAACAGATAAAAGGTCCAGAGTTCATGTCAAGTGTGCTATTTGAATTTGGAATCTGTTGCTGTCAACTCTCAAGATAAGATCCAAAGAGCTGTCACTATCGGTGAAGCAAGCCATCATTAGGCTGAAAAAACAAAACAAACCCATCAGAGAGAAAGCAAAAACATTAGGCGTGACCAAAACAACTGTTTGGAACATTCTTAAAAAGAAGAAACGCACCTGTGAGCTCAGCAACACACAAAAGACCCGGAAGACCACGGAAAACAACTGTGGTGGATGACCGAAGAATTCTTTCCCTGGTGAAGAAAACACCCTTCACAACAGTTGGCCAGATCAAGAACACTCTCCAGGAGGTAAGTGTATGTGTGTCAAAGTCAACAACCAAGAGAAGACTTCACCAGAGTTAATACAGAGGGTTCACCACAAGATGTAAACCATTGGTGAGCCTCAAAAACAGAAAGGCCAGATTAGAGTTTGCCAAATGACATCTAAAAAATCCTTCTCAGTTGTGGAACAACATCCTATGGACAGATGAGACCAAGATCAACTTGTACCAGAGTGATGGGAAGAGAAGAGTATGGAGAAGGAAAGGAACTGCTCATGATCCTAAGCATACCACCTCATCAGTGAAGCATGGTGGTGGTAGTGTCATGGCGTGGGTATGTATGGCTGCCAATGGAACTGGTTCTCTTGTATTTATTGATGATGTGACTGCTGACAAAAGAAGCAGGGTGAATTCTGAAGTGTTTCAGGCAATATTATCTGCTCATATTCAGCCAAATGCTTCAGAACTCATTGGAAGGCGCTTCACAGTGCAAATGGACAATGACCCAAAGCATACTGCAAAAGCAACCAAAGAGTTTTTTAAGGGAAAGAAGTGGAATGTTATGCAATGGCCAAGTCAATCACCTGACTTGAATCCGATTGAGCATGCATTTCACTTGCTGAAGACAAAACTGAAGGGAAAATGCCCCAAGAACAAGCATGAACTGAAGACTGTTGCAGTAGAGGCCTGGCAGAGCATCACCAGGGATGAGACCCAGTGTCTGGTGATGTCTATGCGTTACAGATTATTTTTGTAAACTGGGATTCATAAAACATAACATTTACTAGATCATTTAAAATATGGTGGTTACCACTGGGTGAGAGACAACAATTAATATACCTCCACTATTACAAATCACGAAAAGTGAATAAAGGGTGGGTCTTACCACGTCTTGTGGGATCCACAACAAATGGAGGAAGGTCCAGGCTGTGGGTGATACCTGCAACCAGCGTGACCAAGGTGCTTGTGTTTAGGTGGCACTTTAATCCTCCTAGTACACCCTATTATGGCTTTCCTGCCTATATGAGGGCTGGGGGCTGTTTTTATTGCCTGCCTAGCACACATGGAGCACCCGCCCCGACAGGGGCAACCCCACACCGAACCTTTCCCTCAGTATGAGTCTAGTATTCTACGTAACCCTAATTACAGAGCCCTACACGCCATGTTTCAATCTTGCTTTTCAGACATCATCAGGGGACTTCACAACAGTATTCAGGGGAAACTAAAAACAAAATTACAAACATGCACTAAGTATAGGTCACACATACTTCTGACTACCAAATGTTAAACAACGGTGTTTAAAAAGCTCAGATTACTTACTGTAAGATCAAGGTCGTTTTAGCCTCGTACCTTCACTCTGGATAGTGGGTAGTTCTTATCCATGCCATATCATGGGAAGTGTCTCATGTCAGCTTGTGTCTCACCTCAAACAGTGGTTATTTGGGTGAGCAATTGGTGATTGTTGTCCACCTCCTTATATTACCCCACCTCCCAGTGGGTGTACGCCTCCCTGATTACCTGCCTCACCTGTCCGCGTCCTCAGAGATGCCTGTTAGTGCATGTGGAACGCACGCCGCTCGCGTGCGTTCCACCGGACCGGAAGCTTTAATCACATGGTGCGGGCTAACCGGAAGTGAGGTAAGGACCTGCGTCTGAGCGTCACCAGTTGCATGGCAACCTCCAAGCTCACATCCGCATGGCCCGATCAGACGGCAAATGATAACTTGCCTGCTTTTTATATATGCACAATCGCGATTTGGATTTAAATTGGCAGGACAGCCAAACACATGCCACGATACTCGGCCCATTAGCTGCCGGAATAGCCATGGAGACATATATATTTACTTCATAATATGGTATCTGTATCATGTCCATATTCCATCCATATTAACTATTAGTATTTCAGACCAAACTGTACATCAAACTTCGCATGCTAATCTAGTCAGATAAGCATGTACGAATTTAAGAGAAGTTTGGTCAGATTACTACGCTCCTGTTAATTCCACTTATAAATAATGAGATCCTATTACAACATATTCACTATAGGCAGGGGTCATATGAAGCAACTGTAGTTCTGTTGTTCATTCAAGCAAGATGGGTGGACCGTTTTAAGGTAGAAGATCCACTTCGCCTCACATTGAAGGATCCTTCTATCAAAGTCTCCCCGTCTCATTCCTGGCTTAATTTTTTCAATCCCCATGAAGGAGAGACAATCCGGCCTACCATCATGTTCGGTATTTACATGTCGTGCCACCGATGTATCTCTACCATTTTTTATGTCGCTCAAATGCTCTCCTATCCTTCTCCTTAGTTCTCTACCTGTCTTACCGACATATTATTTTCCACAGTCACATGTGATTTTATACACTAATCCCATAGTTCTGCAGTTAATGATGTCATTTACTGTATATGTTTTACCCTTGTTTTTACTCCTAAATGTCTTTGCCTTGGTCATAAAGGGGCACGCCACGCACCCTCTACATTTAAAATTGCCACTGATGCCTCTCTCAAGCCATGTTTTTTTAGGAGGCACTGGTGTATAGTGGCTATGCACCATCAAGTCACGGATACTCCTACCACGTCTATAGGTGATACTGGGGTGCCCCTTTACGACCTTACAAATGTCAGGGTCCATTTGCAGCACATGCCAATGTTTAGATATAATATCTCTGATTGCAGAGGAACAGCCATTGTATGTGCTAATAAGACGGATCTCCCTATTTTCATTGGGGCCAATAGTCATGGGGGCATCAGCTTGTGGGATGAGTAGAGACACTCTGTCCTTGTTGAGGGCCATCTGGTACGCTGGAGTCAGTACACCTACTGGATATCCTCGGTCTAAAAATCGAGTTCGCAGGTCATCGGCTTGTTTGATAAAGTCTGAACGCCTGGAGCAGTTCCTCCTCAATTGCAAGTACTGACCCCTCGGTATTCCCTTCCTGAGGGGGTACGGATGGCTACTTTTCCCAGCTCAGGAGGGAATTTGTAGAGGTCGGCTTGCGATATATGGATGTCTCCAGACAACCTCTGTGATTTAGACTGACACAGATATCTAGGAAGGGGAGTTTTGATGGATCACATTCTGATGTAAAATGGAGGCCTATCTCATTTTTGTTTAGTTGTTGAACCCAAGCAGAGAAGGACTCCACGCTCCCCTTCCAGATGACAAACGTGCCCACTTTTGAACACACTGTAACTCGATTGTGGATTCATCTTTGAATACTATGGTATTTTCCTACCAGCCCAGGAACAAATTGGCATACAATGGGGCACAGGGGCTCCCCATCGCAGTGCCCCATAGCTGGTGGAAAAACCGCCCATTGAATAGGAAATAATTCCTCTTCAATGAGAATTCCAGCAGTTCCAATACGAAGGCATTGTGTGCCTTAAAGTGTCTCCCCCTTGTGGATAAGAAATATGATACTGCATGCAGACCCCATTTATGTGGGATAGATGAGTATAGGGCTTCCACATCTACACTCCCTAGTATGCAGCCCTTATCAAGATGGATCCCCTCTATCTGTCTAAGGAGGTCACCAGTATATTTTACATGGGATGACAAGGAGAGAACAAAAGGTGCCAAGATTTTGTCTATATACACTCCTAGGTTTTGACTCAGGCTATCGATACCCGATACAATCGGGCGCCCTTTCAAGGGCTCGTAGCCCTTATGTACCTTAGGAAGGCTATAGAATGTTGCAATTTGAGGACATTTGGGATACAGGAACTCCAGTTCTTCTTGGCTAATCAGTTTGGCATGTTTTGCCCTATCTAGAATAGATTTTAGTTAATTTTTATAAACTGGTCGGATCGCTATGAAGGAGTTCATAACACTCACAAGGAGCTAATAAATTCTCGCACATTGCTTCATAATTGTTTGTACTCAGGATGACTGTGTTCCCACCTTTGTCTGATGGTTTAACCACTTAAGGACCACAGGTTTATACCCCCCTAAAGACCAGGCCCTTTTTTACAAATCGGCACTACACTACTTTCACCGTTTATTGCTCGGTCATGCAACTTACCACCCAAATGAATTTTACCTCCTTTTCTTCTCACTAATAGAGCTTTCATTTGGTGGTATTTCATTGCTGCTGACATTTTTACTTTTTTTGTTATTAATCGAAATTTAACGATTTTTTTGCAAAAAAATGACATTTTTCACTTTCAGTTGTAAAATTTTGCAAAAAAAACGAGATCCATATAGAAATTTTGCTCTAAATTTATAGTTCTACATGTCTTTGATAAAAAAAAAATGTTTGGGTAAAAAAAAAAGGTTTGGGTAAAAGTTATAGCGTTTACAAACTATGGTACAAAAATGTGAATTTCCGCTTTTTGAAGCAGCTCTGACTTTCTGAGCACCTGTCATGTTTCCTGAGGTTCTACAATGGCCAGACAGTACAAACACCCCACAAATGACCCCATTTCGGAAAGTACACACTCTAAGGTATTCGCTGATGGGCATAGTGAGTTCATAGAACTTTTTATTTTTTGTCACAAGTTAGTGGAAAATGATGATTTTTTTTTTTTTTTTTTCTTACAAAGTCTCATATTCCACTAACTTGTGACAAAAAATAAAAACTTCTATGAACTCACTATGCCCATCACGAAATACCTTGGGGTCTCTTCTTTCCAAAATGGGGTCACTTGTGGGGTAGTTATACTGCCCTGGCATTCTAGGGGCCCAAATGTGTGGTAAGGAGTTTGAAATCAAATTCTGTAAAAAATGACCTGTGAAATCCGAAAGGTGCTCTTTGGAATGTGGGCCCCTTTGCCCACCTAGGCTGCAAAAAAGTGTCACACATCTGGTATCTCCGTACTCAGGAGAAGGTGGGGAATGTGTTTTGGGGTGTCATTTTACATATACCCCTGCTGGGTGAGAGAAATATCTTGGCAAAAGACAACTTTTACCATTTTTTTATACAAAGTTGGCATTTGACCAAGATATTTATCTCACCCAGCATGGGTATATGTGAAAAGACACCCCAAAACACATTCCTCAACTTCTCCTGAATACAGAGATACCAGATGTGTGACACTTTTTTGCAGCCTAGGTGGGCAAAGGGGCCCATATTCCAAAGAGCACCTTTCGGATTTCACAGGTCATTTTTTACAGAATTTGATTTCAAACTCCTTACCACACATTCGGGCCCCTAGAATGCCAGGGCAGTATAACTACCCCACAAGTGACCCCATTTTGGAAAGAAGACACCCCAAGGTATTCCGTGAGGGGCATGGCAAGTTCCTAGAATTTTTTATTTTTTGTCACAAGTTAGTGGAAAATGATGATTTTTTATTTTTTATTTTTTTTCATACAAAGTCTCATATTCCACTAACTTGTGACAAAAAATAAAAACTTCCATGAACTCACTATGCCCATCAGCGAATACCTTGGGGTCTCTTCTTTCCAAAATGGGGTCACTTGTGGGGTAGTTATACTGCCCTGGCATTCTAGGGGCCCGAATGTGTGGTAAGGAGTTTGAAATCAAATTCTCTAAAAAATGACCTGTGAAATCCGAAAGGTGCTCTTTGGAATATGGGCCCCTTTGCCCACCTAGGCTGCAAAAAAGTGTCACACATCTGGTATCTCTGTATTCAGGAGAAGTTGAGGAATGTGTTTTGGGGTGTCTTTTCACATATACCCATGCTGGGTGAGATAAATATCTTGGTCAAATGCCAACTTTGTATAAAAAAAATGGGAAAAGTTGTCTTTTGCCAAGATATTTCTCTCACCCAGCAGGGGTATATGTAAAATGACACCCCAAAACACATTCCCCACCTTCTCCTGAGTACGGAGATACCAGATGTGTGACACTTTTTTGCAGCCTAGGTGGGCAAAGGGGCCCATATTCCAAAGAGCACCTTTCGGATTTCACAGGTCATTTTTTACAGAATTTGATTTCAAACTCCTTACCACACATTTGGGCCCCTAGAATGCCAGGGCAGTATAACTACCCCACAAGTGACCCCATTTTGGAAAGAAGAGACCCCAAGGTATTCGCTGATGGGCATAGTGAGTTCATGGAAGTTTTTATTTTTTGTCACAAGTTAGTGGAATATGAGACTTTGTATGGAAAAAAAAAAAAAAAAATTATAAATCAGCATTTTCCACTAACTTGTGACAAAAAATAAAAAATTCTAGGAACTCGCCATGCCCCTCACGGAATACCTTGGGGTGTCTTCTTTCCAAAATGGGGTCACTTGTGGGGTAGTTATACTGCCCTGGCATTTTCCAGGGGCCCTAATGTGTGGTAAGTAGGTAAATGACCTGTGAAATCCTAAAGGTGCTCTTTGGAATATGGGCCCCTTTGCCCACCTAGGCTGCAAAAAAGTGTCACACATGTGGTATCGCCGTATTCAGGAGAAGTTGGGGAATGTGTTTTGGGGTGTCATTTTACATATACCCATGCTGGGTGAGAGAAATATCTTGGCAAAAGACAACTTTTCCCATTTTTTTATACAAAGTTGGCATTTGACCAAGATATTTCTCTCACCCAGCATGGGTATATGTAAAATGACACCCCAAAACACATTCCCCAACTTCTCCTGAGTACGGCGATACCAGATGTGTGACACTTTTGCAGCCTAGATGCGCAAAGGGGCCCACATTCCTTTTAGGAGGGCATTTTTAGACATTTGGATACCAGACTTCTTCTCACGCTTTGGGGCCCCTAGAATGCCAGGGCAGTATAAATACCCCACATGTGACCCCATTTTGGAAAGAAGACACCCCAAGGTATTCAATGAGGGGCATGGCGAGTTCATAGAAATTTTTTTTTTTTGGCACAAGTTAGCGGAAATTGATATTTTTAATTTTTTTCTCACAAAGTCTCCCGTTCCGCTAACTTGGGACAAAAATTTCAATCTTTCATGGACTCAATATGCCCCTCACGGAATACCTGGGGGTGTCTTCTTTCCGAAATGGGGTCACATGTGGGGTATTTATACTGCCCTGGCATTCTAGGGGCCCTAAAGCGTGAGAAGAAGTCTGGAATATAAATGTCTAAAAAATTTTACGCATTTGGTTTCCGTGAGGGGTATGGTGAGTTCATGTGAGATTTTATTTTTTGACACAAGTTAGTGGAATATGAGACTTTGTAAGAAAAAAAAATAATAATAATTCCGCTAACTTGGGCCAAAAAAATGTCTGAATGGAGCCTTACAGGGGGGTGATCAATGACAGGGGGGTGATCAATGACAGGGGGGGTGATCAATGACAGGGGGGGTGATCAATGACAGGGGGGGTGATCAATGACAGGGGGGGTGATCAATGACAGGGGGGGTGATCAATGACAGGGGGGGTGATCAATGACAGGGGGGGTGATCAATGACAGGGGGTTGATCAATGACAGGGGGGTGATCAGGGAGTCTATATGGGGTGATCACCACAGTCATTGATCATGCCCGTGTAAGGCTTCATTCAGACGTCCGTATGCGTTTTGCGGATCCGATCCATCTATCAGTGCATCCGTAAAAATCATGCGGACATCTGAATGGAGCTTTACAGGGGGGTAATCAATGACAGGGGGGTGATCAGGGAGTCTATATGGGGTGATCACCACAGTCATTGATCATGCCCCTGTAAGGCTTCATTCAGACGTCCGGATGCGTTTTGCGGATCCGATCCATCTATCAGTGGATCCGTAAAAATCATGCGGACGTCTGAATGGAGCTTTACAGGGGGGTAATCAATGACAGGGGGGTAATCAATGACAGGGGGGTGATCAATGACAGGGGGGTGATCAGGGAGTCTATATGGGGTGATCACCACAGTCATTGATCACGCCCCTGTAAGGCTTCATTCAGACGTCCGGATGCGTTTTGCGGATCCGATCCATCTATCAGTGGATCCGTAAAAATCATGCAGACGTCTGAATGGAGCTTTACAGGGGGGTAATCAATGACAGGGGGGTAATCAATGACAGGGGGGTGATCAGGGAGTCTATATGGGGTGATCACCACAGTCATTGATCACGCCCCTGTAAGGCTTCATTCAGACGTCCGGATGCGTTTTGCGGATCCGATCCATCTATCAGTGCATCCGTAAAAATCATGCGGACATCTGAATGGAGCTTTACAGGGGGGTGATCAGGGAGTCTATATGGGGTGATCACCACAGTCATTGATCATGCCCCTGTAAGGCTTCATTCAGACGTCCGGATGCGTTTTGCGGATCCGATCCATCTATCAGTGCATCCGTAAAAATCATGCGGACATCTGAATGGAGCTTTACAGGGGGTTGATCAATGACAGGGGTGTAATCAATGACAGGGGGGTGATCAGGGAGTCTATATGGGGTGATCACCACAGTCATTGATCATGCCCCTGTAAGGCTCCATTCAGACGTCCATATGCGTTTTGCGGATCCGATTCATCTATCAGTGGATCCGTAAAAATCATGCGGACGTCTGAATGGAGCTTTACAGGGGGGTAATCAATGACAGGGGGGTGATCAGGGAGTCTATATGGGGTGATCAGGGGCTAATAAGGGGTTAATAAGTGACGAGGGGGGGTGTAGTGTAGTGTAGTGGTGCTTGGTGCTACTTTACTGAGCTACCTGTGTCCTCTGGTGGTCGATCCAAACAAAGGGGACCACCAGAGGACCAGGTAGCAGGTATATTAGACGCTGTTATCAAAACAGCGTCTAATATACCTGTTAGGGGTTAAAAAAAACACATCTCCAGCCTGCCAGCGAACGATCGCCGCTGGCAGGCTGGAGATCAACTCTCTTACCTTCCGTTCCTGTGAGCGCGCGCGCCTGTGTGCGCGCGTTCACAGGAAATCTCGGCTCACGCGAGATGACGCCTATTGGCGTTAGCGTAGCCTGGGGGAGCCGCCGCAATGACGCCTTTCGGCGTTAGCGTGGCGGCAAGCGGTTAATAACAATGTTTTTGTTTTTAGACAAGTCATCAAGTGCACATAGTTCATCCTGAGTACAATTTTGTGGTGCTAAATATAAGTGGGTGGTCTCAAGGTCAATGCTGACCAATTTCAAGAACACATCCACACAGTTCGTCTCGCCTATGGTGGTACCCGCTTACTCTTTTTTTAAAAAGATGTAAAAGGCCCCTCCCCTAGGACTGGTTCACTAGCCGCTGTCAGGCTTTGTAACAGTTTCACATCCGATACCATGTCTCTAGGGACACCCATCTCTGCGCTTTGTTTCTTCTCAATATTACAGAAGTGCTTATACCAACGCAATTTACGCGCAAAGAGGTTCAGATCTACAACAGTCTTAAAGGGATTGTACTTGGGTGTTGGTACAAAGGAGAGACCCTTCTCGAGGACCTTTATTTCTATATTTGTTAGGGTGTGGCCTGACAGATTAATTATTTTAGGACCAGTGTTGCTCCTGCTCCCTGAGGTTGTTGCAGTGCTCGGTTTCGTAGGGGGTACGTAGGGTTCTGATCTAAAAAACCCTGTCCAGCCTTATTATAGGATCCGCCCCGATAGTTTTTCTGCCCCGGCCTCTACCTTTAGTTGGATTTTTTCTGTTTCCTATATATTGTTCTTTATCTGATCCTGACAGGTCTGTCTCTGTCGATGAAATGTCAGTATCCCTTTCAGTCACCCTCCTTCTTTCAGTTATTTGTACATATACCTTATTTTCTTTAAAATCCGCCAAATCACGTGTAAATTGTTTATGTTTACGCTCTTTAAGATGGTATTGGAATTTATCTAGAGAGGTCTGAAGTTGTTTCTCCTTTGTCCCAAAATCCGTTCTTGTGAGAAAGACTGTGTGATAGCTATTTGGTCTCGTAATTGATGTCTATGTGTTCCAGACTTCAGGCTGTAATTGACTGCAAAGGATTTGCAACCAAGTATTAAAAAGTGAAAAGTTTGATTTATGATTATTATTTTGTCCCATTACTTTTGGTTCCTTAAGTAGGAGGCACATATGCAAACTGTTGTAATTCCTACACTGTTCACCTGATTTGGATGTAAATACCCTCAAATTAAAGCTGACAGTCTGCAGTTAAAGCACATCTTGTTTGTTTCATTTCAAATCCATTGTGGTGGTGTATAGAGCCATAAATATTAGAATTGTGTCGATGTCACAATATTTATGGACCTGACTGTATGTCCCTTTCAATGCACACAATGATTATATTTGCCTGGCAACTAAAATTCTTAAGTCCTTTTCCTTGTCAATATATGCCATAAATATATATTAGGGAGAAGTTCCAC
Organism: Bufo bufo; assembly: GCF_905171765.1. Classification (NCBI taxonomy): domain Eukaryota; kingdom Metazoa; phylum Chordata; class Amphibia; order Anura; family Bufonidae; genus Bufo; species Bufo bufo. The sequence goes on from NC_053396.1 coordinate 86,223,070, forward strand.
CAGTGAGATCCCTATTATCATAAGAACCAGGTTCCCCTGAACACAGTCAGGGGCCAGTGGTAGCCACATCCAGTTGGAGACTGATGAAGATGTAGCCAAATTTGTGCATGGTAGTCTACAAGACTGCTTCTGCCATTAGGCAAGATGATTATCTCGCTTCAGGCGGCAGCAGAATGGCCTCTGAAGTAGGTGGCAGTTTACCGCAGAGCACGGGAGCCAATGGCTCTCATCCCCACTGTTCAGCCTCATAGGCCACAGGCCACTTACCCTGAAGCCTTTGAGGCAGTAGAACAGTGCAGGAGATTGTGATGACATTACAGAAACCTGCTGCGTCAGGTCTTATAGGATGATGTGATGATGTCACAATGCAGGCATTCGTGCTTTGGGAACTGAGACCAAAGTCAGGAAGAGCCTGTGACCTACATCACAGACAGCGGCAGAGACCGGAACGCAGATGAGTATTTATTTTTTTATGAATGTTATGCTGGTAGTACTCGGGGCACTGCTGAATGCTTTGTATATGCTACAGAGGGGGTCATTATATATACTAAAGGGGACAATTATATATATTACAGAGGGGGGCCATTATGTATACTACCACTACAGGGGGCATTATACTATGGGGGGAGTTGATAGTATTATACATCTGGACACTACAAAGGTGCATTACAGGGAGTATTATAATACAGAACGCGTTATACATTTTGTCAGTAGCGGCATTACAGGAGCATTATAATACAGCGGACACTACATGGGGTCATTATAACTACAAGGGTAACTACAGCAGGGCTTTTTAAATTCTGGGGGCTACTACAAAGGACATTATAAATACTGGGGACACTTTAAGGGCATTGTAACTACTGGGGACACTATAGGGGGTTTTATTACTACTTTGGGCTTTAAAGGGTTGCCTTATAGAGGGGCCTTGGTACTTCTGGGGGCACTACAGTGGAGGGGCCCTATGGGGATTTTATTTCTACTAGGGGCCCTATGGGGTTAATATTAATATTGGGGGTATTATTATTGACCACAATAAGGATAGCATTACTACTAATGGGGTTGCTATTTGGTTACTGTAGGAGGCACTATTACTATTGAGAGTAGTCTGGAAGCACTATTACTATGGGGAGGGTCTATCATTATGGCACTGTTATTTCTGCAATATAGTATTTAGGGACATTGGGAAGTGCAGCAGGCATGGATATGAGTCTATCAGCATGGCACATTTTGACTTGGCAAGATTTGCCCACTCTTGGTAAAAACACTCCAAATCTGTCAGATTGCGAGGACATCTCCTGTGCACAGCCCCCTTCAGATCACCCCACAGATTTTCAATCAGATTCAGGTCTGGGCTCTGGCTGGGCCATTCCAAAACTTTAATCTTCTTCTTTTGTTGATTTGGATGTATGCTTAGGGTCATTGTCATGCCGAAAGATGAAGTTCCTCTTCATGTTCAGCTTTCTAGCAGAAGCCTGAAGGTTTTGTGCCAATATTGACTGGTATTTGGAACTGTTCATAATTCCCTCTAGCTTAACTAAGGCCCAAGTTCCAGCTGAAGAAAAACAGAGCCAAAGCATGATGCTGCCACCACCATGCTTCACTGTGGTATGGTGTTCTTTTGGTGATATGCAGTGTTGTTTTTGCGCCAAACATATCTTTTGGAATTATGGCCAAAAAGTTTAACCTTGGTTTCATCAGACCATAACACATTTTCTCACATGCTGTTGGGAGACTTCAGATGTGTTTTTGTAAAATGTAGCCTGGCTTGGATGTTTTTCTTTGTAAGAAAAGGCTTTCATCTTGCCACTCTACCCCATAGCCCAGACATATAAAGAATACGGGAGATTGTTGTCACATGTACCACACAGCCAATACTTGCCAGATATTCCTGCAGCTCCTTTAATGTTGCTGTAGGCCTCTTGATAGCCTCCCAGGTCAGTTTTCTTCTCATCTTTTCATCAATTTTGGAGGGACGTCCAGTTCTTGGTAATGTCACTGTTGTGCCATATTTTCTCCACTTGATGATGACTGTCTTCACTGTGTTCCATGGTATATCTAATGCCTTGGAAATTCTTTTGTACCCTTCCCCTGACTGATGCCTTTTAACAATGAGATCCCTCTGATGCTTTAGAAGCTCTCTGTGGACCATGGCTTTTGCTGTGAGATGCAACTAAGAAAGACCAACTAGAGCAACTGAACTTTATTTGGGGTTAATCAGAGACACTTTAAATGATGGCAGGTGTATGCTGACTCCTATTTAGCATGTGTGAATGTGATTGCTTAATTCTGAACACAGCTACATCCCCAGTTAGAAGAGGGTGTGCACACTTTTGCAAACACATTATATATATATATATATATATATATATATATATTATTATTTTTTTCTTCCCTCTTTCTAAAAGATTTCAGTTTGTTTTTCAATTGAGTGGTACAGTTTATAGGTCACATTAAAGGTGGAAAAAGTTCTAAAATAATTTTTCTTTGTCAGATTTTTTTACAGCACAGAAACCTGACATTTTAACAGGGGTGTGTAGACTTTTTATATCCACTGTATATGTGGCAAAGTTATTTCTTTAGTATAGTATTTGAGAGCATTGGGGAGCAGAGGGGGCATAGTATTTGGGGTAGCAGCAGGATGATGATGTTTGTGCACCAGGAGGGAGAGGTTAATCAAAAACTGAGGAATCTAAGATGTCTGTGTGTCAAACCCTGAAGAGATGAGAAGTAGCTGAAAGAAGTTATCAAGGCAGTCTGGTCTGAATGAAGAAGATGAGGAAAGAGAACGTTTACACAAAAGGAGGCATCTCTGGATGCAAGGGGTATATAGTGCTGTATTGCCCTGTATATTTTAGGTGGGGGGGTGGGGCTGGATTGAGAATTTGCAATTGAGGTGCTTGGGGCACCATTACATTTTTGCAACAAGCAGCAGCAGAAAGGCTAGAATTGGCTCTGTTAGTCTATATTGCATTACAGAAAGGTTGTATGGACAGCACTCCAGGGTATATACTGTAGATGTAGTAAGTGTACATTTGAAATGGGGCTTGGGATGAACACCCCTAAATAGTAATAGCATGAAAATGTCAGCCGAAACATTGCCTCTGTAATGAATCTAGAGGAAAAAAGCAGTCTGGTTTGTAGCTGTTTGGGAGCTGCACTTATACAAGCAGACAAACAACGCAAATTTGTGAGCGTTCACATGTTTGATTTCAAGTGTGTGTTTGTATTAAGTGTGTGACTTTAGATTACGTGACTTCAGATTCAGGGACTTGAGGAGGGGACTACAGTAAGTCAGTTTCTTATCACTGCACTGTATTGTATTTTTTCTTTTTTCTTGCATAAACCCCATTTAGTATGTGTTCGATTATTGGCAGTGCAGTCCAGTGCACATCTTGTCTAATGTATGCAGTCCTGGAACAGTCGTTTGAGGGTGCATATTTTTGTTCAAAATGTGAGCAAATTGCCAGTTTGGAATCGCACATCGTGTATCTATCCAGACGAGTTTCAACACTGAGAAGCGTTGGCAATTTGGAAAAGAGTTTGCTGCTCACTGAGCAAGCATTCTATGGGGTAGATGTAGGGGGAGGGTGGTAGCGAGGAGTCTCAGGAAAGTGAGGTAGCTATCTGGGTAACAGTTAGAAAGCAGGGTAGGGGTTAACAAGTGGCTCAAGAACTGGTGTAGGAAGGAGGAGTTTGGGTTCCTGGAGAACTGGGCCGACTTCTTTGTTGGCTGCAGGCTCTATCGTAGTGATGAGCTGCACCTCGATGGGCAAGGGGCAGCTGTTTTGGGGGAGAAGATGGCTAGAAGGTTGGAGGAGTGTTTAAACTAGGGACTGGGGTGGAGGGTAATTAGTACATTACAGGAGGGGAAGATAGTGCAGATAGAGACCTGGGGCAAAGTAATGGAACTGGGGGAGAATGGAAGGAGGGACTAGAACAGTTCAGAAGGAAAGGTGTAGGGTAAAAAAATATACATAAACCTCTCAATTGTATGTATACTAATGCCAGAAGCCTGACTATTAAAACTGGTGAACGAGGCAGCAAATCATAATGAGGTTGTTATTATGGGGGACTTCAACTACCCAGATATAGACTTGGAAACTGAAACCTGTATGTACATCTCATAAAGGAAACAGGTTCTTGGCAATAACCAAAGACGATTACCTTTCCCAACTGGTTCAGGACCCGACTAGAGGGATGGCAACACTGGACTTAGTTAGTGATGATCGAGCATGCTCGGCTGAACACCTGTTCAGCTCGAGCATCTCGATGTTTGGCACATGGCGGTACTCGGCCGAGTACAGCATGTACTCGAGCGCCATACTCGAGTCTCCTCCCCGCACGTTTCTTGGCTGCTACGCAGCCAATAAACATGCAGGTAAGTACTGCCCTCACTGTAATGCCAGTAGCCATGTTGGCTACTGGCATTAAAGCGATTGGCTGGCCGGAATGCGTCATCGGGTGCTATATAGCACCCGATGACGCATGTTCTGCTCATTCGTAGTCAGGGAGAGCTGAGCATAGGAAGGGACAGAGAGTGTAGGGAGTGTAATTGAATATTTTTTTGTACAAAAACGTTTCAGAGACCTAAAAGTCTTTGTAAGGACTATTGTGTGTGACAGCAGCAATATATGTTTGTAGCGCAACCTGCGCTAAATTGCTTAGTGTTAGGGAGAGCTGTGCATAGGAAAGGACAGAGTGTAGGGAATGTAATAGGAAGAATTTTATACAAAAAACTTTTCAGAGACCCAAAAGTCCTTTTAAGGACTATTGTGTGTGATAGCAATATATATTTTTAGCGCATCCTGCGCTAAATACTGTGTAATAGGCCGCTGCGGACAGTTAAATTATTCGCGCCACATCTCTTGTGTAAAGTGCGCGCATCTCTAAAATATCAGTGACATCCAGTGTACTTTTTTATTGGCGGAGTGTCCTCTGCAGACAGTAAAATTATCTGTGCCACATCTCCTGTTTAATATATGCGCATCCCTAAAATATCAGTGACATCCAGTGTACTTACTCCGTAGACGGTGTCAGCTGCGGACAGTTAAATTATCCGCGCCACATCTCCTGTGCAAAGTGTGCACATCCCTAAAATATCAGTGACATCCAGTGTATTTTTTCCGTAGAAGGTGTCCGCTGCGGACAGTTAAATTATCCATGCCACATTTCCAGTGTAAAGTGTGCGCATCCCAAAAATATCTGTTACATCTAGTGTACTTTTTCAATAGACGGTGTCCGCTGCGGAAAGTGAGATTAGCTGCGCAACATCTCCAGTGTAAAGTGTGCGCATCCCTAAAATATCAGTGACATCCAGTGTACTTTTTCCGTAGATGGTGTCCGCTGCGGACAGTGAGATTAGCTGGGCCACATCTCCTGTGTAAAGTGTGTGCATCCCTAAAATATCGGTGACATCCAGTGTACTTTTTCCGTAGATGGTGTCCGCTGCGGACAGTGAGATTAGCTGCGCCACATCTCCTGTGTAAATTGTGCGCATCCCTAAAATATCAATGATATCCAGTGTGCTTTTTCCGTAGACGGTGTCCGCTGCTTACAGTGACCTTACCAGGGCCACATCTGCAATGTAACGTGTGCGCTTCAAAAATTTGTCTGTGACATACAATGTCATTTTTCCATAGACGGTGTCCGCTTCTGACAGTGACCTTACCAGGGCCACATCTGCAGTGTAACATGTGCGTTGAATTTTTTTTTCTGTGACATACATTGTAATTTTTCCGTAGACGATGTCCGCTTCTGACAGTAACCATACCAGGGCCACATCTGCAGTGTAACGTGTGCGCTTCTAAAATGTATCTGTGACATACAATATAATTTTTCCATAGACGGTGTCCGCTTCTGACAGTGACCTTACCAGTGCCACATCTGCAGTGTAACATGTGCGCTTCCAAAAAAATTCTGTGCCATACATTGTCATTTTTCCGTAGACGGTGTCCGCTTCTGACAGTGACCTTACCAGGGCCCCATCTGCAGTGTAAAGTTTGCGCTTCAAAAATTATCTGTGATACCAAGTAATTTTTCAGTAGACGGTGTCCGCTTCTGACAGTGACCATACCAGGGCCACCTCTGCAGTGTAACATGTGTGCTTCCAAAATTTATCTGTGACATGCATTGTAATTTTTTCGTAAACTGTGTCCGCTTCTGACAGTGACCTTACCAGGGCCACTTCTCCAGTGTAACGTGTGCGCTTTAAAATTGTATCTGTGAGATACAGTGTACTTTTTCAGCTTTGAAACCATGCTCCCCCCCATCCCCGAAACCCAAAGACTTTGGTTTCCTGGAAGAAGCTCAGTGGATCATGGGAATAACATCGCCGGTCATCATCGTTTATAGTCAAAACTACGACGGTATCTGATCGTCTTTGAACCTCCGACTTTCATTTTTGATTTATGAAAATATTCTTGGCAAATGCGTTCGCTTTGGTTCGTCTTGCGTCGGTCCAAGAATTTCACCTCTAGAGGCGCGATACGGATGCCCCCCGGCCGTCCTTCTTAATCATGGCCCCAGTTCCGAAAACCAACAAAATAGAACCGGAGTCCTATTCCATTATTCCTAGCTGAAGTATTCAGGCAACCCTGCCTGCTTTGAACACTGTAAAATTTTTCAATGGTCAGCTAAGCAGCAGGCACTCTGCCATAATTTTTTAAATGGTCAGCTCAGCAGCAGGCCCTCAACCATAATGTTTTAGAGGGTTCAGCTCAGCAGCTGGACCTCAAATATATATTTTTAGAGGGTCAGATCACCTGCAGGCCCTTGCATATAATGTTTTAGAGGGTCAGCTCACCAGCAGGCCCTCACCTACAATCTTTTACAGGGTCAGCTCACCTGCAGGCCCACACCTAATTATACCTAATAAGTAATTTGCGCGCATGCTGTCTTGCTTGGATGTGGTAGCCATAGCAGTTTCTCAGGCTCCCTCTCCAGAATCAAACACTGATTCCCCCTTACCCGTGGTCACCGTGGTTGGCGCTGAAAATAACATCGAAAGTTGATAGGACAGACACCCAAATGGATTGTCGCCATCACGGGGGAGTGCGATCGGCCCCAGGTTATCTAGAGTCACCAAAGCGGTAGCCGGTCCTCACCCATAATGTTTTAGATGGTCAGATCAGCAGGCCCTTGCTCCAAATGTTTTTGAGGGTCACCAGCAGGCCATCAATCATAATTTTTCAAGGCTGTGTATGATGCCTTCCATCATGTGTAGCAAAGGGTGTATTGGAGTGCCGGTTCCTTGTAATTTTTGGCAGCCCTTTCACTTAGTGTATAGGCTTTATGAGTGTAGGAGTCCCAGTAGTTGAACAATTGTACCACAATGTGAATGAGGCCCTCCTTTATGTGATGTACAGGTTGTATCGGAGTGCCTCTTCCTTGTAATTATTGGCAACACTTGCACTTTATATACAAGTAAATATACAGGAAAGAATGTTTCCTAACAATTTTTCTTCTAAAATTGATTTTATCTTCAGTTTTGTGCGTATTATTGTCAGTCTGTAAAAGTGGCGTACTACTCGGACAACATCATTCCCAGCGACCTGTGAGTCCAAGATGCATCCAGAAATCCTCCACATGCTGTTCCCGAACCATTTCGGTGGTGTTTCCATCAATTTCTGACCTTTTACTATGAACCAGGCACACTCCCCTTTTCAGAGCAGGGGGTGCCTGGTTTCATGCTTGGGTTCTCCCATTGACTTCCATTATTCTCGGGTGCTCGGTAGAGTACCCGAGCATCCCGATGTGTTCAGCCCGAGCACCCGAGCACTATGGTGCTCGATCAACACTAGACTTAGTATTAACCAATAGACCTGACAGAACAACAGATGTGCAGGTTGGGGGACACCTGGGAAATAGTGACCATAAAGTAATAACCTTCCAATTGTCATTCAAAAGAGTGTTTCTTCAGGGAGGAACAAAAATACCAAACTTTAAAAAGGCAAAATTCAAAAAAGAGGGGCCAAGGCCTAACTAACTGGGACAAAGTCCTCAAAAACAAAAATACAGCCACAAAATTGGATATTTTTAAAACCATCCTAAAATCTAATTGTGAGAGGTACATACCTTATGATTAAGAAATAAGAAAAAAACTATGTGGATAAATAGAATTGTAATGAAAGCAAAAAAATTACAAAAAGAAAGCATTTAAATCACTAAAACAGGAGCGTAGCGAGGAAGCATTGAAAAACTATAAGGCCCCTTTCACACGAGCGAGTATTCCGCGCGGATGCGATGCGGGAGGTGAACGCATTGCACCCGCACTGAATACTGACCCATTCATTTCTATGGGGCTGTGCACACGAGCGGTGATTTTCACGCATCACTTTTGCGTTGCGTGAAAATCGCAGCATGCTCCTCTTTGTGCGTTTTTCACGTAACGCAGGCCCCATAGAAATGAATGGGGTTGCGTGAAAATCGCAAGCATCCGCAAGCAAGTGCGGATGCGGTGCGATTTTCACGCACGGTTGCTAGGAGACGATCGGGATGGAGACCCGAACCTTATTATTTTCCCTTATAACATGGTTATAAGGGAAAATAATAGCATTCTGAATACAGAATGCGAAGTAAAACAGGGCTGGAGGGGTTAAAAAAAAATAAAAAATCATTTAACTCACCTTAATCCACTTGCTCGCGATGCCCGGCATCTCCGTTTGACTCTTTTACTGTATAGGACCTGTGGAGAGCATTAACTATAGTTTAAGGACCTGGGATGACGTCACTCCGGTCATCACATGGTACGTCACATGATCTTTTACCATGGTGATTCACCATGGTAAAAGATCATGTGATGTACCATATGATGACCAGAGTGACGTCATCCCAGGTCCTTAAACTATAGTTAATGCTCTCCACAGGTCCTATACAGTAAAAGAGTCAGACGGAGATGCCGGGCATCGCGAGCAAGTGGATTAAGGTGAGTTAAATGATTTTTTTTTTTTTTTTAACCCCTCCAGCCCTGTTTTACTTAGCATTCTGTATTCAGAATGCTATTATTTTCCCTTATAACCATGTTATAAGGGAAAATAATACTATTTACAGGACACCGATCCCAAGCCCGAACTTCTGTGAAGAAGTTCGGGTTTGGGTACCAAACACGCGCGATTTTTCTCACGCGAGTGCAAAACGCATTACAATGTTTTGCACTCGCGCGGAAAAATCGCGGGTGTTCCCGCAACGCACCCGCACATTTTTCCGCAACGCCCGTGTGAAAGAGGCCTTAGGAAAAAAATAGAATATGTAAAAGACAGATAAAAGCAGAAACTAGAGACAGAGAAGTTAATTGCCAAATAAAGTAAAACTAACCCTAAAATGTTCTTCAATTATATAAATGGTAAAAAGTATAAATCTGTGTCGGCCCTTTACAGAGTAATGAGGGGGAGAGTTGCAGACCGCAATGAGGAGAAAGCAAAGCTATTAAATATTTTTTTCTCTGCTGTATTCACTGAAGAAAATAAACTGTCATATGAAATGCAGAATGTAAAAGTAAATCCCCCATTAAAAGTGCCCTGTCTGACCCAGGAAGAAGTACAGCGGCGTCTTGAAGATGACCTTTCATTGGTCCAAACATTGTAAACTAAGTATCATGATCTGTACAGCGGTGCCCAGGGATCTCACTGCACTTACTATTATCCCTGGGCGCCGCTCTGTTCTCCTGCTCTGCCCTCCGGTATGTTTGGCCACTTGGTTATAGTAGGCGGAGACTTAGGGGAGTTGGTTATAGTAGGAGGAGACTGCCCTTGTTCTCCTGGGTGTCTCCTTTTCCTAGGCTGTAGCGCTGGCCAATCGCAGCGCAGAGCTCACAGCCTGGGAGTTTTTTTTCTCCCAGGCTGTGAGCTCTGCGCTGCGATTGGCCAGCGCTACAGCCTAGGAGAAGACGCCCAGGAGAACAAGGGCAGTCTCCTCCTACTGTAACCAAGTGACCGAATATACCGGAGGGCATAGCAGGAGAATGGAGCGGCGCCCAGGGATAATAGTAAGTGCAGTGAGATCCCTGGGCGACGCTGTACAGATCATGATACTTAGTTCACAATGTTTAGACCGATGAAAAGTCCTCTTTAAAAAGATTAAAATAGACAAATCGCCAGGACCAGATGAAATACACCCCTGTATCCTAAGGCCCCTTTCACACGGGCGAGTTTTCCGTGCGGGTGCAATGCGTGAGTTGAACGCATTGCACCCGCACTGAATCCGGACCCATTCATTTCTATGGGGCTGTGCACATAAGCGGTGATATTCACGCATCACTTGTGCGTTGCGTGACAATCGCAGCAAGCTGTATTTTGTGCGTTTTACACGCAACGTAGGCCCCATATAAAGTGAATGGGGCTGCGTGAAAATTGCAAGCATCCGCAAGCAAGTGCGGATGCGATGCGATTTTCACGCACGGTTGCTAGGAGACGATCTGGATGGAGACCCGATCATTATTATTTTACCTTATAACATGGTTATAAGGGAAAATATAATAGCATTCTGAATACAGAATGCATAGTACAATAGGGCTGGAGGGGATAAAAAAATAAAAAATTAAAATTTAACTCACCATAATCCACTTGTTCGCGCAGCCGGCATCTCTTCTGTCTTGTTCTGTGAGGAATATGACCTTTGATGACGTAACTACGCTCATCACATGGTCCGTCACATGATCTTTTACCATGGTGATGGATCATGTGACGGACCATGTGATGAATGTAGTGACGTCATCAAAGGTCCTATTCCTCACAGAACAAGACAGAAGAGATGCCGGCTGCACGAACAAGTAGATTAAGGTGAGTTAAATTATTATTATTTTTTTTTAACCCCTCCAGCCCTATTGTACTATGCATTCTGTATTCAGAATGCTATTATTTTGCTTATAACCATGTGCGTATATACAATAAACACAACCCCGATCCCAAACCTGAACTTCTGTGAAGAATTTCGGGTCTGGGTACTACATTCAGTTTTTTATCACGCGCGTGCAAAACACATTGCACCCGCGCGATAAAAACTGAACAACGGAACGCAATCGCAGTCAAAACTGACTGCAATTGCGTACCTACTCGCGCGGGTTTGCCACAATGCATCCGGACCTTATCCGGACACGCTCGTGTGAAAGAGGCCTAAGGCCCCTTGCAGACGAGCATGAGCAGATTAGGTCCGGATGCCTTGCAAATGCGTTCAGTGAAAAATGCGCAATTTCACAAACAAGTTCATTCAGTTTTGTATGTGATCGCGTTCAGTTGTTCAGTTTTTATCACGCAGGTGCAATGTGATTTAATGCGTTCTGCACGAGCGTGATTAAACACTGAAGGTATACAAACAACATCTCTTAGCAACCATCCGTGAAAAACGCATCGCATACTCAAGCAAGTGCGATTTTCATGCAGCCCCATTCACGTCTATGGGGCCAGCATTGCGTGAAAAACGCAAAATATAGAACATGCTGCGATTTTTACGCAACGCACAAATGATGCATGAAAACCAATGCTCATGTACACCGCCCCACTGAAATAAATGGGTCCGGATTCAGTACGGGCGCAATGCGTTCGCATCACGCATTGCACCCGCGCGGAAATACTCGCTCGTGTGAAAGGGGCCTAAGAGAATTAAGTAATGTCATAGCCAGAACCTTATTTCTGATTTTACATAGTAACATAGTACAGGGAGTGCAGAATTATTAGGCAAGTTGTATTTTTGAGGATTAATTTTATTATTGAACAACAACCATGTTCTCAATGAACCCAAAAAACTCATTAATATCAAAGCTGAATATTTTTGGAAGTAGTTTTTAGTTTGTTTTTAGTTTTAGCTATTTTAGGGGGATATCTGTGTGTGCAGGTGACTATTACTGTGCATAATTATTAGGCAACTTAACAAAAAACAAATATATACCCATTTCAATTATTTATTTTTACCAGTGAAACCAATATAACATCTCAACATTCACAAATATACATTTCTGACATTCAAAAACAAAACAAAAACAAATCAGTGACCAATATAGCCACCTTTCTTTGCAAGGACACTCAAAAGCCTGCCATCCATGGATTCTGTCAGTGTTTTGATCTGTTCACCATCAACATTGCGTGCAGCAGCAACCACAGCCTCCCAGACACTGTTCAGAGAGGTGAACTGTTTTCCCTCCTTGTAAATCTCACATTTGATGATGGACCACAGGTTCTCAATGGGGTTCAGATCAGGTGAACAAGGAGGCCATGTCATTAGATTTTCTTCTTTTATACCCTTTCTTGCCAGCCACGCTGTGGAGTACTTGGACGCGTGTGATGGAGCATTGTCCTGCATGAAAATCATGTTTTTCTTGAAGGATGCAGACTTCTTCCTGTACCACTGCTTGAAGAAGGTGTCTTCCAGAAACTGGCAGTAGGACTGGGAGTTGAGCTTGACTCCATCCTCAACCCGAAAAGGCCCCACAAGCTCATCTTTGATGATACCAGCCCAAACCAGTACTCCACCTCCACCTTGCTGGCGTCTGAGTCGGACTGGAGCTCTCTGCCCTTTACCAATCCAGCCACGGGTCCATCCATCTGGCCCATCAAGACTCACTCTCATTTCATCAGTCCATAAAACCTTAGAAAAATCAGTCTTGAGATATTTCTTGGCCAAGTCTTGACGTTTCAGCTTGTGTGTCTTGTTCAGTGGTGGTCGTCTTTCAGCCTTTCTTACCTTGGCCATGTCTCTGAGTATTGCACACCTTGTGCTTTTGGGCACTCCAGTGATGTTGCAGCTCTGAAATATGGCCAAACTGGTGGCAAGTGGCATCTTGGCAGCTGCACGCTTGACTTTTCTCAGTTCATGGGCAGTGATTTTGCGCCTTGGTTTTTCCACACGCTTCTTGCGACCCTGTTGACTATTTTGAATGAAAAGCTTGATTGTTCGATGATCACGCTTCAGAAGCTTTGCAATTTTAAGAGTGCTGCATCCCTCTGCAAGATATCTCACTATTTTAGACTTTTCTGAGCCTGTCAAGTCCTTCTTTTGACCCATTTTGCCAAAGGAAAGGAAGTTGCCTAATAATTATGCACACCTAATATAGGGTGTTGATGTCATTAGACCACACCCCTTCTCATTACAGAGATGCACATCACCTAATATGCTTAATTGGTAGTAGGCTTTCGAGCCTATACAGCTTGGAGTAAGACAACATGCATAAAGAGGATGATGTGGTCAAAATACTCATTTGCCTAATAATTCTGCACTCCCTGTATATAAGGCTGAAAAAATTTATTTGTCCATCCAGTTCGGCCTGTTATATAGCAAGTTGATCCAGGGGAAGGCAAAAAAAAAAACAACTGTGAGGTAGAAGCCAATTTTCCCCACTTAAGGGGACACAAATTCCTTTCCGACTCCATTCCCTGGATCAACGACCATCTTTAGTATCTATAGCCTGTAATATTATTACACGCCAGAAATACATCCAGGCCCCTCTTGAACTCTTTTAGTGAACTCACCATCACCACCTCCTCAGGCAGAGAGTTCCATTGTCTCACTGCTCTTACCGTAAACAATCCTCTTCTATGTTTGTGTACAAACCTTCTTTCCTCCAGGCGCAGAGGATGTCCCCTTGTCACAGTCACAGATAAATAGATGATAGGAGAGATCCCTATACTGACCCCTGATATATTTATACATAGTAATTAGAGGTGCGACGAATCCAATTTTTTTCAAATCCGAATCCAAAAAGGTTCTCAAATCTTTCGAATCTCGAATCCTACGAATCCTGTACATAACAAACATATTTCACATGAAAACTTACAATTACTTGGCTTGGCCCTTGGGGATCTCAGACACCACTTCAACACTTGGCTGGGGGGCTCGGTGGAGCTGATGTTGTGTTTCATCCTAATGAGAAAGATTTCATAATAAGGATTTGGAGGGGCAGAGGGATAGCAGAGCAGGGAGAGGCTGGTGCTGCTACTAGGGGGTCATACCATGGGGGAGTAATAAAGCCCACCATAATGTCCCCCCAGTAGAAATAATTCTCCTTATAATGTGCAAAAAATACCCCCTTGTAATGCCCCCAGTTGAGCTAATGTCCTCATAGTGCCCCCATAATGTGCAAGTATAAAATCCCCCTATATAGTGCCCCCAGTAAATGCCCCCATAGTGCTCCTCTCCCCCCTTCCTCCTAGTGCCCCCCATAATGTACCAGTATAAAATGCCCCATATGTAGTGCCCCAGTAGATGCCCTCAGTGTCCCCCATAATCTGCAAGTATAAAATACCCCTTCATAGTGCCTCCCGTAGATGACCCCATAGTACTCCTCTCCCCTCTTCCCCATAGTACCCACCATAATGTGTCCCAGTATAAAATGCTACTGTACAGAGCCCCCCATATAAAATACCCCTTCTTTGTGGCCTCAGTAGATGCCCCTATAGTGCCCATAAATAATGTGCCAGTAAGAAGTGCCCCCAATAATGTGCCAGTAAAAAGTGCCCAAAAAAATGTGCCAGTAATTAGTGCCCCCAATCATGTGCCAGTAAAATGTGCCCCCATAGATGCCCCCAATCATGTGCCAATAACAAGAGCACCCAGCATCATGCGCCAGTAACAAGAACACCCCATCATGTGCCAGTAACAAGAGCCCTTTCATCATGTGCCAGTAATAAGAGCCCCCCATCATGTGCCAGTAATAAGAGCCCCCCATCATGTGCCAGTAATAAGAGCCCCCCATCATGTGCCAGTAATAAGCCCCCCATCGTGTGCCAGTAATAAGCCACCTCATCATGTGCCAGTAATAAGCGCCCCCATCATGTGCCAGTAATAAGCCCCCCATCATGTGCCAGTAATAAGCCCCCCATCATGTGCCAGTAATAAGAGCCCCCCATCATGTGCCAGTAATAAGCCCCCCATCATGTGCCAATAATAAGAACCCCCATCATGTGCCAGTAAAAAGAGCCCCCCATCATGTGCCAGTAATAAGCCCCCCATCATGTGCCAGTAATAAGCCCCCATCATGTGCCAGTAATAAGCCCCCCATCGTGTGCCAGTAATAAGCCACCTCATCATGTGCCAGTAATAAGCGCCCCCATCATGTGCCAGTAATAAGCCCCCCATCATGTGCCAGTAATAAGCCCCCCATCATGTGCCAGTAATAAGAGCCCCCCATCATGTGCCAGTAATAAGCCCCCCATCATGTGCCAATAATAAGAACCCCCATCATGTGCCAGTAAAAAGAGCCCCCCATCATGTGCCAGTAATAAGCCCCCCATCATGTGCCAGTAATAAGCCCCCATCATGTGCCAGTAATAAGCCCCCATCATGTGGCAGTAATAAGCCCCCATCATGTGCCAGTAATAAGCCCCCCCCATCATGTGCCAGTAATTAGAGCCCCCATCATGTGCCAGTAATAAGAGCCCCCATCATGTGCCAGTAATAAGAGCCCCCATCATGTGCCAGTAATAATCCCCCCCATCATGTGCCAGTAATAAGAGCCCCCCCATCATGTGCCAGTAACAAGAGCCCCCCAATGTGGCAGTAACAAGAGCCGCCCTAATGTGCCAGTAAAACTATTATACATTTAAAAAAAAAAAAAACACTTACACTTACCTCCATGCCAGCGATGCGATGCAGGCCTCTTCCGGCCTGTGTCCCGCTCTGTGCGGCTCAGGCGGCGCGATGACGTCATAGCACTCATTTGGGCACAACAATTTTAGTTGGCAGCCTTTGATGCAGATGTCATTGTGAGATAAACCCTTAATACATTTGGGTTACATTCAGAGATATTAAATACTGCCATTTGGTGCACCAATATTGAATTCAGGCCTACACTGGTTCAGGCCCTGTGAGCTACCCCCTCTACATACAGGGGTTTAATTTAGGCATTTGAAATACAGCCATTTGAAATACAGCCTTTTTGTGCAAAGATATATTTACTGCAGGCCTACACTGGTTCAGACCGTGTGAGATACCCCCCTACATACAGGGGTTTGAATTAGGCATTTGAAATACAGCCATTTGAAATACAGCCATTTTGTGCAAAGATCTATTTACTTCAGGCCTACACTGGTTCAGACCGTGTGAGATACCCCCCTACATACAGGGGTTTGAATTAAGCATTTGAAATACAGCCATTTGAAATACAGCCATTTTGTGCAAAGATATATTTACTTCAGGCCTACAGAGGTTCAGGCTCTCTGATTTACTACCTCTACATACAGGGGTTTGAATTAGGCATTTGAAATACAGCCATTTGAAATAAAGCCATTTTGTGCAAAGAAATCTTTAATTGAAGGCTAGTCTGGTTCAGGCCATTTGAGATACACTCTTTACATACTGTCGTTCTTTTCTACTATTAATTAAACACCCATTTAGGACAAGATCCTAAATTCAAAAAATATGAGGAGAGCGTCAAATAAGGGACGTGGCCCAGGTCGTGGTGCTGCTGGTGGAGCTCCTGATGCAGGGAGAGGACGTGGTTGATCTGTGCCAGCTACACGCACAAGTCAAACCCCTTCCTCACGTGCGAGTAGGCGACAAAACCTGCAGCGGTATTTGGTGGGGCCTAATGCTGCTCTACTAATGGTGAGGCCTGAACAAGTACAGGTGATTGTAGATTGGGTTGCTGACAGTGGATCCAGTTCCTTCACATTGTCTCCCACCCAGTCTCCTGCTGAAAGACCACAGTTGGCACCTGCAGCCGATGTCCATCAGTCTTTCACCTCACCCCCTTGCAAATCAGCCAAGCAGTCTGAGACCCAAGTCATGCAGCAGTATCTTCTGGTTTTTGATGACTCTGTTAGCAGGGTTTCCCAGGGCCATCCACCTAGCCCTGCCCCAGAAGTGGAAGAGATTGAGTGAACCGATGCCCAACCACTTATTTTTCAAGATGAGTACATGGGAGGACCATCGCAGCACGTCTCGGATAATGACAAAACACAGGTGCCAACTGCTAGGGCTTTCGAAAGTGTGCAGACCGACAGGGAAGTCAGGAGTGAAGACTGGGTGGAAGATGATGTGGAGGATGATGAGGTCCTCGACCCCACATGGAATCAAGGTCATGCGAGTGACCTATGTAGTTCGGAGGAAGAGGCGGTGGTCGCACAGAGCCACCAGCACAGCAGAAGAGGGAGCGGGGTGCAAAAGCGGAGCGGCCATCCTCTAGACAGTACACCTCCTACTGCCCACTGCAGCAAGGGACTGAGCACACCAAAGCCAGCTCCAAGGAGTTCCCTGGCGTGGCAGTTCTTCAGTCAATGTGCTGACGACAAGACACGAATGGTTTGCACTCTGTGCAATCAGAGCCTGAAGCGAGGCATAAACGTTCTCAACCTGAGCACAACCTGCATAACCAGGCATTTAAGTGCAAAGCACTAGCTGCAGTGGAGTAGACACCTCAAAAACCAAGAAAGGTCTCTGGCTCCTCCTGCTTCCTCTTCTGCTGCAGTCGCGGCCTCTTCATCCACCTCTGGAGTGACAGTGCCACCTGGCACCCCACAAACAGAGGATCTGCCAGCAACACCAACACCTTGGTCACCAAGCATCTCCACAATGTCACACGGAAGCGTTCAGCTCTCCATATCCCAAATGCTGGAGAGGAAGAGGAAGTACCCCCCTACACACCCTCGATCCCCAGCCCTGAATGCCAGCATTTCTAAATTACTTGCCTTTGAAATGCTGTTATTCCGTCTGGTGGAGACGGATAGTTTTAAAGGCCTTATGGCAGTGACTGTCCCACAGTACGTCGTGCCCAGCCGCCACTACTTTTTAAGGTGAGCCATCCCTTCCCTTCACAACCAAGTAAGGGATAAAATCAGGTGTGCACTGCGCAACGCCATCTGTGGCAAGGTGCACCTGACTACGGATACGTGGAACAGTAAGCACGGTCAGGGCCGTTATATCTCCATAACAGCACAGTGGGTAAATGCAGTGGCGGCTGGGCCTGAGGCAGATAGCAGTTTGGCGCATGTCCTTCCACCACCGAGGATTGCAGGGCGCTGAAGTTTGCCTACTGTTGCTTCCTCCTCCTACTCTGCTTCCTCATCCTCTACCAGCTCCTCATCTGGTCAGCGTAACACCTTCACCACCAACTTCAGCACAGCCAGGGGTAAACAACAGCAGGCAGTTTTAAAACTTATCTGTTTGGGGGACAAACCCCACACCGCGCAGGAGCTGTGGACGGGCCTTGAACAACAGACCGATGAGTGGTTTGTGCCAGTCAGCCTCAAGCCCGGCCTGGTGGTGTGCGATAATGGGCGAAATCTCGTAGCAGCTCTGGGACTAGCCGGTTTGACGCACTTCCCTTGCCTGGCGCATGTGCTGAATTTGGTGGTGCAGAGATTCCTTAAAAATTACCCCGACATGTCAGAGCTGCTGCATAAAGTGCAGGCCGTCTGTGCGCGCTTTCGGCGTTCTCACCCTGCTGCTGCTTGCCTGTCAACGCTGCAGCGTAACCTCGGCCTTCCCGCTCACCGCCTCATATACGACGTACCCACAAAGTGGAACTCCACCTTGCACATGCTGGCCAGACTGTGCGAGCAGCAGCAGGCGATAGTGGAGTTTCATCTGCAGCACGCACGAGTGGGTCGTTCGGCGGAACAGC
The DNA here is from genome assembly GCF_905171765.1 of Bufo bufo. NCBI lineage: Eukaryota > Metazoa > Chordata > Amphibia > Anura > Bufonidae > Bufo > Bufo bufo. The sequence goes on from NC_053396.1 coordinate 86,241,617, forward strand.
ACCCCTTTACCACCAATGACTGGGCCTCCATGCGAGACCTGTGTTCCTTGTTGCGCTGTTTCGAGTACTCCACCAACATGGCCAGTGCCTATAACACCGTTCTCAGCGTTACTATCCCACTTCTATGCCTCTTTGAAAAAAACGCTCCTGGCGATGATTGAAGAGGATGTGGCATAGGAGGAGGAGGAGGAAGAGGGACCATTTCATAGGGTTTCCGGCCAGTCATTCCCAAGTGGCTCCGAGGGTGGGTTCCCGCACCCACAAACCCAAGGTACACAATTGTCCTGCCAGGGCACAGTTCTGGAGGATGAGGAGGTGGAGGAACAGGAGGAGGAGATACAGGAGGAGGAACCATGTTCACAGCAGGGTGGCACCCAGATCAGCTCATGGCCATCACTGGTGCGTGGATGGGGGGATACAGAGGACACAGACGATACACCTCCCACAGAGGACAGCTTTTCGTTGCCTCTGGGCAGCCTGGCACACATGAGCGATTACATTCTAACTTGTGCTGATTACTGGGTGGCCACGCTGCTGGATCCCCGTTACAAGGACAACGTACCGTCCTTAATTCCGTCACTGGAGCGTGATCGTAAGATGCGCGAGTACTAGCGCACGCTAGTAGACGCTTTGCTGATGGCATTCCCACCTGACAGCGGGGCACAGTGGAAGCACAAGGTGAAGGAAGAGGATGAGGAAGAGGTCGCCAACGCAGCTGGGGCACCGCCAGCACCTCAGAAGGCAGGGTTAGCATGGCCAAAATGTGGAAAAGCTTTGTCACCACGCCACAACAACCAGCACCACCAGCTGATATGAAACGTCTTAGCAGGAGGCAGCATTTCACCAACATGGTGGAGCAGTATGTGTGCACACGCCTACACATACTGAATGACGGGGCTGCCCCCTTAAACTTCTGTGTCTCAAAATTGGGCACATGGCCTGAGCTTGCCCTTTACGCCTTGGAGGTGCTGGCCTGCCTGTCACGGATGGTGTACAGGAAACAAGACAATACCATATAAACAATGTCTCTCTGGATCCACAACTAAGGAACAAAGGGAGACCCCTGCAATAGACCTGCCGCTCTCCCTCACTGCTCAGCCTATGCGAACACCCCAAAGGTGGATGGCCGCATATCCACGTTCCTCGGCTATCTATTACCTGAAGACCCTACAATAGTGAAGGGACACGACCACCGGCTCCCTACACTGACACGGAGGGAGTCAGGGTCACCTGGATCCAGAAAAGACAAAATCATAAATACATAAACAGCACTTATCTTGCAGACGAATGACGACTGGGAACAGGGAGCTGGGAACTGGGAACTGGGAACAGCATGCGCACACACTCCAGGAAGTTGTATCAGCCGCACACTACTGCATTATGGGGAGGAACTTAAAGGGTAGCGATCAGTCCAACTGCATGACAGCTGAGATAGACTAATGAGATGAGAAACTAAACCAAAACAAAGAAATTCAAGGAGGAGGATCTGAGAAGCTCCTGTGAGCGCTTCTCAGCTGTCTGGCTGTGACAGTACCCCTCCCTCTAGGAGTGGACTCCGGACACTCAGGGCCCACCTTCTCAGGATGGGACCTATGGAAAGCCCTGAAGAGACGAGAGGCCTTAATGTCCGTCACTGGGACCCACATCCTCTCCTCAGGACCATAACCCTCCCAATGAACGAGGTACTGGAGGGAACCGCGGACAAGACGAGAATCCACAATCCTAGAGACCTGAAATTCAAGATTTTCATCAACCATAATCGGAGGAGGAGGCAAAGGCGAGGGTACAATAGGTTGAACATAAGGTTTCAATAAGGACTTATGAAAAACATTATGGATCTTCCAAGTCTGAGGAAGATCAAGACGGAAGGCAACAGGATTGATGAAAGACAGGATCTTGTAAGGCCCAATAAACCTAGGACCCAACTTCCAGGAGGGAACCTTCAATTTGATATTCTTGGTAGACAACCACACCAGATCACCAACATTCAGGTCCGGACCAGGCACACGTCTCTTATCCGCCACACGCTTATATCTCTCACTCATGCTCTTTAGATTATCCTGAATCTTTTGCCAAATAGATGACAAAGACGAGGAGAATCTGTCCTCATCAGGCAAACCAGAAGAGCCCTCTCCCGAGAAAGTCCCAAACTGCGGATGGAACCCATATGCACCAAAAAATGGTGACTTATCAGAGGACTCCTGACGACGGTTATTTAAAGCAAACTCAGCAAGGGACAAAAAAGAACACCAATCCTCCTGATTCTCCGCCACAAAACAGCGCAGATATGTCTCCAGATTCTGATTGACGCGCTCTGTCTGGCCATTCGACTGTGGATGGAAAGCAGAAGAGAATGACAACCGAACCCCCAAGCGAGAACAGAAAGCCTTCCAGAATCTGGAAACAAACTGCGTGCCCCTATCAGAGACTATGTCTGAAGGAATCCCATGCAATTTGACAATGTGGTCAATAAATGCCTGCGCCAGCGTCTTAGCATTGGGCAAACCAGGAAAAGGGATAAAATGCACCATTTTGCTAAAACGGTCCACCACCACCAGAATCACAGACTTCCCCGAGGAACGAGGCAAGTCCGTTATGAAGTCCATGGACAGATGTGTCCAAGGACGGGAAGGAATGGGTAAGGGAAGGAGAGGACCTGATGGCCGTGAATGAGGGACTTTGGCACGAGCGCAAGTCTCGCAGGCTGCCACAAAACCCTCAACCGACTTACGAAGCGCAGGCCACCAGAATCTCCGAGCGATGAGATCCAGTGTGGCTCTTGCCCCCGGGTGCCCAGCAAGGACCGTATCGTGGTGTTCCTTAAAAATCTTATGTCTCAAAGCGAGAGGCACAAACAACCTCCCAGGAGGACAAAGATCAGGAGCCTCTGACTGGGCTGCCTGCACCTCTGCCTCCAATTCAGGAAAAAGAGCAGAGACCACCACACCTTCAGCCAAAATGGGACCCGGGTCTTTAAAATTCCCACCTCCCGGAAAACAACGTGACAGGGCATCTGCCTTCACATTCTTAACCCCAGGGCGGAACGTGACAACAAAATTAAACCTTGAAAAGAACAAAGACCATCTGGCCTGTCTCGGGTTCAGACGCTTGGCTGACTCCAAGTAGGCCAGATTTTTATGGTCAGTAAACACAGTAATAGGGTGTCTGGCTCCCTCTAGCCAATGGCGCCATTCCTCAAAAGCCAACTTGATGGCCAACAATTCCCTATCTCCCACATCATAATTTCTCTCTGCAGAGGAGAGTTTCTTTGAGAAAAAGGCACACGGTTGCCATTTGGCAGGAGAGGAACCCTGAGACAAGACCGCACCCACCCCTACCTCAGAAGCATCAACCTCAACTATGAAGGGTAACGAAATATCAGGTTGTACTAGGATCGGAGCGGAAGCAAAACTCTCCTTGATATTAGAAAAGGCCTTACGCGCCTCTACCGACCAGGAAGAAAAATCTACCCCCTTTCTGGTCATATCAGTGAGTGGTTTAACAACAGAGGAATAATTCAAAATAAATTTCCTGTAATAATTGGCAAAGCCCAAAAAACGCATCAGCGCCTTCTGATTCTCAGGAAGCTCCCACTCAAGCACAGCGCGGACCTTCTCGGGGTCCATGCGAAAACCAGAAGCGGAGACAAGAAACCCCAGAAATTGGATTTCTGGAACCGCAAACACGCATTTTTCCAGTTTCGCGTATAATTTATTCTCCCGCAGGATGAGCAAGACCTGATGTAAGTGTTCCTTATGAGTCTTGAAATCAGGAGAAAAAATCAAAATGTCATCCAAATACACTAATACAAATTTTCCCATTAAATGATAAAAAATGCTGTTGACGAAATGCTGAAAAACGGCTGGAGCATTCATCAAACCAAAAGGCGTAACCAAATTCTCAAAATGGCCCTCAGGGGTATTGAAAGCCGTCTTCCATTCGTCTCCTTCTCTGACCCTAACCAGGTTGCATGCCCCTCTTAGGTCTAATTTGGAAAAGACTTTAGCCCCAACAACCTGGTTAAACAGGTCCGGGATCAGAGGAAGCGGATAAGGATCACGAATAGTGATACTGTTCAGCTCCCTGAAATCCAGACAAGGTCTTAAAGAACCATCTTTTTTCTTAACAAAGAAAAAACCAGCGGCAACAGGTGACTTCGAGGGTCGTATGTGTCCTTTTCTCAGACTCTCAAAGATATAAGCCCGCATAGCGACCCTCTCAGGTTGGGAGAGATTGTATAAACGAGATTTAGGCAGCTTGGCGCCTGGGATGAGATTAATAGGGCAATCATACTCCCTGTGCGGAGGTAAACCCTGAACTCCACTCTCAGAGAAGACATCCAAAAATTCAGAGAGGAAAGGTGGTACAGTCTTAGTAGAAACCTCAGAAACAGATGTTATGAGGCAATTCTCTCTGCAAAAGTTACTCCAACCATTTATTTGCCTCGCTTGCCAATCAATGGTGGGGTTATGTTTAGTGAGCCAGGGTAGCCCCAACACTAGAGGAGTAGGCAAACCGCTAAGGACGAAACATGACACATCCTCAACATGAGCATCACTCACAATTAAACGGATATTGTGAACTATGCCCTTTAATTATTTCTGAGAAAGTGGAGCTGAATCAATAGCAAAAACAGGAATATCCTTTCCCAAAGTGCATACCTGGAAACCATGAGTTACCGCAAATTGACTATTAATGAGGTTGACAGCTGCTCCACTATCCACAAAAATCTCACAAAAAATGCTCTTGCTCTCTAGCGCCACCCTAGCAGGCAGGACAAAACGGGAACTACAAGCAAACGGAAAACCTTCAATTTCCGCCTCAACCCTGCCAATAGTAACAGACGGAACATTTTTAAAAGATTTTTTCCTTTTTGTCTCTTTATTACTCCCAGAAAACTGCCTGAATCTCCTAGAGGGACAAACATTTGCCAGATGATTTATACCTCCACAACAAAAACAAACCCTCCCCTGCGGGCTGAATCTTCTATTGTCAGAGGCAATCAACCCCAGCTGCATGGACTCCTGCTCAGAAGGGGCTGACAGCGACTGAGACCCCTGTGCACAGAATGAGACCGCTGCACTGTCCCGGGACTGAGTATGACAGGAAGGAGAGATCTCTCCTCTCTCTCTAAGACGCCTGTCAATACGAACAGCCTGAGACATAGCAGAATCCAAGGAGGTAGGTCTTTCATGAAAGGCAAATGCATCTTTCAATCCCTCTGAAAGACCAAAGCAAAATTGACTTCGGAGTGCAGCATCATTCCAACCCGTATCTGCTGCCCATCTCCGAAATTCTGAACAGTATATCTCTGCGGATTGTTTACCCTGGCATAACAGACGTAGTCTAGACTCAGCCAGAGCAATACGATCCGGATCATCATATATCTGACCCAGGGCTAAAAAGAATTCATCCACCGTGCCCCCTCCGGCAGCGAAAAGGCCCAGGACTGAGCGTTACCCCTGAGCAGCGATATAATGATCCCCACCCTCCGTTCTTCATCACCAGAAGAATGGGGAAGAAGGCGAAAATGGAGTTTGCAAGCCTCTCTAAAACGCACAAAATTCTCACTACCCCCGGAGAACATATCCGGGAGCGAGATCTTAGGCTCAGCACAAACTCCATGAACGCAAGCTGAACCGGTCACTTGAAACTGAGAAAAAGTCTTACGGAGATCAGCTACCTCCAAAGAAAGACCCTGAAAGCGTTCAGCCAAAAGTGAAACCGGATCCATGCTTGAGACGGTTTTGGCGGCTGATAATGTCACGGATGGTGTACAGGAAACAAGACAATACCATATAAACAATGTCTCTCTGGATCCACAACTAAGGAACAAAGGGAGACCCCTGCAATAGACCTGCCGCTCTCCCTCACTGCTCAGCCTATGCGAACACCCCAAAGGTGGATGGCCGCATATCCACGTTCCTCGGCTATCTATTACCTGAAGACCCTACAATAGTGAAGGGACACGACCACCGGCTCCCTACACTGACACGGAGGGAGTCAGGGTCACCTGGATCCAGAAAAGACAAAATCATAAATACATAAACAGCACTTATCTTGCAGACGAATGACGACTGACGACTGGGAACAGGGAGCTGGGAACTGGGAACTGGGAACTGGGTACTGGGAACTGGGAACTGGGAACTGGGAACAGAATGCGCACACACTCCAGGAAGTTGTATCAGCCGCACACTACTGCATTATGGGGAGGAACTTAAAGGGTAGCGATCAGTCCAACTGCATGACAGCTGAGATAGACTAACGAGATGAGAAACTAAACCAAAACAAAGAAATTCAAGGAGGAGGATCTGAGAAGCTCCTGTGAGCGCTTCTCAGCTGTCTGGCTGTGACACTGCCCTGCAGCCAGTATATTATCTGAACGTGTGTTTAGCACGGCAGGGGGCGTCATCACAGACAAGCGCAGCCGCCTGTCCACAGCCAATGTGGACAAGCTCACGTTCATTAAAATGAACCAGGCATGGATCCCTCAGGACTTGTCCGTACCTTGTGCAGAATAAACATGTATACCGGCACTAAGCAGCCATTGTTATACTGCAGCGCAATTGCTCATGTTTGTATTTTGGATATTTCATACTCTTTTGGAGTGTACCTTAATTTTACTAAATTTCATTAAAACCAAAAACCTGTGTTGTTTATCTCGTCCTCCTCCACCGCCGCTTCCACCTACTCCGCTACGTCCACCGCCTCCTCAAACTCCTACTCCATATGGAACTCCACCTCATAAATCTATTTTTTTTTTTTGTACGTGTTTTATTTTATATCATTTCACTACTTTGTCGTTTACATTTTCTGGTGGAATTCACCAATTTTTGGGTGTATAGTACCACTGCTCTACCTAGTAGGCCGGTTAAAAAAATAAAATAAAATTGTCATTAACATTTTCGGGTGAAATTCACCAATTTTTGGGTGTATAGTACCACTGCTATACCTAGTATGACAGTTAAAAAAAAAAAAAATAACTGTCATTAACATTTTTGGGTGAAATTCACAATTTTTTGTTTGTATAGTACCTCTGCTATACCTAGTAGGCCATTTAACAAAAAAAATATATTTGTCAGTTACATTTTCAGTTGAAATTCAACAATTTTTGGGTGTGAAGTACCACTGCTATACCTAGTAGACGGGTTAAACCAGGCATCATCAAACTGCGGCCCTCCAGCTGTTGCAAAACTACAACTCCCAGCATGCCTGAACAGCCTACAGGTATCGGCCTACAGCAGGGCATTGTGGGAGTTGTAGTTTTACAACAGCTGGAGGGCCGCAGTTTGAGGATGCCTGGGTTAAACAATAAAAAAAATTGTCTCTTACATTTTATGGTGAAATTCACAAATTTTTGGGTGTGATGTACCACTGCTATACCTAGTAGGCCGTTTAAAAATATAAATAAATTGTCATTAACATTTTCGGGTGAAATTCACCAATTTTTGCGTGTATAGTACCACTGCTATACCTACTAGGCCGGTTAACAAAAAAAATATATTTGTCAGTTACATTTTCAGTTGAAATTCAACAATTTTTCGGTGTGCCACTGCTATACCTAGTAAACGGGTTAAACAATAAAAAAAATAGTCTCTTACATTTTATGGTGAAATTCACAAATTTTTGGGTGTGATGTACCACTGCTATATCTAGTAAGCCGGTTAACAAAAAAAAAATTGTCAGTTACATTTTCTGGGGAAATTTAGCAATTTTTTGGTGTGAAGTACCACTACTATACCTAGTAGACCGGTAAAAAAAAAAAATACATTTGTCAGTTACATCTTATAGTCAAATTCACCTATTTTTGGGTGTAATATACCCCTCCTCTACCTAGTTGACAGCTTAATAAATTTCAATAATTTTTATTTTACATTTTCGGGTGACAATAAATAATTAATTTCTGTCATAGACCCCTGCTCTACCAAGTAGACAGGTTAATTAATTTCTGTAATTTTTCTTTTACATTCTTGGGTTGACATTATACAATTTTAGACGTGAATAAACCCCTGCTCTGCATAGGTGACAGGGAATAAAATTTCTGAAATGCTTCTTTAATTCATGCGCGCCACCTCCTTTGATTCAATGCTTAAACTTAAGCAATTTGTACCACATTTAAGCTTCAATACTTTGTCCCACATTTCCGCTACACTCTTTTGGCCAACATTTGCGCCTCAATAGCTTTTCCCACAATTCCGCTTGACTCTTTTGGGCCACATTTGGGCTTCTGTAATTTGTCCCATATTTGCGCCTCAATAACTTTTCCCACATTTCTTCTTGATCCCAAATTTTTAAAATAAATTTATCTCCCTTAAATTGGTCTCTTTTTCTCACGCTCCCTCTCCGGCCTGGAACCCTGATTCCCCGCCACCTGTAATCACCATGGTAGGCGCATAAAAGAACATCAAAAGTTGATAGAGCAGATATCAAATTGGATCGTGAACATCACGGGGACGTGCGACATGGTGGGTGGGGCAGTAAGTATGCACACGCCTACACAAACTAATTGACAGGCGTCAGCCCCTGCAACTTCTGGGTCTCCAAATTGGGCACATGGCCTGAGCTTGCCCTTTACGCCTTGGAGGTGCTGGCCTGCCCTGCAGCCGGTGTATTGTCTGAACGTGTGTTTAGCACGACTGGAGGGTTATATTTCCCAATGTTTTGGGGTGTGCCCTAATTTAAAAAAATAAAAATAAATGTAAAACCAAAAAGCAGTGTAGGCTACCTCCTCCTCCTCCACCGCCACTTCCACCTACACCGCCACATCCACCGCCTCCTCAACCTCCTTCTCCATATGGACCTGGTTTTCCTAGATCAAGATTATTATTTTTAATTTTTACGTATTTTATGTTATTTTAAGTCATTTCCCTATCCACATTTGTTTGCAGAGCACTTGCCATGCTCTTAACCACATTTTGACGCCATTTGCAGCCCTCTAGCCCTTTCCATAACATTTTTACAGCCATTTTAGTGCTCAAAAATTCGGGTCCCCATTGACTTCAATGGGGTTCGGGTTCGGGGTCAAGTTTGGTTCGAGTTCGGGTCCCGAACTCGAACTTTTTTCCGAAGTTCGGCCAAACCCGTCGAACCCGAACATCCAGGTGTCCGCTCAACTCTAGTCGTCTCATCTCTATTAGTAATTAAATCTCCCCTCGGTCATCTTTTTTCTAAAGTGAATAACCCTAATTTTGATAATCTTTCAGGGTACTGTTGTTCCCTCATTCCAGTTATTACTTTAGTTGCCCTCCTCAGAGCCCTCTCCACATCTGCTATGTCTGCCTTGTTCACAGGAGCCCAGAACTGTATACAGTACTCCATGTGTGGTCTGACTAGTGATTTGTAAAGTGGTAGGACTATGTTCTCATTGGTTGGTATTAGCAGGAGGTGCTCAAACCCACATGCAGTTGTGCATATATATAGGGGAGCAAATCCTGCACTTGTGGCCCGTTGCTAATGGCAATCCCCAGCAAAATGCATACAATGGGCAAATTACAGGAGCATTAATTATCACATCCGCACTTGTTACCTTGTGTAGGATGTCTATTGTGGTACTTGTGGTTCGCCGCAGGAATCCTCCATTGTATGCATTTTGCTGGGGATTGCCATTAGCAACGGGCCACAAGTGCAGGATTTGCTCCCCTATATATATGCACAACTGCATGTGGGTTTGAGCACCTCCTGCTAATACCAACCTGTCTTCTTAGTTTGTATATATAGATTCCTGGAGGTGTATAAACTCCTATTTAAATGTGCCTGTTTTCCATCTACAGGTCACATTTAGGTGCACCTGTGAGGCCTGGGATATATCAGCAAGTCTTGAGTGGGACTCACAGACTCCTCCCTCCTCCCATTGCAAGCATGGCCACATGCTGGAGGTAACTGGTGAGTTGTTTGTGAGTCGGCCTTATGCTCCTGTAATTTGCCCACTGGCTCCTGGTATCGCCCATACGGCTCAGGTAGGAGAGTGTAGGGTCCCGGGCTACTTGAGAAACCTTGTCCGGGTGTCCGGGCTTAGACATGTTCTACACCGTAGGACATGTTGACTAATTTCTCAATTTTAAAATCAGTTTGAGGGTCTAGTGAGACTGCAGAGTGCACCTGTGTTTGTTATTGTTTCGTTATATTGTGTTTGTTATTGTTCCATTATTTTATTGGCCTTGGCAGCAGCTGCCTGACACAGTTTTTACAGCTTAGCTTTCTGTTCACTAAAATTCCTAGGTCCTTTTCCATGTCAGTGTTACCCAGTGTTTTACCATTTGGTATGTACGGGTGACTTGCACTATTCCTTCCCATGTGCATAACCTTACATTTGTCAGTGTTAAACCTCATCTGCCACTTCTCTGCCCAAGCCTCCAATCTATCCAGTATACTGTCCTCTTCCTTTAGTGTCATTTGCAAAAATTTATATTTTACTGTGCAAGCCTTCTACAAGATCATTAATAAATATATTGAAGCGGATGGGCCCCAGTACTGACCCCTGAGTTACTCCACTAGTGACAGTGACCCAATCTGAGTGTGTACCATTAATAACCACCCTCCGTTTTCTATTACTGAGTAGTGTTGAGCACGAATATTCGAATAGCAAATTTTTATTGCGAATATCGCCACTTCGAGAATTTGCGAATATTTAGAATACAGTGCTATATATTTGTTATTTCGAATTTTCTTTATTTTTTTTTTCCATCTGAACACATGATTCCTCTCTGCTTCTTGCTTGTGGGACAATGAGAAGGAAGCAATGTCAAGTTCACAACAATACTTAGTGCACCAATCAGTAATCTGTAGTCAGACCTGCTAAAATGTGAAGTTGCACGTAGTGCAAATAAATATTCTAATCACTGCCGATTAGCGCAATCGTGAACACATTGGAGCACTTTACTCTATCTGCATATAAAGCTATTCTAATGTTCTACCGTGCCAACCATTTTATCCAGTCTCAGGAAACTTATACCAGCTTGAAAAATTTTGCCAAATTGACCCACGGCTGTATTTCGTGTTACTAATTCGCATTACGCGATTTTTACATTGACAATTTTTTACATTCAATAAAAAAATCTCGAATTCTCGAAATTCGCGAATATATTACGAATATTCTATAAAATATTGGTGAAATATTGCAAATTCGAATATAGCCCCTACCGCTCATCACTATTACTGAGCCAGTTGTGGCAGACGCAGCACTATGAATTGTCTTTTGCGCTGTGGCATTAGAAGAATTTTGATATCTCTGACTTTTTAGTCTAACCAGACTGTCTATTACTCTGTAATTCCTCTAGCCCCATTCTATGGAAACAGAAGGTTTAAAGAGCACACCAAATGCTTGAAATAACTTCTTTATAACTTCAACTTTTCTTCATATATAACACTGCCCCTTTGCAGCAGATAGTCCATGTACATAACATGTGTTGAAATGATATGACAAAATGGCGGTATGCATAAGATGGTGGTTCAACTGTTCAATCTTGTCATTCAACATAAAATGGTGGATATATTTCTCTCGAGTATTTGTACTCTCACATTAAGTTATTTAAGCACTTTCTCTCTGAGAGGTATATCTGAGGTCTAACTAATAGCTCTACTTGCTCAACTTGGTTTGCAGTTTGCAGTATGCAGTAACTATTTGCAGATTGGTTGAGTATGATCTGGTATGGTTGTATGCAATTTGAATTGCAATATGGAATTTGAATGGTTGCAATTGTGAACTTTGTAGTTTGCAATTGGTGGAACTGTAAGTGAACACATATATAACTAGTTCAGTATACAGTTCTAATCACTATATTAACAGTAGGAACATTAAATAACTTTTAAATACCTATTTTGGCCTATCTGCCTCCATAAAACACAGCTCTTTTTGGAGTGAATGTCTGTTCAGCTTCTCTCTCTGGTGAATAATAATTTCTAGCAGCTCCTGCTAGGGAATTTCCCACACAGGCTGTGTGTGAGGCTGGCTGTGATTGGCCAAGACTCCTGCCCAGCAACAACAGTTTAACTCTATGCTTTCTGTTGTTTCTGCTGTGTCATTGAGCTATCAGCTCCTTGTTGAATCAATGCCACGTAGAATTAAGGCAGTTCTATAGGCAAAAGGGGGTCCAACACCGTATTAGTATGGTGTTCCTAATAATTCTTTAGGTGAGTGTATATGTATATGTGTAGAGGGAAGTGATATAATTGTGCATATGTGTGTGTGTATATATATATATATATATATATATATATATATATGTCTAGTATATATATATATACACACATATGGATATATATACACTCACCTAAAGAATTATTAGGAACACGGTACTAATACGGTGTTGGACCCCCTTTTGCCTTCAGAACTGCCTTAATTCTACGTGGCATTGATTCAACAAGGTGCTGATAGCATTCTTTAGAAATGTTGGCCCATATTGATAGGATAGCATCTTGCAGTTGATGGAGATTTGAGGGATGCACATCCAGGGCACGAAGCTCCCGTTCCACCACATCCCAAAGATGCTCTATTAGGTTGAGATCTGGTGACTGTGGGGGCCATTTTAGTACAGTGAACTCATTGTCATGTTCAAGAAACCAATTTGAAATGATTCGAGCTTTGTGACATGGTGCATTATCCTGCTGGAAGTAGCCATCAGAGGATGGATACATGTTCTCATTCTGTTTACGCCAAATTCGGACTCATCAAGACTCATCAGAACAGACATTTTTCCAGTCTTCAACAGTCCAATTTTGGTGAGCTTGTGCAAATTGTAGCCTCTTTTTCCTATTTGTAGTGGAGATGAGTGGTACCCGGTGGCGGTCTTCTTCTGTTGTAGCCCATCCGCCTCAAGGTTGTGCGTGTTGTGGCTTCACAAATGCTTTGCTGCATACCTCGGTTGTAACGAGTGGTTATTTCAGTCAACGTTGCTCTTCTATCAGCTTGAATCAGTCGGCCCATTCTCCTCTGACCTCTAGCATCCACAAGGCATTTTTGCCCACAGGACTGCCACGTACTGGATGTTTTTCCCTTTTCACACCATTCTTTGTAAACCCTAGAAATGGTTGTGCGTGAAAATCCCAGTAACTGAGCAGATTGTGAAATACTCAGACCGGCCCGTCTGGCACCAACAACCATGCCACGCTCAAAATTGCTTAAATCACCTTTCTTTCCCATTCTGACTTTCAGTTTGGAGTTCAGGAGATTGTCTTGACCAGGACCACACCCCTAAATGCATTGAAGCAACTGCCATGTGATTGGTTGACTAGACAATTGCATTAATGAGAAATAGAACAGGTGTTCCTAATAATTCTTTAGGTGAGTGTATATTGGCATTGAATGGCCAAGTGGGATATGTATATATATATATGTAGAGGGAAGTGTATTAAATATTCCCTAGATTCAATTCCCTATCAACTCTTATCAACAGTTCATCCCCCATGTTTAGACGAAAAACTAGTGCTGATAGCCTGTAGGATAACAGCTGATCAGTATCTAGTCCTCTTTTGTTCAGGCCCTAAACAGTAGGATGGTCTCGTTTGCTGGTCACCTCAGGACAAAGAGATTGCAGACTCTCTGGCACCGTTTGTCAGGGGGCTTTCTAACCAGAGACATCATGAACCTGTTTCCACACCTCCGCCCCATGGGTAAATTCCATCCCACTACTTCCAGCATTTTGGGACTCGTGGGGAGGACTCTTGGGATTTGAGCATAAAGAGAGGCACACTTGGTAGAGGAGAGGGAAGTGGAGTGCATGCAGCCCCATTGATGAGGGAGAACCATCCCCAGGCAAGCGACGATCTCTCCTGGGACGAGCATAACTCCCTAGAGACGAGCACTGCCTAAGTATCATTAACCCCTATTGCACTGTCCTGCAGGTCTTTTACCCCTGCTAACCCCTTCTGCCCATATCCTTAACCCCTGCAAACCCTGCACCCCAGTTCTCCTGCATTCCCTGTGTGCAGCCCCAGCATACCATTGCTGGGCTGTATTTTCCCTTAATATACTGGTCCCCTGTAATAGCCCCAATACCCCTGACCCAGGTAACCCCTGATGTCCAACCCTGGGTTAACCCCTTTATGTCCATCATCCCCTGCACTGTGATTATCCCTACATTTCAGTGATTGTGTGCTTTACAGACCCGCTTTAACCCTTGCATTGCATGGGCTGTATTGACCCTGTATTCCCTGAACCTATACTCATGGCTACATACCCTTTCTACCCCGTAGGGACAGTGAGTAGCCAGGCGGGTGGGTTGCTGCTAATGAATGTATGTAGCTGTATTGTATAGATAGTGTGTGGGTTGAGAATTGGGAATTGAGTATTATCTGTGTTGTAGGTGTTTATTGTAATAATCTTACTGTATCGTGATGTGTGCGTCTATATGTATATATATCTATAACCATTGATCTATAGATATATATAGATATAGCGTATTAGTAAACTATTGTGTAATAAATATTTTATTATTTAAGGGCACAGTGTCTGGTCCATTATTATAGTACAGTAAGGCGCAGGCAGTTGGCTTTCAGCGCAAGGCAAGGCGAGGGTGCATATCTTATATTATATTAAGGGAATAAATAGGCGGTGTCACAGTAGATGACTCACGCCTATTTAGGAATATTAATTATTGGTATTGACATAAATACTGATAATTAATATTCCCCATTAACATTAGCGAGCTAGGTCCACTGTTGAGATTTGGTGTCTGTGTTTGGTCTTGGTGTGGGAAATCGCTTATTCTGTGAATTATCGGGCAAGAGAGACGCGGTCAGTGGTTTCTGAGCATCCAGTACAGACAGATAAGCGCGATTCTTCCTACAGAGCTAGGCACAGACCAAAATCTATAACAGAGAATCTAAATCTTTCTGATTGCTTTGAGGTGTACAAATATCTTGTCAATTGCTTTGCATGAACGCTGAAAAAAACGCTCAAGTGTTTCAAAGGGAGAAGGAGTCATAATCACGGTCACTGGAGGAAATCCATCGCCGTTGGAGCTGAACAGTCGTCTGGCTGGTCGGAAGAAGGCGTTCCTGGTACTAGAGGACCTTCTCCATGCAGCACACAAAAGGACAAGGAAGGACAGCTCCAGAGAAGATGGCCTGTCAACAAACCGTGAGTATGGACTTCCCCACACTGCTACACTTGAGCAAACATAGCACCTTCAACCCCATCATCCCCACCACTTACAAGTCAGCAGAAATGCTGTGGTCCGATTTGTTAGCACACGCTTGTAGTTATGACAAGCTATGTGTTAACAAACGGACGTTGTTGAATAAGGCCACCAAACGGCTTCAGATGCTAGCCAAACTTGTGCATACATTTGAGGTTAGCATCTGCAAGCCAAAGAAAGTTGCGCTGGTGTCTCGGTCAACAGAGACAATTCCTCCAACCATTCACTGCCAGTGCTGTGCCAGTAATTCGGACCAGGTTTCGGCATTGCAGGCACAGCTGGCAGAGAATGTACAGTCTACCGTAGACCGAGATGCGCAGGTGGCTAGGATAGAGTCACAGTTAGTAGAGCTGCAGAGGCAGAAGGAGGAAATTGAGGCTAAGTTGACTCAGTCTTATACTGAGGTCAAGGCCTTCAAGGAGCGGACTGCCTCTACTGACATGACGCTAGCCAAATTGAAGGCTCAGGTTGCTGTAAGCTCCCAGCTAATGTCTGGCATGCAACAGGTCATCACCAATTTTGCCAAAATGGTGCCGGCCCTTTCTTTTTCCTTAAAGTCAGGGCCAGAATCTCCCAAAATTTTGCCCTGTGCAGGGCAAAAAGGGGGTAGATTAGTCTGTGACAGACAAAAAGGGGGGAGATTGGTCTGTGACAGGCCCGAATTTCCCAAAATCCGAGCCTGTACAGACTAACAGAGATTTTTCCCTGACTTTGGGAAAAAGAACTGTTGTGAAGAGTGCGTCCCTGAGAATGGAACAGTACAGGAAAAGGGACCACGGTTGCAGTGTGGACGGACCTAAGCCATGCAGGGCAAACATCAAATGTTTTGCATGTGGTGGCTTGGGTCATATAGCGAAGCACTGCAAAACAAGTAAGAACAAAGCACACAGGACAGAAAGCCCAATCAGGTGCTTCAGGTGTGGATACAAAGGACACATTGCAAGGAATTGCCCTTGTGCAAGTAATTGCAATGTGTCCAGTGATGGGATCCAGGTAACAAATTGTGCAGTGGGGTCTAGTCAGTTTGGCCATAAAGGGGTTACCTCTCAGCGGCACATGCCTCCCCAGGCGCTGAGGGGTCAGAATGGCCAATCTAGGCTTAGCAACATTTGAAACCCCTGTACTGTTTGTTACACCGTCTGTTCCCCGTGTATGTCCATGTTGTGTGTTTGTTACCTGTTTGTATGTTTTTTATATGTACGGCAGAGGTCCTTGTCTATGAATGTGTCTCACCCTGCTGATTGTTGACATTCCCCGCTGTGAGTCCAGTCGCTGATGTTTTGATTCATTCTTGTGTCCCCTTGGAGTAGAACAGTGTTATACTGTGGATCGGGAAAGTATAGGTTCGCGAGCAGATAATTTCACACGGTAAGTCCTGCTGGTCCGGAGAAGGCGTTCCGGAGTAAAGGACCTTCTCCATGCAGCACACAAAGGATGGTGTGATATTATTCTGGGCAACCAGGGTCTCAGATCGATACAGATAACACTGTTGTGCTTGAGGTTTTTGGTGGGGCTGTGTTATACTGGGGACTAGGGCGGACAGGCAACATTGGTGTAATGTTGCGCTGAGCACTTAATTCTAGTCCGATCAGGTGGCACAACTTGGATTGGGATTGGGAGCAGGGTGATTGGCAGTGGAGTGTGGACTGTGTTCTTGTGTTGTGGAGTCCTGAAGAGTCTAGGCAGGACTTATGACATGGATTCTGCCGGCCTCCACAAAACAGGATGACAGGGGGAAATCAGCTTGAGTACACATGAGTGGACAGGGATACAGTGCCATCAATTACTAGATGGTGCTTCATCCACAGCTCCCCTCGAATATCCTAACTTAGTAAGGTACCCATCCTGATCTGTTGGTGCAGAGGGATGGAGAGACGCGGTATGGTGTTCTCACACCAGTGTTGGGATAACAAGGGGTCCTGTGAGATGGAGGTCAGCCCAATACCTTTCTCTACTCATGGATCAAAGGTATTGGAGCTGGGTAGGACAATTAACTGCACCGTGAGGGGAAATCCCCCAGGAGCGCCTGGTATTTTCTTCTATTCCAGGTGTTTGCTACGGAGCAGAGGAAAAATACCCAGATGACTGCTATCTGCCCTGACATTCTTGTGAGGCTCCAGAGGATACCACTGGATTTTGGCAGTTTAGCGACCTTTAGTACAGGAGACAGAGAACTGTGCTACAATCCAGCGGGAGCATTCTCATTGCGCTGGAGAAAGATTTGATTGTGTTCGGGTGGAAGAGCGATTACAGTATGGTTTCTTCTGGTTCTGGTCAACATCATCCACTTGGGACTGTGTCTAATATACCGGAGGGTCAAGAGACTTGCGGACCGATCAAACCAGAACCAGACAGAACTTCACGAACTCAACCGCCGGAGGCTCAGGACTTAATCTCACCAAAGTCCTGGAGCCAAAAATCCAAGAGACATGACAGTTCGTGTGGGGGTCCAGGATGAAAAATCTCAAATTGTTCTGAGACTCCATGGAGTGGAAAATTTTCCTATGAGGTTTTGGGATGTAAATATGCCTTCCTGAGACCTCATAGTATTGTTTACAAATGTCCTTGGGTTTAGGTGGGTTGGGGTAGGGGAACTGTGTATGTGTTTTGTGCGAATGGGGACAAGAGTAGGGCACACTAGGGACAGGCCCCCTCTGTTCGCCATTTGCCACCTTGAACACAGGAACGGTGAAGTTCATAAGGGAAGGACTGGATGGGTAGTAGGAGTTATTTCCTGCAGGTAGAATTTAGATACCATGACATCACCTCACTTAATGAAAAATCTGACCTGCCTTGTAAAGACCTACTCCTCTGTCAGTGGGAGAACTGCACTCATCCTTCAATCAAGACGGAACAAGGGATGTCGGATGAAAGTCTTGCTTAAAGAAAGTTGGCGCAGATGGAAAATTGAGACTGTGAGGGTGAACCCACTCCAGGTTCCTTGGGGGTGGATGACACCTGAAGATCAACATTAATACCGAGAGACTGTGGAGGTGTGGTCACTCCAAACTCATTGGGGGTGGCTGACACTGGAAGAAAGGCCTGTTCTGTGAGGGTCCAGCCACTCCGGAAGTCAGGAAAAGATGACAGTAGGAGGGGCTGATACTGGATGATGGAAGCAAAAGATGTCCAGAAAGTTCCTGCGAAAAGAAGAAGATGACGGTATATCCTGTGGATGGGGGAGGCTGGTTACGGTGAAGAGCAGGTCGGGATAGGTGATGTCTATGTACCTAAGGACCAAAGTGTACTCCAGTTCTTCCTGAACTGTCACCAAGAGTGGGGTTAAGGGGGCAAATACATCCTAACCCTTCCCTCAAGTTATTGTTGTGTAATTCGACAGCAGGGGGATTGTAGAGGGAAGTCAGGTGGGCGTATGTATATGGATATATATATGTATCTGCCCCTTCTTTGATATGTGTATATATGTATATATATGGGCCCCTTTATATGGCCAATAGGGATATATATTTCCTGTATGGCCGTGTATATATTGGCCCTGTATGGCAAGTGGGGAAATATGTATGTGATGCCCCAGGTATATGTCAGTGTGTGTGTATATATAGATATGTGTGTATGTAGTTGCACAAATGTCTATGTATATACAGTTATGTCAGCATGACAGTATGTATGTGGGCCTATTGCTGCCCATTCATACCCCCGGTTTTGTATGTATGTATGTATGTGTATATGTTTATAGTATATGTTTATAGATGTACCCCAAGCATCTGTGGATATATACAGTACAGACCAAAAGTTTGGATACACCTTCTCATTCAAAGAGTTTTCTTTATTTTCATGACTATGAAAATTGT
Source organism: Bufo bufo (assembly GCF_905171765.1). NCBI lineage: Eukaryota > Metazoa > Chordata > Amphibia > Anura > Bufonidae > Bufo > Bufo bufo. The sequence goes on from NC_053396.1 coordinate 86,260,563, forward strand.
AGATTCACACTGAAGGCATCAAAACTATGAATTAACACATGTGAATTATATACATAACAGACAAGTGTGAAAAAACTGAAAATATGTCATATTCTAGGTTCTTCAAAGTAGCCACCTTTTGATTTGATTACTGCTTTGCACACTCTTGGCATTCTCTTGATGAGCTTCAAGAGGTAGTCCCCTGAAATGGTTTTCACTTCACAGGTGTGCCCTGTCAGGTTTAATAAGTGGGATTTCTTGCCTTATAAATGGGGTTGGGACCATCAGTTGCGTTGTGGAGAAGTCAGGTGGATACACAGCTGATAGTCCTACTGAATAGACTGTTAGAATTTGTATTATGGCAAGAAAAAAGCAGCTAAGTAAAGAAAAACGAGTGTCCATCATTACTTTAAGAAATGAAGGTCAGTCAGTCATCCGAAAAATTGTGAAAACTTTGAAAGTAAGGGCTATTTGACCATGAAGGAGAGTGATGGGGTGCTGCGCCAGATGACCTGGCCTCCACAGTCACCGGATCTGAACCCAATCGAGATGGTTTGGGGTGAGCTGGACTGCAGAGTGAAGGCAAAAGGGCCAACAAGTGCTAAGCATCTCTGGGAACTCCTTCAAGACTGTTGGAAGACCATTTCAGGGGACTACCTCTTGAAGCTCATCAAGAGTGTGCAAAGCAGTAATCAAAGCAAAAGGTGGCTACTTTGAAGAACCAAGAATATGACATATTTTCAGTTGTTTCACACTTGTTTGTTATGTATATAATTCCACATGTGTTAATTCATAGTTTTGATGCCTTCATAGTCATGAAAATAAAGAAAACTCTTTGAATGAGAAGGTGTGTCCAAACTTTTGGTCTGTACTGTATATATATATATATATATACACAGTATATACAGTGGGATGCGAAAGTTTGGGCAACCTTGTTAATCGTCATGATTTTCCTGTATAAATCGTTGGTTGTTACGATAAAAAATGTCAGTTAAATATATCATATAGGAGACACACACAGTGATATTTGAGAAGTGAAATGAAGTTTATTGGATTTACAGAAAGTGTGCTATAATTGTTTAAACAAAATTAGGCAGGTGCATAAATTTGGGCACTGTTGTCATTTTATTGATTCCAAAACTTTTAGAGCTAATTATTGGAACTCAAATTGGTTTGGTAAGCTCAGTGACTCCTGACCTACATACACAGGTGAATCCAATTATGAGAAAGAGTATTTCAGGGGGTCAATTGTAAGTTTCCCTCCTCTTTTAATTTTCTCTGAAGAGTAGCAACATGGGGGTCTCAAAACAACTCTCAAATGACCTGAAGACAAAGATTGTTCACCATCATGGTTTAGGGGAAGGATACAGAAAGCTGTCTCAGAGATTTCAGCTGTCTGTTTCCACAGTTAGGAACATATTGAGGAAATGGAAGACCACAGGCTCAGTTCAAGTTAAGGCTCGAAGTGGCAGACCAAGAAAAATCTCGGATAGACAGAAGCGACGAATAGTGAGAACAGTCAGAGTCAACCCACAGACCAGCACCAAAGACCTACAACATCATCTTGCTGCAGATGGAGTCACTGTGCATCGTTCAACCATTCGGCGCACTTTACACAAGGAGATGCTGGATGCGAGAGTGATGCAGAGCAAAAAAAGTGCCGCTTGAGGTGGGCTAAAGCACATTTGGACAAGCCAGCTTCATTTTGGAATAAGGTGCTGTGGACTGATGAAACTAAAATTGAGTTATTTGGCCATAACAAGGGGCTTTATGCATGGAGGAAAAAAAACACAGCATTCCAAGAAAAACACCTGCTACCTACAGTAAAATATGGTGATGGTTCCATCATGCTGTGGGGCTGTGTGGCCAGTGCAGGGACTGGGAATCTTGTCAAAGTTGAGGGACGCATGGATTCCACTCAGTTTCAGCAGATTCTGGAGACCAATGTCCAGGAATCAGTGACAAAGCTGAAGCTGCTCAGGGGCTGGATCTTTCAACAAGACAACGACCCTAAACACTGCTCAAAATCCACTAAGGCATTTATGCAGAGGAACAAGTACAACGTTCTGGAATGGCCATCTCAGTCCCCAGACCTGAATATAATTGAAAATCTGTGGTGTGACTTAAAGAGAGCTGTCCATGCTCGGAAGCCATCAAACCTGAATGAACTAAAGATGTTTTGTAAAGAGGAATGGTCCAAAATACCTTCAACCAGAATCCAGACTCTCATTGGAACCTACAGGAAGCGTTTAGAGGCTGTAATTTCTGCAAAAGGAGGATCTACTAAATATTGATTTCATTTCTTTTTCGTGGTGCCCAACTTTATGCCCCTGCCTAATTTTGTTTAAACAATTATAGCACACTTTCTGTAAATCAAATAAACTTAATTTCACTTCTCAAATATCACTGTGTGTGTCTCCTATATGATATATTTAACTGACATTTTTTATCGTAACAACCAACGATTTATACAGGAAAATCATGACGATTAACAAGGTTGCCCAAAATTTTGCATCCCACTGTATATATGTATATGTGTAGAGGGAAGTGGTATAATTGTGCATATGTGTGTATATATATATACAGTCCTGATCAAAAGTTTAAGACCCCTTGAAAAATGGCAAAAAATCATATTTAGCATGGCTGGATCTTAACGAAGTTCCAAGTAGAGCTTCAACATGCAACAAGAAGAAATGGGAGTGAGACAAAACATTTTTTGAGCATTCAATTGAATGAAAACAACGAATAAACTGAAACAGGCTGTTTTTCAGCTGATCAAAAGTTTAGGACCACACCTCCAAAAAAAAACTAAACCCCCCCAAAACAGAAATCCAACTTCCAAACATGAACTCAGTAATGAGTAGCTCCGCCGTTATTGTTTATCACTTCAAAAATTTGTTTCGGCATGCTCGATGCAAGCGTTTCCATGAGGTGAGTGAGAACATTTCTCCAAGTGGTGAAGACGGCCGCACGAAGGCCATCTACTGTCTGGAACTGTTGTCCATTTTTGTAAACTTCCCTTGCTATCCATCCCCAAAGGTTCTCAATTGGATTTAGATCAGGGGAACACGCAGGATGGGCCAAAAGAGTGATGTTATTCTCCCGGAAGAAGTCCCTTGTCCTGTGGGCATTGTGTACTGTAGCGTTGTCCTGTTGAAAAACCAAGTCATTACCACTCCTCAGTCATGAGGAATGCTCTCTGCAACATCTGGACATAGCCAGCGGCCGTTTGACGCCCCTACACTTCCTGAAGCTCCATTGTTCCACTGAAGGAAAAAGCACCCCAGACCATTATGGCGCCCCCTCCACTGTGGCGCGTAGAAAACAACTCAGGTGGGATCTGCTTGTCATGCCAGTTACATTGGAAACCATCAGGACTATCAAGGTTACATTTTTTCTCATCAGAGAATAAAACTTTCTTCCACCTTTGAATGTCTCATGTTTGGTGCTCTCTTGCAAAGTCCAAACGAGCAGTTCTGTGGCATTTAAGGAGATGAGGTCTTTTGTTTTTGAAGCCCTTCAGTCTCAGATGCCGTCTGATGGTTATGGGGCTGCAGTCAGCACCAGTAAGGGCCTTAATTTGGGTCGAGGATCGTCCAGTGTCTTGACGGACAGCCAATTGGATCCTCCGGCTCAGTGTTGATGAAATTTTTTTGGGTCTTCCACTTGACTTTTTTGTTCCATAAACCTCAGGATCATTTAAGAATTTAAGAAATTCCAAATGACTGTCTTACTGCGTCCCACCTCAGCAGCGATGGCGCGCTGTGAGAGACCCTGCTTATGCAGTTCAACAACCCGACCACGTTCAAAAAGGGAGAGTTTTTTTGCCTTTGCCATCACAACGTGTGACTACCTGACAGAAAATAACAATGAATCCACATCTTTGCACAGATTTGGCCTTTTAAAGGCATGTGGTCCTAAACTTTTGGTCAGCTGAAAAACAGCCTGTTTGAGTTTATTCGTTGTTTTCATTAAATTGAATGCTCCAAAAATGTTTTGTCTCACTCTCATTTCTTCTTGTTGCATGTTGAAGCTCTACTTGGAACCTTGTTAAGATCCAGCCATGTTAAATATGATTTTTTGCCATTTTTCAAACTTTTTATCAGGACTGTATATATATATATATATATATATATATATATATATATATATATACAGTACAGACCAAAAGTTTGGACACACCTTCTCATTCAAAGAGTTTTCTTTGTTTTCATGACTATGAAGGCATCAAAACTATGAATTAACACATGTGGAATTATATACATAACAAACAAGTGTGAAGCAACTGAAAATATGTCATATTCTAGGTTCTTCAAAGTAGCCACCTTTTGCTTTGATTACTGCTTTGCACACTCTTGGCATTCTCTTGATGAGCTTCAAGAGGTAGTCCCCTGAAATGGTCTTCCAACAGTCTTGAAGGAGTTCCCAGAGATGCTTAGCACTTGTTGGCCCTTTTGCCTTCACTCTGCAGTCCAGCTCACCCCAAACCATCTTGATTGGGTTCAGGTCCGGTGACTGTGGAGACCAGGTCACCTGGCGCAGCACCCCATCACTCTCCTTCATGGTCAAATAGCCCTTACTTTCAAAGTTTTCCCAATTTTTCGGCTGACTGACTGACCTTCATTTCTTAAAGTAATGATGGCCACTCGTTTTTCTTTACTTAGAATTTGTATTATGGCAAGAAAAAAGCAGCTAACAGTCTATTCAGTAGGACTATCAGCTGTGTATCCACCTGACTTCTCCTCAACACAACTGATGGTCCCAACCCCATTTATAAGGCAAGAAATCCCACTTATTAAACCTGACAGAGCACACCTGTGAATTGAAAACCATTTCAGGGAACTTCCTATTGAAGCTCATCAAGAGAATGCCAAGAGTGTGCAAAGCAGTAATCAAAGCAAAAGGTGGCTACTTTGAAGAACCTAGAATATGACATATTTTCAGTTGTTTCACACTTGTTTGTTATGTATATAATTCCATATGTGTTAATTCATAGTTTTGATGCCTTCCTAGTCATGAAAATAAAGAAAACTCTTTGAATGAGAAGGTGTGTCCAAACTTTTGGTCTGTACTGTATATGTCTAGTATATATATATATATATATATATATATATATATATATATATATATATATATATTGGCCCTGTATGGCCAGAGGGGGGAAGGTCATAGTGTTATGTGTGTATATGTGGATATGTCTGTATGCCCCTGTATTTACACAGATGTCCATATATACTTATATTAGTTGGGTATATATAATATATATAGATATGCTCCAATTGTCTTATATGTACCTGTGGATGATGGCACCAGATGGCTAGATTGTCCAGCTTCTGGTCACTTCAGAAGATCAATATATCCTTTTAAAACATCCCCACCAGGGCTCCCCCACCTACTGTTTAGAGACTGTTTATGACATGGGTATGTGTGTGGTGCCATGGTGTCTTTGTCTGTACAGATTCTGAGCCTCAGGGGGCCAGTCAGTTATCTTCTGCAGTCTGAGTGCATGCATTCCGTCACACGCACACGATGATGTCATATCCCTGCACCTTGAATGGGGGAAGGGGGGGAGTGAGAGTGATTTATATATCAGTCCAAGACAAAGGGAAGGTCTCTGGGAACTGGACTACAAACAGAGACACATGGGAGAGAGCAGCTTCATCACGTGCCCCTGGAGAAGGCCTAATAACCCTGGAAGGGCTAAGTATACCCCTGCAGCAATAACCCTTCACTGCTGCCCTGATTAACGTCTACCTGTCTAGCTCCTACCTACCCCTCACATACCCCCTATATCCCCAACAATAGTAACCCCTTCCCTGCCACCAACACATCAATCCCTATCCCTCCAGGCCCTGTCCTACATTACCCCTTTTACCCCTGCTGTACCCCTGTAACCCTGTGTCTGTGGCCTGCATTTACCCTTGCAGCGCCACCGTTAACCCTTCGTTCATAGGGATAGTTTAGAGCCAGGTTGGGTGGACTGCTAATGAATGTATGTAAGTGTATTGTATAGATAGTGTGTGGGGTGGAATTGGGATTATGTGTAGTGTAGTGTAGTATTATCTGTGTTGTAGGTGTTTATTGTAATATCTTACTGTACTGTGATGTGTGCGTCTATATGTATATATATTAATAACCATTGATCTGTAGATATATATAGATATAGCGTATTATTAGACTATTGTGTAATAAATATTTTATTATTTAAGGGCACAGTGTCTGGTCCATTATTATAGTACAGTAAGGCGCAGGCAGTTGGCTTTCAGCGCAGCGTGCAGGCAAGGCGAGGGTGCATATGTTATATTATATTAAGGGAATAAATAGGCGCGGTCACAGTAGATGACTCACGCCTATTTAGAAATATGAATTATTGGTATGGACATAAATATTGGTAATTAATAGCCCCCCTTAACAATGACTTTAGGGAATTTTCCATCAGGTTCTCAACTTCCAAATGTCTTTTATCACTCTCAAGTTTTGCAAGTCTCTTATCCAACTCTCCCACCTTGGCCTCAAATTTTCAGGTATTCTGTCTGCATAATTATTGTAGTATTTATTTTGTTCTGAGGATTACTGGGGCCAAGAATCCTAATGTATCATATATAGAAGCCACTGCGGAAAGAATGGTATGTCTAGTTTCAACTTTCTCTTCAATAGATACTTCAAAGAAGAACTCATTCTCATTCTCTACATTTCATCCCAATCCAAGTACGTTCTGAACTGAAAGATGATCATAATTGAGATCTACATTCTTCATTGTTGCTGCACGCTCTGAGTCACTGATGGATTCTAGTACCTCTTTGTTGTTTGAGATAAATTTGTGAAGGCGCAGATTTCCTATTGTGCATAACTTTTGGCTTTCTTTCACTAGTTTGATTGAAGATTCTGTGGACTCTAGACTTATAAGACCATCATCTACATAAAAGTTTTTCTTCAGAAAATTTGCTGCTGATGGGCAATCCTTTTTATTCTGATTGGCCAGGTACTTCATACCATAATTGGCGCAACCTAGAGACGATGCTTCTCCAAACAAGTGTACTTTCATTCTGTATTTTGCTGGCTCTGAATCTGTATTTCCGTCCTCCCACCATAGAAACCTCAGGAAGTCTCTATCTTCATTCTTCACATGAAACTGGTGGAACATCTTTTCAATGTTACACATGACTGCTACGGAATGCTTTCTGAATCTACAGAGTACTCCAGGCAGAGTGTTTGTAAGATCTGGTCCTTTTAGTAGATGATCGTTGTGGGATGGACCACACTTCTCCTTCTTTAGGCTTATTAATAACTTTCTCTACATGTCCTTCTTCAAGGATGCCTTCCATGAAATTCAAATAATCATTCTTCAGTTTGGGATCTCTTACCATCCTTATCTTCAAACATTTCAATCTTGCTAGGGCAAGATTTCTTTTATTTGGCAGATGAGGTTGTTCTCTAAAAGGTAAGGCCATTTCAAGATGACCTTGTTGATTCTGCTGAATACTTTCTTCTAGAGTGTGTACGAATTTTATGTCTGCTTGGGATACACTCCTTTCTTTAGAACTTATGTCTGCAAAGTTGGATTCAAGGATATTGATTACTTTTGTTGGACTTACAGTTGGTAACTCTTGGACAGATATTCGATGACACAATCCTGTCACCTGTCTTGAGTTTGCGATCTGCTGTTTTCCTCCAACAACACCCCATCCTAGATCAGTTTGAACAGCGTAGGGTTCACCCTTTCCTCCTGTGATTACCTTTTGTGGTACCAAGTCTTCGGGACAATCATAGCCTATCAACAGTCCAACAACCCAACTCGCCTTCAGCGAGGACATTTTATGAGATATGACAGATAGGTGCTCCCATTTATTGGCTGTTTCATAGGAAGGTATGCGATCTCGATCTAGAGGTATATCGTCTTTTGTATAAGCTGGAGGTAAATCTAATGTGAAGTTTAAATGAAGTCCTCTAACTCTCAGTCCTTTGACCCTTTGACTGTTAACTAATGTGTCTCTCTTCATCATTGTGGTGAGTTTAAGCTTCACTGGTTCTGTAGCCACTTGTAATTTCTTGCAGATTTCTTGATCAATGAAGGTGACATCACTCTGGGCATCCAGTAGCGCATAGGCGTATACCTTCATTTTCGTCCTTTTAGGATTTAACCACCTCAGCCCCCATGGCTTAAACACCGTAAAAGACCAGGCCACTTTTTACACTTCTGACCTACACTACTTTCACCGTTTATTGCTCGGTCATGCAACTTACCACCCAAATTAATTTTACCTCCTTTTCTTCTCACTAATAGAGCTTTCATTTGGTGGTATTTCATTGCTGCTGCCATTTTTACTTTTTTTGTTATTAATCGAAATTTAACGATTTTTTTGCAAAAAAATGACATTTTTCACTTTCAGTTGTAAAATTTTCCAAAAAAAAACGAGATCCATATATAAATTTTGCTCTAAATTTATTGTTCTACATGTCTTTGATAAAAAAAAATGTTTGGGTAAAAAAAAAATGGTTTGGGTAAAAGTTATAGCGTTTACAAACTATGGTACAAAAATGTGAATTTCCGCTTTTTGAAGCAGCTCTGACTTTCTGAGCACCTGTCATGTTTCCTGAGGTTCTACAATGCCCAGACAGAACAAACACCCCACAAATGACCCCATTTCGGAAAGTAGACACCCTAAGGTATTCGCTGATGGGCATAGTGAGTTCATAGAACTTTTTATTTTTTGTCACAAGTTAGCGGAAAATGATGATTATTTTATTTATTTTTTTCTTACAAAGTCTCATATTCCACTAACTTGTGACAAAAAATAAAAACTTCCATGAACTCACTATGCCCATCACATCAGCGAATACCTTGGGGTGTCTTCTTTCCAAAATGGGGTCACTTGTGGGGTAGTTACACTGCCCTGGCATTCTAGGGGCCCAAATGTGTGGTAAGGAGTTTGAAATCAAATTCTGTAATAAATGGCCGGTGAAATCCGAAAGGTGCTCTTTGGAATGTGGGCCCTTTGCCCACCTAGGCTGCAAAAAAGTGTCACACATGTGGTATCTCCGTATTCAGGAGAAGTTGGGGAATGTGTTTTGGGGTGTCATTTTACATATACCCATGCTGGGTGAGAGAAATATCTTGGTCAAATGCCAACTTTGTATAAAAAAATGGGAAAAGTTGTCTTTTGCCAAGATATTTCTCTCACCCAGCATGGGTATATGTAAAATGACACCCCAAAACACATTCCCCAACTTCTCCTGAATACGGAGATACCACATGTGTGACACTTTTTTGCAGCCTAGGTGGGCAAAGGGGCCCACATTCCAAAGAGCACCTTTCGGATTTCACCGGTCATTTTTTACAGAATTTGATTTCAAACTCCTTACCACACATTTGGGCCCCTAGAATGCCAGGGCAGTATAACTACCCCACAAGTGACCCCATTTTGGAAAGAAGACACCCCAAGGTATTCGCTGATGGGCATAGTGAGTTCATGGAAGTTTTTATTTTTTGTCACAAGTTAGTGGAATATGAGACTTTGTAAGAAAAAAAAAAAAAAAAAATCATCATTTTCCACTAACTTGTGACAAAAAATAAAAAATTCTAGGAACTCGCCATGCCCCTCTAAGAAGTTTGAAATCAAAATGTGTAAAAAATGACCAGAGAAATCCGAAAGGTGCTCTTTAGAATTTGGGCCCCTTTGCCCACCTAGGCTGCAAAAAAGTGTCACACATGTGGTATCGCCGTATTCAGGAGAAGTTGGGCAATGTGTTTTGGGGTGTCTTTTTACATATACCCATGCTGGGTGAAAGAAATATCTCGGCAAAAGACAACTTTTCCCATTTTTTTTATACAAAGTTGGCATTTGACCAAGATATTTATCTCACCCAGCATGGGTATATGTAAAATGACACCCCAAAACACATTGCCCAACTTTTCCTGAATACGGCGATACCACATGTGTGACACTTTTTTGCAGCCTAGATGCGCAAAGGGGCCCACATTCATTTTATGAGGGCATTTTTAGATATTTGGATCCCAGACTTCTTCTCACGCTTTAGGACCCCTAGATTGCCAGGGCAGTATAAATACCCCACATGTGACCCCATTTTGGAAAGAAGACACCCCAAGGTATTCAATGAGGGGCATGGCGAGTTCATTGAAATTTTTTTTTTTGGCACAAGTTAGCAGAAATTGATATATATATTTTTTTTTCTCACAAAGTCTCCCTTTCCGCTAACTTGGGACAAAAATTTCAATCTTTCATGGACTCAATATGCCCCTCACGGAATACCTTGGGGTGTCTTCTTTCCGAAATGGGGTCACATGTGGGGTATTTATACTGCCCTGGCATTCTAGGGGCCCTAAAGCGTGAGAAGAAGTCTGGAATATAAATGTCTAAAAAAATTTACGCATTTGGATTCCGTGAGGGGTATGGTGAGTTCATGTGAGATTTTATTTTTTGACACAAGTTAGTGGAATATGAGACTTTGTAAGAAAAAAAATAATAATTTCCGCTAACTTGGGCCAAAAAAATGTCTGAATGGAGCCTTACAGGGGGGTGATCAATGACAGGAGGGTGATCAATGACAGGGGGGTGATCAGAGAGTCTATATGGGGTGATCACCCCCCTGTCATTGATCACCCCCCTGTAAGGCTTCATTCAGATGTCCGTATGTGTTTTGCGGATCCGATCCATGTATCCTTGGATCCGTAAAAATCATACGTACATCTGAATGCAGCCTGACAGGGAAGGTGATCAATGACAGGGGGGGTGATCAATGACAGGGGGGGTGATCAATGACAGGGGGGGTGATCAGGGAGTCTATATGGGGTGATCACCCCCCCTGGAAGGCTCCAGGGAGACGCCTGTATGTGTTTTGCGGATCCGATCCATCTATCAGTGGATCCGTAAAAATCATGCGGACATCTGAATGGAGCTTTACAGGGGTGCGATCAATGACAGGGGGGTAATCAATGACAGGGGGGTGATGAGGGAGTCTATATGGGGTGATCACCACAGTCATTGATCACGCCCCTGCAAGGCTCCATTCAGACGTCCGTATGCGTTTTGCGGATCTGATCCATCTATCAGTGGATCCGTAAAAATCATGCGGACGTCTGAATGGAGCTTTACAGGGGTGTGATCAATGACAGGGGGGTGATGAGGGAGTCTATATGGGGTGATCACCACAGTCATTGATCACGCCCCTGTAAGGCTCCATTCAGACGTCCGTATGCGTTTTGCGGATCCGATCCATCTATCAGTGGATCCGTAAAAATCATGCGGACATCTGAATGGAGCTTTACAGGGGGGTGATCAATGACAGGGGGGTAATCAATGACAGGGGGGTGATCAGGGAGTCTATATGGGGTGATCAGGGGTGATCAAGGGGTTAATAAGTGACAGTTGGGGGGTGTAGTGTAGTGGTGCTTGGTGCAACATATTACTGAGCTACCTGTGTCCTCTGGTGGTCGATCCAAACAAAGGGGACCACCAGAGGACCAGGTAGCAGGTATATTAGACGCTGTTATCAAAACAGCGTCTAATATACCTGTTAGGGGTTAAAAAAATCACATTTCCAGCCTGCCAGCGAACGATCGCCGCTGGCAGGCTGGAAATCCACTCTCTTACCTTCCGTTCCTGTGAACGTGCGCGCCTGTGTGCGCGCGTTCACAGGAAATCTCGCGTCTCGCGAGAGGACGCGCCGGCGCGTCCACCCAGAAGAGCAGGGCCGCCGCAAGGACGCAATCCTGCGTACGGCGGTCCTGAGGAGGTTAAAATGCACACTGGTACAACCATTGATGTGCCATTGCTTTCTCCTTCCCTCACTCTGCAAGAGAATACTGATACTTTATTTCCTTCCTCAGTATCTTTAGGTTTTGATGATTTATCTTTCTTTGGACGTTCTTCATGTAGTGGTGTAGGATGGCGTCCTTTGCAAATGCTGCATGTGGCCTTTTTCTTACACTCCATAGTAACATGGCCTTTTCTTAGGCAACCAAAACACAGTTGGTTCTCAAGTACAAACCTTTTCTTTTCATCTGGGAACTTCTCCTTTAATTGTTGGCACTTGTGTATGGAGTGGTTCTCTCCACAGAACATACATTTTACGGTAGTCTGAAGATTTGTTGGTTCTGTCTCTCTACTGATCCCAGTAGTGACTTTGAACTTTCTCTAGTAGGTGTCTAGACCTTTATCTGCTGTGTTGGTTGCAAAGCTAGTTGCTCTTGCACGTCTTATCTACTAAGGATTTTAAAACTTAAGATGATGTTTCTGGATTACATGCTATCTGTGCTTCCTCATTGACAAACTCAGAGAACGCTTTAAAACTTGGGAAGTTCTTACCTAGATCTAACTGTTTAGTCACATAGCGATTCCATCGAGAAGCCACTTCTTCAGGTAGCTTCATGCGCATGTGCCCAGACTTAGTGTCTGTACGAAGAATCTATCCTGGTAAGACATGCGCTGTAATCTGAAAAGGTAGATGGAACAAAGGCACAAGCTGCTACGCAGGCGCATACTCTCTGCAAACATTGGTAAGTCCTCCAACTGACCAAGCACAAAAATGGAATCTATTGGTCTAACTATGTGACTATCATGTGATCGCCGGAAATTCATTGGTAAATGGGAAGGGAAAGATCCACCCATACGATATTTAAATACCAACTTACATGGCGATCTTGTTGATAGTATCTCCATTGCCCCTGAAGACGCCACATCTGTGGTGAAACATGTCGGGGGAGCTGCAAGTTAGGTTTTAAACAGTACGGTTGTGCTTAGTGTTCGGCTCCCGGTGCGCTGCAGACACTGGGCAAGCTGATACAAACAGCAACACTCAATCCATTAAGAGGAATAAAGGGATAGAGTTATATACATTCCAGTTACTCTGGTGTAGGGCTGACAGTGAGTAGTCATCTCGTCATACCCTTACTAAACCGGAGCAGGGAAATAGACAAGGAATTAATCCCTCAGGATAGAGTGATAGATATACTAAGGAAAGAGACTGCAAACAAAAGCAGTAATCACTAATAAATGAACACATTTCATTGCTGCTAAGCACAAGAGCACTTTAATTTTAAGACACCTTTTTTTCTTTTCTGTCTTCCCATATATTTTTAAAGAATATGAAATAAACGTTATATTTTAAATTAGACCGTAAACAGGAATCCATTAGCCGTATGGCTATCTGAACCTTAAAAATGTTTCTTTACTTAGTACCGATTTGAACCTATGACTACTCTGTCTCATATCCTCCTTGTGTATTCTGAGTCTGGCTTCTATGATCTTAACTTCTTTCTGCCTTTCCAGACTTTTCATCTGTTGGCGCTGTGCTTCCATTTCAGCTTCCTTCTGATGGCATTGTGCATCCTTTTCAGCCATCAGTTGGCGCTGCGCCTCGATGGCAGCCTCCATCTCAATCTCTGCTCTCTTGGCAAGTTGTTCGGCGAATTCCTTTCTTTTGGCTGAAGTACTTGAGGACTCTAATATGGGGTTGGCACTTCTGCTAGCTTCTGGTATTGTCCATATGGTGAGTGTTAGGTCCCGAGCTACTTGAGAAACCTTGGCGCGCTGCTCGGGCTTAGACATGTCCTCCACAGAAGGATATGTTGGCTAATCTCTCAATTTTAACATCAGTATGAGGGTTTAGTAAGACCGCAGAGTGCACCTGTCTTTGCAAATGTTATTATATTGTTATATTGGTTATCACATCCACATAATTGCTATCTTGTGTAGGATGTCTATTGTGGTACTTGTGGTCTGCTGCTGGCATCCTCCACTGTATAAATTTTTGCTGGGGATTGCCATTAGCAACAGGCTACAAGTGCAGGATTTGCTCCTCTGTATACACATGCACAACTGCATATGGGTTTGAGCACTTCCTGCCTGTTTAACACCATGCCATTTTTTCTGTTGGTTTGCATATAGAGATGCTTTAAGGTATATAAACTCCAATTTAAATGTGCCTGTTTTCCATCCACAGTCTACATTTAGGCGCACCTGCGAGGCCTGGGCCATATCAGCCAGTCTTGAGTGGGACTTGCAGACTCCTCCCTCCTCCCATTGCAAGCATGGCTAAATGCTGGAGGTGACTGGTGAGTTGGCTATGAATCGGACCTTACGCTCCTGTAATTCACCCACTAGCTCCTGGTATTGCCCATATGGCACAGGTAGGTGAGTGTTAGGTCCCGAGCTACTTGAGAAATCTTGGCGCAGAGCTCGGACTCAGACATGTCCTCCACAGTAGAAATTGTTGGCTAATCTCTCAATTTTAACATCAGTATGAGGGTTTAGTAAGACCGCAGAGTTCACACGTCTTTGCAAATGTTACCACTTGTTAACCTTCCTAATCTCCTGCTGCCTTTCTTGTGTGGCTCGTGTTACCGGCAGTATTTCAGAAAATACTACCTTTGAGGTCCTTGCCCTAAGCTTTTTACCTAAATCCCTAAAATGATTTTTAAGGACGCTCCACCTACCTCTAACTTTGTCATTGGTTTCGATATGGACCATGACCGCTGGATCTTCTCCAGCCCCTCCCAGTAATCTGTCAATATTTAAGGACTCTATAATGATAGGGAGTGTTCCACAGGATTGGCGCATTGCAAATGTGGTGCCAATATTCAAAAAGGGTCCAAAAACAGAGCCCGGAAACTATAGGCTGGTAAGTTTAACGTCTGTCCTGGGCAAACTGTTTGAAGGTTTTCTAAGAGATGCTATCTTGGAGTACCTCAATGAAAATGAGCAAATAACGCCATATCATCATGGTTTCATGAGGGATCGGTCATGTCAAACTAATTTAATCCGTTTCTATAAGGAGATAAGTTCTAGACTAGTTTGCACATAACTTATTGCTAACTAGCAGTAATATGTCAGAATTGTGGTGGGACAGGAAAGAACATATACACAGAGAGCAAAAGCTTTTCGGATCCCAAAGTAAATTTCAGACAAACAGACAGGAGAACAATCCCCACTTCCCATTTATTAGAAGTATACTATAAACAGTTAGAATATCTATTGATTTTAGAGATAAAGGACTTATGGGAGATTACATCCCTGGAAAAATATCCAGAATGGGATATAATTCGCAAGGGGCTTAAAGTGGAAAATACTGTCAGGTGATATAGGAAACAATGAGATTATTGAAGAATGGGAACGAATGTTCCATGTGTTTTCTAGGAAAGCAATGATCTTTATTATTAATAAAAGAAGACAAAGACTATTAAATACAAATAGAGACATTATCTGTTTGAAATGTTGAGGCCATGGAAAGATCACCCTAGCATAAAATCACTAGTTGATAGTAATTAAAGAGGAATATATAAAAAAGAAGAAGAAATAAAAGAGAAAAAAAAATAAAATAATTAATAGAGACTCCTTGCCAATTAATATCATTACACATAATAGAGACAGTGGAACCATGGAGAACCTCAATCTATTTGAAACTGTAGATGAATATATACCAGAGGTATGCAGTGAATAGGAGGATCAACTGTCTATATTCACTGCGCATACCAAACAAGATGAGGCAATAAATGAGGGTCCAGCTGTTTCACTGTCTCCTGAGGTAATAATAAAAGAGAGGATAGTTGTCCCAAAGGTTCCAATTTAGAATCAATATAAACCCCTATCTCTGGACAGTAATGAGTGGGAAGAAATAGAGGGGGAGTTTGGTGTTGGAGACATCAGTAAATGTTTTAGAAGATAGTAAAATTGACAAAAAAAATTATAATAAAAAGTGAATTGAGAATAAACATAAAAGAGTGAAAGAAAAATAACAAAAGAATAATAGTGCAAATATAAATGATAATAAGAAAAAAACTGTGATTAAAAGAACTGTGAAACAGGTTTATTTTCAGGCCCGGAAAAAGGCAAATACCAAAGAGGAAGTAGAGGGGGGAAACTCACCAAAAAGAAAAAGCAACAGCAAATAAGAAAGGATAACGCAGAGGGGATTGTGGAGCAAAAACCGGATCCTTAAAAAGGGCCTAAAATTAGCTTCAACTTTTTTTTAATAAATTTGAGCAGTTTATAGGAGTGAGAAAATTTATGAGAAGGTTGGCCCTCAAGAAACATTTCCTGAAAAAAGAAATAAAAAGCTCAGATAGGGAAAAGAAAGCTAATATAGGATTGGGGGATAATTATAAACACACTGATCTAAGACCTAAGTCTAAATATCACCCATTACAAGAATATTCTCCAGCTTTTAACACTTCCATGAATCAAGTAACTAAGGATATAAGGAAAATAAAGAGACCAAAAAATCTCAAATATATGAGCAACATTACAAAAACGGAAAAAGAAGCTATTATTGCAATGCAAGAGAACAATAAAATTGTTATCAGCCCGGCGGATAAAGGTGGAAGCATAGTCATCTTAAACAAAGAAGACTATGACAAAGAAGCGCAGAATATACTAAGAGATTAGAAAACATACAAACAGCTAAAAAGGGACCCCACAGAAATGTTCAAAAGAGAACTAAAAGAGCTAGTTCAAAAAGGTAAGAGACAAGGGTTCCTACATAAAAACAAGGCAGCTTTTATTGAGACCAAATATCCAAAAATAGCAGTTTTTTTATCATAATCAAAATACACAAAAATTTCCAGCACCGATAGTGTCTGGAATTGACTGTTTAACCAGTTCCCTCTCAAGATATGTCAATCAATGTATAGGAAAGTTGTGCACACCTCATTTGGAAAAATTCATCTGACGTATTAGTGTGAGTCAGATTGGTATGAATCGGATTGCTATGATGTGCTAATAATACTGTAGTTGTATTTTGAAAACTAGTAGTAAATGTAGTTTAATATATAAAAATATATAAAAATATAGTTTTATTCTGATATATATAAAAATACATATTCAGATAAAATTCAGACAATACCTGCGTAAAAAACAAACACTATTTCATAAGTATTGGGTTATTTTGGAAGAATGTCAGAGACACTCAACAACGGGGACCGTGGTCGATGTAGACCGTGGTCGATGTAGATCACACAAATAGTGGTCGTTCAGGAGGGGCAGTCAGAGCCTCCCTGATATACTGCTCAAATAATGCAAATGAAAAACTAAAGGGGCAGTAGACTGGGTAAAACTTTGCTTTATTAATTAAGGAGATAAAATAGCCCCTACTAGACTAACAACAAATAAGACATGCCCTATAAAGGCACAACACACAGACATATATCTCACTCGGGAATTAAATCAGGTACAAAGTGGAAGGTCAGATTGGGCGACAGGGGTTGCGGTGTATATTGCCCACTGGCCCTAGTACCTCCCTACTTGTCCTGTAAACCCTATAGAGTATCCAAAGGACGGGGTCCAAAAAACCCTGCAAGGGGTGGCCCAGACAGGAACTCTGATCCTGATAAGTGACACTAGTCAGGCCCTGGTCATTGACAAAAGGGAACAGGGTGCTACTTTGGAATACAGTGAGGATATATATGTAATGAACACAGAGAAAAAAAGGGGGGGGGTATATCACCACCCAGACATCCAGAAGGGGTCAGGGCGGGGGCATACTCAAGTGTCCCGACGCGTTTCTTCAATTGGAGCCCAGGATTCTTCAGGGGACACGGGGCTATGTGTTCGCTTTAATCAGTCTGTGACTAAGCCTATGAACAGAAAAGTGCATGTATAATATAATGCCATAGGGAAATAGTCAAGAAGAGAACAAAGAAAAAACCACCCATCACCTAATACAAGATCATAGGGAGGCCTTTCACTTACTTGGTATTGGCTGCGGTCGAGGGTGGCTGTAAGCACACTGTGTAGCAAGACCCAGTGTGGTGGTGTCTGCTAGGATGATGACCGGCAGTTAGTGTGGCGAATTCCGCCACATTATAAAGGCTAGAGGGGCCAGATGAAGCGCTTTCTTTTTGGAATTGGCTTCCAGTTATGCGCCCCCTGATGACGCTCCTCCAGAGCGTCCGAGGCCGCGGTCACGTGAGCGGCGAAACCGGAAGTCACGTGTCCGCGCCTGCGCCACACCTCCCCATCCTATGCGTTCCATAGGGATAAGGGTGGAACGCACGGCCGGCGCCGTACTCAGACGTCATCCGGCCGCGCCACCTGAGGTGCGTCACAGCCGCGGACACGCGATCGAAGCCCAGTCTCGGCCGCACATGCGCATTGAGAATCCCAGATGGCCAGACAGCAGAGCCACCTATGTGATGACACACATTTGCTGCCTGGCCACTATACAGGGAAAAACAAAGAATCCTGCCTTAGCCTCTCCTACACTTAGCAGGATACTGTATTCAACGCTTATAAATGGATAGCTCCCCATTCTGACAACTGTGGGAGACTCATATCCATTATAAGTCCGAGGTGAGAGAAGGGAGCGATCAGAGGGGGAGACAAACTGCTCAAGAGTCTGGACAAGACACCTAACCCCCCTGAGCCTCTTCCACCTCCTCGCAGGACATGACAATATACGCCAATTATCCTGCGTTTCAGACCAAAAATAGAGGTTTATGGTGGAAAAATTGGCCACAAGGTCCAAACAAGAAAAAATGAGTAGTCAAAGGTAACAGCTGAAGTTCAACTGTTCATTAAGTCCATTAGGGACGACCGTGTTTAGCGTGAATGTCCACCAGCATTCCCTTTGTAGGATGGATCTGTTCCAATCTCCCCCACGAATAAGCTTGGGAACATGTTCAATCCCCAAAAAGCTGATGGATGCTGGACGTCCCTCGTGGACCGTCTGTACGTGGCGCGCGATAGGGGTGTCCCTGTTGTTGCGAATATCGCCATGATGCTCCCCCATACGTTTCCGTAATTCCCTGAATGTTTTCCCCACATAACGCAGACCACACACGCACGTAATCAAATATATTACGCCCGTAGTGCGGCAATTCAGGAAACCTTTGATGTGGTAAATGGTGTCTCTGGGCTCCCCGACAAAGGTTTTACTCTGTACCAGGCAGCCACAGAAGCTACATCGTCCGCATCTGTGGCAGCCCGTCACAGGTCTGTCCAGCCATGTCCGTGGCTTAGCCCCGGAGGTGAAATGGCTATGCACCAGTCTATCCCTCAGATTCTTGCCCCTCCTGAATGTGAGGGAGACTGAGGGATCCAGGACCTCAGCCAGATCTGGATCCATCAGCAGTGTGTCCCAATGGTGCGACAGAATCCTCCTCACCTGTGACGCAGCCGCGTCAAAAGTGCCTACCACCCGGACAGCACTCTGAGACCCACGTTCTCTAGGGTTTGTTGGATGGAGAAGTTCAGTGTGTGTGACTGTCCTAGTTCTCTCATAGGCCCGTCTGAGAGTCCTGTCTGGATATCCCCTCTCCTGGAACCTAGACCTAAGATCACATGCCTGGTGCTTGAAATCTTTGTCCTCAGAACAGTTACGTTTGAGTCTCAGGTACTGTCCGGTGGGTATCCCTTTCTTAAGAGGGACAGGATGACAACTGTCCCACCTAAGAAGGGAATTGGTGGAGGTTGGTTTTCTGTAGATGGACGTATTTAGACCGCCTATATCATCCCTCATGATGACTACATCCAGGAAGGGGAGGTGGTCCCTCACAATGATCGAAGTGAACCTGAGGTTGAAATCATTAATATTGAGCTCAGCGATCAATTTGTCAAAATCGCTCTCTGGTCCGCTCCACAACAAAAAGATGTCGTCGATGTAGCGTGACCAGAGAGCGATGTGACCCACGAACCACCGTGGCGGGTCCCCAAATACCACTGATTCTTCCCACCAGCCCAGGAGCAAATTGGCGTAAGATGGGGAACAAGAACTGCCCATCGCCGTGCCCCTGAGCTGGTGGTATATGCGACCATCAAACATAAAGACATTGTTTGACAACACAAACTCCAGAAGCTCCAGAGTAAAGGCGCTATGTAGGGAAAATTGTTGCCCCCTCATACTCAAAAAATGGCTGGAGGCCTCCAAACCTCGTCCATGTGGGATAGAGGAGTAGAGAGCCTCCACATCAATAGAGGCTAGAAACCAGTGTGGCTCTATACATATGTCCTCTAATTTCCCCAATAGATCGCCTGTGTCTCTCACGTAAGATGGCAGTGCCACCACAAAAGGACGAAGTACCCTATCAACGTAGATGCCACAGTTCTGTGAAACACTTCCGATCCCCGAGACAATTGGCCGTCCTTTAATTTATGTAGTCTCTTTATGCACTTTTGGCAAGCAATAAAAGGTGGCCATGATCGGGTAGGGTGGGTATAGGAAATCATATTCCTCATCACTAATGAGGTGGATATTTTTGGCCCTCACTAAGATCTTTTTCAGTGTCCCTTGTAGGTTATTAATAGGGCTACTCTGAAGGATCTCATACCCCGTACTATCCGACAAGATGGAAAGGCACATGTTACGATATGCAGATGTCTCCATTATAACAATGTTACCCCCCTTGTCCGACGGCTTGATAACAATATTTTTGTCATCTTCGAGGTCCCTAATAGCCATCCTTTCTTTTTTACTACAATTAAACCGAGGTGGGACTAAATGTATGTTGGCCAGTTCTGAAGTGGTATGTTGGAGAAATACGTCCACACAGGATACTTCCCCCATTGGGGACATTTTCACACTCGTATTTTTTAGAGATGTGAACGGACCCAGGCCTTCTGCGTTGGGGGGTGATTGGTCGAGATTAAATAATAAATGAACGTCTTTCAGGATTTCCACGGGGACACCAAGTTCACGGCTTTCCCTCTTCTCCCTCAGTTTATGGAACTTATGCCATTTCAGTCTGCGGGCGAAAAGGTTTAAATCTCTTGTCCACCTAAAGATGTCAAATTTATTGGTGGGAACGAACGAAAGTCCGCGTCCCAACAGACTAAGCTCACTAGGTGATAAGATACGGGTCGATGTAGACCAAGGGGTGGTGAGGGTCTCCGCAATGGGTATCTCGGACAGTCTCCAAATAGTCATATAATAACCCAATAATTCAGAAAGATGATAATTGCACAATAGATAAGTATAGGCTCATCAAAATTGATTATACTGTAAGCATCAATCCACTTGGGATGTGGTTGATCCAGCAAGTAGTAGACAAAATAGTTATGAGGTCACATGTAAAAGGTAATTATAACCATTAACTGAATAATTCCACCTGTAGAAAAAAGAGTGTACTTCCACCTGTAGAAAAAATCTGCTTCAGCAAATAGTTCATCCACAGTATTCCCACAATAAGTTAATATGCAGGAGAGAGACTATAGTTCCACCTATATAGACAATAGACAGCAAATAGTTCATCCATAGTAGGACCGCAATGGGTTAAAATGCAAAAGGTTTAACAAATAGTTCATCCACAATGTGACTGCAATGGGTTAAAATGCAGAAGATTTAAAATCCATCCAGCAAATTATTCATCTATTGAAAGATATATAAATATGAATCATTCATCTATTGTGAGACCATGTTGTTTGTTGAAATACTCCCGTTTGTGCAACAGTGTGCAACAATGTAACATTTCATTGCTCCAAATGGGGTATCATAAACATTGTGAGTGAGTCTATAGGAATAAACTTAAACTCCAGCAATTTTCGTATATCGGCTTGATAGATTTTGGTTACGTAGGAGATAAGGCTGGATAGTATAACCTTACTCACGGTTAGTTGTCCCAACAAGGAATCGGACTGGTTGGATCGTAGCAGATGGGGGATTGAAGAATTTCCCTCAATGCGATATGTATAGGGATGTATAGGGATATATATGTTTCAAAGCCCATGAAAAATGCAATATGTGGGAAGGACCAAAAGGCCCCTTAAGAAACGTATTGCTGAACATATTAATAATATAAAAAAGGGGTATGACAACCATTCCCTATCAAAACACTACAAAACGGTTCACACTCAAGACCCCAAAGGGTCAGTATTCACCGCACTGGAAAAGGTCCCTATACATTGGAGATGGGGAAACCATATACTTAGAATGTCCAGATTGGAATCCAAAAGAATTTATGAACTGGGTACCCTCCTCCCCAATGGACTTAATGCTGACCTTGAAATATTTGGCTTCTTATGAAAACCTTGATGTGGTACGCTCTTTGTTGACACGAAATAGCAGTCAGGCTGTTCTTACCAGCACTGCTATCTCCTTTCGACATTTAGTGACCACATCCATATTCCTATCAACTAGTTACAAACTCTTCTATCAATTATGAATAATTCACTAAATGCATTTATATATATATATATATATATATATATATATATATATATATATATATACAGTACAGACCAAAAGTTTGGACACACCTTCTCATTCAAAGAGTTTTCTTTATTTTCATGACTATGAAAATTGTAGATTCACACTGAAGGCATCAAAACTATGAATTAACACATGTGGAATTATATACATAACAAACAAGTGTGAAACAACTGAAAATATGTCATATTCTAGGTTCTTCAAAGTAGCCACCTTTTGCTTTGATTACTGCTTTGCACACTCTTGGCATTCTATTGATGAGCTTTAAGAGGTAGTCCCCTGAAATGGTTTTCACTTCACAGGTGTGCCCTGTCAGGTTTAATAAGTGGGATTTCTTGCCTTATAAATGGGGTTGGGACCATCAGTTGCTTTGAGGAGAAGTCAGGTGGATACACAGCTGATAGTCCTACTGAATATACTGTTAGAATTGGTATTATGGCAAGAAAAAAGCAGCTAAGTAAAGAAAAACGAGTGGCCATCATTGCTTTAAGAAATTAAGGTCAGTCACTCAGCAAAAAAATTGGGAAAACTTTGAAAGTAAGGGCTATTTGACCATGAAGGAGAGTGATGGGGTGCTGCGCCAGATGACCTGGCCTCCACAGTCACCGGACCTGAACCCAATCGAGATGTTTTGGGGTGAGCTGGACCGCAGAGTGAAGGCAAAAGGGCCAACAAGTGCTAAGCATCTCTGGGAACTCCTTCAAGACTGTTGGAAGACCATTTCAGGGGACTACCTCTTGAAGCTCATCAAGAGAATGCCAAGAGTGTGTAAAGCAGTAATCAAAGCAAAAGGTGGCTACTTTGAAGAACCTAGAATATGACATATTTTCAGTTGTTTCACACTTGTTTGTTATGTATATAATTCCACATGTGTTAATTCATAGTTTTGATGCCTTCATAGTCATGAAAATAAAGAAAACTCTTTGAATGAGAAGGTGTGTCCAAACTTTTGGTCTGTACTGTATATACACACATTATCCTTTTTTATATACATATATTGTATCTTTTATACACAATTCACTATCAAAGACTAACGTCTAGATTGCCATTATTTATTATATTATATTCATTCTTATACCTAATTTACATTCTATCACACCATTTTTTACGTAACAAATCCTTTATATTACATCTATTCTAGGTATACTAGACCTCACTTGATCAAATCTAATAAGACGTAACTATGTTTCTCATAATCAGCTGAAAACTCTTTGCATAATTTTTTTAACTATATATTATATATGGATATATGCATGAGAATTTATATATTTATTTTTATCTACTAGTAAGTATCTACTAGTAAAACAGTTTTTATATATACACTGCTCAAAAAAATAAAGGGAACACTTAAACAACACAATGTAACCCCAAGTCAATCACACTTCTGTGAAATCAAACTGTCCACTTAGGAAGCAACACTGAGGGACAATCAATTTCACATGCTGTTGTGCAAATGGGATAGACAACAGGTGGAAATTATAGGCAATTAGCAAGACACCCCCAATAAAGGAGTGGTTCTGCAGGTGGTGACCACAGACACTTCTCAGTTCCTATGCTTCCTGGCAGATGTTTTGGTCACTTTTGAATAATGGCGGTGCTTTCACTCTAGAGGTAGCATGAGACGGAGTCTACAACCCACACAAGTGGCTCAGGTAGTGCAGCTTATCCAGGATGGCACATCAATGCGAGCTGTGGCAAGAAGGTTTGCTGTGTCTATCAGCGTAGTGTCCAGAGCATGGAGGCGCTACCAGGAGACAGGCCAGTACATCAGGAGACGTGGAGGAGGCCGTAGGAGGGCAACAACCCAGCAGCAGGACCGTTACCTCTGCCTTTGTGCAAGGAGGAACAGGAGGAGCAATGCCAGAGCCCTGTAAAATGACCTCCAGGAGGCCACAAATGGGCATGTGTCTGCTCAAACCTTCAGAAACAGACTCCATGAGGGTAATAAGAGGGCCCGATGTCCACAGGTGGGGGTTGTGCTTACAGCCCAACACCGTGCAGGACGTTTGGCATTTGCCAGAAAACACCAAGATTGGCAAATTCGCCACTGGCGCCCTGTGCTCTTCACAGATGAAAGCAGGTTCACACTGAGCACATGTGACAGACGTGACAGAGTCTGGAGACGCAGTGGAGAACGTTCTGCTGCCTGCAACATCCTCCAGCATGACCGGTTTGGCATTGGGTCAGTAATGGTGTCGGGTGGCATTTCTTTGGAGGGCCGCACAGCCATCCATGTGCTCGCTAGAAGTAGCCTGACTGCCATTAGGTACCGAGATGAGATCCTCAGACCCCTTGTGAGACCATATGCTGGTGCGGTTGGCCCTGGGTTCCTCCTAATGCAAGACAATGCTAGACCTCATGTGGCTGGAGTGTGTCAGCAGTTCCTGCAAGACGAAGGCATTGATGCTATGGACTGGCCCGCCCGTTCCCCAGACCTGAATCCAATTGAGCACATCTGGGACATCATGTCTCGCTCTATCCACCAACAGACTGTCCAGGAGGTGGCAGATGCTTTAGTCCAGGTCTGGGAGGAGATCCCTCAGGAGACCGTCCGCCACCTCATCAGGAGCATGCACAGGCGTTGTAGGGAGGTCATACAGGCACGTGGAGGCCACACAGGGCCGCTGATAGAAATCATGGGGCCCCGTACAGCATACATGACGGGGCCCCCTTCAGCTCCACCCCCTGATCCCTCCTTCAGTTACACCCCTGGCCCCGCCCTTGGCCCCTCCCCAGACGCCGCCTTGAAACAACATGCAGATTTGTCTACAAGTGATATTTATGGCGCTGGGGGGTCGTCTGTGAATGGCGCTGTTATGGAGGGGATCTGTGAATGGCACTGTTATGGAGGGGATCTGTGAATGGCACTTTTATGGAGGGGATCTGTGGATGGCACTGTTATGGAGGGGATCTGTGGATGGCACTGTTATGGAGGGGATCTGTGGATGGCACTGTTATGGAGGGGATCTGTGGATGGCACTGTTATGGAGGGGATCTGTGGATGGCACTGTTATGGAGGGGATCTGTGGATGGCACTGCCCCATTAAGAAATTTGTCCCCCCACACTGCCCCCATTAAGAAATTTGCCCCCCACACTGCCCCCATTAAGAAATTTGTCCCCCCACACTGCCCCCATTAAGAAATTTGTCCCCCATACTGCCCCCATTAAGAAATTTGTCCCCCCACACTGCCTCACAAATTTGTCCCCCACACACTGCTTCATATTATGAAATTTCCCCCCCACCTTGTACTTGTCCGCTGATCTGCTAGGCTGCTGCGCTTCGCGGGCATGAGTTCAACTTCAGTCACTTGACAGCGCAACCTCCCGCCGGTCTCGCGAGATTACGCACGTAACGCACCGCACGACTGGGTTGGCTGTCAAGTGACTGAATTCATGACCGCGCAGCGCAGCAGCCTAGCAGATTAGTGGACAGACAAGTACAAGGGGCGTGGGGAATAGCATTCGGGGCCTGGAATGTTTTGACCTAAGGACGCTCCCACCCGACACTGCCGCAAGTACTTGTGGCGGTGTCGGGTGGGAGCCAGAGCGAGGCCCCCACCAGCGCGAGGCCTTAGGCGGTGGCCTAAGTGGCCTAATGGAAGAGCCGCCTCTGGGCTCGGGAGTCGGCAGCCCGGGCCCCCCTGCCAGCCGGGCCCGGTACAACTGGGCCAGCTGTACTGGCCTATCAGCGGCCCTGAGGCCACACACACTACTGAGCCTCATTTTGACTTGTTTTAAGGACATTACATCAAAGTTGGATCAGCCTGTAGTGTGTTTTTCCACTTTAATTTTGAGTGTGACTCCAAATCCAGACCTCCATGGGTTAAAAAATTTGATTTCCATTTTTTAATTTTTGTGTGATTTTGTTGTCAGCACATTCAACTATGTAAAGAACAAAGTATTTCAGAAGAATATTTAATTAATTCAGATCTAGGATGTGTTATTTTTGTGTTCCCTTTATTTTTTTGAGCAGTGTATATTATCTATATATATTGTACTACAAATGTCTAGACGACTATTAATGTTGTTTTAATTACCACATAAAAAACGCAATGGGTGTGGTGAAATCGCACTTACACCAGACTCAGATATACCAATCCCAGTGGAAATGAGATTCCACACCAGTCCTTCCACCTGATCGAAGTGATGGATTAAATGAGACTATAAAAGATCCAGCACAATTGGGGGTCTCCTAGCCACTGAGGAAGGAGACTGAGATCTCTGAAACGCGTATGGTGAGAAAGGACCCCCAGCCAGACCTCATCTATTAACATTGGAACCCCATATACCAAAGAGCGCTCTAACAATTTTCCTTTCACATGGGACTTGAAATTCATCGCAACCAACATAAATGAAACCAGCACTTGGACCCTGTAAACCCTTCCAGTCCACAAGGTGACGCCGGAAGACTTAAACACCGTGAGTTCCGCAGGCACGTGGGACGCTGCGGCCACAGACATCAACATCACTACCGTGTCACTCCAAGTATGGTGATGCTAACAGTATAATCTGTGACATACATGTATCGCATTGAGGGAAATTCTTCAATCCCCCATCTGCTACGATCCAACCAGTCCGATTCCTTGTTGGGACAACTAACCGTGAGTAAGGTTATACTATCCAGCCTTATCTCCTACGTAACCAAAATCTATCAAGCCGGTATACGAAAATTGCTGGAGTTTAAGTTTATTCCTATAGACTCACTCACAATGTTTATGATACCCCATTTGGAGCAATGAAATGTTACATTGTTGCACACTGTTGCACAAACGGGAGTATTTCAACAAACAACACGGTCTCACAATAGATGAATGATTCATATTTATATATCTTTCAATAGATGAATAATTTGCTGGATGGATTTTAAATCTTAACCCATTGCAGTCACATTGTGGATGAACTATTTGTTAAACCTTTTGCATTTTAACCCATTGCGGTCCTTCTGTGGATGAACTATTTGCTAGAGTAGATTGTCTATATAGGTGGAACTATATTCTCTCTCCTGCATATTAACCCATTGTGGGAATACTGTGGATGAACTATTTGCTGAAGCAGATTTTTTCTACAGGTGGAAGTACACTCTTTTTTTCTACAGGTGGAATTATTCAGTTTATGGTTATAATTACCTTTTACATGTGACCTCATAACTATTTTGTCTACTACTTGCTGGATCGACCACATCCCAAGTGGATTGATGCTTACAGTATAATCGATTTTGATGAGCCTATACTTATCTATTGTGCAATTATCATCTTTCTGAATTATTGGGTTATTATATGACTATTTGGAGACTGTCCGAGATACCCATTGCGGAGACCCTCACCACCCCTTGGTCTACATCGACCACGGTCCCCGTTGTTGAGTGTCTCTGACATTCTTCCAAAATAACCCAATACTTATGAAATAGTGTTTGTTTTTTACGCAGGTATTGTCTGAATTTTATCCAAATATATATTTTTATATTTTTTATATTTTTTATATATATCAGAATAAAACAATATTTTTATATATTTTTATATATTAAACTACATTTACTACTAGTTTTCAAAATACAACTACAGTATTATTAGCACATCATAGCAATCCGATTCATACCAATCTGACTCACACTCACACGTCCTACCAATTTTTCCAAATGAGGTGTGCACAACTTTCCTATACACTATATTTATCTTTTGCCCTATAGACAGGGTGTGTCTATATTGGTTGGGGCACCCACTCCATGTGCAACAGCTAGGTGATCCATCACTAATAACTATTATATGTCAATCAATATTTACAACCGTGTGCCCAATCCCTTCCAACATATTTAAAAGATACTAAACACATGTTGCAAATTTTACATAAAATAGAAACCAGAATACATAATGGGTACACTAGATGTAATATCGCTGTATACTGTAATTGAGAACAAAAAGGGATGCAAGGCAGCTACAGTAAATATTTTTTACACGAAAGTGAGATACCAAAACCGCAGATAGAATAAATAGGGTAGTGCTTATTGTTCATTTTACAGAGGAATTATTTTAAGTACAAAGATTATTTTTATCTTCAGATGTGGGGTACCGCGATGGGGACGAAGTTCGCACCGGGGTTCGATAATTTATATGTAGGGTGGTGGGAACATATGACAATACACCCGGATGGCGAGCTCCGGGCGGACTTTGTCCTATGGTGGCGTTTTATAGATGATGTGCTTTTTATATGGGGGAGGGAACACCTCTGGAATTTTTTTAAGAGATTAATAAAAATGATTTTTATCTAGAATTCATGCCGAGTTATAGTGTAAAAGAGAGACATTTTTTAGATCTCACTATTCATATTGAAAAAGATAAAATCTGTACTAAAACATTTAATAAACCTATAGATGCCAACAGTTTTATCTCCAAGGAAAGTTGCCACCTACCATGGTGGCTTGATAATAAACCCAGGAGTCAGTTTTTATGTATAAAGAAGGAATTGCTCTGAGATAGAGGATTATAAAAAAGAAGCGGAATATATGCAGAAAAGATTTGAATCAAAGGGGTACAATAAATACTATACTAATAAAACAAATAACAGATATAGAGTAACTTAATAGACAATCTCTATTAGAAGATCCTGTAGACAAGAAAGTACACGAATTGCAGAGAAAAAAGCAAGGAAGGAAATCCGCCTATCATCATACCATATAATGTTCAGACAAAATATATTTAAAAAAATAGTAAATAAATACTGGGGCATATTAACTCCTTAAGGACACAGCCTTATTTCACCTTAAGGACCAGGCCATTTTTTGCAAATCTGACCAGTGTCTCTTTAAGTGCTGATAACTTTAAAACGCTTTGACTTATCCAGGCCGTTCTGAGATTGTTTTTTCGTCAAATATTGTACTTCATGACACTGGTAAAATGAAGTAAAAAAAAATTCATTTTTATTTATAAAAAAATACCAAACTTACCAAATATTTGAAAAAAAATTGCTAATTTCCAAGTTTCAATTTCTCTACTTCTATAATACATAGTAATACCTCCAAACATAGTTATTACTTTACATTCCTCATATGTCTACTTCATGTTTGCATCATTTTGGGAATGATATTTTATATTTTGGGGATGTTACAAGGCTTAGAAGTTTGGAAGCAAATCTTGAAATGTTTCAGAAATTTTCAAAAACCCAATTTTTAGGGACCAGTTCAGGTCTGAAGTCACTTTGTGAGGCTTATATAATAGAAACCACCCAAAAATGACTCCATCTAAGAAACTACACCCCTCAAGGTATTCAAAACTGATTTTACAAACGTCGTTAACCCTTCAGGTGTTGCACAAGAGTTATTGGCAAATGGGGATGAAATTTGAAAATTTCATTTTTTTGCCTAATTTTCCATTTTAACCCACTGTACGGCCACACAGCGGAGTGAAAGGTGCACCGTTTGGTTTTTGGAGTGCTGATTTTTATGGACCGGTTTATTTACACCGTGTCCTGTTTCAACCCCCTTGATGCGCCCCTGGAGTAGAAACTCCCTAAAAGTGACCCCATTTTGGAAAATACGGGATAAGCTGGCGGTTTTGTTGGGATTATTTTTAGGGTACATATGATTTTTGGTTGCTCTATATTACATTTTTGTGAGGCAAGGTTACCAAAAATTTAAATTCTGAAATTTCATCTCCATTTGCCATTAACTGTTGAGGAACACCTAAAGGGTTAATAAAGTTTGTAAAATCTGTTTTGAATACCTTGAGGGGTGTAGTTTCTTAGATGGGTCACTTTTGTGGAGTTTTTACTCTAGGGGGGCATCAGGGGGCTTCAAAAGGGACATGGTGTCAATAAAAAAGGCCATAAAAATCGGCCTTCCAGAAACCATGTCGGTCCTTTCCTTTTGCGACCTCCCTTTTACTGATACAGCAGTTTACGACCACAAATGTGGCGTTTATGTAAATTGCAATATCAGGGTAATAAATATTAAGTTTTGTTTGGTTGTTAACCCTTGCTTTGTTACCGGAAAAAACGGATTGAAATGGAAAAGTGCCAAAAATAGCTGTTTTGGCAGTTTTTTTTTTTTTTTTACCGTGTTAATCTGGGGGGTTAGGTCATCATGGGGTATTTTTATAGAGGAGATTCTTACGGACGTGGCGATACCTAATAAGTGTACTTTTTTTTTACCATTATTTAGGTTTTAGACTATATTATCCGATTATCTTATGTAGGGGCTCATTTTTTTTGCAGGATGAGAGGACGGTTTTATTGGCACTATTTGGGGGCTATAGGACTTTTTGATCGCTTGCTATTAAAATTTTAGTTGTGTAAAGTGACAAAAAAAGTTTTTTTTTTTGCAGCGTTTTTTTTTTTTTTTTGGACCGTGTTAATCTGGGGGGTTAAGTCATGCGGTATTTTTATAGAGGAGAATATTACCGACGCAGCGATAGCTAATTTGTATACTTTTTTTTAATTATTTTAGTTTTTTGGGGTGTCTCAAGTCTGAGAACCAGTTTTTTTTAGCCGATGTCAGTGCTAAATTGGGATATAAATTTAGTACTCCATGGAAGTGTGGTACTCCCTGAAGCAACCGTCAATGCAGAGGCCCGGATGATCGGGGCATGTGTCGCACTAAGTAGTGGTGTCCTTCCGTATCCCCCTCCTGCGACACACTCTGCACTTTTTTGGGGTTCGTCCCTTCTTTCCAGTATGGGGGACCACACCTGGAAAGTGTTGGCCAGGGACGATCCGGGCGCCTCCAGTTCCTGAGGTACTCCGGCCTGCTCTTTCCGGGTCCGAAAAGATCAGAGCCTTGAGGACTGCCTCATAGAATTGGAGGAATGTCCCGGTACCTCGCACAGGGACAGGGGTGATGCCGTTACCATGAATTGTGGACAGTACAAGGACATCCATCTTGTCCTTATATCTGACCAGCTACAGGTTTCCAGTGGTAAGGGCACGGGTCGCACCCCTGGGGATAGGTACCTGGAGGGGGTGGGCAATGAGGCCGCGTTGATTTTTCCGCACGGTCCCACAAGCGGATGTGCATCTGGCGGCAAGGGACTGGAACAAGGGGATACTAGTATAAAAGTTATCCACGTAAAGGTGGTAACCCTTATCTAGCAGTGGGTACATAAGGTCCCACACAAGTTTACCGCTAACACCCAGAGTGGGGGGACATTCTGGGGGTTGAATACGGGAATCTCGCCCCCCGTATATATGAAACTTGTAAGTGTACCCTGAGGTACTCTCACAAAGTTTGTATAGCTTCACGCCATACCTCGCCCGCTTGGAGGGCACATACTGGCGGAAAATGAGTCTCCCCTTGAAAGCAAGGAGAGACTCATCAACCGCGACGTCCCTTCCAGGTACATAGTCCTGTACAAATTTGTCCCCAAAATGATCGATGACCGGCCGTATCTTATACAGACGGTCATAGGCAGGATCACCTTGGGGGGGACATGCTGCATTATCTGAATAATGCAGACATTTCCGGATGGCCTCAAACCGGGAGCGTGTCATGGCCGTACTGTAAAGTGGGGCCTGGTAGAGGACGTTCCCACTCCAGTAATGCCTGACACTAGGTTTCTTGACAAGGCCCGTATGCAGCACGAGGCCCCAAAATGTCCTCATTTCGGCTGCACTGACCGGCGTCCAGCCAAAGGAGCCCGGGTGTTGAGCAATGAACTGTTGGGCGTACAGGTTTGTCTGCTCCACCATCAGATTTACCAGTGGGTCACTGCAAAAATGACAAAAAAAAGTCATATTCAGTGTAGCCCACTGTGGAAATCTGGATTCCTGATTGGCCTACAAAATCAGGAATCACGGGCTCGTATCGCTCTGGGCTACACCAGACAGGTTCACCGGCAGGGTGCTCCGGTGGATTTAACTGGTGGGCCGGAAAACTAGTGCGAGCCCCAGAGCTGCTCGTACTAGGCTGGGCCACAGGGTCCCTAGCATGGCGGTCCCCTTGCTCCGCCTGGCGGCGTCTCCGCCGCCTTGGGGGCTCATCATCATCGCATGTGTATGTGCGTGTGTGTAAATCTTTATTTGGTGTGCGTGTGTGTGGGGGCACGGGTGTTCACGAACTCCGTCCGAAGTTGATCAGCGATGGGGTGTGCGATGCGCTAACAGTGGCCGAACGCTAAGAGTGCCGGCCACAGTCAGCGTACACAAAAAAAAATCCTGCACCCCAAAAAAGTTGGGGGGCAGGGGGGGCAAGCGGCAGCACCCCTGGGGGGGTCTAGGGTCACACAGCTGTGCTGTGGACCCCAGACACCCTAACTTAGGGTAATGCAATAAAAGTTTTTAAAACTAACTTTCCCTTTATTTTCCCTGCCTAACCCAAACTTTCCCTATGCTTTCCCTATGTACCTGCTGTATAGATGGGGGGTGCTGGGGCACAGATCGGGTCCTGGGGGGCACAGATGTGGTGATGCTGGCACAGACGGACGACGGGCAGGCAGCTCCTTCTCCTCCGGCTCCGGAACACAAAAGGAGGAGGAGAGGAGCGCTTGCAACTTTTGAATCTGACGCCGTCCCGCCCACCAACCAATCAGTGGCGATCCTGAGAGGTGATGTCACCATCACCACTCAGGATCGCAGGATGGTGATTGGTGGGGTAAAATCACACCACCATCACCATCCTGTTCCGGGTTATCGGGTCCTCAGAGACCCGAATAACCCGAAACGCAGAAAACCGCAGGTCTGAATTGACCGGCGGTTTTCTGCGATCGCATACATGGGGGGGTCACATTTGCCCCAGGTGCCTGCTCAATGATTTGAGCAGGCACCGGGTTCCAATCACCGCCCGCCGCACGGCGGTGATCGAAAATACACAGGACGTACAGGTACGCCCTGTGTCCTTAAGTACCAGGACATCAGGGCGTACCTGTACGCCCTGTGTCCTGAAGAGGTTAAACGAGGACAAGGTAATTGGAGATTACATCCCAGATGTCCCAAAATTTGTATATCGAAAAGAAAGAAATATAGGGAATATGGTGACATCTACAAGAGAATGTACAGCAGTAGGTAATAAAAAGATGGAAAAAAAAAAATTACCAAACAGATTTTTTCCATGGAAAAAATAGTTGGGGTGTAAAAAATCCCCCCCCAAAAAAACAATTTCAAATACAAAATAAAGATGGTTCATACGCATATGATATTAGAAAATATTGATGAGCGGCATAGGCAATATTCAAATTTGCGATATTTCGCACATTTTTGGCCAAATATTTGCCATAAATTCACACATTCGAGAATTTGTGATCTCCAGTCCTTATTTACTTGATTGCGAAAAGTTCAATGTAATATATTCGCACTAAAAATTCACGATTAGAATATTCGCGATCAACCCTAAGGGGTAGGCAACTTTCCTATTGGTTGCTAGGGATGTTGCTAAGTACCGATATTTGCGATAAATTCAGAATTAGAATATTCGTGATCAACACTGTTCGCAAATACGA
The DNA here is from genome assembly GCF_905171765.1 of Bufo bufo. NCBI lineage: Eukaryota > Metazoa > Chordata > Amphibia > Anura > Bufonidae > Bufo > Bufo bufo. The sequence continues at coordinate 86,294,118 of NC_053396.1, forward strand.
ATATATAGCACTATATTCTAAATATTCGCGAATTCTCAAAGTGACGATATTCGCGATTAAAATTTGCGATTCGAATATTCGTGCTCAATACTATTAGAGAATACATTACATGCAACAGTCGGGGGTAATATATGCAATTGAATGCCCCTGTAATAAGGTCTATATTGGACGCACAAAAAGACAATTAAAGAAAAGAATGGGAGAACATGTATACAACATCCAGAGAAAGTTTGAGGGGCACCCATTATCAAGTCATTATGTAAACAAACATGAAGGGAAGTTTGAGGGATCAATGTCTTATGGGGTGGAAATAGTAAAGATGGATGAGTCGGGGGGAGATTACATTAAGATTATGTCAAGAGCAGAAAAAAGTGGATCTTTAATATGGACACACTGGCACCGAAGGGTCTAAATGTGGAAATAGAATTATTTGACTTTGACTAAATGAGAGACATGCATGCTTAACAGGAGGTTGAAAGTTAGCTGTGGCACATGAAGAGTTAAGGCAGGCAAACTAAGGAGGTATAAAAGGGAGGTATCGTTAAGTGCCAGATTGATTCCCTGACAAAGGACAACGCATTATCCGAAACGCGTTGGTGGTTTGGCACTGGTAGTGATCCGTAGCTTGGTTAGTGATATCACTAGGTCCAAGTGAGAGGGAGCTTTCAAACTTATCAGTACGGAGAACGCCACCAGCCGGGGCGCACTCCTGTGAAAGAGATACCAGATCCACAATAATCCTGTCATCAAAGATGGCTGCAGAATAGTATCGAGATGGCCATCCACTATTGCTAATCTTCTCTCTCCTTCTACTTTGACACGCACCAGTAAACCAGTATCTAACACGTGGATTAAATATACAAGCTTCACCAAATGTGGAAGCCATCCATGTAAAATGTGTAGATATGTTACATCAGTTAAAACCTTTCAAAACTCCGATCACATAGTTTTTTGCGGGGCTACGGAGCCGACATACTGATGCGGACAGCACACAGTGTGCTATCAGCATTTTTTGCTGACTCATTGAAATAAATGGGTCCGCATCCTATCCGCAAAAAAAAACAGAACGAACACGGAAACAAAATACATTTGTGTGCATGTAGCCTAACACTGACATGGAAAAGGACTTAGGAATTTTGGTGAACCGCAAACTAAGCTGTAGAAACTAGTGTCAGGCAGCTGCTGCCAAGGCCAATAAGATAATGGGTTGCATCAAAAGGAGTAGATGCCCGTGATAAGAACATAGTCCTACCACTTTACAAATCACTAGTCAGACCACACATGGAGTACTGTGTACAGTTCTGGGCTTCTGTGAACAAGGCAGACATAGCAGATCTGGAGAGGGTTCAGAGGAGGGCAAGTGTTAGGCAATAAATATTGCCGTATTTGTGCGAGGGGAGGCGGGGCTAACCAGGTTTAGGAGACAGCGGCACGTACCTGCTTGACGGTCAACGTCATTCCTGAACTTCTGGGTTGTTCAGGTTCTCCCACGTGCTACTCAGGTCAGCGTTCGGGCGTCTTGCGGTTTGCAGCAGAGACTGAATCAGAGCGTCACTCACGACACCAAAAGTAAGACTGGGGCTGTTCTGTGGGACCCGCTGGGGTCTCCAGCCATACGGCGCTCGGCCGGAGTACGCAGTCAGGGGAGGGCGGCGGGACGCAGCTGTGAGTACCTTGTGGCAGCGGAGGCGTCGCACACTGTCGGTGGGGGCTGTGAGCGCCCTCTGCTGCACACAGCCCATGCAAAAGCTATGGCTGCTCTGGCCATAGCAAGGCCAGGCTCCTAAGGACACCGGACTGGGTCTTCCCCAGGGGCACAACATACGGCGGCCGGGGTTGCAGTAAGGGAGAGGGCGGCAGAATGCAGCTAGGAGACTCCTTGTGGCAGCGGGAGTGCTCGCACACGCCTGCCAGCTACTTCACATCAGCATGCGCTGATGACAGTCGGCATGGGGTGTGATCGCCCTCTGCTGCTCACAGACATTATAGCAGTATGCAAGATAGCAAGAACGAGTGCGGGAGAGCACTCGATAGAGCCTATGCTTCTAGAGACACATGGGGGATTATGTTCTGTATGAGTTGCCTGTGTAATCTAAAATAATAAAGAAGTTTATAAGAATCTGTAACCCCAGAAAAACCAAGCATACACATCTAGAGTGCAGTTGCAATGTGATACCACAAAAATAATAATAATAATAATAATAATAATAATAATAATAATTTTCCACATTTTTGTGTCACGTCGTTGTGGCACAACAAGCCCTAAATAAGCGGGTCAGATAAAGGTAGGTATGTCGGTGCACTGAATCCAGGGTATGGATAGCTGTTACTCATGCTCAACTGCACCGTCACTCTCCGGGTGCTGGTTGGGGTGTAACCAGATAACGGTCCTAACTACCTCCAGGCCTATAGACGAGGAAAAAAACCATACTATATACACGCAGATTTATACGATGTCTGTCACGCCTACAGACTACGGTTGAAGCCCTGTCACGACTACAGGCGCATTATCGGTATGTCTGTCACGACTTCAGACTCATACATAAGTCCTGTCACCAATACAGGCATTCTATTAACACGTCTGTCACGTCCACAGACTCGGCATAAAGTCCTGTCACGACTACAGGCGCTCCATCAGCATATCTGTCACGTCTACAGACGCGATACCAAGTCCTATCACGACTACAGGCGCACGGAATCACGTTGTTAACATTTGTACATCCAGTGCCATGTCCACAGGCGCAGTAAGGTCATGTCTGTCACGACTACAGACTCCTAGAGAAGAAGGTTTTCTGGTCAGGCGCAAAACACATAGGATCCAAACCGTCTCTTGTAGGTGAATCTTTTTTAATGCATAAATAAAAATAGAACAACGCGTTTTGGGGCTCAAAGTGTCCCCTTCATCAGGTTAACAGTAGTCCCAATGAATAATATCAGTACAGGTATATAAAGATACAAAAAAAACGCCAAAAAACGGATTACCTGAGAGCTGCCCACAGATGGGAGGGGCTAGCTGCAGGTAATGTGTCACAAATATAGATATAACTGTTCAAATTATAAGTGTGGTCACAGTATGTAATTGCAGTAGGTATATGGAGATAATATAAGGGGGTAAATTGCATATACTCGGCGATTCTTTCATGAGTTTATAATAGATAAGGACGGAGGACAGGAGTCACATGACCGCACTGATGCGGTCACGTGATCGGCGCAGAGTAACTTCTATGTATAGTACCCGGCGCCTGCGCTCTATTAGGTAATCCTTCTTGCATGGGCACCCGGTCATGTGATCGCAAGCCTCACGATCACATGGCCAGTGTCCATGACTACGGGGACGCCGGTCTGCGGAGGATGTGCGCTCCCACTAACAACACACCAGGCGGCTGTCACAGTGGGGCGCAGGGCCGCGACCGAGGTCAAACACACAGGGCTTGTTATATTGAAGGTATATATATATATTTCCCACGATTAGGAAGGGTGTAAATGAATATAGATAAGGCTATAGAAGCAAATATGAATAAAAATGAAATACTAATAAAAATATATATATATATAAGACAGGAGCCGATGTCCCTATAAGATAAATGAATATATAATGCAGAAATCTTAATAAGAGGATAAAAACCGTATAGTATATATATGATATAATAAATGACGCAAAAAGTACACATTGTTGCTAAAAAGCGCTAGTAGGCACGATATTTTCCGTTAGCTATGGTGTATAGGTAAGGATATAAATATGTATATAATATATATGAATATATAAATACATGAAAGTATAAATATAAAAGGGGTTCGGCATGCAAACCCCTCCACTTTGTTGGCAGCGAGGGGTTGGGTGAGTAAATATCACCCCATAATAAATAGTTGTTGATATACGTTTAAAGATACATTTAAAAATACCAATAATCTCAAGGATAAAAATCAATAAAAGGAACATAAAGATAACAACGAAATTTTTTTTTTTTTTTTTTAATTTATTTTTTATTTATGCATTAAAAAAGATTCACCTACAAGAGACGGTTTGGATCCTATGTGTTTTGCGCCTGACCAGAAAACCTTCTTCTCTACAAGCATCCTTTGGGGGATTGGGCCTCCGATCCCAAAGATACCTCTTCTGCGGCTGCATCCACGGATCCGAAAAAATCTCTTTGGCTTATTTTACATACCTACAATAGAGTTGTGTCTATTCTTGCACAACCTAAAAAGGTGAGCACCTTTAACTTGTTTTACAATTAAGTTTGTATTGAACATACTACCCTATTGTGCGCCCCCCATACCCCTTCTTTTGTCTCCATGTTCCCCTCCTGACCGAGGGGGACTCTAGACTCGCCTGTGGTTTCCAAGACGACTACAGACTCGACACCAAGTCCTGTCACGACTTCAGGCACAGACCAGGCATGTCTGGTACAGACACGGCTAGACAACCACTACGGTCATGTCATAGATCGACACCCAAGTCATATGACACCCAAGTCATACATATCATCAAGAAATTGGGCAGATGGAAATCTGCGTGTTATGCCCGTTATGTTCCTGATCCACAACATGAAATGTTGCTTGCTTTCAATAATTTGGTTTTGTAAAATATTGATGCGTTAAATATATTTTTAAATCATTTCTGCATCTATTGTGTGTTTTTGGCCCCTTTAGGCTACCCTCCTACAGCAGTTCCGGCATAACTCTACTGCTTCAGGTAGGTATATAGATTAGGTAGATCCTCACGGTGAGCCGATCTGAGCACAACTAAAGTAATAACTGGAATGAAGGCAATTACAGTACTCTGAAAGATTATCAACATTAGGGTTATTCACTTTAGAAAAAAGACGACTGAGGGGAGATCTAATTACTATGTATAAATATATCAGGGGTCAGTACAGAGATCCCTCCCATCATCTATTTATTCCCAGGACTGTGACGAGGGGACATCCTTTGCGTCTAAAGTTAAGGTTTGTACACAAACATAGAAGAGGATTCTTTACGGTAAAGCCTCATGCACACGTCCGTGGAACACTGACCATAAGACTCCGGCCTGGATTCCTGCTGAGTGCAGGAGCGCCGCCGCTGCTGTACAGTAATACACTTGTATGATCTATATGAGTGTATTACTGTACAGCAGCAGCGGCACAAAGCGCACTGCGTCATAGCAACCAATGTGCGTTCCTGTTCCACGGACGTGTGCATGAGGCTTAAGAGCGGTGAGACTATGGAGCTCTCTGCCTGAGGAGGTGTTGATGATGAGTTCACTAAAAGAGTTCCAGAGGGGCTTGGATGAATTTCTGGAGTGTAATAATATTACAGGTTATAGCTACTAGAGAGGGGTCGTTATTCTGTTTGCCTGATTGAAGTCTGGAAGGAGTTTTTTCCCCTAAAGTGGGAAAATTGGCTTCTACCTTACAGGGGTTCCTCTGGATCAATTTGCAGGATAACAGGCTGAACTGAATGGACAGATGTCTTTTTTCAGCCTTATATACTATGTTACTAACTATGTAAAGACAGCAGTTTTGGCATAACCTTGGAGTGCTGCGTCTAGTATTTTACTAGTGAGCGAGCAGTGAGGAAACCCTTATAATTCCATCTTCTACCTAGTCATTGTTGATCACAGAAATCAAGCAAACTAAAATAATTTTTACCAAAAATCAGGTGTACCATTTTATTATTTCCCAGTGACCTGGTGATCCTGGATAATATAGGCGTTATTAGGATGACACATAGATTTACATGTACACAGAGCAGTTGTGTATTGATATCATTAACATACATTAAGGGAAGACTGTATTGTAAATATGTCAGTGGTTTCCTATGGATATTGACATGGAGTGATTTATTAGCAGGCCTCAACAAAATCAACATGGTTGGATTTTTCCTAGATGTGTTTTGTGATCTTGCTCACATTAACTAAAACAACATGTGCTGTGCATTGCACGATGCTGCTGTAATGTGCTGAGCTTGACATCAGAGGCCTCACTTTTCAAAGGCAATAAACATGTTCTGTGCGTTAGAATTCCTACTAACTCATCATTAAGCCTGTTATAAATTCTCTCAAAAGTGGAAACAAATACTGGGAATAATACAAGCGTTCACATAACTGGGATTGTAAGTCTCCAATCTATTGCTTCGAGCCGTGTAAGCTGAAATGGAACATTTGCAGGAAATATAAAGCTATTACAGAGAACAAAATGACACTAGTTGAAATAGATAAAGGCATCCTGCGAGACCTATGGGATATTCATGTCTTGCGCAGACTAGTATCATTAGTGTATGTAACGTGAGAATTATGAGTGCTCCAGTTTAGATTTTTACAGGGCACAAATAAATGATCACAAAACTGGGTCAATTACCTGATATCCTGGGTATAATCTCAAAGGGTTCCAAACTTGGAAGTATTAAAAAACATGTATATAATGTCCAGCAGTATTGATCACTTTAAAACATAACTTTTACTCTACAATTTATAAAATAATACCACCATAGTGGTTCACCAGTGAATAATGATAGAAGAAACAACAATAATCAAAAATGCAGTGTATTCCTGGGAGCTGGTCATGGATACACCTATAGAGGGGTGAGTGAACACAAGGCAGCTGAGGGGAGTAATGGGCAAATCTGTACTCTCCCTATGCTCTCCCTGGCTAAAACCTCAGCCCAGGGACGTCCCCTGATGGTGGAGACTCCCTGTCCTCGTTCCTGGGCTGACTGCCCTGCGTTTACCCTCCTCTCCAAAAATAACAAAAATGAGCTCCCCAGGAAGCTGACGGATGTAATAGTGTGTCCCTGGTAAAGAAATACTCTCAGGGACACTGGTAGATAGAGACCAGTTCAATGTATGGGTGAATTAGATATATATCACCTCTAAACATAAGGAACCAAGCACCGGGGCATCAACACGGTGCGTTCCCAGGCTAGTTCCACAAAAGCCCCTACGCGTTTCCCCTATTACTAGGTTCATCAGGGGGCAATCATGATCAAAGATACAACCATCAAAAGTGATAAATCAAAGATACTTAGGATATAGTTGAGGCAACAGGACCAGAGACGCAGATGATATTAAGCATAGGACCAAGGGACCCGTTTGATATGTCCCACTTATAAGAGATAAACATATTCTCAATTCAGGTGTTGGATATGGTATACATCTCCACTGTATCTCCCTTTAAATCGGCACTTACTGAATATTCTGTGCAGTCAGAAGATTAAAGGACCCACAAGATAAGGGCCAGTACTTCACGCAGGAAGCTGTGAGCAAAGAGTCATATGTAATGTAAAGCACATTATATGCTAAGATGATATCAGCTCATGGTAGATGGTCCTTACTTACATTTAAGCTGCGTCCTGGTAGCGTCCTGTTCCTCCTCTCATTCACATTCACTCTCGTTCCATTACATACCCACTTACCCGCTGTACAGAGTTAGCGCTAATTGGCATGCTGAATCAGCCTATGCCAAACAGTGAGGCCCCCCAGCCGGCGTCGCTTCCGGCCTATGAGCCGCATGTATGTGTAACAAATCATTACTCCTATGGCCAGGTGCGTATCTCCAGGAACCGGCCTGAATCATGTGAAACGCACTCCGCGATCACATCCGGTCGCATGGAACGCAGAGTCGCGTCACTTCCGGTCTGTGCGATGCCTGTCCCAGGTGGAACGCACAGAGCGGCCACATCCTGTTCTGTGGAACGCAGAGTCGCGTCACATCCGGTCTTCTGGACCGCATCGTTTTACAATACATAGAAATCCTATGTCAGAGGAGGCAGCTCAACAGGAGAGGTGACGCTAAAAACATATATAGATCAGGGCGGCCTAGTCTGGCATGGTAGTGTATATAGTAGCATATCGATGATGGGGGATGAGAAATGGAGTGTGAGGAATGCTAGTAGTTCATTATCATATTTTTCACTATGGTGTATACCCTATGATAAAGGTGACACCTGAGGTACATTGGATGGCTAATGTGCAGTCTGGATACAGAATGTATCCCATTACTTTTATCTTGGCCATTGATACAATTACCGACGTGGCGTTATTTTTAGACAGAGAGAAATGAGAGACGTACATACACAGCCCCCCCCCCCGAATAGATCACAGGAAACAAGAAAAAGTGAGTCTCTCATTGATCCCTAATGGTGCCTGGGATCTAAAGCGGTGAATCCAGACGCACTCTTTTTGGAGGATTTTGCGGTCCCAGTCTCCACCCCTTGGTGACAATGGGATGGTTTCCAGGACCGAAAAACGCAAACATCTGGGATCACCGCCATGAACATCAATTACATGTGACGAGACGGGTGTGGTCTTTTTCTTCACCACGTCGTTCACATGCTCACAGATACGACGCCTGACCTCTCGAATGGTTTTGCCTATGTAGTCCATAGGGCAAGGGCACTGGCATATATATACCGCACCCTTGCTCCTACAGTTATAGAAATCCCTAATTTCATAGGCTTGGCCAGTGACTGAGCAAACAATTGATTTTGCGGTGGAAATAAAAGCACATGCTTTACAGGAGCCACATTTAAACATCCCACAGGGTTTCCGGTCCAGCCACGTCCCCACTCCAGTTGGTGTGGTGTAATGACTATGGACTAGACGGTCTCTTATACTCCTCCCCCGTCTGTAGGTGACACTCGGTTGCTTCGTCAGCACATCCCTCAGGTCGGGGTCCATGTGAAGAATTGGCCAGTACCTTTTCAGGACTGACATTACTTCCACGTTTGCGCAGTCAAATACAGATATCAGGCGTATTAGATGTTGTGCACTCTGTACCTTTGGTTTGGGAACAAGGAGTTCAGTACGTTCCCTACTTGCGGCGTTCTGGAACGCCCCTCCAAGGACCGTTTGGGGATAACCCCTCTCCCTGAATCTCATCTGCAGCTTCTTGGCCTCAGTGTGGAAAGCATCACCCTCTGAACAGTTTCTGCGGGTCCTCAGGTATTGGCCCCTTGGTATACCGCGTTTAAGCGGTGGTGGGTGGTGACTCTCCCAATGTAGCAACGAGTTGGTCGCGGTATCTTTCCTGAACATGTTAGCAGTGAGTTTTTCTCCCTCCCTGGTTATACGTACATCAAGGAAAGAGATAGAATGATAATCAAACTCAAAGGTGAACCGCAGCCCAACATCGTTGCTGTTAAGGGACACCACAAACTCCCGGAGTTCCTCTGACCCACCCTTCCAAATCACGAAAATGTCATCTATATAGCGTGTCCAGAAGGTGATCTTGTCAGACCACCAGGTCGCAGCATCTGGAAACACGCAAGTGTCCTCCCACCAGCCCAGGAAGAGGTTGGCATATGTGGGGGCACACGGGCTCCCCATTGCCGTCCCCCTGAGCTGGTGGTAGAACCGTGAATTAAAAAGGAAAAAATTGTGGGTCAGAGTGAACTCCAGGAGTCTGAGAACAAAGATGTTATGTGCTCTGCAGTGGATATCCCGCGTCCTCAGGTAATGCTCTGTGGCAAATATCCCTTTGGTATGTGGGATTGAGCTATATAAGGACTCGACATCTATACTGGCCAGTATACAGTCCTTATCCACATTGATCACGTCGATCTTGCTGAGGAAGTCCATCGTGTCCCTCGTATATGAGGGTAGAGACACGACGAACTCCCTCAGCACGCGATCAACGTAGATACCACAGTTCTGGGTTAGGGAGTTAACCCCAGAGACGATAGGGTGTCCCTTAAGGGGTGTAACGCCCTTATGGATTTTGGGCAATCCGTAGAAGGTAGCGATGGTGGAGTGAGCCGGGAGAAGGAAGTCGTACTCAGCCACCGAAATCAATCTATCTGTTAGAGCATCAGTCAAAATAATCTTGATATCCTCATAAAAAGGGACCAGGGGGTTCGTATCTAACACCCTATACCCCTCCCTGTCTTTCAAGAGGTCCAGACACATAGTCTGGTAAGCTACATGGTCAAGAATGACCAAGTTACCACCCTTGTCTGATGATTTAATAATGATTGATTTATCGTTCTCCAGGGCAGTGAGTGCTGACATCTCCCTTCGAGACAGATTGAAGTGGCGGGGAGACGTTCCCTCTAAACTCTCCAGCTCACTCGCCACCATCTGCATGAAGATGTCCACACACTCATAATTCATGGGCGGGGGCATCTTCCTGCTTGTTGGTTTCAAATTGGTGTATGGTCCCTGTCCTGGACACCGACTACCTTCCTCTCCCAGTTCACACAGAGACTGCAGTGAGGTCAGATCGGATTCACTCAAACCGAGTCTGGCACAGGTTTGTCTGTCGTTGTCCCTAAAAAATTTATGCCACTTGAGGCGTCTGGTGAACAGACTCAAGTCCTTGATCCACGTAAATAAACAAAAATTGGTGGTCGGTACAAAGGAGAGACCTTTGCTCAGAACACCAAGTTCAAGTGCGCTTAGTGTCCGTGATGTTAAATTGATAACCTGTAATCCTCCCTTCAAGCTCTGTCGGTTTTCCTCCTCTCCCGCAGATGGTAGGGAACCTGGCTTTTCTCTAAAAAAGACGCAGAAGAGGGTACAGGGGGATGTGACGACGGAAAATTGTTGGATGAAACAACAGCTGATTGAGATGATGGACCAGAGGAATAAGATGCTGGGCCCGTGGAGTAATTCGCCCCTCCCGGACGACCCCTCCCGCCGGTACCTCCCTTCTGCCATCGTCGTCTACCCCTTCTCCTACTCTGTGTGGTGCCTCTGCCCTTATAATTCCCAGTCGATAGTTCAGTGTCGGAGGAGTCCACCTCAGAAGCGAGATGAGATCCTGTTTCAGAACTAGGGGATACCACAACCGCATCCTAAAGGAGGGCTTTGATGAGGTCTTGCAAAAGAACACAACAAAAAAGTCCAAATGGATCCAGCGAGTAAAATCAATGATTCTTTATTTCTTCATTTAAAAAATGTATAAACAACTGGAACTCACCCACCATAACATACCTGGGAGTCAAAATTGGCCCAGATCTTTCCAATCTATTCAATCTCAACTATGTCCCTCTACTACAATCCATGCAATCACAAATTGATAACTTATACTTCCCAACACTATCATGGTTTGGCCGAAAAAACTTTTTTACCTCCCTTGTCTTGCCAAGACTAAATTATCTGCAACAGGTCCTACCCCTCCCTATCCCCAACACTTACTTTCAATCCCTTAATAGAGATATCCGAAAATTCATCTGGAACAAGAAAAAAGCTTGCATTAGCCTCCATATCCTGCAGAGACCCAAATCTTCAGGTGGCATTAATCTTCCTGACCCTGCAGCTTATAATATGGCTAGCTTACTATCTAGAGTCGAAGACTGGTTTAGAGAAACGTCATTTAAATCTTGGGTTGGAATGGAATCTTCTTTCTTCCTCTCATCATTTAGAGTTCTCCTAATACGCCCTAAAAACTCCCACCCGAATTGTATTCACCACAATCTAAATATCAGGGCCACTTTGGAAGCTTGGGATAAATTTAAAAAAATCGGCCTTAGCAGTTCCCGTACCCTCCCCCTTATTCAAGTGAGGGACCTTTTGAATCTAGCTCCGATAGAACTATTACAAAGCCTCCCTCCCTTAATCAGATACTCCACACTGCCAGTGACCTCTCTATTCGGAGAAGATGGTAAATTGATGGATAGATCTACCATTCAAAACCTTTTCCCCACGGTCACTCCCTCCATATTTTTCATAGCTTTCCTCCACTCCTTTATCTCCAAACATATCCAATACAGAGATATGCTTAGGCCCCTAACATGGTTTGAAAGCCTTATATGTGCAAACCCTCCCCCCAGAAAACTCATCTCCCTCATTTACAGGAGACTCACCTCTCCTGTGGCTATGCCTAAACCATCCTTCATTGGTTCTTGGGAAAAAGACCTGTGCACACCATTTAACATAGAAGAACAACAACGCCTCTTTATCGAGCCGCATTCTTCCTCCAGATGCGTCAGAATCCAGGAAAACGGATATAAACTTCTTACCAGATGGTACAAAACCCCAGAGGTAACTTGTCATTTCTCATCCTCGGGTTCTGACGCATTCTGGAGATGTGGGTCTGGAAGGGGGACATTTTATCATATCTGGTGGTCATGTCCATCAATTTTTTCATGGTGGTCCAAAATATTTAAGCAATGTAATTTAATTAGCAAAACACATTTTTCCCCTTGTCCCAAAATTGCTCTCTTGGGACTTCACCCTCCTCTGTTTAGTTCCTTACCCTTAAAACTTTTCAAAAAACTATTGACGGCGGCCCGCTTATTGATACCCAGGTACTGGCTAACCCCTGACCTTCCCCCGTTCGATCACTGGTTTAACAAAATTGATTCAATTTACAGGTTTGAAGAAATGTCCGCATGGGAAAACCACTCACACAGAAACTTCAGCGCTCTTTGGAAACTTTGGCTGGACTTTAGGAGATATTCTCTGTGATTCTAACCCACATGGGTATCACAACCCATATATTGTAGAAATCGCTCTTCTTCTATTGCGCAGACCTCCACATGTTTGTGTTATTATTATTTGTCATATTACCTAATGTAAGGTGATGCTGTATGACACACATACGTGTCCATCACCATTTGCTTGTACTTTTGCTCTTATGGTTAAAACAAAATAAAAACATATATAAAAAAAATAAAATGTATAAACAAGTAATCCTCCTGCATAAAATCAATGACCTTTTACAACTCTGAAAACAATCGGAGATGGAGAGAGTGGTGCGTGTAATCGGCGTTTGGTTCAGAACACAGTGAAATCCGTTGTATCCTAAGAAGATATTGGGGGATTCTTCCCACAGATTCAGATCTGCGGGAGGTCCTGGGCACTGAGCCCCAAATAAGATTCAGATGGTGGACAAAAAGACTCTTCACTGCGCCCCCCAAAACAGAGAGTCGGCTGAGCAGGAAAACTAGAGGAACATTCAGATGCGGTTCCTGCATAGCTTATTAAAATATCACGCAGACAAAAACATTTAGCAGTTTTGCGACAGGTCAAACTTTTATTATGTCTGCTTTTATCAACTGCAGATCCATCGGTGTGGTATATCTCCTTAAATGTTCATGCCCATGAGATTACATGGGCAAGACAAATGGGGAATGTCACAAGATGAATCGGAAACATGTAGGTGACATACTCAATAAAAGGGACACCCCGGTCTCCACCCATCTTAAACAAAAACATGGGGGGGGTGTCAAATCCATAACCTTTGTCAGCACATCCCTGGTCCCCCAAATCCTAGGGGAGGTGACTGGGACCATAAAATGTTACAGACATGTAGATGAATTCATATCCTAAAATGGGTCTCACCGTAAGGTCTTAATGAAACACTCAGTTTCAGTTGCTTCATCTAATACCGTTTTACATTGAGGAGATGCATTTCTTTGTTATATATGTTTCAGTAATCAACATCTTGGTGTGTACATCTTTGCTACATATACTTTAAAAAGTAACACCTTGGTTTAGAACATTCACAATATGACTTTTGCAAAGAAGAGTTTGTCCAGCCTTGCTTCGTGGTAATCCAAAAGGCACTTTATTCAATAATGGTGTATACTAAAAACATCCAGATACAAGTTTGCATAGGTCTACGTGTTTCGGGCAGAAAACAATTTAGCCCTTACTCATGACTGCCACAATATAACTTTTGTACTCCCCGCTCAGCTGATGAGCACAATATGGTCTACAACTAGGATTAGGGTGCAGACTGGCTAGGGTTTAGTTTGAGTACTGGCTGGGGTCACCATTTTAATGGCAAGTGCTCCACTGGGCCAATGGTAGGGCAGACTTATACAGTTTACTGCTGATCAGGAGACAAGGAATGCTTAATAGCACTATATTAAACCTTCACACTAGTTGAGTCTTAATAGAAACAAATAAAAGGTATGTTTTAACATTCCCTCTGACCTGACATATAATTTTAAAGGGGTATTGAATTGTACCAGGCATAATACCAGCACTTGATTTTGTTAACAAATCAATATTGTAGAAAGAGATAGGATAAAGCATGGAGCTCATGTTTCTATACTGTATATGCAAAAACTGTAAAATTCCTTTAATACCACAATAGGAGTCCCAAAATCTGCAGGAAAACCATATGTATCTCTCCTCCCATTGATCCTCAATAGGAACCCACAGTGCTCTTCATACGGCTACAGATTCTTTCCATGCAGATTTTAAAACTGTGTCAATGGAAACTGCATAGAAATGCAGCGAGTAGCAGATTAGCCCCAATAAATGGAGGTTCTCTACAGAAGGATCCTTGGCATGCAAGCTACAAATCTGAGGCAGAAATTCATGGGTCAGCCTTGGATTTATGCCAAGGATTGTGTTGATATTTCTTCCACTGGGTGAGCATATCCTAAGATTAAAGAAGTGCCAGATTGGAAAAGAACCTGGAATAACCACTTCAAGCCATGCATTTTACTACTATGTCAGTTCATGTAGGTAGATAGAACAAAGTAACGTAATAGTGCGGTGTTGTAATGGCACAGGATAAGGAGCTATGCCCACACCATCACTTGTGGGTGCCAAAGGTTGTATTCAGCTGGTACCTTGCTCTCTCTGTTCGGAGTTAACTCCAGTTGAAGGAATTTTATTGTACACTGTGAATTAATAGACTTACAACAGCATATGCCTTCTGCATCATAGACTACAAGAGCAGAATTTTTAGAGTTAGCAATTTAATTAAGGGACACTTCAGAAATGAGTCATGTAGAATATCTCTTTAATTGCAATGTCCCATACTTTGCATCCACTACATACCTCCCTTAAAAAGTCCATGCTGTCCTGATGAGCAAGGACATGGTGTCCCATTCTAGTGATTGGTGGGGATTCCAGCTACTATACTGTTTGTCCACATGTATCACATATCCTATGTATAAGTTATGCATTTTATTGATTGGAAACCACATTCAGGGTATGACCATATGGGGCAAAAGGGTAAAGACACAGTGAAAATCTGTGGCATAAATTACCATACCTGATGAAGGTGGCGGACCACCACTGAAAGGCGTTTCTTGTATTTTTTAGTTCTTAGAAATATATTTGTACCTACCTGAGGTCCTACTCTGGCAGAGTTTTTCTGCTTATCATTTAATCCTAGGACTGTGACAGAAAAAGGAAGCTGCAATGATATACACAGTTGAGTCACATTATTATGACAACTGGTTGATATCCAGAGTGGGAGTGACCCAATCAGGTCCTGGTAGGTTGTAAAAGGATTCTGGAGACATGCTGACTGCAGTGCATCCAACAGCTGCTGGAGGGGAGAATCCATAGAGCGAACATGATGACTAGAGATGAGCGAATTTCTCAAAAATTTGATTCGGTTGGTTAGCCAAATTTTCCTACAAGATTCTATCCAAATTTATTCATGGCAAATCGCGTTAAAAAAACAGCTATTTCCTGCTGGTAGAGAGCCTGCAAAGTGGTGTAGAATACTGTGTCTTGCAGTAACACGCATAGGGAGTCTGCTTTGGTAGTGAAACAATGCTGTGAGTCAGTATGACATGTAGATGACAGGCGTCGCTCTGAGAATCACTTCACACTTCACTCAATTGGTGAAGTACAGGGCCAAAACGGACTAAATAGCTCAAGTGTGAACTCAGCCTTACAGGTCAATGTTAGCAGCAGGTATAAAGAACCATGCAGAGGCCCAAGATCCTACTATAGCGTGAAAAAGCGCACCCCTTTAAAATCGTCATCAGCTGATTCCACATAGATGTCTATAGAACCTGTTCTATTAAACGCTTATGCAAGTAGAGCCCCCCTGACAGAGTGGAGAGGATGTCAGTAGTGATGAGCGAACCCGAACTGTATAGTTCGGGTTCGTACCGAATTTTGGGGTGTCCATGACACGGACCCGAACCCGAACATTTTCGTAAAAGTCTGTGTCCGGGTTCGGTGTTCGGCGCTTTCTTGGCGCTTTTTGAAAGGCTGCAAAGCAGCCAATCAACAAGCGTCATACTACTTGCCCCAAGAGGCCATCACAGCCTTGCCTACTATTGGCATGGCTGTGATTGGACAGTGCAGCATGTGACCCAGCCTCTATATAAGCTTTGGTCACATAGCGCTGCACGTCATTCTGCTGATTCAAGCATAGGGAGAGGTTGCTGCTGCGACGTTAGGGCGAGATTAGGCAGATTAACTCCTCCAAAAGACTTCATTCTGTGATCGATCTCCAGCTGTGGATCATTGAAGTGCTAATATCGACTTGCTCACATTTTTAGGCTGCCCAGAGCGTTTTTAGATCACTTTTTTCTGGGGTGATCAGCGGCCATTTTGTGGCTTGTGGTGCGCCAGCACAAGCTACCACCAAGTGCTTTTAACCATCAATAGTGTGGTTATTTTTTGCTATATCCTACATCAGCTGCAGGCTGAGCCTGTGTCACCAAAGTGCATTTAACCATCAACAGTCTGGTTATTTTTTGGCCATATACTACATCAGGTTCAGGCTGAGCCTGTGTCACCCAATTGCATTTAACCATCAACAGTGTGGTTATTTTTTGGCCATATACTACATCAGGTGCAGGCTGAGCCTGTGTCACCCAAGTGCATTTAACCATCAACAGTGTGGTTAATTTTTGGCCATATACTACATCAGGTGCAAGCTGAGCCTGTGTCACCCAAGTGCATTTAACCATCAATAGTGTGGTTATTTTTTGGCCAAATACTACATCAGGGGCAAGTTGAGCCCGTCACCCAGCGCCTAAAAAATAGACCTGACATTTCTATTCAACCAAATCTGTACTGTTTGAGCTGGTCAAGTTATTTGTAGTGACCGTAAAAGCACAGTTTTTGTTCTGGGGTGAAAAACTATTCCCAAATTTGACATTCTCAAAATAAGTAGTTTATGCTATATGAGGCCTACTTGAAATCTATCCCAAAAAGGATATCTTAGATTCAAGGTGCTGATAGTGTCATTCAGAAAAACTTAACACACACGCTACCGTGCAGATACAAGTCTAATTCTGTGATTAAACGTATACCTGTCACACAGCGCAAAAAAAATAGGCCTCACATTTCTATTCAACCAAATCTGTACTGTTTTAGCTGGTCAAATTATTTGTAGTGACCGTAAAAGCACAGTTTTTGTTCTGGGTTGAAAAACTATTCCCAATTTTGTGATTCTCAAAATAAGTAGTTTCTGCTATATCAGGCCTACTTTAAATCTATCCCAAAAAGGATATCTTAGATTCAAGGTGCTGATAGTGTCATTCAGAAAAACTTAACACACACGCTACCGTGCAGATACAAGTCTAATTCTGTGATTAAAGGTATATCTGACACACAGCGCAAAAAAAATAGGCCTCACATTTCTATTCAACCAAATCTGTACTGTTTTAGCTGGTCAAATTATTTGTAGTGACCGTAAAAGCACAGTTTTTGTTCTGGGTTGAAAAACTATTCCCAAATTTGACATTCTCAAAATAAGTAGTTTATGCTATATCAGGCCTACTTGAAATCTATCGCAAAAAGGATATCTTAGATTCAAGGTGCTGATAGTGTCATTCAGAAAAACTTAACACACAAGCTACCGTGCAGATACAAGTCTAATTCTGTGATTAAACGTATACCTGTCACACAGCGCAAAAAAAATAGGCCTCACATTTCTATTCAACCAAATCTGTACTGTTTTAGCTGGTCAAATTATTTGTAGTGACCGTAAAAGCACAGTTTTTGTTCTGGGTTGAAAAACTATTCCCAATTTTGTGATTCTCAAAATTAGTAGTTTCTGCTATATCAGGCCTACTTTAAATCTATCCCAAAAAGGATATCTTAGATTCAAGGTGCTGATAGTGTCATTCAGAAAAACTTAACACACACGCTACCGTGCAGATACAAGTCTAATTCGGTGATTAAACGTATACCTGTCACACAGCGCAAAAATAAAATAGGCCTCATATTTCTATTCAACCAAATCTGTACTGTTTTAGCTGGTCAAATTATTTGTAGTGACCGTAAAAGCACAGTTTTTGTTCTGGGTTGAAAAACTATTCCCAAATTTGCCATTCTCAAAATTGTGGTGAACGGGAACAATTAGGAAAACATCTAACAAGGGACGCGGACGTGGACATGGTCGTGGTGGTGTTAGTGGACCCTCTGGTGCTGGGAGAAGACGTGGCCGTTCTGCCACAGCCACACGTCCTAGTGAACCAACTACCTCAGGTCCCAGTAGCCAGCAGAATTTACAGCGATATTTGGTGTGGCCCAATGCCGTTCTAAGGATGGTAAGGCCTGAGCAGGTACAGGCATTAGTCAATTGGGTGGCCGACAGTGGATCCAGCACGTTCACATTATCTCCCACCCAGTCTTCTGCAGAAAGCGCACAGATGGCGCATGAAAACCAAGCCCATCAGTCTGTCACATCACCCCCATGCATATCAGGGAAACTGTCTGAGCCTCAAGTTATGCAGCAGTCTCTTATGCTGTTTGAAGACTCTGATGCCAGGGTTTCCCAAGAGCATCCACCTAGCGCTTCCGCAAGGGTGGAAGAGATAGAATGCACTAACGCACAACCACTTATTTTTCCTGATGATGAGGACATGGGAATACCACCTCAGCACGTCTCTGATGATGACGAAACACAGGTGCCAACTGCTGCGTCTTTCTGCAGTGTGCAGACTGAACAGGAGGTCAGGGATCAAGACTGGGTGGAAGACGATGCAGGGGACGATGAGGTCCTAGACCCCACATGGAATGAAGGTCGTGCCACTGACTTTCACAGTTCGGAGGAAGAGGCAGTGGTGAGACCGAGCCAACAGCGTAGCAAAAGAGGGAGCAGTGGGCAAAAGCAGAACACCCGCCGCCAAGAGACTCCGCCTGCTACTGACCGCCGCCATCTGGGACCGAGCACCCCAAAGGCAGCTTGAAGGAGTTACCTGGCATGGCACTTTTTCAAACAATGTGCTGACGACAAGACCCGAGTGGTTTGCACGCTGTGCCATCAGAGCCTGAAGCGAGGCATTAACGTTCTGAACCTTAGCACAACCTGCATGACCAGGCACCTGCATGCAAAGCATGAACTGCAGTGCAGTAAACACCTTAAAAACAAGGAAGTCACTCAGGCTCCCCCTGCTACCTCTTCTGCTGCTGCCGCCTCGGCCTCTTCTGCTGCTGCCGCCGCCTCGGCCTCTTCCTCCGCCTCTGGAGAAACGTTGGCAACTGCCGCCCAGCAAACATGGGATGTACCACCAACACCACCACCTGCGTCACCAAGCATCTCAACCATGTCACACGGCAGCGTTCAGCTCTCCATCTCACAAACATTTGAGAGAAAGCGTAAATTCCCACCTAGCCACCCTCGATCCCTGGCCCTGAATGCCAGCATTTCTAAACTACTGGCCTATGAAATGCTGTCATTTAGGCTGGTGGACACACACAGCTTCAAACAGCTCATGTCGCTTGCTGTCCCACAGTGTCCAAGAGAGCCGTGCCTTCCCTGCACAACCAAGTGTCCGATAAAATCAAGGGTGCACTGCGCAACGCCATCTGTGGCAAGGTCCACCTTACCACAGATACGTGGACCAGTAAGCACGGCCAGGGACGCTATATCTCCCTAACTGCACACTGGGTAAATGTAGTGGCGACTGGGCCCCAGGCGGAGAGCTGTTTGGCGCACATCCTTCCGCCGCCAAGGATCGCAGGGCAACATTCTTTGCCTCCTGTCTCCTCCTCCTCCTACTCAGCTTCCTCCTCCTCTTCTTCCACCTGCTCATCCAGTCAGCCACACACCTTCACCACCAACTTCAGCACAGCCCGGGGTAAACGTCAGCAGGCCGTTCTGAAACTCATATGTTTGGGGGACAGGCCCCACACCGCACAGGAGTTGTGGCGGGGTATAGAACAACAGACCGACGAGTGGTTGCTGCCGGTGAGCCTCAAGCCCGGCCTGGTGGTGTGCGATAATGGGCAAAATCTCGTTGCAGCTCTGGGACTAGCCGGTTTGACGCACATCCCTTGCCTGGCGCATGTGCTGAATTTGGTGGTGCAGAAGTTCATTCGCAACTACCCCGACATGTCAGAGCTGCTGCATAAAGTGCGGGCCGTCTGTTCGCGCTTCCGGCGTTCACACCCTGCCGCTGCTCGCCTGTCTGCGCTACAGCGTAACTTCGGCCTTCCCGCTCACCGCCTCATATGCGACGTGCCCACCAGGTGGAACTCAACCTTGCATATGCTGGACAGACTGTGCGAGCAGCAGCAGGCCATAGTGGAGTTTCAGCTGCAGCACGCACGGGTCAGTCGCACTGCGGATCAGCCCCACTTCACCACCAATGACTGGGCCTCCATGCGAGACCTGTGTGCCCTGTTGCGTTGTTTCGAGTACTCCACCAACATGGCCAGTGGCGATGACGCCGTTATCAGCGTTACAATACCACTTCTATGTCTCCTTGAGAAAACAGGGCGATGATGGAAGAGGTGGTGGCCCAGGAGGAAGAGGAGGAAGAGGGGTCATTTTTAGCACTTTCAGGCCAGTCTCTTCGAAGTGACTCAGAGCGAGGTTTTTTGCAACAGCAGAGGCCAGGTACAAATGTGGCCAGACAGGGCCCACTACTGGAGGACGAGGAGGACGAGGATGAGGAGGAGGTGGAGGAGGATGAGGATGAAGCATGTTCACAGCGGGGTGGCACCCAAAGCAGCTCGGGCCCATCACTGGTGCGTGGCTGGGGGGAAACACAGGACGATGACGATACGCCTCCCACAAAGGACAGCTTGTCCTTACCTCTGGGCAGCCTGGCACACATGAGCGACTACATGCTGCAGTGCCTGCGCAACGACAGCAGAGTTGCCCACATTTTAACGTGTGCGGACTACTGGGTTGCCACCCTGCTGGATCCCCGGTACAAAGACAATGTGCCCACCTTACTTCCTACACTGGAGCGTGATAAGAAGATGCGCGAGTACAAGCGCACGTTGGTAGACGCGCTACTGAGAGCATTCCCAAATGTCACAGGGTAACCAGTGGAAGCACAAGGCGAAGGCAGAGGAGGAGCAAGAGGTCGCCAACGCAGCTGTGTCACGGCCAGCTCCTCTGAGGGCAGGGTTAGCATGGCAGAGATGTGGAAAAGTTTTGTCACCACGCCACAGCTAACTGCACCACCACCTGATACGGAACGTGTTAGCAGGAGGCAACATTTCACTAACATAATGGAACTGTACCTGTGCACACCCCTCCACGTACTGACTGATGGTTCGGCCCCATTCAACTTCTGGGTCTCCAAATTGTCCACGTGGCCAGAGCTAGCCTTTTATGCCTTGGAGGTGCTGGCCTGCCCGGCGGCCAGCGTTTTGTCTGAACGTGTATTCAGCACGGCAGGGGGCGTCATTACAGACAAACGCAGCCGCCTGTCTACAGCCAATGTGGACAAGCTGACGTTCATAAAAATGAACCAGGCATGGATCCCAAAGGACCTGTCCATCCCTTGTGCAGATTAGATATTAACTACCTCCGCTTAACAATATATTATTCTACTCCAGGGCACTTCCTCATTCAATCCTATTTTTATTTTCATTTTACCATTATATTGCGGGGCAACACAAAGTTGAATGAACCTCTCCTCTGTCTGGGTGCCGAGGCCTAAATGTGTGACAGTGGCCTGTTCCAGTGGTGGGTGACGTGAAGCCTGATTCTCTGCTATGACATGAAGACTGATTCTGCGCTGACATAAGGCCAGATTCTCTGTTACGGGACCTCTCTCCTCTGTCTGGGTGCCGGGGCCTAAATGTGTGACAGTGGCCTGTTCCAGTGGTGGGTGACGTGAAGCCTGATTCTCTGCTATGACATGAAGACTGATTCTGTGCTGACATAAGGCCAGATTCTCTGTTACGGGACCTCTCTCCTCTGTCTGGGTGCCGGGGCCTAAATATGTGACAGTGGCCTGTTCCAGTGGTGGGTGACGTGAAGCCTGATTATCTGCTATGACATGAAGACTGATTCTGTGCTGACATAAGGCCAGATTCTCTGTTACGAGACCTCTCTCCTCTGTCTGGGTGCCGGGGCCTAAATATGTGACAGTGGCCTGTTCCAGTGGTGGGTGACGTGAAGCCTGATTCTCTGCTATGACATGAAGACTGATTCTGTGCTGACAAAAGGCCAGATTCTCTGTTACGGGACCTCTCTCCTCTGTGTGGGTGCCTGGGCCTAAATATGTGACAGTGGCCTGTTCCAGTGGTGGGTGACGTGAAGCCTGATTCTCTGCTATGACATGAAGACTGATATTGTGCTGACATAAGGCCATATTCTCTGTTACAGGACCTCTCTCCTCTGTCTGGGTGCCGGGGCCTAAATATGTGACAGTGGCCTGTTCCAGTGGTGGGTGACGTGAAGCCTGATTCTCTGCTATGACATGAAGACAGATTCTGTGCTGACATAAGGCCAGATTCTCTGTTACGGGACCTCTCTCCTCTGCCTGGGTGCCTGGGCCTAAATGTGTGACAGTGGCCTCTTCCAGTGGTGGGTGACGTGAAGCCTGATTCTCTGCTATGACATGAAGACTGATTCTGCGCTGACATAAGGCTAGATTCTCTGTTACGGGACCTCTCTCCTCTTTCTGGGTGCCGGGGCCTAAATGTGTGACAGTGGCCTGTTCCAGTGGTGGGTGACGTGAAGCCTGATTCTCTGCTATGACATGAAGACTGATTCTGTGCTGACATAAGGCCATATTCTCTGTTACGGGACCTCTCTCCTCTGTCTGGGTGCCGGGGCCTAAATATGTGACAGTGGCCTGTTCCAGTGGTGGGTGACGTGAAGCCTGATTCTCTGCTATGACATGAAGACTGATTCTGTGCTGACATAAGGCCAGATTCTCTGTTACGGGACCTCTCTCCTCTGCCTGGGTGCCTGGGCCTAAATGTGTGACAGTGGCCTGTTCCAGTGGTGGGTGACGTGAAGCCTGATTCTCTGCTATGACATGAAGACTGATTCTGTGCTGACATAAGGCCAGATTCTCTGTTACGTGACCTCTCTCCTCTGTCTGGGTGCCGGGGCCTAAATATGTGACAGTGGCCTGTTCCAGTGGTGGGTGACGTGAAGCCTGATTCTCTGCTATGACATGAAGACTGATTCTGTGCTGACATAAGGCCAGATTCTCTGTTACGAGACCTCTCTCCTCTGTCTGGGTGCCGGGGCCTAAATATGTGACAGTGGCCTGTTCCAGTGGTGGGTGACGTGAAGCCTGATTCTCTGCTATGACAGGAAAACTGATTCTGTGCTGACATAAGGCCAGATTCTCTGTTACGGGACCTCTCTCCTCTGTCTGGGTGCCTGGGCCTAAATATGTGACAGTGGCCTGTTCCAGTGGTGGGTGACGTGAAGCCTGATTCTCTGCTATGACATGAAGACTGATTCTGTGCTGACATAAGGCCAGATTCTCTGTTACGGGACCTCTCTCCTCTGTCTGGGTGCCGGGGCCTAAATATGTGACAGTGGCCTGTTCCAGTGGTGGGTGACGTGAAGCCTGATTCTCTGCTATGACATGAAGACAGATTCTGTGCTGACATAAGGCCAGATTCTCTGTTATGGGACCTCTCTCCTCTGCCTGGGTGTCTGGGCCTTTATGTGTGACAGTGGCCTGTTCCAGTGGTGGGTGACGTGAAGCCTGATTCTCTGCTATGACATGAAGACTGATTCTGCGCTGACATAAGGCCAGATTCTCTGTTACGGGACCTCTCTCCTCTGTCTGGGTGCCGGGGCCTAAATGTGTGACAGTGGCCTGTTCCAGTGGTGGGTGACGTGAAGCCTGATTCTCTGCTATGACATGAAGACTGATTCTGTGCTGACAAAAGGCCAGATTCTCTGTTACGGGACCTCTCTCCTCTGTCTGGGTGCCGGGGCCTAAATATGTGACAGTGGCCTGTTCCAGTGGTGGGTGACGTGAAGCCTGATTCTCTGCTATGACATAAAGACTGATTCTGTGCTGACATAAGGCTAGATTCTCAGTTACGGGACCTCTCTCCTCTGCCTGTGTGCCTGGGCCTAAATGTGTGACGGTGGCCTGTTCCAGTGGTGGGTGACGTGAAGCCTGATTCTCTGCTATGACATGAAGACTGATTTTGTGCTGACATAAGGCCAGATTCTCTGTTACGGGACCTCTCTCCTCTGTCTGGGTGCCGGGGCCTAAATATGTGACAATGGCCTGTTCCAGTGGTGGGTGACGTGAAGCCTGATTCTCTGCTATGACATGAAGACTGATTCTGTGCTGACATAAGGCCAGATTCTCTGTAACGGGACCTCTCTCCTCTGCCTGGGTGCCTGGGCCTAAATGTGTGACAGTGGCCTCTTCCAGTGGTGGGTGACGTGAAGCCTGATTCTCTGCTATGACATGAAGACTGATTCTGCGCTGACATAAGGCCAGATTCTCTGTTACGGGACCTCTCTCCTCTGTCTGGGTGCCGGGGCCTAAATGTGTGACAGTGGCCTGTTCCAGTGGTGGGTGACGTGAAGCCTGATTCTCTGCTATGACTTGAAGACTGATTCTGTGCTGACATAAGGCCAGATTCTCTGTTACGGGACCTCTCTCCTCTGTCTGGGTGCCGGGGCCTAAATATGTGACAGTGGCCTGTTCCAGTGGTGGGTGACGTGAAGCCTGATTCTCTGCTATGACATGAAGACTGATTCTGTGCTGACATAAGGCCAGATTCTCTGTTACGGGACCTCTCTCCTCTGCCTGGGTGCCTGGGCCTAAATGTGTGACAGTGGCCTGTTCCAGTGGTGGGTGACGTGAAGCCTGATTCTCTGCTATGACATGAAGACTGATTCTGTGCTGACATAAGGCCAGATTCTCTGTTACGGGACCTCTCTCCTCTGTCTGGGTGCCGGGGCCTAAATATGTGACAGTGGCCTGTTCCAGTGGTGGGTGACGTGAAGCCTGATTCTCTGCTATGACATGAAGACTGATTCTGTGCTGACATAAGGCCAGATTCTCTGTTACGGGACCTCTCTCCTCTGTCTGGGTGCCGGGGCCTAAATATGTGACAGTGGCCTGTTCCAGTGGTGGGTGACGTGAAGCCTGATTCTCTGCTATGACATGAAGACTGATTCAGTGCTGACATAAGGCCAGATTCTCTGTTACGGGACCTCTCTCCTATGTCTGGGTGCCGGGGCCTAAATATGTGACAGTGGCCTGTTCCAGTGGTGGGTGACGTGAAGCCTGATTCTCTGCTATGACATGAAGACTGATTCTGTGCTGACATAAGGCCAGATTCTCTGTTACGGGACCTCTCTCCTGTAACGGTCGCGTACACACACACACAGGGGAGAAGGGAAGTGACCACTGCGCTCCACCCTTACCCCTGGCCCTGCCTACTTGCCTCGCAAGTCCTAATGACAGGGGACAACTGGACGGCAATCCCTAACTTGGAATAAGTGCAGGGATGACAGACAGACAAACAACAGGACGTGAACGGACCGAGTCAATACCAGGAAAGCTACAAAGTACAAAGGATTAAGCAAAGAATGGTCAGGAGAAGCCGGGGTCAAATACCAGGAGAGCAGAGAAGTACAAGAGGAGTCCTAAGAGAGTAGTCAGGTGGGAGCCGAGGTCACAATACCAGGACGGATGCGCAGTACAGGAGGATCAGGCAAAAGGATGGTCAAGGAACAGGATCAGGATCAGGTAAGTATTCAGCAGTCCAACAAATAGCCAGGAACCTAGAAATTAACAGGCAACCTGTAGCCAGCAGGCTGCCTGTATTTATAGTGGGGAGTGAGGGTCATGTGACGTGGCCAGCGTCACATGACCGACAGACCAACCAGTCGAGCACCGAGTGATCAGCTCGGCGCTCAAGGCAGACTTAGGAGCAGGGAGCCACCCAGCTAGTAAAGCCGCCCTGGGAATGAGGTCAAACACAGATCCTCATTCCTAAAGCTAAGCAACAGGTCTGCGGGCGATGGGGGACCGAGTGCACCTTCAAAACCCCGTGACAGTACCCCCCCTTTTACGAGGAGCCACCGGACCAAAGACTTCAGGCGATGGCTTTTCAGGGTGTTCTAAATGAAATTTACGAACAAGTCTAGGAGCATGAACCTCCCTGGCAGGTACCCAAGATCTCTCTTCAGGTCCATACCCCTTCCAGGGAATCAGGTACTGCAAGGAATTACGCACCTTCCGGACATCCACTATTTTAGACACCACATACTCGACAGCATCATTAACAAGAACCGGCGGAGGCGAGGCTTTTGATGGTACTACCGGTTCAAAATATTTTTTAAGCAGAGATTTATGGAACACATTATGAATGTGGAATGACTCGGGCAGCTCCAACCTAAAAGATACCGGGTTAATCACTTCCGTGATCTTATATGGTCCAATAAAACGAGGAGCAAATTTTTTAGAAGTTACCTTGAGAGATTCTTGGAGGACAACCATACTTTATCCCCAACCTGAAAGTTTACCCCCCTTGAACGTCTCCTATCGGCCTTGAGTTTTTGAGAACATTGAGCCTTTCTAGGTTCGATTGAACCCGGGCCCAAACTGTGCACAGTTCGGAGGAGAGTTTATCCGCTTCAGGGTTAGAGGAGGAGACGGACGACCCAGAATGAAAACGGGGATGAAAACCATGGTTACAAAAGAAAGGGGAGACCCCAGCGGAAGAATTGACACGGTTATTCAAAGCAAATTCAACCAATGGAAGAAATTTCACCCATAATTGCTGGTCATCAGCAACATACGACCTCAAGAATTGTTCGACAGACTGATTAAGGCGTTCAGTCTGCCCATTACTCTCAGGATGGTAGGCAGAGGAAAAAGACAATGAAATTTTCCATTTTTGACAGAAGGCCCTCCAGAATTTGGACACAAACTGCACACCCCTGTCAGAAACAATATTTTCCGGGATACCATGCAATCGAACAATTTCTTTCACAAAAATAGACGCCAGGGTTTTGGCATTCGGGAGTTTAGACAGGGGAATGAAATGGACCATCTTGCTAAACCTATCCACCACTACCCACACTACAGTCTTACCCTCCGCCGGCGGTAGGTCAGTTATAAAGTCCATCGAGATATGGGACCAGGGTCTACTGGGAATGGGTAGGGGTCGTAGGTTACCAGCAGGGCGAGTCCTAGGTGTCTTGGACCTGGCACAAACCTCACAGGCTGACACATAGGACTTGACATCCCTAGTTAGAGTGGGCCATCAATAAGATCTAGAAACCAGATCCTTAGTGCCCTCAACACCCGGATGTCCACAAAAGGCAGAATCGTGACACTCACCCAACAGCTGGAGACGAAATTGTACGGGAACAAACAACTTATCTGTAGGGGTGGATACCGGTGCCAGATGTTGTTCCGACCTAATGCGAGCCGAGATATCCTGGGTAAGAGCTGCTAAGAAGATTTTTGCTGGTAGGATGGATTCAGGTGGTACCTCAGTAGGTTGAAAAGCCTGGAAGCTCCGAGATAATGCGTCCGCCTTCACATTTTTACTTCCCGGCCTGAACGTGATGGAAAAATCAAAACGAGTAAAAAACAGAGCCCATCTGGCTTGACGGGGATTCAACCTCTTAGCAGACTCGAGAAACATAAGGTTTTTATGGTCCGTGACAACAGTTACACAATGCCTTGCCCCCTCCAGAAAATGCCTCCACTCCTCAAATGCCCATTTAATGGCCAGCAGCTCCCTATTCTCTATGTCGTAGTTTCTCTCCGTGGGAGAGAATTTCCTGGAGAAGAAGGCACATGGTCTCAGATTAGTGAGGCTAGCAGGACCTTGTGAAAGGACTGCTCCTGCGCCGTCCTCGGACGCATCCACCTCCACAATAAAAGGTTTCTCCTGATCAGGCTGGATCAGAATGGGAGCGCTACTGAATGCCTTTTTTAATTTTTCAAATGAAGAAATGGCCTCAGTAGACCAATTCTCCAAATCAGCCCCTTTCTTAGTAAGGTCGGTCAACGGTTTAGCAATTACGGAAAAATTCATAATAAATTTACGATAGTAATTGGCGAAACCTAAGAACCGTTGTAAGGCCTTTAAGGATGAAGGTCTTACCCATTCCTTAATTGCTAGTACCTTACCAGGCTCCATCTTGAAGGCGTGAGGAGTCAGAACATGCCCTAGAAACAGAATCTCCTGCACACCAAAGACACATTTCTCTTGCTTAGCGGATAGCTGATTCTCCCTCAACACCTCTAATACTTGTCTAACATGAGACACATGGGATTCAAAGTCAGGAGAGAATATCAAAATGTCGTCAAGATAGACAATAACAAATTTACCTAATAACTCCCTAAGAATGTCATTCATGAAGTTTTGGAACACAGCTGGGGCATTGCTGAGTCCAAAAGGCATCACCTGATATTCAAAGTGTCCTACCGGAGTATTGAACGCCGTCTTCCATTCGTCTCCCTCCTTGATTCGGATTAGATTGTATGCCCCTTTCAGGTCAATTTTGGAAAACCAGGTTGCCCCCAGGACCTGGTTAAATAAATCCGGAATCAATGGGAGGGAGTATCTATTCTGGACAGTGATTTTATTTAATCTCCGGTAATCGATACATGGCCTAAGACCACCATCTTTTTTCTTAACGAAGAAAAACCCCGCCCCCATAGGAGAGACAGAAGGTCTAATATGCCCTTTACCAAGGCTCTCCTTAATATAATCTTCCATGGCCTTGCGTTCGGGCATAGAAAGATTATAAATTCGTCCTTTAGGAAACTTGGCCCCCTCTACTAGCTCTATGGTACAATCATAAGGTCTATGGGGGGGTAGAACCTCCAGGGTTGGTGATGAGAATACATCAGAATATTCTCTAACAACAGAGGGTAAAGTATCAGACTTTACTGAGACCCCAGCCTGTACCACGGACAGGCACGAGTCACACTTAGGCCCCCATCTCACCAACTCCCCATTGGACCAATCTATAGTGGGGTTATGTAGTCGGAGCCAAGGCAACCCTAGTACCACCTCAGCAGGTAGGTTCTCCAGGACTAGAAGCGAACATCTCTCTGAGTGGCACACACCCACGGTTAGAGAAATCTCCGAGCTACATAAGCTCACCGTACCACCAATAAGAGGAGTTGCATCAATAGCCATGAGATGGATAGGAGTTGGTAAGGCAAACATAGGAATACCCAATCTTACAGCATACTCAGAGTCAATAAAGCTAGCCGCTGAGCCAGAATCAATAAAGGCCTTACCCGGCCATTTATCTACTCCCAGAGAAATCGTAATGGGTACCGAAAGCTTACATTTAGAAAATTCAGGGTGTACCTGGTCTTTAGGTTGCCTTGCCTTAGGAGACTTGACAGAGAGGACCTTCTTAGGACACTGGTTGATCCAATGGTCAGAATCTCCACAGTAAAAGCATTCTCCACGTCTGCGGCGAAGATTCCCTCGGGTCATGCCAACCTGCGTGGGTTCCTCGGTGGAGACCTCAGCATTGTCTCTGGGATAGGCCTCTGGCTGGACCACCATCTGGGAAGAGAACTGTTGTTCCTGTCGTCTCTCTCTAACCCGTCGGTCAAGTCGGACAACAAGGGTCATCATCTCCTCTAAGGTCTCTGGAAGTTGAAAACTGACCAGAAGATCCTTTAATTTATCAGACAGACCTGACCTGAACTGACTCTACAGGGCTGGTTCGTTCCATCCTGAGGGGACACACCACCTTCTGAATTGGGTGCAATAATCCTCCGCTGGTAAATTGCCCTGAACCAGTGCCTTTAGAGCCGTCTCGGCTACTAGAGCCCTGTCTGGTTCATCATAGAGGGTACCTAGGGCCTGAAAGAACCCCTCCACAGAATATAAACAACTGGCGCCAGCAGGTAAAGAGAACGCCCAGTCCTGGGGATCACCCTGTAATCGGGAAATGATAATGCCCACGCGTTGACTCTCGGGCCCAGAGGACACGGGGCGCAAACGGAAGTAAAGTTTGCAACTCTTCTTAAAAGAGAGAAACTTCTTCCGGTCTCCAGAAAAGGTTTCTGGGAGCTTAATCTGGGGCTCAAAATGCGGACTGGAGGCCTGAGGAGTGGAAGAGCCTTGCCCTAACTCAAAAGAGCTGAGTTTTTCCCCTAACTCCTGCACCATCTGCGTCAGATTAGAGACATAGTCAGTCAGGGTCACCAGAGGATTCATAATACAGTGGTTATTGGGCCTGTTAATCTGTAACGGTCGCGTACACACACACACAGGGGAGAAGGGAAGTGACCACTGCGCTCCACCCTTACCCCTGGCCCTGCCTACTTGCCTCGCAAGTCCTAATGACAGGGGACAACTGGACGGCAATCCCTAACTTGGAATAAGTGCAGGGATGACAGACAGACAAACAACAGGACGTGAACGGACCGAGTCAATACCAGGAAAGCTACAAAGTACAAAGGATTAAGCAAAGAATGGTCAGGAGAAGCCGGGGTCAAATACCAGGAGAGCAGAGAAGTACAAGAGGAGTCCTAAGAGAGTAGTCAGATGGGAGCCGAGGTCACAATACCAGGACGGATGCGCAGTACAGGAGGATCAGGCAAAAGGATGGTCAAGGAACAGGATCAGGATCAGGTAAGTATTCAGCAGTCCAACAAATAGCCAGGAACCTAGAAATTAACAGGCAACCTGTAGCCAGCAGGCTGCCTGTATTTATAGTGGGGAGTGAGGGTCATGTGACGTGGCCAGCGTCACATGACCGACAGACCAACCAGTCGAGCACCGAGTGATCAGCTCGGCGCTCAAGGCAGACTTAGGAGCAGGGAGCCACCCAGCTAGTAAAGCCGCCCTGGGAATGAGGTCAAACACAGATCCTCATTCCCAAAGCTAAGCAACAGGTCTGCGGGCGATGGGGGACCGAGTGCACCTTCGGAACCCCGTGACATCTCCTCTGTCTGGGTGCCTGGGCCTAAATATGTGACAGTGGCCTGTTCCAGTGGTGGGTGACGTGAAGCCTGATTCTCTGCTATGACATGAAGACTGATTCTGTGCTGACATAAGGCCAGATTCTCTGTTACGGGACCTCTCTCCTCTGCCTGGGTGCCTGGGCCTAAATATGTGACAGTGGCCTGTTCCAGTGGTGGGTGACGTGAAGCCTGATTCTCTGCTATGACATGAAGACTAATTCTGTGCTGACATAAGGCCAGATTGTCTGTTACGGGACCTCTCTCCTCTGTCTGGGTGCCGGGGCCTAAATATGTGACAGTGGCCTGTTCCAGTGGTGGGTGACGTGAAGCCTGATTCTCTGCTATGACATGAAGACTAATTCTGTGCTGACATAAGGCCAGATTGTCTGTTACGGGACCTCTCTCCTCTGTCTGGGTGCCGGGGCCTAAATATGTGACAGTGGCCTGTTCCAGTGGTGGGTGACGTGAAGCCTGATTCTCTGCTATGACATGAAGACAGATTCTGTGCTGACATAATGCCAGATTCTATGTTACGGGACCTCTCTCCTCTGCCTGGGTGCCTGGGCCTAAATGTGTGACAGTGGCCTGTTCCAGTGGTGGGTGACGTGAAGCCTGATTCTCTGCTATGACATGAAGACTGATTCTGTGCTGACATAAGGCCAGATTCTCTGTTACGGGACCTCTCTCCTCTGCCTGGGTGTCTGGGCCTAAATGTGTGACAGTGGCCTGTTCCAGTGGTGGGTGACGTGAAGCCTGATTCTCTGCTATGACATGAAGACAGATTCTGTGCTGACATAAGGCCAGATTCTCTGTTACGGGACCTCTCTCCTCTGCCTGGGTGCCGGGGCCTAAATGTGTGACAGTGGCCTGTTCCAGTGGTGGGTGACGTGAAGCCTGATTCTCTGCTATGACATGAAGACAGATTCTGTGCTGACATAAGGCCAGATTCTCTGTTACGGGACCTCTCTCCTCTGCCTGGGTGCCTGGGCCTAAATATGTGACAGTGGCCTGTTCCAGTGGTGGGTGACGTGAAGCCTGATTCTCTGCTATGACATGAAGACAGATTCTGTGCTGACATAAGGCCAGATTCTCTGTTACGGGACCTCTCTCCTCTGTCTGGGTGCCGGGGCCTAAATGTGTGACAGTGGCCTGTTCCAGTGGTGGGTGACGTGAAGCCTGATTCTCTGCTATGACATGAAGACTGATTCTGCGCTGACATTAAGCCAGATTCTCTGCTATGGCATGAAGAGACTGATTCTCTGCTGACATGAAGCCAGATTCTTTGCTATGGCATGAAGAGACTGATTCTCTGCTGACGTGAAGCCATATTCTCTGCTATGGGACCTCTGTCCAATTGATATTGGTTAATTTTTATTTTTTTAATTTTTATTTTAATTAATTTCCCTATCCACGTTTGTTTGCAGGGGATTTACCTACATGTTGCTGCCTTTTGCAGCCCTCCAGCTCTTTCCTGGGCTGTTTTACAGCCTTTTTAGTGCCCAAAAACTCGTGTCCCCATTGACTTCAATGGGGTTCGGGTTCGGGACGAAGTTCGGGTCGGGTTCGGATCCCGAACCCTAACATTTCCGGGAAGTTCGGCCAAACTTCTCGAACCCGAACATCCAGGTGTTCGCTCAACTCTAATGATGATGTGTTTTCCTCTTTATGCACTGAAGCTGGCACGTTCCCTGAGTTTTTCCAGAAAGATGGAGCACCACCACATTATGGGTGTCAGGTCCGAGCATTCCTAGATAAACAGTTTCCTGGAAAGTGGATTGGTCGTCATGGGCCAGTTGAATGGCCCCCAAGGTCTTCCGATCTGACCGCCTTAGACTTTTATCTTTGGGGTCATCTGAAGGCAATTGTCTATGCTGTGAAGATACGAGATGTGCAGCACCTGAAACTACGGATACTGGAAGCCTATGTTAGCATTTCTCCTGCGGTGTTGCTATCAGTGTGTGAAGAGTGGGAGAAGAGGGTTGCATTGACAATCCAACACAATGGGCAGCACATTGAACACATTTTATAAGTGGTCAGAAACTTGTAAATAACTCATGAAAAAATAAAGTTACGTTAAAACCAAGCACATAATTATAAAACGAAAAAAATTATAGACTTAAGTCTACCTATATATATATATATACACTCACCTAAAGAATTATTAGGAACACCTGTTCTATTTCTCATTAATGCAATTAACTAGTCAACCAATCACATGGCAGTTGCTTCAATGCATTTAGGGATGTGGTCCTGGTCAAGACAATCTCCTGAACTCCAAACTGAATGTCAGAATGGGAAAGAAAGGTGATTTAAGCAATTTTGATTGTGGCATGGTTGTTGGTGCCAGACCTCTGAGTATTTCACAATCTGCTCAGTTACTGGGATTTTCACGCACAACCATTTCTAGGGTTTACAAAGAATGGTGTGAAAAGGGAAAAACATCCAGTATGCGGCAGTCCTGTGGGAAAAAATGCCTTGTGGATGCTAGAGGTCAGAGGAGAATGGGCCGACTGATTCAAGCTGATAGAAGAGCAACGTTGACTGAAATAACCACTCGTTACAACCGAGGTATGCAGCAAAGCATTTGTGAAGCCACAAAACGCACAACCTTGAGGCGGATGGGCTACAACAGCAGAAGACCCCACCGGGTACCACTCATCTCCACTACAAATAGGAAAAAGAGGCTACAATTTGCACGAGCTCACCAAAATTGGACTGTTGAAGACTGGAAAAATGTTGCCTGGTCTGATGAGTCTCGATTTCTGTTGAGACATTCAAATGGTAGAGTCCGAATTTGGCGTAAACAGAATGAGAACATGTATCCATCCTCTGATGGC
The DNA here is from genome assembly GCF_905171765.1 of Bufo bufo. Classification (NCBI taxonomy): domain Eukaryota; kingdom Metazoa; phylum Chordata; class Amphibia; order Anura; family Bufonidae; genus Bufo; species Bufo bufo. The sequence goes on from NC_053396.1 coordinate 86,327,732, forward strand.
TACTTCCAGCAGGATAATGCACCATGTCACAAAGCTTGAATAATTTCAAATTGGTTTCTTGAACATGACAATGAGTTCACTGTACTAAAATGGCCCCCACAGTCACCAGATCTCAACCCAATAGAGTATCTTTGGGATGTGGTGGAATGGGAGCTTGGTGCCCTGGATGTGCATCCCTCAAATCTCCATCAACTGCAAGATGCTATCCTATCAATATGGGCCAACATTTCTAAAGAATGCTATCAGCACCTTGTTGAATCAATGGCACGTAGAATTAAGGCAGTTCTGAAGGCAAAAGGGGGTCCAACACCGTATTAGTATGGTGTTCCTAATAATTCTTTATTTGAGTGTATATACAGTCACCTAAAGAATTATTAGGAACACCATACTAATTAGGAACAACCATGCCACGCTCAAAATTGCTTAAATCACCTTTCTTTCCCATTCTGACATTCAGTTTGGAGTTCAGGAGATTGTCTTGACCAGGACCACCCCCCTAAATGCATTGAACCAACTGCCATGTGTAGTCTAGTATCTCTGAACATGAGCGCGCTGCTATCGGCGCGCTCATGTTCTCTCAGCAGCACGGGGAGAAGGAAGCTGTCCTCCCTCCCCCTGTGCTGCTGCCGCTTCCACCAATGAGAAGAGATGGGGGGGAGGAGGGGCGGGCGCACTGCGCCACCAATGAGGAGAGAGGGGCGGAGGAGGGGCGGGCGCACTGAGCCACCAATGATAGGACTATTCCCATTTCCCACACAGAGCGGCGCCCAGCGATGTCTCAGCACTCACCATTAGTCATGGGCGCCGCTCCGTTCGCCTGCAGTGCCCCATTACTGTCTCCTCTCCTGCTCCACATGCTGCTGATTACTATCGGAGCGATGGGAGGAGACATCAGCTTCACTAGTGGGCGTTCCTTCTCCCTGCGCTGCGATTGGACAGCGCTACAGCCAGGAAGAAGGAACGCCCACTAGTGAAGCTGATGTCTCCTCCCATCGCTCCGATAGTAATCAGCAGCATGTGGAGCAGGAGAGGAGACAGTAATGGAGCACTGCAGGCGAACGGAGCGGCGCCCAGGACTAATGGTGAGTGCTGAGACATCGCTGGGCGCCGCTCTGTGTGGCCTGATAGTGAAAGTCAGTCTTTAACACAATACAGGAGGCGGGTGCCGGCAGCAGAATCGCATTGCCGGCACCCTGCCGCTGACAGGGAGCTGCGATCAGAGGCAGTTAACCCCTTAGGTGCTGCACCTGAGGGGTTAACTGCTGATCTGCCAGTACCAGCCTCCTGTATAAAGGGGTAATTTATCATTGGTGGTGCAGTGTGCTTCCCCCTCCCCTCAACCCCCCATCCCATTAAAATCATTGGTGGCACAGTGCGCCAGCCCCTCTCAACCCCCCCCCAGTATTAAAATCATTGGTGGCAGTGGCCACAGGGACCTCTCCCCTCCCCCTCATTGGTGGTGCAGTGGCAGCTTCTGATCGGAGCCCCAGCTGCGTAAGCCTGGGGCTCCGATCAGTTACCATGGCAGCCAGGACGCTACAGAAGCCCTGGTTGCCATGGTAACATCCCTGATGCTGTGTGCACAAGGCACAGAGCAGCAGGGACAGTGTGAAGTCCTATTCACCCTGATAGAGCTGAATAGGACAAGGGATGAAAGATCCCAGTTTCTCGCCCCTAAGGCTACTTTCACACTTGCGTTCAGAGCGGATCCGTCTGAGACGGATCCGCTCATATAATGCAGACGGTGGATCCGTTCAGAACGGATCCGTCTGCATTATATTGTAAAAATATATTATTTTTTTTTGATGCGGCCCACATAAACTAAAATTTTGTTTTTTTGGCCCATGTTAGCCTTTGAGTTTGACATGCTTGCTTTAGACCCTATGTTCGCAAGGTCTTCCCCTTTTTTGTGTGCATTTTATTGTACTTTTTGTCTTTTATATTGTACACAAATTTACCTTATTCTAAATTTATCTATTTATTAATTAAGTCCAGATATACCCCCACATCTTTCTTAACACCATTTTATTGATAGATAGATATTTTAGAGGTATGACGCCCGCTGGGCCCTTTTTTTCATTATATATTTTTCATCTATTATATATTTTTTCATAATCTTTTATCATCTTCATTTATTATCTCCATCATCCCCATTACTTTATTATATTTTATTATATCATTATTTCACCACACCAATAATATGTTTCATACAAAGTGTTCTTTATTCCCCACCCCTCTTTTTTGATTGTTATCCTATTATAACATCGCCCTGTTCATTTTACATACATAGTGGCATACATCGTGAGCATGGGAGCGCACAGCATCATAGGTTACTATGATACTCTGCGCATCTGGCCGCCCGCGGGTCTACTGTCCTGCACTCATATGATCTTATGAATGCAGGACAATAGCCCCATGGGTGGCCCGATGCGCACAGTATCATAGTAACCTATGATGCTGTGCGCTCCCGTGTGCACCATGTATGCCACTCCGGGACATATGGCCCGCTCATGTGTGGATGAGCCCTAACAGTAATTTTAGGGTTTATGGTTGCATGTCAGAAAGCTGAAGTTAGGAGAAGATGTTTTTGGCAAGCAGGATGGATAACGTCCCATTTTACTTTTTCACAGATTTTTTTCCTGACATTTCTTTTTGCATTTTCTTTTATAAACTAATGTGCATAACCTATCCTTCATTCTTGTGCTATGTAACTGGTCATGAATAACTGACGATGGGGCACTCTTCCAAGCCACACTTTGGACTTGTGCTTCCAATGTCTTCTAGTTCTTTGGCAGCGGGTTCGGTTGTTGTCTGAAATCACTGTATTGGCACAGTCTGTCACATTTTGTTTTATAGTACAGTATTTTTCATTTCTATACCACATTCATAGCGTGGATTGTAAACCATTCTCTGTGAAGGAATCTGGAAAAAGCTATAACAGGTAACTGTAAATGCTATGAGCATGAGAACATGTTAGACTACATGATCCATAGATAATGAGATGTTTTTGAAGAAAACCACATGTATTGTGATATTTCCTGTTGTAGGATGATAGGCCTGTGCTGAATTCTGTTCATTCTGCTTGTTACTCTGATACTGTGGGGGAAGAAAGAATACAGCATGATTCTATAGGTGATAATGATGGAAATGTAAAATCTATATATATAAAGAAGGACGTGTGTCACACGTATGTGTGTATGTTCCGCGATCACTCAAAAACGCAACCATCGATTTCAACGAAACTTTGTATCCCTTGCTACCTGGAAATAAATATTGTGCTGGTCTCAGCTCTCTAGCACGTACCGTTTCTGAGATATTCCCAAAAAATGACCTGCATTAGCCAATACAAGCCTGCAAGTCTTTCTCTTCATATCCCAACTGCCATACACAAGGTCACATGTCCCTTATCAGCCATTAGAAGCTTGCAGGCCCTTAGTCTCCAGATGTAGTAGAGTTAACACTCATGCTTTATGAGACGTGTTATCTTAACTAAATGGGTTAAGCAAACACCTTCTATTGCTTTTCAATGGCTTTTGTTTCAAGATAACGCGATGAGTTAAGAAATATGAGTTAAGAGCTTGAGTGCTAACCCTGCTACATCTGTACACACAGTTTTACTCTAGGTTTCCATAACAACCCAGCCATTTTTGTTCACTGCTGTATGTCAGCTTTAGGCTAGGGCTACACGACGACATGTGTCCCGCGATAATAAGTTGCACGACACATAGGGCCAACTACACTGCTACATTTGTCGCACGACATTGATGTTGCACCAATGTCGAGCGACAATTTTTATAATGACAGAGTATGGTGTTGCACTGCGACATGTGACATGCTGCGACTGCGACAGTCACAGAAAAATCCATCTTGGATGGATTTTTTGCAACTGTCGTGTCACAGTCGCAGCATGTCACATGTCGCAGTGCAGCACCATAACCTATCATTATAAAAACTGTTGAGACAAAATGTTGCGCAACACATGTCGTGATGTAGCCCTAGCATTAAAGGGGCAGGGTGCTGTGGAGGTCACTGTTAAACGGGGGGCCCTGTGGGGGTCTCTGTTAAAGAGGGGTTCACTGTGAATGTTACTGTTAAGGAGGCAGGCCGCTGTGGAGGTCACTGTTAAATGGGCAGGCACTTTGGAGGTCACTGTTAAGGGGGCAGGGGCCCCTATTAAAGGGGCAACTGCTGTGGAGGTCACTGTTAAGGCAGAAGGGTACTATGAGGTCACTGTTAAGGCAGTGGGGTGCTGTGGAGGTCCCATTTTAAAGTGGTGGACTGTGAGGGGGTCAGTTTTAAGGGGTGGGGAACTGTGGAGTTCACTGTTAAAGGGGCGGGCTGCTGTAGAAGTCACTGTTATGGGGGATACTGTCGATATCTTTTAACAACACACACACAAATATTAAATGAAATAGATGAAATATACCTGTGCAAATCCGGGTCCTTCTGCTAGTTTGTTATAAGCATTTCCACTTAACATCCCCTTCAACATTTACCTACCCTAATTCCCTAGATGCAGTCCTTCAAGGAAAGATAACTAGTAATGCAACATGCAAGGGAGTACTCGACAATTATTTTCTCATAGATTTCTCTGTATCACTCCTTATAAAATCATACAGTATTGGCACAGCATAAAGTATCCAGACCACAAGGATCCCTCACACAGTCCAGGACATGAGGCCTTATAATAGTGCTCACAACTGAGCTTCTCTGATACATGGTGGAACTCTCAGCTTAGTGAGTAGGAAAAGGGCTAGGACAGGTTTTCCTACTTTCTGGATGCTAGCAAGAAAACAATCAGACATGTTGAAAATGGGAAGACAAAGCACATTAGACAGTTCCAGAAGTTTTAAACTTTATTTACACAAACAGTAAGTGGGACGTTTCGAGCCTAAAAATTAAGAGGCTCCATTTCAAGCTCTGTCAGGTACACATATGACTTCACGCCGAGGAGGTTTCACTTACTGTTTGTGATGCACAATTCGGGTACATGACATAAATTAATTCACTTGAACGGTAATTTGGTCTCATATTGGACCCTTTGATCTGATTTAAAAAAAATTCCCACGAAATGCGTCAACCTTGTCAGACTTCAACTAATAATATCTCCTGTGATATTATACTGTGGTGGTGGATTTCTCTGCAGTTTTACAGTGATGGTCTGAAACTAGGACATCAGGCAAGCAGTCACTTCAAGTTTCATCCCAGAGATCATTATATACAAATTGACATTGTAAAGCCCCCCAAAACCGTACCATATTGCGTGAGGCACCATCCTTCTATTTTATTGTTATTTTAAGGCACAGATGAATGGCAAAATGAAAGGGCAAAAAACATAGTGGAATGACGCATTTCCCCCCCAAAAAATTATTCTATAAAAATGTAACTCAAACCTCAAAACGATACATTTGAAAACAACAACTTGTCTTATTCCATATTGCAGTGATGCAAAAAGTGAAGTAAAAATTCAAAAAGTTGTGTGATTTTGACCCAGAAAATGCCTTGGCTAAACAGTTTCATAATATAATTGTGTGGGACAACAAAAGTTCATCTGTTAGCTTAACATTTACATGTCCCAACATAATGGTTTGAAGGATCATTATTAAGAAGTACCTGTCACATCCCAAAAACCCACACAATGGAGGCACTGTCTGATGACTCCCATCGTTACCTTCCATTTCACATTCTCATCTGTCTTATGGTTTTACTCATGTTAAACTAAGAAGACAATTTGGTATGAATTATCATCAAGTACATCTGTAATGAGTCAAAAAGCTTAAGCCGGGAACTAGACTGACTGTATCCCTGTGTGTCCTGGCACGATCTCCGTTCAGCCTTCTTGGCATGATCTCATTAGCTCCTTTTTAATTTATTGAAATCATTTAGGCCTGGATCTTCCCAATATTCTGACATAAGTGCATCGTTTTTATAGAAAATAAGGATTTCTGAGAACACGTTTACCTGCTGGCCACCCAGCAGGCTCCAACGAGATGTGAAATTAACTGGCTAAAAAGTCAGGGGTTAGATCTCAGTAATAGGAAAGAAAAGAACTGAAAAGGCTGACTGATGGAAGCTGATCCAGATGGGAACTGTATTGTAATTTTGCAGCATGGCATCTCACAGCATAGGTTTCAGCTTCAGCCCAGAATTCATAGTAAATCACTGTGCTGAAAGGCTCGGCTGGCCATGGTCCAGCTTCCTTCTGTGATTATTAATTAGCATCAAAACCTCTTTGTTGTCTTTTTACCCTGAACATTAAAAAGCAGGATTCCCGACACGGTGATAAAATAGTAATAAGAAAAATATTAACCACAAAAGAATTTCAGCCATTTAATACACGGAGCTGATAAAAACTCCCATCTGAATGTCCCTTAACGCTATACAATACCACCGCTGCCATTTTTCCCTCGGCATGCTGTCATTTTTTGAATAACAGCAGGACAATAATAATTGTTAATTAAAGGCTCAGCCCCGCCGTGTCAATATGCATTGTCATTTCTATTAAGCATTATGTTAGAGAACATTAGAAAAACATGAGTCTAGTCAAAGTATAGGAGAACAAAGCCGATAAATAGCTTCCTTTTCCAGCTTTGTACATAATTATATACTTTCAACATAAGCCTTAACACATGGGAATTCAGATTTTAAGTGTAGCCGGGTAGTAAAAATAAATGATAACATAAAGTATGTATCTGTATGTATCATTGGCTAACAAGGAGCAGGGAAGCATTGTGAAGTTATGCAGATGGCAATAGAACACGTACTTATAAAACACTAAGCTGCCGTCAGTACTGACTGCACAGTATGTATATAATTTGTAGGGGTCATTATGGAAAACTGTATGGGAGTGCACAGCACCATGTAAAAATATGTGCCCATTCCTAAAACAATATACATTAGTATATGTCGATTAAGCCAAATCAGAAGACCTTAATCTTACTGTTACTTCTAAGGAAATTATTAACAGACCTGGACTCATATTATACAACAATGTGTTTTTGAGCAACATCAAGGGTGTAGTTCTTGGCGCAGAGTTGCGGTCGACTCATTTATTCTAGGATGTACTTGGAAAATACAATGGCAGATGTTATACAGAAGAACATGCTGGGAGATCATATAATGGGTTAACCTGAAGGTATAGACTGGAAATACAGTAATGACTTGGAAGTATGCAGGTATTAAAAGAAAGCTGCTTACATTTCTGTAGCCAAGTCTGCAATAAAAGCTGTTCTCCCTGGGAAACTGACTGATGAGGATGATGAAGCAAGATCCTGTAGTTACGGGACGCCACCGGCCGAAGATAAAATGCCACTACTCTTTGGGGAGTAAATTGTTAGCGCAGATAACTACCTACAGCAGAGTCCTTTACTGCACAGTCAGGAAATATTTTTAGCATTTTGCATACATCAGGCTCACATATCTATGGCGTCGCAGAGTGCATATGCTCCCTCTTAGGAGCACATCTATTTTCATTTTTCTTGATAATTTTTTTCCTAGCATTCTGTAGAAACTGCTCTTCACCTCTTTTAAATCCAGTACAGAAAAGAAAGCTATAAATATGTAGAATTTATTTGTGTACTTGGCTTCTCTTTCAAAGGAATTAGAGATCTATTCCAGGAGGCCCCCATAAATTATCGCCAGCGATGCTGCATCGCTAACTGATGATTTTATTCTAACAAAAGTATTAATCAGTCATTTCCTTTCTGTTTTTACCCATTCTTCCATAGTTCCAGGCATTGCAGAACAGTTTATAGGGGTTGTCTGATTTCTGATATTGATGACCTATCTCAAGTTTTCCCCCATTCAGATCTTCTTTGCTCATGAATAGAAGACGATACAACAAATAAGTAACAGTTACTGAAGCATAGAGGAGAATAACATCTTGATTTGTGTTCTGTTCAGGGCAGGTGACAACCTGGAGCCATGCATTAAAAGGAATCTTTCACCAATTTTCTGCTTCTAGGTTCCAACAGCTCCAGCCCATGCCAATGAGTCCCCATATTCATAAGCTCACGGCTCTCCCCGCCCACCTGCCTCTGATTGACAGTTTTTTTTCCATATGAGTCAGCAGTAGGTGGGCGGGGAAAGCCAATAGCTCATGAATATGAGGACTCATTCAGCATGCACTCAGGCTGTTTAGCATAAGATTTTAGCAAAATGGTTAAACAAAGTGACTGAGCATTTTGCTGAGGGGATCTGTCACTAGTTTATGTTGCCCTTCTTAGGACACCATAAAACTGGTGACTGATTCCCTTTAAAGAGGTATTCCCATATCACTAGGAAATGTCTTCACTGTATGATTGGTAGAGATCGGATCTAAAAGACCCCCGGCGTGCAGGGAAATATTACAACCCTGCTCTGCAGCTCTTTCATTTTAAGGTTCATTGCGGATTCCAGAAGTTGGACTTTCCCCAATCATAAAGTTAAACGATATCTTAGAGATTCACTATCAAATAGCAACCAATCAGATTCCACATTACATTTTTTTTACAGCTCCTTTGGAAGATGAAAGGTGGAATCTTATTGGTTGCTATGGGCAACTAAGCCAGTTTTACTTTACACCAGATTTCTTAATCTCCCCCCTAGTCTTGCCACAAGGAATACAAGTTTTTACCTCTCTGCCTTATAAAAACAGCTTTCAGAGGCTACTTTTGGGTAGTGTACATCTTGGAGAGGCTATGTTGACTGCTAGACATGCTTTTACGGAGCACAGTTAATAGACTTTGAGAGGGAAAGCATCATTGGACTGAGCAGAGCAAGGTGGTCATTTCAACGAATTCCCCACCATCTAGGCCAGGGATCAGCAACCTCCGGCACTCCAGCTGTGGTGAAACTACGACTCCCAGCATGCTCCATTCACTTCTCTGGGAGTTCTGAGAACAGCCATGGAGGTGTGCATGCTGGGAGTTGTAGTTTCAACACAGCTGGAGGCCGAAGGTTGCTGATCCCTGATCTAGGCCATTCTGACCTACTGTAGCTGTTAGGAGGTATTGGGAGCAGTGATCACATGAGGGCATGTATAATTTACACACAGCTCTGGATGTCCCAGACAGACCGCTAGTAGAGAGGATTGTTTGATTTGCTGACAAGTATGAACAGCTCCCAAATTTTTGTTGTCTACCATACAGACACAGGTGGCACTTTCATTACAGACCCCTTTCTCTACCCAGACCATTTCCATTGCTTAGCAGAATGAAATCTGGAACCACAGTGTTTATTACATTTCCTGCCAATGACAGCCAGCCACCATCACCTTCATTAACAGTGGTGTTGTAAAAAAAATTTGGACTGCTATTGGCTGAAACCATATGGTCTTTAAAGATGAATCCAGGTTCTATTTGGGATGGTCAGGTTTGAGCATGGAGGCCTCATGGTGAACACTTGATATCTGCCTTTACTGTGGAGCGAACTCTACCCCAATTGCTGTTATTATGATCTGGAGATATACTGTATCACATAAGACACTCAGTCGCCCCTGGCGGTGATACAAGGGACACTAACAGCTCATTGATATGTGCAGAACATCCTATGACCACATGCGTTGCCTCTCATTGCAATGCTTCCAACTTGCATTTTTCAACTAGATAATGCTCGCCCACACACAGCAAGAGTTTTTGTCCAATTGTCCAGCTGCAAAATTTGTGGGCAAATTATGGAACCTATATACTTTAATGCAGTGACTTATGGCAGTCACTCCACAGACTTAAAGGGAACCTGTCACCTCTACTATGCTACCCTCACTGAGCATTTCTAAATGTTCATTGTGTTACCCTAAACATATAAATTACACTTTTAATTTCATTTGCAGACAAATTCAATAAGTGTTATGCATTCTTGTACTTCCCGCCAGACATGAGTCATATCTTACTTGTGTGACCAGAGAAGAGTCATATTTTCAAGTTCTGACTCATCTCAGGGTAATTTGCATATGTAATAAATAGTTTTATTTACACAATAAAAGCACACAGAGCTATGGGGACCGGATATTGCGGATGTACTAGCGGCCATCTAGCAACCCATGTCCTCAGCTCTATACCCAAAATCCAGGTGACAGGTTCCCTTTAACACAACTCCAAACTTCTGGAGTCCCATGTTCCAAAGCTGACAAACAGCAGTGTTGAGTGAGCTGAGCATGCCTGAGAAGTGGCAGCACCAGGGGCGTCGTTAGGTCAAAACATTCGGGACTTGAGCCTCGGATGTTTTGTCCAGTGCCCTAAATGTTATGCTGGCCTGGTAGCATTTTCTTTTTATTATTTGGCTATTCCAGGGCCCTTTAATATTGATTGGACCTGGGCAACCCACCACAGATAATCCCCCCACCCCCCTTGTACTTGTTCCGCTCATCCGCTACTTGCGGGCTGCGCGGGCATGAGTTCAGTCACTTCATTGCGCAATCCCGTCCTGCGGCGCATGATCCCACGAGACCCGCCGCGGGAGGTCACGGGTTTCATGGGATCACACATTGCAGGACGGGATTGCGCACCGAAGTGACTGAACTCATGCCCGCGCAGCCCACAAGTAGCGAATCAGCGGAACAAGTACAAGGGAAGTGGGGGGGATGATCTGTGGGGTTGCTCAAGGTCCACTCCCATCAATATTAAAGGGCCCAAGCAAAGATTTCTGCAGTGGTGAGGAAATGAAACATAACAGATATTGGAAAGTTACCGAATGTTGTATTATATAATGACTGCATTATGCAGAACTGCACTTCATTTGCGTAAACCAGAACACCCCTTTAAGCATGCCTTTAATGTGCAATTTCAACACAGTGGGCTTGTGCCCCGGATGTTTTCAGACCCTAGCAACACCCCTGGGAAGCACTATCATGGCACACAATACATTTCTGCGTTAACTTGGTATTACTATTGTCAGCAATATATACAATATACTGTTATCATTCATCTTTACATTATTAATCCTATTGATGATTCCTAACTTCATGGGTAAATTAATATTGTGCATTGAAATAGGACACAGTATGAACACTGATCTTTATAGATGTCAATTGCCTCCCATTATTTTTAATCTGCACTGTATTTTATTGATGAGATGCAATTTCTAAGTTGCAACTATTTGTACATTTCAATTTTGTATTAAATTCTAAATAGACTATCTAGAAATTTCTTAGAGTCCTTTCAGCTATCCTCTCTCTGCCATACATTATTTACTAGATACAGCTGTTTTAGAGAGGACCTGGTTTGATAAATTACTATTACTTGGACAACCCCCCTAAGCTGCTCTTTTGTATATCTCCCTTGTAGCTGCTAAGAGTAAGGGCATGCCTGCTTACATGAAACTGTAGGAGAACGAATTAGATAAGCTGCAGTCTGCAGCTGACATAGGGACAATACATATCCGATCGCTTGGGTTCTCTAGGTGTGTGAGGATTTAAGAGCACTCTCATAAAACAATGGGCCCTATATGTGAAGCTGCAGTGGGCTCCTTAGGTCATATTTTCCTGGTATTGTCTTATTATATAAGATTATTTGAAAGAGATTGAAAACAAGATAAATGAAACCTGAACTTTCATTAGCAAACTAACTCCAGAATCATTGCTACTTTGCCTTCTAGAACCCCGTCTAGAACTTGAGGGTTTACATGGCCAGAGGAACAGACAATTATTGGGAAGGAAGCATTCCTTCCTGACAACTGACTGCTCATTCGGTGGATGTAAAGCGCTGCATTAACAACAGTTTGAGAATGGTTGATCACTACTGCGATCATTCCTTCTCATTAAGCTGCATTCTTTCTGGGAACCAGAGTGGTGTTTAGACAGCAATCTGTTGCCCAACAAAGATCATTTACTTGCCTGCACTATTGACCATTTCACCCGATGAATTAGTGTTTTGCTCATCAGGTGATCAGCTGCACCTTTAAATGGGCAGATTATTGGGAACAAGCATTCGTAGGAGTGTGCGTACTTCCCTGATAATTTGTCCGACAATCAGGCTGTGTAAACCCAGCATAACCTTCCACCTCACTTAATCAAGGCAGCTACGCTACTTATTCCATTGAAGTGATTAAGCAAAGACACACCTATAGTTGAACAGTGGTTAGCCAAAGTAGATCAGTTACGTACTGTATGACGACTTGAAGAGCCATCCAGCTGGGAAACTAGGACCCATCATAAGTTTTTTAGCCTTTGGCAAATTTGGAAGTCATTTCAGAGGGCAAAGTATGTATAACTGTGATATGCTCTGGCATCCTCTCTCTCTCTATAGACCTATAATTTATTTTTAGCTAAACTTATATGAATCTCTATTTCTTTGGAACTTTGAGGTTCCAATCACAAGTAATAACTTGAGTGATATCGATGAAGTTCGCCTGAGACATCACAGTATTACAGTATGGAATATATCTAGCATGTCGTATGTATGTATCTTACTCATTTGTTAATAAAAAAGAGTTATGACGAAAATAAATTGTAAACCTAACTACTTGAGAGATGGTCTATTTCTAGTTCTTATTATTAACGTTTTTTAAAAATATTAAAAGAACATCTAAAATGTAAAAAAAAATATTAAAAAAATATCATAATTAGTATCACCACTTCTGAAAATGTCTGAACTATTAAAATATCACATTATGCATCTCACATTGGAAAATGTCATAAACAAAATACCAATTCCAGAATTGCTTTAAATTTTGTGCGAGGGACCCGCATGTTCCAGGATTGCATTTTAAATAACTACCATATTTTTTGCCCTATAAGACGCACTGGCCCCTAAGAGGCACCTAAGTTTTAGAGGAGGACAATAAGAAAAAAATATTTTTCATTAGATCTCAGATCAGCAATCAGACCCCCAATGTTAATCAGACCTCAGATTACAGCCCCAATCAGATCCCCAATGTTAATAAGATCTGAGATGAGACCCCAATGTGAATGACCCAAAATCAGACCTCAGATCAGAGCCCAATATAAAGAAGACCCCTAATCAGACCTCAGATGAGACCCCCATGCCTCATATCAGCCCCCAACCATATGTGATCAGCCCCCAGCCATATGTTATCAGCCCCCAGCCATATGTACTCAGCCCCCAGCCATATGTACTCAGCCCCCAGCCCTATGTGAGCAGCCCCCAGCCATATGTGAGCAGCCCCCGGCCATATGTGAGCAGCTCCCAGCCATAATTCAGCCTCAGATAACAAAATAAAAACCCACTTACCTCTCCTGCTCCTGGACATCGCCGCTCCTCACCGCCCGCGATCTTCTTCCTCCTGTTGGCTGTGCTGTGAACCGGCGCGCACAGCGTGAGGTCACAGAGCGCCCTCACACTGTGCGCAGCCTTCACAGCTGACAGCCGAGGACCAGGAAGCAGTGAGTACAAGCCTTCACGGCTTCCTGGTCCTCCGGTACTATTGAGCGCTCATTAGTATTCGCCCGATAAGACGCAGGGGCATTTCCCCCCCACTTTGGGAGGGGGAAGTGCGTCTTATGGGGCAAAAAATACGGTATATACAATGTGGTCATATCTGCATTGTATTTTATTGATGAGATGTAATTTAGAAGTTGTTGCAATTTTAAAATTTGTATTTGTATACTAAATCCCAAACTTAGCTTCTTCAGAGCCCTCTACTTTTATTTCTCTTAAAAGTTTTTTTTATGCAAAAAACATTAAATAAATTTTTTTGCTTATCATCTAAAAAGAAAAAAAAGTAACATAATTAGTATTGCCACATCTTTTCTTCTCTCTTTTTTTACTGCTGCTGATATATTTTTTTTACTTCTGCTGATATTTTTTTTACTGTTGCTGATATCTTTACCCTCGTTTTACTGCTGCTGATATTAATACCCTAGTAAGGAGGTTTTATTGTGTGGCATCTTTTACGAATACAGATAAATTTTTTAGATATATATTTTTTAGATCTCATTAAATAAAGGTTTATATATATTTAATTATTTATTGGTTGGTGGTCCATGTGGTCCTGATATTGAATGTCCCCCACACTTATTCTAATTCCACTTCTGAAAATGTCTGAACTATTATGGTGAATGTCACAAACAAAATACGAATTCCAGAATAGCTTTTTCTGGTCACATCTCCTCTCAAAAAATGTAATTAAAAAAAAATGATCAAAAAGTCTTGTATACCTTAATCCAAAGTGGTACCAATAAAAGCTACTACTCACCTAACAAAAAATAAGCCCATAGACAGTTCCATTGAAGGGGAAAAAAAGGCTATGAGTGTCAAAATATGTGACACCCATAGTTAGGTAAAGTATGGGGGTCATTTACAAACAGACATTTGCCACTTTTTGGCATATATCTGTTGCGTATTGCGGCACGAAGGTAATTTGCGCAGCAATCTGGGACTTTTTCCTCTTTTCCGCTGCTCATGTCAGGTTTAAAAAAGGGGCGTGGCATGGGTGGGGAAAAGGATGGGCTGGGAGGACTGTCTCATTTATCATTTTCTACTTCTGTTTTAGGCATAGAAAGTGGTCTAAATCTTCTCTAGCAAGTGAGCTGGCGTAGATTTAGACAAGTGTAAAGTCCGGCTAAGTTATGTATAGGCCGGCGCCTGTACATAGCTTAGGCAGATGACCCGCCAGTGTAGGAGGAATGAAGACCAGTGACTAAATTGCTAGTCTTCATAAATGTCCCCCTATATTTTTTATTTTTTTTCATTTTTAAGTAGTAAACCACAACAGAAAAACAAAATCAATAAGACCTACCTAACACAGTAATCGTACCAACCAACAGAATAATGTTTTCATGTCATTTTTACTTCATAGTGGAGACTGCATAAATGATACCCAAAATATACTGGCTGAAATGTTTTTTTTTTCCATTAATTTCCAAAATTTCCAACATTTTTTTACAGTCTGGAACATTAGTAGATATAACATATCCTACAAAAAACAAGAACTTATAAAGATATCACAATTGAAAAATAAAACATTTATGGCTATTGCAAGGCAGGGAGTAAAAAATTAAAATGTCACTGACCACTGCCATAACAATTGAATGGGGGACTCCAATCTCTCAGATAATGTAAGACAATATGAGCAAAGCAAGCTTCAGGTCCTAGATCCAAATTTGCTTCACTCAAAACTTTGGTTTAAAGCTGTACAGAGATCCGTCTCTGTACAGTATTAAAGTGTATGGCATCCGACGAGGCGAAGTTAGTTCTTCCTGAAGTCTTGCGAGACTTCAGTGAATATTTTTGGTATTTGTTTTTAAGCTGAAAAACCATTTTAAAACTTGGATCTGAACTCGTCGTCAGTTCCCACTGGTACCTTAGAACTGAAGCAGAGTTCTGAGCAAAGCAACTTTGGATCTAGAATCCGAAGCTCGCTTTGCTCATCCCTAATTACAACGCCTGATACTTCTGTTCTTCATGGAGAAAAGCTTCTGTCAGAGGTGTCTGGCAGTGGCTTTATCCTCTCTCTACCTTGAAAACACATACATGCCTAGACAACCCAAATGTGTATGTTTATACGGGAGAGATAGTTGTGAGCCGACAGCTACTTAAGCGTACCTACCATGGAGGCAGACCATGTGACTGCTATAGGGCCTGGGGGAGGGCTGGAAGCCTCCACTAGGAGGAGCTCAGTGACAAGAAATTGTTTACAGCTTCCATTGATTTAAAAGGTAACTTCCTATGCACTGAGCTCTTCCTAGTGGTGACTGCAAAGTGGTAGGAATAATTATTTAGCAAGCTGGTTAATTTTGCATTTGCATTTAGAAAGAAAATGATAAAAACTCAAATGTGTCCATAGCCTTTAATTCCTCTCAAATATCAATTGTGTCCATCGTTCTTTAGTGTCAGTAATATCTGAATGCTCTGGACTGTAATCAACGTACTGTAAAATAATTTGGTATTCGTACAGATGTCCTTAGTTCCATTCATTACACAAGACCTTTAAGACAGGTGTTTAAAAATACCAAATTATCTTAACGTATGAGGTAAATTATCTAATGGAGAAAAGCATATATTGCTACTAAAATTCTGTTTTCGATTTTAAATGAACATCTGACATTCCCAAAGGCTTCCTTGCATGTCAACTGTGGCCACATCACATAGTATTGTGCTGCAGAGGATTCTGGGCATTGACCTACAAATGAACAGGTGGGAGTAAATGTGAGCTTTAGTGCCCACATGTGCTTAATTAGCTAAAGCTGTTCAGATTCAGCTCTCATGCCCATCAGGAGCAGAGAAAGGGTATTAGACATGGAAAGTTTGAATTTCTAGACCATTCATGCGGGTGTCTTCCGGCGCGACTATGACAGCATGACAGAAATACGTGTGTTCATTAGCACGTCTGATGATATGAGGAGCACAATACTGTTACATCTACTTAATCATTCTGCAATCTGAGCTTTTCATGGAGCATATTCGAGCGTACCGCATAAAACCTCCGGTGTACCTTTACCACAGAGCTGGTGTCCTGGAGGGGCATAATGCTCACTCATCATAAAAATAATGGGATTTCTCATTTGTTCTTTCCCCTTGTTCCACCAAATCCCTCTGTGCGGCTGCAGCTCTTTAATAAAGCAGCTTGAATTACGGCACATTAAACCTGTGAAAATGTGGGAAATCTCAGAAATGTTCCTCCTATGATGTGTTTTATGAGTGTGTGGCATATATTCCCCGCCAGGACATTAGGATTACAGCTGATCACCTGGGTCTTCTGCCAGTTGCTGATTTTACAAGGTTTTAAATAACATTTGAATATTGAAAAATATTAAATTGTAACCAAATCTTTTGCAGCGTGAAAGAAGGCCTAATGGAAAGTTCAGTAAGTGACAATCCAATTTCACACGATATGCAGGCTTATCATAGGACGACAGCACTCAGCACCTTCTCTCAAAGCGTGAGACTTGTAGTTATAATCAAAATATGAAGGAAAAGGTTCCCCAGGTACTACTCAACCATATTAAATGGCAACCCCAAACTCTAGCTACAGATCATCTAGAAATGAACGAAATTCTTAAAATTCATTTTGAGCCCGATTTGTCAAAAAATTTGATCTGATTTGATTTGATCTGTGTCCAAATAGATTCTACTCAAGTCAAATGTGCTCCTGTTGGCCTGAAAATTGGTATATGACACTCAGCTCCCCTAGAACTTGGATTTCTTTTGTTTAATATCTTTTTATTGTTTATTGTTTGTTTCGTTTTTTCAAATGTTTTATGGATTTCTGCTCTTTCTCTCTTCCTGCCCCCCCCCCCCCCCCCTTGGCAGGCGCAGCACTATGAAGTACCTTTTGCGCTGTGACATTAGAAGAATTTTGATATCTCTGACTTTTAGTCTAACCAGACTGTCTGTAATTCCTCTAGCGCCGTTCTATGGAACCAGTAGGTTTAAAGAGCACACCAAATGCTTGAAAATAACTTCTTTATTAACTTAAACTTTTCTTCATATATAACAATGCCACCTCCGCAGCAGATAGTCCATGTACAAAACACGTGTTGAAAAGATATCACAAAATGGCAGTATGCATAAGTGTCACGACCTTGTGTTAAGGTCGTGGCTTCATTTAGTTGCCTGCGGCAACGTTTAATGGTGTTTTCCCTGCTTTGGTGTGCACAGGGTTTGAGTTTGCTTGTTGTCAGTCTGTGTTGGAGCTCTGCTCCCTGGCTGAATGTGTCATGTTGTGTGAGCCACCCTTAGATGTCATTGTTATTATTTGTGTCTGTTTCCTGCACCCTTCCTCTCTGGTTTTGTTGTATGTCTAGTGTGGTGTGCTATGTCTGGTATTTGTGGTGTTGTTACCAGCATGGCTGTTTGACGTGTCACTTTCGATGTGTGCATGTTGCACTGGAGGGGTTTAAGCAATATGCAAGACTGTGTGCTTCCCAGCCTGGAACCTCCATGCTTCTTGTAGCCGCAGGGAGGTCCGGGTTGTCGTTGGTGCCGTCTTTCCATCTCGGCTGCGGAAGGTAAGAGTTGATAGCATTTGTGGTGTTGCTGTGCTATTATCCTGCCGTTATAGTCTTGCACCCTGCCAGCTACTGGGCCTCTGGAGATGCCTGTCATCTGTGTCCTGGATGAACAGGTGTTCTCTGCCCTGTCACCAGCTGTAGGGCAATGCAGGGATACTTAGACTTCTAGGCACTTGGGTATGAGTCCCCGTACCTTTGAAGGGAGCTTATACAGCTAGGAGACTAGGGTCTGTTGAGGGAATTTTTAGGAGGTGACCAGCTCCCTTTTCCCTGCATTGCTGCCCGGTAGCAAAGGAGATTCCCCCACTCCCCGTCGTGACAATAAGATGGTGGTTCAACAGTTCAATCTTCTCATTCAACAAAAAATGGTGGATATATTTCTCTCTTCAGTATCTGTACTGTCACTTTAAGTTATTTAAGCACTTTTTGATCTCTCTGAGAGGTATATCTGAGATTTAACAGATAGTTCTACTGATTTGTATGCAATTTGTATGGATTGCTATTTGTATGCTATTTGTAGTTTGCAATTGTATTTGCAATTGTATGGTTGCAATTGAATTTGCAATTGAATTTGGTGGAACTATTTTAGCCTCTCCTGCTTCCATAAAAACAAAGCTCTCAGTGGAGTGAATGTCTCTTCAACTCCTGTCTCTGGTAAATAAAGATTCTAGCAGCTCCTGCTAGGGGAATTCCCAGACAGGCTGTGTGTGAAGCTGGCTGTGATTGGTGAAAACTCTTGCTGTGTGAGAAGCTGGCTGTGATTGGTCTAGACTTCTGCCCAGCAACAACAGATTAACACTATGCTTTCTGTTGTTTCTGCTGTGTCACTGAGCTTACCTTACATTACAAAATGAATCTTAAAGGCATATTATCTTTTTCTGCTTCTGTGAACACAAAATATAACAGTTATATGACATCCAAAACATGATGTCACAGTAAATAACTATGCTTTTGTCTTTAACACATAAATATAGGAACTGTATACACATATAAGCTAGACTAGCAATCTAGGACAGGTCCTAGCTGGCCAGCTACACCCCCCCCCCCTTTAAGCTCTTTAACGGAAATTACACCAAATAGCAAATAATGTCAGAGTGACACTGACATATGTTGCTATGGATAAATGCATGGTTGATGGTGTTAACAAACAGCACCTCAGCACATATGGTATGCTTTTTCATATTAGAAAACTTCCAAAAAGTGTCCCTTATTGGGACAGGTGGTAGGCAATTAAGAGTGCCGCATTTGTGTGAGGGGAGGCGGGGCGTTCACTATTTAAACCTGGCCCTCCTCCCCCCACTTGTCGGTTCGAACGATTTCGAATCGGCTTGTGGGTTGGTGCCAGAGAAGGGCATGCGTCACTGGAGGATCGGGGGATCGGCTGCGTCGAGCTCGTCGCTACGGTGATTAGGTAGGCAGGGTGGCTTGCACACCCGTCTCGCTATGTATAACATGTGGGGCTGCCGAGCGTGCCGCCGGTCCCCAGCTGCGCTGGAGACTGCCCGCACTCCCGATCGCTTCCGGCACCCCGATCCGCTCCAGGCCCTGCGCTAAGCACCCCCGCTCCCACATGCAGCGTCCCCCAGGCAGGCACCCCTCACCTGTGGCTCAGCAGCGACGGGTCACGACGTCCGCTCGCATACCCTGAGCATCGGTCACGCCGGCCGTCGGCTCCACGACGCAGCGTTATATATCACTCACTCCCGTATCAGAACGTTCCGCCGTAGAGGAAAACGCCGTCCGCTCACACAGGGATCTATTCATTAGCTGCAATCAGTAAGCGGAGGTCCAGCTGCAGGATCAGGGGACGGAAGCCGAAACCTATAGGCGATTAATACGCCACGGCTTTCCCTGTACAAATAGTCGATAGCGGTGGGCACGGGATGCAATGTTCCACATGGCGGAGCGCAAATCCCTCACAGCCGATCCTGATGCACGTTCTCCTGGTAATTACAATTAGCGAGGCTGTTAAGGTGGACATGCTTATGTGACTTTCAGTCATGTCTAGGAATCCGCTGCAGAATAAACTCCTCTTCTTTACTGCGCCAAACTCAGGCAAGACAAGATAAGCAGATACTCAGACATGTGCACTGTATAACAAGTTAGGATTTCAAGGGTTAATTCTAACCTAGAAAGGAATCACTGGCTTGCTGCGCTCCAGCAGGTCCTGGCTTGAGAGAGGGCGGGGGATGGTCGACACCTACAGGCCCATACTGGTACTGCAGTCCAGGTGCAGGGCTCCTCTGCTCAGGCACAGTGGCTAGGTACTAAGGCAGGAGTATAAAAAATAAAAATAAAAATATTTAAATAAAATTTGGAATATGTTCAAGGATCAAATATAAAGAGGGCTTCAAGGGCTTGCGCACGCAGCCGGGCCGCCCGTAAGCCCATACGGTCAGTCAGGGGGTTGGTTCGGGCGCAGTCACAATAATCCGGTGGTTAGCTAGGGAGCGGTGGCATGAGTGAAGTGTCGCCCAGCTGGCGTGCGCTCACTCACACGTCTGTTCTTGGTTGTTCAGGTCCACAGGTGGTGGGCTAACTTACGATACTGTGGGGTTCGTGGCTGTCATGGCCGCCAGGTGAGTCAGGGGTGGTGCATGCGGGGGCCAACCCCCTCTTTTCTCCTGCATAGGCTTGGGGGACGGGGGATGGTGGACTATTATGTCCAGGCCTCTGGCGCATCTCTTACAGGGTGGCGCCTACAGTCGTGGCCTTTGGTGGGGGGGAGAAGAAAAAAAAAAAATATATAATAATAATAATAATGGTATAGATAGGAATGTTGCTTTGCCAGGTCTGTCACGACTACAGACTCCTTATAAAGCCCTGCCACGACTGCAGGCATCAGTCTGTCACGACTACAGACCCGCTCTAAAGCCCTGCCACGACTGCAGGCAACAGTCTGTCACGACTACAGACCCGTTATAAAGCCCTGCCACGACTGCAGGCATCAGTCTGTCACGACTACAGACTCGTTATAAAGTCCTGCCACGACTGCAGGCATCAGTCTGTCACGACTACAGACCCGTTATAAAGCCCTGCCACGACTGCAGGCATCAGTCTGTCACGACTACAGACTCGTTATAAAGTCCTGCCACGACTGCAGGCATCAGTCTGTCACGACTACAGACCCGCTCTAAAGCCCTGCCACGACTGCAGGCACAAATCCGTTACGACTACAGACTCATTATTAAGACCGGCCACGACTGCAGGCATTAGTCTCATGTCAACAGACTCATGAGGTAATACTACCACGTCTACAGGCGATGGTCCGTTACCGCTACTCTCGATGTAGGGTCCCCTCACGACTACAGGGGCTAGTCGGTCACATCCACAGACTCGGTCGCACTCCCGTTAACTACAGGCACTGGGTGGGCATCTACGTGTAGTTGCGTCACGACTACGCACGTGGGTCAGCCACGGCCTGGGAGGTCAGCCTTCACGGTCACAGGTAGGTCCAGTTAGGCTTCAGTCTCCCAGCGGGTTCCAGTCACAATAACCAGCCCCTAGGTGAGGGGGGGGCACTCCCGCACCGGCGCACAATGCCAGGGAGCTGTGCGGCTCCTCACGCGGCACACGGTTCAAACCAGCGGGGGCCGGGGCTCCCTCTGATCCGGTGCACATTGCCAGGGAGTGGCGCTGCTCCCCACGCGGTACGAGTGTCCAGCCGGCGGTGGGTCGGCCCTAGCTGAGGAGGGGGGCTCCCCCGCACTGGTGCATTCTGCCAGGGAGCAGCGTGAGCTCCCCACGCGGCTGGGGGTAAAGGCTCCTCATCTTCAATAAAGTCTGGCACGGGCCGCCGTGCCGTTAGGTAGGCAGGGATCAGGGGAAGGAGTACTTGGCTCGGTCAGAGGGAGCAGATCATAGGCGGTGGCTTCCTGCTGCCGGCCGTACATTAGGTTCCAAGGGGGTTATTTAGGCACAGGATGTTAGTTAGTCCGTGCAGGTGATCTGCGTTATACCATGCTATTCATGCTCGTACTCAGAGCTGTGCCCATACGGGAGCTGCTTAAGTGGTTGATAGTGAAAAAAAAATAAATAAAAAAAAAATACATTTTTGAGTCTCTCACGCAGAGCTTCTCCGTTTTAGGTTTACACATATGACTCCGCCATCTGAGTCTCTCACGCATGGCTTCTCCGTGTTAGTTTTACACATACGGATCTGCCATTAGAGTCTCTCACGCATGGCTTCTCCGTTTTAGGTTTACACTTATGACTCCGCCATTAGAGTCTCTCACGCATGGCTTCTCCGTTTTAGGTTACACATGTGACTCCGTCATTAGAATCTCTCACGCATGGCTGCTCCGTTTTAGGTTTACACATATGACTCCGCCATTAGAATCTCTCACGCATGGCTGCTCCGTTTTAGGTTTACACATATGTCTCCGCCATTAGAGTCTCACGCATGGCTTCCCCGTTTTAGGTTACACATATGACTCCGCCATCTGAGTCTCACGCATGGCTTCCCCGTTTTAGGTTACACATATGACTCCGCCATTAGAGTCTCTCACGCATGGCTTCTCCGTTTTAGGTTACACATATGACTCCGCCATTAGAGTCTCTCATGCATGGCTTCTCCGTTTTAGGTTTACACTTATGACTCCGCCATTAGAGTCTCTCACGCATGGCTTCTCTGTTTTAGGTTACACATGTGACTCCGTCATTAGAATCTCTCACGCATGGCTGCTCCGTTTTAGGTTTAAACATATGACTCCGCCATTAGAATCTCTCACGCATGGCTGCTCCGTTTTAGGTTACACGTATGACTCCGCCATTAGAGTCTCACGCATGGCTTCCCCGTTTTAGGTTACACATATGACTCCGCCATCTGAGTCTCACGCATGGCTTCTCCGTTTTAGGTTTACACATATGACTCCGCCATTAGAGTCTCTCACGCATGGCTTCCCCGTTTTAGGTTACACATATGACTCCGCCATTAGAGTCTCTCATGCATGGCTTCCCCGTTTTAGGTTACACATATGACTCCGCCATTAGAGTCTCTCATGCATGGCTTCCCCGTTTTGGTTGGCACATATGACTCCGTCATTAGAATCTCTCATGCATGGCTTCTCCGTTTTAGGTTACACATATGACTCCGCCATCTGAGTCTCACGCATGGCTTCTCCGTTTTAGGTTTACACATATGACTCCGTCATTAGAATCTCTCACGCATGGCTTCCCCGTTTTAGGTTACACAAATGACTCCGCCATTAGAGTCTCTCACGCATGGCTTCTCCGTTTTAGGTTACACATATGACTCCGCCATTAGAGTCCCTCACGCAGAGCTTCTCCGTTTTAGTTTTACACATATGACTCCGCCATTAGTCTCTCACGCATGGCTCCACCATTAGTCTCTCACGCATGGCTTCTCCGCTTTAGGTTTACACACAGGACTCCGCCATTAGAGTCTCTCACGCATGGAGATTAAAAAAAAAAAAGGGGGGCCTATCACTCACCTATTGGGCTTTGTCGGGGTTTTTGCCACTCTCAATTAAACCTGTCCTATAGCATTGTTAACTATACCTGGCAGGTATTCAGCACCATTGGTACATCCTACATCCGGACCTACCGTCACTCTTCTCCGCCCACCCGATCAAAGCGGCGTTGAAGGGTTTGCGCAAGATGTCTGTTGTGAAACGACATGGGCGTCAGCCATTTACCGGTAGCTTGTTCAGGCCGTGACAGGCAAACTGCAGGGGCAAACCGTTCGGGCCACAGGTTAGCGCTCTGGTAGAAACAGCCTTGTACCTGGCCTTCCATGGATTCCTCAGGTCAGGCGAGCTCATGGGCACCAATACGCTGGCTGGGTGCCTGCGGAAAGTTCAGCTCATCCGGCGCGGGTCCATCCATGTCCTCACCTTGGCCTCGTCCAAGACGTCACGGCCGGGGCAACCAGTGGCGGTCAGATACTTTCCCACGGACAGCAGATGGTGTCCGGTGCAGGCCTTGGAGGCTTGGCTGCGTAGTATTTAGTCCAAGCGGCATGTTCTCCCGTACTCGAACTAGGCAATGCCCGGCTAACCACCGCGGCCTTTCTTACGTACATTCAGGTTAGTTGACAGGTTCAGGGGTCGGTCCTCGCTGGAACACAGGACATTCCTTCCGCATGGGCGCGGCAGCGGCGGCGTCCATGCATTAGGTGCCAGTACATGTCATCAAACGGTTGGGTCGTCGCAGTTCCGCGTGTTCCATGCGTAATATCCCGGATCCTTATACGAAATATCATTGGCTTTCGAGTTTTGGTCTGTAGTTTCTGTTATCAAGTTTTCTAACTCCTATGCATGGTTCTTTTGGCCCCTTTAGGCTACCCTTCGATAAGCAGTTCCGGCATAACTCTGCTGCTTCTAGGTTGGGGGGGTGGAGTATAGGCTTAGGTAGGGTACCCTCTCAGCATGAGCCGATCCGAGCACAAGTGGTAGGCAATTAAGAGTGCCGCATTTGTGTGAGGGGAGGCGGGGCGTTCACTATTTAAACCTGGCCCTCCTCCCCCCACTTGTCGGTTCGAACGATTTCAACCCACCCAGGAGCCCTCCCTTCTTTCAGGTCTCATCATTGGGGTAGCCCCCTTTAGGCTACCCTTCGATAAGCAGTTCCGGCATAACTCTGCTGCTTCTAGGTTGGGGGGGTGGAGTATAGGCTTAGGTAGGGTACCCTCTCAGCATGAGCCGATCCGAGCACAAATGGTATTTAAACACACAAGGTGTTATGAGAAAAACACTGTGGCTTGTTGAGACCAAGGGAGTCATTTATGAAACTGGAGTAAAGTAGAACTGGCTTAGTTGCCCATAGCAACCAAACTGATTCCACCTTTCATTTTGGACAGCTCCTTTGGAAAATGAAAGATGGAATCTGATTGGTTGCTATGAGCAACTAAACCATTTCTACTTTACACCAGTTTGATAAATCTCTCCCCAAGTGTCCCAAAACTGCCTTAACAGGGGCAGATCCCTGCTCCTGTTTATACATACGCTAATGTCATATGAAACGGTGGCAATGTTCTGCACAAGCGTCCAATATTATGCATTAACAAAGACATAATGCCTGCCTGTATTTATACACATGTGTTAAATGTTTGGGTGTGATGATTAGTGATGAGCGGCAGGGGCAATATTCAAATTTGCGATATTTCGCAAATATTTGGGCGAATATTAGCCATATATTCGAGAATTCGCAAATTACTGATCTCTAGGCATTATTTGCTTGAGTGTGAAAATTCGCATAAAATTCACCTTAAAAAATTTGCATATTCGCGATT
Organism: Bufo bufo; assembly: GCF_905171765.1. Lineage (NCBI taxonomy): Eukaryota > Metazoa > Chordata > Amphibia > Anura > Bufonidae > Bufo > Bufo bufo. The sequence goes on from NC_053396.1 coordinate 86,352,871, forward strand.
ACGAAAGTATTTTGTGATATTCTAAATATTAGCGAATTCTCGAAGTGCTGATATTCGCGATTAAAATTCGCAATTCGAATATTCGTGATCAACACTAGTGATGATGCCACCTGCCATGCTGAAAACCCTCTCTAAGGTTACACTGGACAAGACAGTACAGAGAGAGAAAACTGGCCAGTTCTGGTCACTGTTCCAATCTGCCTGCCCAGAAATCCATGGGGTCCAGGAACAAGATATGTGCTGGAGAAAGGCCACAGTCCTGGTTGTTGAGGCGGTATGTCTCCATTTGCTGATTTGCATCAGCCTGGCTTGGCACATTGAGAAGCTGCTCCATCGTGCTGATGATACTGAACTGGCTAATGCTGCTGTAGCTTCTGCTGCTTGCGGTAAGGTAGACTGAGTGACGTGAGGGGCCTCCTGGCCAGACACAATGGTGGTAAGCTTCTGCTTGCCGAATGCTACAGCAGGCTTTGTACACAGTGTATTCTCGCAATAAAGCAAATTTGGCCTGTCTTTCGGGAAAACATAGGATTCACCTGTCATTACATACACAAGCAAGCAAGCAAGCAGCTTGTCATGCCTTCCAGTGTGCCAGAGGACCTAGTTCTTTCCAACTTTGCACCTGTTGAGATGATTGGTCATCATGGCCAGTGTTGTCATCATCATGATCATCATCATCAGCCTTATCCTCCTGCACAGGTGACTCCCCTTTTTCCTGTTTCTCATCTCCAGCCTCATTCTCCACTTCATCCTCTATAGGATTTTCTCTTTGTGGATCCCCAACAACTGCAGGGTGGCCAGCAAGAGGCGTAAGCTGCTTTTTAATGCTATCCCTTGTTGAATCAGCATGAGGATCTGCTCTAAGATAAATATTAGGAAGATGGCATAGTTTATGCCTTATTTGCCCCTATTGACAAACTTTGTGGCCTCTTCGAAGGGCTCCAGTATATGACAGATGTCACTAATGATCTGCCAATGCCTGACCTCAAAACAACACATGCTGCCGGCTGAGGTGGTCTGGTGCATGACGAAATCATTCACCACTAGAGTTGAGCGGACACCTGGATGTTCGGGTTCGACTTGTTCGGCTGAACTTGAGAAAAAAGTTCGAGTTCTTGACCCGAACTTGACCCCGAACCCCATTGAAGTCAATGGGGACCCGAACTTTTGAGCACTAAAATGGCTGTAAAAACTTAATGAAAAGGGCTAGAGGGCTGCAAATGGCATCAAAATGTGGATAAGGAAATTACTTTAAATAACATAAAATAGGTAAAAATACAAAAAAATAATCTTGATCTAGGAGAACGAGGTCCATATGGAGTAGGAGGTTGAGGAGGCAGTGGATGTGGCGGTGTAGGTGGAAGCGGTGGTGGAGGAGGAGGAGGTAGCCTACACTGCTTTTTGGTTTTAAATTTTATTTTTAAAATTAGGGTACACCCCAAAACATTGGGAAATATAACCTGTGATAACCCCCTCCAGTCATGCTAAACACACGTTCAGACAATACACTGGCTGCAGTGCAGGCCAGCACCTCCAAGGGGTAAAGGGCAAGCTCAGGCCATGTGCCCAATTTGGAGACCCAGAAGTTGCAGGGGCTGACCCCTGTCAGTCAGTTCGTGTAGGCGTGTGCACACTTACTGCCCCACCATGTCGCACGTCCCCGTGATGTTCACGATCCAATTTGATATCTGCTCTATTAACTTTCGATGTTCTTTTATGCGCCTACCATGGTGATCACGGGTGGCAGGTAATCAGGGTTCCAGGCCAGAGAGGGAGCGTGAGAAAGAGAGACCACAACCAAGGTAGGATTCATTTTTTCTAATTTAAAATTATAGAGTTGAAATATGGGAGAAATTATTAAAGCGTAAGGCCTCATGCACACGACCGTATTTTTTCACGGTTCCCAAAACGGGGTTCCGTTGGTCTGTGATCCGTGACCATTTTTTCGTCCGTGGGTCTTCCTTGATTTTTGGAGGATCCACGGACATGGAAAAGAAGTCGTTTTGGTGTCCGCCTGGCCGTGCGGAGCCAAACGGATCCGTCCTGATTACAATGCAAGTCAATGTGGACGGATCCGTTTGACGTTGACACAATATGGTGCAATTTCAAACGGATCCGTCCCCCATTGACTTTCAATGTAAAGTCAGGAGTCCCTATTATACCATCGGATCAGAGTTTTCTCCAATCCGATGGTATATTTTAACTTGAAGCGTCTCCATCACCATGGGAACGCCTCTATGTTAGAATATACTGTCGGATATGAGTTAGATCGTGAAACTCATATCCGACAGTATATTCTAACACAGAGGCGTTCCCATAGTGATGGGGACGCTTCTAGTTAGAATATACTACGAACTATGTACATGACTGCCCCCTGCTGCCTGGCAGCACCCGATCTCTTACAGGGGGCTGTGATCCGCACAATTAACCCCTCAGGTGCTGCACCTGAGGGGTTAATTGTGCATATCATAGCCCCCTGTAAGAGATCAGGGGCTGCCAGGCAGCAGGGGGCAGACCCCCCTCCCTCCCCAGTTTGAATATCATTGGTGGCCAGTGTGCGGCCCCCACCCCCGGCCCCCCCTCCCTCTATTGTATTATCATTGGTGGCCAGTGTGCGGCCCCCCCCCTCCCTCCCTCTATTGTATTATCATTGGTGGCCAGTGTGCGGCCTCCCCCGGCACCCCCTCCCTCCCTCTATTGTAATATCATTGGTGGCCAGTGTGCGGCCTCCCCCGGCACCCCCTCCCTCCCTCTATTGTAATATCATTGGTGGCCAGTGTGCGGCCTCCCCTCTCCCCCCCCCGATCATTGGTGGCAGCGGAGAGTTTTGATCGGAGTCCCAGTTTAATTGCTGGGGCTCCGATCGGTAACCATGGCAACCAGGACGCTACTGCAGGCCTGGTTGCCATGGTTACTTAGCAATATTACAATATTAGAAGCATCATACTTACCTGCTGCACTGTCTGTGACCGGCCGGGAGCTCCTCCTACTGATAAGTGACAGGTCTGTGCGGCGCATTGCTTAATGATCTGTCACTTACCAGTAGGAGGAGCTCCCGGCCGGTCACAGACAGCGCAGCAGGTAAGTATGATGCTTCTAATATTGTAATATTGCTAAGTAACCATGGCAACCAGGCCTGCAGTAGCGTCCTGGTTGCCATGGTTACCGATCGGAGCCCCAGAGCGATTAAACTGGGACTCCGATCGGAACTCTCCGCTGCCACCAATGATCGGGGGGGAAGGGGAGAGGGGAGGCCGCACACTGGCCACCAATGATATTAATACAATAGAGGGGGGGGCCAGGGGGGGCCGCACACTGGCCACCAATGATAATACAATAAAGGGAGGGAGGGGCCGCACACACTGGCCACCAATGATAATACAATAAAGGGAGGGAGGGGGGCAGCCCCTGATGTCTTATAGGGGACTATGATATGCACAATTAACCACTCAGGTGCAGCACGGCCACGGCCAATCTTGTGTGCATCCGTGTTTTTTTCTTTTTTTTTACCGGTCTACTAGGTATAGCAGTGGTACTATACACACCAAAATTAGTGAATTTCACCCGAAAATTTAAATGACAATTTATTTATTTTTAACCGTCCTGCTAGGTATAGCAGTGGTACTATACAGGGAGTGCAGAATTATTAGGCAAGTTGTATTTTTGAGGATTCATTTTATTATTGAACAACAACCATGTTCTCAATGAACCCAAAAAACTCATTAATATCAAAGCTGAATATTTTTGGAAGTAGTTTTTAGTTTGTTTTTAGTTTTAGCTATTTTAGGGGGATATCTGTGTGTGCAGGTGACTATTACTGTGCATAATTATCAGGCAACTTAACAAAAAACAAATATATACCCATTTCAATTATTTATTTTTACCAGTGAAACCAATATAACATCTCAACATTCACAAATATACATTTCTGACATTCAAAAACAAAACAAAAACAAATCAGTGACCAATATAGCCACCTTTCTTTGCAAGGACACTCAAAAGCCTGCCATCCATGGATTCTGTCAGTGTTTTGATCTGTTCACCATCAACATTGCGTGCAGCAGCAACCACAGCCTCCCAGACACTGTTCAGAGAGGTGTACTGTTTTCCCTCCTTGTAAATCTCACATTTGATGATGGACCACAGGTTCTCAATGGGGTTCAGATCAGGTGAACAAGGAGGCCATGTCATTAGATTTTCTTCTTTTATACCCTTTCTTGCCAGCCACGCTGTGGAGTACTTGGACGCGTGTGATGGAGCATTGTCCTGCATGAAAATCATGTTTTTCTTGAAGGATGCAGACTTCTTCCTGTACCACTGCTTGAAGAAGGTGTCTTCCAGAAACTGGCAGTAGGACTGGCAGTTGAGCTTGACTCCATCCTCAACCCGAAAAGGCCCCACAAGCTCATCTTTGATGATACCAGCCCAAACCAGTACTCCACCTCCACCTTGCTGGCGTCTGAGTCGGACTGGAGCTCTCTGCCCTTTACCAATCCAGCCACGGGCCCATCCATCTGGCCCATCAAGACTCACTCTCATTTCATCAGTCCATAAAACCTTAGAAAAATCAGTCTTGAGATATTTCTTGGCCCAGTCTTGACGTTTCAGCTTGTGTGTCTTGTTCAGTGGTGGTCGTCTTTCAGCCTTTCTTACCTTGGCCATGTCTCTGAGTATTGCACACCTTGTGCTTTTGGGCACTCCAGTGATGTTGCAGCTCTGAAATATGGCCAAACTGGTGGCAAGTGGCATCTTGGCAGCTGCACGCTTGACTTTTCTCAGTTCATGGGCAGTGATTTTGCGCCTTGGTTTTTCCACACGCTTCTTGCGACCCTGTTGACTATTTTGAATGAAACGCTTGATTGTTCGATGATCACGCTTCAGAAGCTTTGCAATTTTAAGAGTGCTGCATCCCTCTGCAAGATATCTCACTATTTTAGACTTTTCTGAGCCTGTCAAGTCCTTCTTTTGACCCATTTTGCCAAAGGAAAGGAAGTTGCCTAATAATTATGCACACCTAATAAAGGGTGTTGATGTCATTAGACCACACCCCTTCTCATTACAGAGATGCACATCACCTAATATGCTTAATTGGTAGTAGGCTTTCGAGCCTATACAGCTTGGAGTAAGACAACATGCATAAAGAGGATGATGTGGTCAAAATACTCATTTGCCTAATAATTCTGCACTCCCTGTACACCCAAAAATGAGTGAATTTCACCCGAAAATGTTAATGACAAGTGGTAGGCAATTAAGAGTGCCGTGTTTGTGTGAGGGGAGGCGGGGCTTTAATTATTTAAACCTGGCTCCCCTGCCCCCACTTGTAAGTTTGAATGCTTTCGAATCGGCTCATGGGTTAGCTGTCCTTCCAGAGAGGTCGCGTGTCTCGTTGTTAGTTCGTGTAGTCGGCGGCGTCGGGCTCATCGCTGCGGAGAATAGGTAGGCCGGGTGGCTGCACACCCGTCTCGTTATTTATGTCATGTCATGCTGCCGGGCGTGCCCGCCGGTCCCCAGCCGCACCTGTGACTGCCCGCACTTCCGATCCGCTCCAGGCACCCCGCTCCTACATGCAGCATCCCCCAGGCTAAACTGTACAACAGCCTCCTCACCTGTGGCTCCGTTGCGGCGAGTCACACTCCCGCTCTCATACCGTCGCACGCAGCGCAGCGGTCACGCCGGCCATCGGCTCCACAGTGCGGCTCACTGCCCTTTCGGCGCTCTAGCAGGTCCTGGTCTGAGAGAGGGCGACACCTACAGGCCATGCTGGTACTGCAGTCCAGGTACTGGGCTCCTTGCTCAGCACCAGTGGCTAGGCACTAAGGCAGGCGTCAGTTGGAAAAAAAAAATATATATATTTTTTTAAGTATTAAATAAAAGAGGGTTCAAGGAAGGGGGATGGCCACTACGCCTTGCGCAAGCAGCCTGGCCGCCCATAGCACATACGGTACGTCGGGAGTCAGTGGGTCGGTTTCGGGCGCAGCCGCGACAAGCCGGTGGTTAGCTAGGGAGCGGTTGCGTGGGTGAAGGGTCACTCAGCCGGGGTTCGCTCACTCACATGTCTGTCCTTGTTTATTCAGGTCCACAGTTGGTTGGCTACTTTGCGATACTGTGGGGTTTGTGGCTGTTATGGCCGCCAGGTGAGTCAGGTGTGGTGCGCATGCGTGGGCCACCCCCCTTTTTACTCCTGCGTGGGCTTGGGGGACTGGGTATGGTGGCCTATCAATGCTCAGGCCACTGGCGCATGTCTTGCAGGGTGGCACCTACAGTCGTGGCCTTTGGTGGGAAGTTGAAATAATAAAAATAAAAAAAATAAATAAAAAAAATATATATATAAAAAAAATATATATATAGATATAAATTTTGTTTTGCCAGGTCTGTCACGACTACAGACTCGTTATAAAGCCCTGCCACGACTGCAGGCATTTAGTCTGTCACGACTACAGACTCGTTATAAAGCCCTGCCACGACTGCAGGCATCAGTCTGTCACGACTACAGACTCGTTATAAAGTCCTGCCACGACTGCAGGCATCAGTCTGTCACGACTACAGACCCGCTCTAAAGCCCTGCCACGACTGCAGGCATCAGTCTGTCACGACTACAGACCCATTATAAAGCCCTGCCACGACTGCAGGCACAAATCTGTCACGACTACAGACTCATTATATAGGCCTGCCACGACTGCAGGCATTAGTCTCATGTCAACAGACTCGTGAGGTAATACTACCACATCTACAGGCGATGGTCCGTTACCACTACTCTCGATGTAGGGTCCCCTCACGACTACAGGGGCTAGTCTGTCACATCCACAGACTCGGTCGCACTCCCGTTGACTACAGGCACTGGGTGGGCATCTACGGGTAGTTGCGCCACGACTACGCACGCGGGTCAGCCACGGCCTGGGAGGTCAGCCTTCACGGTCACAGGTAGGTCCGGTCAGGCTTCAGTCTCCCAGAGGGTTCCAGTCACAATAAACAGCTCCTAGTTGAGGGGGGGGGCACTCCCGCACCGGCGCACAATGCCAAGGAGCTATGCGGCTCCTCACGCGGCACACGGTTCAACCAGCGGGGGCCGGGGCCCACGGTAAAGGAAGGGCTCCCTCTGATCCGGTGCACATTGCCAGGGAGTGGCGCTGCTCCCCACGCGGTACGAGTGTCCAGCCAGCGGTGGGTCGGCCCTAGCTGAGGAGGGAGGCTCCCCCGCACTGGTGCATTCTGCCAGGGAGCAGCGTGAGCTCCCCACGTGGCTGGGGGTAAAGGCTCCTCATCTTCAATAAAGTCTGGCACGGGCCGCCGTGCCGTTAGGTAGGCAGGGATCAGGGGAAGGAGTACTAGGCTCGGTCAGGGGGAGCAGATCATAGGCGGTGGCTGGCTTCCTGCTGCCGGCCGTACATAAGGTTCCAAGGGGGTTATTTAGGCACAGGATGTTAGTTAGTCCGTGCAGGTGATCTGCGTTATACCATGCTCTTCATGCTCGTACTCAGAGCTGTGCCCATACGGGAGCTGCTTAAGTGGTTTATAGTTAAAAAAATAATAATAATTTGGAGTCTCTCACGCATGGCTTCTCTGTTTTAGGTTACACATATGACTCCTTCATTAGAGTCTCTCACGCATGGCTTCTCCGTTTTAGATTTACACATATGTCTCCGCCATTAGAGTCTCTCACGCATGGCTTCCCCGTTTTAGGTTACACATATGACTCCGCCATTAGAGTCTCTCACGCATGGCTTCCCCGTGTGAGTTTTACACATACGACTCCGCCATTAGAGTCTCTCACGCATGGCTTCTCCGTTTTAGGTTTACACATATGACTCCGCCATTAGAATCTTTCACGCATGGCTTCTCCGTTTAGGTTACACATATGACTCCGCCATTAGAGTCTCTCACGCATGGCTTCTCCGTTTTAGATTACACATATGACTCCGCCATTAGAGTCTCTCACGCATGGCTTCTCCGTTTTAGGTTACACATATGAATCCGACATTAGAGTCTCTCACGCATGGCTTCTGCGCTTTAGGTTACACATATGACTCCTTCATTAGAGTCTCTCACGCATGGCTTCTCCGTTTTAGATTACACATATGACTCCGCCATTAGAGTCTCTCACGCATGGCTTCTCCGTTTTAGGTTACACATATGACTCCGCCATTAGAGTCTCTCACGCATGGCTTCTCCGTTTTAGATTACACATATGACTCCGCCATTAGAGTCTCTCACGCATGGCTTCTCCGTTTTAGGTTTACACATATGTATCCGCCATTAGAGTCTCTCACGCATGGCTTCCCCATGTGAGTTTTACACATACGACTCCGCCATTAGAGTCTCTCACGCACGGCTTCTCCGTTTTAGGTTTGCACATATGACTCCGCCATTAGAATCTCTCACGCATGGCTTCTCCGTTTTAGGTTACACATATGACTCCGCCATTAGAGTCTCTCACGCATGGCTTCTCCGTTTTAGGTTACACAGATGACTCCGCCATTTGAGTCTCACGCATGGCTTCTCCGTTTTAGTTTTACATGTATGACTCCGCCATTAGTCTCTCACGCATGGCTCCGCCATTAGTCTCTCGCGCATGGCTTCTCCGCTTTAGGTTTACACACATGACTCCGCCATTAGAGTCTCTCACGCATGGAGGAAAAAAAAAAAGATTCCTCACCAGGCCCAGCTGCGCTGGGACTAGTCTCTCATCTCACCATAGCTGAGAGACTGATGGCCAATTCCTTGACCAGTAATACTCTGAGGGTTTACAAGACAGCTTGGCGCCAGGGGCCTATCACTCACCTATTGGGCTTTGTCAGGGTTTTTCCACTCTCAATTAAACCTGTCCTATAGCATTGTTAACTATACATGGCAGGTATTCAGCACCATTGGTACATGCTACATCCCGACCTACCGTCACTCTTCTCCGCCCACCCGATCAAAGCGGCGTTGAAGGGTTTGCGCAAGATGTCTGTTGTGAAACGACATGTGCGTCAGCCATTTACCGGTAGCTTGTTCAGGCCATGACAGACAAACTGCAGGGTAAACCGTTCGGGCCGCAGGTTAGCGCTCTGGTAGAAACAGCCTTGTACCTGGCCTTCCATGGATTCCTCAGGTCAGGCGAGCTCATGGGCACCAATACGCTATGTCCTCACCTTGGCCTCGTCCAAGATGTCAAGGCCGGGGGAATCAGTGGCGGTCAGATACTTTCCCACGGACAGCAGATGGTGTCCGGTGCAGGCCTTGGAGGCTTGGCTTTGTAGTATTTAGTCTAAGCGGCATGTTCTCCCGTACTCAAACTAGGCAATGCCCGGCTAAACCACCACGGCCTTTCTTACGTACATTCAGGTTTAGTTGACAGGTTCAGGGGTCGGTCCTCTCTCTGATCACAGGACATTCCTTCCGCATGGGCGCGGCAGCTGCCGCGTCCATGCATAAGGTGCCAGTACATGTCATCAAACGGTTGGGTCGTAGCAGTTCCGCGTGTTCCATGCGTTATATCCCGGATCCTTATACGAAATATCACTGGCTTTCGAGTTTGGTTTTGTAGTTTCTGTTATCAAGTTTTTTCAAACTCCTATGCATGGTTCTTTTGGCCCCTTTAGGCTACCCTTCGATAAGCAGTTCCGGCATAACTCTGCTGCTTCTAGGTAGGGGGGAGGGGGGAGTATAGGCTTAGGTAGGGGACCCTCTCATTATGAGCCGATCCGAGAACAAGTGGTAGGCAATTAAGAGTGCCGTGTTTGTGTGAGGGGAGGCGGGGCTTTAATTATTTAAACCTGGCTCCCCTGCACCCACTTGTCGGTTCGAATGCTTTCGACCCACCCAGAAGCCCTCCCTTCTTCTCAGGACTCATCATTGGTGTGGCCCCCTTTAGGCTACCCTTCGATAAGCAGTTCCGGCATAACTCTGCTGCTTCTAGGTGGGGGGGGGGGGGGAATAGGCTTAGGTAGGGGACCCTCTCATTATGAGCCGATCCGAGCACAATTTTTTTTTTAAACGGCCTACTAGGTATAGAAGTGGTACTATACACCCAAAAATTGGTGAATTTCACCCGAAAATCTTAATGACAAAGTAGTGAAATTATATAAAATAAAATAGGTACAAATAAAAAAAAAATATTTGATTTATGAGGTGGAGTTCCATATGGAGTAGGAGTTTGAGGAGGCGGTGGACATAGCGGTGTAGGTGGAAGCGGCGGTGGAGGAGGACGAGGTAGCCAAAACAGGTTTTTGGTTTTAATTAAAAAAAATTTAAATTAGGGTACACTCTAAAAGAGTGTGAAATATCCAAAATACAAGAATGAGCAATTGCGCTGCAGTATAACAATGGCTGGTTAGTGCCGGTATACATGTCTATTCTGCACAAGGTATGGACAAGTCCTGAGGGATCCATGCCTAGTTCATTTTAATGAACATGAGCTTGTCCACATTGGCTGTGGACAGGCGACTGCGCCTGTCTGTGATGACACCCCCTGCAGTGCTAAACACACGTTCAGATAATACACTGGCTGCAGGGCAGGCCAGCACCTTCAAGGCGTAAAGGGCAAGCTCAGAACATGTGCCCAATTTGGAGACCCAGAAGTTGAAGGGGAAGACGTGTAGGCGTGTGCACACATACTGCTCCACTATGTTGGTGAAATGCTGCCTCCTGCTAAGACGTTCTATATCAGCTGGTGGTGCTGGTTGTTGTGGCGCGCTGACAAAGCTTTTCCACATTTCGGCCATGCTAACCCTGCCTTCTGAGGTGCTGGCGGTGCCCCAGCTGCGTTGGCGACCTCTTCCTCGTCCTCTGCCTTCGCCTTGTGCTTCCACTGTGCCCCCGCTGTCAGGTGGGAATGCCACCAGCAGGGCATCTACCAGCGTGCGCTTGTACTCGCGCATCTTACGATCACGCTCCAGTGAGGGAATTAAGGACGTACGTTGTCCTTGTAATGGGAATCCAGCAGTGTGGCCACCCAGTAATCAGCACAAGTTAGAATGTGGGCAACTCGGCGGTCGTTGCGGAGACACTGCAGCATGTAATCGCTCATGGGTGCCAGGCTGCCCAGAGGCAACGAAAAGCTGTCCTCTGTGGGAGGTGTATCGTCTGTGTCCTCTGTATCCCCCATCCACTCACCAGTGATGGTTATGAGCTGGTCTGGGTGCCACCCTGCTGTGAACATGGTTCCTCCTCCTCCATCTCCTCATCCTCCACCTCCAGAACTGTGCCCTGGCTGGACAATTGTGTACCTTGGGTTTGTGGGTGCAGGAACCCACCCTCGGAGCCACTTGGGAATGACTGGCTGGAAACCCTACGAAATGATCCCTCTTCCTCCTCCTCCTCCTGTGCCACATCCTCTTCCATCTCCTCCAGGAGCATTTTTTCAAGGAGGCATAGAAGTGGGATAGTAACGCTGAGAATGGCGTTATCGGCACTGGCCATGTTGGTGGAGTACTCAAAACAGCGCAACAGGGAACACAGGTCTCGCATGGAGGCCCAGTCATTGGTGTTGAAGTGGTGCTGTTCCGCTGAGCGACTTACCCGTGCGTGCTGCAGCTGAAACTCCACTATCGCCTGCTGCTGCTCGCACAGTCTGGCCAGCATGTGCAAGGTGGAGTTCCACCTTGTGGGCACGTCGCATATGAGGCGGTGAGCGGGAAGGTATAGTTACGCTGCAGCTCTGACAGGCGAGCAGCAGCAGGGTGAGAACGCCAAAAGCGAGCACAGACGGCCCGCACTTTATGCAGCAGCTCTGACATGTCTGGGTAATTTTTAAGGAATCTCTGCACCACCAAATTCAGCACATGCTCCAGGTAAGGGATGTGCGTCAAACCGGCTAGTCCCAGAGCTGCTACGAGATTTGGCCCATTATCGCACACCACCAGGCCGGGCTTGAGGCTCACTGGCACAAACCACTCATCGGTCTGTTGTTCAAGGCCCGTCAACAGCTCCTGCGCGGTGTGGGGTTTGTCCCCCAAACAGATAATTTTTAAAACTGCCTGCTGTCGTTTACCCCTGGCTGTGCTGAAGTTGGTGGTGAAGGTGTTACGCTGACCGGAAGAGGAGCTGGTAGAGGATGAGGAAGCAGAGTAGGAGGAGGAAGCAACAGGAGGCAAACTGAAGCGCCCAGCAATCCTTGGTGGTGGAAGGACATGCGCCAAACTGCTATCCGACTAAGGTCCAGCCGCTACTGCATTTACCCAGTGTGCTGTTATGGAGATATAACGGCCCTGACCATGCTTATTGGTCCACGTATCCGTAGTCAGGTGCACCTTGCCACAGATGGCATTGCGCAGTGCACACCTGATTTTGTCCCCTACTTGGTTGTGCAGGGAAAGGATGGCTCGCCGTGAAAAGTAGTGGTGGCTGGGCACGACGTACTGTGGGACAGCCACCGCCATAAGGCCTTTAAAACTATCCGTCTCCACCAGACGGAATGACAGCATTTCAAAGTCCAGTAATTTAGAAATGCTGGCATTCAGGGCTAGGAATCGTGGGTGGCTAGGGGAGTACTTCCTCTTCTTCTCCAGCGTTTGGGAAATGAAGAGCTGAACGCTTCCTTGGGACATTGTGGAGATGCTTGGTGACCCAGGTGTTGGTGTTGCTGGCAGATTTGCGGGGTGGCAGGTGGCACTGTCACTCCAGAGGTGGATGAAGAAGCTGAGACTGCAGCAGAACAGGAAGCAGGAGGAGCCAGAGACCTTTCTTGGTTTTTGAGGTGTCTACTCCACTGCAGCTCATGCTTTGCACTTAAATGCCTGGTCATGCAGGTTGCACTCAGGTTGAGAACGTTTATGCCTTGCTTCAGGCTCTGATTGCACAGCGTACAAACCACTCGTGTCTTGTCGTCAGCAAATTGTCTGAAGAACTGCCACGCCAGGGAACTCCTTGGAGCTGGCTTTGGTCTGCTTGGTCCTTTGCTGCGGTGGGCAGTAGCAGGCGTACTGTTTAGAGGATGGCCGCTCCGCTTTTGCACCCTGCTCCCTCTTCTGATGTGCTGGTGGCTCTGTGCGACCACCGCCTCTTCCTCCGAACTACATAGGTCACTCGCATGACCTTGATTTCATGTGGGGTCGAGGACTTCATCGTCCTTCACATCATTTTCCACCCAGTCTTCACCCCTGCCTTCCTTGTTGGTCTGCACTCTTTCGAAAGCCCCAGCAGTTGGCTGTCACAACCAGACAGCTGAGAAGCTCTGACAGGAGCCTTCCAGATCCTCCTCCTTGAGTTTCTTTGTTTTGGTTTCAGTTCCTCATCTCGTTAGTCTATCTCAGCTGTCATGCAGTTGGACTGATTGCTTCCCTTTAAGTTCCTCCCCATAATGCAGTAGTGTGCGGCTTATACAACTTCCTGGAGTGTGTGTGCATGCTGTTCCTATTTCCCAGTCCTCTGCAAGATAAGTGCTGTTCCTTTATTTGTGATTTTCTGTCTGCTGGATTTCAGAAGACCCTGACTCCCTCCGTGTCTAGTGTAGGGAGCCGGTGGTCGTGTCCCCTCACTATTGTAGGGTCTTCAGGTATTAGATAGCCGAGGTACGTGGATATGCGCCCATCCACCTTTGGGGTGTTCGCATAGGCTGAGCAGTCAGGGAGAGTGGCAGGTCTCATGCAGGGGTCTCCCTTTTGTTCCTTAGTTGTGGATCCAGTGAGTCTATCACGGTCGGCGTGACTATCACATACATGACACAGAGGGAGGGAACGAGGAAGGCCCTGCCCAAGTGAGAGGGAAGGTGGTGACCCCTGACTCACCTTGCGGCTGGCACCTGGCTGCCCTGACGTCCCTAGACGGGTTCCTCACCCGTACGCCGATCACGTGCCTAAAGCCCTGGCTTTCCCTGAGCTGAGCCCTAGATATTGAACAGGGCGGTGGGAACACTAGTCCGCACCACTAGCTCTAAGGGAAAACACCAAGGGGAGGACAGACAACACGGACTCAACATATAATCCCAGGTGGGCGACAACAGGAGACAACAATAAGCCCAACAGGGATCCGGAGGGTAGCACTCTGGAACGACAACCAGGATTCACAACTCCAGTGGGTCAGTATAGATGTCCAAGCAGGAAGCTCTATAACTGGCAACTAGAGAAGTGTGAGGGGAGAATATAAGGAGGTTGGGAGTGGCAGACAAGAAACAGCTGAGGAGGAGAAGCTACGGATCCCTGAGTGAGACAAAAAGGATAGCAAGGCAAACACAGAAAACAATCACTAAGAAACAACGTGATCTTTAGATATAGAGCGCGCAGCCACCCGCTGCGACTTCCTGACCCCGGGTATAACGGAGTCCGTTGTGGCTCTAGATACCCTCGTGACAGTACCCCCCCTTTCACGAGGGGCCTCCGGACACTCAGGACCAGGTCTCTCCGGATGAGAGGCATGGAAAGCCTGAATTAACCTGTTGGCGTTTACCTCTGACGCTGGAACCCACATTCTTTCCTCGGGACCGTAACCCCTCCAATGCACCAGATACTGAAGAGAGCGGCGGACCCGACGAGAATCAACAATTCTGGCTATTTGAAACTCCAGATTACCAGCCACAATAACAGGAGGAGGTGGCAGCGGCGATGGTTCTAGAGGTGGAACATACTTCTTGAGTAACGATTTATGGAAGACGTTATGGATCTTAAAAGTCTGAGGTAGCTCCAGGCGAAAAGCCACAGGGTTAATGACGGCTACTATTTTATAGGGACCAATGAACCTAGGGCCCAGTTTCCAAGAAGGAACCTTCAACTTAATATTCCTAGTAGACAACCACACATAGTCATTCACTCCTAGGTCCGGACCTGGCGACCGTTTCTTATCGGCCATGCATTTATATTTACCACTCATCTTTTTCAAGTTAACTTGCACCTTCTGCCATACCGATGAAAGAGATGAAGAAAACCTTTCCTCTTCGGGAACCCCAGAAGACCCCCCCTCTTTGAAAGTACAAAATTGGGGATGAAAACCGTATGCACCAAGGAATGGTGACTTGCCAGTGGACTCCTGATAATGATTATTTATGGCAAACTCAGCTAACGGTAAATATGATGACCACAACTCTTGGTTTTCAGACACAAAACACCTTAAATATGTTTCTAGGTTTTGGTTGGTACGCTCAGTCTGTCCATTCGACTGAGGATGGAAAGCTGAGGAAAAGGACAAGTGAACCCCCAAACGGGAACAAAAAGCTTTCCAAAACTTAGAAATAAACTGGGTTCCCCGATCCGAAACCACATCGGAAGGGACCCCGTGAAGCTTCACGATTTCACTGATAAACACCTGAGCAAGAGTTTTAGCATTAGGAAGTGCGGGTAGCGCAATAAAGTGTACCATTTTGCTAAACCTGTCTACTACTACCAAGATAACTGTTTTACCCGCCGACAACGGTAAGTCAGTGATGAAATCCATTGACAGATGAGTCCATGGCCTATTGGGGATGAAAAGTGGCAATAAAGACCCTGCTGGACGTGTATGAGAGACTTTCGCGCGTGCACAAGTAGAACAAGTAGACACGAAATCCATTACATCCTGACGCAACCTTGGCCACCAAAAACGACGAGATAATAGCTCCAAGGTTGCTTTACTACCCGGGTGTCCAGCAAGTGCCGAATTATGATGTTCTTTTAATAATTCAAGACGCAGGTTTAACGGTACAAACAATTTCTCTGAGGGGCAAGAGGCCGGGGCGTCCCCCTGGGCCTCTAACACCTTTCCCTCTAGAACAGAGTGTACAGCAGAGACAACCACTCCTCTTTGTAAAATAGGTACCGGATCAATAATATTACCCCCTCCAGGGAAACTACGAGATAATGCGTCTGCCTTGGTATTTTTTGCCCCAGGACGATAGGTGATTACAAAGTTAAATCTGGTAAAGAATAGCGACCACCTAGCTTGTCTAGGGGTGAGACGCTTAGCCGATTCTAGGTACAGAAGGTTTTTGTGATCCGTAATCACCGTGACGGGGTGGATTGCTCCCTCTAAGAAGTGACGCCACTCTTCAAGCGCCAGTTTAATCGCCAACAGTTCCCTATTTCCAATATCATAATTCTTCTCTGCAGAAGATAATTTTTTGGAAAAGAAGGCGCAAGGACGCCATTTGCCAGGAGACGGACCCTGAGACAATACAGCCCCCACTCCCACCTCTGACGCATCTACCTCGACAATAAAAGGCTGGGAGACATCAGGTTGAATTAGAACAGGTGCCGAGGTAAACCTCTCCTTTAGAGAGGAAAATGCATCTTTAGCGGCGTCAGACCATTTGGAAAAATCAGTCCCCTTCCTAGTCATGTCGGTAAGGGGTTTAACGATCACTGAATAATTTTTAATGAACTTTCTATAGAAATTAGCGAAACCCAAAAACCGTTGTAGGGCCTTAAGGTTCTCAGGAAGATCCCAATCTAAAATTGCCTGGACCTTCCCAGGATCCATGCGGAAACCAGAAGCAGATAATAGGTATCCCAGGAACTGTAATTCCTGAACGGTGAAGACACATTTTTCAATTTTCGCATATAATTTATTCGTCCGTAGGACCTGCAATACTTGCCTGACATGCACCTCATGTGTTTTCAGATCAGCCGAATAAATTAAGATATCATCTAGGTATATGACTACAAACCTGCCGATGAGATGACTAAAAATATCATTAACGAAATGTTGGAAGACAGCAGGGGCATTGGTCAGACCGAAAGGCATAACTAGATTTTCATAATGCCCCTCAGGGGTGTTAAAAGCTGTCTTCCACTCATCCCCTTCCTTGATACGAATCAGATTGTAGGCCCCCCTAAGATCAAGTTTAGAGAACCACTTAGCACCCGCAATCTGATTAAAAAGGTCAGGAATGAGAGGGAGAGGGTATGGGTCACGGATGGTTATCTGGTTTAACTCACGGAAATCTAGGCAAGGACGCAGGCCCCCATCTTTCTTTTTAACAAAGAAAAACCCTGCAGCCACGGGTGAAGAAGAGGGTCTGATGTGTCCCTTAGCCAGACTCTCGGAGATATAATCTTTTATGGCTTGTCTCTCGGGACCCGAAAGATTATACAACCTGGACTTGGGTAATTTTGCCCCGGGAATCAGGTTAACCGGGCAATCATAAGGACGATGAGGTGGTAGCTTCTGACAACCCTTTTCAGAAAAAACGTCCTCAAAGTCCGAAATAAATGTAGGTAGGGGAGCTATGGAGGCGATTAAGCAATTGTTATTTAAGCAATTCTCTCTGCAATGCTCACTCCACTCCAATATCTCCCTGGCCTGCCAATCCACCACTGGATTGTGCGCTACCAACCAGGGAAGACCCAATACCACCGGAGAGGGAAGGCCCTCCAGAACGTAACATGAAAGACACTCATTATGGTGGTCCCCTACCCGAAGGTGTAAATTATGAACAATGTGGGTGAGGTTTCTCTGAGACAGAGGAGCAGAATCTATAGCGAATACGGGAATAGGTCTCTGCAGCGTACAGAGAGACAAACCCATAGTGCGGGCAAAATGGGCATCAATCAAGTTTACCCCTGCTCCACTGTCTAGAAAAAAAGAAATAGACTCCGTCTAGAGTTGAGCGAACACCTGGATGTTCGGGTTCGACGAGTTCGGCCGAACTTTCGAAAAATGTTCGGGTTCGGGATCCGAACTCGACCCGAACTTCATCCCGAACCCGAACCCCATAGAAGTCAATGGGGACCCGAACTTTTGGGCACTAAAAAGGCTGTAAAACACACCCGGAAAGGGCTAGAGGGCTGCAAAAGGCAGCAAAATGTAGTTAAATCCCCTACAAACAAATGTAGATAGGGAAATGATGAGTTAACATAAAATAAATAAAAATTAAACAATATTAATTGGAGTGAGGTCCCATAGCACAGAATCAGGCTTCAAGTCACCCACCAATGGAGAAGGTCACTTACTATTATTTTGACCACAGCACCCAGACAAAGGAGAGAGGTCCCACAGCAGAGAACCAGGCATCATATCACCCACCACAGGAGTAGGCCACCATTTAGTTACTTTGACCCCTACACCCAGACGGAGGAGAGAGGTTACACAGCAGAGAATCAGGCATTTAGATCACCCACCACAGGAGTAGGCCACCATTGAATCAGACCCCGGCAACCATGTCAGATGGCACAAGCATAAGCTTTATATCAATCAGCACAGGAGAAGGCGACTTTGACAGACTTTGACCCCTACACCCGGACGGAGGAGAGAGGTTTCAAAGCAGAGAATCAGGCATTTAGATCACCCACCACAGGAGTAGGCCCCAATTTAATGGGACCCCCGGCAACCATGTCAGATGGCACAACCATCAGCTTCATATCAATCAGCACAGGAGAAGGCGACTTTGAAAGACTTTGACCCCTACACCCAGACGGAGGAGAGAGGTTTCACAGCAGAGAATCAGGCATTTAGATCACCCACCACAGGAGTAGGCCCCCATTGAATCAGACCCTGGCAACCATGTCAGATGGCACAACCATCAGCTTTATATCAATCAGCACAGGAGAAGGCGACTTTGAAAGACTTTGACCCCTACACCCAGATGGAGGAGAGAGGTTTCACAGCAGAGAATCAGGCATCATATGAACCACCACAGGAGAAGCCACCATTTAGTTACTTTGACCCCTGCACCCAGGAAGAGGAGAGAGGCACCACAGCACATATTCTGGCATCATATCAGCCACCACAGGAGAAGCCACCATTGAGTTACTTTGACCCCCGCACCCAGGAAGAGGAGAGAGGCACCACAGCACATATTCTGGCATCATATCAGCCACCACAGGAGAAGCCACCATTGAGTTACTTTGACCCCCGCACCCAGGAAGAGGAGAGAGGCACCACAGCACATATTCTGGCATCATATCAGCCACCACAGGAGAAGCCACCATTTAGTTACTTTGACCCCTTCACCCAAACAGAGGAGAGAGGTTCCACATCAGAGAATCAGGCATCATATCAACCACCACAGGAGTAGGCCACAATTTAGTTTATTTGACCCCTGCACCCAGGAAGAGGAGAGAGGCCCCACAGCACATATTCTGGCATCATATCACACACCACAGGAGAAGGCCTCTTTCAGTGATTTAGGCCTTTGGACCCAGACAGAGGAGAGAGGTCAGAGATTAGCTTCATATCCCCCAGCACAGCAGAAGACCGCTTTATTTGACTTAGGCCTCAGCACCCAGACAGAAGACAGAGGTAGCATGGCAGAGGTTATGGCTTCATGTCACCCGTTAGTTTAACCGGCCACTTTCATCTGGTTAGGCCCCGGCGCCCAGACAGAGAAGAGTTTCATTCAACTGTGGGTTTCATAAAATTTGTATCAAATAAAGAAGTGGCCCGTAGCACAACAAGACATGTTTTAGGCAGTTAATAAGGACTACTCTGCACAAGGGAGGGACAGGTCCTGTGGGATCCATGCCTGGTTCATCTTTATGAAGGTCAGCTTGTCCACGTTGGCTGTGGACAGGCGGCTGCGCTTGTCAGTAATGACGCCCCCTGCCGTGCTGAATACGCGTTCAGATAAAACGCTGGCCGCCGGGCAGGAAAGCACCTCCAAGGCATAACATGCTAACTCTGGCCACGTGGACAATTTCGAAACCCAGTAGTTGAATGGGGCCGAACCATCCGTCAGGATGTGGAGGGGTGTGCAGACATACTGTTCAACCATGTTAGTGAAATGCTGCCTCCTGCTAACACGTTCCGTATCAGGTGTCGGTGCAGATAGCTGTGGCGTGGAGACAAAACTTTTCCACATTTCTGCCATGCTAACCCTGCCCTCAGATGAGCTGGCCGTGACACAGCTGCGTTGGCGACCTCTTGCCACTCCTCTGCCTTCACCTTCCACCTGTTCCCCTGTGACATGTGGGAATGCTCTCAAGAGCGCCTCTATCAGCGTGCGCTTGTACTCGCGCATCTTACGGTCGCGCTCCAGTTCAGGAATTAAAGTGGGCACATTGTCTTTATACCGGGGATCCAGCAGGGTGGCCACCCAGTAGTCTGCACACGTTAAAACGTGGGCAACTCTGCTGTCGTTGCGCAGGCATTGGAGCATATATTCGCTCATGTGGGCCAGGCTACCCATGGGTAAGGACAAGCTGTCCTCTGTGGGAGGCGTATCGTCATCGTCCACCGTATCCCCCCAGCCACGCACCAGTGATGGGCCTGGGCTGCCACCCCGCTGTGAACTTGCGTCATCCTCGTCCCCCTCCACCTCCTCCTCCTCATCCTCCTCGTCCTCCAGTACAGTGCCTTGGCTGGCGACTTGTGAACCTGTCCTCTGCTGCTTAAACAAACCTCCCTCTGAGCCACTTCGAACAGACTGGCCCGAAAGTGTTAGAAACGAGCCCTCATCCTCCTCCTCCTCCTCCACCTGGGCCACCTCCTCTAACATCATCGCCCTAAGTGTTTTCTCAAGGAGACATAGAAGTGGTATTGTAACGCTGATAACAGTGTCATCGCCACTGGCCATGTTGGTGGAGTACTCGAAACAGCGCAGCAGGGCACACAGGTCTCGCATGGAGGCCCAATCATTGGTGGTGAAGTGGTGCTGTTCGGCAGTACGACTGACGCGAGCGTGCTGCAGCTGAAACTCCACTATGGCCTGCTGCTGCTCGCACAGTCTCTCCAGCATGTGCAAGGTGGAGTTCCACCGGGTGGGCACGTCGCATATGAGGCGGTGAGCGGGAAGGCCGAAGTTCCGCTGTAGCGCAGACAGGCGAGCAGCGGCAGGATGTGAACGGCGGAAGCGCGCACAGACGGCCCGCACTTTATGCAGCAGCTCTGACATGTTGGGGTAGTGGTGAATGAACCTCTGCACCACCAAGTTCAGCACATGCGCCAGGCAAGGGATGTGCGTCAAACCGGCTAGTCCCAGAGCTGCCACGAGATTTCGCCCATTATCGCATACCACCAGGCCTGGCTTGAGGCCCACCGGCAGAAACCACTCGTCGGTCTGTTGTTCAATACCCCGCCACAACTCCTTTGCGCTGTGGGGCCTGTCCCCCAAACATATGAGTTTCAGAATGGCCTGCTGACGTTTACCCCGGGCTGTGCTGAAGTTGGTGGTGAAGGTGTGTGGCTGACCGGATGAGCTGGTGGAAGCAGTGGAGGAGGAAGCCGAGTAGGAGGAGGAGGCTACAGGAGGCAGAGAATGATGCCCTGCGATCCTAGGGGGCGGAAGGACGTGCGCCAAGGAACTGTCCGCCGGGGGCCCAGCCGCCACTACATTCATCCAGTGTGCAGTTAGTGAGATATAGCGTCCCTGGCCGTGCTTACTGGTCCACGTATCTGTGGTTAGGTGGACCTTGCCACAAATGGCGTTGCGCAGTGCACACTTGATTTTATCGGACACTTGCATGTGCAGGGAAGGCACGGCTGTCTTGGAGAAGTAGTGGCGGCTGGGAACCACATACTGCGGGACAGCCATGGCCATCAGCTGTTTGAAGCTGTCTGTGTCCACCAGCCGGAATGACAGCATTTCAAAGGCCAGCAGTTTAGAAATGCTGGCGTTCAGGCCAAGGGCTCGAGGGTGACTCGGGGGGAATTTGCGCTTCCTCTCTAAGGTTTGAGATATTGAGAGCTGAACGCTGCTGTGTGATATAGTGGAGACGCTAGTTGACGGTGGCGGTGGTGGTGGTGTCGGTGGCACATCCTCTGTTTGCTGCTCGGCAGGTGGCAACATTCCTCTCGAGGCGGAAGCCGAGGCAGCAGCGGTAGAGGGAGCAGGGGGAGCCTCAGCGAGTGCCTGGTTTTTAAGGTGTGTACCCCACTGCAGTTCATGCTTTGCATGTAGATGCCTGGTCATGCAGGTTGTGCTGAGGTTCAGAACGTTAATGCCTCGCCTCAGGCTCTGATGGCAGAGCGTGCAAGTCACTCGGGTCTTGTCGGTAGGACATTGTTTAAAGAAGTGCCATGCCAGGGAACTCTTTGAAGCTGCCTTTGTGGGGCTGGGTCCCTGTTGGCGATGTCCAGTAGCAGGCGAACTCTGGGGGCGGCGGCTCGTCTGCTTTGGCCCCCTGCTCCCTCTTTGGCTTCGCTGTTGTCTCGGTCTCACCACTACCTCTTCCTCTGAACTGTGAAAGTCATCGCCACGACCTTCAGTCCATGTGGGGTCTAAGACCTCATCGTCCTCTGCATCGTCTTCCACCCAGTCTCCCTCCCTGACCTCCTCCTGTTCAGTCTGCACACTGCAAAAAGACGCGGCAGTGGGCACCTGTGTTTCGTCATCATCAGAGAGTCGGTGACTCTGCTGTGGTGGTATTCCCATGTCCTCTTCATCTGGAGACATAAGTGGTTGTGCGTCAGTGCATGGTATGTCTTCCTCCACTGGGGAAGGGCTAGGTGGACGCCCCTGGGAAACAGTGGAAGCAGAGTCTTCAAACAGAAGAAGAGACTGCTGCATAACTTGTGGCTCAGACCGTTTCCCTGATATGCTTGGGGGTGATGTGACAGACTGATGGGCTTGGTTTTCAGGTGCCACCTGTGCGCTTTCCGCAGAAGACTGGGTGGAAGACCATGTGGTGAACGTGCTGGAAGCACTGTCGGCCACCCAATCGATTAATGCCTGTACCTGCTCAGGCCTTACCATCCTAAGAGCGGCATTGGGCCCCACGAGATATTGCGGTACATTCTGCCGGCTAGTTGAGGGAGTTCGTTCCCTACTGTGTGCGCCTGGGGCCGAACGGCCACGTCCTCTACCAGCAACAGAGGCTCCACGGACACCACCACGACCGCGTCCTCGTCCCTTAATAGTATTTTTCTTCATTGTTGCGATTCAACTCGCACCACAATGAAATATATTATTTTTTATAAGCAAAATCCCCTCACTGGAATACTTTCAGTCTTTTGACTGTATGGATTACAGATGGAATGACTGTTATATGTGAGTACCGCTTTCTTTGACAGATTCTAGTATGGGTACATATATGTTTTCCCAACCCCAGCACATTAGTTTGCTAATTCCAGATGTATGAAACGCAGGCCTAACTGTATCTAGTATATTGAACGCCAGATAAACTAACTTGGCCTTTTTTAAATAAAAAAAAAATTCCCTCACTGGAATACTTTCAGTCTTTTGACTGTATGGATTACAGATGGAATGACTGTTATATGTGAGTACCGCTTTCTTTGACAGATTCTAGTATGGGTACATATATGTTTTCCCAACCCCAGCACATTAGTTTGCTAATTCCAGATGTATGAAACGCAGGCCTAACTGTATCTAGTATATTGAACGCCAGATAAACTAACTTGGCCTTTTTTAAATAAAAAAAAAATTCCCTCACTGGAATACTTTCAGTCTTTTGACTGTATGGATTACAGATGGAATGACTGTTATATGTGAGTACCGCTTTCTTTGACAGATTCTAGTATGGGTACATATATGTTTTCCCAACCCCAGCACATTAGTTTGCTAATTCCAGATGTATGAAACGCAGGCCTAACTGTATCTAGTATATTGAACGCCAGATAAACTAACTTGGCCTTTTTTAAATAAAAAAAATTCCCTCACTGGAATACTTTCAGTCTTTTGACTGTATGGATTACAGATGGAATGACTGTTATATGTGAGTACCGCTTTCTTTGACAGATTCTAGTATGGGTACATATATGTTTTCCCAACCCCAGCACATTAGTTTGCTAATTCCAGATGTATGAAACGCAGGCCTAACTGTATCTAGTATATTGAACGCCAGATAAACTAACTTGGCCTTTTTTAAATAAAAAAAAAATTCCCTCACTGGAATACTTTCAGTCTTTTGACTGTATGGATTACAGATGGAATGACTGTTATATGTGAGTACCGCTTTCTTTGACAGATTCTAGTATGGGTACATATATGTTTTCCCAACCCCAGCACATTAGTTTGCTAATTCCAGATGTATGAAACGCAGGCCTAACTGTATCTAGTATATTGAACGCCAGATAAACTAACTTGGCCTTTTTTAAATAAAAAAAAAATTCCCTCACTGGAATACTTTCAGTCTTTTGACTGTATGGATTACAGATGGAATGACTGTTATATGTGAGTACCGCTTTCTTTGACAGATTCTAGTATGGGTACATATATGTTTTCCCAACCCCAGCACATTAGTTTGCTAATTCCAGATGTATGAAACGCAGGCCTAACTGTATCTAGTATATTGAACGCCAGATAAACTAACTTGGCCTTTTTTAAATAAAAAAAATTCCCTCACTGGAATACTTTCAGTCTTTTGACTGTATGGATTACAGATGGAATGACTGTTATATGTGAGTACCGCTTTCTTTGACAGATTCTAGTATGGGTACATATATGTTTTCCCAACCCCAGCACATTAGTTTGCTAATTCCAGATGTATGAAACGCAGGCCTAACTGTATCTAGTATATTGAACGCCAGATAAACTAACTTGGCCTTTTTTAAATAAAAAAAATTCCCTCACTGGAATACTTTCAGTCTTTTGACTGTATGGATTACAGATGGAATGACTGTTATATGTGAGTACCGCTTTCTTTGACAGATTCTAGTATGGGTACATATATGTTTTCCCAACCCCAGCACATTAGTTTGCTAATTCCAGATGTATGAAACGCAGGCCTAACTGTATCTAGTATATTGAACGCCAGATAAACTAACTTGGCCTTTTTTAAATAAAAAAAATTCCCTCACTGGAATACTTTCAGTCTTTTGACTGTATGGATTACAGATGGAATGACTGTTATATGTGAGTACCGCTTTCTTTGACAGATTCTAGTATGGGTACATATATGTTTTCCCAACCCCAGCACATTAGTTTGCTAATTCCAGATGTATGAAACGCAGGCCTAACTGTATCTAGTATATTGAACGCCAGATAAACTAACTTGGCCTTTTTTAAATAAAAAAAATTCCCTCACTGGAATACTTTCAGTCTTTTGACTGTATGGATTACAGATGGAATGACTGTTATATGTGAGTACCGCTTTCTTTGACAGATTCTAGTATGGGTACATATATGTTTTCCCAACCCCAGCACATTAGTTTGCTAATTCCAGATGTATGAAACGCAGGCCTAACTGTATCTAGTATATTGAACGCCAGATAAACTAACTTGGCCTTTTTTAAATAAAAATAAAATTCCCTCACTGGAATACTTTATGGCTTTTCACTGTATGGATTACAGGTGGACTGGTATTAGTAGGGGTGACACAAGCACACCCAAGTCCCTGATGTAGGATTTCTATGGCACAGACCACTATTACAAGTGATTAATGGACGTTGGGAGAGATTGTGCTGCAGCACTAGTCCCAAGATGGCCGCCGCCTATCAGCCCAGTAACATGTGCCACAAAATGGTCTGCACAACCTGTAAAAAAAATAGCCTTGGACTGTGCTGCTAAATCGCTATTGGTCTGAATCCCAGGTGTAGATGTCTGACTTGTTTGAAGCTTTGGAATGCACACTGTGGCAGCTTCTGCTGCAGCACTACAAGTCGCAAAATGGCGGCCGGCGGTCAGCCCAGGTACATGTGGATGGAAAAATCACTCTGGCCACTCTAAAAATAGCCAATCCCTATCAAAAAAGCAGCTCAGCTGCAGTTGTTCAGATGAATCACAGGTGGAGGAGAGAAATTTGCTTCCAGTTATTCAATTATCCCTGCCTATTCTCGCCCTAGCATCAGCTGCGTCTATCCCTGTTCTATTCACATCGGGAGTGAGCACGTCCCGACGTGCGCACAAGCTTATAAAGAGGCTGAGTCACATGCTGCACTTGGCCAATCACAGCCTTGCCAATAGTAGGCATGGCTGCGATGGCATCTTAGGGCAAGTAGTATGATGCATGTTGATTGGCTGCTTTGCAGCCTTTCAAAATGCGCCAAAATACATGCCGAACGACGAACCCGAACCCGAACTTTTACGAAAAAGTTCGGGTTCGGGTCCGTGTCACGAACACCCCAAAATTCGGTACGGACCCGAACTATGCTCGAACTGTTTGCTCAACACTAACTCCGTCTTAACACCAAAAACAATGACCGCTGGTAACACAAATTGAGATGTTCGTATGGAGGAAACGTATACCCCCCGGCTGACATCCTCCGCACAGCCCGGGGTTAGTAGTTTTCCGACGGTCTTTTGTTTTTGAGAAAGGAGGGACAGACATTAATGAAATGACCCTTCCCCCCACAGAAAAAACAAGCCCCCCCCCTACGGCGAACCTCGGGAGGACGGACCTGACGAGAAGTTCCGCCTAGCTGCATAGGCTCATCTAAGTCAGTACAGGCTGACTGTTGCTTGGGAGAGGTAACCAATTGCTCAGGAATTTTCGATCTCTCCCTAAGACGTCTATCTATTCTGATAGAGAGGGACATAACAGCATCAAGGGAAAGGGGGGTCTCATACAGCGCCAGTGCATCCTTAACCCTTTCAGATAACCCAGAGCAGAACTGACTCCTGAGAGCCGGGTCGTTCCACTGAGTATCCGTAGCCCACCTACGGAACTCTGAGCAATATTCCTCTGCTGACCGATCTCTCTGTAGGAGTCTCCGTAACTTCGACTCAGCCAGGGCGACTCGGTCAGGGTCATCATATATGAGACCCAAAGCCCCAAAAAATCCCTCCACTGACCGAAGAGCCTGAGAACCAGGGGGTAACGAGAACGCCCAGGATTGCGGATCCCCCTGAAGCAGGGAAATGACAATCCCTACCCGCTGTTCTTCATTACCTGAGGAGTAAGGGCGCAACTTAAAATATAATTTGCAGACCTCACGGAACGTCGCAAATTTGTCCCTTCCCCCAGAAAATCTGTCAGGAAGAGCAACCTTGGCTTCTGTAACAACCTGGTTACCCATAGCAACCGCTGAGGGTGCGGTCTGCTGCATTAGCTGCTGTTGTTGGAGAACAGACGCCTTCAATCCTGCCACCTCCAAAGACAGGCCTTGAAGCTGTTCTGCCAAGGCATCAATAGGATCCATATTGGATTCTAAGTAGAGAAAAAAAAAAAAATTATATATTTTATTTTTATTTTTATTTTTTTCAAAAAGTAAGGGCCAGTTATAATATCACGGTCGGCGTGACTATCACATACGTGACACAGAGGGAGGGAACGAGGAAGGCCCTGCCCAAGTGAGAGGGAAGGTGGTGACCCCTGACTCACCTTGCGGCTGGCACCTGGCTGCCCTGACGTCCCTAGACGGGTTCCTCACCCGTACGCCGATCACGTGCCTAAAGCCCTGGCTTTCCCTGAGCTGAGCCCTAGATAGTGAACAGGGCGGTGGGAACACTAGTCCGCACCACTAGCTCTAAGGGAAAACACCAAGGGGAGGACAGACAACACGGACTCAACATATAATCCCAGGTGGGTGACAACAGGAGACAACAATAAGCCCAACAGGGATCCGGAGGGTAGCACTCTGGAACGACAACCAGGATTCACAACTCCAGTGGGTCAGTATAGATGTCCAGGCAGGAAGCTCTATAACTGGCAACTAGAGAAGTGTGAGGGGAGAATATAAGGAGGTTGGGAGTGGCAGACAAGAAACAGCTGAGGAGGAGAAGCTACGGATCCCTGAGTGAGACAAAAAGGATAGCAAGGCAAACACAGAAAACAATCACTAAGAAACAACGTGATCTTTAGATATAGAGCGCGCAGCCACCCGCTGCGACTTCCTGACCCCGGGTATAACGGAGTCCGACGTGGCTCTAGATACCCTCGTGACAGAGTCATTGAATATATTGCATTGTCTTGTTTCCTGTACACCATCCGTGACATTGGCACCTGTGTTTCATCTTTATCCGAGACGTGCTGCGATGGTCCTCCCATGTACTCATCTTGAAAGATAAGTGGTTGGGCATCGGAGCACTCAATCTCTTTCACTACTGGGGCAGGGCTAGGTGGATGGTCCTGGCAAATCCTGCTAACAGAGTCATCAAAAGGCAGAAGAGACTGCTGCATGACTTGGGGCTCAGACTGCTTGACTGATTTGCAAGGGGGTGAGGTGAAAGACTGATTGACATTGGCTGCAGGTGCCAACTGTGGTCTTTCAGCAGGAGACTGGGTGGGAGACAATGTGAAGGAACTGGATCCACTGTTAGCAACCCAATCTACTATCGCCTATACTTGTTCAGGCCTCACCATTCGTAGAGCAGCAATAGGCCCGACCAAATACCGCTGCAGGTTTTGTCGTCTACTCGCACCTGAGTAAGGGGTTTCATTTGTGCGTGTAGCTGGCACAGATCGACCACGTCCTCTCCCTGCAACAGGAGCTCCACCATCAGCACCACGACCTGGGCCATGTCCCTTATTTGACGCTCTCCTCATATTTTTGGAATTTAGGATCTTCCCCTAAATGGGTGTTTAATTAATAGTAGTATAGAACGACAGTATGTAAAGGGTGTATCTCACACGGCCTGAACCAGACTAGGCCTCAATTAAAGATTTTTTTGCCCAAAATGGCTGTATTTCAAATGCCTGAATCAAACCCCTGTATGTAAAGGGTGTATATCACATGGCCTGACCCACTGTAGGCCTGAATTAAAAATTTCTTTGCCTAAAATGGCTGTATTTCAAATGGCTGTATTTCAAATGCCTATATCAAACCCCTGTATGTAAAGGGTGTATCTCACAGGGCCTAAACCAGTATAGGCCTGAATTAAATATTTCTTTGCCCAAAATGGCTGTATTTCAAATGGCTGTATTTCAAATGCCTGATTCAAACCCCTGTATGTAAAGGGTGTATCTCACAGGGCCTGAACCAGTGTAGGCCTGAATTAAATATTGGTGCACCAAATGGCGGTATTTCAAATGCCTGAATCAAACCCCTGTATGTACAGGGTGTATCTCACAGGGCCTGAACCAGTATAGGCCTGAAATAAATATTTCTTTGCCCAAAATGGCTGTATTTCAGATGGCTGTATTTCAAATGTCTAAATCAAACCCCTGTATGTAGCGGGTGTATCTCACATGGCCTGAACCTGTCTAGGCCTGAATTAAAGATTTCTTTGCACAAAATGGCTGTATTTCAAATGCCTGAATCAAACCCCTGTATGTAGAGGGTGTATCTCACAGGGCCTGAACCAGTATAGGCCTGAATATAATATTTCTTTGCCCAAAATGGCTGTATTTTAAATGGCTGTATTTCAAATGCCTGAATCAAACCCCTGTATGTAGAGGGTGTATCTCACACTGCCTGAACCAGTGTAGGCCTGAATCAAAGATTTATTTGCACAAAATGGCTGTATTTCAAATGCCTGAATCAAACCCCTGTATGTAGAGGGTGTCTCACGCTGCCCGAACCAGTGTAGGCCTGAATTCAATATTGGTGCACCAAATGGCGGTATTTCAAATGCCTGAATCAAACCCCTGTATGTAGAGGGTGCATCTCACACGGCTTGAATCAGTTTAGGCCTAAATTAAAGATTACTTTGCACAAAATGGCTGTATTTCAAATGGCTGTATTTCAAAAGCCTGAATCAAACCCCTGTATGTAGAGGGTGTATCTCACAGGGCCTGAACCAGTATAGGCCTGAATATAATATTTCTTTGCCCAAAATGGCTGTATTTTAAATGGCTGTATTTCAAATGCCTGAATCAAACCCCTGTATGTAGAGGGTGTATCTCACAGGGCCTGAACCAGTATAGGCCTGAATATAATATTTCTTTGCCCAAAATGGCTGTATTTTAAATGGCTGTATTTCAAATGCCTGAATCAAACCCCTGTATGTAGAGGGTGTATCTCACATGGCCTGAACCAGTGTAGGCCTGAATCAAAGATTTCTTTGCACAAAATGGCTGTATTTTAATTGCCTAAATCAAACCCCTGTATGTAGAGGGTGTATCTCATAGGGACTGAACCAGTATAGGCCTGAATTAAATATTTATTTTTCCCCAAAAAGGCTGTATTTCAAATGGCTGCATTTCAAATGCCTGAATCAAACCCCTGTATGTAGAGTGTGTATCTCACATGGCCTGAACCAGTGTAGGCCTGAATTAAAGATTTCTTTGCAGAAAATGGCTGTATTTCAAATGCCTGAATCAAAACCCTGTATGTAGAGGGTGTATCTCACAGGGCCTCAACCAGTATAGTCCTGACTTAAATATTTCTTTGCCCAAAATGGCTGTATTTCAAATGGCTGTATTTCAAATGCCTGAATCAAACCCCTGTATGTAGAGGGTGTATCTCACACGGCCTGAACCAGTGTAGGCCTGAATTATAAATTTCTTTGAACAAAATGGCTGTATTTCAAATGCCTGAATCAAACCCCTGTATGTAGAGTGTGTATCTCACATGGCCTGAATCAGTGTAGGCCTGAAATTAAGATTTCTTTGCAGAAAATGGCTGTATTTCAAATGCCTGAATCGAAACCCTGTATGTAGAGGGTGTATCTCACAGGGCCTCAACCAGTATAGTCCTGACTTAAATATTTCTTTGCCCAAAATGGCTGTATTTCAAATGGCTGTATTTCAAATGCCTGAATCAAACCCCTGTATGTAGAGGGTGTATCTCACACGGCCTGAATCAGTGTAGGCCTGAATTAAAGATTTCTTTGAACAAAATGGCTGTATTTCAAATGCCTGAATCAAACCCCTGTATGTAGAGGGTGTATCTCACAGGGCCTGAACCAGTTTAAGCCTGAACTAAAGATTTCTTTGCACAAAATGGCTGTATTTCAAATGCCTGAATCAAACCCTTGTATGTAGAGGGTGTATCCAGGGCCGACCTTAGGTGTTCAGGCGCCCTGTGTGAGCTAATCTCGTGGCGCCCCCCCCCCCCCCCTTCCCGTTCACCTAAACATACACAAAGAGGAAAACAATCTTTGTATCAAACAGTTTTCTTTAATTACAGATAATTTAAGTGCAAGTGCAAACAAGTACAATCATACCCAGTGTCACCCATAGCCAGTCTCCTGCCCCCCTTAATCATACCCTGTCACCTTTGCCCAGTCCCCGGCCCCCTTAATCATACCCAGTGTCACCCAGAGCCAGTCCTCTGCCCCCCTTAATCATACCCTGTCACCTTTACCCAGTCCCCTGCCCTTCTTAATCATACCCAGTGTCACCCTTACCCAGTCCCCTGTCCCCTTAATTAGACCCTGCCCCCCTTAAATTAAGGGTGACAGACACTGGGTATGATTAAGGGGGAAGGGCACTGGATAAGGGTGACACTGGGTATGACAAAGGGGCAGGGGACTGGCTTTAGTTGACACTGGGTATGATTAAGGGGGGCAGGGGACTGGGTAAAGGTGAAAGGGTATGATTAAGGGGAGCAGGGGACTGGCTATGGGTGACACTGGGTATGATTAAGGGGGGCAGGGTCTAATTGAGGGGGCAGGAGACTGGGCAAAGGTGACACTGGGTGTGATTAAGAAGGGCAGGGGACTGTGTAAAGGTGACAGGGTATGATTAAGGGGGGCAGTAAGGGGGGCAGGAGACTGGGTAAGGGTGACAGGGTATGATTAAGGGGGGCAGGGGACTGGGTAAGGGTGACAGGGTATGATTAAGGGGGGCAGTGGACTGGCTCTGGGTGACACTGGGTATGATTAAGGGCCTTAATCATACCCAGTGTCACCCATAGCCAGTCCCCTGCCCCCCTTAATCATACCCTGTCACCTTTACCCAGTCCCCTGCCCTTCTTAATCATACCCAGTGTCTGTTACCCTTATCCTTATCCAGTCCCCTGCCCCCAGGCCCCATTTAAAGAAAGATATTTGGTAAAAAAAAAAAAAATGAGTACCGCACCATATCTGTTACATCCAGTGACATCTCCTGTGATGTACACTTTCCTCAGCATCTTCATTCGGAGATAGGACCGTCATGATAACTTCTTTCAGCCGCGTCTCATCTCTGTAGAGTTTCACAGAAAATTTTGGGGATTTCTCACTTTACTATCATCCTCAGATAACAGACCTCCCCTCCACACATAGTGCCCATAACTATAATGCCCTCTGTATAAATATAATATATACTGGCCCCTCTATATTATTATTATTATTATTATTATTATTATTATTATTATTTCCTCCTCTGTATTATTATTATTATTAATATTATAATGGCCCCCTCTGTAGTATTATAGTAATAATTATGCCCCCCCTCAGCCCCTCCAGCATACAGTCCCATGTAAGATACAACCTTCCCCCTGCCTTCAGCCCCTCTAGCATACAGTCCCATGTAAGACACATTACTTCCCTGCCTTCAGTTCCTCCAGCATACAGTCCCAAGTAAGGTACATCACTCTCCTGCCTTCAGCCCCTCCAGCATACAGTCTCATGTAAAATACATCACTCCCCGCCTTCAGTCCCTCCAACATACAGTCCTATGTAAATAATATCACACTCCCTCTCTTTGCCGCCTGCCTTCAGCCCCTCCAGCATACAGTCCCATGTAAGATACATCACACCCCTGCCTTCCAGTCCTTCTTGCACAGTCCCATGTAAAATGCATCACTCATCCTGCCTTCAGCCCCTCCAGCATACAGTCCTATGTAAAATACATCACTCCCCCTGCCTTCAGTCCCTCCAGCATACAGTCCAATGTAAAATATATCACTCCCCCTGCCTTCAGCTCCTCCAGCATACAGTCCCATGTAAGATACAACGCCCCTCCAGCATACAGTCCCATGTAAGACACATAACTTCCCTGCCTTAGCCCCTCCAGCATACAGCCCTATGTAAAATAATATCACCCCCTTGCCTTCAGCCTCTCCAGCATACAGTCCCATGTAAATAATATCACCCCAACTACCCTCTCTTCAGACCCCTCCAACATACAGTCTCCAGTACAAAGATGATTCCTTCTCCCTTCAGCCCCTGCAAAAAGCCCCCCAAGTAAAAAATAACAGTCACTATTCACCTCCACATACTTACCTGCAGACTTTGCTCCTGCTCTGTAGAATCTCCTGCACATCGTTAGGGCCCGCTCCCTGGATGACGAGACTCCGCCTCTTTCCCTGACATCATACCTCCTAGGATCAACTACATTCTAAACACTACGCTCGCTCTACTGCCTCATAGGCTTCAGGCGCTGAAGCCTATGAGGAAGAACGGAGGGGACTGGAGCCATAGGCTCCCATGATCCTCATTTTAGTGTTTGCTGCCTGGCGCCCCCTGCAATTTTGCGCCCAATCTCGGCTCAGGTCGGGCCGGCTGCTGTAGCCTGTAGAGACCGACTGCGAGCTGTGTCGGCCGCCGGGCGCCCCTGTTGCCATGGCGCCCTGTGCGGCCGCACAGCTCGCACACCCCAAAGGCCGGCCCTGGGTGTATCTCTCAGAACCTGAACCATATAGAACATACTAATACGGTGTTGGACTCCCTTTTGCCTTCAGAACTGCCTTAATTCTACGTGGCATTGATTCAACAAGGTGCTGATAGCATTCTTTAGAAATGTTGGCCCATATTGATAGGATAGCATCTTGCAGTTGATGGAGATTTGAGGGATGCACATCCAGGGCACGAAGCTCCCGTTCCACCACATCCCAAAGATGCTCTATTGGGTTGAGATCTGGTGACTGTGGGGGCCATTTTAGTAAAGTGAACTCATTGTCATGTTCAAGAAACCAATTTGAAAAGATTTGAGCTTTGTGACATGGTGCATTATTCTGCTGGAAGTAGCCATCAGAGGATGGGTACATGGTGGTCATGAAGGGATGGACATGGTCAGAAACAATGCTCAGGTAGCCTGTGGCATTTAAACGATGCCCAATTGGCACTAAGGGGGCCTAAAGTGTGCCCAGAAAACATCCCCCACACCATTACACCACCACCACCAGCCTGCACAGTGGTAACAAGGCATGATGGATACATGTTCTCATTCTGTTTACGCCAAATTCGGACTCTACCATTTGAAAGTCTCAACAGAAATCGAGACTCATCAGACCAGGCAACATTTTTCCAGTCTTCAACAGTCCAATTTTGGTGAGCTCGTGCAAATTGTAGCCTCTTTTTCCTATTTGTAGTGGAGATGAGTGGTACCCGGTGGGGTCTTCTGCTGTTGTAGCCCATCCGCCTCAAGGTTGTGCGTGTTGTGGCTTCACAAATGCTTTGCTGCATACCTTGGTAGTAATGAGTGGTTATTTCAGTCAACGTTGCTCTTCTATCAGCTTGCTTGAATCAGTCGGCCCATTCTCCTTTGACCTCTAGCATCCACAAGGCATTTTCGCCCACAGGACTGCCGCATACTGGATGTTTTTCCCTTTTCACACCATTCTTTGTAAACCCTAGAAATGGTTGTGTGTGAAAATCCCAGTAACTGAGCAGATTGTGAAATACTCAGACCGGCCCGTCTGGCACCAACAACCATGCCACGCTCAAAATTGCTTAAATCACCTTTCTTTCCCATTCAGTTTGGAGTTCAGGAGATTGTCTTGACCAGGACCACACCCCTAATTGCATTGAAGCAACTGCCATGTGATTGGTTGACTAGATAATTGCATTAATGAGAAATAGAACAGGTGTTTCTAATAATTCTTTAGGTGAGTGTATATGCACTGCACTGTTGCAGTTATTTCTGGTGAAAGCGTATAGGGGCGTATTTTAGTACTACAAGAAAAAAATATACGCTCTGCAGTCTTCAAATTTTTTCTGGTCAAAGCGTATAGGGTCGTATTCCAGTACAACAAGAAAAATATATTCTCGGTGCATTTCTGCAGTTAATTCTGGTTAAAGCGTATAGTGGCCTATTTCAGCCACACAAGAAAAATATATTCTCAGTTCACTTCTGCAGTTATTTCTGCTGAAAGCGTATAGGGGAATATTACAGTAAAAATAGAAAAATATATACGCACTTCACTAGTGCACTTATTTTGTGGCAAAAGCGTTCAGTGGCCTATTTAATTATAGAAAGCAAAAAATATACATACTTCACTGGTGCAGTTATTTGTGACAAATGGGTTTAGTGTCCTATTTGAGTACAGAAAGATAAAATATACGCACTTCGATGGTGCACTTATTTGTGGCTAAAGTGTTCAGTGGCCTATTTCATTATAGAAAGAAAAATATATACGCACTTCACTGGTGCAGTTATTTGTGGCAAAAGGGTTTAATGTCCTATTTCAGTACAAAAAGAAAAAAATATACGCACTTTACTGGTGCACTTATTTGTGGCAATAGCATTCAGTGGCCTATTTCAGTACAGAAAGAAAAATATATATGCACTTCACTTTTGCATTTATTTCTGCTGAAAGCGTTTACTGTCCTATTTCAGTACAAAAAGAAAAATATATTTTCAGTTCACATCAGCAGTTATATGTGTTGAAAGCATGGCTGGGAGTCAGCAGGGTGGCAGCAGTGGGAGGTCAGGAGCCAAACGTGCCAAACGTGCCTGGGGTAGAGCACCTGCTTTGCAGCAGCCTACCTAGTGCAGTAGTGGTGCAGGGGTTCACGGAAGTAGCGGCGGTAGCAGTCAGTCAGTGCGGCGGTTATATGTGTTATTTTGTATTTCAGTGCAAAAAGAAAAATACATTCTCAGCTCACATCGGCGGCGGTTATAAGTCTTCAAAGCGTTTAGTGCCCTTTTAGAGTACAAAAAGAAAAATACATTCTCAGTTCACGTCGGCGGCGGTTATATGTGTTGAAAGTGTTTAGTGGCCTATTTCAGTACAAAAAGAAAAATACATTCTCAGTTCACGTCGGCGGCGGGTATATGTCTTGAAAGTGTTTAGTGGCCTATTTCAGTACAAAAATAAAAATACATTCTCAGTTCACGTCGGCGGCGGTTATATGTGTTGAAAGTGTTTAGTGGAATATTTCAGTACAAAAAGAAAAATATATTCTCAGTTCACGTCGGCGGTT
The DNA here is from genome assembly GCF_905171765.1 of Bufo bufo. Lineage (NCBI taxonomy): Eukaryota > Metazoa > Chordata > Amphibia > Anura > Bufonidae > Bufo > Bufo bufo. The sequence goes on from NC_053396.1 coordinate 86,388,542, forward strand.
ATGTGTTGAAAGCATGGCTGGGAGTCAACAGGGTGGCAGCAGTGGGAGGTCGGGAGCCAAATGTGCAGCCTACCTACCCGGGAAGTAGTGGTGCAGGGGTTCACGAAAGTAGAGGCGGTAGCAGTCAGTCAGTGCAGCGGTTATATGTGGTGAAATCTTTATTGAAGTATTTCGTTCGAAAAACAAAATTTATTCAGCGGTCAACGCTGCGATTATATGCAGTAAAATCTCCATGATGTCTCCATGTTAAATCTACAGCGTGGGGGCCCTGTGTGGCTTCTACACACTTTTAAAATAATCCTTTAGCGGAGTGAATAGATGCCGGATGACCGGGACGCTCCATGACCTCACAGAAGCAGCGGTTCATTTCTGAGAAGTCCGTATAGGGAATCCGAACACTCTCTCCATATGTCACGGCCTATGGTGTGCGCTGTGACACTGTTGCTACACTTGAAGTTGCCCGCGGCAACGTGTTGCTGTGAGAGCATGCGGTGGCAGTGTCTCGGCCTTCTGGGTTATTGCTGTGACATGGTTGCCACGCATGTTGTTGCCTGCGGCAACGTGTAGCTTTCCATGCTTGTGACACCATATCCGTGCTCCATTATATGTTGTAAAATCTTTATTATTTATTTCAGTCGCAGTTATATGTGGTAAAAGCTTTTGGGACGTATTTCGGTGCAAAAACAAATCTTATTCAGCATTCAGTGCTGTAGTAATATGCGGTAAAATCTTGTGTGATGTATTTCGGTGAAAAAACAAATTGTAATCAGCCTTCAGTGCGGCAGTTATATGTGTTAAATCTTTTATGACGTATTTCGGTCGAAAAACTAAATTTATTCAGCGTTTAGCGCTGAAGTTATATGTTCTAAAATCTTTATTGACGTATTGCGGTGGAAAAACTAATTTTATTCAGCGTTCAGCGCTGTAGTTATATGCCAGGGGTGGCCAACCCGCGGCTCTTGAGCCGCATGCAGCTCTTTGCCGCTTCAAGTGCGGTTCTAGCGGTGAAGCTGGAAAGCAGCTGCGCAGCCTAATAGTGAACATGGCAGGCGCCACTCTCAGCGTGCACTATGTTCTCTTCACTAGCACAGTGGAGAAGGAGGGATTTCTTCCCCCCCTCTCCACTGTGACGCGGCTGCCGCGGCCACCAGTGGAGAGATAGTAGGGAGGAGAAGGGGAGCGGCTGTGGGCACTGCACCACCAATGATTGTAATTAATACATTAATTCAAGTATAGGAGGGAGCAGATGCCAGTGGCGGTATCACATACCCGGCACCTGGCCTCAATAACAGGACATGTGATCTGCCGAACCGTGGAAATTAACCCCTCAGGTGCTGCACCTGAGGGGTTAATTGCCGGGGTTCGGCGGATCGCATGCCCTGTTATTGAGGCCAGGTATGTGATACAGCCGCCAGCACCCGCTGCCTCCTATACTTGAATTAATGTGTTAATTACATTCATTGGTGGCGCAGTGAACCCCCCCCAGTATGATAAATTCTAACCATTGGTGGCGCAGTGTCTGAAGACCCTCTCCATCTCCGTGTTCCGTTATATGCGGTAAAATCTTTTGTGAAAAACTAATTTTATTCAGTGTTCAGCGATGCAGTTTTTTGCAGTAAAATCTTTTGTGAAGTATTTTGGTGGAAGAAATTATCTTGTTCAGGGCTGTAGTAATATGTGGTAAAATCTATTGTGATGTATTTCGGTGGAAAAACTAATTTTAATCAGCGTTCAGCTCTGCAGTTATATGCGGTAAAATCTTTTGTTACTTATTTCGCAGAAAAAAATAATTTTATTCAGCGTTCAGCGCTGTAGTAATATGTGGCAAAATCTTTGTTGAAGTATGTCGTTTGAAAAACGAAATTAATTCAGTGGTCAGCGCTGCGACTGTATGCAGTAAAATCTTTAGTGATGTTGAGCGCATATATGCAAATAGCGAATATTAATTGCGAATATCGCAACTTCACTAATTTGCGAATATTTGGAATATAGTGCTATATATTCGCTTAATCGAATATTTGTCATTTTTTAACATCTGAAAACATGATTCGTCCCTGCTTCTTTCTTGTGGGTCAATAAGTCATTGGCCCACAAGCAACTTAAGCAGGAAGGAATCATGGTGTCATATGGAAAAAAAATGACGAATATTCTAAAAAACGAATATATAGCAATATAGGAAATATATTCGTTAATTAGAATATTCGCCTTTTTTTTTCTCAATCTGTACAGTTGTTCCATGGGAACGCCTGTGGGTTAGTAAATACCATCGGATCTGAGTTTTCCCTGAGATCGTGAAAACTCAGATCCGATGGTATATTCTAACCCAGAGGAGTTCCCATGGTGAAGGGGATGCTTATTGGGGAGGAGTATGCTTATAAATTGGCTTATGAATTGGTAGCCAAAAGCAGCAGTGGGTAGAAGATATGCAAATATTCGGTTCATGTGTCATCTATGTTTTAGATCGACTCCTGCTTTTTTGACATTAGCAAAAATGGATTACCAACCAAATGCTGACCGAGTGAAGGCCAATGCTCCACAGATGGGATCCGTTTTTTGAGGGGTTATTGTTCTGACGGATCAGAGGAAGGGTAAAATAATCAGTGACGTCAACACAAACTTACTGCTGACACACTCTTCACTCTGTCGGGGGCTCTACTTTTATAAGCGTTTAATTGAATAGGTTTTGTAGACATCTATGTGGAATCAGCTGACGACGCTGTAAAAGGAGTGCGCTTCTTCTTGGTGCTAACATCGACCTGTAAGGCTGAGTTTGTACTTGAATTATTTGGTCAGCATTGGCCCTGTGACTTCCCAAATACGTGAAGTGTGCAGTGATTCTAAGAGCGACACCTGTCATGTGCTTGTCATACTGACTCACAGTATTGTTTCACTACCACTGCAGACTCCCTATGCGTGTTACTGAAAGGCACAGTGTTCTACACACCTGTAAAGGCTCTATGCAGCCCGTAAATAGCCGTTTTTAACGCGATTCGTCACGAATAAATTCGGATCAAAGCAAATTTTTCCGAACCATTCGGCGAATTGGCCAAATAACATTTTTGAAAAATTCACTCATCTCGTTATTTCCCCTAAATGCAAAACAGTGACTATGTTTCTGCCATTGTCGCTGACCACCTTGCCCAGTTGGAGTTGGCGTGGAAACAGCCAGCAGGATGTGTGCTAGTTGATACTCTTGAGTATGCCCATCCTCCTATTCCCTTGCTTCATCCTTCAGATCGGCTAAGATCCCGCGTCTGCACACTGCCTCGCCGGGCCGGCGAATGGCATGAAACCAGCAGCAAGGGGGCGTTCGCCGATGCATGCAAAGTAGTTAAAGTGATGGTACTATTACATTCACGTATAGGCGTACTATAGGACAATATAAGCACTGGATATGGCCATATGGAGGTGACAGACTCCCTTTAATGACTGGGACATTTTCCATTTTTTTCATTTTTATTTTTTACTCCCAGCCTTTCCAAAGCCATTACTTATTTATGTTTCCATTCACATAGCCATATGTGGGCTAGAGATGTCCCGAACTATTCGCCGGCGAACATAGCTTGTTCGCGTTCGCCACGGCGGGCGAACATATGCGATGTTCGGTCCGCCCCCTATTCGTCATCATTGAGTAAACTTTGACCCTGTACCTCACAGTCAGCAGACACATTCCAGCCAATCAGCAGCATACCCTCCCTCCCAGACAGCATCCATTTTAGATTCATTCGGAAGCTGCAGTCTTAGTGAGAGGAGGGACAGTGTAGCTGCTGCTGATTTAAAAGGGAAATCGATAGCTAGGCTAGTGTATTCAGTGTCCACTACAGTCCTGAAAGACTCATCTGATCTCTGCTGTAAGGAAAGTTTCCTGACAGCACCCCAAAAAGCCCTTTTTAGGGCTAGTACATCAGTCTGCTTTTTTTTTCTTTTTTCTGTGTAATCTATTTGCAGTTGCCTGCCAGCGTGTGTGTCAGGCTCACAGCATATACTGTGCCCACTTGCCCAGTGCCACCACTCATATCTGGTGTCACAGTAGCTTGCATTTAAAAAAAAAATAATAATAATTTTTTGACTGTAATATAATAGCAGTCAGTTGCCTGCATGCGTGTGTGTTTCAGGCCCTGCAAGTGCACAGTGTCACCAGTGCAACTCATATCTGGTGTCACAGTAGATTACATAAAATAATTTTTTTTTTTACTGTAATAGATTGAATAGCAGTTAGTTGTCTGCAAGCGTGTGTGTCAGGCCTACAGCGTCTACTCTGTCAACCTCTGTCAGTGCACAGTGCCACTTATATCTGGTGTCCCAGTAGCTTGCACGCATAGTACAACTAAACTAATCTAAAAAAAATGACAGGCAGAGGCAGGCCACCCCGCAGGGGCCGTCGTGGTTGTGGTGCTGTGATTCCATTTGGCCCTAGAATAATGCCCAGTGTTCAGAGGCCATGTACCCTGAACTCGAAAAGTTCTGAGGACATAGTTGACTAGCTAACACAGGACACCCAATCTTCTACAGCTTCCACTCGGAACCTTGACGCACCATCCTCCTCCAGCTCCGCTTCGGGCACCTCTCAAGTTACCACTCGCCCGCCTGCCGCCACCACCAACACTAGCACCACAGCTGCTTCACTTGATCTGTCAGAGGAGTTATTTACACATCAGTTGGAAGAAATGAGTGATGCGCAACCATTATTGCCAGAGGATGTAGATAACAGGGATATGTCTCAGTCAGGCAGCATTCCACACATGGACGTACGGTGTGATGATGATGATGATGTTGTACCCGCTGCTGCTTCCTTTGCTGAGTTGTCAGATACAAGTGAAGCGGTTGATGATGATGATGTGTCTGTGGATGTCACGTGGGTGCCCGCTCGAAGAGAAGAAGAACAGGGGGAAAGTTCAGATGGGGAGACAGAGAGGAGGAGGAGACGAGTTGGAAGCAGGGGGAGGTCGTCGCAAGGAGCTAGTGGCACAGTCAGACAGCATGCATCGGCACCCGGGGTCAGCAGACAGCACGCCAATCAACGCATGCTGTTGGCACCAACAGAATGCCGTCATTGCAAAGCTCAGCAGTGTGGAATTTTTTTTGTATGTCTGCCTCTGACAACAGCGATGCCATTTGCAACCTGTGCCAAAAGAAACTGAGTCGTGGGAAGTCCAACACCCACCTAGGTACAACTGCTTTGCGAAGGCACATGATCTCAAATCACAAACGCCTATGGGATCAACACGTACAAGCAGCACACAAACACAAAGCCGCCATCCTCCTCCTGGTCCAGCATCTTCAGCCACGTCAACCACTGCTGTCCTTCTTGCCCCCTCTCAACCATCCGCCACTCTGTCTCTCGCCTTGAGCAGTTCCTGCTCATTTGCCCACAGTCAGGTGTCTGTCAAGGACATGTTTGAGCGTAAGAAGCCAATGTCACAGAGTTACCCCCTTGCCCGGCGTCTGACAGCTGGCTTGTCGGAACTCTTAGCCCGCCAGCTTTTACCATACAAGCTGGTGGAGTCTGAGGCCTTCAAAAAATTTGTAGCTATTGGGACACCGCAGTGGAAGGTACCAGGCCGAAATTTCTTTTCACAAAAGGCAACCTTTTCGCTAACCTCCTCGGCTGAGTCCTCTTCTGCTGCTGTGTCTTGCTGCACATCAACTGCACCCCCCCAGCTCCCCAGGGGCTATTCCAGGGTTGACTTGCCTGAAAGCAGAGAGTCACACCGGACCAGCACTCCTGTCCGCCCTGAACGCACAGGTGGATCAGTGGCTGACTCTGCACCAACTGGAGATCGGCAAAATGGTGTGTGACAACAGAAGCAATTTGTTGGCGGCATTGATTTTGGGCAAGTTGACACATGTGCCGTGCATGGCACATGTATTGAATCTGATTGTACAACGCTTTGTGAATAAGTACCCAGGCTTACAGGACGTCCTCAAGCAGGCCAGGAAGGTGTGTGGCCATTTCAGGCGTTCCTACATGGCCATGGCGCACTTTTCAGATATCCAGCGGTGAAACAACATTCCAGTGAGGCGCTTGATTTGCTACAGCCCGACACGTTGGAATTCAACACTCCTAATGTTCGACCGCCTGCTCCAACAAGAAAAAGCCGTCAACGAGTATTTGTATGACAGGGGTGCTAGGACAGCCTCTGCGGAGCTGGGAATTTTTTTGCAATGTTACTGGACGCTCATGCGCAATGCCTGTAGGCTTATGCAGCCTTTTGAGGAGGTGAAAAATCTAGTCAGTCACACTGAAGGCACCATCAGCGACATCATCCCATTTGTTTTCTTACTGGAGCGTGCCCTGTGAAGAGTGCTGGATCAGGCCGTAGATGAGCGTGAAGAGGAAGAGGAAGAGTTGTGGTCACCATCACCACCAGAAACAGCCGTATCAGCATCGCTTACTGGACCTGCGGCAACGCTGGAAGAGGAGTCTGAGGAAGAGGAGTCAGAGGAGGAATGTGGCTTTGAGGAGGAGGAAGACCAACCACCTATCTGGTACCCGTGGTGTTGTACATGGCTGGGGGGAAGAACAGACCTTCAGTGAGGACAATGAACGGGACATGAGTAGCTCGGCATCCAACCTTGTGCAAATGGGGTCTTTCATGCTGTTGTGCCTGTTGAGGGACCCTCGTATAAAAAGGCTGAAGGAGAACGACCTGTACTGGGTGGCCACGCTACTAGAGCTCCAGTATAAGCAGAAAGTGCCTGAAATGTTATCGAATTACCGGAAGTCTGAAAGGATGCAGCAGTATAAGCTTTACACAGCGTATAAGGGTGATGTCACCGCACAACGGGAATCTAACAGGGGAAGAGGTGAAAGTAATCCTCCTCCTACCACGACCATGCCGGCAAGGACAGGACGCTATACAGACGTGTTGTTGATGGAGGACATGTAGAGCTTTTTAAGTCCTACACATCGCCACAGCCCTTCGGGGTTCACCCTCCGAGAACGACTCGACCGACAGGTAGCAGACTACCTCGCCTTAACTGCAGATATCGACACTCTGAGGAGCGATGAACCCCTTGACTACTGGGTGTGCAGGCTTGACCTGTGGCCTGAGCTATCCCAATTTGCGATAGAACTTCTGGCCTGCCCCGCTTCAAGTGTCCTGTCAAAAAGGACCTTCAGCGCAGCAGGACGTATTGTCACTGAGAAGAGAAGTCACCTAGGTCAAAAAAGTCTAGATTACCTCACCTTTATTAAGATGAATGAGGCATGGATCCCGAAGGGACTGACAGTGGGCGATACATTTGACTAAAAAAGGCCTGATGAGATGAGCTGCCTTGGGCTAAAAATGGTCCACACGCTGCTGTATTTTATCTCTGCATGCCGGATGACTTGCATGACTTATCCGCCACCAACTAGGGTTCAAGCCGCAATGTTTTAGTGCACTTTCTGCCTGCAACAATACCTGATTTTTCTGGCATGTGTACATGCCTAATTTTTCTGGCCTCTGATGCTGCACTGTGGCTGCAAAAACAAAACAAAAAAAAAGGCACATACATGTGTCAATTCCCCTTCGTGATCGTTACCTTGTTGTGGTGAAGGGGCTTGCTTATCACAATGAAGCGACCACCTCTATGAGAGTGTTGGCAATGGCAATGTTGGCACACCCCAGATGATAAGGCCGTTGCTTCATTGTGAACAGACCAAAAGCGATCGGCTGGATAATTTTGCATAGAAAAAACATTAATTTTCTTTGTGATCATCTAAGGTGATCATTAAAGCCTACTAGGCCAACAATGGGCCCACACTGCAGAATCATTGTTTTCTGGGTCACTTAACTGTCACTAAACTACCTCAGCACGACTATAGACTTTGAAAAACCCCCATCGCCTGCAATCTCCCAAACGTGCGCACGAGCAGTCATCACTACACCAAGATTGACGCATAGAGGAATAAAATTTATGTCATGAGTGTGTCAACTATTGACAACTCTTTGCGGTTGTCTAAAATCTATTCCATACACGTCCCCTGATAGGGGACGTAACAGGGATTAAACTGATAGGAATAGTACTACTTAACACTCATATCTGGTGGCACAGTACATTGCACACGCCGTGCCCCAAATTGGAAGTAGGAGGACCAACCAAGCATTTTTTTCCATCTCCCGGTTCCTAAAATCTATTCCATAGACCGGCCCGTGATAGGGGACGTAACAGGGATTAAACTGATAGGAATAGTACTACTTAACATACCACTCATATTGGGATTGCACAGTACATTACACGGCACACGCGCAGTGCCCCAAATTGGAAGTAAGAGGACCGACCAAGCATCTTTTTCCATCTCTCGGTTCCTAAAATCTATTCCATACACGTCCCCTGATAGGGGACGTAACAGGGATTAAACTGATAGGAATAGTACTACTTAACACACCACTCATATCTGGTGGCACAGTACATTGCACGGCGCACGCGCCGTGCCCCAAATTGGAAGTAGGAGGACCAACCAAGCATTTTTTTCCATCTCCCGGTTCCTAAAATCTATTCCATAGACCGGCCCGTGATAGGGGACGTAACAGGGATTAAACTGATAGAAATAGTACTACTTAACATACCACTCATATTGGGATTGCACAGTACATTACACGGCACACGCGCAGTGCCCCAAATTGGAAGTAAGAGGACCGACCAAGCATCTTTTTCCATCTCTCGGTTCCTAAAATCTATTCCATACACGTCCCCTGATAGGGGACGTAACAGGGATTAAACTGATAGGAATAGTACTACTTAACACACCACTCATATCTGGTGGCACAGTACATTGCACGGCGCACGCGCCGTGCCCCAAATTGGAAGTAGGAGGACCAACCAAGCATTTTTTTCCATCTCCCGGTTCCTAAAATCTATTCCATAGACCGGCCCGTGATAGGGGACGTAACAGGGATTAAACTGATAGGAATAGTACTACTTAACATACCACTCATATTGGGATTGCACAGTACATTACACGGCACATGTGCAGTGCCCCAAATTGGAAGTAAGAGGACCGACCAAGCATCTTTTTCCATCTCCCGGTTCCTAAAATCTATTCCATACACGTCCCCTGATAGGGGACGTAACAGGGATTAAACTGATAGGAATAGTACTACTTAACACTCATATCTGGTGGCACAGTACATTGCACACGCCGTGCCCCAAATTGGAAGTAGGAGGACCAACCAAGCATTTTTTTCCATCTCCCGGTTCCTAAAATCTATTCCATAGACCGGCCCGTGATAGGGGACGTAACAGGGATTAAACTGATAGGAATAGTACTACTTAACATACCACTCATATTGGGATTGCACAGTACATTACACGGCACACGCGCAGTGCCCCAAATTGGAAGTAAGAGGACCGACCAAGCATCTTTTTCCATCTCCCGGTTCCTAAAATCTATTTCATACACGTCCCCTGATAGGGGACGTAACAGGGATTAAACTGATAGGAATAGTACTACTTAACACACCACTCATATCTGGTGGCACAGTACATTGCACGGCGCACGCGCCGTGCCCCAAATTGGAAGTAGGAGGACCGACCAAGCATCTCTTTCCATCTCCCGGTTCCTAAAATCTATTCCATACACCGGCCCCTGATAGGGGACAAAACAGAGATTAAACTGGTAAGAACAGATTTTTTTTAATAAAAAAAAAAGAGGACAGCCTCTGCGGAGCTGGGTATTTTTTGGCCACGTTACTGAACGCTCATGCACAATGGCTGTAGGCTCATGCGTCCTTTTGCGGAGGTGACAAACCTGGTCAGTCAAACCCAAGGCAACATCATCGACCTCATCCCATATGCGTTTTTTCTGGAGCGTGCCCTGCGAATAGTGCTGTATCAGGCCGTAGATGAGCATGAAGAGGAAGAGTTGTGGTCACCATCACCATCACCATCAGAGCTGCCTTGTCGTCGTCGATTGCTTGGCCTGCGGCATCGCAGAGAGAGGAGTCTGAAAAAGAGGAGTCAGAGGAGGAAGGTGGCTTTGAAGAGGTGGAAGACCAACCACAGCAGGCGTCCCAGGGGGCTTGTTCTCACCTTTCGGGGACCCTTGGTGTTGTACGTGGCTGGGTGGAGGAAGAGACCTTCAATGACGTCAGTGAGGACAAGGACGGGACATGGCTAGCTTGGTATCCAACCTTGTGCAAATGGGGAGTTTGCGGTTGTGCAAATGGACTGTTTGCGGTTGTTTGCGGTGCGTTAAACGGGGAGTTTGGTCTGTCAGAGTTTGGTCTGTCACTGTGAAGCGAGCGTAACCCTTGCACTACCTGATCGATACAACATCATACCTGATGGTATACACACACTGGATGTTTTAAAGCACGTTATTCCAAACAATTTAGGAATGTTAGGTGATTTATGCCCTTTATGGATTAAAACCCGACTCTGCGTCAACCACGTAATTTTCCATGGGAGTTTTGCCATGGATCCCCCTCCGGCATGCAATAGTCCAGGTGTTAGTCCCCTTGAAACAACTTTTCCATCACTATTGTGGCCAGAAAGAGTCCCTGTGGGTTTTAAAATTCGCCTGCCTATTGAAGTCTATGGCGGTTCGCTCGTGCACGAACATTTGCGAAAATTCGCGTTCGCCGTTTGCGAACGGAAAATTTTATGTTCACGACATCTCTAATGTGGGCTTGTTTTTTGCAGGATAATTTGTACTGTCTAATGGCACTAATAATGTTTGCATACAATGCAGTGGGAAGCAGTAAAAAAAATCCAAATGGGGTGGAATTATGAAAAAACACAATTCCGTCTGTTTTATAGATTTTGTTTTTGCAACGTTTCCTATGCAGTAAAACACAGATGCTGTTCTTTGCTTTCCTATACTCTAGAACCCATGGAGCCTCCTATTATCAGTCAGTGTGTATGTGCACAAATATATATGTGTGATGATCTACTACTCTCGGGAATTCCTCTGTCCTGTAAGTGGCACTAAACAGCACTTGTCAACAGGATCAGGCTCATTAAACCAGGCATAATGACTGGTAGGGTTGATCCTGTGGATTAAAATTATTCCTAAAAATCAGTTGTGGTGTTCTTGAGCTTTTTTTTTTTATTCTTCATCAAATGAGAGCTTCAGCACTTGAGGGGTGGGGCCTAGCCCTCGGTGCACCTCAGCTTTCCAGTGCTGGTCATGCTCCTCAACGTATTGAAGAACACATAAAATTATCTTTATTCAGGAACGCCATAGCTAATTTTCACAGACCAGATATCCTTTTAAAAAGCAAGCTTAACTACTAGGCAGTATGCTCAGCTTACTAGGGTTAATCCTGCTGACAGGTGCTCTTTAAAGGACTTATCCTTATCAACTTTGCAGGATAACAGGCTGAAACTACTGTAGGTGGACAGATGTCTTTTTTCAGCCTTAAAAATTGATGGCCTATCTATAGATCATCACTATTAGATTGGTGGGGGTCTGACTATCGGCACTCCCATCAATCAGCAGACTTGAATGGGACAAGGTTGAAATACTGAGAACATCCTCCATGAAAAGTACAGTATTCTGACTACAAACCAGCCACCAACTTGAAGCAAATACTGAGAGTCTGCAGAACAGTTTTCTAAAGGCCCTTTTAAATGGGCTGATGATCAGTCGAAAGAACGTTAATATGATAGTTTATTCACAATTATTGCCCTATGTAAACATGCTCAGAAATTCTAAAGCAAATGAGCAAATGCTTAATTTATCCCCTTAAGTAAACAGAGGATGTGCTGCTGACAATACGCAAACTGTACGGGGATGAACACATGTCACACACTTGCAAACTCATTGCACAAATCTTAAATTCTACAGCTATTGTACACAAACCATGACGGTGATGGTTTTGGTTATGGTGTCGCAGCTCGATAACAGAAGATATAGTGGTCAAACCGAACCTACACTTCTTTTCCTATAAAGCCTCATGCACACAACCGTTCTGTTTTTTGCGGTCCGCAAAATGCAGATCCACAAAACACGGAAGCCGTCCATTGTAGATCCGCAAAACACAGAACAGGCGGCCCATTGTAGAAATGCCTATTCTTGTCCGCAAAATGGACCAGAATAGGACATGTTCTTTTTTTTTTTTTTGCGGGGCCACGGAACGGAGCAACGGATGCGGACAGCACACAGAGTGCTGTCCGCATCTTTTGCGGCCCCATTGAAGTGAATGGGTCCGCACCCGAGCTGTAAAAACTGCGGCTCGGATGCGGACCAGAACAACAGTCGTGTGCATGAGGCCTAAAAGACACAGACACATGGCCGGTTTTTAATTGGGCAGAGCAGCCGTTTTATTATAAAATAATACAACAGTACCAAATATATGGGAGGGGGGAGTTCACTAAAAACTCCCTGAATGGTGGGAAACAACCGCCACTCCTTTGCTTTTAACCCCCTCTACACCGCACATCTATTCTGAACTGCACTATCCCCAAACTCGTCATGCAGGCCTCCCCTTAGGGCTCGCCCCCCAGTCTAGCCTCTCTTGACATTGGAATTGGTTATGGTGTCATAGCTCCCTAACCCATGGCCTAGTGGTCACCCCATACCCACACCCCTTTTCCCATAAAAGACATGGACACTTGGCTGGATTATAATGGGCCACAGCAGCTGTTTTATTATAAAACAATACTGGATGGTATTGCTTGGCCGCTGACCGGAATAATAAAGGCTTTCATCCTATTGATATTAAATTACATTTATGGCTGATGTAAGAATCACTTGTGCGTTGCATGACAATCACAGCATGTTCAATATTCTGCGATTTTCACGCAACTCTGGCCCCATAGAAGTGAATGGAGCTGCGTGAAAATCGCATTGCATCCGCAAGCAAGTGCGGATGCTATGCGTTTTTCACAGGTGGTTGCTTAGAGATGTATACCTTCAGTTTTTATCACGCATGTGCAAAACGCATGAAATCGCATTTCACCCGCATGATAAAAACTGAACGCGATCGCAGACAAAACTGAATGACTTTGTTTGCAAAATCGCACATTTTTCACTGAACTCGTCTGCAAGGGGCCTAACAGTATTGATTTACCGATCCACGGGTGAGCATGGCACATTACCCCCAACTGCAAAACACCAGCTTGGGTACATCCTTTCCAATTATTAAATTCAGTGCTCCCCTAATTTCCGGTGCCCACAACCCAAGCGGGCCGTAGCCCAAACTGAAGAACCACTGAACCTGAGCCCGATCCTAACAATTCTACTAAGTGAATCCAGCCCCAACCATGGGGCCCTCCCAACCACCGTAATCTGGCAAGTGCGCAAACTTTAAGGACCCCCACCACCACCACTGCCCAAAAAAAAGCACAACTTGAACACCTCAAGTTTGCGTGTCCTTCCGTTCATCCCACTTCCATGCCATGAATTTCAAGTGAGCCTTATTCTGGAATCAATACTTACCTGATTTATACGGTATTGCCCTATGGTGCGCCTTTCTGTCTAACAGCTGTCACTACCAGAGCTTTGAGACGTTCTCACAGCTCTGTTTCTCCACCCCTGTGATGATGTCACTACTAGAGCTTGGAGGAGTTCCCTCTGCTCTGTTTCTCCGCCCCTGTGTTTAGGTCTTTACTTCCTCCCAGCTGTCCCTCCTGTGTTTGATTTCTTTGCCTTTAAATCACCCCTCCTCCTTTGTAGGGTGTGGATTATACTTTTCATTTGAGCTGTATCTCTCGCTTGAGTATCTTCACTTGTATGTTATCTTTCTATGGACCTGAGTTCTGCTGAAGCAAGTACTTTGGATAGTGTCTGCTGACTTTGGATCTGTCTTCACTGCTGCTGCAGCTCCTTCAGTTAAGTGTGCAGACATTGTGTGTTTCTGTTTGTTTTCTGACTGGATCCGAGGCGACCCCGGTTCCGTCCATATTCTGAGCAGGGCACCGGTGGCCGTGCCCCTTCCACTATTCTAGGGGTTACAGTGGTCATCAGCCTTAGGTACGCGGGCATGTCTCGATCCACCATTTGGATCTGGACATGTGCTTAGCAGCATAGGGAGAGCTTTTAGGGTCTGACAGGGGTCACCCTTTATCCTCCCTAGTTTGGGTCCGGTCAGTAGCTTATTCACTGTGTATGCTCTTGTTGCTCACATACAGACGTGACAACAGCATAAATAACGCCTGTGGATATGAACTGTGCCTTGGCCCTGTTCACCTTAAGGCAGGCGTTATTTATTCTGTCAACCTGCTGCGCACCCCTCCAAACCTTCCTAGGCACAATATCTGAGCAAACTGTGACAATTCTTTGGAAGAGGGACCACAAACGCAGCATATCAAATTTTATGTTCCGAATCAATTCCTGGAACAGATGCACCCCCAAATCATTACCCCTAACACGCAACACTAACACATCAGGCGAACAATCCAAACGGACAAAGCAATGTACCTTCATGAGGACTTTGTTCCACACCATCCCACAATGTCCCAGGCAAAAAATCACGGCCGCGCCCAACGAGAAACCTAGCTACTTGCCATCAGTACGCACCGCTACCTGCAAGGCCCCCCAAAACACAAACGAATGACCGAGGATCTACACCAAATCTGACAACTCACCTAAAAGAAAAAAGGGGACACAAAACAAAAAAACTGTACCACACAGAAACAACCAGTAGACAGCATCCACAAAAACGGGCGTTTACCCATATGCCACTTACTTACAACCAACCAGGCCAAACATACGACCAAAAACACCTGGACTCCCACCTCCTGATATGTGATGTCCTCCCCCAAGCTGTGTCGTGCCGTCTCCGTCTCATAAAATTATTTGCCGCCACCACCAACTCCGCCAAGCATTTCTGAAACAGCCAAAAACTGAAATCAGGATAAAAAATGACCCATCTGCATGGGTCAACAGAGGGGTACTACCCCTTCTATCACCCAATAAAAAAGCCCTGAGGCAAGTCACTGGACACATCGGACAACCAGGGATGGCAAACAGAACCACCCAACATCCCTTGCCTTCCTGATCAGTCTTCGACCTCCGAATCCTGAATGCCACCATACCGATGAAGTCCAAAATCCCCCCGGCGGTCGGGCACTACCACTGTTCAGCTCTCCCAAATGAAGAGCCCTGAAGCGAAAAAGCCAACGAAAACAGCCGCACTTCAAATTCAGATCTACACACCGCCCCCAAATCATGCACCCAAACCCAACAAAAATTTAAAGGAGACCAGCCGCCTACAATCCCCCCGTCACCGAAGTGTGCCGCCACCCCTTCAACGTCTGCCCAACCATAAAGGATTTTGTAATATCTTACAAGCTCCTCAACCTAACACCAAAAGTCAACCCAGCCATGTAACGATTTACCTTCGCCACCAACCACCCCTCATCCTGGCAATGCCCAATAAACAACAGCAAAGGAATCTCCCGTTCTTCCCCTACCGCCCCCAAATCCTGACACCAACGAACCCAAACCTCCCAAGCGCTCTGGTAGGTATCCCACACCCAGTGCAAGCAAAGCCCAAATCAATACGACTACAGTTGCTCCAGGAGATCCCACAGAATCTTGGGGTAGTTTATGCCTTCGACGGCCGCATCCCACTCCAGCTGGCTGAATTGTTTCCACTGAAAACGAGAAAACACATCAGCCGAACAATTGTGGACATGGATCACATGCACCACCGTCACCCACATATTCAAAGAAAGACACTCCAACACTAAGCGCTGCAGCAGCTTAACAACCAGAGACGACTATGCCGACCACCGGTTAACCACATGCACCACCCCAAAATTGGCGCAATGGAATCGCACCTTCCTGTTCCGAAACCTGTCACCTCACAAAAACACTACTACCATTGTAGGAAACAGCTTCAAAAGTTCTAAGTTCCTAACCCAACCCTGCGACACCTAGCTCTCCGGCCAAAGCTTAGCGCACCGCTCAGCCTGACAATACACCCCAAAGCCCATCCCACCAGCCACATCTGAATAAAGCTCAAAATCAAAATGTTTGATCACCTCACCTATCACCAGCGCCCTGCCGTTCAAAGATCCTAAAAAAGATTCCTACTAAGTCCCCCCTCATTTCCTTCCCCAACAATATATAATTATGGGGAACAGACACCCCCGCCATTGGCGCTACAAACAAAATAATCCGTCCCATAGGCATAATGTGACACGCAAAATTGAGCTTACCCAGGAGAGATTGTAACTCTCGCAACTAAATTTTCTTAAGTGCCATATCAACCTCTACCTGCAAACCCAACAACTTGCTGTCAGACAACTGACATTCCATACGCAGTCATGTAATGATACCTAAAAAGTGAGCTCCGTCAATGAACCAACCATTTTATCCACTGCCAACGGAACCCCAAAACTACTAAGAAGGTTAAAGAATGTGCTAAAAATTTTGAAACACACCCCCGAATCAGCCAGCCACATAACACAAAAAATCATCCAGGTAGTGAATGACCGACAGACTACCAGACACGTTCTTCACTGCCCATTCTAAGAGTGAGCTAAAAGTCTCAAAATACACGCACGACAGGGAGAAACCCATCAGCAGGCAACAATCAATGAAAAAAACATCATTCCAGAAACAAACATGGGCTGCTGCTGGTATGGGATTTGGCTGTTAGGTGGGGGCACAATATGCCAATTATTGCTGTTCTGGCTTGCAATCTCCTGCAGGTTATTTGACAGTAAACACTGAATATTAATCTGCTCTGGTATACCCACTTCTCCAACCCCAGAGCTCTCCAACCCTACAGGTGGGAGCCCTTCTTCTGCCATCTGCTTTTCAACACCATTTAATATCAAAGAGAATTTGTCATCAGGAACATCTGCAATGCACCCACAGGGCCGCGTCTTGGGTATCCATTGTCCCTTAGGAGGTTTCTACGAAATATGTCCCTCTTATAGAGCAAGTAAGCGTGACGCCAGCTGCGGTTAAGCAGCGGAAGCAAAAGGGTCCCTTTGTAGATGGTAATGTTGGTACTTAGAGGTAGGATTGCCATAGAGGTGCAGGGTGGCTTACAGTCTCTGTAGATGTTATATACACGTGTCATGGTGTTCCTACCTGGATATCCGTGGATCCCAGACGTGATGTGGTACAAAGCAGTGCAAAGGGGTAGTTGAACTTGGATGATAAAAAAGTGGAATCTAGACTTTGTAGTAACGTTGAACAGTTGCTTTTACTTGCCATAAATTGGTAATCCAAACAGCTTTAAAACGATATCTTGGTCATCAGCAGGTATTGACTTAACTTTAGCAGGCAAATACTTCTCTATGGCAATTTCAGCTCTGCTATGCGGTAGCTCTCTCAGTTCTGCTATGCTTGGCTGGATAAATAGGAAACTCTTCCTCTTCTGCTGGAACTTAAGTTAGCTGTAGTCTGTCACTTACTTATAATCCTAGGAACTTCTTGTCCTGTCTTTAGAGTACCTCAAACTTCGACTCAGCTTGGAAGGAGGCAATTCAAGCCCAGGAGGGGACAAGCAACCATGTAGACTTCAGAGGAAGGGCCTCTGGGCCTAGCAGAGCAGGCAGGGCTCTGCTAGCCAGCACACAACCTCTCCCTAAGGAGGGTGGCTAGACACTTACTTCTAACTAACTAAACTCCTCCCTCTAGCTACAGAGGGCTGGAAGGAAGCAAAAGATTCCTCTCCAGGGAAGCTAATACTGCCAATGTTGCCGCCATCTGCTGGTGGACCAGGTTGTTACACTTGAACACAACAGTTTCAGGAATAAATATGCACATTATCAGGCGATGACATAAAATACAATAGATATTGTGTATTAGCACATAGGAAATGGTAGCAAGGTGTCAAAAGAAGTGGTAATGGCACTCTGGATCATTACACATCCAGCTCCTCCTCTCCCTGCATCTTGCTGACTTATCTAGGACATGGAGACTTTGAAAGATGATTTGGAAGACGTAAAGTCAACAAAAGATGAGGATGGTTATCATTAAGACCTGCCCCCCCTCCCCCAAGGGGTGCAGACTGAATGGTATTGGTTGGCCGCTGAGCACCAGAATAATAAAGGCTTCCATCTTATTGATATTAAATTACATTTATGGCTGATGTAAGAATGAGTAAATGAAGGAATAAATAAATAAAACTGCAGAAAAAGTCTCCCTGCATTGTCCCTGCAGATTCCCTATCCAAATTTCATCAATTAACAATTTTCAGCAATACTGTCCCTAGAGCACGAGCACTTGCCACGTCTCTCCCTATGCTCAGTTCACAGGACAATCGCAGAGACTGCACGAGATTAGGGTTTTATAGGGCTGTGACATCACAGGGGATGGCTATCTGCGGATCGGCTGGCTGCACAGCATGATGGGTGATCTCACTTTCCTGGACTTCTTACTTTTAGTTTGAAATACGTGGAGCTGGCATAAAAAACTAAATGAAAAACTGACTTGTTACCACGAAGTGTGAGGAAATCCGGATTCTCTATGAATCGAAGTCTTCCTAAATTTCAGACTGAATTCCGCTTGGAATGCTTCTCTTTGCTCAACACTAGGAGTGGTGTAATGCATGGTGCCACTGTACTCTGGAGAAGTGAAAACATGTTCTGTGGAGTGACAAATCACATTTGTAAATCTGGTGGATGAGTATGAGTTTGGTGAATGCCAGGAGAATATTACTTGTCTGACTGCATTGTGCCAACTGTACACTTTGGTGGAGGGATAATGCTGGGGTTGTTTTTCAGGGATTGGATTTGCCTGACCTCAACCCCCTTGAATACTAGAACAGAGATGGTGAGCCAAGCCCTCTTGTCCAGCATCAGTACCTGAGTTCACAAATGCTCTTCTGAATGAACGGATAAAAATTCCCACAGACACCCTCCAAAATCTTGTAGAAAGCCTTCACAGAAGAGTGGAATTAAGATGTGATGTCATAATTTCCCCTGTAGATGTAATGTGTTGGTGTACCAATACTTTTATCCATATAATGTGTATATGTACAGTACAGACCAAAAGTTTGGACACACCTTCTCATTCAAAGAGTTTTCTTTATTTTCATGACTATGAAGGCATCAAAACTATGAATTAACACATGTGGAATTATATACTGTCACGGCTGAGGATGGGGAAAACCCTCAGCCGTGCGACATAGAAGATGTAAGTGGCTGCTCGGCCAGGGCGACAGAATTAGGGAGCAGGTCACCTCCTATCGCATCCCTAATCTGACCCTGACTCCTAACCATATGAGCCAACCCTGATGGTGGGAGGGCTCATACACCGGAACCTAACAATCCCTGCTAGCCCTCAGGATTGCCCTGGAACAAGGAGCAGGGTAAGACGACCTGTTCCTCCTAGATACAGAGGAACAGGAGTCTCACTGGCCAAGCTGCAAGGAAAAGGGGTACCAAAAACAGACCTATGGATATGGCAGGTGAACTGCACTAGTTCCACCTACCTGGCACAGCCTTGCTGACTGGATCCCTGTGCTGACACGCTGATGTCCTCACCATACTTAAATGGACACAGCCAACACACATACACACACACAGGAACCCAGATCCATAGCTGCATTAAATAACAAAAGGAATACAACATCAACTTAGCGTATAAACATCTATGACCACAAGGGTGGCACTCACTGGCAGATGGTATAAAGTAGGAGGACGACTCCAGCAGACCATGGCTGAAGTACCCCCCTGACTACTGCTCTCAGCAGAGGCTATATAGGCCCAAGTAGCCACACCCCCACAGACACACCCAGTGTTCACACACACAGAAGGGAATTAACCCTTCTCACACCAGGGAAGGGAAGACAGACACTTAAAGGAGAAAGTGCACACATAACTAAAACCCTGTGCACACCAGACATACAAAAGACACACCTAACAAAGGTAGGTTGCCAGGTGCAACCGCATGCACATTGCAGCAAGCTGCCCAGCACCAGCTCAGGCTGCTAAACTGCGAAATAACTACATGTTGCCAGCGGCAACCACAAGTGAGGCAACATACTAGCGGCCCTCACCTGGGGTTGAACAACCAAACCAGACCGCAGGCAACAGCATGCGGATACAGGAGTCACCATGGTCGTGACACTCCCACCCCTCAAAGCCCCCCCACCAAAAAAAAAAAGGAACACCAGAGAGGGACCCATACAAGGGGATAGGAGAAGGGGAATCAGTGTCATAATATGCGCGTCTCCCCAGGACTGCTGCCGGCCCCTGGAGCAACACACAGGAACCGGAGACCAGCAAATAAACAGCCCGGGAAGAGCGCACTAACAGTGCGTCCACTCTCCACTCACGTCCCCACTCCAGTCGCTGCCAGCAGACACTCTTAACCAGCACGCCGCCGGAACACTAACGGAATGCTACCATGGTCGTGACATATACATAACAAACAAGTGTGAAACAACTGAAAATATGTCATATTCTAGGTTCTTCAAAGTAGCCACCTTTTGCTTTGATTACTGCTTTGCACACTCTTGGCATTCTCTTGATGAGCTTCAAGAGGTAGTCCCCTGAAATGGTCTTCCAACAGTCTTGAAGGAGTTCCCAGAGATGCTTAGCACTTGTTGGCCCTTTTGCCTTCACTCTGCGGTCCAGCTCACCCCAAACCATCTCGATTGGGTTCAGGTCCGGTGACTGTGGAGGCCAGGTCATCTGGCGCAGCACCCCATCACTCTCCTTCATGGTCAAATAGTCCTTACTTTCAAAGTTTTCCCAATTTTTCAGCTGACTGACTGACCTTAATTTCTTAAAGTAATGATGGCCACTCGTTTTTCTTTACTTAGCTTCTTTTTTCTTGCCATAATACAAATTCTAACAGTCTATTCAGTAGGACTATCAGCTGTGTATCCACCTGACTTCTCCTCAACGCAACTGATGGTCCCAACCCCATTTATAAGGCAAGAAATCCCACTTATTAAACCTGACAGGGCACACCTGTGAAGTGAAAACCATTTCAGGGGACTACCTCTTGAAGCTCATCAAGAGAATGCCAAGAGTGTGCAAAGCAGTAATCAAAGCAAAAGGTGGCTACTTTGAAGAACCTAGAATATGACATATTTTCAGTTGTTTCACACTTGTTTGTTATGTATATAATTCCACATGTGTTAATTCATAGTTTTGATGCCTTCAGTGTGAATCTACAATTTTCATAGTCATGAAAATAAAGAAAACTCTTTGAATGAGAAGGTGTGTCCAAACTTTTGGTCTGAGAGAGAGAGAGAGAGAGAGAGAGATTGACAATTGCAACGTAAAGACTTCCCACATGCTATCCTATGGAAGTGAACTTTGTCAATCCCTGAAGTTAACATTCTGCGGATTTTCTGAAGCTGGATGTCTCCATTCATTTCAATCGGGATGCAGTCCATGCAGAAATCCACCCCTAGTTTTCTTCTCCTTTAGGAAGGAAAGCCAATTTTCATAACTTTTTTCTTGAATTTTAGGGGAGCATTGCCACCCTGTAAGACTCCTTATGCATACTAGGTGCTCAGGTCCTCTCCATAAGCTGAAATGGTACACCCTGGATCCCGACCAAGACCTCTCACCTAGCTAAGCCAGTTGTCTCTGTTCAGCACAGATGAGGGGCAATCTAAGTTATGCTTCAAGGTCTGTTTAAAAGGTTAAGCATTGACTTATTGGAGTGATAACTAACATCTGATAGCATGATGAGAGGCTTTCTGTACCTTTTGGATGGTACACAGAGGAGGATTGTCTTAGCTGTAAGATTCTTAATGCTTCCAAATTTATTATTATTTTTTTTTTGTTTGAGAAATTCAGGATGAATTTTGATTTGGTAGAATTAATTTGCTTATCTATGTATCTACACAAACACATTTATGAACACATTTCACTCTACCTTGAACACACAAACGCTTAAGCAATGCAACAGTATTTACCTGCTTTTTTGATGGCAAAGACACTAGCCTTCTGACTTTGACCTCATCAGGCCAATGGCATTTAGGCTCTGCCCACATGTCACATTAAGTAATGCTTCCTATTTGCCATGTTCACAAGCAAAAACACCTTCAACCGTTTTCTGATAAACCTATCATTGCTGTTGGGGGCCCTTTGGGAGTTTCTGCTTTCTTGGCTGAGATGGTCTCCCCTCACCTCTTGGACCCATAGAATGAACAACTGTCCTAATGACCATTTGTCTTTAAACATCACAATGATCTTCTGTATTTAAATGTAGCAAATGAGCACCGATCCACATGCTATATCATCAACTGGTGCATATTCACGGTCCTGTGTAAACGATCCCTTAGAAATAGAAAATTGGTGCCAGAGGGGGAGGCACTTCTGTTACTTAAGAAACTTAAGAAGACACATGATTGGTAATAATCCCTGTTATAGATTTTGGATTGGGACACAGGAGCACCATTTTACTCTTTGAGTAGTGGTGATCAAAAATAATGATAAATTGCCACTTGGTCCTTGAGTAATAGGTTGAACAACATTGATTGAGAAAGAGAACACATTTGGTGCCAGCACTCATGTCTGCAAGCCACATTTCAACCACCTTCTCTAAACATTTCCAGTGCTCTGGAAGGACTGTAGGCATGGAAGAGATTTCACTAGCTGGTATTGCATGTGTTGAGTGCTTGGACAGAAAAATCTTTCCTTCTGTTTTTCTCTGGTTTTCATAAGTTTTAAAAGGAACATTTCTATAAAGTGAACAATAAATGGAGCCTAAAAGCCCTGTGAAATCTCCAAGCCCTGTTCCTTTTTATCGCAAGTTTTATAATCTTTTTCCTTTGTGTTATAAAATGGGATTTTATGCAGGTGAAAAGGGCCAGACTGAGAGGACTGGAAACTAAATCCTTAAATCTTCAGATACACAGTACAGGTAGGGCACATAAACATTCCTCACACCTCTGACATATTTTTCATGAACTGAAAAATTCTGCATGTGAGATGTGGAGAAGGCATTGCTATAGTTCTCCAATAAGAAAACTACTAAAGACATTAAAGAGTTAAATCTACTCATTCTTTAACCCTTTCCTGAGGTGGCATTTTTGCGTTTTCAATTTTTTGCTCTCTACCTTCCCAGAGCCATATCTTTTTTATTTTTCCGGTCAACTAACGGGGACAAGGTGTACTTTCTAATGCCGACATTTAATATTGCATCCGAAGTAGTGGAAAGCAGGAAAAACATTCCAAATGGGGTGGAAATTTTAAAAAAACTCAATTCCCCCACAGTTTTACAGTTTTTTTTTATGGAGTTCACTAATGCAGTAAAACTGACTTGTGATCTTCATTCTCCAGATCAGCACAAATCTATATAAAGTTTTTCTTGCGTTTTAAATACTAAAAAAAAAAAAAAAAAACTT
The DNA here is from genome assembly GCF_905171765.1 of Bufo bufo. Taxonomy (NCBI): domain Eukaryota; kingdom Metazoa; phylum Chordata; class Amphibia; order Anura; family Bufonidae; genus Bufo; species Bufo bufo. Next base: position 86,411,749 of record NC_053396.1, read on the forward strand.
TTGAAAAAATTGTTTTTTATTTTCCTTTTATTTTCCGTTATGCCATTCACATTATGGGATAACCTTTTTTATATTTTAATATTATGGTTGTTTTCAAATGCGCCGATGCCCGTGATGTTGTTTTTTTTATTGTTTAATTATTTTGATTTTGGGGAAAGGGGGGTGATTTGAATTTTATTTTTATATCTTTCAATATATAATATTGTTGTTAGGTCCCCAAGTGGACCACTACTTTCAATCATCAGATTGCTACGTGTGCAGAATAATGAAATTTGTTCCATTATTCTGTACAAAGATCACTATACCCCAGTTCAGTGCTGCCACCTACTGGCCTGAACTGGGATACACTAAAAATAAGCCTGGAAGCCTAGTACAGGCTCATTTTTAGAATAGGGCGCTTTCCCCGATCTCTGCAAGGATGCATCCGGGTTTTAGCTTTCTCAGACGCCGTGGTCACATTTGACCTTGACATTTAAGGGGTTAAATGTCCTCGGTTGGCATTACCACCAGTCGCGCACATTAGCTGCGGGTGCCTTCTGAAACAACAGGCACCCATAGGCTATGATGCACACTCCGCTCTGGAGCAAGTGCCATCTTTAATGACCCGACATCCTCCGTACATGTACGGCAGATGTCAGGAAAGGTTTTAAGAAGTCATACCATGAATAATAAAAAAAATTAAAATTAGACAGCACATATTACATGACAGTCTCTTTCTAATAAAGCTAGTACCAGCCCTGTACCTCACATGGATCCAGAGATCTCCCCATTCTTCGCTCTGCTAGATTTATATCAAGATTACAGCTCAAGGGGAGTGTCTTCTCTGCTGCAGCTCAGGGGGCGTGTCCATTCTGCTTCAGCTCTCTCCCAATCAGCTCAGGAGGCAGTTCAAGGATGAAACTGAGTATGTGCGGCCTTCTCGGCGAGTAGCAGGTGGCGATATACAGATACATTTCATTTAATAACTCAGTGGCTATGCAAAAAAATTTATTACATGCAATTGCAAAAGTATTCAGAGCAAGGTGCTGGTTTGAAAACTGTAGAATATGTTTTGTGGGACAACCTCTTTAAAGGCGCCTTACAAAGCCTTATCCTCTCCCTACACTATGCAAAGATATATATCTTCATGTGGAAGTTGCTCCCTATGATTCACAATTCCACTTTTTAACAAGACTTGGGACATGACAAGACAAAAATAGCCAGGCCAGATATCCATCCATAGACAGCAGCTTCAGGGAACCTGCCCCTTGTCAGTGTGGAATAAGATTCTGGCTGGCTGTATGTGATGCCTTGGATCCTTGAAGGGACCAGCCCTGAGTGGAGACTTACATTGTATGGAGACTTATTGAAGCCTGCCCCTACAGGATAGGGATAAGTGTCTGATTGCTGGGAGTCCCATTTCCCTTTTTGAATTCAACAAAGCATGTTTGTTTTAGCTCTCTTCAAAGTCAGTAGGACTGACAGAGACGGCTTAGACAAAGCAAGTCAACTTTCACAAGGGCATGTATAAAGAAGTAATATGTAGTACAGAACAGGTTATAATGCAGCAACCGGGCTGCAGGGGTGCAATGTGTGAGTGCGTTGGGCCGATGGGTATAGTAGTTGGTACTCATGGTTTAGCAGAACTCCCTGGGACAGCATGCAGTGAGGAGAAGAATTTCACCAAATTCCTTCTGGGAACACTCTGGTGTTGAGGGCTCTCCTTCCAGATGTTAGTTGAGGTTTCCTTGATGGTATGAGTTTTAGATGCAGGAAAGGCAGGGTCCCTGGTGTTCGTGACGCCAGCACCCTTGGGTGCAAATAAGGTGTAGAAATGAAGAGGAGTCCATTTAGATAAATAACTAGAACTTTTACTGAAAATCACATGCCTCACGCAGATGTACAGGTTCATGGACATCGCAGAGGTAGTTATATACCATATAAAGCATATTCACTTCAGATCTCACTTGTGCTGCCATTCCAGGTAACAGGCTCAGTTGTGATACTAACAGGTTTCCTTTAGCTGGTATGAGAGTCCTCTATCTGTGCTCACTGGGCAACTGGTCCACTTGCTAACAGCCAGGTACTGGATATAATTCTTACTTTGTTTTCTTTAACCTAAAGGAAGGTTCTCCCTAGCAGCAGGCATCCATCACCTGGTCCATTATTTGAATTGGTTGCCATCAGAACAGATCCACATGGTCCATAGAGGAATGTGGTAAAACACAACTTTGCACTTAGTTGTAAGGCTGTGTCACCATGCTTTGAAGCTTCTCCCGGTCACTGGGTGCTGCGGAGTCCATAAGCTCAGACTGCTATCTCCACTAGACTTGCTCTATATCCACAGTTACTTTGGTCTATGCTGGGTAGCTTTTGATATTTTGTCCTCCAAACTCCTTCAGCCTGGCCAGAGCCAAGGCGGCTAAAATGGCAGTGACATGGTGGACTTGTTTCTCCTCATCACATAACACTATTAACTACCTTAACTAACTTCTTGAGTCTGTCCTGCCCTTTTATATGGGAAGTACCAGCTCCATCTAGTGGTGACTAAGGTGTAGTGTGGTTTACCAGCCTGTTAATAGGAATTTGCAGCTACATACACATAAAGCATTACATGACATGCTTAACCACCTCCGGACCGCCTAATGTCCGGAAGGTGGTTGATTCATTCCTCCTGGACGCATCCGTGCGTCATCTCGCGAGACGCGAGATTTCGGTCAGAGCCGGCCCGCGCATGCGCATCGCGGGCCGGCAAAAGTTAAAGTACAAGTTCGTCACCAGCCTGCCAGCAACGATCATTGGCTGGCAGGCTGGCGATTTTCAAAAAAACGAATCACAAGCCGTATAACAGATCATATTAGTAAATATGATCTGTTATATGGCTTGTCTGCTCCTCTGCTGGTCCTTTTCGTCGGTTGGATCCAGCAGAGGAGCAGACTGAACTGTGAGTAGCACCAACAGTACACTGTAGCCCCAGATCACCCCCCCCTGCACCCCAATTAACCCTTTGATCGCCCCTGTCAATCACTAGTGAAAGGAAAAAAGTGATCAGTGTAAACTGTCACTTTTTTTTTTCACTGGTATTGACGGTTAGGTTTTAGGGATAGTTTAGGCCCCTTGGTTAGGAAGTTTAGGGATCAGTTAGCGCCCAGCCTACCGCACTGCAGTCACTTATTCGCTGTTTAGCGTATCGCTAATCAGCATTTGTACTTTTATAGTATCTGTAAGTGATCAAAACTGATCACGGTCAGATCTATAATTGTATTAGTGTCACTTTACACGCGCTGCGGCGATAAAAAAAATCAGTTTTGATATTTTTTATCAACCGCAGTGGCCTCCGGTACTTCGCTAGCCTCCCCTTTGTAAGACAGGCTTGCTTTTTTTCTTGGGTAGTCTCAGGGAATACCCCTAAATTTAGTAGTCCAAATGTCAAACAGGGGGTATTCTTCTGAAGAGGCCTACAGGATTCTGACCCAGTCGGATGAGGAGTGGGAACCCTCATCTGACGAATCTAGCGGGTCAGAATATGAACCTGTAGAAAGCAGTGGCTCTCTGACCCAAAGTTCGGAGGAGGAGGCTGAGGTCCCTGATAGAAACAGGCGTACCCGGCCCCGTGTCGCTAGACCACAGGTTGCGCAGGATCCGCTTCAAGAGCAGCAGAGTGGGGCTGGCGCTGCCGGATCACGTGGTGAGGCATACACCAGCAGCGCAGCCCTTCCTGGACCTAGTACCAGCACTGCCGTACAACATGGTGAAGTAGCGAGCACCAGAAGGGCAGTTGAAGCTGACACGGTGGCACGTGCAGTAGTTACCCCGTCGCAGCCACCGCACAGACAGGCCCGTAGAGCCCCTAGAATCCCTGAGGTGCTGGCAAACCCTGATTGGCAGTCACCAACTTCAGCCGCACCATTAGTTCCCCCTTTCACCGCCCAGTCTGGAGTTCAGGTTGAGACGGCTCAGATCGGTTCGGCCCTGGGATTTTTTGAGCTGTTCTTGACTGCGGAGCTCTTAGACTTAGTTGTGGCAGAAACAAATCGGTATGCCACACAATTTATAACCGCCAACCCGGGAAGCTTTTATGCCCAGCCTTTCCGGTGGAAACCAGTCCAAGTTTCCGAAATTAAAATTTTTCTGGGCCTTCTCCTCAACATGGGTCTAACTAAAAAGCATGAATTGCGGTCATATTGGTCCACGAACCCAATTCATCACATGCCCATGTTCTCTGCTGCTATGTCCTTGACAAGATTTGAGACCATCCTGCGTTTCCTGCATTTTAGCGACAACACCACCTCCCGTCCCAGAGGCCACCCAGCTTTTGACCGGCTCCACAAAATTCGGCCCCTCATAGACCATTTCAACCAGAAATTTGCAGATTTGTATACCCCAGAGCAAAACATCTGCATAGACGAGTCCCTAATACATTTTACCGGGCGCCTTGGCTTCAAACAATACATCCCAAGCAAGCGTGCCCGGTATGGGGTCAAATTGTATAAGCTCTGTGAAAGGGCCACAGGCTATACCCACAAATTTCGTGTCTATGAGGGAAAAGATCAGACCCTGGAGCCGGTCGGTTGCCCTGACTACCTGGGGAGCAGTGGGAAGACAGTCTGGGACTTGGTGTCACCCTTATTCGGCAAGGGCTACCATCTTTATGTGGACAATTTCTACACAAGTGTGGCCCTCTTTAGGCATTTATTTCTAGAACGGATTTGCGCCTGTGGCACCGTGCGACCTAGTCGCCGGGGCTTCCCCCAACGGCTCGTTAACACCCGTTTTGCAAGAGGGGAGAGGGCTGCCTTGTGTAACGGAGAACTGCTCACGGTGAAATGTAGAGACAAGCGTGACGTTTACATGCTCTCCTCCATTCACGCAGACACGACAATCCAAATTGAGCGAGCAACCCGTGTCATTGAAAAGCCCCTCTCAGTCCACGACTATAATTTGCTCATGGGAGGGGTGGACTTCAATGACCAGATGTTGTCTCCGTATTTAGTCTCCCGCAGAACCAGACGCTGGTATAAGAAGGTGTCTGTATATTTGATTAAATTGGCTCTGTATAATAGTTTTGTTCTCTACAGTAAGGCTGGGAGAACACGATCCTTCCTCAAATTCCAGGAAGAGATCATCGAGAACCTCCTGTATCCAGAAGGTTCTGTGGCCCCATCCACCAGTGTAGTTAGCCGTCTACACGAGCGACATTTCCCCAATGTCGTTGCTGGTACCTCAACCCAACCGTCACCCCGAAAAAGATGTTGTGTCTGTAGCAGGAGTGGAATAAGGCGTGACACCCGCTATTTCTGTCCTGACTGTCCTGACCACCCTGCCCTATGCTTAGGAGAGTGTTTCCGGAAGTACCACACACAGGTACACCTAGCATAGGGATCACATCTCACCAGGACAGGCACACAGGGCTATTAGGGCCCATTCACTCAAAAGTGCTGCAAACGTCTCCTTTCACATGGGACAAAGTGCATAACGCACTTCGCCACATCTTTGGGCGATTTGCGCTTTGCACATTGACCCATGGGGAAGGAGAGGTTTGTTCTATAAAGGTAAAAAAAAAAAAAAACAAACACCAGTAAGCAAAAAGGTTAATGTTCAGTTCAAAAAGTTAAAGTTTAGATGTTCTCTTCCAAAGTTAATAAAATTATTGTGTTGCGGCCTGGTTTTTTCTTTTTTTTTTTTTTACCTTCCAGGTGGACCAACCGATCGACTAGCTGCAGCACTGATGTGCATTCTGACAGAAGCATTGCGCTGCTGTCAGATTACACGCAAGTCGGTGTATGCGGCGCTGCAAGACGAGATTTCTCTTCTGCAGTAAAAGATACGTTTGCCGAGGCATATGAGCTGAGGAGGTGGCGGTGTTCCTATGCTTTGGCAAACACTTTGTATATAAAAAAATAAAATAAAATCCCGGCAATGATTTATTCATCCACATCGATTGATGTGAATGGAGAAATCTGGTTTGCCAGGGCATACGAGCTAAGTGGGTATGGATGTTGGGCGGAGCTCCTATGTCCTGGCAGACGCCTTTCCCCTCCTTTTTTTTTTTGGCAGAGATTTTTTCATCCACATTGATCGATGCGAATGAAGAAATCTGTGCCGTTCATTTTTTTCTTTCAGCCCAGAGGCTTAACGGAAAAAAAAAAATCTCATTACCCGTATGCTCAATATAAGGAGAATAGCAGAAACTCCTAATGCTGGGCATACATGTAATGATTGCGGAGACTCTCAAATGCCAGGGCAGTACAAACACCCCACAAATAACACCATTTTGGAAAGAAGACACCCCAAGGTATTCGCTGAGGGGCATATTGAGTCCATGAAAGATTGAAATTTTTGTCCCAAGTTAACGGAAAGGGAGACTTTGTGAGAAAAAAATCAATTTCTGCTAACTTGTGCCAAATTTTTTTTTTTTCTGTGAACTCGCCATGCCCCTCATTGAATACCTTGGGGTGTCTTCTTTCCAAAATGGGGTCACATGTGGGGTATTTATACTGCCCTGGCATTTTAGGGGCCCCAAAGCGTGAGAAGAAGTCTGGTATCCAAATGTCTAAAAATGCCCTCCTAAAAGGAATTTGGGCACCTTTGCGCATCTAGGCTGCAAAAAAGTGTCACACATGTGGTATCGCCGTACTCAGGAGAAGTTGGGGAATGTGTTTTGGGGTGTCATTTTACATATACCCATGCTGGGTGAGAGAAATATCTTGGTCAAATGCCAAGTTTGTATAAAAAAATGGGAAAAGTTGTCTTTTGCCAAGATATTTCTCTCACCCAGCATGGGTATATGTAAAATGACACCCCAAAACACATTCCCCAACTTCTCCTAAATACGGAGATACCACATGTGTGACACTTTTTTGCAGCCTAGGTGGGCAATGGGGCCCACATTCCAAAGAGCACCTTTCGGATTTCACCGGCCATTTTTTACAGAATTTGATTTCAAACTCCTTACCACACATTTGGGCCCCTAGAATGCCAGGGCAGTATAACTACCCCACAAGTGACCCCATTTTGGAAAGAAGACACCCCAAGGTATTCCGTGAGGGGCATGGAGAGTTCCTAGAATTTTTTATTTTTTGTCACAAGTTAGTGGAAAATGATGATTTTTTTTTTTTTTTTTTCTTACAAAGTCTCATATTTCACTAACTTGTGACAAAAAATAAAAACTTCCATAAACTCACTATGCCCATCAGCGAATACCTTGGGGTGTCTTCTTTCCAAAATGGGGTCACTTGTGGGGTAGTTATACTGCCCTGGCCCAAATGTGTGGTAAGGAGTTTGAAATCAAATTCTGTAAAAAATGGCCGGTGAAATCCGAAAGGTGCTCTTTGGAATGTGGGCCCCTTTGCTCACCTAGGCTGCAAAAAAGTGTCACACATGTGGTATCTCCGTATTCAGGAGAAGTTGGGGAATGTGTTTTGGGGTGTCATTTTACATATACCCATGCTGGGTGAGAGAAATATCTTGGCAAAAGACAACTTTTCCCATTTTTTTATACAAACTTGGCATTTGACCAAGATATTTCTCTCACCCAGCATGGGTATATGTAAAATGACACCCCAAAACACATTCCCCAACTTCTCCTGAATACGGAGATACCACATGTGTGACACTTTTTTGCAGCCTAGGTGGGCAAAGGGGCCCACATTCCAAAGAGCACCTTTCGGATTTCACCGGCCATTTTTTACAGAATTTGATTTCAAACTCCTTACCACACATTTGGGCCCCTAGAATGCCAGGGCAGTATAACTACCCCACAAGTGACCCCATTTTGGAAAGAAGACACCCAAAGGTATTCGCTGATGGGCATAGTGAGTTCATAGAACTTTTTATTTTTTGTCACAAGTTAGTGGAATATGAGACTTTGTAAGAAAAAAAAAAAAAAATCATCATTTTCCGATAACTTGTGACAAAAAATAAAAAAAGTTCTATGAACTCGCTATGCCCATCAGCGAATACCTTAGGGTGTCTACTTTCCGAAATGGGGTCATTTGTGAGGTGTTTGTACTGTCTGGCCATTGTAGAACCTCAGGAAACATGACAGGTGCTCAGAAAGTCAGAGCTGCTTCAAAAAGCGGAAATTCACATTTTTGTACCATAGTTTGTAAACGCTATAACTTTTACCCAAACCATTTTTTTTTTTTATCAAAGACATGTATAACAATAAATTTAGAGCAAAATTTATATATGGATGTAGTTTTTTTTGCAAAATTTTACAAATGAAAGTGAAAAATGTCATTTTTTTGCAAAAAAATCGTTAAATTTCGATTAATAACAAAAAAAGTAAAAATGTCAGCAGCAATGAAATACCACCAAATGAAAGCTATATTAGTGAGAAGAAAAGGAGGTAAAATTCATTTGGGTGGTAAGTTGCATGACCGAGCAATAAACGGTGAAAGTAGGGTAGGTCAGAAGTGGAAAAAGTGGCCTGGTCTTTCAGGGTGTTTAAGCTATGGGGGCTGAGGTGGTTAAAGATACAGGGCCCCACTACTATCACGTAGTGGGACACTGTAATTATATTATGTAGATGTACTATATGCCCTCTGTATACCTGTTTTAGTTAATAAGCCATTTATAGAGAGTCTCATGGATCATTAATTTTCCCCTGCTTGGGAGCCACCAGACCTCTGTTTCTATCATTCATCCTATTTTTACCATTTTGCCTCTGCCTTGCCAGAGACAGAGGTAGTGGAGTCTCCTCACCGCAGGAGGCATGGGAGAGCTGTGTGAAGTGGCATATTATAGGATACACTGGATATTCCACACACAACAGATACATATAATATAGATAGGTAGTGTGAGTCCTGACAATCTGCTGCTCGCTGGTGGAGGAGACTGCTACATTTACATGCAGGGATATCTTCCAGAATATGGGGAGGAGTGATCATTAATGGTATCGCTCTTCCCCATATTGATTCTATGTTTGCCGACAGCAGATCGTGTTTACATGCCACAATCTGCTGCCGGCTAGTGTCTATTTTTGTGACCACACAAACAATCAAATTACTCGATGAACGAGGATTTCATACGGTACATTTTCACCGCCAGATAATCGCTAACGGCCCGTGTAAAGGTCCCTTTGATAGGGTAGATCTGATATCTTGAGCAGCATACAGAACAAAAAGGAGGATGGATCTGGGAAATAACTATAGCATATACACTCACCTAAAGAATTATTAGGAACACCTGTTCTATTTCTCATTAATGCAATTATCTAGTCAACCAATCACATGACAGTTGCTTCAATGCATTTAGGGATGTGGTCCTGGTCAAGACAATCTCCTGAACTCCAAACTGAATGTCAGAATGGGAAAGAAAGGTGATTTAAGCAATTTTGAGCATGGCATGGTTGTTGGTGCCAGACGGGCTGGTCTGAGTATTTCACAATCTGCTCAGTTACTGGGATTTTCACGCACAACCATTTCTAGGGTTTACAAAGAATGGTGTGAAAAGGGAAAAACATCCAGTATGCGGCAGTCCTGTGGGCAAAAATGCCTTGTGGATGCTAGAGGTCAAAGGAGAATGGGCCGACTGATTCAAGCTGATAGAAGAGCAACGTTGACTGAAATAACCACTCGTTACAACCGAGGTATGCAGCAAAGCATTTGTGAAGCCACAACACGCACAACCTTGAGGCGGATGGGCTACAACAGCAGAAGACCCCACCGGGTACCACTCATCTCCACTACAAATAGGAAAAAGAGGCTACAATTTGCACAAGCTCACCAAAATTGGACTGTTGAAGACTGGAAAAATGTTGCCTGGTCTGATGAGTCTCGATTTCTGTTGAGACATTCAAATGGTAGAGTCCGAATTTGGCGTAAACAGAATGAGAACATGTATCCATCCTCTGATGGCTACTTCCAGCAGGATAATGCACCATGTCACAAAGCTCAAATCATTTCAAATTGGTTTCTTGAACATGACAATGAGTTCACTGTACTAAAATGGCCCCCACAGTCACCAGATCTCAACCCAATAGAGCATCTTTGGGATGTGGTGGAACGGGAGCTTCGTGCCCTGGATGTGCATCCCTCAAATCTCCATCAACTGCAAGATGCTATCCTATCAATATGGGCCAACATTTATAAAGAATGCTATCAGCACCATGTTGAATCAATGCCACGTAGAATTAAGGCAGTTCTGAAGGCAAAAGGGGGTCCAACACCGTATTAGTATGGTGTTCCTAATAATTCTTTAGGTGAGTGTAGAGCTTAACTATCAACATCATAGAGAAGCAGTGTTATACTTGATTAGCATTACCAGAAAAATATCATCATAACTCTAATAATATAATATATATTACTGTTCAGTGGGACATAGTAACATAACATAGTAACTAGGGTTGAGCGAACCCGAACTGTAAAGTTTGGGTTCGTACCGAAATTTAGGATTTTTGGACCCCGGACCCGAACATTTCCGTAAAAGTTCGGGTTCAGTGTTCGGCGCTTTCTTGGCACTTTTTGAAAGGCTGCACAGCAGCCAATCAACAAGCGGCATACTACTTGCCCCAAGAGGCCATCACAGCCATGCCTACTAATGGCATGGCTGTGATTGGCCAGAGCAGCATGTGACCCAGGCTCTATATAAGCTTGAGTCACGTAGCGCTGCACGTCACTCTGCTGTTACAAGTGTAGGGAGAGGATGCTGCTAGACTTGTGATTTCAGGGTGAGCATAGGAGAGAATCTAACTCAGCGATCTACAGACAAATAGTTGTGTGGGTGCAGGGCACTATCGTTTTACCCTGCCCTGAGCTCATTGACCAAAAAATACTAACTTTTATAATTCTGTTAGTTAGGTGGGTGGCGGCGGCCATTTTATGCATGCTCAGTGCACCAGCACTGCATCTGAGCTTTTGGGACATTGCAAATCACCATTTATTTGGGGCAAACTACAACATCTGGATTAGTCAGTGTGCAATTTAAGGTAGAAATACACCCATAATTTTCTGGGGTTTTAAAAACACACAATTTTTTTCAAAAAAACTGTATTTTCCAGATCTGTAAGTGTTAAATTCAAGTTTAATACACTGCTCAAAAAAATAAAGGGAACACTTAAACAACACAATGTAACTCCAAGTCAATCACACTTCTGTAAAATCAAACTGTTTACTTAGGAAGCAACACTGAGTGACAATAAATTTCACATGCTGTTGTGCAAATGGGATAGACAACAGGTGGAAATTATAGGCAATTAGCAAGACACCCCCAATAAAGGAGTGGTTCTGCAGGTGGTGACTACAGACCACTTCTCAGTTCCTATGCTTCCTGGCTGATGTTTTGGTCACTTTTGAATGCTGGCGGTGCTTTCACTCTAGTGGTAGCATGAGACGCAGTCTACAACCCACACAAGTGGCTCAGGTAGTGCAGCTTATCCATCAATGTGAGCTGTGGCAAGAAGGTTTGCTGTGTTTGTCAGCGTAGTGTCCAGAGCATGGAGGCGCTACCAGGAGACAGGCCAGTACATCAGGAGACGTGGAGGAGGCCGTAGGAGGGCAACAACCCAGCAGCAGGACCGCTACCTCCGCCATTGTGCAAGGAGGAACAGGAGGAGCACTGCCAGAGCCCTGCAAAATGACCTCCAGCAGGCCACAAATGTGCATGTGTCTGCTCAAACGGTCAGAAACAGACTCCATGAGGGTGATATGAGGGCCCGACGTCCATAGGTGGGGGTTGTGCTTACAGCCCAACACCGTGCAGGACGTTTGGCATTTGCCAGAGAACTCCAAGATTGGCAAATTCGCCACTGGCGCCCTGTGCTCTTCACAGATGAAAGCAGGTTCACACTGAGCACATGTGACAGACGTGACAGAGTCTGGAGACGCCGTGGAGAACGTTCTGCTGCCTGCAACATCCTCCAAGATGACCGGTTTGGCATTGGGTCAGTAATGGTGTGGGGTGGCATTTCTTTGGAGGGCCGCACAGCCCTCCATGTGCTCGCCAGAGGTAGCCTGACTGCCATTAGGTACAGAGATGAGATCCTCAGACCCCTTGTGAGACCATATGCTGGTGTGGTTGGCCCTGGGTTCCTCCTAATGCAAGACAATGCTAGACCTCATGTGGCTGGAGTGTGTAAGCAGTTCCTGCAAGACGAAGGCATTGATGCTATGGACTGGCCCGCCCGTTCCCCAGACCTGAATCCAATTGAGCACATCTGGGACATCATGTCTCGCTCTATCCACTAACGTCACGTTGCACCACAGACTGTCCAGGAGTTGGCAGATGCTTTAGTCCAGGTCTGGGAGGAGATCCCTCAGGAGACCGTCCGCCACCTCATCAGGAGCATGCACAGGCGTTGTAGGGAGGTCATACAGGCACGTGGAGGCCACACACACTACTGAGCCTCATTTTGACTTGTTTTAAGGACATTACATCAAAGTTGGAACAGCCTGTAGTGTGTTTTTCCGCTTTAATTTTGAGTGTGACTCCAAATCCAGACCTCCATGGGTTGAAAAATTTGATTTCCATTTTTTTATTTTTGTGTGATTTTGTTGTCAGCACATTCAACTATGTAAAGAACAAAGTATTTCAGAAGAATATTTAATTAACTCAGATCTAGGATGTGTTTTTTTTGCGTTCCCTTTATTTTTTGAGCAGTGTATATACAGCTTTCATATTCTGTTAGCAAAAAAAGACTTTTTGGCAATCTACAACATCTGTATTAGTCAGTGTGCAATTTAAGGTAGAAATACACCCATCATTTTCTGGGGTTCGAAAAACACACTTTTTTTTTCTTCAAAAAACTGTATTTTCCAGATCTACAAGTATTAAATTCAAGTTCAATATATACAGCTTTCATATTCTGTTAGCAAAAAAACACTTTTTGGGCAATCTACAACCTCTGTATTTGCCTTTTGACAAAAAACACTATTTTCAGGCCTTGCAGCATCAGCACGTGTGAAATTACAGGTTTATATACTGCTGTGAAATTCAGTTTTTAAACAAACACTCATTTGGGCACAAAAAAATTAATTGGCAGCCTTTGATGCAGATGTCATTGTGAGATACACCCTTAATACATTAGGGTTACATTCAGAGATTTTAAATACCGCCATTTGGTGCACCAATATTGAATTCAGGCCTACAAAGGTTCAGGCACTATGAGATACCCCCTCTACATACAGGGGTTTGAATTAGGCATTTGAAATACAGCCATTTTGTGCAAAGATTTATTTACTGCAGGCCTACACTGGTTCAGGGCCTGTGAGATACTACCTCTACATACAGTGGTTTGAATTAGGCATTTGAAATACAGCCATTTGAAATACAGTTATTTCGTGCAAAGATATATTTACTTCAGGCCTACAGAGGTTCAGGCACTCTGAGATACCACCTCTACATACAGGGGTTTGAATTAGGCATTTGAATTACAGCCATTTGAAATACAGCCTTTTTGTGCAAAGATATATTTACTTTAGGCCTACAGAGGTTCAGGCCCTGTGAGATACTACATCTACATACAGGGGTTTGAATTAGGCATTTGAAATACAGCCATTTGAAATACAGCCATTTTGTGCAAAGATATATTTACTTCAGACCTACAGAGGTTCAGGCCCTATGAGATACTACCTCTACATACAGGAGTTTGAATTAGGCATTTGAAATACAGCCATTTGAAATACAGCCATTTTGTGCAAAGCTATATATTACTGCAGGCCTACAGAGGTTCAGGGCCTGTGAGATACTACCTCTACATACAGGGGTTTGAATTTGGCATTTGAAATACAGCCATTTGAAATACAGCCATTTTGTGCAAAGATATATTTACTGTAAGCCTACATTGGTTGAGGGCCTATGAGATACTACCTCTACATACAGGGGTTTGAATTAGGCATTTGAAATACAGCCATTTTGTGCAAATATATATTTACTTCAGGCCTACAGAGGTTCAGGCCCTCTGAGATACCATCTCTACATACAGGGGTTTGAATTAGGCATTTGAAATACAGCCATTTGAAATACAGCCATTTTGTGCAAAGCTATATTTACTGCAGGCCTACAGAGGTTCAGGGCCTGTGAGATACTACCTCTACATACAGGGGTTTGAATTTGGCATTTGAAATACAGCCATTTGAAATACAGCCATTTTGTGCAAAGATATATTTGCTTCAGGCCTACAGAGGTTCAGGTCCTCTGAGATACCACCTCTACATACAGGGGTTTGAATTAGGCATTTGAAATACAGCCATTTGAAAGAGTACAAATATATATTTACTTCAGGCCTACAGAGGTTCAGGCCCTCTGAGATACCACCTCTACATACAGGGGTTTGAATTAGGCATTTGAATTACAGCCATTTGAAATACAGCCATTTTGTGCAAATATATATTTACTTCAGGTCTACAGAGGTTCAGGACCTCTGAGATACCACCTCTACATACAGGTGTTTGAATTAGGCATTTGAAATACAGCCAATTTAAATACAGCCATATTGTGCAAAGATATTTTTACTTCAGGCCTAGAAAGGTTCAGGCACTCTGAGATATCACCTCTATATACAGGGCTTTGAATGAGACATTTGGAATACAGCCATTTGAAATACAGCCATTTTGTGCAAAGATATATTTACTTCAGGCCTACAGAGGTTCAGGCCCTGTGAGATACCACCTCTACATACAGGGGTTTGAATTAGGCATTTGAAATACAGCCATTTTGTGCAAAGATATATTTACTGCAGGCCTACAGAGGTTCAGGCCCTCTGAGATACCACCTCTACATACAGGGGTTTGAAATAGGCATTTGAAATTGTTGAGGAAGGGTTGAGACGTATGCATATATATCCATGCATGCCTGCAAACACGTGCGGGCATGTATGGTATATATATGCATACTTTAACCACCGCATCATGGGGTGATGTGCGCAGATGTGCCCAGCATCTGCGCACGTCTGCCCATGGTGATCCCCAGGGGCTCATGGTGGCCCCTGTGGGAAATATGTGGTCCCTGGAAGCTGTGCCCCCTTATAATCCCACTTATATTAGTATATATATGTGCCCCCTTATATGTGTCCCCTTATAGTTAGTATATATTTCCTGTATGACCGTGTATATATTGGCCCTGTATGGCAAGTGGGGACATATGCATGTCCCCTGTATGTGATGCCCCAGATATATGCGAGGGTGTGTGTATATATAGATATGTGTGTATGTATTTGCACACGTATCTATGTATATACACTTATGTCAGCATGACAGTATGTATGTGGGCTTATTGCTGCTCATTCATACCCCGGTTTTGTATGTGTTTATAGATGTGTCCCAAGCATCTGTGGATATATATATATATATATATATATATATATATATATATGTGCCTATAACTGCCCATGTATGCCCCAGGTTTATAATGAGTATATATGTGTATATAGATGCGCCCCAAGTATCTATTTACATATATATACTTAAATGCCCCCCAGAGGGACAGCGTTTAGCCAGTTCCTGCAGATGGCTGGTGACTTCAAAGGCTAAGCAGTTGCCTTTTGTTGATTTTATCAGCCTAGTTACTTATGTTTGGGAGATGGCTGGGTGTGTGGTGTTGCTAGCCTCAGGGGGCCAACTGGCAGTCCTGAGTGCAGGTATACGTCACAGTGACACTATGATGTCACATCCCTGAGGAAGGAGGAGGGGGGCTGGTTTTGGGCTATAAAGCCCCAAACAGGGCTGAGGCGCGGGCTCTTGCAACCAGACTAGATTCAGAGACGCAGGGGAGAGAGCAGCTTCATGATGACCACCTGGATAAGGCCTAAGTATACCTGTGTAGCCCCTACCTACCCCTCACATCCCCTTATTACCGCTCCCCTGGTTAACCCTATCACCCCTGGTCCTGTAACCCCTATATTTGTCCCTGATGTGCACCTTGGGCCCTGATAAACCCTTGACCCTGATGTGTACCCTGGGCCCTGATTCCGTGTTACTGGACACCCTGATCCCCCAAACCCTTGCCTTATTGTATCCTTGTTTGTACCCCTGATCCTGTGATCCCCCAAACCCTTGCCTTATTGTATCCTTGTTTGTACCCCTGATCCTGTGCCCCTGATTGTATTTGTGGTTACACCCCCCCTGATGACCCCCACTGCTTGCTTCGTACCCTGTAGGGACAGTGAATAGTCCGGTGGTGTGGATTGTTAATATTACTTGTATGTGTGAACTGTGTAGTTAGTTTGTGGGTGGAATATGGGAATGTGTAGTGTAGTTGAGTTCTGTATATTTAGTGCTGTATTGTTAGTATTGCGTGCGTAGTGTATTGTTAGTAATAAATACTGTTACTTGTAACTATCTGCGTAACGTGTAGTTATTGGCGATAGTTAGTTAGTAAGGCGCATGCAGCTAGTTTAGTGATTAGTGTAAGGCAATCAGTAGCGATATGTTGATAAGTAAGGCATAAATAGGCGGAGTTATCATAAGACGACTCACACCTATTTATGAATATTAATTATTGAGATTGGCATAAATACCAATAATTAATATCCCCTTTAACAGAAATACAGCTATTTGAAATACAGCCATTTTGTGCAAAGATATTTTTACTTCATGCCTAGAAAGGTTCAGGCCCTCTGAGATATCACCTCTATATACAGGGGTTTGAATGAGAAATTCGAAATACACCCATTTGAAATACAGCCTTTTTGTGCAAAGATATATTTACTTCAGGAAAAAACTATGGGGGGCAGTAAACTAAGTAAAATGTCACTTTTATTAAATAATAGGAGATAAAAGACGGCCCCTACAGACAAACAACGAGTAAGACATATACACACTCAAACTGGTATAGTGAAAGACCAGTTACGTAGCAAACAAGATGTGAGTGGTGGGCTGGACCAATGGTGGCAAGAAGGGCACGACTGTGTCAGATCAAATCAACTAGCCCTATTGCCTCCCTGCTTGTCCTGGTCCGCCCTACAAAGTGTGTCCACGGGACGGGGTCCAAAAAAGCCCCGCAAGGGGTGGCCCAGACTGGAACTCTCTTCCTGTATAGGTGACCCTATTGACCCTATTATTGACCCTATTGAGGTCTTTATTGTTTCGGATATCCCCAAAATGCTAACCCATGCGTTTACGTAACTCCCTAAAAGTTTTACCTATATAGCGAAGTCCACATATGCATGTTGCCAGGTAGATCACACCCGCCGTACGGCAATTTATGAAGCCCTTCACTTGGTAGACGGTATTGTTTGGGTCCCCGATAAAGGACTTTCCCTGTGAGAGGCTGCCACAGAAACTACAGTGTCCGCATCTGTGGCATCCCGTCACGGGTGTGTTCAGCCACGTCCGTGGCTTCACTGATGGGGCAAAATGGCTGTGCACCAGCCTGTCCCGCAGATTATTGCCTCTTCGAAAAGTGAGTGAGACACTAGGGCTTAGCACATCAGAGAGGTCGGGGTCCATCAGGAGTGTCTCCCAGTGCCGTGCCAAGATTCTCCTCACTTGAGAGGCCGCAGCATCAAATGTTCCTATCACCCGGACAGTACCTTGAGATTCCTTCACCCTATTAGTTGTGGGGTGGAGAAGTTCAGTTCGTGTACGTACTTTGGTTTTTTCATACGCCAGTCTGAGGGTCATGTCAGGATACCCTCTCTCCTGGAATCTTGATCTCAGGTCCCTCGCCTGAAACTTAAAATCACTAGACTCAGAACAATTACGTTTTAATCTCAGGTACTGTCCGGTCGGAATTCCTCTCTTGAGGGGCACAGGGTGGCAGCTATCCCACCTAAGTAGGGAGTTGGTGGAGGTGGGTTTACGATAGATGGACGTACTAAGACCGCCCTTCCCGTCCCTGCAGATAACCACGTCCAGAAACGGGAGGTGGTCTTTAACAATCACCGAGGTGAACCTCAGGTTGAAGCTGTTCGTATTCAACTCAGAGATAAACCTCTCAAAGTCGCTCTCTGGTCCGCTCCACAGCACGAAAATATCGTCGATGTAGTGTGACCAGAGAGCGACACTGTCGGCGAACCATGGTGACGGTTCGGCAAACACCACAGACTCCTCCCACCAGCCCAGGAGCAAGTTAGCATACGATGGGGTACAAGAACTGCCCATCGCGGTGCCCCTGAGCTGGTGGTATATGCGTCCGTCGAACAAGAAAAAGTTGCTCACCAGAATAGACCTTAGCAGTTTGAGGGTGAAGGTATTATGCTGCATAAATTGTTGACCCCTGGTCTTAAGGTAGTGACTGGTGGCTTCCAGACCTCGCTCATGTGGAATGGAGGAGTATAGGGCCTCCACATCAACAGAGGCCAAGAACCAGTGTGGCTCGATGCAGATGTCCTCCAACTTCCCCAATAAGTCCCCAGTGTCCCTTATGTGAGACGGCAAAGATGACACAAACGGGCGTAGCACCTTGTCCACATAAATGCCACAGTTTTGGGACAAACTGCAAACCCCTGAAACGATTGGACGTCCCCTGATTGGGGTGGTCTCCTTGTGCACTTTAGGCAGGCAATAGAAGGTAGCCGTGACCGGGTGGAGTGGGTACAGAAACTCGTATTCCTCACCGCTGATGAGGGAAGCTTTTTTTGCTTTTTCAAGGATGTGTCTCAGAGTCCCCTGTAGGCTGATGGTAGGATTGTTGAGAGGTATTTCATATCCCGTCCCATCCTCCAGGACGGAGAGACACATTCTTCTATAGGCCGGCATATCCATTACCACGATGTTGCCCCCCTTATCTGAAGGTTTGATAATGATATCTTTATCGCTTTCAAGATCTGCGATTGCCATCCTCTCCTCCCTGCTGCAGTTAAATCTGGGTGGGATATGGTGTATGGTGGTCAGATCCGCGGTGACGTGTTGTAAAAACACATCCACACATGATACGTCACCCATCGGGGGCATTCTAATGCTTTTATTTTTTAGGGACGTAAAGGGGCCTAGCCCTTCAGCATTAGGTGGTGATCGATCAAGGTTAAAGAGAAGATGGACATCCTTTAAAATATCAACAGGAACACCCAGTTCTCGGCTTTCCTTCCTATCCTTAAGTTTGTGGAATTGATGGCACTTTAATCTTCGGGCAAAAAGGTGGAGGTCCCTCGTCCACCTAAAGATATCGAACTTGTTCGTTGGAACAAACGATAATCCACGTCCCAGCAGTTTGAGTTCTACTTGTGAGAGTACGCGGGAGGAGAGATTTATTACCCGTTTGTCTGAGGAAGGGAGGGAGTCACGTGTGGTATCTATGACTGGGTGTTCCGGCTCCTCAGGGGGTAATAATGTGCCCCCTGCTCTAAAAAAGGAGAGCCTGATGCCAGTACCGGGGGATTTTGGGGGGGGGTTTGTGGATTCTGTCTTGGGCGATTGCTGCGTCCCTAGATCTATATGAACCACGTCCACGCCCCTTGTTCTTAGGGTATCTTTCTCTCTCCACGTCGGAGGCTTCCGTGTCCGTGGAGGAAAGATCTGAAATTCTGAGTAACTGGTGGGTTAGTCAGAAATTGAAATGCCCTATTATCACGAAAATCCTGAGAGTCTCTATTAAATTGCTTGTGTTTGCGGTCCTTCAGTACTTACTTTAGGTTTTTGTACTTTTGATGTGATCCTCAGACTCAGCCATACTTTGACTGCAGTAATTGCCCCGTGTCCCCTGATGAATCCTGGGGCATCCTCTGAAGAAACGCGTCGGGGCACATGAGTATATCCCTCACCCTATGCCCTCTGTAGTGGATATAATTTTTTGGGTGGGGTCACGTTTTCATTAAGTGTTTGTGTGTTCGTTCCTCTGGACGGGCTTTTTTCTCCCTGTGTTAGGGCCTCAATAGGGTCACCTATACAGGAAGAGAGTTCCAGTCTGGGCCACCCCTTGCGGGGCTTTTTTGGACCCCGTCCCGTGGACACACTTTGTAGGGCGGACCAGGACAAGCAGGGAGGCAATAGGGCTAGTTGATTTGTTCTGACACAGTCGTGCCCGTCTTGCCACCATTGGTCCAGCCCACCACTCACATCTTGTTTGCTACGTAACTGGTCTTTCACTATACCAGTTTGAGTGTGTATATGTCTTACTCGTTGTTTGTCTGTAGGGGCCGTCTTTTATCTCCTATTATTTAATAAAAGTGACATTTTACTTAGTTTACTGCCCCCCATAGTTTTTTCCTTATTGTTTATTGAGCAGAAATCAGGGAGACACTACTGCCTATTCCTGACTGACCATCTTTAACCATATATTTACTTCAGGCCTACAAAGGTTCAGGCCCTGTGATATACCACCTCTACATACAGGGGTTTGAATTTGGCATTTGAAATACAGCCATTTGAAATACAGCCATTTTGTGCAAAGATATATTTACTGCATGCTTACAGAGGTTCCGGCCCTCTTAGATACTACCTCTACATACGGGGGTTTAAATTAGGCATTTGAAATACAGCCATTTGAATTATAGCCATTTTGTGCAAAGATATATTTACTTCAGGCCTACAAAGGGTTCAGGCTCTGTTAGATACCACCTCTACATACAGGGGTTTGAATTTGGCATTTGAAATACAGCCATTTGAAATACAGGCATTTTGTGCAAAGATATATTTACTTCAGGCCTACAGAGGTTCAGGCCCTCTGAGATACTACCTCTACATACAGGCGTTTGAATTAGGCATTTGAAATTCAGCCTTTTTGTGCAAAGATATTTTACTTCAGGCCTACAGAGGTTCAAGCCCTGTGACATACCACCTCTACATACAGGGGTTTGAATTAGGCATTTGAAATACATTAAATTGAAATACAGCCATTTTGTGCAAATAAATCTTTAATTGAGGCCTAGTCTGGTTCAGGCCGTGTGAGATACACCCTTTACATACTGTCATTCTTTTCTACTATTAATTAAACACCCATTTAGGGCAAGATCCTAAATTCAAAAAATATGAGGATAGGGTCAAATATGGGATGTGGCCCAGGTCATGGTGCTGCAGGTGGAGCTCCTGTTGCAGGGAGAGGATGTGGTCGATTCGTGCCAGCTACATGCACAAGTGAATCCCTTTCCTCAGGTGCGAGTGGGCGAAAAAACCTGCAGCGGTATTTGGTCGGGCCTAATGCTGCTCTACAATTGGTGAGGCCTGAACAAGTACAGGCGATAGTAGATTGGGTTGCTGACAGTGGATCCAGTTCCTTCACATTGTCTCCCACCCAGTCTCCTGCTGAAAGACAACAGTTGGCACCTGCAGCCGATGTCCATCAGTCTTTCACCTCACCCCCTTGCAAATCAGCCAAGCAGTCTGAGGCCCACGTCATGCAGCAGTCTCTTCTGCTTTTTGATGACTCTGTTAGCAGGGTTTCCCAGGGTTATCCACCTAGCCCTGCCCCAGAAGTGGAAGAGATTGAGTGCACCAATGCCCAACTACTTATTTTTCAAGATGAGTACATCGCAGCACATCTCGGATGATGACGAAACACAGGTGCCAACTGCTAAGGCTTTCGAAAGTGTGCAGACCGACAAGAAAGTCAGGGGTGAAGACTGGGTGTAAGATGATGTGGAGGACGATGAGGTCCTATACCCCTCATGGAATCCAGGTCATGCTAGTGACCGATGTAGATCGGAGGAAGAGGCGGTGGTCGCACAGAGCCACCAGCACAGCAGAATAGGGAGCAGGGTGCAAAAGCGGAACGGCCGTCCTCTAGACAGTACACCTCCTACTGCCCACCACAGCAAGGAACCAAGCACACCAAAGCCAGCTCCAAGGAGTTCCCTGGCGTGGCAGTTCTTCAGACAATGTGCTGACGACAAGACACGAGTGGTTTGCACGCTGTGCAATCAGAGCCTGAAGCGAGGCATAAACGTTCTCAACCTGAGCACAACCTGCATGACCAGGCATTTAAGTGCAAATCACGAGCTGCAGTGGAGTAGACGCCTCAAAAATCAAGAAAGGTCTCTGGCTCCTCCTGCTTCCTGTTCTGCTGCAGTCACTGCCTCTTCATCCACCTCTGGAGTGACAGTGCCACCTGGCACCCCGCAAACAGAGGATCTGCCAGCAACACCAACACCTGGGTCATCAAGCATCTCCGCAATGTCCCACGCAAGCGTTCAGCTCTCCATATCCCAAACGCTGGAGAGGAAAAGGAAGTACCCACCCACGATCCCTAGCCCTGAATGCCAGCATTTCTAAATTACTGGAATTTGAAATGCTGTCATTCCGTCTGGTGGAGACGGATAGTTTTAAAGACCTTATGATGGTGGCTGTACCACAGTACGTCGTGCCCAGCCGCCACTACTGTTCAAGGCGAGCCATCCCTTCCCTGCACAACCAAGTAGGGGACAAAATCAGGTGGGCACTGCGCAACGCCATCTGTGGCAAGGTGCACCTGACTACGGATACGTGGACCAGTAAGCACGGTCAGGGCCGTTATATCTCCATAACAGTACACTGGGTAAATGCAGTGTCGGCTGGGCCTGAGGCGGATAGCAGTTTGGCACATGTCCTTCCACCACCGAGGATTGCAGGGCTCTTCAGTTTGCCTCCTGTTGCTTCCTCCTCCTACTCTTCTTCCTCATCCTCTACCAGCTCCTCATCCGGTCAGCGTAACACCTTCACCACCAACTTCAGCACAGCCAGGGGTAAACGACAGCAGGGAGTTTTAAAACTCATCTGTTTGGGGGACAAACCCCACACCGCGCACGAGCTGTTGACGGGCCTTAAACAACAGACCGATGAGTGGTTTGTACCAGTCTGTCTCAAGCCCGGCCTGGTGGTGTGCGATAATGGGCGAAATCTCGTAGCAGCTCTGGGACTTGCTGGTTTGACGCACATCCCTTGCCTGGCGCATGTGCTGAATTTTGTGGTGCAGAGTTTCCTTAAAAATTACCCCGACATGTCAGAGCTGCTGCATAAAGTGTGGGCCATCTGTGCGCGCTTTCGGCGTTCTCACCCTGCTGCTGCTCGCATGTCAGCGCTGTAGCGTAACTTTGGCCTTCCCACTCACCACCTCATATGCGATGTGCCCACAAGGTGGAACTTCACCTTGCACATGCTGGCCAGACTGTGCGAGCAGCAGCAGGCGATAGTGGAGTTTCAGCTGCTGTAATGACCGGCGTCACGCACAGGGAGGGAAAAAGGGAAAGCCCTGCCCAAGGGAGAGGGAAAGGTGGTGACCCCTAACTCACCTTGCGACTGGCACCTGACTGCCCTGACGTCCCTAGACGGGTTCCTCACCCGTGCGGCGATCACGTGCCTAAACCCTGGCTTTCCCTAAAATGAGCCCTAGATAGTGAACGGGCCGGTGGGATCGCTAGTCCGCACCACTGACACTAAGAGGGAAACACCAGGGAGAGGACAGACAATACAAACAAACACATACACCCAGGTGGGCGACCACAGCAGACCACAAAGGTCCAACAGGGATCCGGAGGGTAGCGTTCTGGACCAACAACCAGAGAACGCAGCAACACAGCTCCAGAGGGTCAGAATAGATGTCCAGGCAGGAAGCTCTATATCTGGCAACCAGAGAAGTGTGAGAGGGGAATATAAGGAGGTTGGGAGTGCTGGACAAGGAACAGCTGAGGAGAAAGAGCTACGGATCCCTGAGTGATCCAAAAGGGTTGCAAAGCAAACCCAGAAAGCTACCATAAGGAAACAGCCATATCTTACATAGAGCGCGCAGCCAACCGCTGCGACTTCCTGACCCCGGGTATAACGGAGTCAGGCGTGGTTCTTGACACCCTCGTGACAGCTGCAGCACGCACGGGTGAGTCGATCAGCGGAACAGCACCACTTTACCATTAATGACTGGGCCTCCATGCGAGACCTGTGTTCCTTGTTGCGCTGTTTCGAGTACTCCACCAACATGGCCAGTGCCGATAACGCCGTTCTCAGCGTTACTATCCCACTTCTATGCCTCCTTGAAAAAATGCTCCTGGCGATGATGGAAGAGGATGTGGCACAGGAGGAGGAAGAGGGATCATTTTGTAGGGTTTCCGGCCAGTCATTCCCAAATGTCTCCGAGGGTGGGTTCCTGCACCCACAAACCCAAGGTACACAATTGTCCAGCCAGGGCACAGTTCTGAAGAATGAGGAGGAGGAGATGGAGGAGGAGGAACCATGTTCACAGCAGGGTGGCACCCAGACCAGCTCATGGCCATCACTGGTGCGTGGATGGGGGGATACAGAGGACACAGACGATACACCTCCCACAGAGGACAGCTTTTCATTGCCTCTGGGCAGCCTGGCACACATGAGCGATTACATGCTGCAGTGTCTCTGCAACGACCGCCGAGTTGCCCACATTCTAACTTGTGCTGATTACTGGGTGGCCACGCTGCTGTAATCCCGTTACAAGGACAACGTACCGTCCTTAATTCCCTCACTGGAGCGTGATCGTAAGATGCGAGTACAAGCGCACGCATTTCACCAACATGGTGGAGTAGTATGTGTGCACACGCCTACACGTACTGAATAACGGGTCTGCCCCCTTTAACTTCTGGCTCTCCAAATTGGGCACATGGCTTGAGCTTGCTCTTTACGCCTTGGAGGTGCTGGCCTGCCCTGCAGCCAGTGTATTATCTGAACGTGTGTTTAGCATGGCAGGGGGCGTCATCACAGACAAGCGCAGCCACCTGTCCACAGCCAATGTGGACAAGCTCACGGTCATTAAAATGAACCAGGCATGGATCCCTCAGGACTTGTCCATACCTTGTGCAGAATAGACATGTATACCGGCACTAAGTAGCCATTGTTATACTGCAGCGCAATTGCTCATGTTTGTATTTTGGATATTTCATACTCTTTTGGAGTGTACCTTAATTTTACTAAATTTAATTAAAACCAAAAACCTGTGTTGGCTATCTCGTCCTCCTCCACCGCCGCTTCCACCTACTCCGCTACGTCCACCGCCTCCTCAAACTCCTACTCCATATGGAACTCCACCTCATAAATCCATTTATTTTTTTTGTACGTGTTTTATTTTATATCATTTCACTACTTTGTCATTTACATTTTCTGGTGGAATTCACCAATTTTTGGGTGTATAGTACCACTGCTCTACCTAGTAGGCCGGTTAAAAAATAAAAATAAAATTGTTATTAACATTTTCGGGTGAAATTAACCAATTTTTGGGTGTATAGTACCACTGCTATACCTAGTAGGCCGGTTAAAATAAATAAATAATTGTCATTAACATTTTTTGGTGAAATTCACCAATTTTTGGGTGTATAGTACCACTGCTATACCTTGTAGGCCGGTTAACAGAAAAAATATATTTGTCAGTTACAATTGAAGTTGAAATTTAACAATTTTTGGGTGTGAAGTACCACTGCTATACCTAGTATACAGGTTAAACAATAAAAAAATTGGTCTTTTACATTTTATGGCGAAATTCACAAATTTTTGGGTGTGATGTTCCACTGCTCTACCTAGTAGGTCGGTTAAAAAATAAAAATAAAATTATCATTAACATTTTCGCGTGAAATTCACAAATTTTTGGGTGTATAGTACCACTGCTATACCTAGTAGGCCAGTTTAAAAAAAAAATTGTTATTAACATTTTCTGGTGAAATTCACCAATTTTTGGGTGTATAGTACCACTGCTATACCTAGTAAGCCAGTTAAAAAAATAAAAATAAATTGTCATTAACATTTTCTGGTGAAATTAACCAATTTTTGTGCGTATAGTATCATTGCTATACCTAGTAGGTCAGTTAAAAAATAAAATTGTCATTAACATTTTCTGGTGAAATTCACCAATTTTTGGGTGTATAGTTACCACATCTATACCTAGTAGGCCGGTTAAAAAATTAAATAAAATTGTCATTATCATTTTCGGGTGAAATTCACTAATTTTTGGGTGCATAGTACCACTGCTATACCTAGTAGGACGGTTAACAAACAAAATATATTTCTCAGTTACATTTTCAGTTGAAATTCCAACATTTTTGGGTGTGATGTACCACTGCTATACCTAGTAGACGGGTTAAACAATAAAAAAAAATAGTCTCTTACATTTTATGGTGAAATTCACAAATTTTTGGGTGTGATGTACTACTGCTATACCTAGTAGGCCTGTTAACAAAAAAAAAAAAAATTGTCAGTTACATTTTTTGGTGAAATTCAGCAATTTTTTGGTGTGAAGTAGCACTGCTATACCTAGTAGACCGGTAAACAAAAATAAAAAATTGGCAGTTACATTTTATAGTGAAATTCAGCAATTTTTTGGTGTGATGTACCACTTCTATACCTATTAGACCGGTAAAAAAAAAAAAAAAAACATTTGTCAGTTATATTTTATGGTCAAATTCACCAATTTTTGGGTGTAATATACCCCTCCTCTACCTAGTTGACAGCTTAATAAATTTCAATAATTTTTATTTTACATTTTCGGGTGACAATAAACAATTGTTTTCTGTCATAGAAATAATATACCCCTCCTCTACCTAGTTGACAGGTTAATACATTTCACTAATTTTTCTGTTACATTCTTGAGTTGACATTATACAATTTTAGACGTGAATAGAGGTGGGACGAATTCAATTTTTTTCAAATCCGAATCCAAAAAGGTTCTCGAATTTCTCTAATCTTTCGAATCTCGAATCCTACGAATCCTGTACATAAGAATTGTGTGAACGGTGTAAGAAACAAAATGATCCAAACTCAATATTCTTTTAATATGAAAAAATAAAGAGTCCTTACTTTTTTAACAAAGTATTCGGATTTGGATTCGAAAAAAATTGGAAATACAGGGTAACACAGTGCCACATACCTCTTACATCCATTGACGTCTCCTTTGATGTAGATGTTGCTTCCCTCTTCCTCATCTTCTCCTTTCAGACCTTTAGAAACAGACCACCAGTATTCAGCCATTTTTCTTCTCTGCAGTTTGACAAAAAAAAAATCTTAGTTTACTACTTTTCTATCATTCTCGCATCTTTTGGACAAATCATCCTACCACCCCCAATACTGTGCCACTGTGCTCCCCAATATTATACTGCAGAAATAGATAAACCCCCTGATAAAAGTAGTACCACACAGAGCCCCCCATATAAAATACCCCTTCTTTGTGGACTCAGTAGATGCCCCCATAGTGCCCCCAACAATGTGCCAGTAAGTGTCCCTATAGATGCCCCCCTATCATGTTCCAGTATCAAGTGCCAACCCCCCCATGTGCCAGTACCAACTACCTCTCTCCTTCCCCCCTATGTCCCAGTATCATAGTGCCATCTCCCCCCCCCCAATGTGCCAGTATTAAGTGCCTCTCTCCTTCCCCCCATGTGCCAGTATCATAGTGCCATCTCCCCACCCCAATGTGCCAGTATCAAGTGCCTCTCTCCTTCCCAACCACCTCCCCATATGCCAGTATCATAATGCCATCTCCCCCCCAATGTGCCAGTATTAACCACTTAAGGACCACAGGTTTATACCCCCCTAGTGACCAGGCCCTTTTTTTTACAAATCGGCACTTCACAACTTTAACGGTTTATTGCTCGGTCATGCAACTTGGCACCCAAATTAATTTTACCTCCTTTTCTTCTCACAAATACAGCTTTCTTTTGGTGGTATTTGATTGCTGCTGAGATTTTTCATTTTTCTGATATTAATCAAAATAGACCGCAATTTTCTCAAAAAAAGTGTATTTTTAACTTTTTCTGGTAAAATTGTTCAATTATAATTACATTTCTATACAATTTTGTGTCAGAATTTATTGTGCTACATGTCTTTGATTAAAAAAAAACCAATAAGTGTATATTTATTGGTTTGCGCAAAAGTTATAGTGTTTACAAACTATGGTACAAAAATTTGAATTTCCGCATTTTGAAGCAGCTCTGACTTTCTGAGCACCTGTCATGTTTCTTGAGGTGCTAGATTGCCAGGATAGTATAAATACCCCCCAAATGACCCCATTTTAGAAAGAAGACACCCCAAAGTATTCACGGAGTGGCATGGTGAGTTTATGTATGATTTAATTTTTTTTCACAAGTTAGCGGAAAATGACACTTTCTGAGGAAAAAATAATAATAATAAAGTTTCCATTTCTGCTAACTTCTGGCAAAAAAAAAATAATCTCCCACGGACTCACTATGCACCTCAGTGAATACCTTGGGCTGTCTACTTTCCGAAATGGGGTTATTTGAGGGGTGTGTTTACTGTTCTGGCATTTTGGGCGGGGCTAAATTGTGAGCAACCCTGTAAAGCCTAAAGGTACTCGTTGGACTTTCGGCCCCTTTACGCACCTAGGCTGCAAAAAGTGTCACACATGTGATATCGCCGTACTCACCATACCCCTCACGGAATCCAAATGCGTAAAAATGCCCTGTGAAATCCTAAAGGTACTCATTTGAATTTGGTCTCCTTTGCGCATCTTGGCTGCAAAAAAGTGTCACACATGTGGTATCGCCATACTCAGAAGAAGTAGGGCAATGTGTTTTGGGGTGTTTTTTTTTACATATACCCATGCTAGGTGAGAGAAATATCTCTGTAAATTGACAACTTTGTATAATTTTTTTTTTAAAGTTGTCATTTACAGAGATATTTCTCACACACAGTATGGGTATATGTAAAAATAAACCCCAAAACACATTTCCCTACTTCTTCTGAGTACGACGATACAACATGTGTGACACTTTTTTGCAGCCTAGGTGCACAAAGGGGCCAAAATTCCAATGAGTACCTTTAGGATTTCACAGGGCATTTTTACGCATTTGGATTCCAAACTACTTCTCACGCTTTAGGTCCCCTAAAATGCCAGGGCAGTATAAATACCCCACAAGTGACCCCATTTTGGAAAGAAGACACCCCAAGGTATTCCGTGAGGGGCATAGCGAGTTCATAGAAGTTTTTTTTTTTTGGCACAAGTTAGCGGAAAATGATTTATTTTATTTTTCTTCTTACAAAGTCTCATATTCCACTAACTTGTGACAAAAAATAAAATTTTACATGAACTCGCCATGCCCCTCACGGAATACCTTGGGGTGTCTTCTTTCCAAAATGGGGTCACTTGTGGGGTATTTATACTGCCCTGGCATTTTAGGGGCCCTAAAGTGTGAGAAGAAGTCTGGAATCCAAATGTCTAAAAATGCCCTCCTAAAAGGTACTCATTGGAATTTGGGCCCCTTGGCGCACCTAAGCTGCAAAAAAGTGTCACACATGTGGTATCGCTGTACTCAGGAGAAGCAGGGCAATGTGTTTTTGGGTTATCTCTGTAAATGACAACTTTTTCAATTTTTTTATACAAAGTTGTCAATTTACAGAGATATTTCTCTCACCCAGCATGGGTATATGTAAAAATACACCCCAAAACACATTGCCCTACTTCTTCTGAGTATGGCGATACCACATGTGTGACACTTTTTTGCAGCCAAGATGCGCAAAGGAGACCAAATTCCAATGAGTACCTTTAGGATTTCACAGAGCATTTTTACGCATTTGGATTCCGTGAGGGGTATGGTGAGTTCATGTAAGATTTTATTTTTTGTCACAAGTTAGTGGAATATGAGACTTTGTAAGAAAAAAACAAAAACAAAAAAAATAAAAAATTTCTGCTAACTTGTGCCCAAAAAAAAAAAAATCTTATATGAACTCGCCATGCCCCTCAAAAGTGATCTTTATAGCGCCACAGCGATTTTACAGTGTTTTTGCAGTGATCAGAAAAAAAATTAATTCTGTCACTGCGGTGGGGCGGACTGAACGCAAGTGTGCGCACAAGATCAGGCCTGATCGGGCGAACACAGCGTTTTTTGTAGAGCCTAAGGTGACCCTAATGTACTGATATAGATCTGATTGCGATCGGTCTTGATCACTTACAGATACTATATAGTACTAGTGCTGATTAGCGACAGCGATTACGCTAATCAGCGACTAATCAGTGAATGCGGTGCGGTGGGCTGGGCGCTAACTGCCTAACAAGTAGCTAACTAACTGGCGGTGATAAGGGACCCTTAGGCCCCATTCACACGTCCGGAATTCTGTTCCGCATTTTGCTGAACGGAATTGCGGACCCATTCATTTCTATGGGGACAGACTTTGTCCCGCTTGGATCCGGAATTGCAGATCTGCACTTCCGGGTCCGCACTTCCATTCCGCAAAAATATAGAACATGTCCTATTCTTGTCTGCAATTGCGGACAAGAAAAGGCATTTTCTATATAGTTCTGGCAATGTGCGGATCCGCAAAATGCGGAAAGCACATTGCCGTTGTCTGTGTTTTGCGGATCCGCGGATCCGCAAACCACATACGGACGCCTGAATGAATCCTTACAGGGGGGTGATCAATGACAGGGGGGTGACAGGGGGGTGATCAGGGAGTCTATATGGGGTGATCAGGGGTTAATAAGGGGTTAATAAGTGACAGGGGGGGGTGTAGTGTAGTGTGGTGCTTGGTGCTACTTACAGAGCTGCCTGTGTCCTCTGGTGGTCGATCCAAGCAAAAGGGACCACCAGAGGACCAGGTAGCAGGTATATCAGACGCTGTTAACAAAACAGCGTCTGATATACCTTTCTGATGCGATTTTTTTAACATCTACAGCCTGCCAGCGAATGATCATCGCTGGCAGGCTGTAGTATAACTTCCGAGCAGCGCGCCAATAGGCGTCATCGAGACCTGAGAGAGCCGCCGTACTGACGCCTTTCGGCCGCACTGACGCCTATGTGCCAGTATCATAGTGCCAACTCCCCCTTAATGTGCCAGTATTAAGTGCCTCTCTCCTTCCCCCCCCTATGTGCCAGTATCATAGTGCTATCCCCCCAATGTGCCAGTATCAAGTGCCTCTCTCCTTTCCACCCACCTCCCCATGTGCCAGTATCATAGTGCCACCCCCCAATGTGCCAGTATTAAGTGCCTCTCTCCTTCCCCCTCCTATGTGCCAGTATCATAGTGCCACCCCCCAATGTGCCAGTATCAAGTGCATCTCTCCTTCCCACCCCCCATGTGTCAGTATCATAGTGCCATCTCCCCCCTCCCAATGTGCCAGTATCAAGTGCCTCTCTCCTGCACAACCCCCCGCCCCCCCCCCCATGTGCCAAAAAAAAACCCACTTATACTTACCTCCATGTCAGCGATGCGATGCAGGCCTCTTCCGGCCTGTGTCCCGCGCTGTATGTCCATATATGGAGTCAGTGCTTGTGTATTTCAGAAAAGTTTCTGCTGGGACTCGAACCCACGACCTTCCGCATTAGAGGCAATGCACTTTCCCACACAGCTACAAGAGCTGCATAGCCTCTGCCTGAAAAAATATGAGACTTCTACTGTAGACTCTGTTATAGCTTTAATAGCCAGTGTACATCCATACACATGACACCTGCCCCAGCATACTCAGCACTGCTACATCTATACACATAACAGCTACCCCAGCACACCCAGCTCTGCTACATCTATACACATGACAGCTGCCCCAGCACACTCAGCTCTGCTATATTGCTATATATGATAGTTGCCCCAGAACACCCAGCTCTGCTACATTAATGCACTTAACAACTGCCCCATTACACCCAGCTCTGCTACATCTATACACATAACAGCTGCCCCATTACACCCAGCTCTGCTACATCTATACACATAACAGCTACCCCAGCACACCCAGCCCTGCTACATCTATACACAGCTACCCCAGCACACCCAGCTCTGCTACATCTATACACATAACAGCTGCCCCAGCACACTCAGCTATGCTATATCTCTATATATCTATCTACTGTATAGTAATACTTACAGATATATAGATATAGCAGAGCTGAGTGTGCAGAGGCAGCTGTCATGTGTATAGTTGTGATCAGATGGCCAAGAAAGGAGAAAAGGCGCTCATAGGTGAGGGTAAACAAATAGATGTCCCTTCCCCCTAACCAAGATGAGTGAAATTACTCACCTGGTTTGGTTTGCACTGATTGTGGTGCAACCTTGGTGGAGGGAGGTTCGAAGAGTGGAGGTTGTCTGGGTTGGTGCTGCCGAATGGTGTCCGAAACAACCCTGGGCGGGGGCCAAACCGCCACTTGGGTGGGTATTGGAATATATAAAAAGAGGTCTCGTCTGCACTGGATACGTGCGGCGAGCCAATGGACTTAAAGCGCAAATCACAACCCGAGCTTGGATACGAGATTTTTTATTTTGAATAGACGACGCGTTTCGGGGTACTCAGGACCCCTTTATCAAGTCTGTATCCTTGGCACCGTGAGCCCGCTGGTGTACTCTCCTGGATGTCCTTTTCAGAAGGAATGCTGATGATTAATGCTGGAGAGTGTCCTGTTGTTGCGGCGCTGCTGTGCTTGCTGCACGTGTAGTGTCCATTGGCTCGCCGCACGTATCCAGTGCAGACGAGACCTCTTTTTATATGTGTATAGTTGTAGCAGAGCTGAGTGTGCTGGGGCAGCTGTCATATGTATAGATGTAGCATAGCTGATTGTGCTGGGGCAGCTGTCATATAGAGATATAGTAGTGCTGGGTGTGTTGGGGCAGCTGTCATATAGAGATATAGTAGTGCTGGGTGTGTTGGGGCAGCTGTCATATAGAGATATAGCAGAGCTGGGTGTGTTGGGGCAGCAAGATTCGAGGGATTCGTGGATTCAACGGATTTGTCATCACATCTCTAGACGTGAATAAACCCCTGCTCTGCATAGGTGACAGGGAATAAAATTTCTGAAATGCTTCTTTAATTGATGTGCGCCACCTCCTTTGATTCAATGCTTAAACCTAAGCAAGTTGTACCACATTTAAGCTTCAATACTTTGTCCCACATTTCCGCTATACTCTTTTGGCAAACATTTGCGCCTCAATAGATTTTCACACAATTCCGCTTGACTCTTTTGGCCCACATTTGGGCTTCTGTCATTTGTCCCACATTTGCGCCTCAATATCTTTTCCCACATTTCTTCTTGATCCCAAATTTTTTAAATAAATTTATCTCCCTTAAATTAGGTCTCTTTTTCTCACGCTCCCTCTCCGGCCTGGAACCCTGATTCCCCGCCACCCGTAATCACCATGGTAGGCGCATAAAAGAACATCGAAAGTTGATAGAGCAGATATCAAATTGGATCGTGAACATCACACGGACGTGCAACATGGTGGGTGGGGCAGTAAGTATGCACACGCCCTTGCAACTTCTGGGTCTCTAAATTGGGCACATGGCCTGAGCTTGCCCTTTACGCCTTGGAGGTGCTGGCCTGTCCTGCAGCCAGTGCATTGTCTGAACGTGTGTTTAGCACGACTGGAGGGTTATATTTCCCAATGTTTTGGGGTGAACCCTAATTTAAAAAAATAAAATAAAATTTAAAACCAAAAAGCAGTGTAGGCTACCTCCTCCACTTTCACCTCCACTGCCACATCCACCGCCTCCTCAACCTCCTTCTCCATATGGACCTGGTCCTCCTAGATCAAGATTATTATTTTTTATTTTTACGTATTTTATGTTATTTTAAGTCATTTCCCTATCCACTTTTGTTTGCAGAGCACTTGCCATGCTCTTAACCACATTTTGCTGGCATTTGCAGCCCTCTAGCCCTTTCCATTACATTTTTACAGCCATTTTAGTGTTCAAAAGTTAGGGTCCCCATTGACTTCAATGGGATTCGGGGTCAAGTTCGGTTTGAGTTCGGGTCCCGAACTCGAACTTTTTTCCGAAGTTCGGCTGAACCCGTCGAACCCGAACATCCAGGTGTCCGCTCAACTCTAATATTAACATAGTACTATAGCTTTCTAGTGTTATATCTATAGTAGCTATTGTGTCTTTCTAGTGTTATATCTACAATTAACCTTTTATTGATATAATTTTTCAGTATCTGTTATAGTATGTCCAATTCAACTGTTTCTTTGTATTAATAACCTATAATGATACAATATTTTATTTCTAGATATAGCAGATGTTAAACTGACATTTAACACATTATAAATAGAGATGAGGCAATCGAAGCTGACAAAGTGGAATTTCAGGAATTATTCGATTTTCACCGAATCTGAATTTCCTCACGAATCGCATTTTTTCCTAAAATGGCTGCTGCACGTTAGGACATAGAGCAAGGAACTCTGGGAGAGACGTTAGCAGGCGCTAGGGACAGTGCTAGGAAAGACTTGTAAACTTATATTTTGCTCAATAGAAGTTCAGGGAAAGAGCATTAGAAGTGTAGGGAAAGGATAGGGATGAATTATTACACAGTATTGAAGCAGAACAGGGCTCAATAGCGGAGTTTACAGCCTTGGTGATAGGAACAATCCTATTACACCTTGCTGCACTGACTGCAGATCCAAATTGCTATTATTCTGCTGCTCATTTCAGGTTTGCACTACCTCTGTAATTCCAGCAAACTGTTCTTGTTATTGGGGTCTTATTAGCCCTTGTGCGGTGCAGTTATATATATGTTCTAAAGCATTTTTTGTTATGTATTATTGGGGGGGGGGGGGGGGTTTTTAGCCGTTGTGTGTTGAAGTAAAAAATTACAACCCTTTTTGGCATCTATTCATGGCAAAAAAATATATATTATTTGCCGTTCATGGCCACAGTTATATGTTCTAAAGTCTTTTTTTGGCATGTATTAGTGGGGAAAAAGAAAAAGGGCTTATTAGCCATTGTGTGGTGAAGTGAGAAATTTACAGCCCTTTTTGGCGTGTATTAGTGGCAAAAAAAAGTATTATTTTCCGTTCACGGCCGCAGTTATATGTTCTAAAGCCTTTTGTTGTGTATTAGTGGGGGAAATAAAAGGGGCTTATTAGCCGTTGTGTCGTGAAGTGAGAAAATTACAGCCCTTTTTGCCGCGTATTAGTGGCAAACAAAAAATATTATTTGCGGTTTACAGCCGCAGTTATATGTTCTAAAGCCTCTTTTTGGCGAGTATTAGTGGAGAAAAAGAAAAAGGGCTTATTAGCCATTGTGTGGTGAAGTGAGAAAATTAAAGCCCTTTTTGGAGTGTATTAGTGGCAAAAAAAAACTTTATTTGTTGTTCAGCGGTGCAGTTATATGTGCAGTTATATGTTCTAAGCCCTTTTTTGGCGTGTATTAGTGGGGGAAAAAAGGGGCTTATTAACTGTTTTGTACTGAAGTGAGAAGATTGCAGCCCTTTTAGGCATGTATTAATTTCCTTTTAGTTACTTATTTGATCTAACAGTATGTCAGACAGAGAAGTGACAGGCTCTGCACAGGGGAGGGGCAGAGGTCACAGCAGAGTAAGGGGCCGTGGCAGCAGGGGTCACTTTGAGAGGCCTGAGCTCCAAGTGTCAGCTAGCAGTGGTGTCTTGACCAGCAACCCAGCGGTTCTTGAATGGTTGACTCGATCTTCGAGTTTAGAGGGTTTAGACGAATTCTTAAAAGTAAAAAATATAAATGCTGTGTAGAAGTAGAAACGTGTAGAAATCTGAGTCTCACTTCCTTCTGGGATTCGCGTCCCAACCTATCCCTTGGTTGAACTTGATTGACGTTTGACTTTTTTCAACCGTATTAACTATGTATTTTTATAACTATGTAACATCAGACACCCCCAGCCAAGAGTCGTGGGTTCGTCAGACACAACCCTTAGTTGGCGTAGCCCAGGAGCAGGCCCTGTGCCCTCACCTGTCCTTTTCTGTTCCCTCAGCCAAAGAAGTACTATATGCTGTGGCCTCAACTCCACTATACAGCGAGGACGAGCTATTAGAGGACAGTCAGCAGATACTGCCCAGCCAAAATCCGGAGGAGACATCCACCGTTTCCTCCTGTAGGAGGGCAAGTAGAGATGAGGAGAGTGGCGTGGGAGTTGGTGTTGCGAGAAAAGATGAGCGAATTTTTCTAAAATTCGGCTGGTTTGCCAATTTTTTTTAAACAATTTAGTTCAGTCTGAATTTATTTGTGGCGAATCGCAATAAAAAACAGCTATTTCCTGTATGCAGAGAGCCTTTATAGTGGTGTAGAACACTATGCCTTGCTGTAAGTTTGCTGTGGTAATGAAAAAATACTGTGACAGGCATAGCTCTTGGAATCACTGCACACATCACTTATTTGGGCAGTCACGGGGCCAAAACTGACCAAATAACTCAAGTATGAACTCAGCCTTACAGGTCTATGTTAGCACCAAGAAGAAGGACACTCCTTTTACACAATCGTCAGCTGATTCTACATAGATGTCTACAGAACCTGTTCTATTAAATGCTTCTACAGGTAGAGCCCCCCGACAGAGTGGAGAGGGTGTCAGCAGTAAGTTTATGTTGACGTCACTGATTATTTTGCCCTTCCTCTGATTCATCACAACAATAACCCCCAAAAAGCGGATCCTGTCTGTTGAGCATCTGCCTTCACTCGGTCAGCATTTGGTCAGTAATGCCAAAAAAAAACTGGAGTGGATTCAAAACAGAGATGACCGAGTCAACCATTCAAGAACTGCTGGGTTGCTGGTCAAGACAGGACCGATAGATGACACCGGTAACTCAGACCTTTCGCTGTGACTCCTGCTGCCACGCCCCCTTACTCTGCTGCGACCTGTGCCTGCTCCAGAAACATTTAGGCCTTTGTCACTCCCCTGTGCAGGGCCTGGCACTTCTCTGTCTGATATACTGTTAGAGCAGATAAATAAATAAAAAGGAAATTAAAACACTCCAAAAAAGTCTGTAATTTTCTCACTTCACCACACTAATAAGCCCTTTTTTTTCCACTAACACATGCTAAAAAGGGATATAATTTTCTAAGTTCACCACACAACGGCGAATACTTTTTTGTGCAACTAATACACGCAAAAAAGGGCTTTAGAACATATAACTACACCGATGAATGGCAAATAGGCCTTTATTTTTTCTATTTATACACTCCACAAAAGGGTTTAGAACATATAACTGCACTGCTGAACGGCAAATATATTTTTCTTTTGCCACTAATACACAACAAAAAGGGCTTTAGAACATATCACTGCACCGCTGAACAGCAAATATATATTTTTCTTTTTCCACTAATACACTCAAAAAAAGGCATTAAAACATATAACTGCACCGCTGAATGGCAAATATATTTTTATTTTGACACTAATACACAACAAAAAGGGCTTTAGAACATATACTGAACAGCTGAATAAGCCCTTATTTTTTTCCACTTATACACTCCTCAAAAGGCTTTAGAACATATAACTGTTGTGGGGAAAAAAATTGAGGGGCGTGATATACCTCCTTTCACAAAATACTGATTATGGGGTTCGATATACCTGCTTCCACCAAAAATTTATTGAGGGGTGCGATATACCTGCTTCCACAAAATACTAATTAAGGGGTTCAATATACCTGTTTCTACCAAATATTGATTTAGGCCTGCGATATACCTGCTTCCACAAAATACTGATTAAGGGGTTTGATATACCTGCCTTCACAAAATACTGATTTAGGGCTGCGATATACCTGCTTCCACAAAATACTGATTAAGGGGTTCGATATACCTGTTTCCACCAAATATTGATTGAGGGATGCGATATACCTACTTGCACAAAATATGATTAAGGGTTTTGATATAACTGCTTCCACAAAATACTGATTGCTGTTTGACGGATGTTTCTACCCAATATTGATTGAGGCCTACGATATACCTGCTTCCACAAAATATCAATTAAGGAGTTCTATATACCTGTGTCCACCAAATATTGATTGAGGGGTGCGATATACCTGCTTCTGCAAAATATTAATTAAGGGGTTTGATATATCTGCTTCCACCAAATATTGATTGAGGCCTGTGATATACCTGCTTCCACAAAATACTGATTAAGGGGTTCGATATACCTGCTTCCACAAAATACTTATTGAGGGCTGTGATATACCTGCTTCCACAAAATTCTTATTAAGGGCTGCAAAATACCTGCTTGCACAAAATACTGATTAATGGGTTTGAGATACCTGTTTCCACCAAATAGTGATTGAGGGGTGCGATATACCTGCTATACCTGGATGTAAATACCCTCAAATTAAAGCTGACAGTCTGCAGTTAAAGCACATGTTGTTTGTTTCATTTCAAATCCATTGTGGTGGTGTATACAGCCAAAAGTGTTAGAATTGTGTCGATGTCCCACTATTTATGGAAATGACTGTACCTGCTTCCACAAAATACTGATTGAGGGCTACGATATACCTGCTTCCACAAAATAATGATTAGAGGTTCGATATACCTGTTTCTACTAAATATTGATTAATGCCTACGATATACCTGCTTCCACAAAATGCTGATTAAGGGGTTCGATGTACCTGTTTTCCACCAAATATTGATTGAGGGGTGCGATATACCTACTTCCACAAAATACTGATTAAGGGGTTTGATATAATCGCTTCCACAAAATACTGATTGACGGCTGCGATATACCTGCTTCCACAAAATACTGATTAGGAGTTCGATATACCTGCTTCCACAAAATACTGATTAAGGGATTCCACAAAATACGGATTGAGGGCTGCTATATACCTGCTTCCACAAAATACTGATTAAGGGGTTTGATATACCTGTTTCTACCAAATATTGATTGAGGCCTGCGATATACCTGCTTCCACAAAATACTGATTAAGGTGTTCAATATATCTGTTTCCACCAAATATTGATTGAGGTGTGTGATATACCTGCTTCCAGAAAATACTTATTAAGGGGTTTGACATACCTGCTTCCACCAAATATTGATTGAGGCCTGCGATATACCTGCTTTCACAAAATACTGATTAAGGGATTTGATATACCTGTTTCCACCTAATATTGATTGAGGCCTGCGATATACCTGCTTCCAAAAAATACAGATTAAGGGGTTCGATATACCTGTTTCCACCAAATATTGATTGAGGCCTGCGATATACCTGCTTCCACAAAATACTCATTAAGGGGTTTGGTATACCTGTTTCCACCAAATATTGATTGAGGCCTGCAATATACCTGCTTCCACAAAATACTGATTAAGGGGTTTGATTTACCTGCTTCCAAAAATTACTAATTGAGGGCTACGATATACAAACCGGATTCCAAAAAAGTTGGGACACTAAACAAATTGTGAATAAAAACTGAATGCAATGATGTGGAGATGGCAAATGTCAATATTTTATTTGTAATAGAACGTAGATGACAGATCAAACGTTTAATCCGAGTAAATGTATCATTTTAAAGGAAAAATACGTTGATTCAAAATTTCACGGTGTCAACAAATCCCCAAAAAGTTGGGACAAGTAGCAATAAGAGGCTGGAAAAAGTAAATTTGAGCATAACGAAGAGCTGGAAGACCAATTAACACTAATTAGGTCAATTGGCAACATGATTGGGTATAAAAAGAGCTTCTCAGAGTGGCAGTGTCTCTCAGAAGCCAAGATAGGTAGAGGATCACCAATTCCCACAATGTTGCGCAGAAAGATAGTGGAGCAATATCAGAAAGGTGTTACCCAGCGAAAAATTGCAAAGACTTTGCATCTATCATCATCAACTGTGCATAACATCATCCGAAGATTCAGAGAATCTGGAACAATCTCTGTGCGTAAGGGTCAAGGCCGTAAAACCATACTGGATGCCCGTGATCTCCGGGCCCTTAAACGACACTGCACCACAAACAGGAATGCTACTGTAAAGGAAATCACAGAATGGGCTCAGGAATACTTCCAGAAACCATTGTCAGTGAACACAATCCACCGTGCCATCTGCCATTGCCAGCTGAAACTCTACAGTGCAAAGAAGAAGCCATTTCTAAGCAAGATCCACAAGCTCAGGCGTTTTCACTGGGCCAGGGATCATTTAAAATGGAGTGGCAAAATGGAAGACTGTTCTGTGGTCAGACGAGTCACGATTCCAAGTTCTTTTTGGAAATCTGGGACGCCATGTCATCCGGACCAAAGAGGACAAGGACAACCCAAGTTGTTATCAACGCTCAGTTCAGAAGCCTGCATCTCTGATGGTATGGGGTTGCATGAGTGCGTGTGGCATGGAAACCTTGCATGTCTAGAAAGGCACCATCAATGCAGAAAAATATATTCAGGTTCTAGAACAACATATGCTCCCATCCAGACGTCATCTCTTTCAGGGAAGACCCTGCATTTTTCAACAAGATAATGCCAGACCATATTCTGCATCAATCACAACATCATGGCTGCGTAGGAGAAGGATCCGGGTACTGAAATGGCCAGTCTGCAGTCCAGATCTTTCACCTATAGAGAACATTTGGCGCATCATAAAGAGGAAGGTGCAACAAAGAAGGCCCAAGAAGATTGAACAGTTAGAGGCCTGTATTAGACAAGAATGGGAGAGCATTCCTATTTCTAAACTTGAGAAACTGGTCTCTCGGTCCCCAGACGTCTGTTGAGTGTTGTAAGAAGAAGGGGAGATGCCACACAGTGGTGAAAATGGCCTTGTCCCAACTTTTTGGGGATTTGTTGACACCATGAAATTCTGATTCAACATATTTTTCCCTTAAAATGGTACATTTTCTCAGTTTAAACTTTTGTTCCGTGATTTATGTTCTATTCTGAATAAAATATTAGAAGTTGGCACCTCCACATCATTGCATTCAGTTTTTATTCACGATTTGTATAGTGTCCCAACTTTTATGGAATCCGGTTTGTACCTGTTTCCACAAAATTCTAATTAAGGGGTTTGATATGCCTGCTTCCACCAATTATAGATTGAGTCCTGCGATATACCTGCTTCCACAAAATACTGATTAAGGGGTTCGATATACCTGTTTCTATCAAATATTGATTGAGGCCTGTGATATACCTGCTTCCACAAAATACTGATTAAGGGGTTCGATATACCTGTTTTCACCAAATATTGATTGAGGGGTGCGATATACCTGCTTCCACAAAATACTGATTAAGGGTTTTGATATACCTGCTTCCACAAAATACTGATTAAGTGGTTTGATATACCTGTTTCCACTAAATATTGATTGAGGGGTGCGATATACCTGCTTCCACAAAATACTGATTAAGGGTTTTGATATACCTGCTTCCACCAAATATTGATTGAGGCCTACGATATACCTGCTTCCACAAAATACAGATTAAGGGGTTCAATATACCTGTTTTCACCACATATTGATTGATGGGTGCGATATACCTGCTTCCACAAAATTCTAATTAAGGGGTTTGATATGCCTGCTTCCACCAATTATAGATTGAGTCCTGCGATATACCTGCTTCCACAAAATACTGATTAAGGGGTTCGATATACCTGTTTCTATCAAATATTGATTGAGGCCTGTGATATACCTGCTTCCACAAAATACTGATTAAGGGGTTCGATATACCCGATTCCACCAAATTTTGATTGAGGCCTGCGATATACCTGTTTCCACCAAATATTGATTGAGGTGTGCGATATACCTGCTTCCACAAAATTCTAATTAAGGGGTTTGATATGCCTGCTTCCACCAATTATAGATTGAGTCCTGCGATATACCTGCTTCCACAAAATACTGATTAAGGGGTTCGATATACCTGTTTCTATCAAATATTGATTGAGGTATGTGATATACCTGCTTCCACAAAATACTGATTAAGGGGTTCGA
Organism: Bufo bufo; assembly: GCF_905171765.1. NCBI lineage: Eukaryota > Metazoa > Chordata > Amphibia > Anura > Bufonidae > Bufo > Bufo bufo. The sequence goes on from NC_053396.1 coordinate 86,453,078, forward strand.
TATACCTGTTTTCACCAAATATTGATTGAGGGGTGCGATATACCTGCTTCCACAAAATACTGATTAAGGGTTTTGATATACCTGCTTCCACCAAATATTGATTGAGGCCTACGATATACCTGCTTTCGCAAAATACTGATTAAGAAGTTTGATATACCTGTTTCCACAGAATATTGATTGAGGGGTGCAATATACCTGCTTCTACAAAATACCGATTAAGGGGTTTGATATGCCTGTTTTAACCAAATATTGATTGAGGAGTGCGATATACCTGCTTCCACAAAATACTGATTAAGGGTTTTGATATACATGCTTCCACAAAATACTGATTAAAGTGGTTTGATATACCTGTTTCCACCAAATATTGATTGAGGGGTGCAATATACCTGCTTCCACAAAATACTGATTAAGAGGTTTGATATACCTGCTTCCATCAAATATTGATTGAGGACTGCGATATACCTGCTTCCACAAAATACCAATTAAGGAGATCGATATACCTGTTTCCACCAAATATTGATTAAGGCCTGCGATATACCTGCTTCCACAAAATACTGATAAATGGGTTTGATATACCTGCTTCCACAAAATACTGACTGAGGGCTGCAATATACTGTACCTGCTTCCACAAAACACTGATTAAGGGCTTCGATATACCTGTTTCTACCAAATATTGATTGAGGCCTGCGATATACCTGCTTCCACAAAATACAGATTAAGGGGTTCAATATACCTGTTTTCACCACATATTGATTGATGGGTGCGATATACCTGCTTCTACAAAATACTGATTAAGAGGTTTGATATACCTGCTTCCACCAAATATTAATTGAGGCCTGCAATATACCTGCTTCCACAAAATACTGATTAAGGGGTTTGATATACCTGCTTCCACCAAATATTGATTGAGGCCTGCGATATACCTTCTTCCACAAATACTGCTCTTCACTAGGAACTTAGGCACAGGGTCATTTTGTAAATGACAGGAAAAAGAAGAGTCAGGCCATTCTACAGAGGTGGTAGGGGTCGGGCAGGTGAACTAGGCCGGAGCCTAAGTGGGAAATTGGAGAACGCGTGTGTGATTACTTCAAAAGGCGCACCAGAGTTGGTTGAGTGGCCCAATCAGCCTTCTGCTTCTGCCCCCTCCTCAGTCTTTGTATAAACACCCTCCTCACTCTCTGCTATGTGCTCTCCCAAATACACCACCACCACCATAGCCTCTCCACTCGAGTAAGAGGAATTATTTTCCCATCCATTCCCAGACCTTACCGATGTGCAGCCCTTCTTGACATTGGATGAGGAAGAGGAGGAAGCAACAGCCGCCACCCAGCGGTCTGACCACAGTACCCAGATAACCCCAAGGAGGGAGGTCCCCGCTTTTGCTGCCTACTCCGAGATCTCAAATGTCAGTGGTGGTGAAGGTGACGATGATGACGTGTCGATGGACGTCTCGTGGGTGCCCACAAGAGAGGAAGAGGAGCGGAGTTCAGAGGGTGAGACGGAGCAGCAGAGAGAGAGGAGAAGGAGGAGAAGCAGGCATAGCTCTCAGGGCACAGTAGGCAAAAAGCAGACTGCAAATGTATCTGGAGCGAGCAATCCACCATACACAGTCACTTCTGGCGCTCCCAGGACGCCGTCACATGGCTCCTCAGTTTGGGCATTTTTAACGTGTCAGCTGCTGACAATAGTGTTGCCATTTGCACCCTGTGCTGTCAACACATAAGTCACGGTAAGCCCAACACTCAACTAGGGACGACCGCCTTAAGAAGGCACCTTGCCTCGCATCACTAAGCCCAGTTTGAGCAACGCCATCAGAACCCACAAAGCCACACTCCCGGCGCTCCACGTCCGGCCTCTTCTCCTTCTCCTCTCTCCTCCCATTTGTCCTCCACTCCACCTTCCACCGTGCCGTCGTCGCGTTCATCTGGCAAAAGGCAGGCTTCCGTGGCCCAAATGTTCGAGCATAAAAAAGTTGATGACGCCGGATAACCCTCTTGCTCAAAGGGTGACCGCTGGCTTGTCAGAACTGCTAGCCCGCCAACTACTGCCATATAAACTGGTGGACTCGGAGGCCTTTAGAAAATTGTGGTAATTGGCACACCGCAATGAAAGATCCCCGTAAGGAAATATTTCTCCCAAAAGGGCATGCCAGAGCTATATGACAACGTTCAGCGGCAAGTGAATATACAGTCCTGATAAAAAGTTTAAGGTAAAAAATCTTATTTTACATTGTTGGATCTTAACAAGGTTCCAAGTAGAGCTTCAACATTCAACAAGAAGAAATGAGAGTGAGATAAAACATTTTTTGAGCATTCAATTAATTGAAAATAACAATTAAACTGAAGCAGGCTGTTTTTCAGCTGATCCAAATTTTCGGATCACATGCCTTTAAAAGGCCAAATCTGTGCAAAGATGTGGATTCATTGTCATTTTATGTCAGGTAGTCACACGTTGTGATGGCAAAGGCAGAAAAACTCTTACTTTTTGAACGTGGTCGGATTGTTGAACTGCATAAGCAGGGTCTCTCACAGCGCGCCATCGCGCCATCACACAATGCCCGCAGGACAAGGGACTTCTTCCAGGAGAATAACATCACTCTTTTGGCCCATCCTGCGTGTTCCCCTGATCTAAATCCAATTGAGAACCTTTGGGAATGGATGGCAAGGGAAGTTTACAAAAATGGACAACAGTTCCAGACAGTAGATGGCCTTCGTGCGGCCATCTTCACCACTTGGAGAAATGTTCCCACTCACCTCATGGAAACGCTTGCATCAAGCATGCCGAAACGAATTTTGGAAGTTATAAACAATAACGGCGGAGCTATTCAATACTGAGTTTATGTTTGGAAGTTGGATTTCTGTTTTGGGGGGTTTAGTTTTTTTTTGGAGGTGTGGTCCTAAACTTTTGATCAGCTGAAAAACAGCCTGTTTCAGTTTATTCGTTGTTTTCATGAAATTTAATGCTCAAAAAATGTTTTATCTCACTCCCATTTCTTCTTGTTGCATGTTGAAGCTCTGCTTGGAACCTTATTAAGATCCAGCCATGCAAAATATGATTTTTTGCCATTTTTTAAGTGGTCTTAAACTTTTGATCAGGACTGTATCTCTGACCACAGACACTTGGTCTAGCAAACATGTGCAGGGAAGGTACATAACTCTTACTGCCCACTGGGTGAATCTTCTGACAGCTGTCAAGCATGTAACCCGTGTCTCCTGTGTGGATTTCGTGTTACTTCCAAGGATTGCATGCAGGCCTGCCTCTTCTTCTCCTCCTCCTACTCCATCCTCCGTTTCCTCTTCGATTGACTCCTTCTTTTCTACTGCTAACGCCTGTTCACCTGCGCCCCCCAAGCTTCCCCCTGTACAAACACAAAATGGCGGACATGTTACCTGCATCACAAAGGACTGGCAGAATGCAGCATTTCCAGGCCATGCTGCGAGAGATGCTGCATTCTGCTGTTGCGGGCATAGGAATTTCCACCCACAGCGAAACAGGTGCGGGTACCAATTCTACCGCACCTGCAAGAATAGAGCGGTTTGAAGATGTGTTGGTCACTTCGGATATGAGATCATTCTTGCAGCCAACCCATCGACATTCACCCTCCGGATCCAGCCTCAGGGAAAGCCTAGACCGACAGGTGTCCGACTACTTTGGGTTAACAGCCGATGTGAACGCTCTGAGAAGCGAGGAAACCCTGGACTACTGGGTGTGCAGGCTTGACCTGTGGCCGGAGCTGGCACAATTTGGCATGGAACTCTTCCTCATCGAGTGTGTCCTGTCCGAAAGGACGTTCAGCGCAGCAGGGGGGATCGTGACCAATAAGCGCACTCACCTAGCTCACGACAGTGTGGACTACCTCACATTTCTAAAAATGAATGAGGCATGGATCTCGGAGGAATTCAACACCTGTGACAACCACGTGTAATTGAATTTCCTCATGCCAGCCCACACATATCCACCACCACGCAGAACAAAGAATGGTCCTTGTCTTATGTATATACAGCAGCATAAAAGGCCTTTTCTGTCAGGTGAATGCCTTGATTTTTGGGGCCTGTACTCCAGTGGCCTACAGTAAAATATTTATCCAGTGACCGCCTAATGTACCTCAAGCCACATAATCACAAATTCTTTTCTGTCAGGTGAATGCCTAATTTTTGGGGCCTGTATTGGCCTACAGTAAAATTTTTATCCAGTGACCGCCTTATGTACCTCCAGCCACATAATCAGAAGTTCTTTTCTGTCAGGTGAATGCCTAATTTTTGGGGCCTGTACTCTAATGGCCTAAAATAAAAATTTTCTAGGCTCCAGCAGGGCACATTTTTTAGAGTTTCCCTTTAACAGTGATGGCCAGTTCGCAGTATTCGCCGACGAACACATGCGATCTGCCATCTTTATTCCCAAGTCCGGAGATGCAGAGGTAAGTCCTTACCTGTGCCTGCGCGGCGAGCCACTCTGAAACACATGCGGTCACCGGGAGCAGGCAGTTCCGAGAACAGCCCGATGAAGATCACATGTGTTCATCGGCGAACACTGCGAACTGGCCATCACTGCCTTTTAAGACGCATAAAAATGGCCCCTAATTAAAATACATATTTTTTATGGGAATTTTTGCCAATAATCCCCCTCTGGTATATCACTGTACATGTTGCCTGACAATTTGTGTACTTCTAGTAAGTATTTGGTGACTGCAAATATGACCTAAAGGTTTCTCAGGTTCGCCTGCCATTAAAGTCAATGGGGCCCACCGCAAATGCGCGTTTCGCGAACATTTGATCGCGAACACGCGTTAGTGAACCGTCCCAGCCGATGTTCGTGCATCACTACATCTCACAGCCACATGAGCCCTGTGGGGGCTGAACTGGAGGAGGTGGAAGACATTGGAGCACAAGCAATGTGTAGCAAAATGGGTGGTTTTTCTACACAGATGACAGGAGAGGGGAAGCAGGTGCAGCTGGAGGAGCAAGAGAGAGATGAGTCACTTGTTCAAATGGCCCGATGCATGCTAATTTGCTTGCGTAGTGACAGCAGAATTGTCACCATTTAGCACAGGGATGACTACTGGCTCTCCACCATGTTAGAGCCTCGCTACCGGTCCAAAATGGGGGCCTTTTTTACACCCGCTGATAGGGTGGATAAACTGAACTACTATAGAGACATTCTATGCATTCATTTGGCCGCTGCCTATCTGCACCATCGTCCATCAACTCGCAGGTCTGACTGGAGAGCCCTCTGCGCTCAAGTTCCACTGCCATGGCTGCTGGGGGGGGAAGGGTGTTAGGAGCAGTACCAGCTCCATCAGCAGCAGCCTGAGTCTAGAGTTGCTGATGAGCAGCTTTCTTCAGCTGCATAGTTAACAAACTACTCACCAGCAGCAAGACATAGAGCAGAACCTGTACCAGCAGGTGGTGGCATACTTGGAGTGCACCCTGCCTGCCGTCATTGAAGTTCCGCTGGACTACTGGAGAGCCAAACTAGATTTGTGGCCGAGTTTGTCCTGGAAAAACTGCCCTGCCCAGCCATTAGTGTGGCATTAGAGTGGGTGTTTAGTGCGGCGGGGGCCATAGTTATCCCAAGAACTCGCCTGTCCACCCAAAATGTAGAGACTGACCTTTGTCAAGATGAATCAGGCATTGTTCAGCCAGGATTTCCACCCACCAATGGCTGATGCATCAGATTGTTTCATCCATGCTGCCTCACCCAAACCTTGACAAAAGAGACCGGTTTCTTCTTGCTACCTGCCTCATCGACTATTCTGACGCACCATGGAAAAAGTCTAAGGTGTACCAATATGCCATAGACTTTTCCTGCCATTTATCAGCGCAGAGCGCACTATGAACAGCACAGGCAGCTTATTGAATGTAGGCAGGATATTATAGCTAAATTATAAAAGTACATGGAAGATATACTATATTCGTATTCATATTCAGGCTCGGACTGGCCCACAGGGGTACAGGTGAATCCCACGGTGGGCCCCTAGTCTCCCACCCCCTGCACAAGTGGCTCATAGCACAGTAGACTTACTGCACTACATACATATATTTAATGTACAGCACCTCAACCAGCCAATGCATATAAAAAAAACTTGTTAGATTATTTATTATATTTGAATATATCCGTATGGTGGGCCCCCAAAATAAATTTTACTGGTGGGCCCTAGGCACTCCAGTCTGACACTGTTCATATTAAATTGCAGTGTTGACACTTTGCGATAAATAGGTGGGTTTTGGGTTACAGTTTGGGCACTCGGTGTGTAAAAGGTTCGCCACCACTGCTTTAGGGTATAGGTAATCAGACATCTTTTTTGACTTTGGGCTAATCCAAAGGGTGTTATCCTGGCAGTCCCCTGGTTTTCACCCTTTAGCCTCTATACAGGGATCTGGACTTCCCTGCAGGGGAGGCACCAGACTGCTGCATCTTGGAGTAGTCCCATTGTGGTTTACAGATGACCGACATGGAAAACTCATAGTCAGAAGCAGACCAAGGTCAGGCCGAGCAGAGTTTATGCGCATTCGAAAAAAATTAAAAAGTCTGAGGTCAGGACAGGCAGCAAAGGGTCAATATGGTAATTAGGCGCAGGTCAAGCAGCAGGATCAGAAACAGTAAACTGGCAGAGATCGGTACATGGGTAAATAAACAGAACAGCACACTCACACAGGAAACTAGGAAGCCAGACAACCTAAAGATTAGGTACTTGCCCTTGAAGAAAGGTGACCTGCATACACAGAGATAACAAGCCATAGGCTGGAGAGGATTAAAGGGATTCTGTCACCTCGTTTTCGGTTATAGAGCTGCAGACATGCACGGTTAGATCGCCGCAATCATGTCCGCAATATACTTGTACCATATGTGGGGATCAGCTCAAACAGTGACTTCAGGTGTCATTTAAACAATAGTCTTTTATTTTGTTCAACACAGCCTTAACAAATGCTCGCTTACTTCAGCGGGTAAACAGAAAGAAACACAGTTCATATGAAATGGTATAACTCACAGTCCTCTGTAGTTCCAGAGTTCCACCATCCGCTGGAGAGGGGAAAATTAGGCAATGGCAGGCTTATCCACAGCAACACAGCTACACACCACACAGCTTTACTCCCAGTCTGTTACACTTCCAGACTAGGAACCACACCCCCAGCTCTCCTGGGATTCCTGGCTTAAATAGGCACCTGGCCTGGATACGTGGGAGTAGTCATCCCACCCTGCTCTTTGACTACTCCAATGAAACCCGGCCCGGATCAGCTGCAGCTAGCAGCTAAACTACCTCTAGCAACTGTCAGTAACCTAGGGTTACTGACAAAACATTACCGTTCATTTCACTGAGGCCAGGCACCTCGGTGACACATATCTATCATCTATTATGGCACCTTGTGCCTTCTCACATATCCCCCCCCTCTGTCCAAAGCCGGGGGCTTGGACATCTTTAGGCCCCAGACTGTGTACCCTTGACAGGGCATCTGCATTCCCTTGCATCTTGCCTGGCCTGTGTTCTACTGAGAAGGAGAAATCTTGAAGTGCAAGGAACCAGCGGGTAACTCGGGCATTATTCCCCCTTTTCTCTCGCATCCACCTTAGGGGAGCATGGTCTGACACTAACCTAAACCTCCTTCCTAGTAAATAGTACCTAAGGGAGTCTAGTGCCCATTTTATGGCCAGACACTCCTTCTCAACGATGGCATAATTCCTTTCTGCTGGGGACAGTTTTCTACTCAGGTACATCAATGGTTGCTCTTCTCCATTCACTACCTGAGACATGACTGCACCCAGACCCACATAGGAGGCATCGGTCTGGACCACAAACTCACGGGAAAAATCCGGGGCTATCAACACTGGTTGCTTACACAGGGCCTGTTTAAGCTCTTGAAAGGCCCTTTCCGCTTCTGGGGACCACCTCACCATAGCAAACTTTGTGCCCTTTGTCAGGTCAGTCAGGGGAACCGCTATTTCTGCGAACCTGGGGACAAACCGCCTATAGTAGCCCACAATACCCAGAAATGCCTTAATCTGCTTCTTAGTTAGTGGACGGGGCCAATTCTGAATGGCTTCTACCTTGTGAAGCTGGGGTTTAATCTCCCCTCTCCCTACTATGTAGCCCAGGTATCTGGTTTCTTCCATGCCTAGGGCACATTTGGCTGGGTTTATCGTAAACCCCGCCTTCCTTAGAGCATCAAGGACGGCCTGAACTTTTCTGAGATGGCTTTCCCAATCGCGACTAAAAATGACAATGTCATCTAAGTATGCCGCGGCATACTCCTTATGGGGCCGTAGTACTTGGTCCATAGCCCTTTGGAAGGTGGCAGGGGCCCCCTGCAAGCCAAACGGCATTCTTACATACTGAAAAGACCCTTCAGGTGTAGAGAACGCAGTCTTCTCCTTAGCCTCTTGCGACAGTGGGATCTGCCAGTATCCTTTAGTGAGATCTAAGGTGCTAATATACCTTGCGGGGCCTAGCCGTTCGACCAGCTCATCTACCCTGGGCATAGGGTAAGTATCAACTGTGGACACTTCATTAAGCTTGCGGTAGTCATTGCAGAATCTCCACTCCCCGTTTGGTTTTGGCACTAACACTATGGGGCTGGACCAGCCACTTTTAGACCTTTCAATCACCCCTAGCTCCATCATCCTCCTAACCTCTTTGGAAATCACGTCCCGGCGGGCTTCAGGGATCCTATAGGGTTTTAAGTTCACCCTCACTTGGGGATCTGTGAGGATCTCATGTACTATAACATTTGTACGGCCAGGGGTTTCTGTGAAGAGATCTGTATTCCTCTGCAGCAGTTCCCTAAACTGTTGTTTTTGGGAGGGGGGTAGGGTCTCTGAAATTTTAACAGCTTCGATGGTGGACCCCTGTTGAGCCACCAGGCAAGAAGCTTCAGGTGGGTCTCTCTCCTTCCAGAGTTTGATCAGATTGACATGGTATATCTGGTAGGGCTTTCTCTTCCCTGGCTGGTGTACCCTATAGTTGACCTCTCCCACTTTTTCCACTATCTCGTAGGGACCCTGCCATTTGGCTAGGAATTTGCTTTCGACAGTAGGGACTAACACTAACACCCGATCTCCCGGATTAAACTGTCTTAGACGAGCGGAATTTATTATATACCCGGGCCTGTGCCTCCTGAGCCTGAAGCATATGTTCCTTTACAATGGGCATCACCCCCGCCATTCTCTCTTGCATCTGTGCTACATGCTCTACTACACTTTTGTAGGGAGTGGCCTCACTTTCCCACGTTTCCTTTGCCACATCCAAGAGATCTCTGGGGTGTCTGCCATACAGTAATTCAAAGGGTGAAAAACCTGTGGAGGACTGGGGCACTTCTCTAATAGAGAACAGTAGGTATGGTAACAGACAATCCCAGTCCCGCCCATCCTTCTCTACCACCTTCCTCAGCATGGCCTTTAGGGTCTTATTAAAACGCTCCACAAGGCCATCCGTCTGAGGATGGTATACGGAGGTTCGCAGCTGAGTGACTCTTAAAACTTTGCACAGTTCCCTCATCACTTTTGACATAAACGGGGTCCCCTGATCTGTAAGAATCTCTTTGGGAATACCCGTTTGGGAGAAGACATGGAACAACTCCCGGGCAATATTTTTGGATGTGGGGTTCCGTAGGGGAACAGCCTCGGGGTACCGGGTAGCGTAATCAGCGATTACGAGGATGCACTGATGCCCCCTAGCGGACTTCACCAATGGGCCTACCAGGTCCATTGCTATCCTTTCAAAGGGGACCTCAATGATTGGTAAGGGGACAAGAGGGCTTCGGAAGTGTGCTACCGGGGAAGTGACCTGACAAACTGGACACGATTGACAGAATTCCCTAATCTCTCTGTAACACCCCGGCCAATAAAATCGTTGTAGGACCCTCTCAAGTGTTTTGTCTGCACCCAGGTGACCACCTAACACATGGGAATGTGCCATGTCCATAACCATACGTCGATATGGTCCCGGGACTAGTAGCTGCTCTATCACTTCGTCCCGTATCTTGGTCACCCGGTATAATAGATCCTGATTCAGGGCAAAGTGTGGAAACCGTTGGTCGACCCCGGGCTCTTGCGGAACCCCATTAAGGACCTCCACATTCTCTAGTGCCCCTTTTAAGGTCAAATCTCGAAGTTGGGCCGTTCCAAACTTTCCCCGGGATACCTCCAAGTCGGGGACATTTTCCTCTGGGGTATCCTCTTCCTCATTGTCTCCTAGCAGGACAGTCAGAGGAAACTCCTGGGTCGCCTCTGGACTCCCACCCACAGGGTTGCATGGGCCTGCAGTGTACTTTTTCAATAGACGGTGTCCGCTGCGGACAGTGACATTACCAGTGCCACATCTCCAGTGTAACAAATGAGCCTAAAAATGTTATCTGTGACATACAGTGTACTTTTTACGTAGACGCTTTGGACAGTGACATTACCGGTGGTATCTACCTCTCTGTATAACGTTTCCTCATCCCAAATACCTGTGACATTGTCTGTAATTTTTTATTAGCCGCTGGTGACAGCATTGACATTATCTGCGGGATATCTCCTGTGTGACGTTTCCACATCCCAAAGACCTTTTTAAAAAAATTTGCCACTGAGGAAGGGGCGTTAGACCCTGAAACGCATCTGGCATTACAGAGTGAGCGTGGGAATATCACAAACAAAGAAAAAGGAAGCCTGGAACCAAAGGAAATAAGAAATAAAGCAAGAAAACCTGCTTGAATCCAAAAGCTGGAAGAGCAGTCACCAAACAGTGACGTCATCAAAGCGTCTACCCGGTCCCCCGGACAACCAGGTCACGTGGGACGCCACGTAAGGCCAGCACATCACGTGGGACGCTGTGAGTGCACGGTCGCCTGGATACAACGCTGCGGAGAGCAGTGAAGAGGGGTAAGAAACGCTCATTCATAAGCATTACAGAACCTGTGAAGCAATTATAAGTTAATCAATTGCACTGTGAAGTGAATACTTCGGATTCAGGTGACATTCGGTACCAGTTGTGTTTCTTGCACGCTACGGAATCCAGTGCAGCACTAACATTGTGCATTGTGGTTTCGGCCATACTATCAGCATCCACGTGTATTTATAGGACATTGCGGTCACACTGTTGTATATATAGAACTTTGGGACTTCAATACACCCACAGGAATTCCTCCCTATTATAGTTTTACACTATCTGTTACTATTTGCATAGGTATATGTGTGTCTACATGTATGTTTTTATATATATTTTTTAGGGGTATGTTTTTAGACTAATAAAGTCCATTATTCGTCACCACCACTGTGTTTCCCTTCTGAGTGTGCCCCTTCATATTGCTTACACCTCCTTTTGATTTCCGAGGTCCTGAGGGTGGGACCTGAGGGTGAGCACCTTATCCATACGGTGAGGGGGTGAGCCGCTGTCCTCTTGTAAGCTCTTAAATTTTTTTGCGCAACACTTCCAAATCCTACGTTACTGTACATGTAACATACTTTCAAGCATATATCACATTTAAAATGAATAAGGCAAGCAGTAAGGGACGGGGAAGTGGCCATGATGCTGATGGTGCACGCAGAGGCCGTGGCCCTGGGCGCATTGAAACTGTGCCTGCTACCAGAGCACAAGTATAACAGTCATCCACGATACCTAGCTTCATGTCCCAGTTTTCAGGGCGGCGCCGGGGTCGCGCAACTAGTTATCACGGAGGAGTCTCGTTCGTTATCGGAATTAACCAGACAAATCGCTCCATCAACTAAGAACATCCATGCACCACCACCCACAGAATCAAAAGAGTTATCAATCTGTCCGTGTCCGGGCCGGGTGAGGTTTCCCATGTTGAGTCAAATTAAGCCGCAGGCTCCACTCCTGGTGGTGCCCTTCCATCAATTCCTTTAAGTTTCAGCTTTGCAACCATACTGCCCCCGGAACCCAAAGACTTTTGTTTCCCGGAAGCTGCTCGGCGGGTCATGGGAATAACGCCACCGGATCGCCGGTCGTCATCGTTTATGGTCGGAACTACGACGGTATCTAATCGTCTTCGAACCTCCGACTTTCGTTTTTGATTAATTAAAACATTCTTGGCAAATGCTTTTGCTTTGGTTCGTCTTGCGCCGGTCAAAGAATTTCACCTCTAGCAGCACAATACGGATTCCCCCAGCCGTCCCGCTTACATTCGAAAAAACAACAAAATAGAACCAGAGTCCTATTCCATTATTCCTAGCTGAAGTATTCAGGCAACCTGGTCTGCTTTGAACACTGTACATTTTTTCAATGGTCAGCTAAGCAGCAGGCACTCTCCCATAATTTTTTAAATGGTCAGCTCAACAGCAGGCCCTTGCATATAATTTTTTAGAGGGTCAGATCACCTGCAGGCCCTCGCATATAATTTCTTAGAGGGTCAGCTCACCAGCAGGCCCTCACCTATAATCTTTTATAGGGTCAGCTCGCCTGCAGGCCCTCACATATAATGTTTTAGAATTTAGAGGATTAGCTCACCTGCAGGCCCTCATCTAAAATATTTTAGAGGGTCATCTCACCAGCAGGCCCTCACCTAATTATACCAAATAGGTAATTTGCGCTCATGCTGCCTTGCTTGGAAGTGGGAGCTGTAGCTGTTTCTCAGGTTCCCTCTCCGGAATCAAACCCTGATTCCCCGTTACCCGTGGTCACCGTAGTTGGCGCTGAAAATAACATTGAAGGTTGATAGGGCAGACATCCGATTGGATCGTCGCCGTCACGGGTACGTGCGATCGGGCCCAGGTTATCTAGAGTCAACAAAGCGGCAGCCGGTCCTCGCCCATAATGTTTTAGATGGTCAGATCAGCAGGCCCTTGCTCCAAAGGTATTTGAGGGTCACCAGCAGGCCATCAATCATAATTTTTCAAGGCTGTGTATGATGCCCTCCTTTATGTGCAACAAAGGGTGTATTGTAATGCCGGTTCCTTGTAATTTTTGGCAGCCCTTTCCCATAGTGCATAGGCTTTATGAGTGTAGGAGTCCCACTACCTGAACAATTGTACCACAATGTGAATGAGGCCCTCCTTTATGTGATATACAGGTTGTATCGGAGTGCCTCTTCCTTGTAATTTTTGGCAGCACTTGCACTTTATATACAAGTAAATATACAGGAAAGAATGTTTCCTAACAATTTTTCCTCTAAAATCGATTTTATCTTTGGTTTTGTGCATATTATAGTCTGTAAAAGTGGCGTACTACTCAGAAAACATTGTTCCCAGCAGCGACCTGGGAGTCCAAGATGCATCCAGACATCCTTCCCATGCTGTTTCCGAACCATTTCAGTGGTGTTTCCATCAATTTCTGACCTTTTCCTATGAACCAGACACCCTCCCCTCTTCAGAGCAGGGGGTGCCTGGTTTAATGCTCGGGTTCTCCCATTAACTTCCATTATACTCGAGTGCTCGGTAGAGCACCGAGCATCCCGATGTGTTTGGGCCGGGCACTAAGTTGCTAAATCAACACTAGTAGGCACGTGGGACACCGGCAGTTAGGCTCACTGCTGGTGGGTAGATGAGGGAAAGTGGATCCAGACCACCAGGACAGCAGAGTAATGATCTGGGTGAGTAACGCAGAGCCCGTGTCTGCTAGGAGGAGTGGGGAAGTAGCAGACACAGGTCACCAGTTCAACACTCTTGCATGGTGTCAAATAATATAATAAATCATACTCAACTTACTGATCACCCACTGCTCCTGTTCTAATGCTTCACTGTCCGTAACAGTCTCTGCTTTCTGGTCCCTCTAACACAAGAAATGGCTGCTAAGCTAATCACTAGCCACAGCAATGCCCGACCCTAGTCAGTGATTGGCTGACTGGTAACTTCCTGCGGGTCAACAGTGATCAAGAACCGAGAACACTAGGCATCACACAAAGCTTTGGATGAAGATGAGTATCACTTATTTTATTTTTATTTTTTAAATGAAGTTGCCTGACACCCTTATCATTATAAAACAAAAAAATGCATTAACATAATTCTTTCATGTTGTTATTGTAATTTTAGTAAATAGATTATTGCAGTTCTAGTGATACCAAATATGCTTTGTGATGTTTTTGAATAGTTTATTTCTTTTTTTTTCTCCAAAAAATATGTTTATTTTTGTAACTTTTTTTGTAATTAACCCTAATTAGGAGACTTTGAAGGGATATTGTGGTTATATCAAGTTATCCAATAACCACAGGATAGCAGAAAATTATTAGATCGGTGGGGGAACAAGCACAGGGACTCCAATCAATCACAAGAACAGGGGCCTCCAAAATGAATAGAGTAAAAGGTTGAGCATATGCACTGCTGCTTCATTTGTTTCTATGGGACTGCAGGAAATAGCCAAGAACTAATCCTCTGTCCCCTAGAAACAAATGGAGCAGCAGTGGGCATGCTCGACCTGCTGATCCATTTCATTTTGGTGGGCCCTGCAAGTATGGGACCCTCATTCTTGTAACTGGTGGAGGACCCTCATTCTTGTAGCTGGTAGAGGTTGAGCCCAATCGATCTTATAGTTATCCCCTATCATATGTAGGGTTTAGCACTATTCTTTAGATATGAAGTGGTCAACCTACTACATTATAGGGGTCTCTGATGACAAAATTGACGCTGCATATTACATTCAATATCCTATGTTTCTTGTTTGCAGTTATGAAGGGTTTACATGTGCAGACACTGTCTATTATAGTCCATTAGAAGCAATAAAATCCCAGTATGGTCAGATTATTTGTCGTTAGTTAAAATGGTGATGACGTACAATATACATAAGGGTGTGTTAGGGGGTTAATGCAGTATTTCATACATAAAGTAGTGCTGCAGGTAGGCATAGTCGGAGAATTGGAAATACTGTAAATATGCCTCATATTCTATTAGTCTACGGCTAAGCTTTTGTGCACTGGGTTAGTGCCTTATGCTGGTTAGTTCTTTACACAGTACTATGTAACATTAGACATTTACACATTATCAACCAGACTGGGAAACATCTGCTCATTCTGCACTCATTTTGAGAATGGTTTGTACACAGCACAGTCAGCTGGTAGGTTGACTGGAAGTGGGGAAAAGAATAAATTCAAAGGGTCCAAATATGTTTTCTCCTATCTTGGGACCTGCCCTGGTCAACATGAAAGGATTGAAATAGGTTTGAGTAAAGAATAGGCAATAACATCTGCTGAAGCTTTGAGCAGATTCATTATTCTTCCATGACTTTATGATGCTCCTGTGGAAATTGTGATGTAGGTCGATATCAGTGCTCTCCCTCAATAAAGAATACTTCAGCATATTAAGATACATATCCATAGGCCTGGAATTTGTTCTACATGCCAAGATGGATCATAGTCTGCACATGTAATCAATTACTGGACTCGGTAATCGTTCTAGCATTGGCTGACTCATCTTCCTCATAGAACCCTATCCGTACACAAGATATCATTAGCAAATATTGCTTTTCAAATAGTAACAGGTATAACAGCAGACAATATGAGACACATGCTGTATGGTAGAAATCTAGGCTAAAATGCTTCCTTAGGTCACTTTGACATTGTATATATGAGATTAGCCTGTATACAGGGTAGCTGTTTAACAGATGGAACAATGTTCTATATGATGTATTCTCAGCCACCCCCAGAATTTTTTTGCTTCCCCTAAGCCTCCCCTCCACTATACTCTCTGCAGGTATGAGAAAGGTTATTATTTTTCCAACTGTTCGTTGTGTGCTGAGTATTCAGATTACAAGCCCAGAGTGAGAGCAATCAGTCAAAACTCCATATGTGGTAGAGAATATCATGCCTTTTCCATCGCAAAAATCGGTCTGTAAAATTTCACCATTTGGAATGAAATCTGGATTCCTACACGGGCTCCATTACAAATTTACATCCAAATATTGTGGCATTTAAAGACGAGGGGTCATGTACTTCTGAGTACACAGTAGAAGAGGAAATACATACATAAAGCGTTAACTCCAGGCTGGCAACAAAGAAAAAGTGGAGAGGGTAAAACCTAAAATAATGGCCTAGATATATAATTGAAAATGCACCAGAATTCTCAAATTGCACCAAGAAAACAGTCGTACATGGAGTGCACCAAATTTATCAAGTGTTTTAGAATTTGATAAATTTTATACACCTCCATAGACAAAAGGGTGGGGCTTAACATCAAAAGACAATGTTTAAATGCGACACTGCATGCTAAAAAAATGCACCAAAAGCTTGGACCATTTTTGGGCACATACTAAGCACTTGGAGGGGCTTTTACTAGCCTATTTATGCCACTATTAAGGTGTTGTCACAAATTATAGCACACTCCTGAGCCTCTTATCAACACCATAATTTACAACTATTTGAGCTTCTTGCCACTTTAATAAAGTTGTAAGAAAAGGGATGGGCTTATCAAAGAGGGTGGAGCCTATCATGACATACCGTATTTTTCGCCCTATAAGACGCACCGGCCCATAAGACGCATCTAGGTTTTTGAGGAAGAAAATAAGAAAAAAATATTTTGAACCAAAAGGTGTGCTTTTGGTGGGTTTTGAACAAATTGTGGTCTGTGGATGGAGCACTGTTATGGGGGATCTGTGGATGGCGCACTGTTATGGGGGATCTGTGGGTGACGCACTGTTATGGGGGATCTGTGGGTGACACACTGTTATGGGGGATCTGTGGGTGACACTTATGGGGGATCTGTGGGTGACACTTATGGGGGATCTGTGGGTGACACTTATGGGGGATCTGTGGGTGACACTTATGGGGGATCTGTGGGTGACACTTATGGGGGATCTGTGGGTGACACTTATGGGGGATCTGTGGGTGGCTCTTATTGGGGTCTCTGGATGGCACTGTTATGGGGATCTGTTTATGACAGTTATGGGGGGGATCTGTGGATGACACATATATAGCATCTAATGCTATGTGTCATCCACAGATCCCCTCCATAACAGTGTCCCTGTAGTGAATGACCCTCAATACAGGGGGTGGGGGGTCGCATCTGCTTTTATAATGACAGCGGGGCACGTGCAGTGACTGTATTCTACTACACGGGCCCCGCTCACTGTATAATCGTATCTGTAATAGTTAATTGTTATGTATATAATCGCATAATCAGCACCTGTATACTTACAACTACAAGCGCTCGGTAGCAGAGAGGAGGGAGGAGGCAGGCCGGGAGGACAGGCGCTGGCAGCGTGAGTCACTAGGTCCTGCGCCCACGCCGCCTGCTTCATTCATAAAGTGAGCGGGGCCCGTGTAGTAGAATACAGTCACTGCACGGGCCCCGCTGTCATTATAAAAGCAGATGCTGGCCCCCAGACCCTCCTCCCTCACAGCTGATACACCCGCCGCGCGGCATCGCGGTGGGTGTATCATTGAAAATTCAGCAAAATCAGCAGCATTCGCCCCATAAGGCGCACTGCTATTTTCCCCCCACTTTTGGGGGGGGATGGAAGTGTGTCTTATAGGGCAAAAAATACGGTAAGTTGTAACTGAAGTCTATGCCAGACCCGAGCTGAGTAATTTATGGAAAGGTATCCGCCTCTTAAATTAAGCACATCTTACTCCAGGGCATGGAGGGCCAAGACTGGTGTACAAGAATTGTCAGTCTTGATAAATCTCTCCCTGGGTGTTTTTTTTTGTTAGACTAGACCAGGGATGTCAAACTCGTGGCCCTCCAGCTGTTGAAAAACTACAACTCTGAGCATGGACATCCTACAGCTATCAGGGCATTCTGGGAGGGTCACTACATCCATGGACTAGACAGTCTATAGGTGTTCCAGATTTATCAGCCAGCTAATTTGCTGCAGCTAAAGAGAACAGCCACATAGGTAAAATTTTCTGCAGTATAATTTCCGCCGAAAGTTTTACAGGTGAGTGTTACATGTGGATTTGCTATGGGCTTTGTTGTGGATTTGCTACGGATTTCACCCTATGCATTGCAAAGGGTAATATTCATGATTAAATTTACAGCATAAATTAACATGCTGTGGATTCCAAATCAGGTCCATTTACACAGTGGATTTTTTTTCTGTGGTATGTGGATGAGACTTGCCAAAATCTCATCCACTTTACCATTATTGCAATACACTGCAGATTTTCCACATGCAATTTCACAGCAAAAAAAAAATGGCCTCTGTCAAATGAAACCTCTGCAGAAAAGTTGATTTTAGAGTTTGAAAAACCACTATGTATAAGAGGTGCACTTACCAGTTCTGCACCCTGCTACGATCTCCTATGGTTAACATCACGTCATCTATGCATTTATGCCAAGTTCTATGCAATGTGCATTCATAATCTTGTTATGTAACTGTTCAAGTGTAATATTCCTGGTTCACCAGCAGGTGGCAGCATACACGGCAGAGATACAGGTACATAGAATAGAACTTTCCTTTCCCTTCTAGCCCCCCTCTGTGGTGTGGTGTGGTGGGCATGTCCCACTTGCTGCAGTGAGGGAGGAGTTTAGTTTAGAGTCAGTCTAGCTTACCCCTTGCTACGGGAAGGAAGCAGGAGCATGCCCCTGTTGGAAGAGCCCTGTCTGGATCAGCTAAAGCACCTTCAGCTCCGCTGGATATGGAGGCAGAAGCTTGGAGCTGTCACGGAACCATGAACCAGACGTACAACAAGAGATAAGTGAAAATAAGAAGGCTTTATTGCAAATCAAGCTATAAAGCAAAAGTCCAAACGGATGGTGAAACCGAAGCAGAGTCTTTGCGTAGCCAGAGGTCAGGAAGCCGGAAGGGTAGTCAGACGAAGCCAGGAACAGGAACCAGCAGGGTAGTCAGACGAAACCAGGATCAGGAACCAGCAGGGAAGTCAGACGAAGCCAGGATTAGGAACCAGAAGCAGCAGCAGTCTTAGAAGCATGTGAACACAGGAGGACCAAGCAAGGAACTGACGCCACAGACCTCCTATATATATGAGCTAGGCATCCAGCTCCTCCCAGTGGGAAGGAGGAGCCGCGGGGTGGAAGGCTACAAGAAACCCAGAAACCAAGATGGCCGCCAGCACATGTCAAACGAGGGAGAACAGCAAGAAGGTAAGACCATGACAGGAGCCTCATAACCAAGGAGTAAAGTTCCCTGGACAAAGCTAGAGACAGACCAGACTACAAAGTTAAGTTGCAGCACCCAGAGAAAGCTAAGTTATACAGCTATCCTGTCAGCACATCAGAGCCAGAGAGCAACAGTTGTAGCTGAGAGGAGTTTGCCTGCCACAGTTAATGCTAACGCCTGCTGGAACCAAGATAAAGCCTGAAATTGTTCGGAGAAACATTTAAGCAAAGTAAAGCTTTTATCAACTTCATCACAAGGTCTGGATTCCATTTATTTCCTCATCCCCTTCATCAACAAACCCCTTTTTCATTGTTGTGGAGCCAACGACTAGGGTCCAGCGTATCCAGGTAGGAGCACCGTGACACGTGAACAACACCTTAAGGGACATTATAGATCATAGGGTGCCTACACCACTCTGGCATTCCTACACCTGGGTACCATCTACCATATCACAGGGCCCCTGTGCCCTTGTTGTTTCACTGCAACTGGCGTCATGAAAAACAAGTACTCTTTTTACCCTCTTAAAGGGCCCGCTGCATATGCATTTTTTTAAGCATAGATCATGTGCCCTATTGCATGTGCAGTCGGCACAGTTTGCATGTGTAAGCATTACTTGTAAAACTGATATTTCCTACCTATTAAAAATGCATACATTGCAAACGTAAAGTAGCAGCATATTTCAATACCTTATGTTATGCCATCACAAAGCATTTCTATTAAGATGATGGCAAACACTAACAGTCAACCTGGCACCTACTACATCTCTAGGTTCTAGAGAGAAAATGATGACATTTACAATTGTGGAGTTGTCAATTAAAGGGGTTCTCTGGGCTTTTCATATTGATGACCTATCAATATCAGATCCCAGGGGGTCTGACACTTTGTACCCCCGCCGATCAGCTATATGAAGAGATGGCACACGCAGTATGCACGTGCCGTCTCCCATCTTTCTTCCTCTTTGCCATAGACACAGAAGCAGCAGAACGAAGAGAGATGGGAGATGGCACCTCAATATTAAAAGTCCGGAGAATCCCTTTAAAGTTGTTCTTGGCCAAATCATTGCGCTATATTATAAAGACTGTGTCTATGAAATCTACTTGAATTATCAAGTAGAATCAATTGATTTGTAAAAGGAATGCAGTGATAAACAGGCCCCTACATAGACATTTGTTCACTGTAAAAAATTTGATTTGGCTGCTTTCACAAAGAAATTTGCTTTGTGACTAATTACTTAATCAAAAAGCGCGTTTCTTTGTAAGCAGCGTCATTGAACCCCTCAGATGCCGCATTCATCTCTAATCGCAGCATCTGAGAATATTAGTGAGGGCTTTCAGGTGTCAATCCAGTAAAAAAAATATAATACTCATCTTATCCACTGGAGCACAAAAGGCCGGCACAACCATTTTAATTGACGATCTCTCTAAAAGTTTTGCGGGGTGCGTGATGACAACATCACGCTGGCTGTTGTGGTGACATCATATGTCACTGCACAAGGGATTTTGCGTTGGATCCATGATCAAGTTGGTCTTGGCGGCATCTTTATGCTCAAATGAATAAGGCGAGTATGTATTTTTATTTACCGCCATTTCAGGGAAAATGTATTAGTTACCACAAAGCATGAGGAAATTCATCTTTCAATAAATCAAATTTTCTGTAAAATTTGGATTGAAGTCCTTCGATTTGCTCAGGCCTAATAATGAGGCATTTGTAACTAAAATAACCAAGTGACCATGCGATACTGGCTGCCACCTTACAAAGGACCGTAGAGTGAATATATTTAATAATTTTGTGCCAGCTTTCCATTGCAAACATTTGTGACTTTTCCTCTATTTTTTACCTTGTTCTGTGCTTTTCTGTAAAGTTGCCGTGTATGGGTGGGAAGGGGCATGGACAAACACATTTATGGTAACTGATGCCAGAAAACTGCTGTAAATCAAACCTGGAAACTATGCTAGAACCTGGCTGTGCTGCTGCACCTCTGAAATGATGCTCCTGCTAGCATACTTATTTTATACTAAGACCTGCGTAACACCCATCCTAGTACATTTTTCATCCTATATTTAATTCATCAGTGTATTATTCTGAAGTGTTGGGACATTTTAGAGAACACAGTTTTTAAAAGAACCAGGCAGAAGTGTCTGCTGGGTGGCTTTACATTGTTCCTCCATGCCTGGCTTTACTTGATTGAGAAGTTTCTACCTATTTGTGCTTAGGTAACTATAACAAAAGCTGCATTCACTATTGAGATTAATAATTTTTTATAAACCAAAATTAGGAATGGATCCTTTGGGGATGCTTATTACCTGGGCAGGAGCATAACTATAGTGGATACAGAAGAATCAGTAGCACTTGAGCCCTAAGGGGCCCATAGATCCCTTCAATATCAAGAAGACACCAGTATGTCATTTGTTAGTTTGGTGGCCCGGCTACAGATTTTGCATTGGAGCCCAGAAGATTCAAGTTATGCTCTTCTCCTGAGAGACCAAAAGATCGTAGCTTGAGGAAGAGAGCTCTGTCAGTGACCTTCCTACCATTAGGATATATAAAGCATTAAATGTATAGCTGCTGTCACATGCATGGATGTGACTACAAGGGGTTAACTTACCCCCCTTAGTCTTGCGCTCACCTTTCCCTCAGGCTGCAAACCGAGCATAAATCACACTCCAACCAGGGGTGTAGCTATAGTGGAAGCAGAGGCTGCTATGGGCCGAACTAAAAAGATGCCCGCCTGGAAGGAGGACTGAAAGATTATATTTTCAAGGCCCCCTCAACAGTATTATACAATGACATTATATACAGTGACAGCATATGCAGTGACATGACATACAGTGTATATGTGCAGGAAACAAACAGAGCAGTTGCCTGGCCTGCTCTGAGAGAACGATCTTGACTAGCTGCTGGAGTGAGGGTTGCTTGGGGAAGAAGTCCATTCAAAAACTTGCTGTGGGGTCCTGTGAATTTTAGTTACACCACTGACTCCAACATCATGACATATGTACTGTACATGAGATCATATTGTGAGCTGTCTACATAGTAGATCAGTTGGAACAATATAGTAAATAACTTCAATAAAACTTAAAGATAAAGCAGACTGAGTAGTTCTTTCACAATCCACCATTAGAAAGGCTGAATCATTCGTCTATCTGAGAAATTCCAGTTAACTGCGTTGCTCAGGGGGTTATTGAAAGAAATAATTGATCTCTATGAAGAAACCCAGGACCTCTAAAGACATGTGTTATTGAATTTAGGGCAACATACAGAGGATACACACAATGCCTTTTATTATATTTCTCTGTTTCTTCCATCATTTGTCTTATAAGGATTCATTATCTACTTGTATTGCCCTGCAAGATGCCTTCTACTATAGGTAATACAACAACATTGTGATTAAAGGAGGAAATCTCCTTCTATGTTATTCTTACAGTGGGCTGAAGTATATGTTTATGCAGGCTAAGTGACTAAATATATTTACTAACTGTGACTAAATATAAGATAACACAGAAAAATCACATACAAAATAGTGCAAAGTAAATAATTATCACTAGCTGAATGCAATATGGAGGGGGGGGGGGGGCGGGCACTGAGTTGGCCATGCTATAACACATGGCTGTCTACCATGTTATAACACATGACCAACACTCCAGAGTGTACAAGAGATAGGACAATCAATACTTACATTCTACCTAAACTAAAAAGCTAAACTAAATGTAGAGGAGACACACCGGATTACCCATAATGCAGTGCAGCCAGCCATTCTGCAGACAGAAATCCCCAATGATGTCACAGCCCTATAAAACCCTCATCCCGAGCAGTCTTCACCATTGTCCTGTGAGCTGAACATAGGGAGAGACATGGCAAGCCTTCATGCTTTCGGGACAGTGTTGCTGAAAACAATTAATAGAAGAATGTAATACCAATAAGATGGTAGCCTTTATTATTCCACCTACCCTCTAGTCTGCACCGGTTAGGGGAGCCAGGTCTTAGTGATGTCCATCCTCATCTTTTGCTGGCTTTACTTAGATGCAGAGAGGAGGAGCTGGATGTTCCTGATGACATATTCTCATCGATATTAGATGATGTTGAAAAAGAGAAAAAGCAGATGGCAGAAGAAGGGCTCGCACCTGTAGGGCGGGAGAGCTCTGGGATTGGAAAAGTAGGTATGTCAGCATAATTTCCCCCCAACCTAACCAACCAAACCCCATACAAGCAACAGCCCTTGTTTAAAGGAGCATTAAAGGTGTCATGTGGCCATTAACAATGAAGAAGGACTATACAGTGCGGTTTTCATTATTAAGTAGCAACGCTCCGTGTGGCCATACCCAGAGGGGCCTGGGTATACCTGATTTATATTGATTTGTGATTAATTCATTTGTAACAAAACTAATTGCTTGGTGAACTTAGGCGAAGCTGCTGATTAGAATTTTTCTAAATTTCACTCATCTTTAGTGATAAGCATTGAGGACAGCTAGTTTTGAAATAATAAATCTTGTCATTGGAAAGCAGCCACTGACACATGCAGTTAGTATCTCTCATTAGCACGCACTGTCCTATTCGCTGTGATGTCACTCACTGTGTTATTTCCCACCACCGATCCAGGTAAGGTCTTGAATCATTATCTTCTTATTAGTGACAAAAAGATGTGGGTGCTGTAAGCTGTTCTCATTCTCTTGACAGGTCATCCCCAGTGCTGCAATTAAAAGACAAATCCTCCCATAGAATGCAGGGGGGGCCGGATCTCTCAGATCCCCCAGTCAGTGACCTGCTCTGACATTCACAACTGTTTTCTTTGGCAGGACTCTCCCTTATTGTAAAAAAGAAAAAATAACTTCCAGATCTCAGCATTAAATCAAGGTGAATACATTAGGAAAAAAATTCTCCCTCTGTCTCCCCAGCCAGGCGAACTAATCCCAGCAGTAAATCTCCTGGGGGCCAGAGCAGGCCTGAGATCTAGTCAAAGAGAGAAGGAGATGGATTCATAAAGCAACGCAGGTGACAAGACTGCATGCCTCAAGAGAAGGCAATGTGACAGTGGCATAAAATAATAGCTGGTATGCACCCACTGCTCATGCTACCCACATGGCACAGTACATTATATCATGATCAGGTCGTACAGTTGTGTAGCCCCAGCAGTACAATGCCGGCTCTTACTGAACACTTGTAACCTATTAAACAGGTGGATAAATAGTGCTTTCCGTGTAACCAGTTTTTACATGCCAGATGATCAGAGATACTGGTCCAGAACCAAATATTCGGGTCAGCTAGTGAATTAGGCTTACACAGCTTGTAAAAATAGCCAGCTATATTAACCGTGAAAACGACTGTGATTCATTATTGTTTTATGTCAACTCAAAAATGGTCTCATAAAACTGAAATCTCTAATGTGATAGATCATAAGAAATGGAAAGAAAGCCATGACTTATATACCATAGAGGGACCACTGAAGAGATTACGGTGTGAGAGAAACAGATGCAATGGAATACGTTGTGCTGCATGGTTCACTATTGGAAAAGTGTTAACTCCCAGTAACCCAGTTCTTTAATGAATTAAACTTGAGGCCCTTAAATGGGTTTTTCCGAGATTTACTAATGAACTATATTCAGGATAGGTGATCAGTATCTGATCGGTGAGGGTCCGATATGCAGGACCCCCACCGATCAGCTGTTTGAGAAGGTGGCAATGCTCCTGTAAGCACCACAGCCTTCACGCAGGTTACCAAGAACAGCGCCGCACATTGTATAGCAGCTGTGCTTGGTATCCCGGTTGGCCCAATTGAAGTGAATGGGGCTGAGCATGATACCAAGCACAGCTGCTACGGGAGAAAGCAGCGACGCTCACGGGAGCACCAATGTCTTTTCAAACAGCTAATCGGCAAGGATCCCGCGTGTCGGACCATCACCGATCAGATACTGATCGCCAATCTTGAGGATAGGTCATCAGTATCATAAAGCTCTGCAACTTAAAGCGTAGACTGTACACATTTCCAAGTAGTTTTGTAATGCATATGACATTTTTAACTTTGCAAGTAATGTTGACTAAATGTGCCTTTCAATTTTATATGTATAGCGTCTATTCAGATCTACTTTATGATGGTAATTTATCAAGATCAGACTTTGTACACAGGTCTTGATATCCTTCTTGGTCGCCAGAGGATGCGCTTCATTTCTGATGAGAAGCACGCCTTGCGATAAATTTTGCACAGTCTGTGCGCCTAAACTAAAATCTACTCAAGCTTGTATCTGCCTAGATTTCTATAAGCATTTAAATATAATAATTTAAACTACCGTAAATGATGGTAAATCACTGGGGCCGCCATGCCCCCTTTTGGAAATTGGTGAGGGTGACGTAGAGACGCAACTTGTGCCTAAATTTAGGTGCTATGGCAGTCATTTGTTATTTGAATTTCATCAGACCATCTGCCTGCGTATGAAAAGAATAGCACATATAATTAACAAACCTATAGAAACCTCTATAAGTTCCACAATTAAGAAGACAATTGCCATGATTGCTCATAATTTAGTCTCTCACTCTTTTGGCATTGCTGAGACTCTCTGAGATGGGGCAAATTTTATCCCCGTGGACAGAACATCAGATGTCACTCTGTCTGATTGCTGTGATCTCTCTTTGACAGTACTTTGTAAGGATTTATTCTGATCTACTATGACAAGTATATAAATGTAGATTTGTTATTTAGATGTTATTTTGTATGTAGGCAGAAAGTCTGATGAAGGTTGAATAATACATGACTGAAAATGCTCATCTGCCTTTCTTGAGTTGGGCATTATCTTGAATAAAAATTTGCAATTAAGAATTTAAAAAGTGTTAAGTTTTAATCTCCATGGTAACAAACTTCAAAAAAACATTCTGAAGTCTTCTGCAGTCATACTCCCTACAGTCCATGGCCGGACTACCTATCTGACAATCCTTGCAAACGGCAGATGGGCTGGTATCAGCAGTGGGCCACTCAGGTGATAGGACTAGACAAGCAGCTCAGAAGGAGAGCTAAGAGAGAGAAATGAAGCATCAGATAGCAGAACAGGATCACACTGTAAGGAGAAGGAGAGGTAGGCATGGCTTTAGTCCACTCATTTTCATTTTCCTGTGAGATTTACACTATGGGGGAGATCACACTGGAGTAAATTGTGTATCCTCTTCTTCATAATTTGTCTATTTCTCAGTGCTTGTATAGCACCAACATATTATGCAGGGTTGTCTGTTCAACCCTTTTCCCTAAAAGGGCTCCCAATCAAATTTTCAACACAATGGATAAATTCATATGAAGCTAAGATTTAGACGATACTATCTCTCCTTGGGGAGAGAATGCCTTAATCAGCATGAGGAAGCTTATAGGCCATACATGCTTCTCTGGAATTATGGGAAGAAAGGGATGCAAATGACCTCTTAACAAACTCTGCCTCTGATGCCACCAGATGTAAGGCAGCTCTACTATAAGTCAATGTTCAACCCTTTAAATAGGCCTTGAGACATGACTCAGATATTAAGTAAGCCAGCACCTCATCTGCAGACAGCTGTTTCAGGATGATTTACCCTCATCAGTGCAGAGCAGAGAGAACTGGCTTAAATGGGTGAGAGGCCTGTGTCATGATTTGGGTGGTACTATATGAAACCAAGAAAACATACCTGTCAGGATGTTTTATGATGGAAGAAACCCACATAAAACACAGGGAGAACATACAAACTAGGCCATACACTATAGATTTTGAACATCAGAAAATACAGATTTAGACTATTTTGAAACACTATTCAAACTTTTTTTTTTACATGATCCAACTTGACAGAAGACAGATGTCTGTGGAAACATTAATCTCATCTGTTGTTTTTTTTCCCCATATGTTGTTCGCAATGTTTTCATGTCAAATGATGGATTTGCATCTTATTAATGGATGCCTAGGCTGGACAAACAGAATATGGTAGATATTGATCAGTGATTTGACATTTTAACTTATACTGTATCTATCACCTTCACAGATCAACCATGACTGGCGTGTCCTTCAGAAAATTACTGTCGGAAATGCCTACTTTATGGCCAACTTTAGGCAACAGAAAGCATGTGACAGTTGCATAAAGAATTGTGCAGCTTCAGGATACCATAAATTCAAGTTGGTTGAACTGCAAGATTATATGGTTGAACCACAAAGTTATATGAAACTGTATAGTTCAACACATTCACTGTAGAAGGTTAGTATTTTCAGGTAGAGGTAGCAATTAACTAGCTTGTAACCTACCTTGTTGACCAAGAAAAATAAATCCATTGCTGTAGTTAATACAGTACAGAAAATAACAAAATGTAAGGTTACATCCCCGAGGATAGGAGCTTCTGTGATGAGTTTATGAAGAATACACAAATCTCATCTCACTGTAGCATCACGGCTGGTAATAAATCTCACTGAGGATTTGGTTGTGACTTGCCATTCTACTTAAAACCCTTAAACTGCATTAAATGTGCAGAACGGTAGCCATAAAGCATTGCTGATAGCAGCACTGAGAGAGGAAAAGCCATACATTTTCTGGTCCCATTAGCTTGAGGTGGGCTGGGGTGGGGGAAGACAGTGTCTCTCAGCAAAATGACATCCTGTTTGGTTTATTGCCGAGAACAAGCAGATATTATTATGCGGCTTTTTAGTGTCTGATAAAAGAGAGTAACTTAGGCTTCAGAGAAAATATAAAAATGTTTTGTAGTTTTTTTGGGCTTGCTGCACTCCTGGTCAAATTCCTTATTTTATTGTTTCTGAAGTTTAAATATTTTATTGCTGAAAATTATCAAATAAGCTCTGCTAAAATATGGATCATACAGCATCTGGACGCCACACGTGCCAGGAGCTGGAAGCAGCGCTCTCTCCATCAGCGGTATCTTCCACCGACTTGAAAAAGGGGTCCGCAGAACCTCGAAATGCGTTGTCACTATAACAATAAAAAAAACTATTGGTATATAAAAAAACTCTGGTTGCGTTTTTGCGCCTACGGTCCACCCCTCCACTCGACCCCCGGTCCAGTGGAATATACCCTATTCATTGACCCAGACGGCGGCTTGGCCCCCGCCAAAGGGGAACGCGGACGGAATCGGCAGCATCAACCAGTGAGACGTAATCACTCCTATTCACCTCCATTTTAGTTGCACCGAACAATAGGTGAGCCGTACCACTCTTCCTGTTACTTTGGAGGCTCGGTTTTTAACTTATTTACCCTATGAGCGCCTTTTTCTTTCCTTGGCCACATTTTACTTAAAATATGGATCATGTCAGACACACTGGTCCAAAGGATGACATTATGATAAGACTACTAGGCCATATGAATGTATACATCCTTCTACGTGTCAGAATAAAGGGGACTCTTTAAGAGAAGACTTTGTTCAGCCCAAACTAGTGCCTGTGCCTTACATGGACGGCCATTCAATTGAATGGCAGGTTGCTACATTTCCCCTATAGTGGCTAGTTCAGGGGGAAAAAAAATTGTATTTCTGAGACAGCCTGTGTATGGAATCACCTTTGCACTGCTTTATGGCTTGGTGAGCTAATAATTGCAAACAGGCCTATACACATACTAGGCCCATACTCCTTTTTGAAATAGTTGAATTATTAACTTCTATCTGCTCACTAACCATGCATGTGAAGTTTTTGACAGTTTTCCGGGCCTAGGTTCTGGACTTTGCCATTTGAAGTACATTATTCTCCTTCACATACCCAAGATTTCTAGAGGCACTTTGTTAGTCATCACAAATATACAATGTTCACGAATACTAGAGCAGTGTTTCCCAACCAGTGTGCCTCCAGGTGTTGCAAAACTACAACTCCCAGCATGCCTGCAGAGCGAAAGGCTGTCCAGGAATGCTGGGAGTTGTAGTTTTGCAACAGCTGGAGGCATGCTGGTTGGGAAACACTGTACTAAAGAGTCTCTGCAGGAAAATCAAGGGACTTTATTCTAGCTATTTCAGTATAGTTGAGAAAATGACACAATGTCACCACTGTCTGATTTCACAATCTTCTTGGAATATGTAGAGGTAAGGGGTGAACTAGTGCAAAAATACAAATGCAAAATATGATAAATAGGAGTTTGGAAAATGCAAAGGAATTTTGGAAAAGAATGGAGTCAAAGATGTCTCTGTTCCGAGCTCTGTAGACGCAACTTGTGGCTGGCAAAAGTTGTGGTGGCAGTCTGGACCAGATGGAAAAGATGGGAAAAGTGAATGACTCCAATTGGAAAACACATGTGTCAACTGTAAGTCACTAGATTTTTTTGCACTGTAATAACTTGTACAGTCTGCAGAGTGTCTGTGTAGGGTTGGTATCTACCACTGTATAGCAGCTATATGCTGGAAATATTAGTCTATGTGTTATGGTTTTGTTCAGTATGGTGGCAATATTATTCGATCACTAGTTGGTGGTATTAGTAGCGGTCCTTGTGTGGTTTTACCTGGCTTGAGCAGCAATCAGATGTGTTTTGCGTTCCACACCATGGTTAACATCTATACCACTGGAGCAACAGAAACTATAGATGTAAAGTTTGTCACTGTTATATTTGTAAAGGAGGCTTTTTACATACAGTACCACTTTTACATTCATGACAAAGGGGGAAAATCCCATTCCAAATTCCAGTGTTTTATTCAGAGAGAACATTAGAATACGTGACTCCACCATATGGCACAATAAATACTTAATGAGAGATTCAGTTTTAACAACAGGCTTCTTTAGAGACATGCACTGCTTCTGACACTCATTTAATTCCCTAAGTGCATACTATTAGAATCTGGGATGCGCTGCATGCTACCAATGGTTCCTCCTATACATGTGATATAATAGAGAACAACTAATCCATGCTCTTCAACACAATTAGTGTCAACGTCAAAGAGCTGTTTCACGAGTGGAAAAAAAAGATGTAGTCTGAAGAAAGCGATTATCTCCTAAACTGCTGTGGCCATGATGTCACTACATAACACTTGCCAGCGACATGCACAGAAAAGACATAGTAATCAAACTGGGCTCAAAAAGTTTTTTCATGATGATTTGGCAAACGCTTTTGCTTTGGTTTTTTGTAGAGATGAGTGAATTTCTTAAAAGTTAGATTCAGCTGATTAGACAAATTTCACAAAAAATTTGCTTCGTGACGAATTACTTTATCACGAGGTGATAGCGGGTGCAATGACAGGGGGCTGCGATAGCGCTTCTCCCATCATTGTACCCCTCAGATGCCGCCTTCATACATGATTGCGGCATCTGAGTGTACAGCCGTGGCCAAAAGTTTTGAGAATTACATAAATATTGGAAATTGGAAAAGTTGCTGCTTAAGTTTTTATAATAGCAATTTGCATATACTCCAGAATGTTATGAAGAGTGATCAGATGAATTGCATAGTCCTTCTTTGCCATGAAAATTAACTTAATCCCAAAAAAAACTTTCCACTGCATTTCATTGCTGTCATTAAAGGACCTGCTGAGATCATTTCATTAATCGTCTTGTTAACTCAGGTGAGAACGTTGATGAGCACAAGGCTGGAGATCATTATGTCAGGCTGATTGGGTTAAAATGGCAGACTTGACATGTTAAAAGGAAGGTGATGCTTGAAATCATTGTTCTTCCATTGTTAACCATGGTGACCTGCAAAGAAACGCGTGCAGCCATCATTGCATTGCATAAAAATGGCTTCACAGGCAAGGATATTGTGGCTACTAAGATTGCACCTCAATCAACAATTTATAGGATCATCAAGAACTTCAAGGAAAGAGGTTCAATTCTTGTTAAGAAGGCTTACGGGCGTCCAAGAAAGTCCAGCAAGCGCCAGGATCATCTCCTAAAGAGGATTCAGCTGCGGGATCGGAGTGCCACCAGTGCAGAGCTTGCTCAGGAATGGCAGCAGGCAGGTGTGAGCGCACCTGCACGCACAGTGAGGCGAAGACTTTTGGAAGATGGCCTGGTGTCAAGAAGGGCAGCAAAGAAGCCACTTCTCTCCAAAAAAAACATCAGGGACAGATTGATCTTCTGCAGAAAGTATTGTGAATGGACTGCTGAGGACTAGGGCAAAGTCATATTCTCCGATGAAGCCTCTTTCCGATTGTTTGGGGCATCTGGAAAAAGGCTTGTCCGGAGAAGAAAAGGTGAGCGCTACCATCAGTCCTGTGTCATGCCAACAGTAAAGCATCCTGAGACCATTCATGTGTGGGGTTGCTTCTCATCCAAGGGAGTGGGCTCACTCACAATTTTGCCCAAAAACACAGCCATGAATAAAGAATGGTCCTAAAACACCCTCCAACATCAACTTCTTCCAACAATCCAACAACAGTTTGGTGAAGAACAATGCATTTTCCAGCACGATGGAGCACCGTGCCACTAAGTGGATCGGGGACCAAAACGTTGACATTTTGGGTCCATGGCCTGGAAACTCCCCAGATCTTAATCCCATTGAGAACTTGTGGTCAATTGTCAAGAGGCGGGTGGACAAACAAAAACCCACTAATTCTGACAAACTCCAAGAAGTGATTATGAAAGAATGGGTTGCTATCAGTCAGGAATTGGCCCAGAAGTTGATTGAGAGCATGTTGCCCAGTCGAATTGCAGAGGTCCTGAAAAAGAAGGGCCAACACTGCAAATACTGACTCTTTGCATAAATGTCATGTAATTGTCGATAAAAGCCTTTGAAACGTATGAAGTGCGTGTAATTATATTTCACTACATCACAGAAACAACTGAAACAAAGATCTAAAAGCAGTTTAGCAGCAAACTTTGTGAAAACTAATATTTGTGTCATTCTCAAAACTTTTGGCCACAACTGTAAAATTACCAATACATTTTTTTTTAAATCAAACTTACCTCCTCCATTTGCTTGCGAGGGGCCGGCCACCGCCATCTTGCTTGAAGATCTCAGGCGAAATCCTTTGCGGCGCGAGATTACGGCATCACATGATGATGTAATCTCGCGCCGCACGGGATATTGGCCTAGATCATCAAGCAAGATGAAATTTGGTTTTTAGGCAAATCTAATTTCTCCTGAAATTCGGATCGAATTCCACTTTGTGGGATTCGATTCGCTCATCTCTCGTTTTTTGTTCCCTTATTCAGTTCTATTGATTATTGGTTGCATATCCCTGATTACACAGGGAGATGTGCTGACGATTATCGGACACCTTTCATTCTAATGGAAGATAAATCAGTCGGCAAACGAGTGATTGCTCATTGTACAGACCAGTTATCATAAATGAGCATTCCAGTGAACACTTGTTTCCAGTAACTGGCCCGAATATTGTGCAGTGTAAAGCCTCATTCACACGTCACTGTTTTATGGACGTGTGGTGTACGTGTTCTCCATATTCGTAATATTCAAAAAAAAAGAATATATAGCAATATAGCGCATATTATGTAATAATTATGTAGTAAGTCACTGATAATATCTGACACTGAAAAAGCTGGGTAATAACTCAGTGTAGATCGCAAGTTATTACCCAGCTTTCCCATTGTCAGATTTTATCACTGAGTTATTACCCAGCTTTCCCAGTGTCAGATATCATCCTAGTGTAGATCGCGAATATTCTAATCGCGAATTTTCCATGCAAAAGGATAATAACCTTGTCATAAGAATCAGTCTAATATTCTTGTCAGAAGACTATGAAACCAAAAGAGGGCGCTATTGAGTTATGAACAGCGCCCTCTATTGGTTTCATAGTCTTCTGACAAGAATATTAGACTTGTCATAAGGCCTCATACACAGGGCCGTGTTCCGCGGCCGAGAGCGGTCCGTGGTAACCCGGCCGGGATTCCTTCTGACAGCAGGAGCGCACGGCGTCATTGGTTGCTATGCCGCCGTGCACTTCATGCCGCCGCTGCTGTACAGTGATACACTCATATAGCTCATACGGGTGTATCACTGTACAGCAGCGGCGGCATGAAGCGCACAGCGTCATAGCAACCAATGACGCCCTGAGGATCAGTGCAGTGGAAAGATGGTTTGTAGAATCAGGCCAGAAGTAAAAGTATAACAGTCTCTCTTAGTGCAAAATGTAACTTGTGGCACATCCAAAAGTATAAAGTACAAAATACTGTTTCTGGCACCAGATGGGGAGGTATAGTGGTTGGTTTGATGGCAATTTAATTGCACTTGCAGGCACTTGTGGATATAGGGGATCACTGTGTGATAGAGGCATGAGGTTAATATGGCCTGGTGGTTACTCTAGTCAATAGGTGTCTGTCCTGTTTTCCCTCATTGGCAGCAAGCTATAGTTTTGCTGGTCACTCTGCTTTCTAGGTACACTGGAAGCAGCATTCTCGATTCTGGTAATTTCCCTGGAGTAAGGATCTCACACGAGAACTGGAGATGGTCCCTTGCAGTAAGAGCTTTGCCATGTGCTTTCTCCCTCCAAACTATCTGTACTCGAACTCCCCCTCCTGACAGGAAGTAGGACCAGCCCACTCCTACCAAGAAGGAAGAAAATGAATGGTTATTCCTGTTCCTGCCAACCATACCTCTTCTGCTGGGATCAATGGCCAAAATATATGGAAATGAACAACATAACAATACATAATAAACATTTGCAGATACCCACAGATACCAGATCCGAAGCAGTGCAATGGTTTCTCATTCCCCTTTAAAGGCTACCTGCAGACCGAGCGCCTAAGGTTACATCTGCAGAATCAAATCAGACAGCTCACGATCCTCTTGTTATGCTGCACAGGAAAGGGAAATCCCCATATCACAGTTCAAAGGATGTTTCCAATCTATTATATGCTTAACATGCAGTTGAGGAAGGCTGGACGTGCTGAAACGCGTCCTGTAATTTTGTTATTTTGATTATGAAATATAGCATATTATAGATTTTGATCTGCAACATGTGGATGAAGTTTTAAAAATCGTTATGTATTATATATTGTTGATCGAGCACCAAAGTGCTCGGGTGTTCAGGTCGAACACCTCGGGATGCTCGGGAGCTCCACCGAGCATTAAAGGGTTTCTGTCACCTGAAAAATGGGTACTAAGCTGGCTGACATTAGCGATGTGCTAATGTCAGCTGAAAATAACTATATTAGTGCCATCTCACTGCCCAAAGCCTTTATTGAGAAACTCAAACTTTTATAATATGCTAATTAGCATCTAGGAGCAGGGGCGCGTTGCACCTGCTCCTAGAGGCTTCATTTGCCCACCTCTTTTCACAACCTTCTCTTGATTGACAGGGCCAGGGCAGCGCTGCTCTCCTCCTGCCGGCCATGTCTGCAGTGTAAATCTCGCGCCGTTCAGTATTCAGCGCAGGCGCAGTGAGGAAGCCAGCAGCCGCCGAGCGTCCTTCCCTTACTGAATACTGAACGGCGCGAGATTTACACTGCAGACATCGCCGGCGGGAGGAGAGCAGTGCTGCCATGGTGCAACGCATCCCCTACCCCCCCCCCCCCGCTCCTAGAGGCTAACTAGCATATTATAAAAGTTTGTTTTTCTCAATAAAGGCTTCAGGAAGTGAGATGGCACTAATATAGTTATGTTCAGCTGACAATAGCACATCGCTAATGTCAGCCAGCTTAATACCCATTTTTCAGGTGACAGAAACTCTTTAAACCAGGTGCCCCCTGCTCTGAATAGAGGAGGGTGCCTGGTTCATAAGAAAAGGTTAGTGTAACGCACCTAGTTGATCAGTTAGGATCTCAACTGCGGAAGCAATGGACATCCACTATTATCCCACCGCCCTTGTTTTTGGATGTGGGATTCGCGGTTACTCAGTATGTACCCCAGGCGTCTCTCTCAGTCTTGGGCGGAGAGTTTGGGGTAACAAAATCATTTACCGCTATCCATCTAATTAGTTACTGCTGGAAAGGAAGGTCCCCCAGTATTACAGGAGTCACAAGTTAGTATAAGCTTGTGCACAGTTCAGAGTTAGTATATAGTATGCCCTCAGTTTAGTATATAGTATGCCATAGGTTCAGGGTTAGTATATAGCATGTCCACAGTTTAGTATATAATATGCAGCAGGTTCAGAGTTAGAATAGCATGTCCTCAGTTTAGTATATAATATGCAGCAGGTTCAGAGTTAGTATAGCATGATCTCAGTTTAGTATATAATATGCAGCAGGTTCAGAGTTAGTATAGCATGTCCTCAGTTTAGTATGTAGTATGCAGTAGGTTCAGAGTTAGTATAGCATGTCCTCAGTTTTAGTATGTAATATGCAGTAGGTTCAGAGTGAGTATAGCATGTCCTCAGTTTAGCATATAATATGCAGCAGGTTCAGAGTTAGTATAGCATGTCCTCAGTTTAGTATATAATATGCAGCAGGTTCAGAGTGAGTATAGCATGTCCTCAGTTTAGTATATAATATGCGGCAGGTTCAGAGTTAGTATAGCATGTCCTCAGTTTAGTATATAATATGCAGCAGGTTCAGAGTTAGTATAGCATGTCCTCAGTTTAGTATATAATATGCAGCAGGTTCAGAGTTAGTATAGCATGTCCTCAGTTTAGTATATAATATGCAGCAGGTTCAGAGTTAGTATAGCATGTCCTGAGTTCAGAGTTGGTTTGGGAATATCGCCTCACACCAGCAGGAACCACCCCACTCTGAGTTCCAGGACCTTAATCAGAGCAGGTAACAGGCATATACTTGCGGTTAGTTGGTCCTGGCTAGGAAGCCAGCAGTGGGGAAGCCAGTGGAAAGTAGGTAGGCAGTCTTTCACAATGTTGTTAGGGATCCAGGTCTGGATATGTGGACAGAGTCCTCAGATGCAATGGAGCTAGCAGGGTGCGCACTCCATTAGTGGAACACCCTGCTTAGCACCTGTCTTCTATTTAAGGCCCGGAGGTAAGTGGGCGGAGTCACAGGGAGCCGCTGCGATCCAGGCTGTACTGTTACAGTACCATACCCTTAAGGGACCCCTCCGGGGTACCCCACTAGGAGAGGGTCGGTTGGGAAATCTTCTATGGAACAATCTTTAGAGTCTGGGAGCATGAACGTTTTGCACATCTTCCCAAGAGTCATCCTGGGGACCATACCCCTTCCATCTAACGAGATACTGGATCTTCCCCCGTCTTCTTCTGGAATCAATGAGCTGCTCAACTTCAAATTCTTCTTCTCCTTGGACCTCTATCGGCGGCAAGGGTCGAGGATCATTTGATGGGAACGGCCTAGGTCTAAACTGCTTTAGTAGTGACACGTGGAATGTGGGATGTACCTGTAATCGAGGAGGAAGGGTGAGTCTCACCGAGTTGGGGTTAATAATCCTATCTATCGGAAAAGGACCCAGGAATTGTCTTCCCAATTTCTTGGAAGGTACCCCCAACCGAAGGTTTCTTGTTGATAACCAAACCGAGTCTCCGACCTGGTAGGGAGGATTTTCTCTCCTACGACGGTCGTAGTAAAACTTCTGTCTTTCCTTTGCCCGTTGAAGGTTGTCTTTTAGCGTCTTAAGGGTAGTTTGCAAAGTGGTCAGATAATCGTCTGTGGCTGGAACGTTTGTGGGAAGGCTGGTTTGAGGAAGAGACCTAGGGTGAAATCCGTAATTAGCAAAGAATGGAGTATGTAATGTGGAGGAATTCGTAGAATTATTATAGGCGAATTCAGCGCGAGGAAGTAGGCCCTCCCAGTCATCCTGGAGAAATGAGCAGTGACATCTGAGAAACTGTTCCAGACACTGATTCACCCTTTCAGTCTGCCCATTAGTTTGGGGGTGATAGGCGGTAGATATTCTGTGGTCGATTTGAAGTCTGGAACAAAGTGCTCTCCAGAATTTGGATACGAATTGCGAACCCCTGTCTGATATGACCTGGCTAGGAATTTCATGTAACTTAATAATATTAGACAGGAATACCACGGCCGTTTCCTTGGAGGAGGGTAACTTCTTGAGGGGCACGAAGTGTGCCATCTTAGTCAGCAAATCCACTACCACCATGATGGTATTGTTTCCTCTGGAAAGGGGAAGTTCAACTATGAAATCCATCGAGACCCATTCCCTGGGTCTGTTGGCGATGGGAAGACTCATTAGGAGACCATAAGGTCGGTTCCTGTCAGTTTTACATGAGGCACAGGTCTCGCACGTGGAAACGTATTCCTCAATTTGTTTGGTCATCTTTGGCCACCAGAAGTTCCTGCGTATCAGGGTTGTGGTTTTAGCAATGCCGGGATGTCCCGCGAGGGGTAAATCATGGCAAAGTTTGATCACCTGATTGGTGAGGGAGGGTGGTATATACAGTTGGCTGTCCTTGTAAAGGAGACCCTGTTGGTTCTGCGAAAGACCAGGGGGGATATTAGCATGGTCATTAATTAGAGCATCCTTGAGCTGGGTTTCCAACATTATGGTGGCAAGGATGAGTTTCTTCGGTGGAATGATCCATGTGGGGGCCGTGTCTGAGGTGCGAATTTCAGCCAGTCGTGACAAGGCGTCGGCCTTCCCATTTTTTGAGCCTGGTCGGTATGTAATTTGGAAGTTAAACCTGTCAAAAAAAAAACTCCACCGTACTTGGCGGCCTGATAGTGTTTTATTGGTTTTCAGGTATTGTAGATTACGGTGATCCGTATAAATTGTGATGGGGTGTATTGATCCTTCAAGTAAATGCCTCCAATTTTCCAGGGAGCATTTTATGGCGAGGAGTTCCTTTTCGCCTATGGGGTAATTGAATTTGGCGGTATTTAGCGTCCGGGAGTAGAACCCGATAGGATGTAACGGAGTTGAAAAAGAGCTTCGCTGGGACAGAACGGCTCCTATGGCTGCCTGGGATGCGTCTACTTCCAGCACGTAGTGATGGTTCGGATTTGGGAGAGTCAGTATCGGTGCCGTAGTGAACCTGTTCTTTAATAACTCAAATGCTGATTGGGCGTCCTTGGACCAAACGAACTTCGTGTTGACACTAGTTAAGCGGGTTAGTGGTTTAGTGGTAGCGGAGAAATCTTTAATAAATTTCCTATAGAAGTTTGAGAACCCCAGGAACCGTTGAAGAGCTTTCCTGGAATCCGGGATCGGCCAATTTTGGATGCAAGTGATTTTTGAGTAATCCATCTGGATACCCTTGGGTGAAATTATGTATCCGAGGAAGGGAAGAGAAGTAGTCTCGAACACACATTTTTCCTGTTTGACGTATAAGCGATGAACACTTAACCGTGCAAGAACCCAACGGACATGTTTCCTGTGATCGTGTAAGTTATCGGAATACACTAGTATATCATCAAGATAGATGATTACACATACGTCCAGTAGATCCCTAAAGATGTTGTTAATAAAATTTTGGAATGTGGCAGGGGCGTTGCACAACCCGAAGGGCATCACTGTATACTCGAAGAGTCCATACCGAGTGCGGAAGGCTGTCTTCCATTCATCACCTTTTCTGATCCTAATTAAGTTGTATGCGCCTCTCAAATCCAGCTTGGTGTAGATTGTTGCTGTTTGTAATCTTTCTATGAGTTCGGATATTAGCGGCAAGGGGTACCGATTTTTGATTGTTACTTTGTTCAAGGCTCTGTAATCTATGATGGGCCTTAGGCTTGAGTCTTTGTTTCTCAAGAAGAACATCCCTGCTGCTGCCGGGGAGGTTGAAGGCTGAATAAAACCTTTTCGTAAATTCTCTTCTAGGTACTGTTTGAGGTGAACAAGTTCTGGTTGTGCCAATGGATAAATTCTACCCGTGGGTATCTCACTACCCGGCAGCAAGTCTATGGGGCAATCGTAAGATCTATGGGGCGTAAGAGATTCTGCCTTCTTTGCTCTGAATACCTCAGCAAAGTCTGCTTATTGGCTGGGAACCTGGTTCACTCCCACGTGCATGAGAGATTTGAGAGGAAAGCGGGTCTCCATACAATAAGGTGACGTAAACTGAACTCTCCCCTGTTTCCATAGGAGGGTTGGCTGGTGTATTTGCAACCATGGCAACCCAAGAATCACGGGAAACAATGGAGAGTGTATGATATCAAGGGATAAGAATTCTGTGTGGTTATTTTCACATGTCACCATGAGGGGTTGAGTCTGACTGTGGATAGGACTAGAAGTGGTACCGTCAATGAAACTCACGGATATCGGAACGTTTTTTCTCATGTGGGGAATTTTATTTCGCTCAACCAGATGCATGTCGATAAAATTCCCCGAAGCTCCTGTGTCCACCATGGCTTCAACGATAATCCGGTTTTGGTCCCACTGTAAGGTGAGAGACGTGTATATGTAACCACCAGTACTATTTTTTGTACTGCCTAAGGTACAAAACGTGCCGCTCTTACCTTAGCACTTCTTACGTATCGCGGGGCATCCGTCAACGGTATGGTCAGCAGACGCACAGTATAAACAGAGGTTGAGGTTACGTCTCCTGGCTTTCTCTCTCTCGGTCAGAGGTCCTCGGATCGCCCCAATCTCCATCATCTCTACAGCAGGACCCTGGCTGGACGAACTTGGGTTGGGTGTGAAGCCTGAGACTCTCTCGGCTCTGCGTTCCCTCAGCCGTCTGTCAATGGTGGTGGCCTTCTGCATCAAGGCATTAAGTGTAAGTGGTAATTCTCCTCGGGCTAATTCGTCCTTCAGGGCCTCGGAAAGACCTAGGCGGAACTGATTCCTAAGGGTGAGGTCATTCCATTCAGTCTCCCGGGCCCAGCGAGTGTATTCCGCAATAAAGTCCTCTACAGGTCGTCTCCCCTGTTTAAGGCTGCGTATAGCGGTCTCAGCGGTCAGCTGTTTACTATGGTCCTTGTAGAGAAGGGACATTTTTTCAAGGAACAGAGAGAAGGAATCCAGGACTGGGTCTTCTTTTTCTAAATAATTATTGGCCCATGCTCTGGGCTCCCCCCTGAGGTAAGAGATCATGGTAAGTACTTTTGTTCTGTCAGTTGGGTAAGTCCGGGGCTGCAGCTCAAACATTAGTTTGCACGCGTTCAGGAAATCCCTGAACTGCCTTCGGTCACCCGAGAATATCTCAGGTGGGCTGACCTTGGGTTCTGGTCCATCACGGGGGTGTCCTGGCCCCTGAGTGACAAGTTGCCGTAGTGCCTGGTTTTCTAGCTGGAGATGTTGTACAGTCACGTTGAGGGTCTCCACCCTCTTAGTGAGGGTGACGAGGTGACCTGCAACCTCCGCTGGATCCATGTGGGTTCCACTAATATGTAACGCACCTAGTTGATCAGTTAGGATCTCAACTGCGGAAGCAATGGACATCCACTATTATCCCACCGCCCTTGTTTTTGGATGTGGGATTCGCGGTTACTCAGTATGTACCCCAGGCGTCTCTCTCAGTCTTGGGCGGAGAGTTTGGGGTAACAAAATCATTTACCGCTATCCATCTAATTAGTTACTGCTGGAAAGGAAGGTCCCCCAGTATTACAGGAGTCACAAGTTAGTATAAGCTTGTGCACAGTTCAGAGTTAGTATATAGTATGCCCTCAGTTTAGTATATAGTATGCCATAGGTTCAGGGTTAGTATATAGCATGTCCACAGTTTAGTATATAATATGCAGCAGGTTCAGAGTTAGTATAGCATGTCCTCAGTTTAGTATATAATATGCAGCAGGTTCAGAGTTAGTATAGCATGTCCTCAGTTTAGTATATATTATGCAGCAGGTTCAGAGTTAGTATAGCATGTCCTCAGTTTAGTATGTAGTATGCAGTAGGTTCAGAGTTAGTATAGCATGTCCTCAGTTTTAGTATGTAATATGCAGTAGGTTCAGAGTGAGTATAGCATGTCCTCAGTTTAGTATATAATATGCAGCAGGTTCAGAGTTAGTATAGCATGTCCTCAGTTTAGTATATAATATGCAGCAGGTTCAGAGTTAGTATAGCATGTCCTCAGTTTAGTATATAATATGCAGTAGGTTCAGAGTGAGTATAGCATGTCCTCAGTTTAGTATATAATATGCAGCAGGTTCAGAGTTAGTATAGCATGTCCTGAGTTCAGAGTTGGTTTGGGAATATCGCCTCACACCAGCAGGAACCACCCCACTCTGAGTTCCAGGACCTTAATCAGAGCAGGTAACAGGCATATACTTGCGGTTAGTTGGTCCTGGCTAGGAAGCCAGCAGTGGGGAAGCCAGTGGAAAGTAGGTAGGCAGTCTTTCACAATGTTGTTAGGGATCCAGGTCTGGATATGTGGACAGAGTCCTCAGATGCAATGGAGCTAGCAGGGTGCGCACTCCATTAGTGGAACACCCTGCTTAGCACCTGTCTTCTATTTAAGGCCTGGAGGTAAGTGGGCGGAGTCACAGGGAGCCGCTGCGATCCAGGCTGTACTGTTACAGTTAGGAAATTGAAGGAAACACCACCGAAATGGTTCAGGAACACCATGGGGAGGATGTCTAGATGCATCTTGGACTCCCAGGTCTCTGCTCGGAACGATGTTGTCCGAGTAGTACGCCAGTTTTACAGACTGACAATAATACGCACCAAACGAAGATATAATCGATTTCAGAGGAAAAAGTGTTAGAAAACATTCTTTCCTGTATATTTACTTGTATATAAAGTGCAAGTGCAAGTGCTGCGTAAAATTTCACGGAAGAGGCACTCCGATACAACCTGTATATTACATAATGGAGGGCTTCATTCACATTGTGGTACAATTGTTCAGGTAGTGGGATTCCTACACTCATAAAGCCTATGCACTAAGTTAAAGGGCTTCCAAAAATGACAAGGAACCGGCACTCCAATACACCCTTTATTACACATAAAGGAGGGCATCATATACCCTTGAAAAATTATGATTGATGGCCTGCTGGTGACCCTCAAAAACATTAGCTGACCATTAAAAAAATTATGGGTGGGTGCCTGCTGCTTAGCTAACCATTGAAAAAATTATGGGCGAGAACCTGCTGGTGAGCTGACCCTGTAAAACATTATGGGCAAAGGCCTGCTGGCAAGCTGACCCTCAAAAACATTACATGCGAGGGCCTGCAGGTGACCTGACCCTCTAAAATATTGTAGGTCAGGGCCTGCTGGTGAGCTGACCCTCTAAAACATTATATGCGAGGGCCTGCAGGTGAGCTGACCCTCTAAAAGATTGTAGGTGAGGGCCTGCAGGTGAGCTGACCCTCTGAAATATTGTAGGTGAGGGCCTGCTGGTGAGCTGACCCTCAAAAACATTATATGCGAGGGCATGCAGGTGAGCTGACCCATTAAAAGATTGTAGGTGAGGGCCTGCTGGTAAGCTGACCCTATAAAACTTTACATGCGGGGGTCTGCAGGTGAGCTGACCCTCTAAAAGATTGTAGGTGAGGGCCTGCTGGTGAGCTGGACCTCTAAAAGATTGTAGGTGAGGGCCCGCTGGTGAGCTGACTCTCTAACGTTATATGCGAGGGCCTGCTAGTGAGCTGACCCTTTAAAACATTACATGCGAGTGCCTGCAGGTGAGCTGACCCTCTAAAAGGTTGTAGGTGAGGGCCTGCTGGTGAGCTGGCCCTCTCAAAGATTGTAGGTGAGGGCCTGCTGGTGAGCAGACCCTCTAAAACATTATAGGCGAGGGCCTGCTGGTGAGCTGACCCTCTAAAACATTATATGCAAGGGACTGCAGGTGAGCTGGCCCTCTAAAATATTGTAGATGAGTGCCTGCTGGTGAGCTGACCCTCTAAAACATTATATGCGAGGGCCTGCAGGTGAGCTGACTCTCTACATCATTAGGATCGAGGGCAGACTAATAAGCATGTTGATATGATGGAAGAGGAGGAGGAGGAGAAAAGGAAGATTGAACCATATACCCTTTTTTGTGGTGGAAGAGGTGCATGGGAATACAGTGTATTCAGTGCATTATAAAAAACACATTTAAAGTGCCTTTATGTTTAGCCGCTTTCTTCTGGTGGAGTAGAGAAGTCAGGGGAAATTCAGGCCTTGTTCATTTTGATAAGAGTCAACCTGTCAGCATTTTCAGTTGACAGGCGGATGCATTTATCGGTTATTATGCCCCCAGCAGCACTAAATACCCGCTCTGACAAAACGCTGGCAGCAGGGCAGGCCAGCACCTCCAAAGTGTAGTGCGCCAGTTCGTGCCACGTGTCCAGCTTGGACACCCAGTAGTTGTAATGCACTGAGGGATCATTGAGGACGCTGACACGGTCTGGTACGAACTCCTTCACCATCTTCCAAAATGTTTCTCTCCTGTGACACTAGGCCGCGCAACAGGGTGAGGGTGCTGGTGGGGTGTCATGAAACTGTCCCAGGCTTTGGAAAGTGTGTCCCTGCCTCTGTTGGAACTGTTGTGTGTTCCCCTAGTCTCCCCTCCTCAGTTGCCCAAGGAACTACGTACTTTGCCGCCTGCGTTGTCAGCTGGAAATTTTTGGAGCAATTGTTCCACAAGAACCTTCTGGTATTGCACCGTTTCGCTCGTCCTCTCCACCACAGGAATGAGAGATGAGAAGTTCTCTTTGTAGCGGGGGTAGAGAAGGGTGAACAACCAGTAATCGGTGTTGTCCAAAATGCATAAAACGCTTGGGTCACGGGAAAGGCAGCCTAACATAAAGTCAGCCATGGGTGCCAGAGTCCCAACAGGCAAGACTTTGCTGTCATCAGGAGGATGACTCTTAATCGCCTCATCCTCTTCCTCCTCTTCTGCCTATCCATGCTGAACAGATGGAATTAAACTTCCATGGGTACTACCCTCTGTAGCATAGGCAACCGTCTCCTGCTCCTCCTCCTCTTCCTCCTTATCATCATCCAATTTGCGCTGGGAAGACGAACTGAGGGTTGTCTGGCTATCACCCTGTGTAATGTCTTCCCCCATTTCTACCTCTTCCACATGCAAAGTGTCGGCCTTAATTGTGAGCAGCGAGCGTTTGAATAGACCCAGAAGTGGGATGGTGACGCTGATAATAACATTATCGCCGCTCACCATCTGTGTTGATTACTCAAAGTTTCTTAAAACCTCACAGAGGTCAGACATCCATGTTCACTCCTCGCTTGTGAATAGCGGAAGCTGACTGGAAAGGCGCCGACCATGTTGCAGCTGGTATTCCACTACTGCCCTCTGCTGCTCACAAAGCCTGGCCAACATGTGGCAGGTGGAGTTCCAGAGAATTCTCATGTCACACAACAGTTGGTGAGCTGGCAATTGTAAGCTCTACTGCAGCATTGAAAGACCAGCGGAAGCTGTCGATGACTTGCGGAAATGGGCAGTGGATGTGGTCGCTGATGGTGCTTGTGAAGGTCCAGCTGCAGGGCGCGAGGCACCCAGGCCTGCGCCTTCGACAGGGGATTGGCCTGCATGTAACACAGGGGAAGAGGAGGCAGTGGTGTGACCCGCAGACATAGATTGTGGACCCAGGCGTTCGGCTTATCTATTACGGTGCTTTGATGCCATGTGGCGGATCATGCTGGTGGTGGTGAGGTTGCTAGTGTTCACGCCCCTGCTCACTTTTATATGGCACAGGTTGCAAATTACAATTATTTTGTTGTCCGCACATTCCTCAAAAAAGCGCCAGGGGAACAGTTGTGGGCCTGTTTGGTGTGGCTCGTCTTCTCCCTTTTGCCACCCCACTGCCTGTTCCAGCCTGTTGCGGTGCTGCGGATCCCTCCCCCTCTGTACTGCTGTTCTCGCTCGGCTTGCCACCTTCCCAGGTTGGGTCAGTGACTTTATCGTCCTCCACCTCCTTTTCCAATTCCACACTCTGGTTATCCTCCTGACTTGTTGACCTATCAACAACCTCAGTTATTGACAACTGTGTCTCATCCTCATCATCAACCTCTTGAAACACTAATTACCGTTCCCCACCGCCATCTTCTTGTGAT
Organism: Bufo bufo; assembly: GCF_905171765.1. Lineage (NCBI taxonomy): Eukaryota > Metazoa > Chordata > Amphibia > Anura > Bufonidae > Bufo > Bufo bufo. Next base: position 86,497,704 of record NC_053396.1, read on the forward strand.
TGTGTATGCTCAAGAGTTTGGGAATCAGGGCACAAGATCTCATGTCCCTCTTCAAGCGGGCTTGTGGAGAGGCCCAAATGAAGGAATCGCACTGAAAATTGATCCTCGGAATATCCGAGTGAGGGATCTCTTGTTTGGCAAGACTCTCCATGGTGGGAGGAAGGAGGATCAGGGTAAAGATTTTGGTGACCAGACTCTTGGCTACTGAGACTGGACTAGGTGGAACACAGGGTGGTGCTTAACCGACTGGAAGCATTATCTGCTGCAATCCAACCAACCACCTGGTCACACCGGTCTGACTTTGAGAGCGTTGTCCTGTGCCGCCCTGCAAACTGGGACATGAAGCTACGTATCGTGGATGATTGTTTTTCTTGTGTTCTGGCAGCAGGCATAGTTTCAATGCGCCCAGGGCCACTCTGCGTGCACCATCAGCATCACGGCCACTTCCCTGTCCCTTACTGCTCGCCTTCTTCATATTAAATGTTATATATGCTTGAAAGTATGTCACACGTACAGTAGCATAGGATTTGTAAGTGTATGCGCAAAAAAAAAAAAAAAGAAGGTATTTGGGATGTGGAAGAGTCACACATAAGATATACCGCAGATAATGTCGCTGATGTCACAGGTATTTTGTATGTGGAAACGTTACATAGGAGATGTACCCCAGGTAATGTCACTGTCCGCAGCGGACACCTTCTACGGAAAAAGTACACTGAATGTCACTGATATTTTTGGGATGCGCACACGCTACACAGGAGAAATACCGCAGATAATGTTGCTGATGTCAGCAGCGGTTAACATAAAATTACAGGGAATGTCACAGGCATTTGGGATTTGGAAACGTTACACAGGAGATGTACCCCAGGTAATGTCACTGTACACAGCGGACACCATCTACGAAAAAAGTACACTGTATGTCACTGATATTTTTGGGATGTGCACAAGTTACACAGGAGATGTAACATAGTAACATAGTACATAAGGCCGAAAAAAGACATTTGTCCATCCAGTTCGGCCTGTAATCCTGCAAGTTTATCCAGAGGAAGGCAAAAAAAAAAAACCTGTGAGGTAGAAGCCAATTTTCCCCACTTTAGGGGAATAAAAAATTCTTTCCCGACTCCAATCAGGCAATCATAATAACTCCCTGGATCAACGACCCCTCTCTAGTAGCTATAACCTGTAATATTATTACGCTCCAGAAATACATCCAGGCCCCTCTTGAATTCCTTTATTGTACTCACCATCACCACCTCCTCAGGCAGAGAGTTCCATAGTCTCACTGCTCTTATCGTAAAGAATCCTCTTCTATGTTTGTGTACAAACCTTCTTTCCTCCAGACGCAGATGATGTCCCCTCGTCACAGTCCTGGGGATAAATAGATGATGGGATAGATCTTTGTACTGACCACTGATATATTTATACATATTAATTAGATCTCCCCTCAGTCGTCTTTTTTCTAAAGTGAATAACCCTAATTTTGATAATCTTTCAGGGTACTGTAGTTGCCCCATTCCAGTTATTACTTTAGTTGGCCTCCTCTGGACCTTCTCCAGCTCTGCTATGTCTGCCATGTTTACAGGAGCCCAGAACTGTACACAGTACTCCATGTGTGGTCTGACTAATGATTTGTAAAGTGGTAGGACTATGTTCTTATCACGGGCATCTATGCCCCTTCTGATGCAACCCATTATCTTATTGGCCTTGGCAGCAGCTGCCTGACACTGGTTTCTACAGCTTAGTTTGCTGTTTATTAAAATTCCTAGATCCTTTTCCATGTCAGTGTTACCAAGTGTTTTATCATTTAGTATGTACGGGTAACTTGCATTATTCCTTCCCATGTGCATAACTTTACATTTGTCAGTGTTAAACCTCATCTGACACTTATCTGCCCAAGCCTCCAATCTATCCAGATCCCTCTGTAGTAGTATACTGTCCTCTTCAGTGTTAATTACTTTACACAGTTTAGTGTCATCTGCGAAAATTGATACTTTACTATGCAAGCCTTCTACAAGATCATTAATAAATATATTGAAGAGAATAGGGCCCAATACTGACCCCTGAGGTACTCCACTAGTGACAGTGACCCAATCTGAGTATGTACCGTTAATAACCACCCTCTGTTTTCTATCATTGAGCCAGTTACTTACCCACTTACAGATGTTTTCTCCCAGTCCAAGCATTCTCATTTTATATACTAACCTTTTATGTGGTACAGTGTCAAATGCTTTGGAGAAGTCCGGATATACGACATCCATTGATTCACCGCTGTCAAGTCTAGAACTTACCTCCTCATAGAAACTGATTAAATTAGTTTGGCATGACCGATCCCTCACGAAGCCATGCTGATATGGCGTTATTTGCTTATTTCCGTTGAGATGCTCTAACATAGCATCTCTCAGAAAACCTTCAACAGATGTTAAACTTACCGGCCTATGGTTTCCAGGCTCTGTTTTTGGACCCTTTTTGAATATTGGCGCCACATTTGCCATGCGCCAATCTTGTGGGACATTTCCTGTCAGTATCCGCAAATATCAGAAATAAGAGTCTGGCTATGACATTACTTAATTCTAGGGATGAGAGAACCCGAACTGTATAGTTCGGGTTTGTACCGAATTTTGGGGTGTCCATGACACGGACCCGAACCCGAACATTTTCGTAAAAGTCCGGGTTCGGGTTCGGTGTTCGGCGCTTTCTTGGCGCTTTTTGAAAGGCTGCAAAGCAGCCAATCAACAAGCGCCATACTACTTGCCCCAAGAGGCCATCACAGCCATGCCTACTATTGGCATGGCTGTGATTGGCCAGAGCAGCATGTGACCCAGCCTCTATTTAAGCTGGAGTCACGTAGCGCCGCACGTCACTCTGCTATGATCAGTGTAGGGAGAGGTTGCAGCTGCTGCTGTTAGGGAGAGATTAGGCAGGGATTTACTCAGCAAAAACACTTAATTCAGTGATCGATCTACAGCTGTGGATCATTGAACTGCTGCTATTTAATTGCTCACTGTTTTTAGGCTGCCCAGAGCGTTTTTATGCCACTTTTTTCTTGGGTGATAGGCGGCCATTTTGTGTCTTGTGGTGCGCCAAGCACAAGCTGCCACCAAGTCCATTTAACCATCAATAGTGTGGTTATTTTTTTTGCTATATCCTACATCAGGGGCTTGGCTGTGCTTGCTATTTTATTGAGGGGTAAAATACAATTGGCCAAAATAGCAGTACCCTAAATCTGGTGTTTCAGCTGTGGCTAGCCAATTGTAATACTGTCTGCTGTCTGCCGAAGCACAGTTTTTGTTCTGGGTTGAATACAATTCCCAACTTAGCAATCCCCTAAATATTTTTTTTCTGCTGTATCAGGCCAAGTTTAAATTGATCCATAAAAGGGTATATTAGATTGAAGGTGCGGATAGGGTCATCCTCAATAACTTCACACGCTACCGTGCATATCCAAGTCTAATTCTGTCCTTAAACGTATACCGGTCATCCAGCGCCTAAATATTAGGCCTACAATTTATATTCAGCTAAATCTGTTGATACTGCTGTGGCTGGTCAATCTATTTAGTGTCTGCCAAAGCACAGTTTTTGTTCTGGGTTGAAATACAATTCCCAACTTAGAGCAGAAACCACAAATTTAGGGAATTACTATCAGGCCAAGGTTAAATCTATCCATAAAAGGGTATATTAGATTGAAGGTGCAGATAGTGTCATCCTCAATAACTTCACACGCTACCGTGCATTTCCAAGTTTAAATAATTCTGTCCATAAACGTATACCTGTCACCCAGCGCCTAAATAATAGGCCTAAAATTTATATTCAGCTAAATCTATGATTATTGCTGAGGCTGGTCAATTTATTTAGTGTCCGCCAAAGCACAGTTTTTGTTCTGGGTTGAATACAATTCCCAACTTCGCAATCCCCTAAATATTTTTTTTCTGCTGTATCAGGCCAAGTTTAAATTGATCCATAAAAGGGTATATTAGATTGAAGGTGCGGATAGTGTCATCCTCAATAACTTCACATGCTACCGTGCATTTCCAAGTTTAATTCTGTCCGTAAACGTATACCTGTCAGACAGCGCCTAAATACTAGTCCTACAATTTATATTCAGCTCAATCTGTCGTTACTGTTGTGCCTGTATTAGTGTAATACGGTACCTAAATAGATAGCCAGATAGTGTTAGGTGCCTGTAAAAAAAGGCCTGAATTTGAATTCAATACATTGGGCCAAATAATTTTTTTATTATTGTGGTGAACGGTAACAATGAGGAAAACATCTAGTAAGGGACGCGGACATGGTCGTGGTGGTGTTAGTGGACCCTCTGGTGCTGGGAGAGGATGTGGCCGTTCTGCCACAGCCACACGTCCTAGTGAACCAACTACCTCAGGTCCCAGTAGCCAGCAGAATTTACAGCGATATTTGGTGGGGCCCAATGCCATTCTAAGGATGGTAAGGCCTGAGCAGGTACAGGCATTAGTCAATTGGGTGGCCGACAGTGGATCCAGCACGCTCACATTATCTCCCACCCAGTCTTCTGCAGAAAGCGCACAGATGGCGCATGAAAACCAAGCCCATCAGTCTGTCACATCACCACCATGCATATCAGGGAAACTGTCTGAGCCTCAAGTTATGCAGCAGTCTTTTATGCTGTTTGAAGACTCGGCTGCCAGGGTTTCCCAAGGGCATCCACCTAGCCCTTCCCCAGGGGTGGAAGAGATAGAATGCACTAACGCACAACCACTTATGTTTCCTAATAATGAGGACATGGGAATACCACCTCAGCACGTCTCTGATGATGATGAAACACAGGTGCCAACTGCTGCGTCTTTCTGCAGTGTACAGACTGAACAGGAGGTCAGGGAGGAAGACTGGGTGGAAGACGATGCAGGGGACGATGAGGTCCTAGACCCCACATGGAATGAAGGTCGTGCCACTGACTTTCAGAATTCGGAGGAAGAGGCAGTGGTGAGACCGAGCCAACAGCGTAGCAAATGAGGGAGCAGTGGGCAAAAGCAGAACACCCGCCGCCAAGAGAGTCCGTCTGCTACTGGCCATCGTCATCTGGGACCCAGCACCCCAAAGGCAGCTTCAAGGAGTTCCCTGGCGTGGCAGTTCTTCAAACAATGTGCTGACGACAAGACCCGAGTGGTTTGCACGCTGTGCCATCAGAGCCTGAAGCGAGGAATTAACGTTCTGAACCTTAGCACTACCTGCATGACCAGGCACCTGCATGCAAAGCATGAACTGCAGTGGAGTAAACACCTTAAAAACAAGGAAGTCACTCAGGCTCCCCCTGCTACCTCTTCTGCTGCTGCCACCTCGGCCTCTTCCTCCACCTCTGGAGGAACGTTGGCACCTGCTGCCCAGCAAACAGAGGATGTACCACCAACACCACCACCACCTCCGTCACCAAGCATCTCAACCATGTCACACGGCAGCGTTCAGCTCTCCATCTCACAAACATTTGAGAGAAAGCGTAAATTCCCACCTAGCCACCCTCGATCCCTGGCCCTGAATGCCAGCATTTCTAAACTACTGGCCTATGAAATGCTGTCATTCAGGCTGGTGGACACAGACAGGTTCAAACAGCTCATGTTGCTTGCTGTCCCACAGTATGTTGTTCCCAGCCGCCACTACTTCTCCAAGAGAGCCGTGCCTTCCCTGCACAACCAAGTATCCGATAAAATCAAGTGTGCACTGCGCAACGCCATCTGTGGCAAGGTCTACCTAACCACAGATACGTGGACCAGTAAGCACGGCCAGGGACGCTATATCTCCCTAACTGCACACTGGGTAAATGTACCGGCGGCTGGGCCCCAGGCGAAGAGCTGTTTGGCGCACGTCCTTCCGCCGCCAAGGATCGCAGGGCAACATTCTTTGACTCCTGTTGCCTCCTCCTCCTACTCGGCTTCCTCCTCCTCTTCTCCCACCTGCTCATCCAGTCAGCCACACACCTTCACCACCAACTTCAGCACAGCCCGGGGTAAACGTCAGCAGGCCATTCTGAAACTCATATGTTTGGGGGACAGGCCCCACACCGCGCAGGAGTTGTGGCGGGGTATAGAACAACAGACTGACAAGTGGTTGCTGCCGGTGAGCCTCAAGCCCGGCCTGGTGGTGTGCGATAATGGGCGAAATCTCGTTGCAGCTCTGGGACTAGCTGGTTTGACGCACATCCCTTGCCTGGCGCATGTGCTGAATTTGGTGGTGCAGAAGTTCATTCACAACTACCCCGACATGTCAGAGCTGCTGCATAAAATGCGGGCCGTCTGTGCACGCTTCCGGCGTTCTCATCCTGACGCTGCTCGCCTGTCTGCGCTACATCGTAACTTCGGCCTTCCCGCTCACCGCCTCATATGCGACGTGCCCACCAGGTGGAACTCCACCTTGCACATGCTGGACAGACTGTGCGAGCAGCAGCAGGCCATAGTGGAGTTTCAGCTTCAGCACGCACGGGTCAGTCGCACTGCGGAACAGCACCACTTCACCACCAATGACTGGGCCTCCATGCGAGACCTGTGTGCCCTGTTGCGTTGTTTCGAGTACTCCACCAACATGGCCAGTGGCAATGACGCCGTTATCAGCGTTACAATACCACTTCTATGTCTCCTTGAGAAAACACTTAGGGCGATGATGGAAGAGGAGGTGGCCCAGGAGGAGGAGGAGGAAGAGGGGTCATTTTTAGCACTTTCAGGCCAGTCTCTTAGAAGTGACTCAGAGGGAGGTTTTTTGCAACAGCAGAGGCCAGGTACAAATGTGGCCAGCCAGGGCCCACTACTGGAGAAAGAGGAGGAGGAGGAGGTGGAGGAGGATGAGGATGAGGCATGTTCACAGCGGGGTGGCACCCAACGCAGCTCGAAGGTACAAATGTGGTACAAATGTGGCCAGCCAGGGCCCACTACTGGAGGACGAGGAGGAGGAGGAGGAGGAGGTGGAGGAGGATGAGGATGAAGCATGTTCACAGCGGGGTGGCACCCAACGCAGGAGGATGACGATACGCCTCCCACAGAGGACAGCTTGTCCTTACCTCTGGGCAGCCTGGCACACATGAGCGACTACATGCTGCAGTGCCTGCGCAACGACAGCAGAGTTGCCCACATTTTAACGTGTGCAGACTACTGGGTTGCCACCCTGCTGGATCTACGGTACAATGACAATGTGCCCACCTTACTTCCTGCACTGGAGCGTGATAGGAAGATGCGCGAGTACAAGCGCACATTGGTAGACGCGCTACTGAGAGCATTCCCAAATGTCACAGGGGAACAAGTGGAAGCCCAAGACGAAGGCAGAGGAGGAGCAAGAGGTCGCCAACGCAGCTGTGTCACGGCCAGCTTCTCTAAGGCAGGGTTAGCATGGCAGAGATGTGGAAAAGTTTTGTCAACACGCCACAGCTAACTGCACCACCACCTGATACGGAATGTGTTAGCAGGAGGCAACATTTCACTAACATGGTGGAACAGTAAGTGTGCACACCCCTCCACGTACTGACTGATGGTTCGGCCCCATTCAACTTCTGGGTCTCCAAATTGTCAACGTGGCCAGAGCTAGCCTTTTATGCCTTGGAGGTGCTGGCCTGCCCGGCGGCCAGCTTTTTGTCTTCAGCACGGCAGGGGGCGTCATTACAGACAAACGCAGCCGCCTGTCTACAGCCAATGTGGACAAGCTGACGTTCATAAAAATGAACCAGGCATGGATCCCACAGGACCTGTCCATCCCTTGTGCAGATTAGACATTAACTACCTCCCCTTAACCATATATTATTGTACTCCAGTGCACTTCCTCATTCAATCCTATTTTTATTTTAATTTTACCATTATATTGCGGGGCAACCCAAAGTTGAATGAACCTCTCCTCTGTCTGGGTGCCGGGGCCTAAAAATATCTGACAGTGGCCTGTTCCAGTGTTGGGTGACGTGAAACATGATACTCTGCTATGACATGAAGCTTGAATCTCTGTTATGGGACCTCTCTCCTCTGTTTGGGTGCCGGGCCTAAATATCTGACAATGGACTGTTCCAGTGTTGGGTGACGTGAAGCATGATTCTCTGCTATGACATGAAGACTGATTCTCTGCTGACATGAAGCCTGAATCTCTGTTATGGGACCTCTCTCCTCTGCCTGGGTGCCGGGGCCTAAATATATGACAATGGACTGTTCCAGTGTTGGGTGACGTGAAGCATGATTCTCTGCTATGACATGAAGACTGATTCTCTGCTGACATGAAGCCTGAATCTCTGTTATGGGACCTCTCTCCTCTGCCTGGGTGCCGGGGCCTAAATATCTGACAATGGACTGTTCCAGTTTTGTGTGACGTGAAGCCTGATTCTCTGCTATGACATGAAGACTGATTCTCTGCTGACATGAAGCCTGAATCTCTGTTATGGGACCTCTCTCCTCTGCCTGGGTGCCGGGGCCTAAATATCTGACAATGGACTGTTCCAGTGTTGGGTGACCTGAAGCCTGATTCTCTGCTATGACATGAAGACTGATTCTCTGCTGACATGAAGCCTGAATCTCTGTTATGGGACCTCTCTCCTCTGCCTGGGTGCCGGGGCCTAAATATATGACAAAGGACTGTTCCAGTGTTGGGTGACGTGAAGCATGATTCTCTGCTATGACATGAAGACTGATTCTCTGCTGATATGAAGCCTGAATCTCTGTTACGGGACCTCTCTCCTCTGTCTGGGTGCCGGGGCCTAAATATGTGACAGTGGCCTGTTCCAGTGGTGGGTGACGTGAAGCCTGATTCTCTGCTATGACATGAAGACTGATTCTCTGCTGACATGAAGCCTGAATCTCTGTTATGGGACCTCTCTCCTCTGCCTGGGTGCCGGGGCCTAAATATATGACAATGGACTGTTCCAGTGTTGGGTGACGTGAAGCATGATTCTCTGCTATGACATGAAGACTGATTCTCTGCTGACATGAAGCCTGAATCTCTGTTATGGGACCTCTCTCCTCTGCCTGGGTGCCGGGGCCTAAATATATGACAATGGACTGTTCCAGTGTTGGGTGACGTGAAGCATGATTCTCTGTTATGACATGAAGACTGATTCTCTGCTGACATGAAGCCTGAATCTCTGTTATGGGACCTCTCTCCTCTGTCTGGGTGCCGGGGCCTAAATATCTGACAATGGACTGTTCCAGTTTTGGGTGACGTGAAGCCTGATTCTCTGCTATGACATGAAGACTGATTCTCTGCTGACATGAAGCCAGATTCTCTGCTATGGGACCTCTCTCCAATTAATATTGGTTAATTTTTATTTATTTTATTTTTATTTTAATTCATTTCCCTATCCACATTTGTTTGCAGGGGATTTAACTACATTTTGCTGCCTTTTGCAGCCCTCTAGCCCTTTCCTGGGCTGTTTTACAGCCTTTTTAGTGCCGAAAAGTTCGGGTCCCCATTGTCTTCAATGGGGTTCGGGTTCGGGACGAAGTTCTGGTCGGGTTCGGATCCCGAACCCGAACATTTCCGGGAGGTTCGGCCGAACTTCTCGAACCCAAACATCCAGGTGTTCGCTCAACTCTATTTAATTCCCTTAGGATACGGGGGTGTATGCCATCCGGTCCTGGCGATTTGTCTATTTTAATCTTTTTAAGTCGCTGTTGTACTTCTTCCTGGGTCAGACAGGACACTTTTAATGGGGAATTTATTTTTACATTCTTACTAGAGTTGAGCGAACACCTGGATGTTCGGGTTCGACGAGTTCGGCCGAACTTTCGAAAAATGTTCGGGTTCGGGATCCGAACTCGACCCGAACTTCATCCCGAACCCGAACCCCATAGAAGTCAATGGGGACCCGAACTTTTGGGCACTAAAAAGGCTGTAAAACACACCCGGAAAGGGCTAGAGGGCTGCAAAAGGCAGCAAAATGTAGTTAAATCCCCTGCAAACAAATGTAGATAGGGAAATGATGAGTTAACATAAAATAAATAAAAATTAAACAATATTAATTGGAGTGAGGTCCCATAGCACAGAATCAGGCTTCAAGTCACCCACCAATGGAGAAGGTCACTTACTATTATTTTGACCACAGCACCCAGACAAAGGAGAGAGGTCCCACAGCAGAGAACCAGGCATCATATCACCCACCACAGGAGTAGGCCACCATTTAGTTACTTTGACCCCTACACCCAGACGGAGGAGAGAGGTTACACAGCAGAGAATCAGGCATTTAGATCACCCACCACAGGAGTAGGCCACCATTGAATCAGACCCCGGCAACCATGTCAGATGGCACAAGCATAAGCTTTATATCAATCAGCACAGGAGAAGGCGACTTTGACAGACTTTGACCCCTACACCCGGACGGAGGAGAGAGGTTTCAAAGCAGAGAATCAGGCATTTAGATCACCCACCACAGGAGTAGGCCCCAATTTAATGGGACCCCCGGCAACCATGTCAGATGGCACAACCATCAGCTTCATATCAATCAGCACAGGAGAAGGCGACTTTGAAAGACTTTGACCCCTACACCCAGACGGAGGAGAGAGGTTTCACAGCAGAGAATCAGGCATTTAGATCACCCACCACAGGAGTAGGCCCCCATTGAATCAGACCCTGGCAACCATGTCAGATGGCACAACCATCAGCTTTATATCAATCAGCACAGGAGAAGGCGACTTTGAAAGACTTTGACCCCTACACCCAGATGGAGGAGAGAGGTTTCACAGCAGAGAATCAGGCATCATATCAACCACCACAGGAGAAGCCACCATTTAGTTACTTTGACCCCTGCACCCAGGAAGAGGAGAGAGGCACCACAGCACATATTCTGGCATCATATCAGCCACCACAGGAGAAGCCACCATTGAGTTACTTTGACCCCCGCACCCAGGAAGAGGAGAGAGGCACCACAGCACATATTCTGGCATCATATCAGCCACTACAGGAGAAGCCACCATTGAGTTACTTTGACCCCCGCACCCAGGAAGAGGAGAGAGGCACCACAGCACATATTCTGGCATCATATCAGCCACCACAGGAGAAGCCACCATTTAGTTACTTTGACCCCTTCACCCAAACAGAGGAGAGAGGTTCCACATCAGAGAATCAGGCATCATATCAACCACCACAGGAGTAGGCCACAATTTAGTTTATTTGACCCCTGCACCAAGGAAGAGGAGAGAGGCCCCACAGCACATATTCTGGCATCATATCACACACCACAGGAGAAGGCCTCTTTCAGTGATTTAGGCCTTTGGACCCAGACAGAGGAGAGAGGTCAGAGATTAGCTTCATATCCCCCAGCACAGCAGAAGACCGCTTTATTTGACTTAGGCCTCAGCACCCAGACAGAAGACAGAGGTAGCATGGCAGAGGTTATGGCTTCATGTCACCCGTTAGTTTAACCGGCCACTTTCATCTGGTTAGGCCCCGGCGCCCAGACAGAGAAGAGTTTCATTCAACTGTGGGTTTCATAAAATTTGTATCAAATAAAGAAGTGGCCCGTAGCACAACAAGACATGTTTTAGGCAGTTAATAAGGACTACTATGCACAAGGGAGGGACAGGTCCTGTGGGATCCATGCCTGGTTCATCTTTATGAAGGTCAGCTTGTCCACGTTGGCTGTGGACAGGCGGCTGCGCTTGTCAGTAATGACGCCCCCTGCCGTGCTGAATACGCGTTCAGATAAAACGCTGGCCGCCGGGCAGGAAAGCACCTCCAAGGCATAACATGCTAACTCTGGCCACGTGGACAATTTCGAAACCCAGTAGTTGAATGGGGCCGAACCATCCGTCAGGATGTGGAGGGGTGTGCAGACATACTGTTCAACCATGTTAGTGAAATGCTGCCTCCTGCTAACACGTTCCGTATCAGGTGTCGGTGCAGATAGCTGTGGCGTGGAGACAAAACTTTTCCACATTTCTGCCATGCTAACCCTGCCCTCAGATGAGCTGGCCGTGACACAGCTGCGTTGGCGACCTCTTGCCACTCCTCTGCCTTCACCTTCCACCTGTTCCCCTGTGACATGTGGGAATGCTCTCAAGAGCGCCTCTATCAGCGTGCGCTTGTACTCGCGCATCTTACGGTCGCGCTCCAGTTCAGGAATTAAAGTGGGCACATTGTCTTTATACCGGGGATCCAGCAGGGTGGCCACCCAGTAGTCTGCACACGTTAAAACGTGGGCAACTCTGCTGTCGTTGCGCAGGCATTGGAGCATATATTCGCTCATGTGGGCCAGGCTACCCATGGGTAAGGACAAGCTGTCCTCTGTGGGAGGCGTATCGTCATCGTCCACCGTATCCCCCCAGCCACGCACCAGTGATGGGCCTGGGCTGCCACCCCGCTGTGAACTTGCGTCATCCTCGTCCCCCTCCACCTCCTCCTCCTCATCCTCCTCGTCCTCCAGTACAGTGCCTTGGCTGGCGACTTGTGAACCTGTCCTCTGCTGCTTAAACAAACCTCCCTCTGAGCCACTTCGAACAGACTGGCCCGAAAGTGTTAGAAACGAGCCCTCATCCTCCTCCTCCTCCTCCACCTGGGCCACCTCCTCTAACATCATTGCCCTAAGTGTTTTCTCAAGGAGACATAGAAGTGGTATTGTAACGCTGATAACAGTGTCATCGCCACTGGCCATGTTGGTGGAGTACTCGAAACAGCGCAGCAGGGCACACAGGTCTCGCATGGAGGCCCAATCATTGGTGGTGAAGTGGTGCTGTTCGGCAGTACGACTGACGCGAGCGTGCTGCAGCTGAAACTCCACTATGGCCTGCTGCTGCTCGCACAGTCTCTCCAGCATGTGCAAGGTGGAGTTCCAACGGGTGGGCACGTCGCATATGAGGCGGTGAGCGGGAAGGCCGAAGTTCCGCTGTAGCGCAGACAGGCGAGCAGCGGCAGGATGTGAACGGCGGAAGCGCGCACAGACGGCCCGCACTTTATGCAGCAGCTCTGACATGTTGGGGTAGTGGTGAATGAACCTCTGCACCACCAAGTTCAGCACATGCGCCAGGCAAGGGATGTGCGTCAAACCGGCTAGTCCCAGAGCTGCCACGAGATTTCGCCCATTATCGCATACCACCAGGCCTGGCTTGAGGCCCACCGGCAGAAACCACTCGTCGGTCTGTTGTTCAATACCCCGCCACAACTCCTTTGCGCTGTGGGGCCTGTCCCCCAAACATATGAGTTTCAGAATGGCCTGCTGACGTTTACCCCGGGCTGTGCTGAAGTTGGTGGTGAAGGTGTGTGGCTGACCGGATGAGCTGGTGGAAGCAGTGGAGGAGGAAGCCGAGTAGGAGGAGGAGGCTACAGGAGGCAGAGAATGATGCCCTGCGATCCTAGGGGGCGGAAGGACGTGCGCCAAGGAACTGTCCGCCGGGGGCCCAGCCGCCACTACATTCATCCAGTGTGCAGTTAGTGAGATATAGCGTCCCTGGCCGTGCTTACTGGTCCACGTATCTGTGGTTAGGTGGACCTTGCCACAAATGGCGTTGCGCAGTGCACACTTGATTTTATCGGACACTTGCATGTGCAGGGAAGGCACGGCTGTCTTGGAGAAGTAGTGGCGGCTGGGAACCACATACTGCGGGACAGCCATGGCCATCAGCTGTTTGAAGCTGTCTGTGTCCACCAGCCGGAATGACAGCATTTCAAAGGCCAGCAGTTTAGAAATGCTGGCGTTCAGGCCAAGGGCTCGAGGGTGACTCGGGGGGAATTTGCGCTTCCTCTCTAAGGTTTGAGATATTGAGAGCTGAACGCTGCTGTGTGATATAGTGGAGACGCTAGTTGACGGTGGCGGTGGTGGTGGTGTCGGTGGCACATCCTCTGTTTGCTGCTCGGCAGGTGGCAACATTCCTCTCGAGGCGGAAGCCGAGGCAGCAGCGGTAGAGGGAGCAGGGGGAGCCTCAGCGAGTGCCTGGTTTTTAAGGTGTGTACCCCACTGCAGTTCATGCTTTGCATGTAGATGCCTGGTCATGCAGGTTGTGCTGAGGTTCAGAACGTTAATGCCTCGCCTCAGGCTCTGATGGCAGAGCGTGCAAGTCACTCGGGTCTTGTCGGTAGGACATTGTTTAAAGAAGTGCCATGCCAGGGAACTCTTTGAAGCTGCCTTTGTGGGGCTGGGTCCCTGTTGGCGATGTCCAGTAGCAGGCGAACTCTGGGGGCGGCGGCTCGTCTGCTTTGGCCCCCTGCTCCCTCTTTGGCTTCGCTGTTGTCTCGGTCTCACCACTACCTCTTCCTCTGAACTGTGAAAGTCATCGCCACGACCTTCAGTCCATGTGGGGTCTAAGACCTCATCGTCCTCTGCATCGTCTTCCACCCAGTCTCCCTCCCTGACCTCCTCCTGTTCAGTCTGCACACTGCAAAAAGACGCGGCAGTGGGCACCTGTGTTTCGTCATCATCAGAGAGTCGGTGACTCTGCTGTGGTGGTATTCCCATGTCCTCTTCATCTGGAGACATAAGTGGTTGTGCGTCAGTGCATGGTATGTCTTCCTCCACTGGGGAAGGGCTAGGTGGACGCCCCTGGGAAACCCTGGAAGCAGAGTCTTCAAACAGAAGAAGAGACTGCTGCATAACTTGTGGCTCAGACCGTTTCCCTGATATGCTTGGGGGTGATGTGACAGACTGATGGGCTTGGTTTTCAGGTGCCACCTGTGCGCTTTCCGCAGAAGACTGGGTGGAAGACCATGTGGTGAACGTGCTGGAAGCACTGTCGGCCACCCAATCGATTAATGACTGTACCTGCTCAGGCCTTACCATCCTAAGAGCGGCATTGGGCCCCACGAGATATTGCGGTACATTCTGCCGGCTAGTTGAGGGAGTTCGTTCCCTACTGTGTGCGCCTGGGGCCGAACGGCCACGTCCTCTACCAGCAACAGAGGCTCCACGGACACCACCACGACCGCGTCCTCGTCCCTTAATAGTATTTTTCTTCATTGTTGCGATTCAACTCGCACCACAATGAAATATATTATTTTTTATAAGCAAAATCCCCTCACTGGAATACTTTCAGTCTTTTGACTGTATGGATTACAGATGGAATGACTGTTATATGTGAGTACCGCTTTCTTTGACAGATTCTAGTATGGGTACATATATGTTTTCCCAACCCCAGCACATTAGTTTGCTAATTCCAGATGTATGAAACGCAGGCCTAACTGTATCTAGTATATTGAACGCCAGATAAACTAACTTGGCCTTTTTTAAATAAAAAAAAAAATTCCCTCACTGGAATACTTTCAGTCTTTTGACTGTATGGATTACAGATGGAATGACTGTTATATGTGAGTACCGCTTTCTTTGACAGATTCTAGTATGGGTACATATATGTTTTCCCAACCCCAGCACATTAGTTTGCTAATTCCAGATGTATGAAACGCAGGCCTAACTGTATCTAGTATATTGAACGCCAGATAAACTAACTTGGCCTTTTTTAAATAAAATAAAAAATTCCCTCACTGGAATACTTTCAGTCTTTTGACTGTATGGATTACAGATGGAATGACTGTTATATGTGAGTACCGCTTTCTTTGACAGATTCTAGTATGGGTACATATATGTTTTCCCCACCCCAGCACATTAGTTTGCTAATTCCAGATGTATGAAACGCAGGCCTAACTGTATCTAGTATATTGAACGCCAGATAAACTAACTTGGCCTTTTTTAAATAAAAAAAAAATTCCCTCACTGGAATACTTTCAGTCTTTTGACTGTATGGATTACAGATGGAATGACTGTTATATGTGAGTACCGCTTTCTTTGACAGATTCTAGTATGGGTACATATATGTTTTCCCAACCCCAGCACATTAGTTTGCTAATTCCAGATGTATGAAACGCAGGCCTAACTGTATCTAGTATATTGAACGCCAGATAAACTAACTTGGCCTTTTTTAAATAAAAAAAAAATTCCCTCACTGGAATACTTTCAGTCTTTTGACTGTATGGATTACAGATGGAATGACTGTTATATGTGAGTACCGCTTTCTTTGACAGATTCTAGTATGGGTACATATATGTTTTCCCAACCCCAGCACATTAGTTTGCTAATTCCAGATGTATGAAACGCAGGCCTAACTGTATCTAGTATATTGAACGCCAGATAAACTAACTTGGCCTTTTTTAAATAAAAAAAATCCCCTCACTGGAATACTTTCAGTCTTTTGACTGTATGGATTACAGATGGAATGACTGTTATATGTGAGTACCGCTTTCTTTGACAGATTCTAGTATGGGTACATATATGTTTTCCCAACCCCAGCACATTAGTTTACTAATTCCAGATGTATGAAACGCAGGCCTAACTGTATTTAGGATATTGAACGCCAGATAAACTAACTTGGCCTTTTTTAAATAAAAAAAATCCCCTCACTGGAATACTTTCAGTCTTTTGACTGTATGGATTACAGATGGAATGACTGTTATATGTGAGTACCGCTTTCTTTGACAGATTCTAGTATGGGTACATATATGTTTTCCCAACCCCAGCACATTAGTTTGCTAATTCCAGATGTATGAAACGCAGGCCTAACTGTATCTAGTATATTGAACGCCAGATAAACTAACTTGGCCTTTTTTAAATAAAAAAAATTCCCTCACTGGAATACTTTCAGTCTTTTGACTGTATGGATTACAGATGGAATGACTGTTATATGTGAGTACCGCTTTCTTTGACAGATTCTAGTATGGGTACATATATGTTTTCCCAACCCCAGCACATTAGTTTGCTAATTCCAGATGTATGAAACGCAGGCCTAACTGTATCTAGTATATTGAACGCCAGATAAACTAACTTGGCCTTTTTTAAATAAAAAAAATCCCCTCACTGGAATACTTTCAGTCTTTTGACTGTATGGATTACAGATGGAATGACTGTTATATGTGAGTACCGCTTTCTTTGACAGATTCTAGTATGGGTACATATATGTTTTCCCAACCCCAGCACATTAGTTTGCTAATTCCAGATGTATGAAACGCAGGCCTAACTGTATCTAGTATATTGAACGCCAGATAAACTAACTTGGCCTTTTTTAAATAAAAAAAATTCCCTCACTGGGAATTTTTTCACATTAGCTTTCTTTGACAGATTCTAGTATGGGTACATATATGTTTTCCTAACTGTACAGGCCTAACTGTATCTAGTATATTGAACGCCAGATAAACTAACTTGGCCTTTTTTAAATAAAAAAAAAATTCCCTCACTGGAATACTTTCAGTCTTTTGACTGTATGGATTACAGATGGAATGACTGTTATATGTGAGTACCGCTTTCTTTGACAGATTCTAGTATGGGTACATATATGTTTTCCCAACCCCAGCACATTAGTTTGCTAATTCCAGATGTATGAAACGCAGGCCTAACTGTATCTAGTATATTGAACGCCAGATAAACTAACTTGGCCTTTTTTAAATAAAAAAAATTCCCTCACTGGAATACTTTCAGTCTTTTGACTGTATGGATTACAGATGGAATGACTGTTATATGTGAGTACCGCTTTCTTTGACAGATTCTAGTATGGGTACATATATGTTTTCCCAACCCCAGCACATTAGTTTGCTAATTCCAGATGTATGAAACGCAGGCCTAACTGTATCTAGTATATTGAACGCCAGATAAACTAACTTGGCCTTTTTTAAATAAAAAAAATCCCCTCACTGGAATACTTTCAGTCTTTTGACTGTATGGATTACAGATGGAATGACTGTTATATGTGAGTACCGCTTTCTTTGACAGATTCTAGTATGGGTACATATATGTTTTCCCAACCCCAGCACATTAGTTTGCTAATTCCAGATGTATGAAACGCAGGCCTAACTGTATCTAGTATATTGAACGCCAGATAAACTAACTTGGCCTTTTTTAAATAAATAAAAAATTCCCTCACTGGAATACTTTCAGTCTTTTGACTGTATGGATTACAGATGGAATGACTGTTATATGTGAGTACCGCTTTCTTTGACAGATTCTAGTATGGGTACATATATGTTTTCCCAACCCCAGCACATTAGTTTGCTAATTCCAGATGTATGAAACGCAGGCCTAACTGTATCTAGTATATTGAACGCCAGATAAACTAACTTGGCCTTTTTTAAATAAAAAAAAAATTCCCTCACTGGAATACTTTCAGTCTTTTGACTGTATGGATTACAGATGGAATGACTGTTATATGTGAGTACCGCTTTCTTTGACAGATTCTAGTATGGGTACATATATGTTTTCCCAACCCCAGCACATTAGTTTGCTAATTCCAGATGTATGAAACGCAGGCCTAACTGTATCTAGTATATTGAACGCCAGATAAACTAACTTGGCCTTTTTTAAATAAAAAAAATCCCCTCACTGGAATACTTTCAGTCTTTTGACTGTATGGATTACAGATGGAATGACTGTTATATGTGAGTACCGCTTTCTTTGACAGATTCTAGTATGGGTACATATATGTTTTCCCAACCCCAGCACATTAGTTTGCTAATTCCAGATGTATGAAACGCAGGCCTAACTGTATCTAGTATATTGAACGCCAGATAAACTAACTTGGCCTTTTTTAAATAAAAAAAATCCCCTCACTGGAATACTTTCAGTCTTTTGACTGTATGGATTACAGATGGAATGACGGTTATATGTGAGTACCGCTTTCTTTGACAGATTCTAGTATGGGTACATATATGTTTTCCCAACCCCAGCACATTAGTTTGCTAATTCCAGATGTATGAAACGCAGGCCTAACTGTATCTAGTATATTGAACGCCAGATAAACTAACTTGGCCTTTTTTAAATAAAAAAAAAATTCCCTCACTGGAATACTTTCAGTCTTTTGACTGTATGGATTACAGATGGAATGACTGTTATATGTGAGTACCGCTTTCTTTGACAGATTCTAGTATGGGTACATATATGTTTTCCCAACCCCAGCACATTAGTTTGCTAATTCCAGATGTATGAAACGCAGGCCTAACTGTATCTAGTATATTGAACGCCAGATAAACTAACTTGGCCTTTTTTAAATAAAAAAAATCCCCTCACTGGAATACTTTCAGTCTTTTGACTGTATGGATTACAGATGGAATGACTGTTATATGTGAGTACCGCTTTCTTTGACAGATTCTAGTATGGGTACATATATGTTTTCCCAACCCCAGCACATTAGTTTGCTAATTCCAGATGTATGAAACGCAGGCCTAACTGTATCTAGTATATTGAACGCCAGATAAACTAACTTGGCCTTTTTTAAATAAAAAAAATCCCCTCACTGGAATACTTTCAGTCTTTTGACTGTATGGATTACAGATGGAATGACGGTTATATGTGAGTACCGCTTTCTTTGACAGATTCTAGTATGGGTACATATATGTTTTCCCAACCCCAGCACATTAGTTTGCTAATTCCAGATGTATGAAACGCAGGCCTAACTGTATCTAGTATATTGAACGCCAGATAAACTAACTTGGCCTTTTTTAAATAAAAAAAAAATCCCCTCACTGGAATACTTTCAGTCTTTTGACTGTATGGATTACAGATGGAATGACTGTTATATGTGAGTACCGCTTTCTTTGACAGATTCTAGTATGGGTACATATATGTTTTCCCAACCCCAGCACATTAGTTTGCTAATTCCAGATGTATGAAACGCAGGCCTAACTGTATCTAGTATATTGAACGCCAGATAAACTAACTTGGCCTTTTTTAAATAAAAAAAATTCCCTCACTGGAATACTTTCAGTCTTTTGACTGTATGGATTACAGATGGAATGACTGTTATATGTGAGTACCGCTTTCTTTGACAGATTCTAGTATGGGTACATATATGTTTTCCCAACCCCAGCACATTAGTTTGCTAATTCCAGATGTATGAAACGCAGGCCTAACTGTATCTAGTATATTGAACGCCAGATAAACTAACTTGGCCTTTTTTAAATAAAAAAAATTCCCTCACTGGAATACTTTCAGTCTTTTGACTGTATGGATTACAGATGGAATGACTGTTATATGTGAGTACCGCTTTCTTTGACAGATTCTAGTATGGGTACATATATGTTTTCCCAACCCCAGCACATTAGTTTGCTAATTCCAGATGTATGAAACGCAGGCCTAACTGTATCGAGTATATTGAACGCCAGATAAACTAACTTGGCCTTTTTTAAATAAAAAAAAAATTCCCTCACTGGAATACTTTCAGTCTTTTGACTGTATGGATTACAGATGGAATGACTGTTATATGTGAGTACCGCTTTCTTTGACAGATTCTAGTATGGGTACATATATGTTTTCCCAACCCCAGCACATTAGTTTGCTAATTCCAGATGTATGAAACGCAGGCCTAACTGTATCTAGTATATTGAACGCCAGATAAACTAACTTGGCCTTTTTTAAATAAAAAAAAAATTCCCTCACTGGAATACTTTATGGCTTTTCACTGTATGGATTACAGGTGGACTGGTATTAGTAGGGGTGACACAAGCACACCCAAGTCCCTGATGTAGGATTTCTATGGCACAGACCACTATTACAAGTGATTAATGGACGTTGGGAGAGATTGTGCTGCAGCACTAGTCCCAAGATGGCCGCCGCCTATCAGCCCAGTAACATGTGCCACAAAATGGTCTGCACAACCTTTAAAAAAAATAGCCTTGGACTGTGCTGCTAAATCGCTATTGGTCTGAATCCCAGGTGTAGATGTCTGACTTGTTTGGAGCTTTGGAATGCACACTGTGGCAGCTTCTGCTGCAGCACTACAAGTCGCAAAATGGCGGCCGGCGGTCAGCCCAGGTACATGTGGATGGAAAAATCACTCTGGCCACTCTAAAAATAGCCAATCCCTATCAAAAAAGCAGCTCAGCTGCAGTTGTTCAGATGAATCACAGGTGGAGGAGAGAAATTTGCTTCCAGTTATTCAATTATCCCTGCCTATTCTCGCCCTAGCATCAGCTGCGTCTATCCCTGTTCTATTCACATCGGGAGTGAGCACGTCCCGACGTGCGCACAAGCTTATAAAGAGGCTGAGTCACATGCTGCACTTGGCCAATCACAGCCTTGCCAATAGTAGGCATGGCTGCGATGGCATCTTAGGGCAAGTAGTATGATGCATGTTGATTGGCTGCTTTGCAGCCTTTCAAAATGCGCCAAAATACATGCCGAACGACGAACCCGAACCCGAACTTTTACGAAAAAGTTCGGGTTCGGGTCCGTGTCACGAACACCCCAAAATTCGGTACGGACCCGAACTATGCTCGAACTGTTCGCTCAACACTAATTCTTACATGTCATCTGACAGTTTATTTTCCTCAGTGAATACATTGGAGAAAAAAATATTTTACAGCTTTGCTTTCTCCTCGTCGCTCTCCGCGACTCCCCCCTCATTACTCTTTAAAGGGCCGACACATTTATATAATTGAAGAACATTTTAGGGTTAGTTTTACTCTCTTTGGCAAATAATCTCTCGGTCTCTAGTTTGGCCGCTTTTATTTGTTTTTTACATGTTCTATTTTTTTCTTATATATTTCAGTGCTTCCGTGCTACCCTCCTGTTTTAGTGATTTATATGCTTTCTTTTTGTCATTTATTGCTTTCTTTACAGTTCTATTTATCCACATTGGTTTCTTTTTGTTCCTTAACCTTTTTTTCCCATACGGTATGTACCTCTCACAATGAGATTTTAGGATGTTTTTAAAGATATCCCATTTTGTGGCTGTATTTTTATTTTTGAGGACTTTGTCACAGTTAGTTAGGCCTATGGCCTCTCTTAGTTGGCTAAATTTTGCTTTTTTGAAGTTTGGTATCTTTGTTCCTCCCTGTAGAAACACTCTTTTGAATGATAATGGGAAGGTTATTACTTTATGGTCACTATTTCCCAGGTGTCCACCAACCTGCACATCTGTTGTTCTGTCAGGCCTATTGGTTAATACTAATTCCAGTATGGCCGTCCCTCTAGTCGGGTCCTGAACCAGTTGGGAGAGGTAATTGTCTTTGGTTATTGCCAAGAACCTGTTTCCCTTATGAGATATACAAGTTTCAGTTTCCCAGTCTATATCTGGGTACAGTACAGCTAATGTTATAACGGAAAATAACGAAATGCCCAGACAGAATGCAAAACGGAAGCCTTTAAAAGGCATTCTGTTTGCTTTACATCCTAATAGAAGTCAATGGGAAAGCATAACGGACCCGTCTGGGTCCCGTTATGCAAGACGGAAAACAAGGTCCTGTGGACAGGACTTCGTTTTCAGTCTTGCATAACGGGACCCAGACGGATCCGTCTTGATTCCTGCAGGATGCGCTAAAAATTGATATTGCTGCCAGACACAACAGTCCTTCAAAGGACTTTTGGGTCTGTAAAGTTTTAGCAATTTAGCGCAGGTTGCGCTAAAAATATATATTGCTGTTGCCACACACAACAATAGTCCTTAAAAGGACTTTTGCGTCTCTGACAAGTTTTTCCAATGAAAAAAAGAAAATTTCACTCCCTACACTATTTTTTCCTTCTTCAGCACAGCTCTCCCTGACTAACACTGAGCCGAACACGTTTTATTGTATGGGGTGCTATATAGCACCCGATGACGCGTTCCGGCCAGCCAATCACTGTAATGCCAGTAATCAACATGGCTATGGCATTACAGTGAAGGGCAGCACTTACCTGCACGTTTATTGGCTGCGTAGCTATAGCGGTCAGGGGAGGAAAAGACCGCAGGGCATGATTCAAATACAGTACAGCAGACAAGGAGGCTGAAGCAGATACTGGCTTTATTAAAGGGAAAAATATAACGGCCGGAAAATCGGAATTAACAGTATTGTGCCGATGCACCAGAGGCGCAATCGACAAATGACAGAAACAGTGTAAACAGGTTTACATAGATTTACAGAAAGGATTACTGAACTTTGCATCCAAACAAAATGCGCTCTAAACAGCAAATACATAAAAAATGCAAGCTACTCTCCTCTAATATTCTCCTGTCTGTCCCTGCTACTCAAGGCACGTTTCTAAAACGCACTTACTAAGTCTTTTGCTCTATGTCTTACCACAGATTAGCACCAGTGCACAATCACAGTTCTGCAGGTAGCTGCTTGTATTGGTAATGGCAGGTGCAGTCTGGCTCCTGATCTGGTCGCTTGCTTGTCCCAGTGCGGTCTTTTCTTCTCTCTCTCTAGATTGCTGGTGCAGTAATCCACATAGTTCAGCTCTGACAGAAATAACCCATCCTGTCACAGGTCTCTGAATTTGCTCCTCTGGAACACAATTTGCAGTCTCTGTTGACCTGTCCCACATCAGCCAGTAAAAATCACTTTATAGTCCCTGTAGCTCTGTCCCTCAACAGCAGACTCTCTCTTTGTACACCTCGACAAGGACGCAGCCTCCAGCTCTCCAAGCCCGGGAAATTCAACTCCTCCTACATCCTCTGGAAGCAACATCTTCATTTCTTTCTTTCTTAAAGGGCTTCTGTCAGCCCACTAAACCGTTTTTTTTTTTTGTTTACTAATAATCCCTATACTGCGAGCTCTGCATACATAAGTTAAATAATAATTTTTGTTCAGTAGAATTTTATAAAACGCGATTTTTAAAATATGCAAATTACCTTGCTACCTGCAAGTAGGGCGGCTACTTGCTGGTAGCAGCCGCATCCTCCGACCCTAATGACGCCCCCTCCGCATTGTGATTGACAGGGCCCGGAATCATTCTCTGCTGGCCCTGCCTGTTAGCATTCAAAATCTGGCACCTGCGCCGCGGCCATACCTATCTTCAATCTGCGCAGGCGCACTGAGAGACGGCCACTAGCTCGGCCGCTCCATCCTCAATGCGCCTGCGCCGATGATGTCACATCTATACCCGGCGTAGGCGCATTGAGGAGAGAGCGGCCGCCTCTCAGTGCGCCTGCGCAGATTGAAGATACGTACGGCCGCAGCGCAGGCACCAGATTTTGAATGCTAACAGGCAGGGCCAGCAGAGAACGAATCCGTTCCCTGGCCCTGTCAATCACAATGCGGAGGGGGCGTCATTAGGGTCGGAGGATGCGGCTGCTACCAGCAAGTAGCCGCCCTACTTGCTGGTAGCAAGGTAATTTGCATATTTTAAAAATCGCTTTTTATCAAATTCTACTGAACAAAAATGATTATTTAACTTATGTATGCAGAGCTCGCAGTGTAGGGATTATTAGTAAACAAAAAAAAAACGGTTTAGTGGGCTGACAGAAGCCCTTTAAAGGGTTTCTATCACTTCGTTTCACCTATTTTGCTT
This sequence comes from Bufo bufo, assembly GCF_905171765.1. Lineage (NCBI taxonomy): Eukaryota > Metazoa > Chordata > Amphibia > Anura > Bufonidae > Bufo > Bufo bufo. The sequence continues at coordinate 86,521,855 of NC_053396.1, forward strand.
TCAGACACTAGCGATCCGCTAGTGTCTGCTCTAACAAACCATCCTAATATAAGAGCTTATTGTCCTGCCGTTTAGCTAAAAAAATAACTTATATAGATATGCAAATGAGCCTCTAGGTGCTATGGGGGCGTGATTAGCACCTAGAGGCTCCGTCTACCTTAACAAACTGCCGCCGCCCAGCGCGTCCCTCCAGCCCGCCCATCTCCTCCGGAATGCGATGCTCCTCGTATTCGGCGCATGCGCAGTGAATGTCTGATCGCTTCCCTGCTCAGACATCTCCACTGCGCCTGCGCCGATGACGTCATAGAGCTCCGAGGAACAGGCGCAGTGGAGATGTCTGAGCAGGGAAGCGGTCAGACATTCACTGCGCATGCGCCGAATACAGACGCGCACACGGAGGATCGCATTCCGGAGGAGATGGGCGGGCTGGAGGGACGTGCTGGGCGGCGGCAGTTTGTTAAGGTAGACCGAGCCTCTAGGTGCTAATCACGCCCCCATAGCACCTAGAGGCTCATTTGCATATCTATATAAGTTATTTTTTTAGCTAAACGGCAGGACAATAAGCTCTTATATTAGGATGGTTTGTTAGAGCAGACACTAGCGGATCGCTAGTGTCTGAAAGCTAAATAGGTGAAACGAAGTGATAGAAACCCTTTAAAGACACAGTGGCCTCTTGTAGCTGGAAGAAGGCATAACAGTCTGTGTGAAATATTATCACTGGAGATGCACTTGATAATTCTAGGGGCTGACCCTTACATAGCAGCCAACAAACGTGCAGGGAGGAGACTGGCCGAGCATGCTCGATCAACACTAGTATTATACTATAAACTGCTGCTGATTTTTGGTGCAGAATCTGCATCACAGATATAGATACCTGCAAACAGGTCAAATTAAAAGGTTCATACAGTAGTGCATGCCAGGATAGTAAATAGCAGTAAATACGTCCCCAGGAGGAAGCGAGATGAAACATACTTCGGGGTTGCTCACTCACCCCCCATAATTCAGGGTCTGTATTCCATCCTACCTTTCCACCATTAGATCTCTCCTTTCCATGTATACTTTAATTGTATGCTTATATAGCACTTTAAATAGTGACAACTAATGGTAAATAATAGGGTGGAAATTGTGCTATGGCGGTATTATAGGTATGCCGATCTTGTAATCATTTGTGTATACTATTATTAGCACACTAGAGCATAGATATCGTGCTCAGTACTACTGATTATTGCCTACCACTAAACCACTCATTATGATTGAGATTGGGTGGTTTCAACTAGCCCCGGACTCTGCGAGGTGGGGTTTGTCCAGTGAGTTTGTCTTTAATGCTATGTCATATTTTATCAAGTTGTGAAATACCTTTTAAAATTAAGTAAAACACGTACAGTACAACCAATGGTGCATCCTCAGGGGTACAACATAATTGGTATAGACTCATAGTGTGAGAATTTACCTGGGGGTTCCTCCTGTCCTTCTTCACAGCTTTACTGCCTGTGTCCAACTTATAGCCTCTGCTGAGTTGAAGTTGCATTTTAATTGTTTCCTTATAGTATGCTGGTATCTCACAGTCACACTTAGGCCTCATGCACATGACCGTATTTCTGGTCTACACCGATCTGCATTTTTTGCAGATTGCATGTAGACCCATTAATTTCTATGGGCTACAAAAAATATAGACAGCACATGGATGTCATCTGCGTGCTGTCCAACTCCGTGTGGCCGTTACGCACATTATAGAACAAGTCCTATTCCTATCCATTTTGCACACAAGAATAGTCATTTCTATAACAGCGACCAAGGCCAGTATCCATATTTTGCAGATCCGCAGCCTGCGAACTGCAAAATACATACGGTCATGTGTATGTAGCCTTAGGGACAGAATTGTAACCTGTATGTGATTTAGGCCTCAAGCACACAACCGTTTTTTTTTTTTGTTTCCGTTCCGTTTTTTGGTTTCCGTATACGGACCGTATGCAGAACCATTCATTTCAATGGGTCCGCAAAAAAAACGGAATGTACTCCATATGGATTCCGTTTCCATATTTCCGTTTTTCCATTCCATTCAAAGATAGAACATGTCCTATTATTTTCCACATAACGGACAAGGATAGTACTGTTCTATTAGGGGCCAGATGTCCCATTCTGCAAAAAAAGGAATGCACACGGATGTGGATCCGTTTTTTGCGAATTGCCATACGGTCATGTGCAATAGGCCCTCTGGGGGATACCCAGATACGTTTTCGTTTGATGTCTATGACACATTTGGCACAGGAACATAGATAGTTTCACCCCAGATGATGAGCCTAACATTAAAACAGATAAGGCAAGTGTTCCCGTTCTTCAGCAATAACAGTGACAGCAGCTTTATATTCACATTGTGTATGAAAATTGCTCTGCATAAAAAGAAGGTGAACTGTGAACACTCTGTCAACAATAGAGTGACAGCAGTATCTGTGTGTCAATTCAGTATGACATATCCACTGCTATTTAGTATATACCAAGTGCCATCTCTTGTGCAGCTGTCTGTCTGCCACGCTACCCTCTCCAAATGACTCATCTGTCATCTTCCCTCCATTAACTGCACATATCCGAGGCCCCTGGACAGATTTTGTTCAGGATTTATATCTGATAGACTTGGAACGCCATTCTGCAGAGCATAAATTCTAATTAATTAACGTTACGTTGAAACATAAATCCCAGAGATGATTCTTTATTTTTCAGCCCGGATGGCTGACTCTTCAACAGGTTGATGAGTGGAGAACAGAGGCAGAGTGCTAAGACACAATTAACGGGGGTGGGGGAGGAACATGCTTTTTATATCAATCACTGCTTATGGCAAATTGCTTTATTGTAATTACTTGATGAATAGAAAAGGAAATGATAAAAAGGAAAGGATATGCAATATGAGATGAAAACTATTCCGGATCTTTTTGGGTTGATGGCTGATTCTTTTGGGGATGATTTTCTTGGATATAGAACAAGATCTGAAAGGTCATACATTGTTTTAAATGACAGTCTGGAAATAGGTTGTGGAATCAGCAGTGGTACTGAGAAAATTTCCCTCCACCACCAGTTGTATTTGTGGATTTATGCAATGTGTATAGGGATAACACTGGTACCTGAAAATCCTAGAAAAGGAGATTTGGGCAAAAAGATATTTCAGACAGAATGTAAATGGATCTACAGGGTGGGCCATTTATATGGATACACCTTAATAAAATGGGAATGGTTGGTGATATTAACTTCCTGTTTGTGGCACATTAGTATATGTGAGGGGGGAAACTTTTCAAGATGGGTGGTGACCATGGCGGCCATTTTGAAGTCGGCCATTTTGAATCCAACTTTAGTTTTTTCAATAGGAAGAGGGTCATGTGACACATCAAACTTATTGGGAATTTCACAAGAAAAACAATGGTGTGCTTGGTTTAAACGTAACTTTATTCTTTCATGAGTTATTTACAAGTTACTGACCACTTATAAAATGTGTTCAATGTGCTGCCCATTGTGTTGGATTGTCAATGCAACCCTCTTCTCCCACTCTTCACACACTGATAGCAACACCGCAGGATAAATGCTAGCACAGGCTTCCAGTATCCGTAGTTTCAGGTGCTGCACATCTCGTATCTTCAGAGCATAGACAATTGCCTTCAGATGACCCCAAAGATAAAAGTCTAAGTGGGTCAGATCGGGAGACCTTGGAGGCCATTCAACTGGCCCACGACGACCAAACAACTTTCCAGGAAACTGTTCATCTAGGAATGCTCGGACCTGACACCCATAATGTGGTGGTGCACCATCTTGCTGTAAAAACTCAGGGAACGTGCCAGCTTCAGTGCATAAAGAGGGAAACACATCGTCATGTAGCAATTTCGCATATCCACTGGCCTTAAAGTTTCCATTGATGAAGAATGGCCCCACTATCTTTGTACCCCATATACCACACCATATCATCAATTTTTTTGTTCCAACAGTCTTGGAGGGATCTATCCAATGTGGGTTAGTGTCAGACCAATAGCGGTGGTTTTGTTTGTTAACTTCACCATTCACATAAAAGTTTGCCTCATCACTGAACAAAATCTTCTGCGTAAACTGAGGGTCATGTTCCAATTTTTGTTTTGCCCATTCTGCAAATTCAGTGCGCCGATCTGGGTCATCCTCGTTGAGATGCTGCAGTAGCTGGAGTTTGTAAGGGTGCCATTTGTGAGTAGCTAATATCCGCCGAAATGATGTTTCTACTAATGCCACTCTCCAGTGATATGCGGCGAGTGCTACGCTGTGGGCTCTTGCTGAATGAAGCTAGGACAGCCACTGATGTTTCTTCATTAGAGACAGATTTCATGTGTCCACATTTTGGCAAATCCAACACTGAACGAGTTTCACGAAACTTAGCATGCAGTTTGCTAACTGTAGCATGGGAGATGGGTGGTCTCGTAGGGTGTCTTGCATTGAAATCTGCCGCAATGACCCGGTTACTGCGTTCACCAGACATCAACACAATTTCTATCCGCTACTCACGTGTTAACCTCGGCAACATGTCAATGGCTGTAAACAAAGAGAAACTTGTAAATAACTCATGAAAGAATAAAGTTATGTTAGAACCAAGCACACCATTGTTTTTCGTGTGAAATTCCCAATAAGATTGATGTGTCACATGACCCTCTTCCTATTGAAAAAACAAAAGTTGGATTCAAAATGTCCGACTTCAAAATGGCCACCATGGTCACCACCCATCTTGAAAAGTTTTCCCCCTAACATATACTAATGTGCCACAAACAGGAAGTTAATATCATCAACCATTCCCATTTTATTAAGGTGTATCCATATAAATGGCCCACCCTGTACAGTATGCAGTCTATTTCTCCATATGGACTAAATAAAAATATTAACTGCTTAATTTAGGACCCATAAGATACTCTAGGACTGATGCAATGCATACACAATTCTACATGTTGTCATTTAGTCATACTCTCCTCGATAACCCCCGTCCTGATGCCCCCCATTCTGTATACTATCACATAGAGAACAGTTTAATCAATTATCAACATTAGGTAAAAATGCCCGAACAAATTGGTCCATTTTTGATGACACTTCACACATCATTTAAAGCTGAACGAGGCAATTCCCTTGAGCAATCCTAGGTCTCGGTGTATTCCTACCTGCTATGACAGCTGATATAAGGGTTGAGAGATGCGATAGAGATCTCCCTATTCATGGAACCTAAGCTCCCATAGAAGGACTCACTTGTGGGAGTGTTTATTCCCACCACCTAAATGATTAGCCATCGACCGGCTGAGCCTCCGGAATGGGCAGAGCTAATGATGTTTAATAGGGCATAGCTATTAGTGCAGCCTTTTGAGCAGGGGTGGTCAACCTGTGGCTCTTGAGCCGCATGTGGCTCTTTGTTTCTTCAAGTGCGGCTCTAGCTGTAAAGCCGGGAAGCAGTCAGGCCGGCTCACTATCCACCTCAAGCTCAGATCTCTTTTCCTGATCGGGTACTGTTGCTACTTTGCAGCTCCAGCTGACTCTCCACTACGTCCTGATGCACACAGTGTGAGAACGTAGTATGTGGAGACACGCACTATGAACTGACGTTGTGCTCATCAGGTTACAGTGGCGAGCGTGTCAGACCTGCAGAGTAGCAGGTACTCGAGCAGGAGCCCAGTGCCTGATCAGGAGAGGGAAGAGACTTTTTTTAAATGATAGAACTGAGCATGGGAGTCTGATCTAAGCATGGGAGGTTCTGATCTAAGCTTGGGGTGTGTGTCCTGATCTGGGCAATGGAGGTCTGATATGAGCATGGGGGGATGGATCTGAGCATGGGGGTTCAGATTTGAGCATGGGGTTCAGATTTGAGCATAGGGGGCAGATCTGAGCATGGGGGGTCTTGTTTGAGCATGGGTGGGTCAGGTCTGAGCATGGGGGGGTGAGATCTGAAAAGGGGGAGATCTGAGCATTCTGGGGGAGATATGAGCATTGGGGGAGATATGAGCATTGGGGGGATATGAGCATTGGGGGGAGATCTGAGCATGGGGGGGATCTGAGCACTGAGGGTCTCACACTGGGAGTCTGATTTGTGTTGTCTGATCCTAGCATTGGGGGTCTTATTTTGGGGGTCTGATTTGGAGGTCTGATGAGGTTTGGGGATCTTATTTTAGGTCAGGTGAGGATTGGGGATCTGATTTAGGAGTCTGATCTGAGGTCTGATGAAAAATATATTTTTATCTTTTTTTCTCTGCTAATGAAAAATAATAAAAAAATATTTTTATCAGACCTCAGATTAGGTGAAAAATCCTTTTATCTCCTATTTTTCTTTGTTAAAACCTAGGAGCATATTGTAGGGCAAAAAATACGGTGACTCGTGTGTAAATGTATAGCTTGTGGCTCCTGGTAGTCATACATTTATTTATTTTTTTTGCTTTTTGTGTCTGTAAGGTTGGTAGAGTTATCATAGGGCTGTACAGTGACCTCTGTCCAGACAGAGGAACCACTAATGAAACTTGTATAGTGCAACCCTACCTGCCTCCAAGTGCTGCTGTAAAGCAGTCAATTATTTTCATGATTTATCTTAGCACATTTATTTTAGTTTGTATCCAATAAAAGCTACATTTTAATTATTCCACATCTCCATTGAAATACTATTAGAGACGTGGTGTGGACCTACCACCACGAGTGACCATAGGTTGGAATAGAGTGATTGAAATTGGGCTGTGCTGCAATATCAACCACATCTGCACATAAGGACAAGCTGTAAGCAATAGTTGATAACTCAATCCTGATACTTCAATTTTAGTAGGAAGAAATGACTACGGAGTGTATTTTATGATTTATTTTTAACACTCATGTCTAAAAATTCAGACATGCTCACAGGGTACCTTATACAGTCAGGTCCATAAATATTGGGACATCGACACAATTCTAACATTTTTTGGCTCTATACACCACCACAACAGATTTGAAATGAAACGAACAAGATGTGCTTTAACTGCAGACTGTCAGCTTTAATTTGAGGGTATTTACATCCAAATCAGGTGAACGGTGTAGGAATTACAACAGTTTGCATATGTGCCTCCCACTTGTTAAGGGACCAAAAGTAATGGGACATAATAATAACCATAAATCAAACTTTCATTTTTTAATACTTGGCTGCAAATCCTTTGCAGTCAATTACAGCCTGAAGTCTGGAACGCATAGACATCACCAGATGCTGGGTTTCATCCCTGGTGATGCTCTGCCAGGCCTCTACCTCAACTGTCTTCAGTTCCTGCTTGTTTTTAGTGAATTTTCCCCTCAGTTTTGTCTTCAGCAAGTGAAATGCATGCTCAATCGGATTCAGATCAGGTGATTGACTTGGCCATTGCATAACATTCCACTTCTTTCCCTCTTTGGTTGCTATTGCAGTTTGCTTTGGGTCATTGTCCATCTGCACTGTGAAGCGCTGTCCAATGAGTTCTGAAGCATTTGGCTGAATATGAGCAGATAATATTGCCTGAAACACTTCAGAATTCATCCTGCTGCTTTTGTCAGCAGTCACATCATCAATAAATACAAGAGAAGCAGTTCCATTGGCAGCCATACATGCCCACGCCATGACACTACCACCACCATGCTTCACTGATGAGGCGGTATGCTTAGGATCATAAGCAGTTCTTTTCCTTCTCCATACTCTTTTCTTCCAATCACTCTAGTACAAGTTGATCTTGGTCTCATCTGTCCATAGGATGTTGTTTCAGAACTGTGAAGGCTTTTTTAGATGTCGTTTGGCAAACCTACCTCCTGGAGAGTGTTCTTGATCTGGCCAACTGTTGTGAAGGGTGTTTTCTTCACCAGGGAAAGAATTCTTCGGTCATCCACCACAGTTGTTTTTCGTGGTCTTCCAGGTCTTTTGGTGTTGCTGAGCTCACTGATGCGTTGCTTCTTTTTGAGAGTGTTCCAAACAGTTGTTTTGGCCACGCCTGATGTTTTTGCTATCTCTCTGATGGGTTTGTTTTGTTTTTTCAGCCTAATGATGGCTTGCTTCACTGATAGTGACAGCTCTTTGGATCTCATCTTGAGAGTTGACAGCAACAGATTCCAAATGCAAATAGCACACTTGAAATGAACTCTGGACCTTTTATATGATCATTGTAATTGGGATAATGAGGGAATAATACACACCTGACCATGGAACAGCCGAGAAGCCAATTGTCCCATTACTTCTGGTCCCTTAACAAGTGGGAGCCATATATGCAAACTGTTGTAATTCTTACACCGTTCTCCTGATTTGGATGTAAATACCCTCAAATTAAAGCTGACAGTCTGCAGTTAAAGCACATCTTGTTCGTTTCATTTCAAATCCATTGTGGTGGTGTATAGAGCCAAACATATTAGAATTGTGTCGATGTTCCAATATCTATGGACCTGACTGTATGTGTGTGATAACTACTTAAAAAAAAAAATAATACAACTCACATTTGTAAAATAATACTAGTATAGATTGATGTTTCCAAATTGGAAAAACAGTAGACAAATGGAAAGACCAGACATTTGGAAACTCTGCAGCAATTTGGCCTTTCAGCCTGCCTTGATCTACACTACTACCTCAAAATCAGTTCTTGTCATTGTTCGTGTTGCTTTTTGGGCCCATTAACTCTAAGTCTATAGCCCATAAGGTATAGAGCAACATTAGCAGCTATGCCTGTGATATATATGATGTGCTATTAAGTTAGCACTAAATTGTTAAACAAGGTGTTACATTCTTGTGACCATATGTTTTAGATGGATTTGTAAAATAGTAAAGGCTCTAGGAAGTCTGCATCTGCTTATCTTACTGTTTAGTCCCACAGCCTAATGTGTCTCGAAAAATATCAGATCAATGAGATTTGCAATAAAATTTTGCTAAACTGTGCATTGCCTTTAGGAATAACTGTAGCATATTCACCGTGCTACTCTCCTGTGCTGTCTCTTCTTTCTAGCCACCGCCACTGTGTGTTGCATTTGGATGGAGTGTGCAAATGTCACTCAGTCAATGTGAATTCACACCACCCTGGACAACCAGAGCACATGAGCCCACAGTCAATCAGATCAGAGCGCTCTGCGGTCCAGTCAATTAGAGCACTGGGTGCTCTATTTTAATCTTCACTCTGTGCTAGTGTTAAGTCTGGTGTCTGAACTTTGATGTGTGTGCTAACCTTAGTCTGCACTCTGTTCTGCTCTCGGGATTCAGCAGTTTGCTCCAATGAAAATTTAGATTGCTCACTTGACTTTGTACTCTACCCTGCGACATATTGGGTTTGACATCAACTGGACTATCCCTATTGCCTTGTTCCTTGGACTTCTTGGATGGGAACCTACTGCGTGACCTGATATGTCTATTCTTGACTAAACTCCTTATCTGTAACTCATAATACTGCATCTGATTTTCCCTGAACCCCTTTGTTACCTTGCTGAAACCTATAGTACTACTGTAGTTGCACTCTTCCACCCTCTGTTTAGCAATGTTTACACCTGTTTTACTAGTGTCAATTGGTGACCATTTTGGGGGCCATGACTGGCAATCTCCACAGCTTAGTCCACATCTCTTAGCAGTTAATGGGTAAATACTTGCAGATCCCTTAGAGTCCATGACTCAGTCTAACCATCGCCAAGCCTACTGTGATCGATAGTCAACTCAGGTGAACAATTGTGGAAATAACCAGTCTATTTATCCCTACTTCCTTTGTATTGCTCATTGACCAGGACTTATGCAAAAACCCTCTTTATGGCATCCCTTAAAGTCACCTACCCTATTCATCTTCACCTACAGTACTCTTCATGTACAGCACCTGTGTGTAGCCTGCCATTTTTGCTGCAGGCCTCTCTTTCCTTCCAAATCCCTAAGAAGAAGTTATGATGACTGCCTGGTCATGGCTATTGGTTCTGTAAGCCAGATAGCTCACTTTACACTTGCCACTCCAAGCTGCTAAGACTGTTCACTTGACACTGTGCCAATGCCGCTGTGATCAGCAGAACTATTACGGTAGCTAATAAGTTCTATCTATAGGTAAACTACTTGCATTTTTTAATTATAAAATATATTCAATTTACTGAAGAAAATGAATATACCAAAACTTAAATTTACAGCCCTCCCTTACACACCGAGGGGTGTATCATAAGAGGTTTATACACATATACTGTTTATACGTTGAGGTTATTAATAAAGCAGGATGCCATCAGCTTGTATAGTGCCTCTAGTGACAGCAGCAGACAGAAATCTCTCATCGAACGTCAGTGCAAGTGTATTGAAGCTCTGTCTCAGAAAAATGTAGCCCAAACCTATTGTGATATTTAATAAAATTGATGTTGCAGAATTATTGATCTAGAAACTTCTAACCTATCGTTCCCAAAAAAAAACATGCATAGCACATATATCTTATTAGCTCATATCTTATTTGTATGGTCAGCTCAAGAGAGTTAATTTAGTGGTAACAAGTGCTATGACAGCTTCTAGTATAGACTGGATGTGTAGACGTAGTAAAAGAATGTCAGACTGGTCTAGTTTTCAAAAATGAAAAGGTTAACAGAACTCAAAGACCATTCAAGTTCATGTATGCAGACAGCAATATGCTTTGGAAGCAGTGTTGTAGCAGTAGAATGCTGGTAATAAGCCCAGTGATATGTAGTCTTCAGACTCCAGGTAGGGTCCTTAGGCACACTTCGTGTGCTGTCTGCATCCGTTGCTCCATTCTGTGGCCCCGCAAAAATTATAGATCATGTCCTATTCTTGTCCGTTTTGTGGACAAGAACGGCATTTCTGTAATGGGCCATCTGTTCTTTAAATTGCGGAAGGCACACGGGCGGTATCCATGTTTTGCGGATCTGCAATTTGTGGACCGCAAAAAATGGCACGTTCGTGTGCAAGAGACCTTAGGCTCAGTTGGGAGTACATCAGCACTGCAGCCTCCTTCAGAGGAAGTCATGCAGAGAAACTGTCAGACGTTCATTTATAATCCCATTCATTTGTTCAAGGAGGCATGAGCACATAGATAAGTAATTAACAGCTCTCTGTACACTGCGTAGATTAACCCCGATTACAAGACTAATTGTGATCAATTCCCTGTAATGAGCTTATCCTTCATTCTTTCCTCTGGCTCTCTTCCCTTTCCTCATCTGTGTGGGCCAATCTTAAAATGAAGCAGACAGGTACACAGAACAGTGTCATGTCCAGATCGCACCTTCACAGCGGGCTGTCCATTTTATCCATTTCTAGAAATGTTACAGGCATTCCTACCATGATACATATTGGCAATCAATAGTAAGTAGGTTGTTGGGATTTCAGCTTCATGACAGAAATTGGCGTCTTGTCTACAGATGTGACATTAGTACGACTAGAAGAGGAAAAATCACCTGCGACTAAGGCAAACACTGTCCATAGAAAACACATTAAAGGGTTTCTATCACTTCATATGACATAATTAGCTGGCAGACACTAGCGATCTGCTAGTGTCTGCTCTGGCCAACCATCCTACTATAATCACTTGTGGGGCAGCGGTTTTGCCAAAAAACTAACTTTTATAAATATGCTAATGAGCCTCTAGGTGCTATGTGGGCGTCATTAGCACCTAGAGGCTCCGTCTACCTTCATACACAGCGGCCGCCCAGCACGTCCCTCCAGCCCGCCCATGTCCTCCTCCGTGTGACGCAGCGGCCGAATTCTCGCGCATGCGCCGTGCGCGGCTGTATTCGGCGCATTAGAGATGTCTGAGCTCGGAGCGGTCAGATATTCAATGCGCATGCGCGGCTGTATTCGGCGCATGCGCATTGAATGTCTGACAGCTCCGAGCTCAGACATCTCTAATGCGCCGAATACAGCCGCGCACGGCGCATGCGCGAGAATTCGGCCGCTGCGTCACACGGAAGAGGACATGGGCGGGCTGGAGGGACGTGCTGGGCGGCCGCTGTGTATGAAGGTAGACGGAGCCTCTAGGTGCTAATGACGCCCACATAGCACCTAGAGGCTCATTAGCATATTTATAAAAGTTAGTTTTTTAGCAAAACCGCTGCCCCACAAGTGATTATAGTAGGATGGTTGGCCAGAGCAGACACTAGCAGATCGCTAGTGTCTGCCAGCTAATTATGTCATATGAAGTGATAGAAACCCTTTAAGTAGCTCAAGTGACTAGACTAGATTTTACTGGAGTGATTTAATCGCAAGAGATAAAATTGCTGTGAAATTGTTGGTGAGTTTTCAAGAGGTTTTCATGTTACTATGTGGAGGAGAAAAGTAGCTCTGAAATCCCAGTATTTAATGTGCTTGAAAAGATGATAGCTACTCACATGTCTGCAGCGATTTCACGGCTATTTTATCTCTAGCAATTAAAATGCTCCAGAAAAGTCTAAGGCTAGGTCTACACGACGACATTTGTCGCGCGACATTTTGTTGCACCAATGTCGCGCAACAATTTTTATAATGGCAGTCTATGGTGTCGCACTGCAACATGCGACATGCTGCGACTGCGACGCAACAGTCGCAGAAAATCCATCGAGATGGATTTTTCTGCGACTGTTGCGTCGCAGTCGCAGCATGTCGCATGTTGCAGTGCGACACCATAGACTGCCATTATAAAAATTGTTGCGCGACATTGGTGCAACAAAATGTCGCGCGACAAACGTTGTGCCCTATTTGTCGCGCGACTTATTGTCGCGCGACAAATGTCGTCGTGTAGACCTAGCCTAAGGGTACGGCCACACATGCTGGTACGGGAGTGCCCCAGTGGACCACTGCAAAGGGTTAAATATTGCTAAAAGGGTTCATTTCATGTTACCAAGTTAAATGTTGTAAACGTCTTTATGCACTATGTATCCCAAATGGTTGATTATAGGAAACATAGAGTTGAGTGTGGCAGTCTTGTTAGTTGCTAGGACATGGGCTCATCTTGCCTCCTGAGGGAATACCTAGTTGTCAAGGCTAGAGACAAGACATGTATGTGTGAGCTCCTACTGACTAGGTCCAAAGTTAAAGTGGTTTCCCGAATTAGAAAAACATGGTTGCTTTCTTCCACAAACAGCACCACCCCTGCCCACAGGTTGTGTGTGGTATTACAGCTCTGCCCTATTGACTCCAATGGAGCTGAACTACAATATAAGACACAACCTGTGGACAGGGGTGATGCTGTTTTTGGAAGAAAACTGCCATGATTTTCTAATCTTGGAAAACCCCTTTAAGCCTTGTCTAGGATAACACCATTCCTGAAGCTGAAAAGCTTCCAAAGTACCCCTGATAAAGAGAACAGACATCTTAGAAGGTCTAAAACCCTAAAGGATGTGCAAGATAAATCCGGTGTGGTATAGCTCGTTTATGGCTAGAGACTTTGCTGCTATGGAAAGGGTTTATTGCTCCAGTGTCCCCACTTTGAGATGTACTGTCCATCCAGATCTTGCATCTGCACCCCTCAATTCAAGTATTGTAGAAAGAGTTAATGAGAACGTGATTGCATGCCTTTGATTATTTGAAGAGACTGAAAAGTGTACTTAGAAAGATAGGGAGTACTACTGCTGCTATCATTGGTGCCAGTACGCATGCCCTTGCATCTGCCTCCTAACCAGGGGCATTGTTAGGTCAAAACATTCGGGGCTTGAGCACCGGATGTTTTGACCAGTGCTCTGAATGTTATGCTGGCCGCTCTGATTCTCCTGTGCTGTGCAGCGCTACTCTACACCAGCCCCGCCATTATAATCCCTATCCTTAAATCAGCGTTTATCACAATACTATCTTACACACTCAGCTCCGGAAACATGCAGTGCGGGCGGCGCTCGCTTACTGATGTCACGCGCCTGCTCCTCCCACTAGGCGGCGCAGGCACGTGACGTCAGTGAGTGAGCGCCGTCCGCACTGCCTGTTACTGGAGCTGAGTGTGTAAGTCAAGATAGTAATGAGATGAGCGCTGATTTAAAGTTAGAGGGGTTCTGCACCTTGTTTTAACTGATGATCTATCCTCTGGATAGATCATCAGCATCTGATCAGTGGGGGTCCGACACCCGGGACCCCCGCCGATCAGCTGTTTGAGAAGGCAGCGGCGCTCCAGTAGCGCCGCGGCTTTCTCACTGTTTACCGCCGGCCCACTGATGTCATGACTAGTATCAACTAGCGTGTGCGGGGCTAAGCTCTGTTCACTTGAATGGAGCTTAGCCGCGCCCACGCTAGTTGATACTAGTCGTGATGTCAGTGGGCCGGCGGTAAACAGTGAGAAAGCCGTGGTGCTACTGGAGCGCTGCTGCCTTCTTAAACAGCTGATCGGCGGGGGTCCCGGGTGTCGGATTCCTGCCGATCAGAAGCTGATGATCTATCCAGAGGATAAATCATCAGTTAATACAAAGTGCAGAACCCCTTTAAGTTACTGCAGGATACGGATTTCTGAGGGGATGATCTGTGGGGTTGCCCTTCACAGTAGTTATTAACCCCTTTCAGCAATCCCCCATTCACAGAAGAGGGGACTGCTGAAAGGGGTTAATAACTACTGTGAAGAGGGGACTGCTGAAAGGGGTTAATAACTACTGTGAAGGGGGGGACTGCTGAAAGGGGTTAATAATTACTGTGAAGGACTTCATGCGGTGGGGGTGTGGCTTCACGGGGGCATGATACAGTGGGCTTGTGCCCCGGCTGTTTTCAGACCCTAGCAATGCCCCTACTCCTAACAATTATCCACCAATATGGGCACCCCAGCTATCACCTGGCAGAAGCTCCAATACCAAAGTGTAACACTCGGGAACAAAGGTGCACCCTCCATTCACTGCCCCAGGGAGCACTGGAATAGGGACAGCTACTGTGAATTGCTACAACTCTCATCATAGCTGTAACGGGATCATAGTCTATTACGAACATGCTTCTCGCAGCACCCCCTCTGCAGGCTCGCTTTTGAAGTCAAAATTATGAGTGGATCACAAGAGGAGATAAATGAGGAGATTTATCTTTCAGTTTGCACCAGAAAAATGGCGTAAGAAGGTGTTTGTGACTTTCTAAAGCTTTAAAAAAAAAGTCAAGTAAAGTGGTGTTTTTACTCTCTCCTCACCACTTTTCATTAAGGGGGAGTGGAAAAGTTGGGAAAGGGGTGTAGCCAGTCACTGTTTTCTAGCGCAAATGAAGTCAGAAATCTCCAGCAGCTCTGAGCTGTTTAGACTCACGGACTGATGGAGGATGCGCCTATAACGAGGCATGTCATCCAATATACAGAGTTCACAAACGACCAGCACTCACTTCTTCCTTGCAAACTTCTACAAGTTGCAACATCTGTATGTGATGCATTTCGGCTCAGGCACGATCCTTTTTATAAAATGCACATGCCTCGTCATAAATTAGGCACAGCCTCCTACAGTACAGGGGATATCAAGACCAGCGCGTAACGTTCCAGTATTGCTAAATCTCCCCCATAGAGTTAAAGGCAGGCAAATACTACTGCTCCTCTTCTCTGACTGTACCCGCAGGCTGGGGCGACATCTAGACTTTATGCAGCACTACTGATTTATTTGTTACACTCCACAAACCCTCAGAACCAAGAGTCATAAGGCTGGGTTCACACTTGAGCGCATTTTATATGCGCGTTTAACGCGCGTTTTTGTCGCACGTTTTTATGTGCGTCTTTTGCAATAGTAAACGCGCGTTTGACGCGCGTTTGTGTGATTGACTGCAGTGTCCTATGGCCACAAACGCACGTCAAAACGCCCCAAAGAAGCTCAAGAACTTGTTTGAGCGTAGGGCGTTTTTCAGCGCGTTCAAACGCGCTGTAAAACGCTCAAGTGAGAACCAGGGCCATAGGGAAGCATTGGTTTTCATGTGTTGAGCGTTTTACAGCGCGTTTGAACGCGCTGTAAAACGCTCAAGTGTGAACCCAGCCTAAATTGCACCACATTTGACTCCTCAGAGCCTAGAAATGATTTCCTTTCATTCTAGGGATGCCAACCATCTATAAATTCACAGAAAGTCTGTAAAAACTGGATGTTTTTTATGCCACCTGTAGCATCCAGCAGAAAAAAAAACCTGTCTGCAAATTATCTTCAGTTTGCACAGCACATGTGCAGTGAATACTGTGGTGAAGCCCTCTCACAGGCCACTAGGCCTAGCGTCTAAGAGAAAACCTATCAAATGAAGCTATGATGTAACCACCAGAGATGGGATGCAGGCAGGTACATTGATGTCATTGTAACTACCTGTGCCAGGATGCAAGCAGGCACCATGAGCTCCTCGGAACTGCATGCTCTTGGACAAAGGCAAATCAGGCCCCAGGCCAGTATCCGGCCTCACAGATGGGGGCATGGAGTCGCAGTCAGGTAATTCTTTTCTTTTTCTTTGTCACTTTGGAGGAACAGACCACTGGGACACTATAGTGGAGCATTATAACTACTGTGGGCACTATAGAATGCATTAAAATGACTTGGACATGATATGGAGGCATAACTACTGGGAACACTAAAGCAGACCATTATAATGACTGTGGAGGAGAATTATAGCTACTGGAGCACTATGTGGGACATTATAACTACTGAGGGTGCTATAAGGGGCATTATAACTACCGATGCATGTAGAGGGGCCTTATTACTTCTGGGGGCACTGTGGGGGTTAATTACTACTGTGGGCATTATGGCGTTTTATCACTACCAGGGCATTATAAGGACCTTTGTTACCACTGGGAGAACTATGGGGGTCTTTATCACTATTGGAGACACTGTTTAGATGCGGGGAGCCCTTTGGTGGGCTATTTTACTATTTAGGCACTATTAGGGGGGCTTTATCACTGTTGGGGCACTATGATGGTCTTTACTGGGAGTATTATGGGAGATTATTATTACTGGGGGCACTATGGAGAAATTATTTCTATTATGGGAATATGGGGGGACATTATCATTTGGCACAATATAGAGGGTACTACTACTAGCAGGGGCATTCTCACGGCATATTATGACAAGTGGGGGCACTATTACTAATAAGCACACTCTTGGAGGAAATCATTACTATTGCTGGGACCTTGGAGAGTATTATTAGTATTGAGGGACTTTCTGGTACTAATTTTCAGCAGTATAGTATTTGGGGATATTAAGGAGTACAGTTAGCACAATATTGGAGGGCAGCAGGACTGCACTGATGAGGCAACAGGAAGGGGAGGATGATGGAAAAGTGAGGAACCTAAGATGTCTGTGTGGCAAAATTTGCAGTAGTTGTCATGGCGGTCTGGACTTAATGGAGAAGATAAGGAAAGCAAATGTGTATAATCAGAGGAAACATTACTGGATGCAATAGGTAATGTAATGCTGTATCGTTCTACTTGTTTGTTAGCGCTAAATATAATGTCCATCCAAATATGTCTTCATTACAAGGGCTTGAAAGCCTGAAGGTGTGTGTGTGTGCGTGTGTGTGTAAGGGGGGTGTTTGTTGTAATGTGGCATGTTACTTCTACAGCCAACGAATGTCCTCAGCAGTCTAACAATGAGGACCGTGATTGGCTGCAGTGGTCATATGACATACACGTGACATGCACAATGATGTGCACACGTGCTCGCTATAACCTTTTCGATCTTTGTTCATATGAGCACAGGAATGATGCCACAAAGTACATCACATACATAATCACTGCAGCAATATAAACAAAGCATTTGTGCTAGAATGCAGGGAATGTACCGTAACTGACAATTGTGGATTTTTTACTGTATTTTATTTTTAACTACCAGACAACCCCTTTAATTTTGTGGTGGGCTGGTTTTGAAAATGTAGTCATAGTGACTACAATAGTTGTCTTCAGGGCCAACACCTTATAGGGGTTATCAAAAGAAGACAACCACTTTGTAAATAGAAGCCATCCCAGATTTAAACTGACTTACCAAGGGTCCTGCTTCTCTAACTCAGGCCAATTAGTTGTCATCATCAAAGGATGAATTTCTGACCATGTAAGGCCACTATTCGCTTTTCATATAAAAGGGAATCCCAAGATAATTATAAAACAACCACTGAAAGAGGGTTTGATGGGCGTCTGTCAGCAGATTTGTACCTATGACACTGGCTGCCCTGTTACATATCTGCTTGGCAGCTGAAGGCATCTGTGTTGGTCCCATGTTCATATGTGCCCGCATTGCTGAGAAAAATTAAGTTTTAATCTAAAACATATTTTTTCTCACACATGACACATATGGCACATATGAACATGGGACCAACACAGATGCCTTCAGCTGCCAAGCAGATATGTAACAGGGCAGCCAGTGTCATAGGTACAAATCTGCTGACGGATGCCCTTTAAAGCCTTAGGCCTCATGCACACGACCGTTGTTGTGTTCCGTTCCGCAAAATGGGGTTGCGTTGTTCCATGATCCGTTTCCTTTTTTGTTTCCGTGTGTCTGACCACCAGACATAAAGGAATGTAAAAAAAAGTCTAAGACAGGTTTGCCATGCAAATGATAGGAAAAAAACGGCCGCGGATGACAATATTGTGTGCCTCCGCGTTTTTTAGCGGTCCCATTGACTTGAATGGGTCCACGAACCGTTTTCCGCGAAAATAGTAGGACAGGTTATATTTTTTTGACGGACTGGAACCACGGATCACGGACGCGGATGGTAAACGGTGCATTAGCTGAGTTTTCAACGGACCCATTGAAAATCAATGGGCCCGCGGAAAATCATGAAAAACGGCGCAACGGACACGGAATAAAACAACGGTTGTGTGCATGAGGCCTTATTCACATGTCAGTGTTCAGTCAGTGATTTCCACCAGTGATTGTGAGCCAAAACCAGGATTGGAGCCGCCACAGACATCAGGTATAAGGGAAAGATCTGCCTAAGTTCTGTGTTTAGAGCTGCACCTGGTTTTGGCTCAAAATTACTGATGGAAATCACCGACCGAACACTGACGTGTGAATGAGGCATAAAAAGCTACAAATTTGGCCTCATGCACACGACCATTGTGTGCATCCGTGTCCGTTCCGTCATTTTTCACAGTTTAGCGGAGGTCCCATTCATTTCTATGGAGCTGTGAAAAAAAACTGATAGTCCTCCGTTTTTTCTCCGTGTCCGTGATTCCAGTCCGTCAAAAAAATATAACCTGTCCTATTCTTGTCAGTGGAAAATGGAGGATGGACCCATTTAAGTCAATGGGTCCGTCCAAAAAAAGATCCACAACTGGTATGTCATCTGTGTCCGCGTCCGTGTCCGCTTTTTTCTACAAGACCTTGGTGCAATAAAATTACACTTTTCATTAACCTTCCTTTTTTCCCCCCTGTCAGACAAAAAAAAAAGCAAGACACAAGGAAACACAACTGAAGCAAAATCGGACACGGACCACTGAAGCCAAATCACTGACAGTGAAAAAACACTGTCGTGTGCATGAGGCCTTTCGCAGAACATGTTATTGTCATTTGCAAGGTCTCCAAGAATTATACAGGTGATTAAATTCATGCACAATAGCTAAATATTGTAGTATGAGGAGATTCAAGGCAGTGGGAAGCCATTTCTAATCTGTATTAAAGGGACATCTTTGTTATATACACTTTGTTTGGATGTAACATTGTTGACAGCTCACACTTGTGGCTTCAGTAACATAGTGTGTAAGGCTCAAAAAAGACATCTGTCCATCTAGATCAGCCTGTTATTGATCTGCTAGTTGATCCAGAGGAAGGCAAAAAAAATCCTGTGAGGTAGGAGCCAATTTTCCTCACTTTAGGGCAGGGGTGGGGAATCTTTTTGCTGCCGAGGGCCATTTGGATATTTCTAACATCGTTCGGGGGCCATACAAAATTCTCAACTTAAACATTTGACTGCTATGTTTGGTCAAACATATAACTGACTTAGTGGTAAGTTTCAGAAACTGTGCTTCAATTAAAGAAAATCTATGGCGCTGTATTTTTGCAGCACAAAATGGCGCCTGCACTATATATATTACATATAGAACCGGCGCCATTTAGACCACACATAGCAGTCTAATTTTTAAGTTCAGAATGTTATTTATTTAGTTCTTTATTTGGCATTAAGGGTAGCCAAGCTAAACCAAGGAGGGTCCAGAGAGGGGTTCACCCAGCTTTCACTCTGCCACTGTCCCTGTCTCTTCCTTTGCAACTGTCCCTGCCTTTGTCCCTTTCTCAGTCTCAGATCTGCCCCCCCCACCTCCACTAGCCTCCTATCAGACTCCCATCAGACCTCTCAGCCTCAGATCACACCCTCATCAGACCCTCCTTAGACTCAGATCAGCCCTTATCATACCCCCCAGACTCAGATCAGACCCCCATCAGACCCTCCTTAGCCTCAGATCAGCCCCCATCAGACCCCCCAGCCTCAGATCAGACCCCAGCCTCATATCAGACCTTCCCCAGCCTTAGATCAGACCCCCATCAGACCATCCAGAGCCTCAGATAAGACCCCATCAGACCCCCAGCCTCAGATCAGACCTTCCCCACCCTGAATTAGCCTCAGATCAGCCCCTATCAGAGACCCCAGCATCCAATCACACTTCAGATCAGACGATTAAAAAAATAAAATAAACTTACCTCTCCAGCTCTGGACGGCGCTGCCACTTGGCAGAGTCACTTACCCTCCCGGGTTTTCTTCCCGCTGCGCTGTGACCTGACAGCATCAGGTCATAGTGTCCGGATGCATTGTATGTGTCAGGACACAGAGCGGGGCCGGAAGAAGATCAAGGAAGGTCAGTATAGCCAGTGCAGTGCTGTTCTCACCTCCCTGTGCCTCCCGCATGCTAATGACCGCTTCTATAATGGAAGCGGTTAATAGCATTTTCCCTATATGCTCTAACAGGGGGGCCGGGAACCACATAAATTGGTCCCACGGGCCGTACCTCTGCTTTAGGGGAAATAAATTCCTTCCCGACTCCAATTAGGCAATCAGAATAAGGCCCCTTTCACACGAGCGAGTATTCATGTTATAATCATGTTATAAGGGAAAATAATACAATCTACAGAACACCTAACCCAAGCCCGAACTTCTGTGAAGAAGTTCGGGTTTGGGTACCAAACATGCGTGATTTTTCTCACGCGAGTGCAAAACGCATTACAATGTTTTGCACTCGCGCGGAAAAATCGCGGGTGTTCCCGCAACGCACCCGCACATTTTCCCGTAACGCCCGTGTGAAAGAGGCAGAACTCCCTGGGTCAATGACCCCTCTCTAGTAACTATAACCTGTAATATTACACTCCAGAAATACAGTCAGGTCCATAAATATTGGGACATCGACAGAATTCTAACATTTTTGGCTCTATACACCACCACAATGGATTAGAAATGAAACTAACAAGATGTGCTTTAACTGCAGACTGTCAGCTTTAATTTGAGGGTATTTACATCCAAATCAGGTGAACGGTGTAGGAATTACAACAGTTTGCATATGTGCCTCCCACCTGTTAAGGCACCAAAAGTAATGGGACAGAATAATAATTGTAAATCAAACTTTCACTTTTTAATACTTGGTTGCAAATCCTTTGCAGTCAATTACAGCCTGAAGTCTGGAACGCATAGACATCACCAGACGCTGGGTTTCATCCCTGGTAATGCTCTGCCAGGCCTTTACTGCAACTGTCTTCAGTTCCTGCTTGTTCTTGGGGCATTTTCCCTTCAGTTTTGTCTTCAGCAAGTGAAATACATGTTCAATCGGATTTAGGTCAGGTGATCGACTTGGCCATTGCATAACATTCCACTTCTTTCCCTTAAAAAACTCTTTGGTTGCTTTTGCAGTATGCTTTGGGTCATTGTCCATCTGCACTGGGAAGCGCTGTCCAATGAGTTCTGAAGCATTTGGCTGAATATGAGCAGATAATATTGCCCGAAACACTTCAGAATTCATCCTGCTGCTTTTTTCAGCAGTCGCATCATCAATAAATACAAGAGAACCAGTTCCATTGGCAGCCATACATGCCCACGCCATGACACTACCACCACCATGCTTCACTGATGAGGTGGTATGCTTAGAATCATGAGCAGTTCCTTTCCTTCTCCATTCTCTTCTCTTCCCATCACTCTAGTACAAGTTGATCTTGGTCTCATCTGTCCATAGGATGTTGTTCCAGAACTGTGAAGGCTTTTTTAGATGTTGTTTGGCAAACTCTTATCTGGCCTTCCTGTTTTTGAGGCTCACCAATGGTTTACATCTTGTGGTGAACCCTCTGTATTCACTCTGGTGAAGTCTTCTCTTGATTGTTGACTTTGAAACACATACACCTACCTCCTGGAAAGTGTTCTTGATCTGGCCAACTGTTATGAAGCGTGTTTTCTTTACCAGGGAAAGAATTCTTCGGTCATACACCATAGTTGTTTTCAGTGGTCTTCCGGGTCATTTGGTGTTGCTGAGCTCACCGTTGCATTCTTTCTTTTTAAGAATGTTCCAAACAGTTGTTTTGGCCCCGCCTAATGTTTTTGCTATGTCTCTGATGGGTTTGTTTAGTTTTTTTCAGCCTAATGATGGGTTGCTTCACTGATAGTGACAGCTCTTTGGATCTCATCTTGTGAGTTGATAGCAACAGATTTCAAATGCAAATAGCACACTTGAAATGAACTCTGGACCTTTTATCTGCTCATTGTAATTGGGATAATGAGGGAATAACACACACCTGGCCATGGAACAGCTGAGAAGCCAATTGTCCCATTACTTTTGGTCCCTTAACAGAGAACCCTTTTCTATGTTTGTGTACAAACCTTCTTTCCTCCAGACGCAGAGGATGTCCCCTCGTCACAGTCACAGTCCTGGGATAAAAAGATGATGGGAGAGATCTCTGTACTGACCACTGATATACTTATACATAGTTATTAGATCGCCCCTTAGTCGTCTTTTTTCCAAAGTGAATAACCCTAATTTTGGTAATCTTTCGGGTACTGTAGTTCACCCATTCCAGTTA
The DNA here is from genome assembly GCF_905171765.1 of Bufo bufo. NCBI lineage: Eukaryota > Metazoa > Chordata > Amphibia > Anura > Bufonidae > Bufo > Bufo bufo. Next base: position 86,544,679 of record NC_053396.1, read on the forward strand.
TTAGTTAGTTGCCCTTCTCTGAACCCTCTCCAGCTCTGCTATGTCTGCCTTGTTTACAGGAGCCCAGAACTGTACAAAGTACATGCAGGCTGGGACTGGCCCACAGGGGTACAGGTGAATCCCCTAGTGGGTCCCTGAGCAAGATGGGCCCCTAGTCTCCCACCCCCTGCAGAAGTGGCACATTACACTGTAGACTTACTGCACTACATACATATATTCAATGTACAGCATCTCAACCAGCCTATGTCCATATAAAAAACTTGAGATGACTATAGAGAAAAGCTAGCCAGTATCCTCATTTCCCCAGGACCTACCTTCACAAAGTTGCTGCAGGGACCCCCATATTCAATCATCTGGTAGCATTTTGTTGCTGTTTGAGCAGGTAATATTTGAATATATCCATACGATGGGCCCCCAAAATAAATTTTACTAGTGGGCCCTAGACACCCCAATCCGACACAGACTCCATGTGTGGTCTGACGAGTGATTGGTAAAGTGGCAGGACTATGTTCTAATAACGGGCATCTATGCCCCTTTTTGATGCAATCCATTGGCCTTGGCAGCAGCTGCCTCACACTGGTTTCTACAGCTTAGTTTGCTGTTCACTAAAATTCCTAAGTCCTTTTCCATGTCAGTGTCACCCAGTGTTTTACTATTTAGTATGTACTGGTGACTTGCATTATTCCTTCCAATGTGCATAACCTTATATTTGTCAGTGTTAAACCTCATCTGCCACTTCTCTGCCCAAGTCTCCAATCTATCCAGATCCCACTGTTAATCACTTTACACAGTTTAGTATCATCTGCAAAAATTTATATTTTACTGTGCAAGCCTGTTACAACATCATTAATAAATATATTGAAGAGAATAGGGCCCAATACTGACTCCTGTGATACACCACTAGTGACGGTGACCCAATCTGAGTGTGTACCATAAATAACCACCCTCTGTTTTCTATCACTGAGCCAGTTACCCACATACAGAGATTTTCTCCCAATCCAAGCATTCTCATTTTATATACTAAATTTTTATGTGGTACAGTGTCAAATGCTTTGGAGAAGTCCTGATATACAGTATGACATCTATTGATTCCCCACGGTCAAGTCTATAACTTTCCTCCTTATACAAACTGATTAAATTAGTTTAACATGACCGTTTCCTCATGAAGTCATGCTGATATGGCGTTATTTGCTTATTTTCATTGAGGTACAACAAGATAGCATCTCTTAGAAAACCGTTTACCCACGACAGATGTTAAACTTACCGTCCTATAGTTTCTTGGCTCTGTTTTTGGATCTTTTTTGAATATTGGCACCACATTTGCTATGTGCCAATTCTGTGGAACACTCACAGTCAATACAGAGTTCTTAAATATCAGACATAAGGGTCTAGCTATGACATTACTTAATTCTCTTAGGATACGTGGGTGTATGCCATCTGTTTCCGGCGATTTGTCTTTTTTATATTTTTTATATGCCGCTGTACTTCTTCCTGGGTCAGACAGGGCACTTTTAACGGGATTTTTTTTTTTACATTTTGCATTTTATCTGACAGTTTATTTTCCTCAGTGAATACAGTGGAAAAAATATTTAATAGCTTTGCTTTCTCCTCATCGATGTCTGCAACTCTCCCCTGATCACTCTGTAAAGGGCCGACACCTTCAGATTTATACTTTTTACCATTTTTATAACTGAAGAACATCTGGGTTAGGTTTACTCTCTTTGGAAAATAATCTCTCGGTCTCTAGTTTGGCTGCTTCTTTTTGTCTTTTACATGCTTTCTTGCTACCCTCCTGTTTTTGTGATTTAAATGCTTTATTTATGTCATTTATTACTTTCTTTGCAATTCTATTTATCCACGTTGTTTTTTTCTTGTTCCTTACCATTTTATTCCCATAAGATATGTACCTCTCACAATCAGAGTTTAGGATTGGTCACTATTTCCCACGCGCTCCCCAACCTGCACATCTGTTGCCCTGTCAGGTCTATTGGTTAGTACTAATTCCAGTGTGGCCATCCCTTTAGTCAGTTCTAGTCCCTGAACCAATTGGGAAAGGTAATTGTCTTTGGTTATTGCCAAGAACCTGTTTCCTTCATGAGATCTACAGCTTTCAGTTTCCCAGTCTATATATCTGGGTAGTTAAAGTCCCCCATAATAACGACCTCATAATTTGTCGCCTCATCCATCTCGTTTAGTAGTACATTTTCTGGTGACTCTGGTATATTCGGTGGCTGATAAACTCCTATTAGTTTTTTATTATTGCTTTTACCCACAGTGACTCCACATGTTCATGTCCCTCACCTATATATTTCCAGAGTGTGGGCATTAGACAGGACTTTACATAAAGACAACCCCTCCCCCTCTTCGGTTTTGGCGATCCTTTCTAACCCTGTACGTTAACCGCCCAGTAATATGGGACCTGTCACTGCACTTGAGCAATAGTAATAATCCAGGAGAGCTTCGATCACCCAGGGAGGTAGAGGGGGATCTGCTCTCAGTTTTATTGTCTGTTTTATTAAATGCATATTTTCTATATAATGTGATTGATATAGTTTTATGGGCATCTTTTCCTTTGTGTTTCCATTCTTTAATTCTTTTTAATGGTGATAATTGCATACATCATTATTTATTACCAGGACTTTTTTCCATCTAAAAAACGGATCTCAGATAGAAATGGCTAAAACAGATGCCAAATATGCATGACTGAGCATAACGAATGCTTTAAATACAGGATCCATTTTTTCCATTATTTTTCTGTTCCTCTGACGAATCAGAAGAATGGAAAAATAAACAGTGATGTGGACCCAACCTAATAGAGATTTTTCTCTTGCCTCGTGCTTGCCTGATAACTAGCATTGTTGGAGCAGTTGTTTTACAAATGCCTTGCCCCGATCTCTGGTCTTGCCCAGTTTGACTGATTTATGGAGAGGTTTCTTTGGTTAACTTTCCTTTAGGTAACTATGTTTCAGTTTTTTTTTTCTTAGTATAGTGAAAGCTATGTGCATTTGTATGCAGCTTCCTTGCATTCCTAGTATTCTGTTCAAGTATATACAGTTGCAAGAAAAAGTATGTGAACCCTTTGGAATTATATGGATTTCTGCACAAATTGGTCATAAAATGTGATCTGATCTTTATCTAAGTCACAACAATAGACAATCACAGTCTGCTTAAACTAATAACACACAAAGAATTAAATGTTACCATGTTTTTATTGAACACACCATGTAAACATTCACAGTGCAGGTGGAAAAAGTATGTGAACCTTTGGATTTAATAACTGGTTGAACCTCCTTTGGCAGCAATAACTACAACCAAACATTTCCTGTAGTTGCAGATCAGACGTGCACAACGGTCAGGAGTAATTCTTGACCATTCCTCTTTACAGAAGTGTTTCAGTTCAGCAATATTCTCGGGATGTCTGGTGTGAATTGCTTTCTTGAGGTCATGCCACAGCATCTCAATCGGGTTGAGGTCAGGACTCTGATTTGGCCACTCCAAAAGGTGTATTTTCATCTGTTTAAGCCATTCTGTTGTTGATTTACTTCTATGCTTTGGGTCGTTGTCCTGTTGCAACACCCATCTTCTGTTGAGCTTCAGCTGGTGGACAGATGGCCTTAAGTTCTCCTGCAAAATGTCTTGATAAACTTGGGAATTCATTTTTCCTTCGATGATAGCAATCCGTCCAGGCCCTGACGCAGCAAAGTAGCCTCAAACCATGATGCTCCCATCATCATACTTCACAGTTGGGATGAGGTTTTGATGTTGGTGTGCTGTGCCTCTTTTTCTGCACACATAGTGTTGTGTGTTTCTTCCAAACAACTCAACTTTGGTTTCATCTGTCCACAGAATATTTTGCCAGTACTGCTATGGAACATCCAGGTGCTCTTGTGCAAACTGTAAACGTGCAGCAATGTTTTTTTTGGACAGCAGTGGCTTCCTCTGTGGTATCCTCCTATGAAATCCATTCATGTTTAGCGTTTTACGTATTGTAGATTCGCTAACAGGGATGTTAGCATATGCCAGAGACTTTTGTAAGTCTTTAGCTGACACTCTAGGATTCTTCTTCACCTCATTGAGCAGTCTGCGCTGTGCTCTTGCAGTCATCTTTACAGGACAGCCACTTCTAGGGAGAGTAGCAGCAGTGCTGAACTTTCTTCATTTATAGACAATTTGTCTTACCCTGGACTGATGAACAGCAAGGCTTTTGGAGATACTTTTATGACCCTTTCCAGCTTTATGCAAGTCAACAATTCTTAATAGTAGGTCTTCTGAGAGCTCTTTTGTGTGAGGCATCATTCACATCAGGCAATGCTTCTTGTGAAAAGCAAACCCAGAAATGGTGTGTGTTTTTTATAGGGCAAGGCAACTGTAACCAACACCTTCAATCTCATCTCATTGATTGGACTCTAGTTGGCTGACACCTCACTCCTAATAGCTCTTGGAGATGTCATTAGTCTAGGGGTTCACATTCTTTTTCCACCTGCACTGTGAATGTTTAAATGGTGTGTTCAATAAAAACATGGTAACATTTAATTCTTTGTGTGTTATTAGTTTAAGCAGATTGTGATTGTCTATTGTTGTGACTTAGATGAAGATCAGATCACATTTTATGACCAATTTGTGCAGAAATCCATATAATTCCAAAGGGTTCACATACTTTTTCTTGCAACTGTATGTGTCTAGTGCTTCTATCTTTCATGACTGCCTACATTGAGGTTTGTTCTTTGTTGTTTATTGTTTGCTGAGTTTGGTTGCTGAATTTATCCTTTATAATTGTTAATAAGTGAGAGTCTAGAGAGAAAAAATATCAGTCCTAGGAGACCAGAATTTTTTTTCACTTTCGAGTTGCATAAAAGCGATTCAGAATCCAATCAGTTGACCAATTTGGCCAAATCGTGCCAAAATCGAATTTTTCTGTTTACTATCATTCATCTGCTCTTAACCTGTATAACTCTCCCCATCTTCCGTCTGCACCACTGCTAATCTGTTTGTCATCATCATTAGGTCCCTGTCATCCGATAGTAAATTTACCTGTGTGTACTTGTTGTCTGCCAGCATTAGTCCAAAGTTAGCTCCAAATTAGGTTGTCTTCTGCTAGATCTGTGGGCTTATTATTTTATCCCAGCTTGGCTTTGTACTGGGATGCTGGAGTTTCAGGTGATGTCATCATTGAGCAATCATTACCTTCGCGATGATCACCAACAAAAGAAATGCCAATGGACACTCCTGTTGATTTGCTAGGGATAGAAACTGAAAAAAAAGATCTTATGTAATAATTCAATCTTTTAAATAAATATTAATTAAGCCTATAAGAACTGAACAAATAGTTTAATCTTGTCCTATGTCACCCTATACAGAGGCTTACATTTACATGACTACATGGATAAAAGCTTCAATGAAAGTTCAGCTTGGCACTGCTTCACGGATCAGTCATGCCCAGCCAGAAGGCTTAGTCTTTTCTCATCCAGAGACCACAGGGAAGGCAGTGCACTGTTTACAAAGACCTGGCATATGCTGTGCATGGGTGCTTGGTATTTATGAGCACTGGCACACTCTCTGTGCTGAGAGATCCAAATTCATATCCATCTCTCACATCCTTATACAGACAATTTCTCTTGTTCTGCCTCACAGGGGCGTTTAACTTGATTTAAGTAGTTTACTTATCAAAGACTGAAAAAAACAGGACAATGACAGAATATTGAATTACTTGTTTGAAGGAGCATCCTTTTTGTGATGAATACTTCTGGTCTCGACTGTTTACTTGCTCAACTATGAGCTTCTGGCATATATATGATACACAAGCATTGGTGGGCACATAATGAAAAACCTCATCTACATTAGCTTTCCTAAGTGTTTAAAATATGTCATAAGCAGGTCTACACAATAAATATCCCCGAATTCCATGTGGGGACTGTTTAGGAAACAGTCAGCATAAACACTTTATGAGAGAGCACACTGTACAAACAGCCAATGCTTTCAGCCACCACACAAAGTGTCACCATATTTGTACATTTCTTATATCAACCAGGATTTAAGGGATACTGTATCTCCTTATGGACAGTGCCTAAAAGGCGCGAGGAGTCTTTTAGGCTGGGAAACACTCCTCTGCAATTCTGGGACATGGGTATGCAAATGAGCATAAGGTTAATATCCTATAAGTCACCATTTAATAGCTCTTGAGACATGACTTGGATTATAACTAAGCCAACATCTCCTCTGCAGACAGCTGTTTCAGGGTTATTGCCCCTCATCAGTGCAGAGCAGAGATTAATGGCTTACCTGGGTTAGAGGCCTAGGTCAGGATTTATATAAACCAGAGACATAATATATACATAATATAAACACTGAAAAAGTAATACTTGGTGTAATCTATAGATCCCCTAATATCACAGAGGAGATGGAAGCTCAATTATATAATCAAATAGATCGGGCTGCACAGGTTGGTACAGTGGTCATAATGGGAGATTTTAACTTCCCAGACATTGACTGGGGACATGATTCTGCCTCAACCGCAAAGGGGAGAAGATTCCTCAATTTGCTGCAGGACCACTTTATGGGCCAGTTTGTAGAAGCTCCCACTAGGGGCAATACTCTGTTGGATCTGGTAATTTCTAATGATGCAGAGCTTGTTGGAAATGTTACTGTTCGAGAAACACTAGGTAATAGTGACCAAAATATAATTTTATTCCCCCTACACTATAAGAAGCAAACTCTGCCAGGCAGAGCAAGAACACTGAATTTTAAAAAGGCAAATTTCCCTGGGTTGAAGGCAGCATCTCAGGGCATAGACTGTGTGCAGCTACTATCACATAATAATACTGAGGATAAATGGGAGAGCTTCAAATCCACATTGAGTAATTGCACACAAAAAATTATTCCTTCAGGTAACAAGTATAAAAGGCTAAAATTAAACCCCCCATGGCTTACAGCTACTGTAAAAAGATCAATAAATGACAAAAAAGGGCATTTAAAAAATACAAATCTGTGGGGTCAGATGTAGCCTTTGACGTTTACAAAGGGCTTAACAAAATCTGTAAAAAGGAGATAATATTTGCAGAAATACAAAACGAACAGCAGAGTAAAACAAATCCCCAAAAATTATTTGAATATATAAATGCTAAAAAAGGTCTGAGCAGGTAGGTGCCCTAAATAATGGGAAAGGGGGGTTAGTCACGGAAGATAAAAAAAGGTAGCAATTTTTTAGCTCTGTATATATAGGTAAAACTCGAAAAATTTGAATATTGTGCAAAGTTCATTTATTTCAGTAATGCAACTTAAAAGGTGAAACTAACATATGAGATAGACTCATTACATGCAAAGTGAGATATTTCAACCTTTTATTTGTTATAATTTGGATGATTATGGCTTACAGCTTATGAAAACCCCAAAGTCACAATCTCAGGTACCTTTTGCTCTGGGGGCATAGATTAATTAGCTAATTAGAGTGTGACACTTTGAGCCTAGAATATTGACCCTTTTCACAATATTCTAATTTTAAGTTGCATTAATGCAACTCTTTTTAAGTTGCATTACTGAAATAAATGAACTTTTGCACGATATTCTAATTTTTCAAGTTTCACCTGTACAAAAGAAGAGAAAGGAGCTGATATCTGTGGTGCTGGGGCTGTTAGTACATCCAGTAATATACTCAATTGGCTAACTGTAGATATGGTCCAAGCTAAGTTGAAGGATAACTGTCGTATATTTTTTGGAGTATTGGATTGTGGTGATTAATATCACCTTGGTGGCCCTATTTCAACTTTTGACTGTGTATTTAATTACCCCTAAATTCCACATTTTTGTTCCCTGTACTGCCTATTTTTACCTGTGCTTAAAATAAGGTTGCTAGGCATGGTCCGTCTATCTGTTGATAGATGGAGCACGCAGAGTGCAGGCTCACATTACTGACAGCCAGGGACTGTAAGTAAATGATTAAAGCCAGGTCCTCTCCAGCAGCTGATAACAGTGCCTGGGCTGTGTGCACTTCTCCCTGTCTCTGCGCTTAGCAGACGCTCCCTCACTCAGCAGAGATGGAGAATGCAGAGTTGGAGCTGCGCAGACCAGGGAAGGGAGATCTGCCATCTGCTCAGTGTATATATGAAAGCAACATGTGGTAAGAGGACCCCTTTGTGCTGCAGGAGATTAACCCTTTAGGGGGGGAGGCTCTGGTTACTGACACTTTTGGGGGGCTTTTGTCACTGTCTAGTGCATGTGAGGAGCTCAATGCATTGTGGGTAGTGAGGGCAGGCGGGATTAGCCTCAGGGTGAGGGCAGTGGCGGCCATCTTAACTGAATAGTGAAATTGAAGTTTTATGCAGACTGGTTGCTAAGGGCTGAATCTTATTAAATATGGGGTAAGTCAGTCTAATAGTAACTGATTCTGGAATATCATGTTATTAGTAACTACATATATGAAAATTGAAATTAGGGTCTAAATATGACAGTTATCCTTTAAATAAGGTAAATGTGAACAAGGTTCCAGATAGATTACACCCAAGAGTTCTTAAAGAGCTCCGTTCAATTATTGGTTTGCCCCTGTTTATAATCTTTAAAGAGCCTCTAGGAAAAGATACAGTGCCCAGTGATTGGCGCAAGGCAAATGTGGTGCCCATATTCAAAAAAGGATCTAGGTCCTCCTCAGGTAATTATAGACCAGTTAGTTTAACTTCTGTTGTGGGAAAAATGTTTGAAGGACTCTTAAGGGACTATATGCAGGAGTATGTGACTGTAAATAATATTATAAGTGATAACCAACATGGGTTTACCAAGGACAGAAGTTGTCAGACTAACCTGATTTGTTTTTATGAGGAGGTGAGTAGAAGCCTGGACAGAGGGGCAGCTGTGGATGTAGTATGTCTGGATGTTGCAAAGGCTTTTGATACTATCCCTCATACACGTTTAATAAGTAAAGTAAGGTCTATAGGCTTGGAAAGTATAGTTTGTAATTGGATTGAAAACTGGCTGAAGGACTGTGTCCAGAGAGTTGTGGTCAATGATTCCTATTCAGAATGGTCCCAGGTTATAAGTGGTGTACCCCAAGGTTCAGTGCTGGGCCCTTTATTATTTAATTTATTTATTAATGATATTGAGAACGAGATTAATAGCACCATTTCAATTTTTGCAGATGACACTAAGCTATGCAGTACTGTGCAGTCTACGGAAGATGTCACAAAATACAAGCTGACTTGAACACTCTGAGAGATTGGGCATCAACTTGGCAAATGAGGTTCAATGTGGATAAATGTAAAGTTATGCATTTTGGTAGTAATAATCTCTATGCTTCATATGTCCTAGGTGATGTAACACTGGGAGAGTCACTTATAGAGAAGTATTTGAGTGTCCTTGTAGATGGTAGATCAAGTAACAGCATACAATGTCAATCAGCTGCTTCTAAGGCTACCAGGATATTGCCATGCATTAAACAAGGCATGGACTCGCGGGGCAGGGATGTAATACTACCACTTTACAAAGTGTTAATTATTAATTCTAGCTACATTTTTTTGATGCCTAAAAGAAAGTGATAGCAACTGCTATTTGTGTGTAAATTTATGTTGAGGAAATCAAAGTATTCGTAGTGGACATCGATCCGAATTTCAGGGAAAATTCGATTTACTGCAAAGCTGAATTTCCTGGTGCTTCGTGGTAATGAATCAATTTTCCCTGAAATGGCGTGAAAGAAAGAAAACACAATTACCTCATCCGTTTGAGCACAAAGAGGCTGCCACGGCCATCTTGATTAAAGATCCCACGCGAAATCTCTGTGTTCTATGATGCCTCCATGCCAGACAGTATCATGATGTCATCCCGTAGCGTGCTAGACTTCATGTGGGATCTTCAATCTTCAAAAGATGACCTCAACGGCGTCTTCACCCTCAAATGGATGAGCCTGTGTGGTTCAGCTGCACAGGGGGCCAGCAAGGGAGGAGGTCCATCCCAGTGCCAGCAGAAGTGTTTATTTTTTTATGTTATCATATTTTTCATTCCCTACCTCTGCCAACAGGGTAACCTGGGCTCCTTGGTGTGGAGGTCGGGAGGGGGCAGAGTTTTGGGGGGTGGGCTGATTATCACTTACTGCGAATCTGCTGCCCGTTTGTGTCTGCACTCCATAGCTGAAGAACCTTCGATGACATCATAGTCATGTGATCTTTTCAGCAGTGGAGGTAGGACCTGTGATGAGGTCACCGTCATGTGACCAGTGCAGAAAGAGGCAGCGCTCAGCAGTTGAGACCTGTAATGCCATGGAATGAATGTAAGTGCCAGAGAAATGCTGGGAGATGTGGTTCTCTCCATTATACCTCCTCCCTGCTTAGTGGGAGGGAAATATGTTATTTAACTGGGACTGTATGTTAGAGGGGCTGAAGGGAGGGGAGGGGTGTCAGTTACATATGACTGTATGTTATAGTAGACTATAAGAAATATGTTTTTTACATGGGACTGCATGTTATAGAAGATTGGAGGGAGATGACTGGTGTTATTTACATGGGACTGGATATTTTAGAAGACTGGAGGGTAAGGAGTGATGTTATGTATATGGGACTATGTGTTGGAGGGGGGTGAAGGAGGGGATTTAAGTTATTTACATGGGACTGTATGTTATAGAGAACTGTGAGAAAGTGAAGTTATTTACATGGGACTGTAGGGAGAGGACTGGTGTTATTCACATGGGACTGCATGGTATAGAAGATTGAAGGGAGAAAAGTGAAGTTATTTACATGGGAATGCATGGTATAGAAGACTGTAAGGAAGATAGGTTATTTACATGGGACTGTATCATATAGAAGACTGGTGGGGGACGAGTGGTGTTATTTACATGGGACTGCATGGTATAGAAGACTGGAGGCAGAGGACGGGCATTATAGTTTATGGGGTCACTACAGATATGATTATAACTCCAGGGGGTACGGCAGGAGGTATTATAATTACAGGGGGCACTACAGAGAACATTATAAATACTGTGGGCAGTGGTGGAAGGCATTACTACTACTGAGGGCTCTATAGAAGTGCCTTATAGATTATAAGAGGTGCCCTATAGGGAGGCCTTACTAGTACTGAGGGCACTGTAGGGAGCCTTATTACCACTGGGGATACTATTTGGGGGTGGCTTTGGCCTGGCAGTGAACCCGGTGATGTCACTGGCACTAATGGACATGCTTTAGTGCTGCCTTAGCCTGTAAAATGGCTAGGGCAGCGCTAAAGCCACCCATCAGTGCCGGTCTGTGTTGAGCCCATGTTTATACACTCACCTAAAGAATTATTAGGAACACCATACTAATACGGTGTTGGACCCCCTTTTGCCTTCAGAACTGCCTTAATTCTACGTTGGATTGATTCAACAAGGTGCTGATAGCATTCTTTAGAAATGTTGGCCCATATTGATAGGATAGCATCTTGCAGTTGATGGAGATTTGAGGGATGCACATCCAGGGCACGAAGCTCCCGTTCCACCACATCCCAAAGATGCTCTATTGGGTTTAGATCTGGTGACTGTTTTTAGTACAGTGAACTCATTGTCATGTTCAAGAAACCAATTTGAAATTATTCGAGCTTTGTGACATGGTGCATTATCCTGCTGGAAGTAGCCATCAGAGGATGAATACATGTTCTCATTCTGTTTATGCCAAATTCGGACTCTACCATTTGAATGTCTCAACAGAAATCGAGACTCATCAGACCAGGAAACATTTTTCCAGTCTTCAACAGTCCAATTTTGGTGAGCTCGTGCAAATTGTAGCCTCTTTTTCCTATTTGTAGTGGAGATGAGTGGTACCCGGTGGGGTCTTCTGCTGTGGTAGCCCATCCGCCTCAAGGTTGTGCGTGTTGTGGCTTCACAAATGCTTTGCTGCATACCTCGGTTGTAACGAGTGGTTATTTCAGTCAACGTTGCTCTTCTATCAGCTTGAATCAGTCGGCCCATTCTCCTCTGACCTCTAGCATCCACAAGGCATTTTTGCCCACAGGACTGCCGCATACTGGATGTTTTTCCCTTTTCACACCATTCTTTGTAAACCCTAGAAATGGTTGTGCGTGAAAATCCCAGTAACTGAGCAGATTGTGAAATACTCAGACCGGCCCGTCTGGCACCAACAACCATGCCACGCTCAAAATTGCTTAAATCACCTTTCTTTCCCATTCTGACATTTAGTTTGGAGTTCAGGAGATTGTCTTGACCAGGACCACCCCCCTAAATGCATTGAAGCAACTGCCATGTGATTGGTTGACTAGATAATTGCATTAATGAGAAATAGAACAGGTGTTCTTAATAATTCTTTAGGTGAGTGTATATGCCTGCATTATTGAGAAAAAATATGAATATTTGAATATATGCAAATGATGCTCTAGGAGCAACGGGGGCGTTACCATACAACACCTAGAGGCTCTGCTGTCTCTGCAACTGCCGCACCCTGTCTACTTTGACAGGGCCTGGCAGTGAAAATGTCATCCAACCGGCCATGTTAAGGTGCCGAGGGTGCAGCAGTTACAGAGAGAGCGGAGCCTCTATGTGTAATGATAACGCCCCCATTTGTATATAATGAAACATCATTTTTTTCAGCAATGCAGACACATAAGAACATGGGACCAACACAGCTGCCAAGAGCACACGTAACAGGTCAGTCCTTTAATTGTCCAAGTGTATGAGGGAGTCCTGAGGGATAGCTGAAGGCCTAGGGGGATTTTTACCATCAGCTATGGACTTCATTGGGGGGAGAAAGCTGGCACTAAAGTGCCTGGGGGAGCATCAAATCTAAATATAGACCTGGCTCCACAGCAGTAGCAGGATGTAGTGTCAGACATCACACTGCTGGTCTGTGTATGAGGAAGAGCGGTGCGGCCGGGAATCTGCTGTGCTCCTACACAGACCAGCAGAGCAATGTGTGACACTACATTCTGCTACTGCTGTGGAGCACCAGCGGCTGAACTGTGATCATAAGGAACTAGGTGAGTATATTTTTTTAACTTCCTGTGAAGGGGGCACATATCTGACCATTACTACTATGAGGGGGCACATATCTGGACATAACTACTATGTACTGGCACAAAGGGGGAATAATTACTATGTGGGGGCATTAAGGGTACTGGGTGTGTATAGTTATGCTTTGGGAAGAGTTAGAGGCGTGATCTAGTATGAAAAGAATATATATACATATTGTAAACATATTCACAAGATGTTTTTTATTTGCACATACAGGTATATAAAATAGTGGTAGGTTGTGGTGGCTCACTAGCAAGTAGTTAAGGTATGGTGCTGCAAGCTCATATAGAGGGAATCACCCCACCCTCTCTTAAAAGGCAAATGAAGTAATAGGAAAATGAGCGAGCACTCATACACTTGGCAACCAAATTGACATGAGCAGAAAATATTTATTAAATCCCCATAAAATAAAAGTAATAAAATTTATAAGAACAATGTAGCAATAATATACAACATTACAGTCACATATATTGTGGTAGATATGATCGATACTATATTCGATAAAAATATGTTCGATAGAAATATTAGATAAATTGAATGGTAGAAAATTCAATGTTGAAATATTCAATAGAATATTTGATAGCACTCAATAGTGTCGATAAATTCAATAATATATATCACACCAAAAAACTTCAATTATATGCTGTTATTTGGGAAAGAGGGGGTATTATCTTCTAGAGCTCTATCCCAATTTGGGAAACTGAATGTCACTGAAAATGTTGTAGGTGTATTCACTGGGAGCGCAATATGTTCATAAAGTGTCCACAGGAATCCTGATAATGTGAAAAGTCTCTTATAGCATATGCTTTTAAGGTCGATATGAGCTTTGAATCGAAGAAAACTTTAAATCGATATTTGGCTTACCGTCTGGCGTCTGCTGTCTCCCTATTGCTTCAATGGAGCTTTAAATATTTGCCGGCTTATTCAGTCGCTCCATACAGCAAGCTGGTTTAAATTTTGCGGGAGTTCCAAAGATCGCGGGAGCTGCCACTCTGTTCCGCAATTTCCTTTGGTGCAGCTTTCGACGATAAGAATAGTTAATCCTTTACTGTAGAAATTTTCTTCTGTATGGCCATACAGTATTATCGGAGGCTTTTCAATGCAGGTACATCACTTGTTTCACCATATGTGTTACGGGTAGATTCACTCTCCCTTCCTCAGTGGTCAAGTGTCTGCCTGCTCTGCCTCCATTTTTATCCATTCCTTTAATTGCTTCCCAAATCTCGGACACCTGTTGTTCATACTACTCCCAGTTGGCCAGGGAATCCTCCCACATAATCAGGGGATAATTCTATACAGCCTTGATTTATTCTTTTTTTTTTTTTCCTTCTTGCAGTTTCCATGCGTTTTTGGGGACACTGCTCGTTTCCACGCTGATGGATTGCAGCGTGGTCATAACCATGGAAACAAGCAGTATATAATGTGATAGAAAAATTAATCCAGCCAGCAAAGGAAGCAATATGGACAATCACAATACATTAGTAAGTGCCTTATATCAACTTTCTGTACCTGATAAATGCTATTTGCTGAAGTGAGACAACCCCTTTAAACAAACCACTGCTCCATCCTGGATCAGCTATTTACTAGACAAACAAGGAAATACGATCATAGATCCTAGACTCATAGCAGACCAATTTATACAGTTCTATGACTCTCTTTATAATTTGCAAGATGATGCCCGAACCCCACGACCCACCGAGGAGGATATTAATTCCTCCATTGACGCTATACGCCTGCCCAAATTATGGTCATACCAGGTACATACCCTTTCGATGCCTATCACTCGAAGAAATCCCCCTGGCGATTAATTCACTACCAGCAAAGAAAGCTCCAGGCCCAGACGGGTTTACCAACGCTTACTTTATGCATTTCTCCTCTATGTTGGCACTGACCTTAGCGAAGGTTTTTAACAAGGCTGCTGAGGAAGGAAGCTATCCCACTGAGATGCTAATGGCTCATGTAGTTACCCTCCCCAAACTAGGCAAAGACCCTACGTCTCTTGCGAATTTTCGTCCCATCTCCCTCTTGTACTCGGACGTGAAACTCTGCAAAAATATTGCCAACACGCCTGTTGAACTATATCCCACTTTTGGTCCACCCAGATCAGGTTGGATTTGTCGCAGGCTGACAGACACCAGATGGAACAAGAAGATTCATTAATTATGTCCAGATGGCCAAGAGCACCCGGACACCTTCTCTGTTTCTGGCATTGGATGCAGAGAAGGCGTTCGACCGCGTGTACTGGGGTTATTTATCAGCCACTCTGGACAAGTTTGGATTCCAGGGACTTATTAAATCTGCTATATAAGCTCTGTATTCCTCCACATCAGCCCGAATATACACCTCTGGCTTCTTGTCGGACTGTTTTATCCAATGGAACCAGACAAGGTTGCCCATTGTCCCCTATTTTTTTCACCTTAGTTATGGAGCCATTTGCATAAACTGTCAGACAGTCCTCTGACATCTCAAGTATCTTGGATAAGAGAACTTTTCATACTTTAGGACTCTATGCTGACCACGTCATATTGTCGCTATCCCAGCCAGAAACCTCTCTCCCAGGTGTACAGAAGGTTATAAATATGTTTAAAAATGTCTCCTACTACAAGCTTAACTTGCCAAAGACCCAAGTCTTCACGGTAGGAGTAGAACCCACACTAAGGGTGAAGCTGTTCTCCCAATACCCCTTCATTTGGCATTATAAAGGTTTTACGTACTTGGGAATCAGTCCCTCTAACTCTAGCAAGGACCTCTACTCGGCAAACTACCAGCCTCTATTATAAAAAATATCCAATATGGTTGGAAACTTTTCCCAACCACTACTGTCTTGGGCATGTAGAGTGGCTGTTGTTAAAATGATGATGCTCCCGATCAAATGATATATTTTCCGCACCGGGGTGATCCCTGTGCCTGCCACCTTTTTTCAGTCCCTACAAAAACCGGTTTTCTATGATGACCAGACAGTGGGCCAAAGGGGGGATGTGCATTCCCAATGTTAGGAGGTATTATTGGTCGAGTGTCCTCACGGAAATGAAGGACTGATGGTTACACGATAGTGACAAGAGGTGGGTGGCTTTGGAAAGGTCTACAGCTGGCACCTCCCTCATCTCACAGTTTGATCTACAACCCAAAAACATACCATGGGCTCAAGCCTCACTCCTTAGTATCAAGGCCTCAGCTACAGCTTGGAATAATCTCCTCCCATATATGTCAAATCTACCCAATACCACAATAGTGAACCTCCCATTGCTGTATTTAAATGTCTGGATTCCTGACCTACATCTTGACAACTGGGTGACAGCTGGTATACATAAAATTAACCAACTATACTCTATAACATCTTTATATCCCCGAATATAACAGTGAAACTCCCCCTTTGTTCTCAAATAGGAAGAAGAGTTGGGGTGATACATACTGTGGAGGATTGGTACTCAGCTTTCCCCATTGTAAAGCAGGCATCCAAAGGTACCACACATTGGGAGACAGCGTTTAAAATACTACTTTGTTGGTACCTCACACCAGCACACATCCACAAAGCTGCTGGAAAAATTGTGGCTTCATCGGTACTTACAAACATGTCTGGTGGGATTGCCCTCTTGTGTCCACCTTTTAGGAAGCCATGTTCTTTCTCTTTCAAAAAGTTGTGGGAAAGACCATCCCCAAGTCCCCGTCTTTGACCTTATGATTTGTGGGTTTTTCAGACTTACCTTTGAAAATTAGAACAGTTTGTGGCCAGATCATTCTAGCAGCCTGGGCGATGATTGCAAACTCCTGGACGTCTAGTTCTCCGTTGACTATACGGGAATTGATTTCCACTGTACAATTGAATTATGAGATGGAGAAACTCTATGCTTTATGAAGACAAACTTGGGCAAAATTGATGCCTAAATGGGAACTATGAGCCAAGTTCTCCAAACCATGATCATGAGCCATCTAACTTGATATTTACACTCCTGCTTTCTGTTCGAGCAGCCATGCCACTAAAAGCTAATTGCCTTTTCTCATCACATGTTGAATGTTTTTGTTCTTTATTTTATTTATGTTTGCATTAAAGTATACTATTACTGACATAACTTTGAGTCACTCTGAGATCCCTGCGTGGACCTTGAGAGACATGATATGCACTGTGTGATTTCCTACATCTGTGGAATCAATATTTCTATAAAAAAATGAAAGTTTAAAAAAATAAACTGCAATAGCAAAAAAGCTTGTGTTTCCTGTGTTTCATAATTCCAGTAGACTTTCTGCAACAACAGAGTCTATAAAGATAGGTGATCCAGACTTGTCAGACATGTCAAGAGTGGTGACGGATCCTCTTTAAAGAGACATTTTAAAGAGTTGGATTTTGGATTATATTATTAAAGTGGTGGACCAAATGTTTTGTGCCTTTGCCCAGTGGCTCAGTAGTTAGCACTGGTACCTAGTTCAAATCTGACCAACGACAACATCTGAATAATGTTGAGCGCGAATATTCGAATATCGAATTTTTTTAGCGAATATAGGCACTTCGATAATTCGAGAATATTTCGAATATAGTGCTATAAATTCGATATTTCGAATATTCTTTTTTTTTTTTTATTGTTATATTTTTTTCATTTCCCCTTCCCAAAAGTAGTTCTTACCTGTCCTTAGGATTCCTGGCTTCCTGGCTGCTCCAGTCAGTGCCCGTTGCCGCTTCTGACGACTTCCGTGCTCATGGAGCGTCCCCATCACCATGGGAACGTCTCCATACTAGAATGTACTGTCAGATTTGAGAATTACGTTGAAATCGCAATTCGATTAATTCAAGTTATAATAATCAAATTTATATTTCAACAGCACTGCTATATTCCATATTCGTTAATTCTAGCCTAATATGGAATATAGCAGTGCTAAGTTGAAATCGCAATTCGATTATTATAACTTGAATTAATCGCATTGCTATTTCAACTTGGACCTGGTTTACTATGGTTGGCTTGGTAGAATTAGCGAATATGACGAATGTATTCGTCATATTCCTCAAAACGAAGATAGCGAAGTATTCTCCATCTTCGTTTTAGCTCCATATTCGTCAACTTCGCTAATTCTAGCAATCAAATAGGAAAGTTGACTATAGAGACAGCTAAGTTTAATTCGCTATTCAAGTTATAATAATAGAATTGCGATTTCAACTTAGCACTGCTATATTCCATATTCGTTAATTATAGCCTAATATGATATTCGAAATCGAATATGGCACCTGCCGCTCATCACTACATCTGAATGGAGTTTGTATGTTCTGGGTTTCCTCCCACACTCCAAAGACATACTGAAAGGGGACCTTAGATTGTGATCTCCACTGGGGAGTGTGGGTGGTGATTATGTCTGTAAAGCGCTGTGGAATATGTTAGTGCTATGTAGGTTAATACGTTTTGAAAAAATGGCAATGTATGTGAACTTGTTCATCATTAAAGGTCCAAGTTATTAAAAAACTAAATGGCCAGAGCCACTAAATGTATTAAATAAATAAAAAAAGGTATACTTAGCATCCTTAATATCAGTGACATTCAGTTGAATTTTTTTGCCGCTGGTGACAGCGACATTACCTGCGCTACATCTCCTGTGTAACATTTGAGCATCCTAAATATCAGTTACATTCAGTGTAATTTTTT
The DNA here is from genome assembly GCF_905171765.1 of Bufo bufo. NCBI lineage: Eukaryota > Metazoa > Chordata > Amphibia > Anura > Bufonidae > Bufo > Bufo bufo. The sequence continues at coordinate 86,563,276 of NC_053396.1, forward strand.
TCGCCGCTGGTGACAGTGACATTAACTGCGCTACATCTCCTATATAAAGTTTGAGCATCCTAAATACCTGTGACATTCAGTTTCATTTTTTTTGCCGCTGGTAACAGCAACATTACCTGCGCTACATCTCATGTATAATATTTGCACATCCTAAATATCAGTGACATTCAATAAAAAAAAATTGCCGCTGGTGACAGCGATATTACCTGGGCTACATCTCCTGTATAACGTTTGAGCATCCTAAATATCTGTGGCATTCAGTTTAATTTATTTGCGCATACACTTACAAAACCTGTGCTACTGTACGTGTGACATACTTGCAAGAATATATACCATTTATTATGCTCAAGGCGAGCAGTAAGGGACAGGGAAGTGGCCATGCTGCTGATGGTGTACGCAAAGGCCGTAACCCTGGATGCGGTGAAACTGTGCCTGCTGCCAGAGCACAAGAAACACACTCATCCACGATACCTAGCTTCATGTCCCAGTTTACTGTTTGCACCACTCTGTCTTCCACAAAGTCCAGTCTCAGTAGCCAAGAGTCTGGTCAACAGAATCCTCACCCTGATCCTCCTTCCTCCCACAATGGAGAGTCTTGGCAAGTGATCCCACTCTCGGATATTCCAAGGAGCTCTTTTCATCGTCATTCTTAGATCTGGCCCTCTCTCCAAGCCCGCTTGAAGAGAGACATGAGGAGATCTTGTGCACTGATTCCCAAACTCTTGAGCATCCACAGTCAGAGGTGGATGATGATGATGAGACACAGTTGGCAATAAGTCAACCGCAATTAGTGTCTCAAAAAGTTTTGTGATGAGGATGAGACACAGTTGTCAATAAGTGAGGTTCTTGTTAGGTCAGCAAGTCAGAAGGATGACAGAGTGAGGAAGTTGAAGAGGAGGTGGTGGACAATTAAATCACTGACCTAACCTGGGAAGGTAGCAAGCCGAGCAAGGACAGCAGTACAGAAGGGGAGGGATCCGCAGCACCCAACAGGCTGGAAGAGGCAGTTGGGTGGCAAAAGGGAGAAGGCAGGGCACACCAAACAGGCCCGCAACTGTTCCCCGGAGCACCCCCTTGCAGCAATCTCCCTTGCCCAGGGGTAGGTGTTCCGCAGTCTGGCGCTTTTTTGAGGAAAGTGCGGACGATAAAAGAATTGTCATTTGTAACCTGTGCCACACCAAAATGAGCAGGGGCATGAACACTAGCAACCTCACCACCACCAACATGATCCGCCACATGGCATAAAAGCACCCTTATAGGTGGGCCAAACGCCTGGGTCCACAATCAGTGTCTGCGGGTCACACCATTGCCTCCTCTTCCCATTCCTCTCCTCTTACGTGCTGGACAATCCCCTGTCCAAGACGCAGGCCCGGATGCCTCCAGCCCTGCACCTGGACCTTCGCAAGCACCATCATCTAGCACATCCACTTCTGTGTCCCAGCGCAGCGTACAGATGTCCATACCCCAGGCCTTTGAATAAAAGCGCAAATACCCAGCCACCCACCCACAGGCCATAGCACTAAATGCGATCCTTTCCAAATTGCTGACCCTGGAAATGTTGCCATTTAGGCCTGTGGACACAGAGGCTTTCTGCAGCCTGATGGTGGTGGCCGTCCCTCGTTACTCAGTCCCCAGCTGCCGCTATTTTTCGCAGTGTGCCGTCCCCGCCTTACACCAGCATGTGTCCCGTAACATCACCCATGCCCTGACCAACGCAGTTATTGGGAAGGTCCACTTAACAACTGACACATGAACAAGTGCTTTTGGGCAGGGAAGCTACATTTCCCTGACGGCACACTGGGGGAATGTTGTGGAGGCTGAGAGCTAGTCGTACCCTGGGATGGCACAGGTGCTACATACACCAAGGATTGCGGGCCCCACTTCCATCAGGATTTCCACCACCACCTACATTAGTGGCTGCAACCCCCCTTCTCCTCCTCCACTTCCATCTCTGAATTATCATCTTGCAGCACCAGTTAGCCATCAGTAGTAGCTGGAAGCAGTGTAGCACTGCAGTGGGGAAGCGGCAACAGGCCGTGCTGAAACTAATTTGCTTAGGTGACAAACAGCACACTGCCACAGAGCTGTGGCAGGATATAAGGGACCAGGCTAAGCTGTGGCTCTCGCCACTCAACCTACAACCAGGCATGGTTGTGTCTGATAATGGCTGTAACTTGGTGCCTAGCCCACATGTTCAACTTAGTGGTTCAGCGGTTTCTCAAAACCTACCCCAATTTGCCTAAGCTACTGGTGAAGGTGCGCCGCATGTGTGCATATTTCCTAAAGTCATCTACAGCTGCCGCTGGTCTGGCAACGCTGCAGCAGCGCTTGCAATTGCCAGCTCATCGACTGTTGTGCGACGTGAGCATGCACTGGAACTCTACGTTCCACATGTTAGACAGGCTTTGTAAGCAGCAGAGAGCAGTAGGGGAATACCAGTTGCAACATGGTTGTCGCCTTTCCAGTCAGCTTCCGCTCTTCACAAGCAACGAGTGGGCATGGATATCTGACCTCTGTGAGGTTTTATGCAACTTTAAAGAATCAACACAGATGTGAGCGGCGATGCCGCTATTATCAGCGTAACCATCCCACTTCTGTGTCTACTGAAACGATCGCTGCTCACAATGAAGGCAGACGGTTTGCATGTGGAAGAGGTGAAAATGGGGGAAGACAGTACACAGGGTGATATCCAGACCACCCTTAGTTCGTCTTCGCAGTGCAAATTGGAGGATGATGAGGAGGAGGAGGAGCAGGAGACGGTTGCCTCCGCTACAGAGGGTAGTACCCATAACAAGTTTATTCCATCTGTTCAGCGTGGAGGGGCCGAAGAGGAGGAAGAGGATGAGGAGATTGAGAGTCATCCTTCTGATGAGGAAAGTTAAGTCTTGTCTGTTGGGACTCAGGCACACATGGCTGACTTTATGTTATGCGGCCTTTACTGTGACCCTCGCGTTTTACGCATTTTTGACAACACCGATTACTGGTTGTTCACCCTTCTCGACCCCCACTACAAAGAGAACTTCTCATCTCTCATTCCTGTGGTGGAGAGGAATAGCAAAATGGTGCAATGCTAGAAGGTCCTTGTGGAAAAATTGCTCCAAAAGTTTCCAGCTGACTACGCTTGAAACTGTTTCATGACACCCCACCAGCACCCTCACCCTGATGCGCGGCCTATTGTCACAAGGAGGGAAAAGTTTTGGAAGATGGTGAAGGAGTACGTAGCAGACCGTGTCAGCGTCCTTAGTGATCCTTCTGTATCTTACAACTATTGGGTGTCCAAGCTGGACATGTAGCACGAACTGGCGCGCTACGCCTTGGAGGTGCTGGCCCTGCCGCCAGCATTTTGTCAGAGCGGGTATTTAGTGCTGCTGGGGGCATAATAACTGATAAGCGCATCCGCCTGTCAACTGAAAATGCTGACAGGTTGACTCTTATCAAAATGAACAAGGCCTGGATTTCCCCTGACTTCTCTACTCCACCAGAGGAAAGCGGCTGAACATAAAGGCACTTTAAATGTGTTCCCATGCACCCCTTCCACCATAAAAAAGGGTATATGGTTCACTCTTCCTTTTCTCGTCCTCCTCCTCCATCATATCAACAAGCAACCCAAAGTGTTCTACTCGAGTACCCGAGCATTTTGGTGCTCAATCAACACTAGATGCTAGCCATAGGAGGAAGGTTGAACTCACATCAAACATAGGTTCTAAAAGCTCAGATATGCGACGTGATATACTATTTATTGCCCTAAACCCCGGAAGACACCAGGGTTCTGGCAAAACATGTTGGGGAGCAGTGTCTAAGAGTTTTAGTATGTCACTAGCTGCAAACTTGTTACACAGGAATATATGTACACCACAGTATCTGACAGAGTTATAGAGATAGATACTGTAGGTTGTGTGCACCAACCACATCCCAAGCTGATAGATGTGCTAGCAAAACAAAGCAGCAGCAGAGACAGAGGCTTTTAATTATTAACTTTTGAGTATATTTCAGCAGTATGGGAATAAAGATACGTAAGGAAGGGTACACTTAATGATAAATATAAAAAGGGTTTTAGTGTCGTAATAAATTAGGCCCATCTCTGCCACTCTATATGCCAAAAACTCAAGTCTATGCCAGCTAGGAGATGGCTCAGACTTGAGCTATAATTAATGCAAGTTTCTGGCATAAGTTATAGTAAATCTGATAGGCCCCTGTAAGCCCGTCCCCTCCCACTAAGCCTCTACCCCTTTTTTTGACACTTTAGAAAAGTGTCAACAAGTCACAAATTATGGAGAAAATATGAAATGCTCTATAATTTGCGACTTTTTTACACCAAAATAGTGGTATCAAATCTTTAATAAATCCCCCGATAATCTGTTGACATGCTTTACTATCCTTGTACCACCACTTTAAACACACATTGAACAGAGGGGATGAAAATGAATAAGGTTTTGGTAAAGCATGACACTTAAAGTTAAGAGCTGTGTTCTTTGAGTTGCTCTCTTTCTATTCATCTAGCTCATCCATAGTTAATGTAGATACATTTTACTTGATATGTTTGCTTATTCTTGAAGTTTCATCTAAACTGAGGTAGAAAGCTTTGTCATTTGCCTGTGCGTAGACGATATATAGCCACCCACCCAGTGGTATGCCTTAGACAAGGCTACAGAATAAGCAAGTAAATTAGCAAAGTCAAACTCGGTTTATTACATATGTTTCCTGCATTTCATTGTTGACCTACATATGAACAGAGAAAAGTAGAATTTTGGGGTAAATCATGGTACGAAAAGAATTTTGGCTGGGTTCAAATCGCCATTTTGTTTTCTGTTCTTCTGATTGGTCAGATGAGCAGAGAAAAAAAAAAGATAACAAAAATGGATCCTATTATATAGGAAATCAATTCTGCACATTTTGCATCCGTTTTAGCCATTTCCATCTGAAATCTATTATTTTAGACAGAAAAAAGTGCATATTACCAAATAAGTGGCCAACATTGCCAATAATAACACTTTATAAAGGCCAAATAATACTGCTACATCATGTCCTAGTAATTAATAACCCTGTTTAGGCCCCCGCTCAGTGACTTGCAGGTGATGTCTCTTCAGACTGGAGTTGTTCTCTTTCCTTTTTTTCTCAGTCCTGCACAGATCACGATGATGACGTCTCCCGACCACAACTTCTTTCTGCATAATTGAACGCACCTATTAAGTATTAATGTCTTCTTTTATACCCTAATTAGCAATCATTTCCGTTTAGACCCCAGTAGATATAATGCCCCCCTAGTAGTGCCATATGTACATATAATGCCCCCAGTAGTGGCCTTTTTACATATAGTACCCCCTAGTAGTGGCCTCTTTACAATATATTTCCCCTAGTATAGCACCCACCCCACAATAGTGGCTTCTTTAAACAAAATACCACCCTCCCCAGTAGTGGTGTCTTTAAATATAGCCCCCCAGTAGTACCTCTATAGATATAGTGCCCCCCAGTAAATAATGCAGCAATCCCTCCCCCGAACTGCCCCCAGTGACCAAATAAATAAAAAAATATAAAAACTACTCACCCCACTCCCGCTGTCTGTGTATGTCACTCTTCCAGCCTGCTGCTGCGGCCCCAGCTGCCTGCTTTACAGCACAGACAGTCTGCGCCGGGTCTCTGGTGGTGTAATGAAATATTCACGCCTTACATGGCACAGGAGGTCATGATGATGTCATGACGACCTCCTGCATGTTAGCACTGCCTCATTGGCCTCAGGCCTAGTGGCCTACAGCCTATGAGGCTAAATAGAGGGGCACAGGAACCAATAGTTCCCGTCCCCACTGCTGAACTTCAGCACTTCAGATGATTCATGGCCCTGTACTGGTTCGCGGCCTGGTGGTTGGGGACCTTTGCCCTAAAAGGGTTTTGGCTCTGTATATATAAAAGAAGAGAAAAGAGCTGAGTCAGTGGTGCCAGGGCTGTTAGTACATCAAATAATATACCCAATTAGCTAACTGTAGAGGTCCAATCTAAGTAAAAAAAAAAATGGATTAAAGAACTCAGTTCAGTTATTGATGTGCCCCTGTTCATTATTTGTAGTAATAAAAAAGACAGCACTAGGCACCACAGAGTGATGTTGCTACAATGGGATTCAATAAAAGCAATTCATGATAAGATAATGGTTTACGGTTAGACTCTCATCTTGTTTTGTTGTACTACAACTTCCATCTTCCACTACAGTAAAGAGAGACATTTATTCTGTTTAATCCTGTCCTGGTTTACTGACTCATACCTCACCAGATGCTGGCGATTTCTGGCTTCACATGTTTTGCCTTGGACCCTTACAAACATTTAACAGCAAGGACACCTGTAATAACCATGAGGCAGTAGTCCCAGAATCCGGGTGTGCCCCGGGGTAAGAAAGGGTGCACCCTCCATTCATTGCATTGGCCCTAGGGAAAACAGCCTGAGGGAAACCACTGTCACACATTCAATAGCCAGAGCCACTATCACTCCCATCCTCGGCTCCTGCTCCTTAAGGGCTTGCTGCATAATAACCTGTAGTCACTTTCCATTGTTTTCTCCAATCATAGCACATTATCTCCCAGTGTAAGTCTACCTTGCCTTGAACAAGCGATTGGGAACACCAGGCTACGTGTAAAGCTGAACTTGTTGGGGCTTTGAACAATCAACAGCCACTGTTTCCCTTGAAACTGTCCCTCAGACTCAGCTTCTGCAGCTCTAGGACCTTTCTTATACCATCCACTCCATGACCTCCGGATGGTGTTTCAACAGGTCACTCATAAGCTAGCTGTGCACACACTCACTCCAGATATGCCAAACACCGAGTTACAGAAGTGCACCACCAATGAGGTCAGGTGAGGTGATCTCCTCAGGCAGCACTAGGTAGGGGCAAGAGAGGGGAAGTGGAAGTGCTTTCATTGTGGCAAAGGGGTTAGGTTAAGAAATTGGCATTAGGAAGGGGGGGGGGGCGCTGATTTAGCTTTCACCTCAGGCAGCAGAAAGGCTAGGTGCACTCCTGCCCAGTTATAATGAATGTATCTCAATCTCACCTAGAGAAACTCCAGTGCAGAACTTCTAGCACCTCAATGTCCACTGTCAAGTTAGTGCAGGCACTATATACTGTTTCCTTCTTACTGAAACATTACTCCATGCTCAGGATGCCATCCAGAGATAATGCTCCTAAGTTCATCAACTAACACATGAATGGTGTCGCTGTTGTTGAGAAAACACCACTGTAAAACATTGACATGGCTTGTGAGCCAAGCAGGCATAATCAAGAGGAAGACATTGCAACTAAACCTGGTGATGGACCTTTGGAAAAACTATAGAAACATTAAAAAGGTTCTATATCAGCACCATAAGCTCATAAGTTGCATCTATTACAGATAAATCAATGAGTTCAAAATTATTGAAATTCATCACAGGTTTCCCAAAAACTTTGGTTTCCAACTAATCCAAAGTTTTAGTGATTTGTTTCATAAAATTGGATTAAAATGGCATCCATTATCATATATATCATATACAGGGAGGATGAGAAGATGAATAAAGAGGATCACATGACTTTTTCTAAGCGGCCTTGCTCATAATACCTCACAGTATCAGCCAATCATGAAGGTCTATAGCTGTGATGGCTAACCTCGGCACTCCAATTTCCCAAAATGCACACACTAGAAATGAATGGAGAATGCTGGGAGTCGTAAATTCACCACAGCTGCCGAGTGCCGGAGGTTAGCCATCACTGGTCTATAATGTTAGTGGACATGTCATAGGCACTATATAAGATCCCCACCAGAATGTGCCATATTATTTTGGACTTATACATTGAAAGGATAGCAGATCTGTTAGATAGAGGAAACAGAACTTAAAACACAGAATCCGGATAATATTGGGTCACAGAGGTTATTTCACAGAGAAGAGATGGTAACAGCCGACTAGATTTATAATTACTTCACAGAGAGATAGGTTTTAGAAACAGAAGTTAGTGTGTCATATTGTGTAACTCATTCATTCATTTGTCAGAATGCTGGTGCTACGGTGCAGTATTTAAACCTATACTACGCAATTTATTATTAATGTGAATTATCTCAATCTTCATCACATAATTAACAATCAAACAAATAGATCATACAAGTGTATTACTGTACAGAGGTGGCAGCACGAAGCGCACGGTGTCATAGCAACCAATGACGATGTGCGCTCGAGCACTCAGCAGGACGGGTTTTCACGGACCGTGGTCCGTGAAAATCCACCTATGTGTGAATGAGGCCTTAATCCTGGTGCTACTAGTGTGCCAATTTACTAATTGGTGTGCATCACAGTTACCAACTGAAAATCCAGGCAGCACTCCATGTATTTTTTATTGTATCCAATGCAAAATTTTAGCTCCGTGTGAGCCTTTCACAAGCAGGACAACAGTGTAGTGATCACTGTGGTGAACTTATATAAACACCAAAATTAAGTACATGATAACCAGATACTTAAAGGGATTGTCCGGGTCCAGAGCTGAACCCGGATATAACCTCTTCTTTATTCATTTCCTTGCTCCAATGCTTCCCCTTGCCTTGCGCTGCATTGCACATGGCAAGGTCTTTTTGTTTACTGCTATTGAGGTACCAGGCTTCTCCTCACTATGCTAGGCAGAGACTTCCACCTAGCAGTAAGCCCGGGGATGTCATCGTCACAAATGGGCAGTCTATAGCTGCTTCTGCCTTAGGCTGTTTTAAAGGCGGGTCCTAGTGGTACCCACCTCTAAAACAGTCTAGGGCAGCATCTTCCACCTAGCATAGTGAGAAGAAGCCCGAAAAGTCACTGGCTGAAAACAAACAGACCTTGCCCTGCACAATGCAGCGCAAGGAAAGGGGGAGCTTCAGAGCAAGGAAATGCTGTGATGCTCCACTCAGACATAGTAAATAAGTAAAGAAGAGGTTATATCCAGGTTCAGCTCTGAACTCAAACAACCCCTTTAACAAAAGATTACCCTGCACAAAGGCATTATTGACTGATGTTGGATTCAGTTTGACAAATATGTTTTAATATAATGCGCTGCAATGATGGATCCCTTGGGATTCCCCCTTTTTATTATCCTCTGCAGTATTAGTATGTATGATAAAGATCCTAGCCATCACAAAGGGAATTGTTGGGTAAGGCGGAGTATACAGGGTGGGCCATTTATATGGATACACCTTAATAAAATGGGAATGGTTGGTGATATTAAGTTCCTGTTTGTGGCACATAAGTATATGTGAGGGGGGAAACTTTTCAAGATGGGTGGTGACCATGGTGGCCATTTTGAAGTCAGCCATTTTGAATCCAACTTTTGTTTTTTCAATAGGAAGAGGGTCATGTGACACATCAAACTTATTGGGAATTTCACATGAAAAACAATGGTGTGCTTGGTTTTAACGTAACTTTATTCTTTCATGAGTTATTTACAAGTTTCTCTTTGTTTACAGCCATTGACATCTCGCCGAGGTTAACACGTGAGGAGCGGATAGAAATTGTGTTGATGTCTGGTGAACGCAGTAACCGGGTCATTGCAGCAGATTTCAATGCAAGACACCCTACGAGACCACCCATCTCCCATGCTACAGTTAGCAAACTGCTTGCTAAGTTTCGTGAAACTGGTTCAGTGTTGGATTTGCCAAAATGTAGACGCATGAAATCTGTCTCTAATGAAGAAACATCAGTGGCTGTCCTAGCTTCATTCAGCAAGAGCCCACAGCGTAGCACTCGCCGCATGTCACTGGAGAGTGGCATTAGTCGAACATCCCTTCGGCGGATTTTAGCTACTCACAAATGGCACCTTTACAAACTCCAGCTACTGCAGCATCTCAACGAGGATGACCCAGATCGGCGCACTGAATTTGCAGAATGGGCAAAACAAAAATTGGAACAGGACCCTCAGTTTATGCAGAAAATTTTGTTCAGTGATGAGGCAAACTTTTATGTGAATGGTGAAGTTAACAAACAAAACCACCGCTATTGGTCTGACACTAACCCACATTGGATAGATCCCTCCAAGACTGTTGGAACAAAAAAATTGATGGTATGGTGTGGTATATGGGGTACAAAGATAGTGGGGCCATTCTTCATCAATGGAAACCTTATGGCCACTGGATATGCGAAATTGCTACATGATGATGTGTTTCCCTCTTTATGCACTGAAGCTGGCACGTTCCCTGAGTTTTTCCAGCAAGATGGTGCACCACCACATTATGGGTGTCAGGTCCGAGCATTCCTAGATGAACAGTTTCCTGGAAAGTGGATTGGTCGTTGTGGGACAGTTGAATGGCCCCCAAGGTCTCCTGATCTGACCCACTTAGACTTTTATCTTTGGGGTCATCTGAAGGCAATTGTCTATGCTGTGAAGATACGAGATGTGCAGCACATGAAACTACGGATACTGGAAGCCTGTGCTAGCATTTCTCCTGCGGTGTTGCTATCAGTGTGAGAAGAGTGGGAGAAGAGGGTTGCATTGACAATCCAACACAATGGGCAGCACATTGAACACATTTTATAAGTGGTCAGAATAAATAACTCATGAAAGAATAAAGTTACATTAAAACCAAGCACACCATTGTTTTTCTTGTGAAATTCCCAATAAGTTTCATGTGTCACATGACCCTCTTCCTATTGAAAAAAACAAAAGTTGGATTCAAAATGGCCAACTTCAAAATGGCCGCCATGGTCACCACCCATCTTGAAAAGTTTCCCCCCTCACATATATTAATGTGCCACAAACAGGAAGTTAATATCACCAACCATTCCCATTTTATTAAGGTGTATCCATATAAATGGCCCACCCTGTACATTATTTCCCCGTTATTCCGCCGGGGAATCATGGTAACAGTGGGAATGTGTTGCAGGAGGGCATACAGTATCTTATATATGCCTAAATGCTGCAATCAGGGTGCTGGGATTTCTATGAATACACCTAGAGGTGAAGAGGGACATATTAAATCTATTCCAATGCCACAGACAGGGTGTTTGATCTCTGTGAATATGTCTTTAATTGTACTAATGATAGTGATTATTTATCTGGGATCTTTTGTGTGAATGTCAGCTATGGATTCCGGGAGGATGTTAATATTCTTTTACCAGCATTGTCAGTTCCGTTATTGCAGCACAATATATATAACATACACTCAAATTGATATAAATATTTTAATACTTGTCAATATATCTGTACCTATGCCCTGTTATCCATTTACCGGAGCCTGAATACTACAGGTGCATGCGCTGTGCATTTGTATACGGATCTATATGGAAGTGAGGTTTTGGAAAGCAGATCTATTGTGAGATCAAGACTTGGATCACAGACTACACAGCCTAAAAAAGGAATCATTTTTGACAGATTGTGTAAAAAGCCATTCATTCTACACTTTCCAGGATGATCATTGATTATTTATAATAATACCAAAACTGTTGCTACTCCCCAAGAAGGATAGTTTTTGGACCATTTGTTAAAAACAAGCCATTGCTTCTTCTGATACCATCATGTATGTATTAACACCTGCAGGCATCCTCCCCCCAAAACGGACACTAGTAATTTTTTTTTTCAACCACCTCACATCTGCCCATAAACGTCCTATGGGTGGATGTTTATCTCTGAATGGACGTTCTGGAACGTCCATTGAGAGATGGCAGCTGCACGCTAATCATGCAGCTGCCGATGGGGGGCCCGCTATCAGTGACAGCAGGGCAACCCAGAGAGAAGGCAGGAACAGTTCCCAGGTGTCCCTGCCTTCTAGATCGCTGTAGTATATACTATGCGCTTCCTGTTCCGGCCCGGTGGTCATGTGACCGCCAGGGTTGGGAGAGTGCAGGAGCTGTCGAGTCTTCTACAGACCTCGATCAGCCATGCACTGAGGCTACTATGTCAGCCTCAGTTAAATCAATAGTAAAAATAAAAAAATGTGAAGTTAAATGTCCCCCAGAGGACTTGTATGACCTTATGGGGGATGCAAAGTGTAAAATAAAAAATAAAAAAATAAAATTTAAATAAAGGTTTCACATGTAAAAAAAAAAAAAAAAAATCCCCCAATTAAGTAATTTAAAAAAATCTTAAAAATATTCATAAAATAGACATATTTGGTATTGCCGCATCAGTAACGACCAGCTCTATAAATATATCACATGATCCACCCTGTCTGATAAACATTAGGGTTGAGCGAACCCGAACTGTAAAGTTCGGGTTCGTACCGAACTTTATGATTTTGGAACCCGGACCCGAAACTGAACATTTCAGTAAACGTTTGGGTTCGGGTTTGGTGTTCGGCAATTTCTCTACGCTTTTTGAAAGGCTGCAGAGCAGCCAATCAACAAGCGTTTAACTCTGTGCCCTTAGAAGCCATCACAGCCATGCCTACTAATAACATGGCTGTGATTGGCCAGTGTAGCATGTGACCCAGCCTCTATATAAGCTGGAGTCAAGTAGCGCTGCACGTCACTCTGCTGTGCTTAGTGTAGGGAGAGGATGCTGCTGGCGATTTCAGGGAGAAAATAGGAGAGAATCTTTGCTCAAAACATGAATCTAACTCAGCGATCTACATACATTGTGTTGTGTGGGTGCAGGGCACAATTTTTTTATCCTGCCCTGAGCCCAGTGATGGAAAAAAAATTACTTTTCTAAGTCAGTTAGGTGGGCGGCGGCCGCCATTTTATGCAAGCTCAGTGCACTAGCACTGCATCTGAGCATTTGGGACATAGAAACCAAGCTTTAAAAACAGCACAAATAATCTGTTTTTAAAAAAAATCTATTTTTTTGGGCAATTTACAACATTTGGTGCATTTGCAGGCTTAGTCAGTGTGCAATTTAAGCTAGAAATACAGCTATCATTTTCTGGGTTTTTAAAAACACACTTTTTTTTTGCCAAAAAACACTATTTTCCAGATCTGCAAGTGTTAAATTCAAGTTTAATATATACAACTTTCATATTCTGTTACCAAAAAAACACTTTTTTGGTAATATACAACATCTGGATTAGTCAGTGTGCAATTTAAGCTAGAAATAAAGCAATCATTTTCTGGGTTTTTAAAAACACACTTTTTTGCCAGATTCCACTATTTTTCTGGCTTTGCAGCATCAGCACGTGTGAAATTCCAGGGTTATATACTGCTGTCAAATTCAGTTATTAAACAAACACCCATTTGGGCAAAAATAATAATTTGTAGGCAGCCTTTGCTGCAGATGTCATTGTGAGATACCGCCTTTACATACTGTCTTTCTACTTAGTTATTTGAAATAAAGCCATTTTGGGCACAATTCTTTGATAGCGTCCTAGTGTTGATCAGGGCGTGTGAAATACACCCTTTAAATACAGGGCTTCTATTCAGGTATTTGAAATACAGTCATTTTGGGCAAAAAAAATGAATTGTGGCCTAGTGTGGATCAGGGCGTGTGAGATACACCCTGTATATACAGGGGTTCTAGTCAGGTATTTGAAATACAGACATTTTGGGCAAACAAATTTAATTGAGGCCTAGTGTGGGTCAGGCCGTGTGAGATACACCCTGCATATACAGGGCTTATATTATTCTATTAATAAAACACCCTTTTTGGGGCAAAATACACAATTTTTTAGGCCTTGCAGCATCAAGACGTTTGAAATTCCAGGGTTATATACTGCTGCCATATTCAGTTATTAAACAAACACCCGTTTGGGCAAAAAAAGTTTATTTGGCAGCCTTTGCTGCATATGTCATTGTGAGATACACCCTTTATACAGTATATTTGGGTTATATTCAGATATTTTAAATACCGCCATTTGGTGCACAAATCTTTAATTGAGGCCTAGTCTGGTTCAGGGCGTGTGAGATACACCCTTTAAGTACAGGGCTTCTATTCAGGTATTTGAAATACAGCCATTTTGGGCAAACAAATTTAATTGAGGCCTAGTTTGGGTCAGGGCCTATGAGATACACCCTGTATATACAGGGCTTATATTCTTCTATTAATAAAACACCCTTTTTTGGGGCAAAATACACAATTTTTTAGGCCTTGCAGCATCAAGACATTTAAAATTCCAAGGTTATATACTGCTGCCATATTCAATTATTAAACAAACACCCGTTTGGGCAAAAAAAGTTTATTTGGCAGCCTTTGTGTCACGGATGGTGTACAGGAAACAAGACAATGCAATACAATAAATGACTCACTGGATCCACAACTAAGGAACAAAAGGGAGACCCCTAAATGAGACCTGCCACTCTCCCTAATTGCTCAGCCTATGCGAACACCCCAAAGGTGGATGGGCGCATATCCACGTACCTCGGCTATCTAATACCTGAAGACCCTACAATAGTGAGGGGACACGACCACCGGCTCCCTACACAAGACACGGAGGGAGTCAGGGTCACCTGAAAATCCAGCAGACAGAAAATCACAAATAAAGGAACAGCACTTATCTTGCAGAGGACTGAGAAATAGAAACAGCATGCACACCCACTCCAGGAAGTTGTATAAGCCGCACACTACTGCATTATGGGGAGGAACTTAAAGGGAAGCAATCAGTCCAACTGCATGACAGCTGAGATAGACTAACGAGATGAGGAACTTAACCAAAACAAAGAAACTCAAGGAGGAGGATCTGGAAAGCTCCTGTCAGAGCTTCTCAGCTGTCTGGTTGTCACAGTACCCCTCCCTCTACGAGTGGACTCCGGACACTCAGGGCCCACCTTCTCAGGATGGGCCCTATGGAAAGCCCTGATGAGACGAGTGGCCTTAATGTCCGTCACTGGGACCCACATCCTCTCCTCAGGACCATAACCCTCCCAATGAACGAGGTACTGGAGGGAACTGCGGACAAGACGATAATACACAATCCTAGAGACCTGAAATTCAAGATTTCCATCAACCATAATCGGAGGAGGAGGCAAAGGCGAGGGTACAATAGGTTGAACATAAGGTTTCAATAAGGACTTATGAAAAACATTATGGATCTTCCAAGTCTGAGGAAGATCAAGACGGTAGGCAACAGGATTGATGACAGACAGGATCTTGTAAGGCCCAATAAACCAAGGACCCAACTTCCAGGAGGGAACCTTCAATTTGATATTCTTGGTAGACAACCACACCAGATCACCAACATTCAGGTCCGGACCAGGCACACGTCTCTTATCTGCCACACGCTTATATCTCTCACTCATGCTCTTTAGATTATCCTGAATCTTTTGCCAAATAGATGACAAAGACGAGGAGAATCTGTCCTCATCAGTTAAACCAGAAGACCCCTCTCCTGAGAAAGTCCCAAACTGCGGATGAAACCCATATGCACCAAAAAATGGTGACTTATCAGAGGACTCCTGACGACGGTTATTTAAAGCAAACTCAGCAAGGGACAAAAAAGAACACCAATCCTCCTGATTCTCCGCCACAAAACAGCGCAGATATGTCTCCAGATTCTGATTGACGCGCTCTGTCTGGCCATTCGACTGCGGGTGGAAAGCAGAAGAGAATGACAACCGAACCCCCAAGCGAGAACAGAAAGCCTTCCAGAATCTGGAAACAAACTGCGTGCCACTATCAGAGACTATGTCTGAAGGAATACCATGCAATTTGACAATGTGGTCAATAAATGCCTGCGCCAGCGTCTTAGCATTGGGCAAACCAGGAAAAGGGATGAAATGCACCATTTTGCTAAAACGGTCCACCACCACCAGAATCACAGTCTTCCCCGAGGAACGAGGCAAGTCCGTTATGAAGTCCATGGACAGATGTGTCCAAGGACGGGAAGGAATGGGTAAGGGAAGGAGAGGACCTGATGGCCGTGAATGAGGGACTTTGGCACGAGCGCAAGTCTCGCAGGCTGCCACAAAACCCTCAACCGACTTACGAAGCGCAGGCCACCAGAATCTCCGAGCGATGAGATCCAGTGTGGCTCTTGCCCCCGGGTGCCCAGCAAGGACCGTATCGTGGTGTTCCTTAAAAATCTTATGTCTCAAAGCGAGAGGCACAAACAACCTCCCAGGAGGACAAAGATCAGGAGCCTCTGACTGGGCTGCCTGCACCTCTGCCTCCAATTCAGGAAAAAGAGCAGAGACCACCACACCTTCAGCCAAAATGGGACCCGGGTCTTTAAAATTCCCACCTCCCGGAAAACAACGTGACAGGGCATCTGCCTTCACATTCTTAACCCCAGGGCGGAACGTGACAACAAAATTAAACCTTGAAAAGAACAAAGACCATCTGGCCTGTCTCGGGTTCAGACGCTTGGCTGACTCCAAGTAGGCCAGATTTTTATGGTCAGTAAACACGGTAATAGGGTGTCTGGCTCCCTCTAGCCAATGGCGCCATTCCTCAAAAGCCAACTTGATGGCAAACAATTCCCTATCTCCCACATCATAATTTCTCTCTGCGGAGGAGAGTTTCTTCGAGAAAAAGGCACATGGTTGCCATTTGGCAGGAGAGGAACCCTGAGACAAGACCGCACCCACCCCTACCTCAGAAGCATCAACCTCAACTATGAAGGGTAACAAAATATCAGGTTGTACCAGGATGGGAGCGGAAGCAAAACTCTCCTTGATATTAGAAAAGGCCTTACGCGCCTCTACCGACCAGGAAGAAAAATCTACCCCCTTTCTGGTCATATCAGTGAGTGGTTTAACAACAGAGGAATAATTCAAAATAAATTTCCTGTAATAATTGGCAAAGCCCAAAAAACGCATCAGCGCCTTCTAATTCTCAGGAAGCTCCCACTCAAGCACAGCGCAGACCTTCTCGGGGTCCATGCGAAAACCAGAAGCGGAGAGAAGAAACCCCAGAAATTGAATTTCTGGAACCGCAAACACACATTTTTCCAGTTTCGCGTATAATTTATTCTCCCGCAGGATGAGCAAGACCTGACGTAAGTGTTCCTTATGAGTCTTGAAATCAGGAGAAAAAATCAAAATGTCATCCAAATACACTAATACAAATTTTCCCATTAAATGATAAAAAATGCTGTTCACGAAATGCTGAAAAACGGCTGGGGCATTCATCAAACCAAAAGGCATAACCAAATTCTCAAAATGGCCATCAGGGGTATTGAAAGCTGTCTTCCATTCGTCTCCTTCTCTGACCCTGACCAGGTTGTATGCCCCTCTTAGGTCTAATTTGGAAAATACTTTAGCCCCAAGAACCTGGTTAAACAGGTCCGGGATCAGAGGAAGCGGATAAGGGTCACGAATAGTGATACTGTTCAGCTCCCTGAAATCCAGACAAGGTCTTAAAGAACCATCTTTTTTCTTAACAAAGAAAAAACCAGCGGCAACAGGTGACTTCGAGGGTCGTATGTGTCCTTTTCTCAGACTCTCAGAGATATAAGCACGCATAGCGACCCTCTCAGGTTGGGAAAGATTGTATAAACGAGATTTAGGCAGTTTGGCGCCTGGGATGAGATTAATAGGGCAATCGTACTCCCTGTGCGGGGGCAAATCCTGAACTCCACTCTCAGAGAAGACATCCGAAAATTCAGAGAGGAAAGGTGGTACAGTCTTAGTAGAAACCTCAGAAACAGATGTCATGAGGCAATTCTCTCTGCAAAAGTCACTCCAACCATTTATTTGCCTCGCTTGCCAATTAATGGTGGGGTTATGTTTAGTGAGCCAGGGTAGCCCCAACACTAGAGGAGTAGGCAAACCGCTAAGGATGAAACATGACACATCCTCAACATGAGCATCACTCACAATTAAACGAATATTGTGAACTATGCCCTTTAATGATTTCTGAGAAAGTGGAGCGGAATCAATAGCAAAAACAGGAATATCCTTTCCCAAAGTGCATACCTGGAAACCATGAGTTATTGCAAATTGATTATCAATGAGATTGACAGCTGCTCCACTATCCACAAAAATCTCACAAAAAATGCTCTTGCTCTCTAGCGCCACCCTAGCAGGCAGGACAAAACGGGAACTACAAGCAAACGGAAAACCTTCAATTTCCGCCTCAACCCTGCCAATAGTAACAGACGGAACATTTTTAAAAGATTTTTTCCTTTTTGTTTCTTTGTTACTCCCAGAAGACTGCCTGAATCTCCTAGAGGGACAAACATTTGCCAAATGATTTATACCTCCACAACAAAAACAAACCCTCCCATGCGGGCTGAATCTTCTATTGTCAGAGGCAATCAACCCCAGCTGCATGGGCTCCTGCTCAGAAGGGGCTGACAGCGACTGAGACCCCTGCGCACAGAAAGAGACCGCTGCACTGTCCCGGGACTGAGTATGACAGGAAGGAGAGATCTCTCCTCTCTCTCTAAGACGCCTGTCAATACGAACAGCCTGAGACATAGCAGAATCCAAGGAGGTAGGTCTCTCATGAAAGGCAAATGCATCTTTCAATCCCTCTGAAAGACCATGGCAAAATTGACTTCGGAGTGCAGCATCATTCCAACCAGTATCAGCTGCCCATCTCCGAAATTCTGAGCAGTATATCTCTGCGGATTGTTTACCCTGTCATAACAGACGTAGTCTAGACTCAGCCAGAGCAATACGATCCGGATCATCATATATCTGACCCAGGGCTAAAAAGAATTCATCCACTGAACGGAGGGGCCGTGCCCCCTCCGGCAGCGAAAAGGCCCAGGATTGAGCGTTACCCCTGAGCAGCGATATAATGATCCCCACCCTCCGTTCTTCATCACCAGAGGAATGGGGAAGAAGGCGAAAATGGAGTTTGCAAGCCTCTCTAAAACACACAAAATACTCACTACCCCGGAGAACGTATCCGGGAGCGAGATCTTAGACTCAGAACAAACTCCATGAACGCAAGCTGAACCGGTCACTTGAAACTGAGAAAAAGTCTTACAGAGATCAGCTACCTCCAATGAAAGACATTGGAAGCGCTCAGCCAAAAGTGAAACCGGATCCATGCTTGAGACGGTTTTGGCGGCTTATAATGTCACGGATGGTGTACAGGAAACAAGACAATGCAATACAATAAATAACTCACTGGATCCACAACTAAGGAACAAAAGGGAGACCCCTAAATGAGACCTGCCACTCTCCCTAATTGCTCAGCCTATGCGAACACCCCAAAGGTGGATGGGCGCATATCCACGTACCTCGGCTATCTAATACCTGAAGACCCTACAATAGTGAGGGGACATGACCACCGGCTCCCTAC
Organism: Bufo bufo; assembly: GCF_905171765.1. Classification (NCBI taxonomy): domain Eukaryota; kingdom Metazoa; phylum Chordata; class Amphibia; order Anura; family Bufonidae; genus Bufo; species Bufo bufo. Next base: position 86,582,363 of record NC_053396.1, read on the forward strand.
ACAAGACACGGAGGGAGTCAGGGTCACCTGAAAATCCAGCAGACAGAAAATCACAAATAAAGGAACAGCACTTATCTTGCAGAGGACTGAGGAATAGAAACAGCATGCACACACACTCCATGAAGTTGTATAAGCCGCACACTACTGCATTATGGGGAGGAACTTAAAGGGAAGCAATCAGTCCAACTGCATGACAGCTGAGATAGACTAACGAGATGAGGAACTTAACCAAAACAAAGAAACTCAAAGAAGAGGATCTGGAAAGCTCCTGTCAGAGCTTCTCAGCTGTCTGGTTGTGACACTTTGCTGCATATGTCCTTGTGAGATCCACCCTTTATATATTTGGGTTATATTCAGATATTTGAAATACCGCCATTTGGTGCACAAATCTTTATTTGAGGCCTAGTGTGGTTCAGACCGTGTGAGATACACCGTGTATATACAGGGCTCATATTCTTCTATTAATGAAACACCCTTTTTGGTGCAAAATACACAATTTTTCAGGCCTTGCAGCATAAGCACGTTTTAAATTTCAGGATTATATACTGCTGTCATATTCAGTTATTAAACTAACACCCGTTTGGGCCAAAAAAAAAATATTTGGCAGCCTTTGCTGCATATGTCATTGTGAGATACACCCTTTATATATTTGGGTTATATTCAGATATTTTAAATACTGCCATTTGGTGCACAAATCTTTAATTGAGGCCTAGTCTGGTTCAGGGCGTGTGAGATACACCCTTTAAATACAGGGCTTCTATTCAGGTATTTGAAATACAGCCATTTTGGGCAAACAAATTTAATTGAGGCCTAGTGTGGGTCAGGCCGTGTGAGATACACCCTGTATATACAGGGCTTATATTATTCTATTAATAAAACACCCTTTTTGGGGCAAAATACACAATTTTTTAGGCCTTGCAGCATCAAGACGTTTGAAATTCCAGGGTTATATACTGCTGCCATATTCAGTTATTAAACAAACACCCATTTGGGCAAAAAAAGTTTATTTGGCAGCCTTTGCTGCATATGTCATTGTGAGATACACCCTTTATATATTTGGGTTATATTCAGATATTTTAAATACCGCCATTTGGTGCACAAATCTTTAATTGAGGCCTAGTCTGGTTCAGGGCGTGTGAGATACACCCTTTAAATACAGGGGTTTGATTCAGGTATTTGAAATACAGCCATTTTGGGCAAACAAATTTAATTAAGGCCTAGTCTGGTTCAGGCCGTGTGAGATACACCCTTTAAATACAGGGGTTTGATTCAGGTATTTGAAATACAGCCATTTTGGGAAAGTAAATTTAATTGAGGCCTAGTCTGGTTCAGGGCGTGTGAGATCCCCTTTACATAATGTCGTTCTATTCTACTATTAATTAAACACCTATTTAGGGCAAGATCCTAAATTCGAGAAATATGAGGAGAGCGTCAAATAAGAGACATGGCCCCGGTCGTGGTGCTGCTGGTGGAGCTCCTGTTGCAGGGAGAGGACGTGGTCGATCTGTGCCAGCTACACGCACAAGTGAAAACCCTTCCTCAGGTGCGAGTAGGCGACATAACCTGAAGCAGTATTTGGTCGGGCCTAATGCGGCTCTACGAATGGTGAGGCCTGAACAAGTACAGGCAATAGTAAATTGGGTTGCTGATAGTGGATCCAGTTGCTTCACATTGTCTCCCACCCAGTCTCCAGCTGAAAGACCACAGATGGCATCTGCAGCCGATGTCCATCAGTCTTTCACCTCACTCCCTTGCAAATCAGCCAAGCAGTCTGAGCCCCAAGTCATGCAGCAGTCTCTGCTGCTTTTTGATGACTCTGTTAGCAGGGTTTCCCAGGGTCATCCACCTAGCCCTGTTTCAGAAGTGGAAGAGATTGAGTGCACCAATGCCCAACCACTTATCTTTCAAGATGAGTACATGGGAGGACCATCGCAGCACGTCTCGGATGATGACGAAACACAGGTGGGGCTTTCGAAAGTGTGCAGACCGACAAGGAAGGCAGGGGTGAAGACTGGGTGGAAGATGATGTGGAGGACGATAAGGTCCTCGACTCCACATGGAATCAAGGTCATGCGAGTGACCGATGTAGTTCGGAGGAAGAGGCTGTGGTCGCACAGAGCCACCAGCACAGCAGAAGAGGGAGCAGGGTGCAAAAGCGGAGAGGCCATCCTCTAGACAGTACGCCTTCTACTGCCCACCGCAGCAAGGGACCGAGCACACCAAAGACAGCTCCAAGGAGTTCCCTGGCATGGCAGTTCTTCAGACAATGTGCTGACGACAAGACACAAGTGGTTTGCACGCTGTGCAATCAGAGCCTGAAGCGAGGCATAAACGTTCTCAACCTGAGCACAACCTGCATTACCAGGCATTTAAGTGCTAAGCACGATCTGCAGTGGAGTAGACGCCTTGAAAATCAAGAAAGGTCTCTGGCTCCTCCTGCTTCCTCTTCTGCTGCAGTGTCGGCCTCTTGATCCACCTCTGGAGTGACAGTGCCACCTGCCACCCCGCAAACAGAGGATCTTCCAGCAACACCACCACCTGGGTCACCAAGCATCTCCACAATCTCCCACGGAAGCGTTCAGCTCTCCATCTCCCAAACGCTGGAGAGGAAGAAGAAGTACCCCGCCACCCACCCGTGATCATTAGCCCTGAATGCCAGCATTTCAAAATTACTTGCCTTTGAAATGCTGTCATTCCATCTGCTGAAGACGGATAGTTTTAAAGGCCTTATGGCGGTGGCTGTCCCACAGTACGTCGTGCCCAGCCGCCACTACTTTTCCAGGCGAGCCATCCCTTCCCTGCACAATCAAGTGGGGGACAAAATCAGGTGTGCACTGCGCAACGCCATCTGTGGCAAGGTGCACCTCACTACGGATACGTGGACCAGTATGCACAGTCAGGGACATTATATCTCCATAACAGCACACTGGGTAAATGCAGTGGTGGCTGGGCCTGAGGCAGATAGCAGTTTGGCGCATGTCCTTTCACAACCGAGGATTGCAGGACACTTCATTTTTTCATTTTGCCTCCTGTTGCTTCCTCCTCCTACTCCGCTTCCTCATCCTCTACCAGCTCCTCATCCAGTCAGCGTAACACCTTCACCACCAACTTCAGCACAGCCATGGGTAAACGACAGCAGGCTGTTTTAAAATGAATCTTTTTGGGGGACAAACCCCACACCGCGCAGGAGCTGTGAAGGAGCCTTGAACAACAGACCGATGAGTGGTTTGTGCCAGTGAGCCTCAAGCCCAGCCTGGTGGTGTGCGATAATGGGCGAATTCTCGTAGCAGCTCTGGGTCTAGCTGGTTTGACGCACATCCCTTGCCTGGCGCATGTGCAGAATTTGGTGGTGCAGAGATTCCTTAAAAATTACCCTGATATGTTAGAGCTGCTGCATAAAGTGCGGGCCGTCTGTGCGTGCTTTCAGGGTTCTCACCCTGCTGCTGCTCGCCTGTCAGCGCTGCAGCGTAACTTCGTCCTTCCCACTCACCTCCTCATATGTGACGTGCCCACAAGGTGGAACTCCACCTTGCACATGCTGGCCAGACTGTGCAAGCAGCAGCAGGCGATAGTGGAGTTTCAGCTGCAGCACGCACGGCGGAGTCGCTCGGCGGAACAGCACCACTTCACCTCCAATGACTGGGCCTCCATGCGAGACCTGTGTTCCTTGTTGCGCTGTTTCGAGTACTCCACCAACATGACCAGTGCCGATAATGCCGTTCTCAGCGTTACTATCCCACTTTTATGCCTCCTTGAAGAAATGCTCCTGGCGATGATGGAAGAGGATGTGGCACAGGAGGAGGAGGAGGAAGAGGGATCACTTCGAAGGGTTTCCGGCTAGTCATTCCCAAGTGGCTCCGAGGGTGGGTTCCTGCACCCACAAACCCAAGGTACACAATTGTCCTGCCAGGGCACAGTTCTGGAGGATGACGAGGTGGAGGATGAGGAGGAGGAGATGCAGGAGGAGGAACCATGTTCACAGCAGGGTGGCACCCAGACCAGCTCATGGCCATCACTGGTGCGTGGATGGGGGGATACAGAGGACACAGACGATACACCTCCCACAGAGGACTGCTTTTCGTTGCCTCTGGGCAGCCTTGCACACATGAGCTATTATATGCTGCAGTGTCTCCGCAATGACCGTCGAGTTGCCCACATTCTAACTTGTGCTGATTACTGGGTGGCCACGCTGCTGGATCCCCGTTACAAGGACAACGTACCGTCCTTAATTCCCTCACTAGAGCATGATCGTAAGATGCGCGAGTACAAGCGCACGCTGGTAGACGCGCTGCTGGTGGCATTCCCACCTGACAGCGGGGGCACAGTGGAAGCACAAGGCGAAGGCAGAGGAAGAGGTCGCAAACACAGCTGGGGCACCGCCAGCACCTCAGAAGGCAGGGTTAGCTTAGCCGAAATGTGGAAAAGCTTTGTCAGCACGCCACAACAACCAGCACCACCAGCTGATATGGAACGTCTTAGCAGGAGGCAGCATTTCACCAACATGGTGGAGCAATATGTGTGCACACGCCTACATGTACTGAATATTAATGCAGAAAAGAGAAAGAATACCGAGATAAAAGCCGCACATCTATAAAAATATCAAATTTATTAAAGACAACAGACACAACACAAGATTCAATAAAAACATTGTATACAATGAATCTGGGCCATGTAGGTGAATCATATAACATGCCCTACCTGACTCACCACACTGAAATGAGCAAACCCCCACACATATAAATGAACAGAAGCATATAGTACATGTAATCCATCAACAATAAAATGAGTGGAAAGCTAAATACTTATCATAAAAGATGACATGATGGAGGTATGCGTGGTGGTCAGGAAACAAGCCCAACGCGTATCGCCAGGCTCTGCTCTGCACCCCTGAGGAAGCCAGCAGAGCCTGGCGATACGCGTTGGGCTTGTTTCCTGACCACCACGCATACCTCCATCATGTCATCTTTTATGATAAGTATTTAGCTTTCCACTCATTTTATTGTTGATGGATTACATGTACTATATGCTTCTGTTCATTTATATGTGTGGGGGTTTGCTCATTTCAGTGTGGTGAGTCAGGTAGGGCATGTTATATGATTCACCTACATGGCCCAGATTCATTGTATACAATGTTTTTATTGAATCTTGTGTTGTGTCTGTTGTCTTTAATAAATTTGATATTTTTATAGTTGTGCGGCTTTTATCTCGGTATTCTTTCTCTTTTCTGCATTAATATAGTGTCTTTCATACCGTGTGCCGGCACTCTTACCCTATTTTTGATGTGCCCCCTTTCTGTTTTGGATTACATACATGTACTGAATGACAGGTCTGCCCCTTCAACTTCTGGGTCTCCAAATTGGGCACATGGCCTGAGCTTGCCCTTTACACCTTGGTGGTGCTGGCCTGCCCTGCAGCCAGTGTATTTTCTGAACGTATGTTTAGCACGGCAGGGGGCGTCATCACAGACAAGCGCAGCCGCCTGTCCACAGACAATGTGGACAAGCTCACATTCATTAAAATGAACCAGGCATGGATCCCTCAGGACTTGTCCGTACCTTGTGCAGAATAGACATGTATACCGGCACTAAGCAGCCATTGTTATACTGCAGCGCAATTGCTCATTCTTGTATTTTGGATATTTCACACTATTTGTGAGTGTACCCTAATTTTAAAAAATTAAACTAAAACCAAAAACCATGTTGGCTACCTCGTCCTCCTCCACCGCCGCTTCCATCTACACCGCTAAGTCCACCGCCTCCTCAAACTCCTACTCCATATGGAACTCCACCTCATAAATCCAATTTTTTTTTTTTATTTGTACGTATTTTATTTTATGTAATTTCACTACTTTGTCATTTACATTTTCGGGTGAAATTCACCAATTTTTGGGTGTATAGTACCACTGCTATACACCTAGTAGACCGGTAAAAAATAAAATAATTGTCAATAACATTTTCCGGTGAAAGTCACAAATTTTTGGGTGTATAGTACCACTGCTATACCTAGTAGACAGGTTAAACAAAAAAAAATTGTCATTTACATTTTTCGGGGGAAATTCACCAATTTTTGTGTGTATAGTACCACTGCTATACCTAGTAGACAGGTTAAAAAAATAAATAAATAAATAGTCAGTTACTTTTTACAGTGAAATTCACCAATTTTTGGGTGTGAAGTACCACTGCTATACCTAGTAGACAGGTTAAAAAAAAAATATTGTCAGTTCCATTTTCTGGTGAAATTCCAAAATGTTTGGGTGTGATGTAACACTGCTATACCTATTAGACCGGTAAAAAAAAAAAAAATTTCTCTGTTATATTTTTTGGTGAAATTCAACAATTTTTGAGTGTAATATACCCCTCCTCTGCCTTGTTGACAGCTTAAGAAATTTCAATAATTTTTCTTTAACATTTTCGAGTGACAATAAACAATTTTTTTCTGTCATAGACCCCTGCTCTACCAAGTAGACAGGTTAATAAATTTCACAAATTTTTCTGTTACATTCTTGGGTTGACATTATGCAATTTTAGACGTGAATAAACCCCTGCTCTGCATAGGTGACAGGGAATAAAATTTAATAAATTCTTCAGTAATTAATGCGCGCCACATCCTTTCATTCAATGCATAAAATTTTAAAAGTTGTCACACTTTTATGCTTTAATAATTTCTCCCATATTTCAACTCTATAATTTTAAATTTGAAAAAATCAATCCTCCCTTGGATGTGGTCTCTCTTTCTCATGCTCCCTCTCCGGCCTGGAACCCTGATTCCCCGCCACCCGTAATCACCATGGTAGGCGCAGAAAAGAACATCGAAAGTTGATAGAGAAGATATCAAATTGGATCGTGAACATCATGGGGACGTGCGACATGGTGGGGCAGTAAGTTTGCGCACGCCTACACGAACTGACTGACAGGGGTCAGGCCCTGCAACTTCTGGGTCTCCAAATTGGGCACATGGCCTGAGCTTGTCCTTTACCCCTTGGAGGTGCTGGCCTGCCCTGCAGCCAGTGTATTGTCTGAACGTGTGTTTAGCATGACTGGAGGGGGTTATCACAGGTTATATTTCCCAATGTTTTGGGGTGTACCCTAATTTAAAAAATAAAATTTAAAACAAAAAAACTGTGTAGGCTACCTCCTTCTCCATCGCCGCTTCCACCTACACCGCTACATCCACTGCCTCCTCAACCTCCTACTCCATATGGACCTGGTCCTCCTAGATCAAGATAATTATTAATTAATAATTAATTTTTAAAGTCATTTCCCTATCCACATTTGTTTGCAGAGCACTTGCCATGCTCTTAACCACATTTTGATGACATTTGCAGCCCTCTAGCCCTTTCCATTCAATTTTTACAGCCATTTTAGTGATCAAAAGTTCGGGTCCCCATTGACTTCAATGGGGTTCGGGGTCAAGTTCGGGTCCCGAACTCTAACTTTTTTCCAAAGTTCGGCTGAACCCTTCGAACCCGAACATCCAGGTGTCCACTCAACTCTAATAAACACCATAAAAAAATAAAATAAAAACTGTGTAAAAAAAAAGCCATTTTTGTCACCTTACATCACAAAAATTGCAACACCAAGCGATCAAAAAGGCGTATGCCCCCCAAAATAGAACCAATCAAACCGCCACCTCATCCCGCAAAAAATGAAACCCTTTCTAAGACAATCGGTCAAAAAATAAAAAAAACTATGATTCTCAGACAATGGAGACACTAAAATATGTATGTTTTTGCTTCAAAACTGCTATTACTGTTTTAAAGTGAAATAAATAAAATAAGCAGACATATTATTTATCACCGCATCCGTAACAACCAGCTCTATAAAAATGTCACATGACGCAACCCCTCAGGTGAACATTTTAAGAGAATTATCAGACAGATAATATAGATAGTAGACACGTAATTAATTAAATTAAAGTAAGTAGAAAGTAATGTGCTTGTTAAAACAATACCTTTATTAATATAAGGGGGTAACAGAGCAAAAAATAGCTCAAGTGATATCCTATATTTAAAGAAGGATACTTTTTAGAGGAAAACTCCTACTATGAATAGGATAATTAAGATAAATACTTACAGGGAGAGATAGATGATCACATAAGTTGACTTATATAACTATAGGTGAGGGGGGATTATTGTTGTAGGAAAGGAATATCTTTCCCTAGATATCCCTAGAGATCTAAATCCTGTGCCCAGGGATACCCCCTGATGGTGGAAGTACCCTGTCCCCATACCTATATCTATCTTAAACCCTAGTAAAGCCCTACTTAAATGATGGATAGTTCATCAGGGGGTGATAAACAATAAATATTCGTAGTGAATACAGATACACCAATAGGTAAATAAAGATAATACTTAGCTCCCATAAACAGCCTGTTGGATATGATATAGATGATGAAGAAGAAAAGACTCTGTCAGTGGATAATTAACTGATCAGAGGAGCCCGTTGCACACAAAGTATGGACATCTGGGGAGCTGATGTAGCCCCTCAGGTGAACACCGTAAAAAAATAAAAATAAAAATTGTGCCAAAAAAGGCATTTTTTGTCACCTAACATAACATAAAGTGCAACACCAAGCAATAAAAAAGGCATATGCCCCCAAATATAGTACTAATCAAACCATCACCTTATACTGCAAAAAATGAGACCCCTTCTAAGACAATCGGTCAAAAAAAAAAAAAAAAAGTTCAGACTATGGAGACACTAAAACATCATTTTTTGATTTCAAAAATGCTATTATTGTGTAAAACTTAAATAAATACGAAAAAGTATACATATTAGGTATTGACACGTCTGTAACGATCTGCTATATAAAAATGTCACATGACCTAACACCTCAGGTGAACGCTGTAAAAATAAATAAATAAAAACTGTGCTAAAACAACCAATTTTTTGGTCACCTTGCCCCATAAAGTGTAATAATGAATGATCAAAAAATAATATGTACCCAAAAATGGTACCATGAAAAACGTCAACTCTTTCTGCAAAAAACGAGCCACTGCACAAGACGATCGGCAGAAAAAGAAAAAAAATATGGCTTTCAGAAAATGGAGACACAAAAACATATTTTTTTTCAAAAATGGTTTATTATGTAAAACTGAAACAAAGAAAGTAGACATATTTGATATCATTGCGTCCGTAACAGCTTGCTCTATAAAAATAGCACATGATCTAACCTGTCAGATGAATGTTGTAAAAAATAAAAAATAAACAGTGCCAAAACAGTCATTTTTGGGTTACCTTGCCTCACAAAAAACATAATATAGAGCAATAAAAAAAATCATATGTACCCCAAAATAGTACCAATAAAACTGGCCCTAGTTTCCAAAATGGGGTCACTTTTTGGGAGTTTGTACTGTAAGGGTGCATGGGAGGGGGCTTCAAATGGGACATGACATCTAAAAAACAGTCCAGCAGGTTACGACCACATGTGGGGTGTTTCTGTAAACAGCTGAATCAGGGTAATAAATATTGAGTTTTGTTTGACTGTTAACCCTCGATATGTTAAAGAAAAAAAATGGGTTAAAAAGGAAAATCTGTGTAATGACCGGTGTCACGCACAGGGAGGAAAAAGGGAAAGCCCTGCCCAAGGGAGAAGGAAAGGTGGTGACCCCTAACTCACCTTGCGGCTGGCACCTGACTGCCCTGACGTCCCTAGACGGGTTCCTCACTCGTGCGGCGATCACGTGCCTAAACCCTGGCTTTCCCTAAAATGAGCCCTAGATAGTGAACGGGCCGGTGGGATCGCTAGTCCGCACCACTGTCACTAAGAGGGAAACACCAGGGAGAGGACAGACAAAACAGACAAACACATACACCCAGGTGGTCGACCACAATGGTCCAACAGGGATCCGGAGGGTAACGTTCTGGACCAACTACCAGAGAACGCAGCAATACAGCTCCAGAGGGTCAGTATAGAAGTCCAGGCAGGAAGCTCTATATCTGGCAACCAGAGAAGTGTGAGAGGGGAATATAAGGAGGTTTGGGAGTGCTGGACAAGGAACAGCTGAGGAGAAGGAGCTACGGATCCCTGAGTGAGCCAAAAGGGTTTGCAAAGCAAACCCAGAAAGCTACCATAAGGAAACAGCCCTATCTTACATAGAGCGTGCAGCCAACCGCTGCGACTTCCTGACCCCAGGTATAACGGAGTCAGGCGTGGTTCTTGACACCCTCGTGACAGTACCCCCCTCTCTACGAGGGGCCTCCGGACACTCAGGACCAGGTCTCTCAGGATGAGAGGCATGAAAAACCCGAACTAGCCTGTCTGCGTTTACCTCAGACGCAGGAACCCACATTCTTTCCTCGGGACCGTAACCTCTCCAATGCACCAGATATTGAAGAGAGCGGCGGACCCAACGAGAATTAACAATTTTGGATATCTGAAATTCTAGATTACTATCCACGACAACAGGAGGGGGTGGCAGCGGTGACGGTTCTAGAGGTGGAACATATTTTTTGAGTAACGACTTATGAAAAACATTATGGATTTTAAAAGTCTGAGGTAACTCCAGGCGAAAAGCCACGGGGTTGATGATGGCTACAATTTTGTAAGGGCCAATAAACCTAGGACCCAGTTTCCAAGAGGGAACCTTCAATTTAATATTCCTAGTAGACAACCACACATAGTCATTCACTCCTAGGTCCGGACCTGGCGACCGTCTCTTATCAGCCATGCATTTGTATTTACCTCCCATATTTTTCAAGTTAGTTTGCACCTTCTGCCATACCGATGAAAGAGACGACGAAAACCGTTCCTCTTCGGGAACCCCAGAAGACCCCCCCTCTTTGAAAGTACAGAATTGGGGATGAAAACCATATGCACCAAGAAATGGTGACTCAGCTAATGGTAAATATGATGACCACAACTCTTGGTTTTCAGACACAAAACATCTTAGATATGTCTCAAGGTTTTGGTTGGTACGCTCAGTCTGTCCATTCGACTGAGGATGGAAAGCTGAGGAAAAGGACAAGTGTACCCCCAAACGAGAACAAAAAGCTTTCCAAAATTTAGAAATAAACTGGGTACCCCGATCCGAAACAACATCGGAGGGGACCCCGTGAAGCTTCACGATTTCACTGACGAATACCTGAGCAAGAGTCTTAGCATTAGGTAGTGCGGGTAACGCAATGAAGTGTACCATTTTGCTAAACCTGTCCACTACTACCAAAATAACTGTTTTACCCGCAGACAAAGGTAAGTCAGTGATAAAATCCATTGACAGATGTGTCCACGGTCTATTGGGAATGACGAGTGGTAATAGAGACCCTGCAGGACATGTATGTGAAACTTTTGTGCGCGCACAGGTAGAACAAGAAGACACAAAATCCATTACATCCTGACGCAACCTTGGCCACCAAAAACGACGAGACAATAGCTCCAAGGTTGCTTTACTACCCGGGTGCCCAGCAAGTGCCGAATTATGATGTTCCTTTAATAATTCGAAACGTAGGTTCAACGGTACAAACAATTTCTCTGAGGGGCAAGAGACCGTGGCGTCCCCCTGGGCCTCTAACACCTTCCCCTCCAGAACAGAGTGTACCGCAGAAACAACCACTCCTCTTTGAAGAATGGGCACCGGATCACTCACATTACCCCCTCCACGGAAACAACGAGATAGTGCATCAGCCTTGGTATTCTTTGCCCCAGGACGATAGGTAATCACAAAGTTAAACCTGGTAAAAAATAGCGACCACCTAGCCTGTCTAGGGGTGAGACGCTTAGCTGATTCGAGGTACAGAAGATTTTTGTGGTCCGTAATCACAGTGACGGGGTGGACTGCCCCCTCTAAAAAGTGACGCCACTCCTCAAACGCAAGTTTAATAGCTAATAGTTTCCTATTGCCAATATCGTAGTTCTTTTCTGCTGCAGATAGTTTTTTAGAAAAGAAAGCACAAGGACGCCATTTGCCAGGAGACGGACCCTGAGACAGCCCCGCCCCCACTCCCACCTCTGACGCATCGACTTCAACAATAAAAGGTTGAGAGACATCAGGTTGGACTAGTACAGGTGCTGAGGTAAACCTCTCTTTTAGAGAGGAAAAAGCAACTTTAGCGGCGTCAGACCATTTAGAAAAATCTGTCCCCTTCCTAGTCATGTCAGTAAGGGGTTTTACAATAAGTGAATAATTTTTAATGAATTTCCTATAGAAATTCGCGAAGCCCAAGAACCGTTGTAGTGCTTTGAGGTTCTCAGGAAGATCCCAATCTAAAATTGCCTGGACCTTCCTAGGATCCATACGGAAACCTGAAGCAGATAAAAAATAACCTAGGAATTGTATCTCCTGAACGGCGAAGACACATTTTTCAATTTTAGCATATAATTTATTCGTCCGTAGGACCTGCAGTACTTGTCTGACATGCACCTCATGTGTTCTCAGATCAGACGAATAAATTAAAATATCATCTAGGTATATTACCACAAACCTGCCGATTAGATGACTAAAAATGTCATTAACGAAATGTTGAAAGACGGCAGGAGCATTGGTCAGACCGAAAGGCATAACTAGATTTTCATAATGCCCCTCAGGGGTGTTAAAAGCTGTCTTCCACTCATCCCCCTCCTTAATACGAATCAGATTGTAGGCCCCCCTAAGATCAAGTTTGGAGAACCACCTAGCACCCGCAAAATGGTTAAACAGGTCAGGAATGAGAGGAAGAGGGTATGGGTCTCGGATGGTTATCCGATTTAATTCGCGAAAATCTATGCAAGGACGCAGGCCCCCATCTTTCTTTTTAATGAAGAAAAAACCTGCAGCCATGGGTGAAGAAGAGGGTCTGATGTGTCCCTTAGCCAAGCTCTCGGAGATATAATCTTTCATGGCTTGTCTCTCTGGACCCGAAAGATTATATAACCTGGTCTTGGGTAATATTGCGCCGGGAATAAGGTTAACCGGGCAATCATAAGGACGATGAGGTGGTAACTTCTGACAACCCTTTTCAGAAAAAACATCCTCAAAATCCGAAATAAATGTAGGTAGGGTAGTTATGGAGGCGACTAAGCAATTGCTATTTAAGCAATTTTCTCTGCACTGCTCACTCCACTCCAATATCTCCCTGGCCTGCCAATCCACCACTGTGCGCTACCAACCAGGGAAGACCCAGCACTACCGGAGTGGGAAGCCCCTCCAGAACATAACATGAAAGCATCTCGTTATGGTGGTCCCCTACCCGAAGGTGTAAATTATGAACAATGTGGGTGAGGTTTCTCTGAGACAAAGGAGCAGAATCAATAGCGAATATGGGAATAGGTCTCTGTAGCGTACAGAGAGACAAACCCATAGTGCGGGCAAAATGGGCATCTATCAAATTTACCCCTGCTCCACTGTCTAGAAAGAAAGAAATAGTTTCCGTCTTATCACCAAAAACAATGACCGCTGGCAACACAAATTGCGATGTACGTATGGAGGAAACATATACCTCCCGGCTGACATCCTCCACACAGCCTGGGGTTAGTAGTTTTCCGACGGTCTTTTGTTTCTGAGGAAAGAAGGACAGACATTAATGAAATGACCTCTCTCCCCACAAAAAAAAAAAAAAACACGCCTACGGCGAGCCTCAGGAGGACGGACCTGACGAGTAGTTCCTCCTAGCTGCATAGGCTCGTCTAAGTCCATACAGACTAACTGCTGCTTGGGAGGGGTTACCAATTGCTCCGGTTTTTTCAACTGTCCCTAAGGCATCTATCTATTCGGATAGAAAGGGACATAACCGCATCAAGGGAAAAGGGGGTCTCATATAATGCAAGCGCATCCTTAACCCTTTCGGATAACCCAGAGCAGAACTGACTCCTGAGAGCCGGGTCGTTCTATTGGGTATCCGTAGCCCACCTACGGAATTCAGAGCAATACTCCTCTACCGGCCGCTCTCCTTGTAAGAGTCTCCGTAATCTTGATTCAGCCAGTGCGACTCGGTCAGGGTCGTCATATATGAGACCCAAGGCCCCAAAAAACTCATCCACTGACCGGAGAGCCTGGGAATCAGTGGGTAAAGAGAATGCCCAGGACTGCGGGTCCCCCTGCAGCAGGGAAATAACAACCCCCACCCGCTGTTCTTCATTACCAGAGGAGTAAGGGCGCAGTTTAAAATATAATTTACAGGCCTCACGGAATGTCAAAAACTTGTCCTTTCCCCCAGAAAATCTGTCAGGGAGAGGGACCTTGGGTTCCGCAACAACCTGGTTACCAGTAGCAACCGCTGGGCTTGCGGTCAGTTGTAATTGCTGCTGTTGCTGGAGGACCGACGCCTTCAATCCTGCCACCTCCAAAGACAGGCCATGAAATTGTTTGGACAGAGCAGCAATTTGATCCATACTGGATTCTAAGTAGGTAAAAAAAAAATTTTTTTTTTTTTTACCTACACAAAATAAGAGCCAGATATAATGTAATGACCGGTGTCACGCACAGGGAGGAAAAAGGGAAAGCCCTGCCCAAGGGAGAGGGAAAGGTGGTGACCCCTAACTCACCTTGCGGCTGGCACCTGACTGCCCTGACGTCCCTAGATGGGTTCCTCACCCGTGCGGCGATCACGTGCCTAAACCCTGGCTTTCCCTAAAATGAGCCCTAGATAGTGAACGGGCCGGTGGGATCGCTAGTCCGCACCACTGTCACTAAGAGGGAAACACCAGGAAGAGGACAGACAAAACAGACAAACGCATACACCCAGGTGGTCGACCACAATAGACCACAAAGGTCCAACAGGGATCCGGAGGGTAGCGTTCTGGACCAACTACCAGAGAACGCAGCAACACAGCTCCAGAGGGTCAGTATAGAAGTCTAGGCAGGAAGCTCTATCTCTGGCAACCAGAGAAGTTTGAGAGGGGAATATAAGGAGGTTGGGAGTGCTGGACAAGGAACAGCTGAGGAGAAGGAGCTACGGATCCCTGAGTGAGCCAAAAGGGTTTGCAAAGCAAACCCAGAAAGCTACCATAAGGAAACAGCCCTATCTTACATAGAGCGTGCAGCCAACCGCTGCGACTTCCTGACCCCGGGTATAACGGAGTCAGGCGTGGTTCTTGACACCCTCGTGACAATCTGACATAAAAGTGAAATTTAGAAATTTCATCTCCATTTTCCTTTAATTCTTGTGGAAAACCTAAAGTTTGTAAAAACAGTTTTGAGGAACTTGAGGGGTGTAGTTTCTACAATGTGGTCATTTATGGGGGATTTCCACTATGTAAGCTCCACAAAGATACTTCAGACCGGAACTGGTCCTTAAAAAGTGGGTTTTGGAAATTTTCTTAAAAACTTTAAGAATTGCTTCTAAAATTCTAAGCCTTCTAGCGTCCTAAAAAATAAAATGATATTTACAAAATGATGCCAACATAAAGTAGATATAGGGGGAATGTTAAGTAATAAATATTTTATAGGTATCACTTTCTTTTTTAAAAGCAGAAAAATAGAAATTTTGAAAATTGTGAATTTTTCAAAATTGATGGAAAATTTTGGATTATTTTATAAATAAAGGTGAAATATATATCGAATAAAATTTACCACGGTCATGAAGTACAATGTGTCACGAGAAAACAATCTCAGAATGGCTTGGATAAGTAAAAGCGTTCCAAAGCTATTACCACATAAAGTGACACATGTCAGATTTGCAAAATTAGTCCTGGATGGGAAGGGGGCAAATGACCCGGATGTGAAGGGGTTAAAAAGCATAACAAATCCCACAGTGCAGCGTGTTTTTACACAGGATGTTTGTTACCACCAGCCACCATCCGTTTACCCATAGCCATACATGTCACTTTGACATTGCTAATGTTGGCTTGATGTTGAAGATCTTGAAAGTGTTGGGATACAATCCTAAGAGAACTTAAATGTCATTCATGACTTTTCATAGCAATTTTGATTTGGGTCGTTCAAACTTATTCAAAACAAAATGAATGTTAGAATCAGAACCAAATGAATTTCAGGAAGTCTGCTCATCTCTATTCTCAGTGTATTCCAGCAGCTGGGGAGCATGAACATATAAAGCAGCAATCTGGGCTCGGTGTCAGCAGTACTACAGTCGTGGCCAAAAGTTTTGAGAATGACACAAATATTAGTTTTCACAAAGGTTGCTGCTAAACTGCTTTTAGATCTTTGTTTCAGTTGTTTCTGTGATGTAGTGAAATATAATTACACGCACTTCATACGTTTCAAAGGCTTTTATCGACAATTACATGACATTTATGCAAAGAGTCAGTATTTGCAGTGTTGGCCCTTCTTTTTCTGGACCTCTGCAATTCGACTGGGCATGCTCTTAATCAACTTCTGGGCCAATTCCTGACTGATAGCAACCCATTCTTTCATAATCACTTCTTGGAGTTTGTCAGAATTAGTGGGTTTTTGTTTGTCCACACGCCTCTTGAGGATTGACCACAAGTTCTCAATGGGATTAAGATCTGGGGAGTTTCCAGGCCATGGACCCAAAATGTCAATGTTTTGGTCCCCGAGCCACTTAGTTATCACTTTTGCCTTATGGCACGGTGCTCCATCGTGCTGGAAAATGCATTGTTCTTCACCAAACTGTTGTTGGATTGTTGGAAGAAGTTGCTGTTGGAGGGTGTTTTGGTACCATTCTTAATTCATGGCTGTGTTTTTGGGCAAAATTGTGAGTGAGCCCACTCCCTTGGATGAGAAGCAACCCCACACATGAATGATCTCAGGATGCTTTACTGTTGGCATGACACAGGACTGATGGTAGCGCTCACCTTTTCTTCTCCGGACAAGCCTTTTTCCAGATGCCCCAAACAATCGGAAAGAGGCTTCATCGGAGAATATGACTTTTCCCCAGTCCTCAGCAGTCCATTCACCATACTTTCTGCAGAAGATCAATCTGTCCCTGATGGGTTTTTTTGGAGAGAAGTGGCTTCTTTGCTGCCCTTCTTGACACCAGGTCATCTTTCAAAAGTCTTCGCCTCACTGTGCGTGCAGATGCGCTCACACCTGCCTGCTGCCATTCCTGAGCAAGCTCTGCACTGGTGGCACTCCAATCCCGCAGCTGAATCCTCTTTAGGAGATGATCCTGGCACTTGCTAGACTTTCTTGGACGCCCTGAAGCCTTCTTAACAAGAATTGAACCTCTTTCCTTGAAGTTCTTGATGATTCTATAAATTGTTGATTGAGGTGCAATCTTAGTAGCCACAATATCCTTGCCTATGAAGCCATTTTTATGCAACGCAATGATGGCTGCACGCGTTTCTTTGCAGGTCACCATGGTTAACATGACATAATGATCTCCAGCCTTGTGCTCGTCAACATTCTCACCTGAGTTAACAAGACGATTACTGAAATGATCTCAGCAGGTCCTTTAATGACAGCAATGAAATGCAGTGGAAAGGTTTTTTTGGGATTAAGTTAATTTTCATGGCAATGAAGGACTATGCAATTCATCTGATCACTCTTCATAACATTCTGGAGTATATGCAAATTGCTATTATAAAAACTTAAGCAGCAACTTTTCCAATTTCCAATATTTATGTAATTCTCAAAACTTTTGTCCACGACTGTACTCGACTGTACACGACTGTAGTGTTGCACTTCATAGTGCTTGGAGAGATCCCTTTAATATCATCATCACTTTATCCACTGATCATATTAATTACACAACACAGAACATAACAAGTGAACTTTGACAGAGGGTAAGTATGTTACTCGCAATTTACACCTCTTACAAAAGCTTCTGCTATCTTCTGGGAAACACCTGGGGAACTCAAATAAGAACATAAGAGGAGGTTTAGAAAGAATGGCACTTGCTCCGGCAGCCCGTGTGCCTAAACAGAAAGGTCAGAGCTGTCATACATTTCTGGACTCATTTGTGGCAGAAAACTGGCATAAATGAAGATAAATTTGCGTCAGTGTGTGGCCATGCCCCCTTCCCACCCTTGCCATGCCCCCTTTCTGAAAAGTGTCGACGGCAGCAAAAACTGCCCTTTAAGGCTTTTTTTAACACGTGTTTGTGACTTCTTAATGCCACTTTTTTGGCTCAAGTAGATGAAAATTCTCCCCACAGGTATCCATTTATCCACGTACTTTTCTCTTTTCTCCAGTTTATGTTTACATTGCTTAGCCTTCTCTTTGTGTTGCCAGAAACACTAGTGAGGGATATACATACACATTTAAGGAAAAATGATGTCCACTGAAGGATTAAACTAAATGTAGATCAATAAAATGTAAGAAAAAATACATTGGAATCCCAGATAAGAGTGAACAGCAGACACCTCATCACCAAAGGGAACATGCTGCTAGATTTATCAGGAACCAGATCCAGAAATAAATATATACTGTAAGTGGAGGTAGTGAAAGGGAGGTGAATAGCATTCAGTTATTAGGGGTTTAATAACTGATATCAGGAGTATCATCTATGAGGTGAGATGCACGGAATCCTTCCCTGCCTGCAAGGGGCAAAGGATATGCTTACACTGCCACTTTTCTTTAGATGCTTGTTATTTTCTGGAAAACTACAGTGAAAGGGGCATCACAGAGTCACAGACACATGGAGTGAATAAGCTTGCTGGTATTGTTACATGGGCATTGAGCTATTATTTGCAATTTCTCAATGACAGATGTTGATCTATCATTGTACATTATCTATCTATCTATCTATCTATCCCGTCTATGTGCCTGTCTATCTATCTATCTATCTACAGTACAGACCAAAAGTTTGGACACACCTTCTCATTCAAAGAGTTTTCTTTATTTTCATGATATGAAGGCATCAAAACTATGAATTAACACATGTGGAATTATATACATAACAAACAAGTGTGAAACAACTGAAAATATGTCATATTCTAGGTTCTTCAAAGTAGCCACCTTTTGCTTTGATTACTGCTTTGCACACTCTTGGCATTCTCTTGATGAGCTTCAAGAGGTAGTCCCCTGAAATGGTCTTCCAACAGTCTTGAAGGAGTTCCCAGAGATGCTTAGCACTTGTTGGCCCTTTTGCCTTCACTCTGCGGTCCAGCTCACCCCAAACCATCTCGATTGGGTTCAGGTCCGGTGATTTTGGAGGCCAGGTCATCTGGCGCAGCACCCCATCACTCTCCTTCATGGTCAAATAGCCCTTACTTTCAAAGTTTTCCCAATTTTTCGGCTGACTGACTGACCTTCATTTCTTAAAGTAATGATGGCCACTAGTTTTTCTTTACTTAGCTGCTTTTTTCTTGCCATAATACAAATTCTAACAGTCTATTCAGTAGGACTATCAGCTGTGTATCCACCTGACTTCTCCTCAACGCAACTGATGGTCCCAACCCCATTTATAAGGCAAGAAATCCCACTTATTAAACCTGACAGGGCACACCTGTGAAGTGAAAACAATTTCAGGGGACTACCTCTTGAAGCTCATCAAGAGAATGCCAAGAGTGTGCAAAGCAGTAATCAAAGCAAAAGGTGGCTACTTTGAAGAACCTAGAATATGACATATTTTCAGTTGTTTCACACTTGTTTGTTATGTATATAATTCCACATGTGTTAATTCATAGTTTTGATGCCTTCAGTGTGAATCTACAATTTTCATAGTCATGAAAATAAAGAAAACTCTTTGAATGAGAAGGTGTGTCCAAACTTTTGGTCTGTACTGTATCTATCTATCTATCTATCTATCTATCTACCTATTGTTAGCATACCACTACCACTGTTGTGCTGCCAACATGTGTGCCAGCTTACTCACCCTCCCTGTCCTGCTTGGCAGTCCTGACCCACTGCCCCTCCATGTCCTCACCCACAGCAGAGCCTTGTTCTTTTCCTGCAGACCGTTCTTCTGCAGGCTGCACTTCTCCGTCCGGCCTGTTCTCCTCACCTGTAGGGTGTGCACTTTCTGCTTCTTATATGGCTTGCATGCACAAGCCCTATTTTTTTCCCAGCCTATGGCTGGCTGTCTCAGGGTATATAAGGCATCTTCTCCAGTGGGTGAGTGCTTGAGCTTTAGTTTGTCTAGCTTGCTAGTTTCAAGTGAAGATGTGCTGTTCCTATTTGTCTGCTAATGTACTGACTCTACCTATTTACCGACTCTGAGCATATGACCCGATTCCTGCCTGTTTTCAGTATTGACCATTCATTGCCTGCCCTGTTTCGGATTTGCACAAGCTCTGCCTGCCCTGACCTCGGCCTGGTTCATGAATATAAGTATTGCCTTAACCCCTCATGGGTCAGAAGCCAACCACATCAGTACTACTACTACTGCCTGGTGGCTCCCCTGCAGTGGAGACCAGATCCAGTGTTAAAGGCTGAAAACCAGGGGACCGCCAGGACAACGCCCTTAGGACTAGCCAAAGTCCTAACATCTATCATTTTCAATGTTCTCAGATCAAACTGAAGTTCTAGAGTATTATTTTCTAAACAAACCAGCACTTAGGCCTCTTGCACACGACTATATGGCTTTTTAACGGATCCGCAAAAAATACGGATGACGTCCGCGTGCATTCCGTTTTTTTGCAGAATGAAACATCTGGCCCCTGATAGAACAGTACTATCCTTGTCCGTTATGCGGACAATAATAGGACATGTTCTATCTTTGAACAGAACGGAAAAATGGAAATATGGAAACGGAAGGCATACGGAGTACCTTCCGTTTTTTTTTTTGTGGATCCATTGAAATGAATGGTTCCGTATACGGAACGCAAAAAACGGAACATAAACGGGAAAAAAAAACTTTCCTGTGCAAGAGGCCTAAACTGTACACAGAATGTAAAACTATTTTATTCTTTCTTTATCTGCCTGAAGGGATGGATTAGGTGAGCTTATAGGTAGGCTTTTATTAATTTTGTGGAACTATTTGTGGAATGACCACCAAGGGAGAGTGTGTCCTGTCTGCTAAACATCAGAAAATGCATTCCCCCTCAAGACATGAATTGTGAGCTTTTGCTCTATATCAGGAGGGGTTAGATCTGATCCACGGCTCTCCTGTGAGACAGGGGTGATTTATTCTCATTCTTCTATCTTTTTCTAGTCTCAATAATTTATATTAAATGTTTCACCCTTCTTAAGCTGGAAACAGAAGTTAACTAAGTGTGCTGAGTTTTCTGAATTGTAGAAAGAGTTTTCCACGGAACTATTGGCCTACGGTATGACCCAGTTTCTGGAACTGACCATATGCAGTGTGCTACAATTTTTCTCTTACTTGTAAGTCTATTATATAATGTTAGGGTTGATAAAGCTCTGTTCACATGACATTCATGGCTTCAGTTCAACATATACATCTGATGTCTCTGATATATGCCATTGTGTAATTTTTTATCTACAAGGCCCCACTGTAAAAAATGTAAATATGTACTGTTGCATGGAGTAGTATAGACTGCTACACTATGCCATACTTTTATTAGGGATAATGTCATATAACAGGCACAGACCAAGAGGACACTCTCCTGTGAGCGCCGCTGCCTTCTCAGAGTTCAACAAGTACAGCGTCTTACATGTGCTTGATATCGCAGCTCAGCCCCATTCACTTGAATGGGGTTGAGCTGCTCCTAGGCCACGAGAACAATGAACGTGATGTCATTGGCCTAGGAAAAGCGTTGGTGCCTTCTCGAACAGCTGATCAGCAGGGGTCCGAGTGTTGGACCCCCATCGATCAGTTTCTAATGAAAATCCCTAAATATAAGTTTACACGGACAGTTGCTATAACAACAAAAATATCACTGAAGGCAACTACCTAAAACGTAACTTTTAATTTAAATATCGTTAAAATACGTCCAGCAAAACAAATTCAATCCAGACCAAAAAAGTCGTAGTACAGCAGTAAAGTTGAAAAAGCTGTCGCATAGGGACGGTCAGCAGCAGGAAATTTAGGTAACATAAATTAAATAACAGGTCAATTGAAGCTGTATCTTTTTGAATTTGTTTTACTAGACATATTGTAACGATATTTAAATTAAAAGTTAAGTTTTAGGTAGTTTCTTTCAGTAACTAATGACTAGGGATGAGCGAACCTGAACTGTATAGTTCGGGTTCGTACCGAATTTTGGGGTGTCCGTGACACGGACCCGAACCCGAACATTTTCGTAAAAGTCCGGGTTCGGGTTCGGTGTTCGGAGCTTTCTTGGCGCTTTTTGAAAGGCTGCAAAGCAGCCAATCAACAAGCGTCATACTACTTGCCCCAAGAGGCCATCACAGCCTTGCCTACCATTGGTATGGCTGTGATTGGCCAGTGCAGCATGTGACCCAGCCTCTATATAAGCTTGGGTCACGTAGCGCTGCACGTCACTCTGCTGATTCAAGCATAGGGAGAGGTTGCTGCTGCGACGTTAGGGCAAGATTAGGCAGATTAACTCCTCCAAAAGTGCACCCAAGTGCATTTAACCATCAACAGTGTGGTTAATTTTTGGCCATATACTACATCAAGTGCAGGCTGAGCCTGTGTCACCCAAGTGCATTTAACCATCAATAGTGTGGTTATTTTTTGGCCATATACTACATCAGGGGCAAGTTGAGCCTGTCACCCAGCGCCTAAAAAATAGACCTGACATTTATATTCCTCCAAATCAGTACTGTTTTAGCTGGTCAGGTTATTTGTAGTGACCGTAAAAGCACAGTTTTTGTTCTGGGTTGAAAAACTATTCCCAAATTTGCCATTCTCAAAATTAGTAGTTTCTGCTATATCAGGCCTACTTTATATCTATCCCAAAAAGGATTTCTTAGATTCAAGGTGCTGATAGTGTCATTCTGAAAAACTTAACACACACGCTACCAAGCAGATACAAGTCTAATTCTGTGATTAAAGGTATATCTGTCACACAGCGCGTAAAAAATAGGCCTGACATTTCTATTCCTCCAAATCAGTACAGTTTTAGCTGGTCAAGTTATATTTAGTGACCGTAAAAGCACAGTTTTTGTTCTGGGTTGAAAAACTATTCCCAAATTTGCCATTCTCAAAATTAGTAGTTTCTGCTATATCAGGCCTACTTTAAATCTATCCCAAAAAGGATATATTAGATTCAAGGTGCTGATAGTGTCATTCTGAAAAACTTAACACACACGCTACAGTGCAGATACAAGTCTAATTCTGTGATTAAAGGTATATCTGTCACACAGCGCGTAAAAAATAGGCCTCACATTTCTATTCAACCAAATCTGTACTGTTTTAGCTGGTCAAATTATTTGTAGTGACCGTAAAAGCACAGTTTTTGTTCTGGGTTGAAAAACTATTCCCAAATTTGCCATTCTCAAAATTAGTAGTTTCTGCTATATCAGGCCTACTTTAAATCTATCCCAAAAAGGATATCTTAGATTCAAGGTGCTGATAGTGTCATTCTGAAAAACTTAACACACACGCTACCAAGCAGATACAAGTCTAATTCTGTGATTAAAGGTATATCTGTCACGCAGCGTGTAAAAAATAGATCTCACATTTCTATTCCTCCAAATCAGTACAGTTTTAGCTGGTCAAGTTATATTTAGTGACCGTAAAAGCACAGTTTTTGTTCTGGGTTGAAAAACTATTCCCAAATTTGCCATTCTCAAAATTAGTAGTTTCTGCTATATCAGGCCTACTTTAAATCTATCCCAAAAAGGATATCTTAGATTCAAGGTGCTGATAGTGTCATTCTGAAAAACTTAACACACACGCTACCGTGCAGATACAAGTCTAATTCTGTGATTAAAGGTATATCTGTCACACAGCACACAGTTTTTGTTCTGGGTTGAAAAACTATTCCCAAATTTGTCATTTTCAAAATTGTGGTGAACGGGAACAATGAGGAAAACATCTAATAAGGGACGCGGACGCGGACGTGGACATAGTCGTGGTGGTGTTAGTGGACCCTCTGGTGCTGGGAGAGGACGTGGCCGTTCTGCCACAGCCACACGTCCTAGTGTACCAACTACCTCAGGTCCCAGTAGCCGCCAGAATTTACAGGGATATTTGGTGTGGCCCAATGCCGTTCTAAGGATGGTAAGGCCTGAGCAGGTACAGGCATTAGTCAATTGGGTGTCCGACAGTGCATCCAGCACGTTCAAGTTATCTCCCACCCAGTCTTCTGCAGAAAGCGCACAGATGGCGCATGAAAACCAAGCCCATCAGTCTGTCACATCACCCCCATGCATATCAGGGAAACTGTCTGAGCCTCAAGATATGCAGCAGTCTCTTATGCTGTTTGAAGACTCTGCTGCCAGGGTTTCCCAAGGGCATCCACCTAGCCCTTCCCCAGGGGTGGAAGAGATAGAATGCACTAACGCACAACCACTTATGTTTCCTGATGATGAGGACATGGGAATACCACCTCAGCACGTCTCTGATGATGACGAAACACAGGTGCCAACTGCTGCATCTTTCTGCAGTGTGCAGACTGAACAGGAGGTCAGGGAGGAAGACTGGGTGGAAGACGATGCAGGGGACGATGAGGTCCTAGACCCCACATGGAATGAAGATTGTGCCACTGACTTTCAGAATTTGGAGGAAGAAGCAGTGGTGAGACCGAGCCAACAGCGTAGCAAAAGACAAAGAGGGAGCAGTGGGCAAAATCAGAGCACCCGCCGCCAAGAGACTCCGCCTGCTACTGACCGCCGCCATCTGGGACCAAGCACCCCAAAGGCAGCTTCAAGGAGTTCCCTGGCATGGCACTTCTTTAAACAATGTGCTGACGACATGACCCGAGTGGTTTGCACGCTGTGCCATCAGAGCCTGAAGCGAGGCATTAATGTTCTGAACCTTAGCACAACCTGCATGACCAGGCACCTGCATGCAAAGCATGAACTGCAGTGGAGTAAACACCTTAAAAACAAAGAAGTCACTCAGGATCCCCCTGCTACCTCTTCTGCTGCTGCCGCCTCGGCCTCTTCTGCTGCTGCCGCCGCCTCGGCCTCTTCCTCCGCCTCTGGAGGAACGTTGGCACCTGCCGCCCAGCAAACATGGGATGTACCACCAACACCACCACCTGCATCACCAAGCATCTCAACCATGTCACACGGCAGCGTTCAGCTCTCCATCTCACAAACATTTGAGAGAAAGCGTAAATTCCCACCTAGCCACCCTCGATCCCTGGCCCTGAATGCCAGCATTTCTAAACTACTGGCCTATGAAATGCTGTCATTTAGGCTGGTGGACACAGACAGCTTCAAACAGCTCATGTCGCTTGCTGTCCCACAGTATGTTGTTCCCAGCCGCCACTACTTCTCCAAGAGAGC
Organism: Bufo bufo; assembly: GCF_905171765.1. Lineage (NCBI taxonomy): Eukaryota > Metazoa > Chordata > Amphibia > Anura > Bufonidae > Bufo > Bufo bufo. Next base: position 86,607,462 of record NC_053396.1, read on the forward strand.
CGTGCCTTCCCTGCACAACCAAGTGTCCGATAAAATCAAGTGTGCACTGCGCAACGCCATCTGTGGCAAGGTCCACCTAACCACAGATACGTGGACCAGTAAGCACGGCCAGGGACGCTATATCTCCCTAACTGCACACTGGGTAAATGTAGTGGCGGCTGGGCCTAAGGCGGAGAGCTGTTTGGCGCACGTCCTTCCGCCGCCAAGGATCGCAGGGCAACATTCTTTGCCTCCTGTCTCCTCCTCCTCCTACTCAGCTTCCTCCTCCTCTTCTTCCACCTGCTCATCCAGTCAGCCACACACCTTCACCACCAACTTCAGCACAGCCCGGGGTAAATGTCAGCAGGCCGTTCTGAAACTCATATGTTTGGGGGACAGGCCCCACACCGCACAGGAGTTGTGGCGGGGTATAGAACAACAGACCGACGAGTGGTTGCTGCCGTTGAGCCTCAAGCCCGGCCTGGTGGTGTGCGATAATGGGCGAAATCTCGTTGCAGCTCTGGGACTAGCCGGTTTGACGCACATCCCTTGCCTGGCGCATGTGCTGAATTTGGTGGTGCAGAAGTTCATTCGCAACTCCCCCGACATGTCAGAGCTGCTGCATAAAGTGAGGGCCGTCTGTTCGCACTTCCGGCGTTCACACCCTGCTGCTGCACGCCTGTCTGCGCTACAGCGTAACTTCGGACTTCCCGCTCACCGCCTCATATGCGATGTGCCCACCAGGTGGAACTCCACCTTGCACATGCTGGACAGACTGTGCGAGCAGCAGCAGGCCATAGTGGAGTTTCAGCTGCAGCACGCACGGGTCAGTCGCACTGCGGAACAGCACCACTTCACCACCAATGACTGGGCCTCCATGCGAGACCTGTGTGCCCTGTTGCGCTGTTTCGAGTACTCCACCAACATGGCCAGTGGCAATGACGTCGTTATCAGCGTTACAATAAAACTTCTATGTCTCCTTGAGAAAACACTTAGGGCGATGATGGAAGAGGAGGTGGCCCAGGAGGAAGAGGAGGAAGAGGGGTCATTTTTAGCACTTTCAGGCCAGTCTCTTCGAAGTGACTCAGAGGGAGGATTTTTGCAACAGCAGAGGCCAGGTACAAATGTGGCCAGACAGGGCCCACTACTGGAGGACGAGGAGGACGAGGATGAGGAGGAGGTGGAGGAGGATGAGGATGAAGCATGTTCACAGCGGGGTGGCACCCAAAGCAGCTCGGGCCCATCACTGGTGCGTGGCTGGGGGGAAACACAGGACGATGACGATACGCCTCCCACAGAGGACAGCTTGTCCTTACCTCTGGGCAGCCTGGCACACATGAGCGACTACATGCTGCAGTGCCTGAGCAACGACAGCAGAGTTGCCCACATTTTAACGTGTGCGGACTACTGGGTTGCCACCCTGCTGGATCCCCGGTACAAAGACAATGTGCCCACCTTACTTCCTACACTGGAGCGTGATAGGAAGATGCGCGAGTACAAGCGCACGTTGGTAGACGCGCTACTGAGAGCATTCCCAAAGTCACAGGGGAACCAGTGGAAGCCCAAGGCGAAGGCAGAGGAGGAGCAAGAGGTCGCCAACGCAGCTGTGTCACGGCCAGCTCCTCTGAGGGCAGGGTTAGCATGGCAGAGATGTGGAAAAGTTTTGTCACCACGCCACAGCTAACTGCACCACCACCTGATACGGAACGTGTTAGCAGGAGGCAACATTTCACTAACATGGTGGAACAGTACCTGTGCACACCCCTCCACGTACTGACTGATGGTTCGGCCCCATTCAACTTCTGGGTCTCCAAATTGTCCACGTGGCCAGAGCTAGCCTTTTATGCCTTGGAGGTGCTGGCCTGCCCGGCGGCCAGCGTTTTGTCTGAACGTGTATTCAGCACGGCAGGGGGCGTCATTACAGACAAATGCAGCCGCCTGTCTACAGCCAATGTGGACAAGCTGACGTTCATAAAAATGAACCAGGCATGGATCCCACAGGACCTGTCCATCCCTTGTGCAGATTAGACATTAACTACCTCCCCTTAACAATATATTATTCTACTCCAGGGCACTTCCTCATTCAATACTATTTTTATTTTCATTTTACCATTATATTGCGGGGCAACCCAAAGTTGAATGAACCTCTCCTCTGTCTGGGTGCCGGGGCCTAAATGTGTGACAGTGGCCTGTTCCAGTGGTGGGTGACGTGAAGCCTGATTCTCTGCTATGACATGAAGACTGTTTCTGTGCTGACATGAAGCCAGATTCTCTGTTACGCGACCGCTCTCCTCTGCCTGGGTGCCTGGGCATAAATATGTGACAGTGGCCTGTTCCAGTGGTGGGTGACGTGAAGCCTGATTCTTTGCTATGACATGAAGACTGATTCTCTGCTGACATTAAGCCTGAATCTCTGTAATGGGACCTCTCTCCTCTGCCTGGGTGCCTGGGCCTAAATATGTGACAGTGGCCTGTTCCAGTGGTGGGTGACGTGAAGCCTGATTCTCTGCTATGACATGAAGACTGATTCTCTGCTGATATGAAGCCTGAATCTCTGTTATGGGACCTCTCTCCTCTGCCTGGGTACATGGGCCTAAATATGTGACAGTGGCCTGTTCCAGTGGTGGGTGACGTGAAGCCTGATTCTCTGCTATGACATGAAGACTGATTCTCTGCTGACATGAAGCCTGAATCTCTGTTATGGGACCTCTCTCCTCTGCCTGGGTGCCTGGGCCTAAATATGTGACAGTGGCCTGTTCCAGTGGTGGGTGACGTGAAGCCTGATTCTCTGCTATGACATGAAGACTGATTCTGTGCTGACATAAAGCCAGATTCTCTGTTACGGGACCTCTCTCCTCTGTCTGGGTGCCGGGGTCTAAATATGTGACAGTGGCCTGTTCCAGTGGTGGGTGACGTGAAGCCTGATTCTTTGCTATGACATGAAGACTGATTCTGTGCTGACATGATGCCTGAATCTCTGTTATGGGACCTCTCTCCTCTGCCTGGGTGCCTGGGCCTAAATATGTGACAGTGGCGTGTTCCAGTGGTGGGTGACGTGAAGCCTGATTCTCTGCTATGACATGAAGACTGATTCTCTGCTGACATGAAGCCTGAATCTCTGTTACGGGACCTCTCTCCTCTGCCTGGGTGCCTGGGCCTAAATATGTGACAGTGGCCTGTTCCAGTGGTGGGTGACGTGAAGCCTGATTCTCTGCTATGACATGAAGACTGATTCTGTGCTGACATGAAGCCAGATTCTCTGTTACGGGACCTCTCTCCTCTGTCTGGGTGCCGGGGCCTAAATATGTGACAGTGGCCTGTTCCAGTGGTGGGTGACGTGAAGCCTGATTCTCTGCTATGACATGAAGACTGATTCTCTGCTGACATGAAGCCTGAATCTCTGTTATGGGACCTCTCTCCTCTGCCTGGGTGCCTGGGCCTAAATATGTGACAGTGGCCTGTTCCAGTGGTGGGTGACGTGAAGCCTGATTCTCTGCTATGACATGAAGACAGATTCTGCGCTGACATAAGGCCAGATTCTCTGTTACGGGACCTCTCTCCTCTGCCTGGGTGCCTGGGCCTAAATATGTGACAGTGGCCTGTTCCAGTGGTGGGTGACGTGAAGCCTGATTCTCTGCTATGACATGAAGACTGATTCTGTGCTGACATGAAGCCAGATTTTCTGTTACGGGACCTCTCTCCTCTGTCTGGGTGCCGGGGCCTAAATATGTGACAGTGGCCTGTTCCAGTGGTGGGTGACGTGAAGCCTGATTCTCTGCTATGACATGAAGACTGATTCTCTGCTGACATGAAGCCTGAATCTCTGTTACGGGACCTCTCTCCTCTGCCTGGGTGCCTGGGCCTAAATATGTGACAGTGGCCTGTTCCAGTGGTGGGTGACGTGAAGCCTGATTCTCTGCTATGACATGAAGACTGATTCTCTGCTGACATGAAGCCTGAATCTCTGTTATGGGACCTCTCTCCTCTGCCTGGGTGCCTGGGCCTAAATATGTGACAGTGGCCTGTTCCAGTGGTGGGTGACGTGAAGCCTGATTCTCTGCTATGACATGAAGACAGATTCTGCGCTGACATAAGGCCAGATTCTCTGTTACGGGACCTCTCTCCTCTGCCTGGGTGCCTGGGCCTAAATATGTGACAGTGGCCTGTTCCAGTGGTGGGTGACGTGAAGCCTGATTCTCTGCTATGACATGAAGACTGATTCTGTGCTGACATGAAGCCAGATTTTCTGTTACGGGACCTCTCTCCTCTGTCTGGGTGCCGGGGCCTAAATATGTGACAGTGGCCTGTTCCAGTGGTGGGTGACGTGAAGCCTGATTCTCTGCTATGACATGAAGACTGATTCTCTGCTGACATGAAGCCTGAATCTCTGTTACGGGACCTCTCTCCTCTGCCTGGGTGCCTGGGCCTAAATATGTGACAGTGGCCTGTTCCAGTGGTGGGTGACGTGAAGCCTGATTCTCTGCTATGACATGAAGACTGATTCTCTGCTGACATTAAGCCTGAATCTCTGTTATGGGACCTCTCTCCTCTGCCTGGGCCTAAATATGTGACAGTGCCTTGTTCCAGTGGTGGGTGACGTGAAGCCTGATTCTCTGCTATGACATGAAGACTGATTCTCTGCTGACATGAAGCCTGAATCTCTGTTATGGGACCTCTCTCCTCTGTCTGGGTACATGGGCCTAAATATGTGACAGTGGCCTGTTCCAGTGGTGGGTGACGTGAAGACTGATTCTCTGCTGACATGAAGCCAGATTCTCTGCTATGGCATGAAGAGACTGATTCTCTGCTGACATGAAGCCAGATTCTCTGCTATGGCATGAAGAGACTGATTCTCTGCTGACGTGAAGCCCGATTCTCTGCTATGGGACCTCTGTCCAATTGATATTGGTTAATTTATTTTTATTTTTATTTTATTTTAATTCATTTCCCTATCCACATTTGTTTGCAGGGGATTTACCTACATGTTGCTGCCTTTTGCAGCCCTCTAGCTCTTTCCTGGGCTGTTTTACAGCCTTTTTAGTGCCGAAAAGTTCAGGTCCCCATTGACTTCAATGGGGTTCGGGTTCGGGACGATGTTCGGGTCGGGTTTGGATCCCGAACCCGAACATTTCTGGGAAGTTCGGCCGAACTTCTCGAACCTGAACATCCAGGTGTTCGCTCAACTCTACTAATGACCTATCCTGAGGATAAGTCATCAGAAGAGTTGAGCGGACACCTGGATATTCGGGTTCAACGAGATCGGACAAACTTAAAAAAAAAGTTCGGGTTCGGGACCGGAACTTGACCCGAACTTGACCCTGAACCCGAACCCCATTGAAGTCAATGAGGACCCGAACTTTTGGGCACTAAAATGGCTCTAAAATAATCCTGGAAAGGGCTAGAGGGCTGCAAAAGGCATCAAAATGTGCTTAAGAGAATGGCAACTGTTCTGCAAACAAATAGGGAAATGACTTAAAATAACATAAAATACAGAAAAATTTAAAATAACAATCTGGATCTAGGAGTAGGAGGTTGAGGAGGTGGTGGATGGGTGGATGTGGCGGTGTAGGTTGACGTGGTGGTGTAGGTGGAAGCGGCGGTGAAGGAGGAATATGTAGCCAACACTGATTTGTGTTATTTTTTCTTTTTAAATTGGGGTATCCCCCAAAATATTGGGACATATAACAAAATAAAACAAAGAAAAAGTGTACTTGAGTACAAGAATGGATGGTTGAGGCTGGTATAAATATCTATTCTGCACAAGGTACGGACAATCCTGTGGGATCCATGACTGGTTCATTTTAATAAACCTAAGCTTGTCCACATTGGCTGCGGCCTGTGATAATGCTCTCTGCCGTGCTAAACACACGTTTCACACTATACACTGGCTGCAGGGCAGGTCAGCACCTCCAAGGCTGACAAAGCTTTTCCACATTTTGGCCATGCTAACCCTGCCTTTTCAGGTGCTGGTGGTGCCCCAGGTGCGTTGGCGACCTCTTCCTCCTCCTCTGCCTTCGCCTTGTGCTTCCACTGTGCCCCCGCTGTCAGGTGGGAATGCTATCATCAGCGCAGGGCCGGTGCAAGGATTTTTGCCGTCCTAGGCAAGATAAAAATTGCCGCCCCCCCCCACCCCCCTTATCAGATGATCTGCCCATATCATGACATCACATATGTTCCACCCCTTTCTCAGCTTTTAAATTGAAAGAACTGCTATGTTTCCCTTACGGTTAATCCAGCTTCTTGTAGCTGTCTCTTTTTGCGGAACGGAATTGCGGACCCATACATTTCTATGGGGCCGCACGACATGCTTCCCCAATCCGGAATTTCGGACCCGGATCCGCAATTCCGATCCTGAAAAAAATAGCGGACAAGAATAGGCATATTCTCTTAGTGCCGGCAATGTGCGGTCTGCAAAATGCGGAACGCACATTGCCTCTGTCCGTGTTTTGTGGATCCGCAAAACACACACGGATGTGTGAATGGACCCTAAATGTGAGGTAAATTAGTTTCCAATGTAGTATTAATAACTAAACAATTAAATAATAAACATATTGCATTGTCTACTTACCACCAGGACAATAAGATGATCTGGTCTCTGGCTGCAGTCTGGATCTTGGTCTGGCTCTGCGGACTCCCTTGTCACTCCCTTGTCACTCTCTTCTCCCCCCTCCCTCCCTTGTCACTCTCCCCCACCCCCTCCCTTGTCACTCTCATTTCCCCCCCTCCCTTGTCACTCTCATTCTATCCCCCCTTGTCACTCTCATTCTACCCCCCCCTTGTCACTCTCATTCTACCCCCCCTCCCTTGTCACTCTCATTCTACCCCCTCCCTTGTCACTCTCATTCTACCCCCCCTTGTCACTCTCATTCTACCACCCCCCTTATCACTCTCATTCTACCCCCCTTGTCACTCTCATTCTACCCCCCCTTGTCACTCTCCTTCTACCCCCCACTTGTCACTCTCATTCTACCCCCTTTGTCACTCTGATTTTACCCCCCCTTGTCACTCTCATTTTACCCCCCCTTGTCACTCTCATTCTACCCCCCCTTGTCACTCTCATTCTACCCCCCCCCCCCGCTTGTCACTCTCATTCTACCCCCCCGCTTGTCACTCTCATTCTACCCCCCTTGTCACTCTCATTTTACCCCCCCTTGTCACTCTCATTCTACCCCCCCTTGTCACTCTCATTCTACCCCCCCTTGTCACTCTCATTCTACCCCCCCTTGTCACTCTCATTCTACCCCCCCTTGTCACTCTCATTTTACCCCCCCTTGTCACTCTCATTCTACCCCCCCTTGTCACTCTCATTCTACCCCCCCTTGTCACTCTCATTCTACCCCCCCTTGTCACTCTCATTCTACCCCCCCTTGTCACTCTCATTTTACCCCCCCTTGTCACTCTCATTCTACCCCCCCTTGTCACTCTCATTCTACCCCCCCCTTGTCACTCTCATTCTACCCCCCCTTGTCACTCTCATTTTACCCCCATTGTCACTCTCATTTTACCCCCATTGTCACTCTCATTTTACCCTCCCTTGTCACTCTCATTTTACCCCCCCCTGTCACTCTCATTCTACACCCCCCTTGTCACTCTCATTCTACCCCCCTTTGTCACTCTCATTCTACCCCCCTTGTCACTCTCATTTTACCCCCCGTCACTCCCATTTTACCCCCCCTTGTCACTCTCATTCTACCCCCCTTGTCACTCTCATTCTACCCCCCTTGTCACTCTCATTCTACCCCCCCTGTCACTCTCATTCTACCCCCCCTTGTCACTCTCATTCTACCCCCCCTTGTCACTCTCATTCTACCCCCCTCCTTGTCACTCTCATTCTACCCCCCCTTGTCACTCTCATTTTACCCCCCCCCTTGTCACTCTCATTTTACACCCCCCTCCATTGTCACTCTCATTTTACCCCCCCTTGTCACTCTCATTTTACACCCCCCCTTGTCACTCTCATTTTACACCCCCCCTTGTCACTCTCTTCTCCCCCCCTTGTCACTCTCATTTTACACCCCCCCTTGTCACTCTCATTTTACACCCCCCCTTGTCATTCTCATTTTACACCCCCCCTCCCTTGTCACTCTCATTTTACACCCCCCCTCCCTTGTCTCTCTCATTTTACAACCCCCCCTCCCCCTCCCTTGTCACTCTCATTTTACACCCCCCCCCCCACCTTGTCACTCTCATTTTACACCCCCCCTCCCTTGTCACTCTCATTTTACACCCCCCCTCCCTTGTCACTCTCATTTTACACCCCCCCTCCCCCTCCCTTGTCACTCTCATTTTACACCCCCCCTCCCTTGTCACTCTCATTTTACACCTTCCCCCCACCTCTAGTGTAGCGTGGCCGAGCTTTGTTTGGTCCGCAGTACAGGAGCATTTGTTTCCTGTACCCGGCCGGACTGAAAAGAAGTGCACACTAAGTGAGCACTTCCGGTCAGTCCGGCCGGGTACAGGAAACAAAAGCTCCTGTACCGCGGACCGAACAGAGCTCGGCCACGCTACATTAACAACAGCAGTAGCACAGAGCAGACCCAGCAGGCGTAGGCAGGCTGCGCAGCACTGAGACGGCGGCCGGAGATTCTTTAGAGCGGCAAGCGCTCAGGAGGCGCAGCATGAGGGGTGCTGCCAGCCGGCCGCCCGAACTTATATAACCAACTTTTTTATTTAATTTTTTACACCGCAAAAGGGCGCCCCCTGCTAAATGACGCCCTAGGCGACTGCCTAAGTCGCCTTACTGGTGGCGCCGGCCCTGCATCAGCGTGCGCTTGTAGTCGCGCATCTTCCGATCAGTAACAGATGTTTTCACTAAATTTAGCTCCCTGTCAGCAATGCAGAGCAGGGGTTCATTCACGGCAAAAGGGGGTTCATGTCACCCAGCAATAGAACAGAGGATTTTGAGAAATTTAGGCCCCTGTCACCCAGGCACAGCAGGGGTTCATTCACGGCAAAAGAGGGTTCATGTGTCACGGCCACGGTTTTGGCCGTGATTACTTGGGAGCCGCATACTGTTGCCCGCGGTTTTGGGTTGTAGTGTCAACCGCAGCTTGAGGCATAAGGTTGTTAGCTTCAAGTGCGGTTGCCGCGGACAACAGCTATGTGTGCGGTTCCCTCGGAGTTGTGTGCGCGTTTGTAAGCACTTTTGTATGTCTGTGTGCACTTTGTTTATGTTTGGTGTGCACTGACATTTTCCCTGCACTGTGGCTGTCCGTGGCAACGTTTGGTGGTATGATGTACATGTGGTGGCAGTGTCCCAGCCTTCGGGCTGACTCCCAGGACACGCTTGCCACCCATGTCGTTGCCTGCGGCAACAGCCACAGTGTGTTTGTTGTTTGGACACTTCCCCTTTAAGTTATGTTTTCCCATCTCTGGTCGTTTGCTGGCAGCACTCCGTAAGTGGTCCGGCTGCGTGCTGGTTTGGAGTGTCTGCTGGCAGCGACTGGAGTGGGGACGTGTGTGGAGAGTCCCCTCGTCCATCTCTCAGTGGTTCTCTTCCCTGTGTCGCTGGTGCGGGCTGCAGGCCTCGTCGGACTGGCTGTGTTGTGTGCTGGGAGAGGATGCAGCTGACAGCGACTTTTTGGGAACCGTGTCTGAGAGTGGACGTCCCCTTCTCCCATCCCCTTGTCTGAGTCCCTCACGTGTTTTTTTTTTGGTGGGGGGGGCTTTGAGGGGTGGGAGTGTCACGGCCACGGTTTTGGCCGTGACTCCTTGGGAGCCGCATACTGTTGCCCGCGGTTTTGGGTTGTAGTGTCAACCGCAGCTTGAGGCATAAGGTTGTTAGCTTCAAGTGCGGTTGCCGCGGACAACAGCTATGTGTGCGGTTCCCTCGGAGTTGTGTGCGCGTTTGTAAGCACTTTTGTATGTCTGTGTGCACTTTGTTTATGTTTGGTGTGCACTGACATTTTCCCTGCACTGTGGCTGTCCGTGGCAACGTTTGGTGGTATGATGTACATGTGGTGGCAGTGTCCCAGCCTTCGGGCTGACTCCCAGGACACGCTTGCCACCCATGTCGTTGCCTGCGGCAACAGCCACAGTGTGTTTGTTGTTTGGACACTTCCCCTTTAAGTTATGTTTTCCCATCTCTGGTCGTTTGCTGGCAGCACTCCGTAAGTGGTCCGGCTGCGTGCTGGTTTGGAGTGTCTGCTGGCAGCGACTGGAGTGGGGACGTGTGTGGAGAGTCCCCTCGTCCATCTCTCAGTGGTTCTCTTCCCTGTGTCGCTGGTGCGGGCTGCAGGCCTCGTCGGACTGGCTGTGTTGTGTGCTGGGAGAGGATGCAGCTGACAGCGACTTTTTGGGAACCGTGTCTGAGAGTGGACGTCCCCTTCTCCCATCCCCTTGTCTGAGTCCCTCACGTGTTTTTTTTTTGGTGGGGGGGGCTTTGAGGGGTGGGAGTGTCACGGCCACGGTTTTGGCCGTGACTCCTTGGGAGCCGCATACTGTTGCCCGCGGTTTTGGGTTGTAGTGTCAACCGCAGCTTGAGGCATAAGGTTGTTAGCTTCAAGTGCGGTTGCCGCGGACAACAGCTATGTGTGCGGTTCCCTCGGAGTTGTGTGCGCGTTTGTAAGCACTTTTGTATGTCTGTGTGCACTTTGTTTTTGTTTGGTGTGCACTGACATTTTCCCTGCACTGTGGCTGTCCATGGCAACGTTTGGTGGTATGATGTACATGTGGTGGCAGTGTCCCAGCCTTCGGGCTGACTCCCAGGACACGCTTGCCACCCATGTCGTTGCCTGCGGCAACAGCCACAGTGTGTTTGTTGTTTGGACACTTCCCCTTTAAGTTATGTTTTCCCTTCTGTGGTTTTGGAAGGGTTAACTCCCTTTCAGTGTGTGTGAGTCACGGGGTGTGTCTGATTGTTGGGTGTGGCCTCTTGGCCCTATAAAGCCTCAGTTGTAGGCAGTAGCCAGAGAGGGTGTTTCAGCCATGCTGGCTGTAGACATCCTCCTGGTTACTTACCAACTGCCAGTGGGGGCCAACCTTCTGGTCATAAGCAAATATATATGTCCTTTGGTGTATGGAAGATGTGTTTGGTTTTATGTTTCTTTATTGCACCTGTGGTCCTGGGTTCCCGTGTGTTGTGTGCTGTGTCCTGCTGTCTGTGGGCAGTACATCCACATGGGTTCCAGGCTTTGTTGTCTGTGGTAGGTCTCTGTTATGCTTGTGGCAAGTACCTGTCATTGCCATAGGTTGCATTTGTTTCCCCTTGCTTGCAGCTTGGCCAGTGAGACTCCTGTTCCTCCGTATCCAGAAGGAACAGGATGTCTTACTCTGACTCCTAGCCCAGGGACCGGTCGGAGGGTAAGTTAGGGCTCCGAGGTTCCTGCGCATGGGTCCTCCTACCTTCAAGGTCGGCCCATGCAGGTAGGATTTAGGGTCAGGTTAGGGACGCTGTAGGAGGTGACCTGCTCCCTAATCCTGTTTGTCCTGGTCAAGCAGCGACCATCATCCCTCGACACACGGCTGAGGGTTTCCCCCATCCTCAGCCGTGACATCATGTCACCCAGCAATAGAACAGAGGATTTTGAGAGATTTAGTCCCCTGTCACCCAGGCACAGCAGGGGTTCATTCACGGCAAAAGGGGGTTCATGTCACCCAGCAATAGAACAGAGGATTTTGAGAGATTTAGGCCCCTGTCACCCAGGCACAGCAGGGGTTCATTCACGGCAAAAGGGGGTTCTTGTCACCCAGCAATAGAGCAGAGGATTTTGAAAGATTTAGGCCCCTGTAATCCAGGCACAGCAGGGGTTTATTCACGGCAAAAGGGGGTTCATGTCACCCAGCAATAGAACAGAGGATTTTGAGAGATTTAGGCCCCTGTACCCAGGCACAGCAGGGGTTCATTAATGGCAAATGGGGGTTCATGTCACCCAGCAATAGAACAAAGGTTTTTGAGAGATTTAGGCCCCTGTCACCCAGGCACAGCAGGGGATTATTCACGGCAAAAGGGGGTTTATGTCACCCAGCAATATAACAGAGGATTTTGAGAGATTTAGACCAATGTCACCCAGGCACAGCAGGGGTTTATTCACTGCAAAAGTGAATTCTTTTCACCCAGCAATAGAACAGAGGATTTTGAGAGATTTAGGCCCCTGTCACCCAGGCACAGAAGGGGTTTGAATACGCCAAAAATTGTAAAATGTCACCCGACAATTGAAAATAAGAATTTTTTCAATTTAGGGCACTAAAATAAAATAACTAAAAATTGCAAATTATTAACCTGCAACTCAGAGAAGGAGGTGGATATGGAGTCGGAGGTTGAGGAGGCGGTGAATGTGGTGTTGTAGGTGGAGGCAGCAATGGAGGAGGAGGTGGTAGCCAACAATTTTTTTTTTTTTATTGGGGTAGGTAGCCCCCAAAATATTGTGACAAAGAAAAAAAAAAAAGAAAACAAAGAATCATTGCACTTGACTTGAGTACAAGAATGTATGTTTGATGGTGGTATAAATGTCTATTCTGCACAAGGTACAGACAAGTCTTGTGGGATCCAAGCCTGGTTCATTTTAATGAACGTGAGCTTGTCCACATTGGCTGTGGACAGGCGGCTGCGCTTGTCTGTGATGACACCCCCTGCCGTGCTCAACACACGTTCAGATAATACACTGGCTGCAGGGCAGGCCAGCACCTCCAAAGCGTAAAGGGCAAGCTCAGGACATGTGCCCAATTTGGAGACCCAGAAGTTGAAGGGGGCAAACCCGTCATTCAGTACGTGTAGGCGTGTGCACACATACTGCTTTACCATGTTGGTGAAATGCTGCCTCCTGCTAAGGGCTCTTTCACACTTGCGTTGTCCGGATCCGTCGTGCACCCCATTTGCCGGAAGTGCCCGCCGGATCCGTAACACCGCAAGTGAACTGAAAGCATTTGAAGACGGATCCGTCTTCAAAATGCGTTCAGTGTTACTATGGCACCCAGGACGCTATTAAAGTCCTGGTTGCCATAGTAGTAGTGGGGAGCGGGGGAGCAGTATACTTACCGTCCGTGCGGCTCCCGGGGCGCTCATGGATGACGTGATCCATGCGACACGTCATCCATGCGCGTGGGGCGCCCTGACGTCACTCTGAAGAGCCCCGGGAGCCGCACGGACGGTAAGTATACTGCTCCCCCGCTCCCCACTACACTTTACCATGGCAACCAGGACTTTAGCGTCCCGGCAGCCATGGTAACCATTCAGAAAAAGCTAAACGTCGGATCCGGTAATGCGCCGAAACGACGTTTAGCTTAAGGCCGGATCCGGATTAATGCCTTTCAATGGGCATTAATTCCGGATCCGGCCTTGCGGCAAGTAATCAGGATTTTTGACCGGAGCAAAAAGCTCAGCATGCTGCGGTATTTTCTCCGGGGATAATCCTGATCAGGATTCTTCCGGCATAGAGCCCCGGCGACGGAACTCTATGCCGGAACACAACAACGCAAGTGTGAAAGAGCCCTAAGACGTTTCATATCAGCTGGTTGTTGTGGCGTGCTGACAAAGATTTTCCACATGTTGGCCATGCTAACCCTGCCTTCTGATGTGCTGGCGGTGCCCCAGCTGCGTTGGCGACCTCTTCCTCGTCCTCTACCTTCGCCTTGTGCTTCCACTGTGCCACCGCTGTCAGGTGGGAATGCCACCAGCAGCGCGTCTACCAGCGTGCGCTTGTACTCGCGCATCTTACGATCACGCTCCAGTGACGGAATTAAGGACGGTACGTTGTCCTTGTAACGGGGATCCAGCAGCATGGCCACCCAGTAATCAGCACAAGTTAGAATGTGGGCAACTCTGCGGTCGTTGCGGAGACACTGCAGCATGTTATCGCTCATGTGTGCAAGGCTGTCCAGAGGCAACGAAAAGCTGTCCTCTGTGGAAGGTGTATCCTCTGTGTCTTCTGTATCCCCCCATCCACGCACCAGTGATGGCCATGAGCTGGTCTGGGTGCCACCCTGCTGTGAACATGGTTCCTCCTCCTGCATCTCCTCCTCCTGCATCTCCTCCTCCTCATCCTCCTCCTCCACCTCCTCATCATCCAGAACTGTGCCCTGGCTGAACAATTGTGTACCTTGGGTTTGTAGGTGCAGGAACCCACCCTCGGAGCCACTTGTGAATGTCTGTCCGGAAACCTTATGAAATGATCCCTGTTCCTCCTCCTCCTCCTGTGCCACATCCTCTTCCATCATCTCCAGGAGCGTTTTTTCAAAGAGGCATAGAAGTGGGATAGTAACGCTTAGAATGGTGTTATCAGCACTGGCCATGTTGGTGGAGTACTCGAAACAGCGCAACAAGGAACACAGGTCTCGCATGGAGGCCCAGTCATTAGTGGTGAAGTGGTGCTGTTCCGCTGAGCGACTCACCCGTGCGTGCTGCAACTGAAACTCCACTATCGCCTGCTGCTGCTCGCACAGTCTGGCCAGCATGTGCAAGGTGAAGTTCCACCTTGTGGGCATGTCGCATATGGGGCGGTGAGCGGGAAGGCCGACGTTACACTGCAGCGCTGACAGTCGAGCAGCAGCAGGGTGAGAACGCCGAAAGCGCGTACAGACGGCCCGCACTTTATGCAGCAGCTCTGACAGGTCGGGGTAATTTTTAAGGAATCTCTGAACCACCAAATTCTGCACATGCGCCAGGCAAGGGATGTGCGTCAAACCAGCTAGTCCCAGAGCTGCTACGAGATTTCGCCCATTATCGCAAACCAGCAGGCCGGGGCTTGAGGCTGACTGGCACAAACCACTCATCGGTCTGTTGGCCCATTCAAGGCCCATCCACAGCTCCTGCGCGGTGTGGGGTTTGTCCCCAAACAGATAAGTTTTAAAACTGTCTGCTGTCGTTTACCCCTGGCTGTGCTGAAGTTGGTTGTGAAGGTGTTACGCTGACTGGATGAGGAGCTGGTAGAAGATGAGGAAGCGGAGTAGGAGGAGGAAGCAACAGGAGGCAAACTGAAGCGCTCTGCAATCCTCGGTGGTGGAAGGACATGTGCCAAACTGCTATCCGCCTCAGGCCCAGCCGCCACTACATGTACCCAGTGTGCTGTTATGGAGATATAACGACCCTGACCGTGCTTATTGGTACACGTATCCGTAGTCAGGTGCACCTTGCCACAGATGGCGTTGCGCAGTGCACACCAGATTTTGTCCCCTACTTGGTTGTGAAGGGAAGGGATGGCTCGCCTTGAAAAGTAGTGGCGGCTGGGCACGACGTACTGTGGGACAGCCACCGCCATAAGGCCTTTAAAACTATCCGTCTCCACCAGACGGAATGACAGCATTTCAAAGGCAATTAATTTAGAAATGCTGGCATTCAGGGCTAGGGATCGCGGGTGGGTAGGGGGGTACTTCCTCTTGCTCTCCAGCATTTAGGATATGGATAGCTGAACGCTTCCGTGTGACATTGTGGAAATGCTTGGTGACCCAGGTGTTGGTGTTGCTGGCAGATCCTCTGTTTGTGGGGTACCAGGTGGCACTGTCACTCCAGAGGTAAATGAAGAGGCCGCGACTGCAGCAGAAGAGGAAGCAGGAGGAGCCAGAGACCTTTCTTGATTTTTGAGGTGTCTACTCCACTGCAGCTCGTGCTTTGCACTTAAATGCCTGGTCAAGCAGGTTGTGCTCAGGTTGAGAACGTTTATACCTCGCTTCAGGCTCTGATTGCACAGCGTGCAAACCACTCGTGTCTTGTCGTCAGCACACTGAAGAACTGCCACGCCAGGGAACTCCTTGGAGCTGGCTTTGGTGTGCTCGCTCCCTTGCTGTGGTTGGCAGTAGGAGGCGTACTGTCTAAATGACGGTCGCTCCGCTTTTGCACCCTGCTCCCTCTTCTGCTGTGCTTGTGTCTCTGTGCGACCACCGCCTCTTCCTCCGAACTACATCGGTCACTCGCATGACCTTGATTCCATGTGGGGTCTTCACCCCTGACTTCCTTGTCGGTCTGCACGTTTTTGAAAGCCCCAGCAGTTGGCACCTGTGTTTCGTCGTCATCCGAGACATGCTGCAATGGTCCTCCCATGTACTCATCTTGAAAAATAAGTGGTTGGGCATCGGTGCACTCAATCTCTTCCACTTCTGGGGCAGGACTAGGTGGATGGCCCTGGGAAACACTGCTAACAGAGTCATCAAAAAGCAGAAGAGACTGCTGCATGACTTGGGGCTCAGATTGCTTGGCTGATTTGCAAGGGGGTGAGGTGAAAGACTGATGTACATCGGCTGCAGGTGCCAAATGTGGTCTTTCAGCAGGAGACTGGGTGGGAGACAATGTGAAGGAACTGGACCACTGTCAGCAACCCAATCTACTATCGCCTGTACTTGTTCAGGCCTCACCATTCGTAGAGCAGCATTAGGCCCGACCAAATACCGCTGCAGGTTTTGTCGCCTACTCGCACCTGAGGAAGGGTTTTCACTTGTGCGTGTAGTTGGCACAGATCGACCACGTCCTCTCCCTGCAACAGGAGCTCCACCAGCAGCACCACGACCTGGGCCAGGTTCCTTATTTGACACTCTCCTCATATTTTTTGAATTTAGGATCTTGCCCTAAATCGGTGTTTAATAGTAAAAAAGAACGACAGTATGTAAAGGGTGTATCTCACACGGCCTGAACCAGACTAGGCCTCAATTAAAGATTTCTTTGCACAAAATGGCTGTATTTCAAATGGCTGTATTTCAAATGGCTGTATTTCAAACTGCTGTATTTCAAACGGCTGTATTTCAAATGGCTGAATAAAACCCCTGTATGTATAGGGGGGATCACACATGCCCTGAATCAGTGTAGGCCTGAATTAAAGATTTATTTGCACCAAATGGCTGTATTTCAAATGGCTGTATTTCAAATGCCTGATTCAAAACCCTGTATGTATAGGGGGGATCACACAAGCCCTGAATCAGTGAAGGCCTGAAGTAAATATATCTTTGCACAAAAAGGCGGTATTTAAAATGGCTGTATTTCAAATGCCTAATTCAAACCCATGTATAGGGGGGGATCTCAGAGAGCCTGAACCTCTTTAGGCCTGAAGTAAATATATCTTTGCACAAAAAGGCTGTATTTCAAATGGCTTTATTTCAAATGCCTGATTCAAACCCTTTTATGTAGGGGGGTATCTCACACGGTCTGAACCTGTGTAGGCCTGAAGTAAATATATCTTTGCACAAAAAGGCTGTATTTCAAATGGCTTTATTTCAAATGCCTGATTCAAACCCTTTTATGTAGGGGGGTATCTCACACGGTCTGAACCTGTGTAGGCCTGAAGTAAATATATCTTTGCACAAAAAGGCTGTATTTCAAATGCCTAATTCAAACCCCTGTATGTATAGGGGGTATCTCAGAGGGCCTGAACCTCTGTAGGCCTGAAGTAAATATATCTTTGCACAAAAATGCTGTATTTCAAATGCTTGATTCAAACCCCTGTATGTAGGGGGGTATCTCACACGGTCTGAACCAGTGTAGGCCTGAAGTAAATATATCTTTCCACAAAAAGCATGTATTTCAAATGACTGTATTTCAAATGCCTAATTCAAACCCCTGTATGTAGAGGTAGTATCTCAGAGGGCCTGAATCTCTGTAGGCCTGAAGTAAATATGCAGCGTACTCAAGTTAGGTTTAGAAATGTTCCTGAGTGTTGTAGTGCAATAGTGACACTAACCTGAGACAGCTGACTCTCTGCAAGGGCAGGTGATGATAAATAATGTTCGTGACGCCAGTGCCAATTAAACGGTGGCACACCGTTTGCGGATAGCAGGAATAACTGAGGAACCACGTGATGTTAAAACAGAACTCAAATTTTAGTAGTCATCATGCATGGACACAGTTGGAAGCGCAGTTCCTTTGCAGACAGTTGGTTGCAGTACATTTGGTGCAGGCAATATATATATAGCAAGGTGACTTCAGAGTGTGAAACACAGGACTTGCAGTACAGGCGGCTTGCACTCTATTCCTGACTGATCCTGGAACCTAGAAACTCTTCTCCAAGGCCCGATGCCCTAATTCTGGCATATATCCTCGGTTTTATAATTATCAAGTACCTCCTGTGTTGTCTTGAGTATCTCTTGCTTTCCTGGAATTGACCACTGTCTCTCTCAGTTTCTGGAAACTTCTGACATTGTCTAATCTCCAACTCCAACTCTGGTTAGACTAGACTACTTCCTCTCTTCCCTTCCCTGACTGGGCCTTATATAGTCTAGGGCTCCCTAGCTCCCTCTAATGACTAAGAGCTGGAATGACACCCCTAACAGGCCTGTACATGCACATTTCACAGTAACAGGGAAGTACATAACATTACATTTTATAAAGATAACTCCTACCAACCTCCCCATAAACAAAGGGGGGGGGGGGGAACGACAGTACACCAAGTGACCTTCTGTAGTGACGGGCATTACAGCCCCCGTACACTACATACCCCACTGCTTTAAGCTGAGTACGACCTCGTACTCCATCAGGGCTCGCCCAACTGGAATCTCTACCTGAAACAGAAAAAGACACATGCAGGCATACATATATGCAATTCATCTGCATTTACATTCATATCAGGTCCAATTGGCAAAGGTGAAGGATGGTGACAAGGGGCGTCGTTCTCTTCTCTCAGGATAGTGAATGGAACTGGGGCGCTGACCTGGCACAGCGTAACATTATTACCAGGATAGTCCATATGTGCAAATTGTCCTTAATAGAACAGCAAGAAACGGTAAAACAGTATAAAAGTCCTTGGAGGCTCAAAGAACAAATATGAGTCCGTACCCAGGTTCCTTTTCGTATGAATCACAGAGGCTCTCGTATGGTGGAGTCCATCTCTGGGCACATTTCCTTTTAAAAGAGCAAAAATCTCAGAGGCTCAGGTTCTTTTGAGTCTATCTCCGGGCACGGTTCCTTAATATCAAGTTGCATTATATTAAACAAGTGCCGTAATACCCCTGATCAACCTGAAAAGGGGGTTAAGGATGAAAGGTGCAACAATGGAACAGGCACAACATGGGGTGGAATAGCAAAAGCAGGCAGGAGGTCCTGGAAACAAACTTGGCTATGTTGACTTTGACATTGCAGTGGTTGACACCTACCACTGAGCCGTGGATGAACTGGCAGCAGCAACAAAAGACCAGGAAACATAGGACTCCTGTCCGGGAAGGGTTAAATCTTTAAAGCAATCCCTCGGCAAAAAGAACAATCAAAGGCCTAGCAGGATGATTCACAAAGGCATGTCATAATCACCCGGCGCTGCTGGCAAATACGGCCTGTAGTAGTCCTCTACAGGAGGATGTGCCCACATTACAGTGTTAGGGGGCAGCTGCAACGTGAAGGGACCCCTAATAGGTATTGGCCCCATAGGCCTAGGGGTAAACACACTGGTGGACCGTACAGGTCCAGGCATAAGGATTGTAGGATGTGCTGCATTGGGTACCGCCGCCGCAAGCGGTCCGGTGTGCTCAGTGCAGCTATTCACAGCAATAGTGGGTCTTCTTTGGGGCCTTGACGGAGCAATATTAGCAGACGGTGGTTTACGGGTGGTGACAGGCACCCTTACCTCGTCTTTCTCGGGCGGCGTCTGGATCCTGGCGGTGGCAATCTTGCGCAGCTCCCGCAACTTTTCCTCCAGCCGGACGATCTGGTGACCGATGCTTTCCATGTCGGAATCGCTGTCCTCTGCTGGCGCCGCCGGCGCAGGTACAGTCAACGATGCGTCGGACGCGGCCGCGTCAGGCTCCGTTGGCGCATCGGGTCTCCTTCCCTTACGTATATTCTCCAGGGTAACACGGAGTCCCTTGAGATTTTCCAAGTCCTGGATTGTCTTCTCCCGACGAGGCAGCTCGGGGGAAGGATAGGGACTCACCCATTTTTCCAACACGGTTGGCTGCCAAAACACGTTAGGACCAATGAAAGAGCCCCGCTCTTGGAAGGCGTGATGGGCCGGTTCTGGAGAGCGTTCAGGTTCCCGCTCGCAGCCAGAATAGTCCTCTTCTGCCTCCCAGTCCTCAGGTTCTCTCTTGGGACGGGACACGGCAGTTGCATATGGGCCTCTCAGGCTCTCGGCAGGGGTGAACTCCACTTCCTCTCCCTCGCGGAGGTTATGCAGATGAGCAGGGAGGTAATCTCTCTTGACAGATCTCCTGTTGACGTATAAGTCTCTGCCAGTAACATAGTCCTGTATGAACCCGTAGCCACGGGTTTTGTCAAAAGACAGCACCAACCCCTTTCTCCTTTCCAGGCGGGGTTGGGTATTGGGATGACGGTCATAAATGGACTTGGTCAGTTCTTCATAATATATTTTGTTTTTAGCGTTCTTTTTTATAGCGGCCTCCTGGATTTCTGCCATAAGTGTTGACCACTGGAACGAGGGCTGAAAGAAGTCTCTCCAGTAGCCATAATGGTGCTCTGGTTCTTTCCCCAGTGCCGGGCAGGCGGGTCTCTCCGGTCCCGGAGAGTAGGCCGGTGGAGCCTCCTCCGGCTCGACACCAACGACATCCGTCATTTTTGGTAGCTCAGGCGCGGACGCTGTAGCAGAGCAGTCCTCACTCGCCAACATGCTCGATCCTTCTCTGTAGAGCGACAGGGTGGCGCCAATAAATTCAGCCAGATCCTCCCATTGCGCTGGGAGGCCGCCCCCCAGGTATTCCAGTATGTGGAAGGCGGAGTCCATGCTGGCAGACATGCAAATGTCCAGACAGGCTGTGGCGCCTGACCTTGAACCCTTTCCCGCTTTTTCATCAAAAGGGCGCCAACTTTTCCCGCTTCCTCGGGATGAAGATGACGCAGCAGTAAATTCCGCAAGCTCAGCGGCCATCTTTTAGCAAGAAACGCTGTCTATTCACTGACAGCAAGCAGGATTGTAGAAAGTCCATAAAACCACCCTCCAATGTGGCGATTTCCTTCCTCTTGGTAGCGCAACACTGCACAGTGCTTTTTGGAGGTTTTAGGTACACTTTTGGTATGATTTTCAGTCCACAAAGTCCACTTGAAATAAACAGGTAGTTTGTCACTTTGGTCACAGGGCAACGGTATAAGGCACAAAGTTCACGCTTCTTGCACTAGAAAGCGTGCGTATCCTGTTCGTGACGCCAAAAGAGAGGTGCAGCGTACTAAAGTTAGGTTTAGAAATGTTCCTGAGTGTTGTAGTGCAATAGTGACACTAACCTGAGACAGCTGACTCTCTGCAAGGGCAGGTGATGATAAATAATGTTCGTGACGCCAGTGCCAATTAAACGGTGGCACACCGTTTGCGGATAGCAGGAATAACTGAGGAACCACGTGATGTTAAAACAGAACTCAAACTTTAGTAGTCATCATGCATGGACATAGTTGGAAGCGCAGTTCCTTTGCAGACAGTTGGTTGCAGTACATTTGGTGCAGGCAATATATATATAGCAAGGTGACTTCAGAGTGTGAAACACAGGACTTGCAGTACAGGCGGCTTGCACTCTATTCCTGACTGATCCTGGAACCTAGAAACTCTTCTCCAAGGCCCGATGCCCTAATTCTGGCGTATATCCTCGGTTTTATAATTATCAAGTACCTCCTCTGTTGTCTTGAGTACCTCTTGCTTTCCTGGAATTGCCCCTGTCTCTCTCAGTTTCTGGAAACTTCTGACATTGTCTAATCTCCAACTCCAACTCTGGTTAGACTAGACTACTTCCTCTCTTCCCTTCCCTGACTGGGCCTTATATAGTCTAGGGCTCCCTAGCTCCCTCTAATGACTAAGAGCTGGAATGACACCCCTAACAGGCCTGTACATGCACATTTCACAGTAACAGGGAAGTACATAACATTACATTTTATAAAGATAACTCCTACCAACCTCCCCATAAACAAAGGGGGGGGGGGAGGGGAACGACAGTACACCAAGTGACCTTTTGTAGTGACGGGCATTACAGCCCCCGTACACTACAAATATATCTTTGCACAAAAAGGCTGTATTTCAAATGACTGAATCAAACCCCTGTATGTAGGGGGGTATCTCACACGGTCTGAACCAGTGTAGGCCTGAAGTAAATATATCTTTGCACAAAAAGGCTGTATTTCAAATGCTTAATTCAAACCCCTGTATGTATAGTGGGGATCACAAACGCCCTGAATCAGTGTAGGCCTGAAGTAAATATGATATTTGCACAAAAAGGCGGTATTTAAAATGGCTGTATTTCAAATGCCTAATTCAAACCCCTGTATGTAGAGGTGGTATCTCACAGGGCCTGAACCTCTGTAGGCCTGAATTCAATATTGGTGCACTAAATGGCGATATTTAAAATCTCTGAATGTAACACAAATGTATTAAGGGTGTATCTCACAATGACATCTGCATCAAAGGCTGCCAATGAAATTTTTGGAGCCCAAGCGACAGTTTTTTTAACAACTGAATTTGACAGCAGTATATAAGCCTGTGATTTCACACGTGCTGATGATGCAAGGCCTGAAAATAGTGTTTTTTGTCAAATAAGTGTGTTTTTCAAACCCCAGAAAATGATTGGTGTATTTCTAGCTTAAATTGCACACTGACTAATACAGATGTTGTAGATTGCCCAAAAAGTCTTTTTTTGCTAACAGAATATGAATGCTGTGTATATTTAACTTGAATTTAACACTTGCAGATCTGGCAAATACTGTTTTTTGGAGAAAAAAAAAGTGTGTTTTTCAAACCCCCAGAAAATGATGGGTGTATTTCTAGCTTAAATTGCACACTGACTAATACAGATGTTGTAAATTGCCCAAAAAGTGTTTTTTTGCTAACAGAATATGAGTGTTGTATATATTAAACTTGAATTTAACACTTGCAGATCTGGCAAATACTGTTTTTTGAAAAGAAAATGTGTTTTTTTCAAACCCCAGAAAATGATGGGTGTATTTCTAGCTTAAATTGCACACTGACTAATACAGATGTTGTAGATTGCCCAAAAAGTCTTTTTTTGCTAACAGAATATGAATGCTGTATATATTTAACTTGAATTTAACACTTGGATATCTGGCAAATACTGTTTTTTGAAACAAAAAGTGTGTTATTCAAACCCCAGAAAATGATGGGTGTATTTCTAGCTTAAATTGCACACTGACTAATACAGATGTTGTAGATTGCCCAAAAAGTCTTTTTTTGCTAACAGAATATGAATGCTGTATATATTTAACTTGAATTTAACACTTGGATATCTGGCAAATACTGTTTTTTGAAACAAAAAGTGTGTTATTCAAACCCCAGAAAATGATGGGTGTATTTCTAGCTTAAATTGCACACTGACTAATACAGATGATTTAGTTTGCCCCCCAAAAATGGTGATTTGCAATGTCCCAAAAGCTCAGATGCAGTGCTGGTGCACTGAGCATGCTTTAAATGGCCACCACCCACCTAACTAACAGAGTTCTAAAAGTTAGTATTTTTGGTCAATGAGCTCAGTGCAGGGTAAAACGATAGTGCCCTGCACCCACACAACTATTTGTCTGTAGTTAGATTCTCTCCTATGCTCTCCCTGAAATCACAAGACCAGCAGCATCCTCTCCCTACACTTGTAACAGCAGAGTGACGTGCAGCGCTACATGACTCAAGCTTATATAGAGCTCTGGCCAATCACAGCCATGCCATTAGTAGGCATGGCTGTGATGGAATCTTGGGGCAAGTAGTATGGCGCTTGTAGATTGGCTGCTGTGCAGCCTTTCAAAAAGCGCCAAGAAAGCAGCGAACACCGAACCCAAACTTTTACTTTTAATGTTCGGGTTCGGGTCCAGGGTCCAAAAATCCTAAAGTTTGGTACAAACCCGAACTTTACAGTTCGGGTTTGCTCAACCCTAGTCATCAGTAAAAAAAAATATCTCAGAAAACTCCTTTAATTTTATGATAGAAAAGGTGCACAATTAGCATAAAAAATTAAAGGGACAGCTAGATTTGTAGAAACAATGTATTTTTTTTATCACCTTTCTTTTTATCACATTTCAAGAAACATAACTTTTTTATACTTTACTTTTTCAGTCAACATATTTGTTCACAATGGTATTAAAGAGTAGTATGTCAATAATGCAGTCTGCTAGCAAGAATATCTGTATAGTAATATCAGTATACAGATAAAAAGTAAAAATAAATGTAAAAAAAATGTAGAAAAAATGCAATCCTGGTTTAGGTAACTGTCTCTTCATGCAGCGAAGGTGATATCTTTGAATAAAAATGCAGAGAAGGTGATATCTTTGAATAAAAAATGGTAAATAGTCTCCCACTACACAATGGTTGAGTGGAGGTGGATGGTGTATGCCACAGATGTTCTGGCCCGTAATAAGTAAATTCACTTGTAGCAAAAGTTAGTAATAAGTAAAAGCAGTGATTATTGCCATGAATATTCTGGCTTGCAATGAATAAACTTGTTTGTTTGTGCCAAGAGTTGCTTGCAGTTTTTCACTAGATAATGAAAAATAGTTGCGCCATGGATATTTTGACACGCATGTGTGTGTTTATAAATGAGGTTACTTACAGTTTGTAGGTTATTGTGGTTGAGGGCGATTCCAGTGGCGTCCCACCCGGTAATCACACTCCACTCACCCTGTTCGTTCTTGGTCTCCAATTACTGTTGCGGGGGGTTGAAGTTGATCGGTGATTCTGGCTGCGGTATAGGTAAGTCGGCATCTCACGAGGGGTAGTGTCGGTCACGTGATGTAGGTCCAATTGGTTGGCCTTTATTTTAGCGTCTCACGTAATGTTGTCCCGGTCACGTGTCATAGATCTGCTGCTTTGCCATTTACTTCTATATGATGATCGTAACTTGGTTTAAACCTCCCGTTGCAATATATTGAAGTTTGGAGAGAACGTATTTCCACAGAATGAATTGAAGTGGGTTTTTAGTGGGTAGTCGCTGGATACTTGTTGCCAGACGCGTTTCGAGGTTGCAATCTCTTCATCAGTGGCTGTGGTATACACTGTCTGGCTCTTCACTTTTATACCCACTCCTAGCTTGATCCACTAAAAACCCGGAGAAGTGAGAGGAATCCCAAAATTTCAAGAGGTCTAATATAAAGGCCGGGATGGAATGATGTTAAAAATATATCTGGAAACAGTCTTAAGGGAAATATTGTTTCTAATCTACACCTCCATGTTTTTATCTTCTTTTTCTTCTTTTTTAATGTTGCTTAGTTGGATAGTTTTCATTTTATGTAAAAAACGCAGATGCGTTTCTAATGCGTTTCTCATGCGTTTTTGTGTGCAGATGAGTTTTTATCATATTTCTTTGCTTTTAGGTTAGAGATGTCTTTCTTATCTCTAAAAAGTGTTAATAGTCTTTATATGATAATAAAAATGATAAAAAATGATAAAAGATGAGCACTGATAAAAAAAATTATATAAAAATATATATAAAAACTGTAGAGTGATGGTGGAAAGATAATAGTCATATAGAGTAAGGTATCTTCTTTCCTTATGATCACATATTTATATACTATTTATTCATAAATTTATGGAGATAATCACTGAGGGAGAGGTCTCCCGTCAGAGCAATCACAATTCTGGTGAATAGAGATGGCCTTGCGGTTCTCCCGGCGGTCATTTCGCGGCAAACTTAGCGTGTTCGCGATTCGCCGAACATGCGAACATATAGAGATATTCGCGCCCGCCATATTCTTTTACATTGTGAAGAACTTTGACCCATGACACATCCATCAGGTGGTACAGGACAGCCAATTGAGACATTTCAGCACATGGACATACCCCCTACCTTATAAATAAACCTGATGTGCCGCCATTTTACGTTCAGTGTTTTGCCAGTGTAGGGAGAGGTTGCCGTGTGGAGCAGGGACAGACTGTTAGGGACACCAAACACTAGCTAATAGGGCCACAAAAGTCTTTTTAAGGACTGGTATAGGTGTGCTATCGATAGGTGTGATACACAGAGGGGTGTGATATACTTATAACAGGGCCATCTTTAATATTGAGAATTTACTTGGGCCCCCTGTATCCTGCCTTCCCACACCCTAGCAGGCAATCACGCTTTGCACCACTGTATATAATATAGCTTACAGTGAATTACTGTAAATACTTACAGTTCTGAAGACTCCAGCAGGCTCAGGATCAGTGCTCTGGGCAGCTGGGCTCAGGGCTGGAAGTAGGCACCGCTCTGCAGTTCAGGAAGGAGACCAGGCTTGGCTCACCCTAGCATTACAGTGCACCCCAGCACCCCATAGTATACAGTTTAGCACCCTATAGTATATAGCACCCCACAGTATGCAGTATAGCACCCTATAGTATACAGCACCCGACAGTATGCAATACATAGTATAACACCCCACAGTATAGCATCCTATAGCATACAGTATAGCACCCCACAGTATACAGTAGAGAAGTATAGCACTCCACAATATACAGTAGAGCAGTATAGCACCCAGTATACAGCACCCCATAGTAAACAGTAGAGCACCCTATAGTATACAGCACCCCACAGTATGCAATAGATAGTATAACACCCCACAGTATGCAGTATAGCATCCTATAGCATACAGTATAGCATCCCACAGTATACAGTAGAGCAGTATTGCACTTCACAATATACAGCACCCCACACTATACAGTAGAGCAGTATAGCACTCCACAATATACAGCACCCCACAATATACAGTAGAGCAGTATAGCAACCAGTATACAGCACCCCACAGTATACAGTAGAGAAGTATAGCACCCAGTATACAGCACCCCACAGTATACAGTAAAGCAGTATAGCACCCAGTATACAGCACCACACAGTATACAGCACCCGCAGTATATAATCTCATATAGCAGCCACATTATATAATCTCATACAGCAGCTCCCAGTATATAATCTCATACAGCATCCCCCCAGTATATAATCCCACACAGCCTCCCCCTGCATACAATCCTCAGACCCTCCCCAGTAGTCACATCCACCTCTCCAGCGCTGACAGACTCTCTCCCCTCTACAGACTCTGCTGAGCAGCCATCCCTGATCTTCCTACACTGCAGACAGTAAGCCAGTGCCTGTGAAAGCAGAGCGCTGCCGACCCATGTGACCTATCCTTCTCCTGCAGGCTGCAGCAACACTGAGTCCTGAAAGAAAGAAAGGACCTTTGATTACCTCATAGCTAAGTGACCAGTTATATCGCTATGTTACTGGTCACATGGAGATGATGTCATGTAAGGTCCTTTCTCCCACAGCTCTCACTCTCTCACAGTTCGCTCTGGAGTGCCAGTGTTCTGTCAGAATACTATACCTTACCAGCACCCAGGCAGGCATGGCAGCACCCCCCTGTAGCTGACAGCCTGACACCTGGGGCGGACGGCCCCCTCCCCCGTGGCATGCCACTTGATGTAATTGAAATTGTAGGCAGTGGCCAGCGGGGCTCAAGAGGCAGCTGCCTTGGGCGCCCCAGGAACAACTGGGCCCGGGGAAGTTGCCCCTTTTGCCCCGCAGTAAAGACGTCCCTGACTTATAATATACTTTTATAATGAGTCAAAAACACATATATCTATATAGTGATCACCTGGAAGTCAGGGGCCTAGAGGCTACGGGCTTACTAGGGCCATTTTTATATAGGGTAAGGTTCTGGACGGTGTCACTCTTATCAGGGCGGGTGGTCTGTGGTTAGGCTATCAGGGCCAGAATAGCACCCCCTGTAGGGCAATATCAGGGACAGTTCTTTGCCCACCCTGTCCTTCAATACCACATGGTCCTCTAGCCCAGGGATGTATGTTTTTTTGCTTTACCTCCTGAATTCATTGATGTGCACTGGAACACCCCGGATTGTGGTAGGACATATGGTTTCTGATTTGGTGCCGCCAAGCACTTGTTATCGCCTACCACATCTATGATTTTTGCTTAACTTTAATAATTTTATTTATTTTCATTTTGAGGGATATCTTTTCCATTCACACAAAATGGGTCCGCATCCGTTCCACAATTTTGCAGAAACGGTGCAGACCCATTCATTTTTAATGTGGCCGGAATGTGCTGTCTGCAACCTCATTTGCGGGTCCACATCCGCATTTGCGGATCCGCACTTCCGCATCCGTAAAAAAATAGAACATGTCCTATTCTTGTCCGTAATTGTAGACAAGATTAGACATTTTCTATTATAGTGCACATTGCCGGTGTCCCTGTTTCGCGGATACGCAAAACACTTACGGACCTGTGATTAGATCCTCATAGCAACATTATTAAAAGTTACGTTTATCTTTATGTACAGTACAGACCAAAAGTTTGGACACACCTTCTCATTCAAAGAGATTTCTTTATTTTCATGATATGAAGGCATCAAAACTATGAATTAACACATGTGGAATTATATACATAACAAACAAGTGTGAAACAACTGAAAATATGTCATATTCTAGGTTCTTCAAAGTAGCCACCTTTTGCTTTGATTACTGCTTTGCACACTCTTGGCATTCTCTTGATGAGCTTCAAGAGGTAGTCCCCTGAAATGGTCTTCCAACAGTCTTGAAGGAGTTCCCAGAGATGCTTAGGACTTGTTGGCACTTTTGCCTACACTCTGCGGTCCAGCTCACCCCAAACCATCTCGATTGGGTTCAGGTCCGGTGACTGTGGAGTCCAGGTCATCTGGCGCAGCACCCCATCACTCTCCTTCATGGTCAAATAGCCCTTACTTTCAAAGTTTTCCCAATTTTTCGGCTGACTGACTGACCTTCATTTCTTAAAGTAATGATGGCCACTCGTTTTTCTTTACTTAGCTGCTTTTTTCTTGCCATAATACAAATTCTAACAGTCTATTGAGTAGGACTTTTATAATGAGTCAAACTCATCATTACATAAGTCAAGGGCTGGAGATTTAGACCATTGTAGAGCTTTAGGTATCATGCCTTGCTCTAAATATCGGTTGAGGGATTTAATTTCCCATATCTGCTTAAGTTGCTTAATTAATAAGGTCTCCAGTTCCCTAAATGTTTCTGTCATTGGATTTGTCCTTATGTTTGTTCACATTGGTGTATGTGGAATCCAAATATTAGAAGAAACCACAATAAAAAAAAATCAAACAAAGGAAATAATAGAACAATTCCCCAAAAATGAAGAATACACTAGTTGGCAAGTGAGAATCTGCATAAATGTAGGCACAGTCGAACAAGACATCATAAAGAAAAAGTATAAAAATCATAAATTTTATTAGAACTGAATCACCAATATTACAGAATAAAACACATCAGATAGAACATCAAGACCACACACACGATGTGCAATGTAATGATAATCAGGAACCATCATGCTATAATGTATCCACTAAAAATAGATATGAAACACTTTCTACTCCTCTTTTTTTAGACAGGACGCCCCCACATCACAAAATACGCACGAAACAATCACGCCAACCATCACCATACCAAAGATATCACCAACAATCACCAGTAAGACACTAATACAATTTGAGACACAGAAACTCCAACCAGGATTGGCATCAGGACCAATACATACCAAAGACTCATCACATAAGGAATACTCACCAGGAACACTCGACAAGGGATACATACACACAAAATCACCAGTATCAACACACACAAAACTCAGGAAAAAGAGAATACGAAGAGGAAGAGACAAGGAGAAAAAGAAAAAACTACAGAACATAATTAACGATAATGAGGATTCCGTTATCAATCTTAGCTCTACCATCTTACCTCCAGCTCAATCAAAGTTACTGAACAAGGGACTAAAATTTGCACCCACAGCCCAATTGAGTAAATTTGATACATATATCGGAATAGAGAAGTTCATACGAAAATTATGTCTGAAAAAATACTTTATTAAAAATCCGCTAGAACCGAAAGACAGATCGCAAGAAAAATACCAACATACAAACTTAAAACAAAGAACCAAGATGTACCCTAAACATGAAATGGGACAAGACATCACCACTTTCAGAAAAAGCGTAGAGACAGACCTAAGGAAAATAGGAAAATCAACAAGAAAATCTAGCAACCTTAGGACATAGGAGATCCAAGGCATCAAACAACTACAAAAAATTGAAAATATCACCATATGACCTGCAGACAAAGAAGGGGCCATTGTCATTTTAGACACATCAAATTATAACATAGAATGTAGAAGACATTTAGATGACACTACTACATATAAACGTTTAGATTCGGACCCTACCAAACATTTCTGCCTTGCATTACAAGAATATGCAGAAAAAGGGTTACATACAGGGATTTTACAAGAACAAGAATTCAAGTTTATAACAGGAACACAACAACGCCTACCTATTTTCTATTGTATCCCTAAGATACAGAAAAATGCCACAAATCCTCAGAGTAGGCCAATCATTTCAGGCATAGGGTCCCTCACCTCTAATTTGTCTCAGTATATAGATCGATTACTTCAACCAATCGTCAAACAGACGTTTTCATATATAAAGGACACTACTCAAATTATTGAAATAGTAGAGAATTTAAAATATGAACTTCATTGGAGTCTTGGCACATTAGACGTGAACTCATTATGCACGATAATTAAACACGAACAATGAATCCATGCTCTAAAGCAACAACTACTAACGATAGGTCATTTTAAGGAAGAACAAGTTAATTATATAGCTGAGGGAGTATATCACATTTTGACCCATAACTATTTTGCATATGAGTCTGATTTTATCTACAGATAAGAGGGACAGCCATGTTAGCTATGCTAACCTATTTATGGCACTGTGGGAATCGACACATATTACGCCTAGACTGGGGGAGGACCTGGTGCTCTGGCACAGATATATTGATTATGGAGGAACACTGAGGATGCTCTTAAGACATTCCTTGAAGAAATCAACCACGATGATTATAACCTAGAATTTACATCAAATATCAGTACCAAACAAATGAAATTTTTAGATTTAACAATAATAACACAAACCAATCGTCTAATATGTAATACATATCACAAACCAGCATAAAAAAACAGCTATCTATTATATTCTAGTTGGCACCTACCAAGGTGGATTATTAATATCCCCACCGGACAGTTCATATGTATAAAGAGAAACTGTACTGATGACGAAGACTTTGAAAAAGAGGCCCTTCAAATGGAAAAACAATTTCTAGCAAAAAACTATCCACAATCCCTTTTAGAGGCCTCCATATCTAAAATTAGAAGCCTGGACAGAGAATCTTTTTTTAAATCAGACACACACAATCCACCGATAAACAAAGAAGATAACGATTTAATAATTTTACCATATAATGCACAACACAAAAAAGTAGAGACAATCATTAAGAAACACTGGCACTATATCTTAAAAGACAAAATAATCGGTCCTTATCTTAATACCACACCTCAGATCACCTACACCAAAGCACTGAACTTAGCACTCAAGATAGCACCTTCTGTAAAAATGGAAAAGAAAAACAACACCCAGAGTACTGAGATCCCTCACAGTTGGTTTAATTTAAAAGGCTTCTATCGATGCGGACACTGTATCAGCAACAACACAAAGTTTCTCCGAAAAACAGCCAAAATCTCCTCAACCACCAATTCCTTTACTTATGAAATCGACAGCTTCCTATCTTGCAACATATCAAGTGTAATCTACATGATCCAATGCCCCTGTAATAAACAATACATAGGGAGGACGAAGAGAACCCTGAAAAAGAGGATATCCAATCACATCAACAATATCAAAAATGGATACGAAAAACACTCCCTATCAAAACACTTCAAAACATACCATAATAAAGACCCAAGTCAGTTAATTTATATAGCTTTTGAAAAAGTGGAAATTAATTGGAGAGGAGCAGATCACGTGACCAATATGTCAAGACAAGAATCTAGACGCATATACGATTTTGAGACATTACTACCAGACGGTTTAAATTCAGATTTAGAATTATTCGGCTTCCTATAAACACAATCCCGAACTGGCGTGGATGTCCCCTACTGACGTGCAATCGCAGTCCGGCTGTCTACCAGCAATGCGATCGCATCTCGGCGGGTGACCTCTGCCCCACACACTACCACAGATCATCTAGACAAAGTTTGTCAGAAGCAGACAGAAGATTTAAATCAGGCCCTAGCATTGTAGATACGGAGGTAGTCTTCCTATTCCTCTATCAAGCTATTCACCAGCATTGTGATTTCTCTGACGGGAGACCTCTCCCTCAGTGACTATCTCCATAAATTTATGAATAAATAGTATATAAATATGTGATCATAAGGAAAGAAGATACATTACTCTATATGACTATTATCTTTCCACCATCACTTTTTTATTATTATATAAAGACTATTAACACTTTTTAGCCATAAGAAAGACATCTCTAACCTAAAAGCAAAGAAATATGATAAAAACGCATCTGCACACAAAAAACGCAAGAGAAAGGCATTAAAAACTCATCTGCGTCTTTTACAAAAAATGAAAACTATCCAACTAAGCAACATAACAGAAAAAGAAGAAAAAAACATGGAGGTGTAGATTAGAAACAATATTTCCCTTAAGACTGTTTCCAGATATATTTTTAACATCATTCCATCCCGGCATTTATATTAGACCACTTGAAATTTTGGGATTCCTCTCACTTCTCCGGGTTTTTAGTGGATCAAGCTAGGAGTGGGTATAGCAGTGTATACCACAGCCACTGATGAAGAGGTTGCTACCTCGAAATGCGTCTGGCAACAATTATCCAGCGATGACCCACAAAAAACCCACTTCAATTCATTCTGTGGAAATACGTTGTCTCCAAACTTCAATATATTGCAACGGGAGGTTTAAACCAAGTTACGATCATCTCATAGAAGTAAATGGCAAAGCAGCGGATCTACGACACGTGACTGGGACAACATCACGTGAGATGCTAACATACAGGCAAACCAATTGGACCTACATCACGTGACCGACACTACCCCTCATGAGACGCCGACTTACCTATACCGCAGCCAGAATCACCGATCAACTTCAACCCCCCGCAACAGTAATTGGAGACCAAGGACGAACAGGGTGAGTGGAGTGTGATTACCGGGTGGGACGCCACTGGAATCGCCCTCAACCACAATAACCTACAAACTGTAAGTAACCTCATTTATAAACACACACATGCGTGTCAAAATATCCATGGCGCAACTATTTTTCATTATCTAGTGAAAAACTGCAAGCAACTCTTGGCACAAACAAACAAGTTTATTCATTGCAAGCCAGAATATTCATGGCAATAATCACTGCTTTTACTTATTACTAACTTTTGCTACAAGTGAATTTACTTATTACGGGCCAGAACATCTGTGGCATACACCATCCACCTCCACTCACCCATTGTGTAGTGGGAGACATACTACGCTTTAATACCATTGTAAATGCCAATTCCTATTCTTTTACCAATATATCCTTTTTACACCCCCACCCCTTTTTATACTGCTTATATTGATACGAATAAAAGCACTTTTACATATCTGTATCGTGCCAGTTGGTGAATGCCTGACTAATACTATCTATATATTCATTTTTTCTTATATGACCGGGTGAGTCATATCAGAGCAACAACCAATAGCGATAAAGGAGGTGAGCCGCCAAATACCATTTACCTATACATTTCTTTGTTAGTACTGGGCTCAATGACAGGGAACAGCGATTGTGCCATCCCCCATCATTAAACCCGTCAGATGCTGCGATCATCACTGATCACAGCATCTGAGAATAGTAGTAAGGGCTTTCAGGGGTTAAACCATTGAAAAAATATATAATTAATACTCACCTTATACATTTAATTGCCAAGAGATCCCATGTGAAATCTTGAGCGGTGCATGATGACGTGGAATCTTCAATCATGATGGCCGCGGTGGCCTTGCAGTACGCAGCCCTGCAGGGTATTGCGATGGTGAGGTCACGGTTAATAGGCAAAACGAGGGTTGCTCTTGGTTACTCACAGTTTTATGAAAGACCCTGGGCAGGCGTACAGCAGTGATGGAGAGGCTGGCACTTGGATCCTCTGGGGCACTCTCTGTATATAGGGACCAGGCCAGGTGATAGGTGTGGTGCCCTAGGTGTTGTAGGTTTAATGTGCCTGTGGCAAGATCCCTTAAAGTTTGTGACGCCAGTGCCGGTAACGGTGGCACACCGATTTATAATAGGAATAATTGAGAAATACGATGTTGTGGTGAACCAAAACTTCCTTTTACTGGAAACAATCAACTATTTACAGTCTTTTGTTCAGTTCCATATGTCAGCAGCAGTCACAAGCAGGCTTATGCAAATGGCAGGCACAATGTTCTTGCAAGATACTCAGAGGGTTAACACACTTAATGATCAGGCTGCACTTTTCCTCAGAAATCCTGTCTGTCTTTATCCCAAGGCCCGTATGCCCTATTGTTGGCTTTATCCTTGGTTAGGGAAACTTCCTCAGGTATATGTCCTTGCTTTCAATTAAATCCTTCTGCCCTTCAGCTCTCTTGTCTGGCTGGAATACTGGCTCTGCTCTGCTATGGGAACTTGGTTTCTCTCAGGAGGCAGTCCCTTCTCCTGGTGGGGCAACTAGAAGCCTGGACTGTCTAGCTGCATGTCAGAACCTGGCGTTCAGCTCCTGCCTGGCTAAAGTGCCCACTCTGAACTGACTCTACACCCCTTTTCCTGAACACAACCTGACTATATATATTAGGGGTCCCCTAGCTCCCTCTACTGTCTAGGAGGAGGAGCTGCACCCTAACAGGCCTGATACACAGATAAAGCAGGGAAAATACACATAAAACATAGCAATATACATTAAAATGTAATGTAAAATACAATGCCACTGTACCACAGGAGGTGGAGAACAACGTGGCCCAATTGCACATCCAGGGCACGAAGCTCTCGTTCCACCACATCCCAAAGATGCTGTATTGGGTTGAGATCTGGTGACTGTGGTGGCCATTTTAGTACAGTGAACTCATTGTCATGTTCAAGAAACCAATTTGAAATGATTCGAGCTTTGTGACATGGTGCATTATCCTGCTGGAAGTAGCCATCAGAGGATGGGTACATGGTGGTCATGAAGGGATGGACATAGTCAGAAACAATGCTCAGGTAGCCCGTGGCATTTAAACGATGCCTAATTGGCACTAAGGGGCCTAAAGTGTGCCCAGAAAACATCCTCCACACCATTACACCACCACCACCAGCCTGCACAGTGGTAACAAGGTATGATGGATACATGTTCTCATTCTGTTTACGCCAAATTTGGACTCTACCATTTGAATGTCTCAACAGAAATCGAGACTCATCAGACCAGGCAACATTTTTCCAGTCTTCAACAGTCCAATTTTCGTGAGCTTGTTCAAATTGTAGCCTCTTTTTCCTATTTGTAGTGGAGATGAGTGGTACCCGGTGGGGTCTTCTGCTGTTGTAGCCCATCCGCCTCAAGGTTGTGCGTGTTGTGGTTTCACAAATGCTTTGCTGCATACCTCGGTTGTAACGACTGGTTATTTCAGTCAACGTTGCTCTTCTATCAGCTTGAATCAGTCGGCCCATTCTCCTCTGACCTCTAGCATCCACAAGGCATTTTCACCCACAGGACTGCCGCATACTGGATGTTTTTCCCTTTTCACACCATTCTTTGTAAACCCTAGAAATGGTTTTGCGTGAAAATCCCAGTAACTGAGCAGATTGTGAAATACTCAGACCGGCCCGTCTGGTGCCAACAATCATGCCACGCTCAAAATTGCTTAAATCACCTTTCTTTCCCATTCTGACATTTAGTTTGGAGTTCAGGAGATTGTCTTGACCAGAACCACACCCCTAAATGCATTGAAGCAACTGCCATGTGATTGGTTGACTAGATAATTGCATTAATGAGAAATAGAACAGGTGTTCCTAATAATTCTTTAGGTGAGTGTATATATATCAGGCAGCTCCGCTGGCAAAGGAACAAGTCTGGTGAAAAGGGGCGTCGTTCTCTTCACTCAGGATAGTATAGGGAACAGGGGCACTGACCTGGTACAGCGTATCAGAGATAACCAGGATAGTCCATAATAATAAAACACAGTAGTCCCATAAAACAGCATCTCAGAGACCCACAAGCACTGTGGTCATCTCTGGGCACATTTCTTTAAGTTTTAATATTGCACATAAAAGTCACAGCACAAAAAGTCCATATCCCAGGGACATTTTTCCCTGGCAAGTCCTGGCATATAAAAATAGTGCTGTAATATCCCCTACTCAACCTGAAAAGGGGGTTAAAAGGGTAAAGTGCAAAAATAACAGGCACAACTTGGCTTGGGTACTTTAAAGCAGGCAGGATGTCCTGGTAAACAATATGGCATAAAAGCATTTGTTATTCTCAGTGGTTTTTTTAACTACCACCGGGCCGTGGTTACCTGGCAGCAGCTCTTGTGGCCAAAACATAGGACTCCTGTCCTGAAATTGCTGAGTTCACATATCTGGGTCCATCAGCAAAAGTAAAACATGGCCTAGCAGGCCTACTTACAGGTATGTATCAAGTCCACCCTGGTCATCAGTTGCGGTACATCCTGGCTCTGCTCGGCGTCCTAGCCTGAAACGAGAGTCCATGTATGGCTGGGCCCACAAAATAGTGTTGACAGGTAGTTAAATAATAAATGGGCCTGTCACTGGTATAGGCCCCATGGCCCTGGGGGTTAACGCTTCAGGAGACTCCATGGGTTTGGGTATCGCGGGCTGCAAGCGACAGACCCGACTTCTGGTATAGCAGGGTTTCTCTGGTGCCGCAGCGGCGGGCGCAGTTATGGGGGCTGCCCATCTGGCAGGGACAGGAACCCTGACTACAGGCTAAGGGACATCTGAGTTCTTTGGGTGATCTCCTTTATCCAGGGGCGTTGGCGCCGCTCTGGATGCAACAAGTTGGCGCAGGCCATGAAGGTGGATCTCTAACCTTGCGATTTGATCCTCCAGTCTCTCGGGCGCTGCTCCGCTGCAGGTATCCGGCACTGTTGCATCAGGCTCAGGTACAGGATCCGGACTTTCTGGCACGGTCGCGGCAGGTTCTGGCGCTGAGTCCGAATTTTTTCCTCCCTGCAGGGCATCAAGTGCTGCATGGAATCTCTCCAGATTCTCCATCTCTTTCTGAGTCTTTTCCCGACGAGGCAGCTCAGGTGAGGGATAAGGGCTCACACATTTTTCTAGCACTGTGGGTTGCTAAAAGACATTTGGGCCGGTGAAGGAACCCCTTTCTTGGTAAGTGTTGTGTGCCGGTTCCTCCGGGTGCTCGGGCTCACGTTCTGGGCTGATGGGCTCTCCCCAATCTTCAGGTCCCTGCTTGGGACCGGCTACAGCCATGGTGTATGGGCCTCTCAGGCCCTCAGCGGGGGTAAACCAGCTCTTCTCCTTCGCGGAGATTGTGTAGATGCTCCGGCAGGTAGCTGCGCTTGACAGACCTCTGGTTTACAAAGAGGTCCCGGCCGGTGGAATAGTCCTTGATAAAGCCGTACCCCCGGCTCTTGTCAAATGCCACCACTACCCCCATCCTC
Source organism: Bufo bufo (assembly GCF_905171765.1). Taxonomy (NCBI): domain Eukaryota; kingdom Metazoa; phylum Chordata; class Amphibia; order Anura; family Bufonidae; genus Bufo; species Bufo bufo. The sequence continues at coordinate 86,644,758 of NC_053396.1, forward strand.
CTTTCCAGGCGGGGTTGAGTATTGGCTGGCACTCATAGACTGTCTTGGCAAGTTCTTCAAAGTAGATCTTCTTGTGCGTAGTCTTTTGTATGGCCGCATCTCGTATCTCGGCCATCAGTGCCGACCATTGCACACTGGGTCGAGCAAAGTCTTTCCATGAGCCAAAGTACAGCTCGGGCTGCGATCCCTGTGGCAGGCAGGGTGGTCTCTCCGGTCCCGGAGTATAGGCCGGTGGAGCTTCTTCCTGCTCCAACATGGTAGCTTCCATCACCTGGACGGCAGGTGCGGCCATTAAATCAGAGCAGTCCTCACTCTTCAGCATGCAAGATCCTTCTCTGGAGAGCGACAAGGCGGCACACATTATCTCGCTCAAGACCTCCCACTGCTCCGGGAGGCCGCCCCCTAGGTACTCCAACATAGGGGAGGCGGAGTCCATCTTAGCAGACATGCAAATTTCAAGATAAGCGGTGGCGCGGACATACAGTCTTTCCGACTCTTCTAGCAGAAGGCGCCAATTTTTCCCGCAAATAAAATACAGAGATGACGCAGAAATTAATCAGTCAGCTTAGGCGGCCATCTTTGAGTATAACGCTGTCCATTCACTGACAGAAAGTGGTGAATTAGAAGCGGTAAACAGTTCACAGCAATACGATTTTCACACTGCGATTTTTACAGTTCTTGGCCCAGCAATTTAGCAAATAAACATATAGGGCTTTATCACTTTATGGCAATAACGCACACAGTTTATATTCCACAATGGCGTAGGAATGATCGCATCCTGTTCGTGATGCCAAAATATGCAGTACGCAGCCCTGCAGGGTATTGCGATGGTGAGGTCACGGTTAATAGGCAAAATGAGGGTTGCTCTTGGTTACTCACAGTTTTATGAAAGACCCTGGGCAGGCATACAGCAGTGATGGAGAGGCTGGCACTTGGATCCTCTGGGGCACTCTCTGTATATAGGGACCAGGCCAGGTGGTAGGTGAGGTGCCCTAGGTGTTGTAGGTTTAATGTGCCTGTGGCAAGATCCCTTAAAGTTCGTGACGCCAGTGCCGGTAACGGTGGCACACCCATTTATAATAGGAATAATTGAGGAACACAATGTTGTGGTGAACCAAAACTTCCTTTTACTGGAAACAATCAACTATTTACAGTCTTTTGTTCAGTTCCATATGTCAGCAGCAGTCACAAGCAGGCTTATGCAAATGGAAGGCACAATGTTCTTGCAAGATACTTAGAGGGTTAACACACTTACAGATCAGGCTGCACTTTTCCTCAGAAATCCTGTCTGTCTTTATCCCAAGGCCCGTATGCACTATTGTTGGCTTTATCCTTGGTTAGGGAAACTTCCTCAGGTATATGTCCTTGCTTTCAATTAAATCCTTCTGCCCTTCAGCTCTCTTGTCTGGCTGGAATACTGGCTCTGCTCTGCTCTGCTATGGGAACTTGGTTTCTCTCAGGAGGCAGTCCCTTCTCCTGGTGGGGCAACTAGAAGCCTGGACTGTCTAGCTGCATGTCAGAACCTGGCCTTCAGCTCCTGCCTGGCTAAAGTGCCCACTCTGAACTGACTCTACACCCTTTTTCCTGAACAGGACCTGACTATATATATTAGGGGTCCCCTAGCTCCCTCTACTTTCTAGGAGGAGGAGCTGCACCCTAACAGGCCTGATACACAGATAAAGCAGGGAAAATACACATAAAACATAGCAATATACATTAAAATGTAATGTAAAATACAATGCCACTGTTCCACAGGAGGTGGAGAACAACGTGGCCCAATTGACCCTTGTGTAGTGCCCACATTTACCTAGTGGGACACTACAGCCTCTTCGCACTCAAACTGTGGAGTTGAGTATGAATTTTTTTTTACCACCATTGCAGGGGAAATTAATTTGTTACCACGAAGCATGAGAAAATTCAGCTTCGCAGTGAATCTAATTTTTCTCTACGGATACTTAGATTCGCTCAACCTTAGTTGTGGTAGTTGGGAACTTAAATGACAGCAAGAGGTGCACAGAGGCTAACTTCTGCATGGCTAACTTCTGGTTAGAAGAACCAGGGTCCTATTTCCAAGATTTTGGTGTGCAGTGACATAACATACAGTAGCTGAATCCCTCTTTTCTTCATTTCAAGTACACTAGCAGCTCGGCTTTACATTTATTTGGTTATGGAACCGGTGATATGGTATTGGTGGGGTAGTATTCTCCACAATGTCCCAGGAGCCATTTTTCAACAAAGCAATGCAAGGCCGCATGCTGCTTGTGCTACTGTGAGCATCCTGCATGCCTTAAATATGCTATCATGGCCTGCAGTGTCTCTGGACTTGTCTTCCATTGAGCATATCTGGCCATCATTGGTCGACAATTGCAAAGGGAGCTGCCAGCAGCAGATCTTGATGACTGGCATGCCCAAGTGCATTCAGAGTGACATAATATTCCTCATACAACCATTAATAACCTTACTGATAGCATGTCAAGTTATGTAAGTACCCATATTGTGACGGACGCTCATAAGTAATACTGAATAAATTGAGATGTTTTGCAGAATTGTTTCCATCTTTTTATCATTTGCATTTCATTAACATGTCTATTGATCCTGTGATTTCCATAACTCCACAACTTTTCCTGCTTAGTATTGCAATTTCAATGTTGAGGAGTGTAGTTATCCCCTATCTTGTGGATAGGGGATAACTAAATGATCGCTAGGGGTCCAACTGCATGCCGAGCATGTGCCCTGCCACTCCATTCATTCTCTCTATGACTGGTGATTATCAATGGTGGTCTTGAGTAGTGATGAGCGGCAGGTGCCATATTCGATTTCGACGAAATTCGCGAATATTCGATAGAATATTTGTTTTATATTCGTCGAAATCGAATATTCGTCATTATTCTTGTTATCGCGATTAATATGCGATTTAAATAATCACGTATTGCGATTTTAACTTATAGGCTACTCTCCTATTGAAATAGCAATGCGATTAATTAAAGTTATAATAATCGAATTTCAATTTTAACTTAGCACTGCTATATTCCATATTCGTTAATTCTAGCTTAATATGGAATTTAGCAGTGCTAAGTTAAAATCGAAATTCGATTATTATAACTTGAATTTTTTTTTTTTATTGTTATATTTTTTTCTTTCCCACTTCCCTAAAGTTGTTCTTACCTGTCCTTTGGATTCCTGGCTCCCTGGCTGCTCCAGTCAGTGCCCGTTGCCGCTTCTGCCGACTTCCGTGCTCATGGAGCGTCCCCATCACCATGGGAACGTCTCCATATACTAGAATGTACTGTCGGATTTGAGAATTACGTGAAAAATCGCAATTCAATTATTTCAAGTTATAATAATCGAATTTCGATTTTAACTTAGCACTGCTATATTTAATTCTAGCCTAATATGGAATATAGCAGTGCTAAGTTAAAATCGAAATTCGATTATTATAACTTGAATTAATCGAATTGCGATTTCAACTTGGACCTGGTTTACTATGGTTGGCTTGGTAGAATGTATTCGTCATATTCCATAAAACGAAGATAACGAAGTATTCTGCATCTTCGTTTTAGCTACCTATTCATCAACTTCGCTAATTCTAGCAATCATATAGGAAAGTTTACTATAGAGACAGCTAAGTTTAATTCGCTATGCGATTATATTACTTTGCTTTTTTTAAATAAATAGAATAATTATGATAATTATCAGGTATTATAATTATTCTATTTATTTTGAAAAAAAAGCAGTCATATAATCGCATAGCGAATTAAACTTAGCTGTCTCTATAGTAAACTTTCCTATATGATTGCTAGAATTAGCGAAGTTGATGAATAGGTAGCTAAAACGAAGATGCAGAATACTTTGTTATCTTCGTTTTGTGGAATATGACGAATACATTCGTTATATTCGTTTTGTGGAATATGACGAATACATTCGTCATATTCGCTAATTCTACCAAGCCAACCATAGTAAACCAGGTCCAAGTTGAAATCGCAATTCGATTAATTCAAGTTATAATAATCGAATTTCGATTTTAACTTAGCACTGCTATATTCCATATTAGGCTAGAATTAAATATAGCAGTGTTAAGTTAAAATCGAAATTCGATTATTATAACTTGAAATAATCGAATTGCGATTTTTCACGTAATTCTCAAATCCGACAGTACATTCTAGTATATGGAGACGTTCCCATGGTGATGGGGACTCTCCATGAGCACGGAAGTCGGCAGAAGCGGCAACGGGCACTGACTGGAGCAGCCAGGAAGCCAGGAATCCAAAGGACAGGTAAGAACAACTTTAGGGAAGCGGGAAAGAAAAAAATATAACAATAAAAAAAAAAAAAAAAAATTCAAGTTATAATAATCGAATTTCGATTTTAACTTAGCACTGCTATATTCCATATTAGGCTAGAACTAAATATAGCAGTGTTAAGTTAAAATCGAAATTCGATTATTATAACTTGAAATAATCGATTTGCGATTTTTCACGCAATTCTCAAATCCGACAGTACATTCTAGTATATGGAGACGTTCCCATGGTGATGGGGACGCTCCATGAGCACGGAAGTCGGCAGAAGCGGCAACGGGCACTGACTGGAGCAGCCAGGAAGCCAGGAATCCAAAGGACAGGTAAGAACAACTTTAGGAAAGTGGGAAAGAAAAAAATATAACAATATAAAAAAAAATAATAATAACGAATATTCGAAATATCGAAATTTATATCACTATATTCTAAATATTCGCGAATTAGCGAAGTGCCGATATTCGCGATTTTCGAATATTCGCGCTCAACACTAGTCTTGAGCACAAAGCAAATCATGCAATTGTGTGCGGTCCCCGCTGCCAGCATCGCTGAAAGCGGCAAGGAGGTAAGTTTGTGAGTTTATTTTAATTTTTTTTACACTTTACTAGGGGCCCTTTCTGGCAGTCATGGAGGCATCAACTGGGGGCCCTATCTTATGTACTGTTAAACATGGGGGGCACTATGGAGGAGGAGGAGCACTATGGGGGCCCTATTTTAAATACTGACACACATGGGGGCACTATGGAGGGGGGAGTACTATTGGGGACGCTATTTTATATACTGGCCCACATGGGGGGCACTATGGAGGGGTAGGAGCACTATGGGGGGCACTATCTTAGTTACTGGCACACATGGGGGGCACTATGGGGTGCCGTATCTTATATACTGGCACACATGGGGGGCACTATGGAGCGGGAGGAGCACTATGGAGACCCTATCTTATATTCTGGCACAAATGGGGGCACTATGGAGAAAAGGGAAAGCACTATGGGGGCATCTTCTGGGGCTCTATTGGCAGACATGGGGGGCACTATGGAGGGTGAGGAGCACTATAGGGGCCCTATCTTATATGCTAGCACACATGGGGGGCACTATGGAGAAGGGGGGAGTACTATAGGGGCATCTACTGGTGACCCTATCTTATATACTGGCACACATTATGGGGGCATTTTATACTGGCACATTGTCAGGCACCATGGGGACAAGGTGAGGGGCACGATATAGGAGTATTTTATACTGGCACAAAATATATGGCACTATGGGGACCTTGGCTCAACTGGGAGCACTAAGAGGGTTTTTTGGGCACACAGTAGGGGGCATTGGCACACATTATGAGGGTACTATGGGGACATTGGCTCTACAGGGGGCACTAAGAGGAAGTATTTTTTATACTGCCACACAACAGGGCATTTTTATGTACTGGCGCACATTATAAGGGGGCATTTTTCTACTGTTACACATTATAAAGAGAATTATTACTACCGGGGGCATTATGGTGGGCTTTATTACAGTTGAGGGACTATGAGGAACTTGAATACTAGTATGAGCACTATGGGAGCATTATTACTTCTGGGACACAGTGGTGACATTATTACTGTAGGGGCACTTATTACTACTACGTGTTCTCTGGTAGATAATTATTTCAATTGGTGGGACTTTGGGGAGCACTGTTACTGTGGGGGGCACCTGGCACAGTATCAGCTTAGCACAATTATTTTTGGGGAACATTATGTTTACACTATTAGTGTCAGGCACACTGTTTCCTGGGCGCAGTTATTTTTTAGGACACTTTGCGCCAATAATTATTGAAGGGGAACTATATGTCTGTAACTAGTATAGGGAGCACAGCAGGCACAATATTAGTGGTGGCAGGAGGGGTGTTCAGAAGGTGGGAGGATGATGGAAAACTAGGAAACTAAGATGTCTGTCTGTCAAACTCTGCAGAGAGAAGAGATGACTGAAAGAAATCATGGCGGTCTGATCTGAATGCAGAAGATGAGGACAGAGAAGATCTACATCAAAGGAGACATCACTGGATGTAAGAGGTATGTGGACCTGTATTAGGCTACCTTTACATCTGAGTAGTGATTCTGGCAGGCTCTTCCAGCAGAGAACAGTCTGCCGGAATACTCCAGTACTGCTGAATGCAGACAGAATGCCTGAATAACTATAATGGGGTCTGGCAGAGATCAGCCAGAATCTGGCTTAAATGCAGAGAATCAGCGGGACACAAACCGCTGCATGCCTAAGGTGGCCAGACGGTAGTGCCACAGGTGTGAAACTTGCCTTACCCTGTATGTTTTGTATTGCTGTAAGTAATGTTAGGACGGAATAGGTTATGTTGAGAATTTGGCTTGGGGGGGACCCAGGCACATTATTTGCACAGGGGCCCTCTGCTGTCTGTGTCCACCCTGTCCAGAGCTTTCAACTCTATCTGCGTCCTAAGAATGCAGATACAGTTTTGCACAGACAGGTAACTGCTGCCGGGAATAGAAATTCCTGGCTGGCTGTCCTGATTGGGCCCCACAGACATAACTTTGCTTGGGGCCACATGAATGCCAAGCCTATCCCTGGCGATGATAGCTGAGTACAGTGCAATGCCATTTCTCACCGTGTATAGACCGGGCTCATCTCTCGAACCAATGCAAATAGCATACATGTGCATGATTTTGCAATAAAGGGTTAATAGCATGGAGTTTGTATGTTCTCACTTTGTGTGGGTTTTCTCTTATTTCCTCCTTTTCTCCAAACACATACTGATAGGGAACTTAGATTGTGAGCTCCACTGGGGAGAGAGTGTTGCTAATGTCTGTAAAGTGCTGTGGAATATGTCAGTGCTAGGGATGAGCGAACCCAACCTGCAAAGTTCGGGTTTGTACCGAACTTTGCGAGTCCGGGTACCCAGACCTGAACCCAGACTTTTTCACTGAAGTCCGGGTTCGGGTTCAGTGTTCGAGTCATTTTTATTATGTGGTAAGCGCCGTGACTTCATCAGAGGTCCTTTTGTAGGTCCTGCTGAAAGAAGATAGAAGAATGCAGCAGCGCGATCAAGTGGATGACCCCTAAATTGCCATATTATTTTGCATTCTGTATTAAGAATGCTATTATTTTCCGTTATAACAATGTTATAACGGAAAATAATAAAGTGAAGTTTGGGTCCCCATTGACTTCAATGGGGTTTGGGTTTGGGGTCAAGTTTGGGTCCTTAACCCGAACTTTGACCTGAAGTTCGGCTGAACCCGGGGAACCCGAACTTCCAAGGGTTCACTCATCCCTAGTCAGTGCTATAGAAGTAAATAATAATAAATAAGGTAGTTCTGAATGTACCTTACCAATTAGGTATACTTTTTATTGCTATGTTTTCAATAGGGAAAGAGTTTTTTAGTGTGCAATTTTTTGTTGTTTTTAACTTTTGTAATATTTGTCATTTATAAGTCCCACTAAGGTACAGTACTCCACCACTAGGGGACTTGAACTGAGGCACATGTATGTGATTCTGCAGCAACTATACCCCACAGATGATGTACTTCATTTTGTAATAAGGGGTGGATGATGTGCCATCATTTTTCTTAGGATTCAACATAATTGTAAGACTTCTTAGATGGATTTTACTCCGCACTTTGTACGATAGTCCCACTTGTTGTAAATAGAATGGGTTGGATAGTGATACATATGGGGTTGCTTTCAGGAAAAGGCTGAAGGACAATAAATTTAAAATGAGCTTACAGCCTTAAATGATAAAACTTCAAAGCTGCCCTGGTCCCATGTGGTCTTAATCGTATTGGTAATGTATAGATGTTATAGCCAATCCAACCTCTCTAAAGCTACAGTAGGTAAAGATGGTGACCCAGATTGAAAACAGTACCATCTGCATGGCACGATCAGCTTTTGTATTTAAGAAAACTCATTTCATGTCGCACAATGAGCCCACGGCTGGCATTAAAGTGTTAACCTGCCTGAAGCCAATACTCTCACCTTGACAATGAAAGACAAGAACAGTAAATGTTCATTTGTCCTCTAATGTTTTTCTGTTCTCCTGTTATCTGCTTTTCTCCCAGCTGCTTTGTCCATCCATCAATCCACGTCTTATTCCATGATCCTTTGTGCTCATTCCTCTTGGGAAAGTCAGTGGTACCTCCAACTTGGCAGAGCGTAATTAAATTCGGAGTAACAATAGTACAGGCTTAGCCCTTGTTGCCTTATAATGAGTGACCTGCCTTATTATCTCAGAGAGCAGATGAGCTGGTGCCAGTGGCAAGAGGGAGCAGCATGCGCCAGTGGCATGAGAGGACCAGAAACCTATGTACTATATTGTAAAAAAAAGTGCTGATTGAGCATTTTATTCATTATTTTGTAATAATAATATTTCTGTACTGCTGTGCTGCTTCCAGACTTTGTGCCCCCCAAAATAGCATGCCTTGTCTCTGAATACTGAGCCCCTCAATAGTGTGCTTGCTCTATTGTGTCTGGTGCCTTCATTACTTCCTCGCACACTTCAGTTGTCCTGGAAGAAGGGACCGTATGACTGTATGATCACAGGCCATTATTTGTATTATTAGATCATATTCACACACAGCGCAGTGCAGAAAGCTGCATTATTACCGTGCAGCAGAAACTGCCTCAGAAACCTCATATTTACATGTGGTTACTGCAATTGGCATTGGGAGTCTAAATACAAGAAGAGCTGTTTCTACTGTATTGCAAGCTACTGCATGTAAATACAAGATGCTGGGAACTGCCCTAATGAGTGTGGATCTTATCAGAATTCAAAATGGCTAACCATGTAAATTAAAGTGGTTGTTTGCCTTTCTAGACGTTTTCTACAGATCCTCGTCACTGAGTTCCAGCTTTATCGCTGAACCGCTGGCTCTGCAGGTCCCAGGTCTTCCTGCATCAACATACGGTTTTATGCAAAGTACATGAAAGCTGCAGCCAATAACTGGCCACAGCGGTCACGTGTCAGCACTGGAACCTAGTGATATGCCACATGGGACACATCACCACTGCAACCAGTTATTGGTTACAGCTGTCAATTGCCCTGCATCAAACCAGATGTTAACGAGACCCCGGACCTGTAGAGATGGCCGGGCAGCTGTAAAGCTGGAACCCAGCAATGGGGATCAGGTAAGTATTATTACCACTGTGGGTCTGACCATGCCTTGGTGTCTGAAATGTTTGGAAAGATGAACAACCCCTTTAAGTAAAATAAATAAATAAATAAATAAATGAATCAGAATTGGAGTATCAACCTACAGTATAAATTCCTTTGTGGCTAATGTTAAAGATTAAAGAGATTGTCAAGTATTTTTTTTTAATTGAAAACCAGAATGGCTTAAAAAAATAAAAGATATGCTCCCCTGACCGATCTCCCACCAGTCTAGTTCACTGGTTGAGGTGGGTCACTGATGCGACCAGATAATGGCTGAGCAGTTACATTTCCTCTGTGAAGTAGAGACCAGCAGGGAACGGGAAGTGGGGGGATGGCGAGGCATGGAAATCAGCAGCACCCACTGAAAGCCACACTGACTTTTTCCTCCATCGCATGTAAATTTAGTTTGGTAAACTCAATTCATATGTATTGTATCTGTAAAGAAAAAGATCCTCCATGTCTGAGCATGACCATTATCATTATGATTATTATTATGATTATCACTATTAATATTATTATGACATTAGTCCCTCAAGGAATTAAAAGTCATTCAGGTCAGGGACAGATTGCTGCTCATTTCTCAGTAAGGGCGCTTTAAAGTAGATTAGATAGACAATGGACAGATGAGCCATAAGTAGATGATAAACAGTTTTATAATATTAGCACCCCATAAAAGCTGGGGCTTGGTATAGGCTGTGCCGGGCTATGTCTCCTGTAAGATGTTTGCTGATAGAAGGCAGAAATCCCTCCTGTAACAGCACATCTGGGCTATCCCCTCCAAATACGGGCAGTTGACTCTTATAGCATCCATATAAATCAGTGACTGTTATCTCAAAAATGTATAAAGCTTGAAAACAATTTGTGAAACTGACGTGAAGCTGGCATGAGAGGAAGACAAGTCGAGACCAAACCTCCTCCGCCTACCTGATCCCTTCTCTCATTTATTCTTTTGGCTTCATCTTCAGAGCCTCTTGAGCCAGTGCAATAAAACATCTAGTCATCCCCTGTGTTAGAAGTAGCAACACTTAGCCTGGATGGATACATTGCTTCAGCCACATATATCACAGCTCCTCTACTCAGGGCAAAATAGTGCGAGCCATTATTCCTCTAGATTGATATTCCTGTACAAGAGGCTACTAATAAAAAATACTGTGTACATCTGCTGCTACAGGCAGCTTATGCATGGTACAGGCATCGTATCATATTTGCGGTTATCGTGCTTTTCTTTCAGCAGGCAACAAAGTACATTTTAGTGCATTAGCACAAGACCTGAGCTGCCATTTTGGGAATAGATGCTGTGAATACATGAACATTAAGCTGGCAATAACAATAATGCAGCTTCCTAGCTCAAACAGAAGCACTTTAGGAAAATGTAATTATTTGCGAGATGTAGCATGGACATCCAAGACTCTACACAGGACGAGATGGGAACATACAATAAATATGTGTTAGTGACGAGAACTATTTTCACATACAATAAAGCCTACGAAAATAGTCATGATATGGAGAACCTTTCTCCCGCATCATATTTGACACTTTTCTTTGCCACAACTCCCAGCATACTTCATTCTCTTCTATTGGATTTATGAGACCAGTTGAGCAAGTGTGCATGCTTGGAGTCGTAGTTTCACAATAGCTGGAGTGCTGAAGGTTTGTAACCCCTGTTGTAAATATTAATATAATTAATCTATTCCCAAGACACCAAACTGAAGTGACATTTTTGGTTAGAACTAAAATAGTATCTGGAACCAAGACATTAAAGGGGTTGTCTGAGATAATTACAAATCTAGGAAAAGTTATGCAATAGCGTAACCCCTTAACACAAAATGGCATTCATGTGCGGCACTTGGGGAATGTATGGAGCTGTGCATACTCCATATATGATGGATGCTAGAAGCGTAATATCTCCAAAACCAGTTATTTTGACCCCTCAGATCCCACGGTCAATAGGGACAATTAAATCTTGGAGTTAGGACTCCAAGATTTGGGGGTAGGAGCTCCTTTACTCTCCCATTGGAGACCCCCATGGTGAAATTTCAGCATTCTGATTGGTTGATTTGGCAGTCTGGTGCCTTGTGAAGGCTCCCAGGCCTATCATAACAAACTACCTGCAGCAGGGCTTAATAAGTCAGCAGTAAGAATCCCATCGACTGCAATAGTATACTACTGCAGCTGATTATATAATTGATCAGAGGATAGCATGTTCAAGTCCTCTAAGGGGACTAAAAATTACAGTAATAATTTTAAGAAATGGCTTTAACAATAAAAAAACAAAAAAACATGTTCCTAATTTTATATTTCAAAACTAATGAACATAAAAAAATTAATATAATTGGTATCGCCATGTCTGAACTATTAAAATATAAAAATATTTATCCTGAGTGGTGAATACCATAACTGAAAAAAAAATCTGTTCACCCTGCCCTCCAAAAACTGAATGAAATTCAGCTAAAAAGTAGTATGTATCCCAAAATGGTACCAATAAAAACTACAGCTCATCCTGCAAAAAGCCCTTAAAGTGCTAAAACTGAAAAGTAATTTTGTTTTAAAGTAGTAAAACAAGCTGAACATTACAGCAGCAGCTCAAGGTCACCGCTGCTCTGCTCACTTGTCCATGGTCTCAGCCTCCCTGTAGCCAGGACCCGCTTCTCTCCTCCTCTTCACTATGGACTCAGCCTCTGCCGGCTGAAGCCTGCTTGCCAGCTTAGCCTCTCCTTCCTGCCCAGTAGGACGCATGTAAGCACCCTCGTTGGGAAAACATTTGCACCTTAGTTCCTACCAGCCAATAACTGGTTACTTGTAGATACTTAAGGGAAGGTGGCTGAGCAATAAGGTCTCTTAGCTTGCTAAGTATCCTTCAAAGGTGTTCTGTTCTATTGTCTGCCTTCGTACCTTTCTGTGCCTGTTTACCGTTTTGAGCATCCACTGCCTGACCTGACCTGACCTGTGCCTGTTTACCTGGGTTTATCTTACGCTGCCTGCCTTCACCTCAGACCTGATACTGTATTGCATGTACTCTGCCTGCCCATACCTCAGCCTGCCTCTGACTATGATTCTGTCTGTCCCCCAGTGCCCTGCATCATTGTTTCTGACCCCATCCCATGGGTCAGAAACACTGCTAAGAGGCACGCTCTCTGCAATAAAATCCAGATTCCTGTATACGGGTTAAAGGGTGAAAACCAGGGAGCTGCCAGGATAACCCCCCTAGGTTTAGCCCTAAGTCAAATCTGTTGGTTGGTTCAGTGATATCACACCCACTGCCGTAACACTATATAAATTACATATTGCTGTATTGCATATTGACCCACAGAATATGGTTGTCGTGTCATTTTTAGAGCATAGTGACCACTGTACAAACCAAACTTGAAAAACCATGGCAGAATAGTTCAGAATAGTTCAGAATAGTTTCATTCCACAAAGAATGTTTTTCACATTTTTTTGTAGAAGATATGGAATATTAAATAGTGCCAGTCAAAATATTGCTAGCCCTGTAAAAATAAGCCCTCATAAGGCTATGTGAAATGAAAAGTTGAAAAGTAATACCTCTTGGAAGGCAAAGAGAAAAAAAACAAAAATCCAAAATTCTAAATAGGCTCTTAGGAGATTAAAATCAAAAATCATCACCCAGTGCTGTTCACTCTATTCTCCAGTGTTGTTCATTGTGGCACTAGTCCCGTCCATCTTCAGAAGTTGTTAACAAAATGCAGAGAGAATATGCTAGTTTATTGAACACGATAGCTGCAGCCAATCATTGTCCTCAATGGTCTAACGTTCCATACTGTATACCTGAACGTCACTATGCACATCACAGTGTCAGTGATGTCACAGTAATTTACAAGTATACACAACATTACTACTGCAGACTGCTGAGAACAGTGATTGACTGCAGCAGCCATGGGCACGTCCCCTCTGCTGTTTGTAAAAATGCACTGGCAGGAGAATCAGACCATCACTGGAGAGAATGGTGCTAAGGAAAGGAACGAGGATAAGAACATTTTCTATGCTACTACAAGGCTTGTCTGAATAATTTTTTTACTGATGTCAGACAACCCTTTTAAACTTGTATAAATGTACACACTTGATAGAGATCCATCATTGTGATATTACATTGAAAATAAATTCCAGTACTATGTGTACACTATACAATGCATTTGCAGTATTTAGACCCTTTCACTTTTTACACATTTTGCTATGTTGCGGCCTTGTGCTAAAATTTAAAAAAATATCTAGTTTTCCCCATAAATCTACATTCAATATCCCATAATGAGAAAGTGAAAACTTTTGCAGATTTATTAAAAAAGAAAAACTATAATTTTGCATAGACATAAGTATTTCGACTCTTTGCTATGACACTTAAAATTTTGCTCTGGGGCCTCTCATTTATCATATTTGAGATATTTCTACACCTTGATTGGAGTCCACCTGAGGTAAATTCAGTTGGTTAGACATGGTTTGGAAACATGCACCCCGATCTTTATATGAAAGTCAGCCTGGATTTAGCAAAAAAAATTAAAAATAAAGCATCTAAAGGACTCTCAGACTGTGAGAAACAAGAATCTTTGTTGTGATAAAGCCAAACTATTTTTGGCCTCAAGTTTCACATGTGAAGGAAACCAAGCAGTGCTCATCACCATCCCAGTACCATCCCTACAGTGAATTATGGTGGTGGCAGCATCATGCTGTGGCAGTGTTTTTTTAACGGCTGGGACAGAGAGACTGTTCAGGGTTGAGCGAAAGCTGTATGAAGCAAAGTACAGGGATATTCTTAATGAAAACCTTATCCAGAATGCTCTGGACCTCAGACTTGGCCAAAGTTTTTACCTTCCAACAAGACAATGACCCTAAGCACATAGCCAAGACAACACAGGTTTGGCTTAGGGACAACTCTGTGAATGTCTTTGAGTGGCCCAGCTAGAATTCAATCAAACATCTGTGGAGAGACTTGAAAATGGCTGTCCACCGATGGTCCTCATCCAACCCGGCAGAGCTTAACAGGATCTGCAGGGAAGAATGGCAGAAAATCTCCAAATCCAGGTGTACAAACCTTGTGGCATCATCCAAGAAGACTGAAGGCTGAAAATGCTGCCAAATAAATACTGAGTAAAGGGTCTGAATACTACATCAATGCAATATTTTAGTACATGTATTCTGTTTTCCCTTTGTCATTATGGGGTATCAAGTCCAGAATGATGGGAATTTTTTATTTTTTTTTTACTTTTAGCACAAGACCGCAAAATGTAAAAAAAAGTTAAAGGGTCTGAAGACTTTCTGAATGCATTGTGTGTCAGTATTATGAAGATGTTTATGGGAGTATTATTAAGATACTGCATATTTTTGGCATTATATAGCAGTATTATGATTGATGCATAGAGTCAAATTTTCTTTAGGCATTGTATGTTTGTATTATTTGTCAAGTAACTGATACTATTGTTAACCTGGCGCCCCATGCCTGCGATTTTGTCCACACATGCAGGCACGAGTGCCGGGCTTCTTCCTTGCTCCCCGCTGTTGCGCATCATGCTGACAGGAGCTGTGCTCCTGCCGCTGGCATTCCCCTCCTGGTTCTGAGCGGAGCTTGCTCTCTGGCTCATAGATCCTTGTGTATATAGGATGTGTGCAGGCGTGTCTCTCCTCCTTATGTGAGGCAGCCCATACACGAATCCTATCTTGTCAGTCGTCAATCCTGTTGCCTTCCGTCTTGATCTTCCACAGGTTTGGAAGATCAGTTACTTGGCTATGGCTGGTCTGCCGGATGTATTTAAAGGTGCCTTCTTCCACAGGAAGACACCTGAGCAACTTGGTCACTACTTTGTCTAGCCCTATTGTGTGAAGGTGTTCAGTGTGATTCTGCTTTACTGTGTACCAGACCCTGCCTATTTGCTGTCGGCTCATGACCTAGGACTATGTTCATGGACTTTGCCTCATTGCTGTCTGCCTTGACCTCAGCCTTCGTACCGTGACTACATTTCCACCTGATCAGCCTCTAGCCTCCCAGCGCCCTCTGGGTGTACCTGTCATGGCTATATGTGAGCAACAAGAGCATACACAGTAAATAGAGCTACTGACCAGACCCAAACTAGGGAGGATAAAGGGTGACCCCTGTCAGACCCTCAAAGCTCTCCCTATGCTGCTAAGCACATGCCCGGATCCAAATGGTGGATCGAGGCATGCCCGCGTACCTAAGACTGATGACCACTGTAACCCCTACAATAGTGGAAGGGGCACGGCCACCGGTGCCCTGCTCAGTATATGGACGGAACCGGGGTCGTCTCGGATCCAGTCAACAAACAAACAGAAACACACAATGTCTGCACACTTAACTGAAGGAGCTGCATGCAGCGGAGAAGACAGATCCAAAGACAGCTGGCAATATCCGGAGTACTGCAGCAGAACACAGGTCCAGTGAAATGATAGCACACAAGTGAAGATGCTCAAGCGAGAGATACAACTCAAATGAGAAATATAATCCGCACCCTAGAAAGGAGGAGGGGTGATTTAAAGGCAGAGAAATCAAACACAGAAGGAACAGCTGGGAGGAAGGAAACAGAAAGTAAAGACCTCATCACAGGGGCGGAGAAACAGAGCAGAGAGAACTCCTCCAAGCTCTAGTCGTGACATCATCACAGGGGTGGAGAAACAGAGCTGTGAGAACGTCTCAAAGCTCTGGTAGTGACAGTACCCCCCCCTCTACGGGTGGACTCCGGACACCCAGGACCCACCTTCTCAGGATGAGCCCTATGAAATGACCTGATGAGGCGAGTGGCTTTAATGTCCGACACCGGAACCCACATCCTCTCCTCAGGACCATAACCCTTCCAATGAACGAGGTACTGAAGAGAACCGCGGACAATGCGAGAGTCCACAATTCTGGAAACCTCAAACTCCAGATTGCCATCAACCAAAATCGGAGGAGGAGGCAAAGAGGAGGGTACCGTGGGCTGGACATATGGTTTTAAGAGAGATCTGTGAAATACATTATGTATCTTCCAAACCCGTGGAAGATCAAGACGGAAGGCAACAGGATTGACGACTGACAAGATTTTATAAGGCCCAATAAACTTGGGACCCAATTTCCAGGAGGGAACCTTCAGTTTAATATTTCTTGTAGACAACCACACCAGATCACCCACATACAGGTCCGGACCAGGCACACGTCTCTTATCAGCCACACGCTTATACTTCTCACTCATCTTTCTAAGATTACTCTGAATCTTTTGCCAAATGGTAGACAAAGATGAGGAAAATCTCTCCTCCTCAGGCAAACCAGAAGGAGCCCCTCCCGAGAATGTCCCAAACTGCGGATGGAACCCATATGCACCAAAGATTGGTGACTTATCAGAAGATTCCTGACGACGGTTGTTCAGAGCAAACTCAGCAAGAGGGAGAAAAGAACACCAATCCTCCTGGTTCTCTGCCACAAAACAGCGCAAATATGTCTCCAGATTCTGATTTAGGCGCTCAGTCTGACCATTCGACTGCGGGTGAAAAGCAGAAGAGAAGGACAGCCGAACCCCCAGGCGAGAACAGAAAGCCTTCCAGAACCTGGACACAAACTGCGTGCCTCTATCGGAAACAATATCAGAGGGAATGCCATGCAATTTAACAATATGGTCGACAAAAGCTTGCGCCAACGTTTTAGCATTGGGTAAACCAGGGAAAGGTACGAAATGAGCCATCTTGCTAAAACGGTCCACCACCACCAGGATCACCGACTTCCCTGAGGAACGAGGAAGATCCGTGATAAAGTCCATGGACAGGTGTGTCCAAGGACGGGAAGGTATGGGTAACGGGAGAAGGGAACCTGGAGGCCGTGACCGTGGGACCTTAGCGCGAGCGCACGTCTCACAAGCAGCCACAAAACCCTCCACCGACTTACGAAGAGCCGGCCACCAAAATCTCAGAGCAATGAGATCTACCGTGGCTCTACTCCCGGGGTGACCAGCAAGAACAGTATCATGATGCTCCTTGAAGAGTTTGTGACGTAGCTCAGGAGGCACAAACAACTTCCCATAAGGACAACGGGCAGGTGCCTCAGTCTGGGCAGCCTGGACCTCGGCCTCCAAATCAGAATACAGAGCAGAAACAACTACCCCCTCCGCCAAAATGGGACCCGGGTCCTCGGAGTTTCCTCCTCCCGGAAAACAGCGAGAGAGAGCATCAGCCTTCACATTTTTGATCCCAGGGCGGAATGTAACGACAAAATTGAATCTGGAGAAGAACAGAGACCATCTGGCCTGTCTCGGATTCATACGCCTGGCCGACTCCAAGTATGCCAGATTCTTATGGTCGGTAAAAACGGTGATAGGGTGCCTGGCCCCCTCCAACCAATGGCGCCATTCCTCGAAAGCCAACTTGATGGCCAACAACTCCCTATCTCCCACATCATAGTTTCTCTCTGCCGGGGAGAGTTTTTTAGAGAAAAAGGCACAGGGTCGCCATTTGGCAGGAGAAGGGCCCTGGGACAAAACCGCACCCACACCCACCTCTGAAGCATCCACCTCAACAATAAAAGGTAAGGAAACATCGGGATGCACCAAGACGGGAGCAGACGCAAAACTCTCTTTAATCTTAGAAAAAGCTGCAAGTGCCTCCTCCGACCAAGAGGAAAAATCCGCCCCCTTTTTTGGCATGTCAGTGAGGGGTTTGACAACAGAGGAATAATTCAAAATGAACTTTCTGTAATAGTTCGCAAAACCCAGAAAGCGCATCAATGCCTTCTGATTCTCAGGAAGCTCCCACTCAAGTACAGCACGGACCTTCTCCGGATCCATGCGAAAACCAGAAGCAGAGAGGAGAAAACCGAGAAATTGAATCTCCGATACCATAAAAACACATTTCTCCAGCTTGGCGTACAATTTATTTTCCCGCAGAATCCGCAGAACCTGAAAAAGATGATCCTGATGGGTCTGAACATCAGGGGAAAAAATCAAAATATCATCAATATACACCAATACAAATTTCCCCATTAAATGGTAGAAAATACTGTTAACAAAATACTGAAAGACGGCCGGAGCATTCATCAGGCCGAAAGGCATAACGAGATTCTCGAAATGCCCGTTAGGGGTATTAAAGGCCGTTTTCCATTCATCCCCCTCTCTGACCCTGACCAGGTTGTACGCGCCTCTCAAATCCAATTTGGAAAAAACCTTGGCCCCAACAATTTGGTTGAAGAGGTCCGGGATCAGAGGAAGGGGATAGGGATCTCGAATCGTGATACGGTTCAGCTCCCTAAAATCTAGGCAAGGTCTCAGAGAGCCATCTTTTTTTTTAACAAAAAAAAAAAACAGCGGCAACAGGTGATTTTGAGGGACGAATATGCCCCTTATCGAGACTCTCGGAGATATAGGTTCGCATTGCGATTCTTTCCGGTTGTGAGAGATTGTAGAGGCGTGCTTTTGGCAGCTTGGCGCCAGGAATGAGGTTAATGGGACAGTCAAACTCCCGGTGAGGAGTTAGCTCCTGAACACCGCTCTCGGAAAACACGTCCGAGAAATCAGAGAGAAATGATGGCACAGTTTTAGTAGACACCTCTGCAATAGTCGCTGTGAGACAATTCTCTCTACAAAAGTCACTCCACTCATTTATTTGCCTTCCTTGCCAATCAATAGTGGGGTTATGTCTAGTGAGCCAGGGTAACCCCAAAACTAAAGGAGAAGGCAATCCGTTAAGGACGAAACAAGATATATCCTCCACATGAGTGTCACCTACAGCTAACCGGATATTGTGAACAATGCCCTTCAGGGATCTCTGTGAGAGTGGAGCAGAGTCAATAGCAAAAACAGGTATATCCTTTTCTAATGTGCAAACCTGAAAACCATGTATGGCTACAAATTGAGTGTCAATAAGATTGACGGCCGCTCCACTATCGACAAAAATCTCACAAGAAATGACTTTGCTCTCTAGCGCCACCCTGGCAGACAGGAGAAAACGAGAACTGCAGGTCAGAGGAAAAGCATCAATTCCTACATCAACTTTGCCCAAAGTAGCAGATGAAGCAGAGTTTGATGATTTACCTCTTGAGGTTTTTCTCTTATTATCACTCTTAGTATAGTTCAAGAATCTCCTAGACGGACAAACATTTGCCAAATGACCTATGCCCCCACAACAAAAACACACCATACTCTGAGGACTAAATCCTCTTTTATCAGGGGCAAGTCGACCTAGCTGCATGGGCTCCTCCTGAGAGGGGACCGAGACAGGATGAGGCCCCTGCACACTGAATGAGTCCGCACCACTGCCCCTAGACTGACAATGGCTGGACAGAGAGGTCTCGTTTCTTTCTCTTAGACGCCTGTCAAGGCGTACCGCCAATGACATGGCAGACTGTAAGGACGTTGGTCTCTCATGGAAAGCAAACGCATCCGTCAATCTCTCTGAGAGACCATGACAGAACTGACTCCGGAGTGCAGCATCATTCCAACCTGAATCAGCTGCCCATCTCCGAAATTCAGAACAATAAAGCTCCGCAGACAGTTTGTTCTGGCATAAAAAACGTAAGTTAGATTCGGCCAGAGCAACACGATCCGGGTCATCATATATCTGCCCCAGGGCCACAAAAAATCTTTCCACGGATCGAAGGGAGGGATCCCCCGATGGCAGTGAAAAAGCCCAAGTCTGAGCATTACCCCTGAGCAGGGAGATGACAATCCTCACCCTCTGCTCCTGATTACCAGAGGAATGGGGACACAAGCAAAAATGGAGTTTGCATGCCTCTCTGAAGCGAACAAAATTCTCACTGCCCCCGGAGAACGTTTCCGGAAGTGAGACCTTTGGCTCGCAACAGACTCCATGGGCCGGAGCATAGCCCAATGCATGAAGCTGAGTCATAGATTGACGGAGATCATCTACCTCCAAAGAAAGACCCTGCATGCGGTCAACCAGGCCAGAAAGCGGATCCATGTCAAAAAGGACGGTTTTTGGCGGATTATAATGTCACGGCTGTATGTGAGCAACAAGAGCATACACAGTAAATAGAGCTACTGACCGGACCCAAACTAGGGAGGATAAAGGGTGACCCCTGTCAGATTCTCAAAGCTCTCCCTATGCTGCTAAGCACATGCCCGGATCCAAATGGTGGATCGAGGCATGCCCGCGTACCTAAGACTGATGACCACTGTAACCCCTACAATAGTGGAAGGGGCACGGCCACCGGTGCCCTGCTCAGTATATGGACGGAACCGGGGTCGTCTCGGATCCAGTCAACAAACAAACAGAAACACACAATGTCTGCACACTTAACTGAAGGAGCTGCATGTAGCGGAGAAGACAGATCCAAAGACAGCTGGCAATATCCGGAGTACTGCAGCAGAACACAGGTCCAGTGAAATGATAGCACACAAGTGAAGATGCTCAAGCGAGAGATACAACTCAAATGAGAAATATAATCCGCACCCTAGAAAGGAGGAGGGGTGATTTAAAGGCAGAGAAATCAAACACAGAAGGGACAGCTGGGAGGAAGGAAACAGAAAGTAAAGACCTCATCACAGGGGCGGAGAAACAGAGCAGAGAGAACTCCTCCAAGCTCTAGTCGTGACATCATCACAAGGGTGGAGAAACAGAGCTGTGAGAACGTCTCAAAGCTCTGGTAGTGACAGTACCGTTCCACCTGGAGGTCAGTCCAGTGGGTCCACACTCAGGTCTTCAGGGGCATAACTATTGGTGGGTACAGAGCAAGAGAGAGCCATTACATATGGACCCAGCTGTCTGAGTGGGCCCTGTGATAGAGAAAGATTCTGGCATTATGAATGGTAGATTATGAATGGTACACATTCAGTGGGGACCCAGATTTTGCATTGAAGCCCAGGAGCATGAAGTGATTCCTCAAGAACCCAAAGAACCCATATCCATTAGTTTTCTATAGGAGATTTCTGGAAAGCTCAGAAAGAGCTCAGTAGGAAAGAGAAGTGCCAGTCGTGCTGTTCGAGTGTGACATACAGTTGGCTGCAGGAGATTCACAGAAGCTTGCTGAAGGAGAGGATTAGAGTGGTGGCAACACTTCTACTTCTAGCACTCCTGAGAAACAGAAACAGAACAGACATTTACAGAAGTTCTAGAACCATCAAGGCAATGTTGGATTCAGATATTTATGGCAATAAGGCATTACTGCACATGGAAGGGTATTATGATTTGGTGCCCACCACACTTGATATGCCTATACTGACTTATTTGAACTGTAAATTTACATATGCCTTAACCAAACTTCTTACAGGAAGAAGGTAGAAGAAAGGATCATTACATTACTGTTTTGGAGGGCACATCCTTTCTTTACTTGGAGAACACCCTGGTATTGGGGCTCCTGTCTGATTGTGGCTGGGGTACCCTTGATGTTAAATGTGTGTTATGATGTGGTGCCAGGCAGAAGGGCAGGTTCAAAGCAGGAAGAAGGCCAATGGTTTCAATGACCAGGGCTGTTTGGTTGCAATATATAAAGTATCTCTTTACTGAGCAAATATTGGGAGTAGTAGTTCATATAGCAGCAATAGGCACAGTTCTGGAGTATGTTACAGAGTAGGCTTCTCCCTATACTTGTGTAAAGGTAGTAGAAATGTTGGTAGTAATTCTTTGGGCCTACTTTGCAGGTCTTGCCTTTCACTTTGCTCCACTAAGACTTACTCTAGTCAGGGGGCAGGACCAGCCCATCAGCCTGAAAACGAGGCTAAGACTGCCAGTGTCAGCTGTTTGATGTCCATAAACAACCATTTGGGATACACAATGCATCAATAACTTAGTGCTTTAAACATTAAATCACAACATTAATTATTGAAATACAATCAACTTTTAGCAGTGAACTGCTGGGTCTTCTTTTTCCACTTGAAGATGACACTGGTGTGGCAGCTCAGCAGCCATGGGTATGTAAAAAGTGAAGCTGGCTAGGACTAGAGGTTAACTCAACACTTAATTGACATGTAGCACAAATAAACCAAGATAAGACGTGGCAAATTGCTTTTGTTTTCTTCTTAACTTCTTAGACCAGTTGCCTTGCCAGCCTCTGACATATGCAGGCACTTTTTTTCACAGTGTGCCAATAGTTAAAGTGAAGTATTTTATTTGCAGCGTAGAATGAAATGTGTGACATCTCATTTCCTTTCCGCAAATGTCGAGTCCTAATTAAGAAGTCACCACAGTGAATCATCTTTATTACATTTCTTTTGAGGGAAAGCTAGTTATTACTGTTGTCCTTAAAGCAACACATCTGAATATATATCCATGATTTGCGCATACAATATTCATATATTGTTATGGACACATGCACTGCTTCAAATGAGTGAGATATAGTTTTAGTGATACAATTTTTTGCCTAAACTCAAGACAATCGGATGAGACAGTCATGTCAAGTGTGATGCTATGCAATGTTTTTTCCACTGAGTTCAGTTTTGTTGTGATACAATAACCCATTTCTTAGACTTAGCTAAAGCTCAAGAAATCAATTATTTCACAGTCTACTCCCTTGGTATATCTGTTGACGTCTCACACATTTACTTGAGAAAGCTGGAAAGTAGAGATGTAAAAAGTAGACAAATCATAGTGTCAGCAGTGGATTATGGAAGGTAAACAACAAATCAAAAGCTCACTATAAGGACATGATGTCCACAAGTGGCAGCCATTTTTCTGATCTGGTAAGACTGAAGGAAATCTTCTGACACCAGAAGTGATATAATTGATTGGACAGGTCACCGCATATGATTTATGTGCTCACTTAAAATAACAGAATTAAAAGTCTTCATATGTGACATTGTTGGCCACCTGTTTGAATATTTTGCCTCTGTTCCTAAAAGTGTTTTCCATGTGAAGTTTCTGAGAAAGTATTAAAGTAGTTGTATGACCTAAATAAAATAAAAATAATGTCAGGCAAGAAATGCTGTGAAAAAAAAAAATCACCTTTTGAATGTCCTGCCGCTCCAGCCCTGAAACTCTTGCTTTCTCCTTTTTCAATCCCCACCAGACACGGAGTAATGGTGTCTTGTCCATGGACAGTTAACTGGTGGAGCCATTCACTTGCCTCACCTGTGACACTTGCACCAATGGGCCATTTGTACACGCATCATTGCTGAGGCCAGTGATTAGCTGAAGTGGTCACATAGCTATGGATAGTACATCATCACTTCGATCTGGCAGTGACTGAAAACATAGAAACAGTGGGAATGTGGAAAGGGGCAATGGAATGGACATTCCAAAAGAGTTTTTTTTATTTTTTTATACCTACCTATTTCCTTTCATTAATTTAACATCTATGTCTAGTATGTCTATTGATTATTAGTATGTCTATTATTAATAGTATATGAGTGTATTAATGAGGGAACATAAGCCCAGTCTATTTTTATTTATTTATTTAATTTGCTTTATACTGCCTGGGTGATCCATATAACATTATCTAGTCTTAAAGGAACATTTGGCCAGCATGCTTTTTTTTGGCTGGTGTTTGACATCTCTTTTGGTGCCCAAGATGGACTTAGTAAAATGTGCCCTACCCATGCTGTTGACCACAGTTATCCCATTAGAGTGACAGTGAAATACACCTTAAAGAGGTTGTCCAGCTTTCAGATACTGATAACCTATCCTCAGGTCACCAATATCAGTTGGACAGGGGTCCAGAACCTGGTGCCCCCATCAATCAGCTGTTTTTGGCAGCCTCCAGCACCAGTAATATACCAGTAAAAGGCACTGGAAGCAGAAGACTCCATCCACTGTTAAGTAGCCTTGTTGGTGTACTTCTACTCAGCACCCATAAATCAGATCCCCCATAGATCTGATCTAATATTACTCAAACCACCTACCTATCTGATATTGATGACCTATCTGAACATTAGATCATCAATATCTAAAAGCTAGACAAGCATTTTCAGAAACATATTAAGTGCCCTATAGAAGAACAAGCCAGAGTCCCCCGAAAAAGTGTTATAATGCTGCAATGACAGTGACAGTTATAGGGCTGACAAAGTGGTGCTATGTCACAGCAGTACCATAACAATGTCATGTTAGAGTGCCTCTACTCTCAGCCAATATCATGCCAACAAAAGCTAGCCATAGTAACAGCCATTCTACACCATCCTCATGTGCCTACATCAGTAGCTGTCACAATGTCACCATCAATATCAGTCACAGTGACACTTTTAGTGTTATACGAAATACCCTACTAGTGACAGCCTTCATACCCCCATTAAACCATGAAACAGGAAAATTGAGCTTACATATTGTTCTGCACTATAAAAGCTACAAATGCCATCTGAAGCTGGTATAGCTTTGTGGTTGAGGCACGCAAAGATATAAATTTATGGTAATATTTTTTAAACATAGGAGACAACTAAAATGACTGCTAGCCTAATGTCCTGCTTGATAATGAGGTCCATTTGGACATTTGCCAACTTTAAATAGCCAATCCAATTATTTAATAATCATATTGCACTCCAAAGCTTACTAACATTGTCATAATTCGATTTACGCTCATAAAGTCTCACATAGACAAAGGAAAGCAGTCTATTGAAATGCCATGGAAAAATCAGTGGCTTCTTTCTTTTCTAGCCAGGAATTAACCTTTGCTTTCCTTTATTCATGCCAAATGAAATAGGAGATGAAGGGTAATTGGCGGGCACAAACTGTTCCCCAAGACCCCAAAACATTAGATGTTCATCTGTGTACACTTTAGTGTCTACTGCATAGATGAAAGATGGCTGCCTCCTGACTCATGTGCTCTTACTTTAATCCTCGCTTACATACTCAAGAACTTTTCTATAAAGTTTATTCAGACGAGTGATTTTTTAGGGCACCTAACTAGATGCTGTTTTCAGTGAACATAAAGGGAATTGTTGAGTAATTAAAAGATTACATCAGTGTACAGAGTTTTTCCCCTGATGCCCATAGTTTGAATCTCTCACTTCCCCTGCTTGTCGCCCTAACTTTGTAAAGACTCTGTGGGATTCCTTTACTTTACAGGAATCTACACTAATTCCTCAGCTTGGGGCTGTCTCTCTTTTCTGCATCTAATTAAGCATAATTACGTCAGACCTGAATGTTTAAACTAGGACAAAATTATCCTTTTGAATCCCTCCTGAATATCTGCCCCTCAACAGGGAGATGATACTAACACTTCTACGTGGGAATCAGACTAATGACAATATCCACTGCCTCCACCACTACGCCTGTGAGAGAAAATGTTATGCATATTATGGAAGATGGAACTTCGTAGATGCCAAAGACAGTGATTTATACTATCTCTTTAGCATAATATATAAATATATACAGAGGGGAAAAGAAGTATGTGATACACTGGCGATTTTACAAGTTTTCCCACCTACAAAGAATGGAGAGGTCTGTAATTTTTATCATAGGTACACTTCAACTGTGAGAGACAGAATCTAAAAAAAAATCCAGAAAATCACATTGTATGATTTTTAAATAATTCATTTGCATTTTATTGCATGAAATAAGTATTTGATCACCTGCCACCCAGCAAGAATTCTGTCTCTCTCAGACCATGAGTGTGTGGACAGGTGTCTTTTATACAAGTAACACGTTCAAACAGGAGCAATTAATACAGGTAATGAGTGCAGAGTAGGAGGGCTTCTTAAAGAAAAAATAACAGGTCTGTGAGAGACAGAATTCTTGCTGGTTGGCAGGTGATCAAATACTTATTTCATGCAATAAAATGCAAATTAATTATTTACAAATCATTTTTTTTTTTTTTTTATATTCTATCTCTCACAGTTGAAGTGTACCTATGATAAAAATTATAGACCTCTCCATTCTTTGTAGGTGGGAAAACTTGCAAAATCGCCAGTGTATCAAATACTTATTTTTCCCACTCGATATATATATACAGGGTGGGCCATTTATATGGATACACCTTAATAAAATGGGAATGGTTGGTGATATTAACTTCCTGTTTGTGGAACATTAGTATATGTGAGGGGGGAAACTTTTCAAGATGGGTGGTGACCATGGCGGCCATTTTGAAGTTGGCCATTTTGAATCCAACTTTAGTTTTTTCAATAGGAAGAGGGTCATGTGACACATCAAACTTATTGGGAATTTCACAAGAAAAACAATGGTGTGCTTGGTTTTAAC
Organism: Bufo bufo; assembly: GCF_905171765.1. Lineage (NCBI taxonomy): Eukaryota > Metazoa > Chordata > Amphibia > Anura > Bufonidae > Bufo > Bufo bufo. Next base: position 86,671,260 of record NC_053396.1, read on the forward strand.
GTAACTTTATTCTTTCATGAGTTATTTACAAGTTTCTGACCACTTATAAAATGTGTTCGATGTACTGCCCATTGTGTTGAATTGTCAATGCAACCCTCTTCTCCCACTCTTCACACACTGATAGCAACACCGCAGGAGAAATGCTAGGACAGGCTTCCAGTATCCGTAGTTTCAGGTGCTGCACAGCTCGTATCATCTGAAGGCAATCGTCTATGCTGTGAAGATACGAGATGTGCAGCACCTGAAACTACGGATACTGGAAGCCTGTGCTAGCATTTCTCCTGCGGTGTTGCTATCAGTGTGTGAAGAGTGGGCGAAGAGGGTTGCATTGACAATCCAACACAATGGGCAGCACATTGAACACATTTTATAAGTGGTCAGAAACTTGTAAATAACTCATGAAAGAATAAAGTTATGTTAAAACCAAGCACACCATTGTTTTTCTTGTGAAATTCCCAATAAGTTTCATGTGTCACATGACCCTCTTCCTATTGAAAAAACAAAAGTTGGATTCAAAATGGCCGACTTCAAAATGGCCGCCATGGTCACCACCCATCTTGAAAAGTTTCCCCCCTCACATATACTAATGTGCCACAAACAGGAAGTTAATATCACCAACCATTCCCATTTTATTAAGGTGTATCCATATAAATGGCCCACCCTGTATATATATATATATATATATATATATATCAACTAAAAGATAGATACTTAGATAGTAGATAAATAAATAGATACATAATAGAAAGATAGATTCCACATACTAGATATAATAGATAGATAGGTGGCAACCATGAGGTAACCAGCGATCGGCACAAGATTGTGGGATTGGTAGTTGTGGGTTTCTTACTATTTTTATTGCCATCTGTGCTGATTTACCAATAACAGATATGACTGACTCTGACACATTAAAGGAAGAATTGTTGAACAAGAGCCTTTTTGGGAGAAATGTAGGTCCTAATATAAGAAGTTTGCTTTGTTGCATGGGTATTATGGTATTCTTATATGTGCAGATGTTCTGCCTATAACTAATGAAAATATTTAGCACACTTCATTGTCCCAAATTATAACTAGATTTTAAGGGGTACCTTTACTATGTGATTTATTCCACAGTAGTGGGGTAAAAAAGTAGCAGATTTTGTTGCACACCATAATCACAGCAAAATCGGCGACTTTTCCCCCTTTATACCACTCTTCAGAAATGACGAGTGTGGGGAGGGGGCAACGCTGCAGGTCTGTGACATTTATGTGTATTCATGTCAGTTTCCTGGTGTGAATAAAGACAGAAATCTACGGCAGTTAGAGGCGACTGTAGATTTTTGGACTGTCACATGTCTCCTTGGGGAGAGAACGCCTTAATCGGTGTGAGGAGACTTATAGGCCATACATGCTCCTCTGGAATTATAGGAAGAAAGGGATGCAAATGAGCTCTTAACAAGCTCTGCCTCTAATGCCACCAGATATAAGGCAGCTATCCTATAAGTCAATGTCTGACCCTTTAAACATGCCTTGAGACATGACTCTGATATTAGATAAGCCAGCACCTCCTTTGCAGGCATTTTTTTATATTTTTTTTTTGAATGAGGGTTGTGGGGGGTGTTTATTGCCCCTCATCAGAGCAGTGAGAACTGACTTAACTGTTTGAAAGGCCTGTCAGGATTTCGGGAGTACTATCTCTTCTTGGGGAGAGGGCACCTTAATCAGTGTGAGGAAACTTATAGGCCAGCTCCTCTGTAATTCTGGGAAGAAAGCAATGCAAATGACCTCTTAACAATCTCTGCCTCTAATGCCACCAGATGTTAGACAGCTATCCTGTAAGTCAATGACATGAGACATAACTTGGATACTAAATAAGCTAGTACCCCCCAAATTCTGAATTAGGCCTTTCACCTAGTTAAGCCAGTTCTCTCTGCTCTGCACTGATGAGGGGCAATCACCTGGAAACAGCTGTCTGCAGATGAGGTGCTGGCTCCTTTAGTATCCGAGTCATGTCTCAAGGCCATTTCACGATAATCTGCCCATCTAAAGGTGCAGCCGATCAGCCAATGAATAAGTCAAAAGCACTCTGCTACCCAGATAAAATGCAGCTGTATGAGGACAAGTGATCACAGTAGTGATCGCTTATTCTCATCCTACGGAGGTAATCGCTGCAAGTAAATGCAGCGCTTCACCTGAACTGAGCAAGTAGCCAGTTGTCGGGAAGGAATGCTTTTTTCCTAATAATTGGCTACTACTCAGAGCGTGTAAACCTGCTTTAAGAGACTATTGCATGGAAGCCTGTCCTGGGAACATCGTTGAAGCCACAACAAATTCAGCATTGTATTAAGACTGGATGTCCCACAGCTTGCTCAAAGGCCAAGTGGAGACTTAGAGTCTCAGAGAGTATGCTGTGAAAGGAAGAATAATAGAATTGCATGCAAGCTGATCAAACTAGCATCTGGAGCTATGCTTCTTATGCAAGTAGACAATAGTGCAAGAAGCACCCAGAGCAAAGGAAATGTAAATAGCAAGGTTACTACCAAGTTGACCTGGGTGTTGGTATTCCAAGCTAAAATGGTACTCTTAATTAATTAGTTAGTTAGTATCTCATTTATGAATTTTGGACTTCAACTGTGTTAGTTGGGATCTGGCTTTATGAAATGTAAATGTCAACAGTGTGCACATTACCTGCATGCAGTGCAGTTTGGTCAGGGATAATTCTAGGAAGAAGCAGAGGTTTGGCAGTAATAGAGAGACCCACAGGCACCATGGCATTGTATACAAGAGGTGGTTACAACCTCATGAATATGGTCTATCAGGGCATGCTGTAGTAGGGAATAGCTCATCTTAGATCCATTGCAACTTGGAAGGTTCAGCAAGAGACATTAGTGTAACCTGACCTCTGGGTCTCTACAAAGACTGTGTAATATTTAACCACTGTACTACTGTTCTCTTGTTGAAGTGTTTTTAGCTATGACATATGAGAGAAACCACCATGTTGTGTTGGCTCTGCTAGAGACTGTAACCATTGTGGACGTGTACTGCTTAAAGCGTCACTAACCATTGGGAGAGTTGTGCCTCAAAGAAAGAAGAATACATCTTAAAAAATACGGTAAATGTTTCTAGTTACATAAAAAGTGCCCGAGACTTACCACGGGGCATAGCACCCCTTTCAGAATTACTGTCTAACAAAAAGGGTTATTATTACTACTAATGCATATATAACAAAAATCAACATGGATGTGAAAAATTAAAAGTTATATCTGGGTAGTGCGGTAGTTCAGCATGTACCAGGGATTGTTCTTGCGGCTTACATTCACAAGTTCTGCTTAAGTAGATGTGTCATACAACATCAAAAGATGGCAGAGAAGAAGACGTTTTCTTGCATGCATTTCCTATTTGTGCATTTTATTGGCTATTAAAAAGGAAACAAAAACCGACAAGTGGTGTGTCTAAATCAAACACACCAAAAAAAAAATAACCATTATCAATTAACAACATCTCAGGAATGCTCATAGTACATTTTAAAAAATGAAATATTTACAGTTTTTGACACTTTTGGGCTTGAAGTTTACAGTAACAATGTATTAAAGCTGTCACATGCAGATAAACCCGGCATGATATTTTCAAACATTTGGCTGTTTGAATAGTGTATATACTGTATATAATGCATAGACTCTTTCATACAAGCTTCTACAGCCTTTATAAAAATATTGTTTTACAAGATGTGCCCTGTCTACCATAGACAGGAAGCTCTTATGGCTGGAATGTTACATCACTGGAGTAAAAGTATGCACTTTTGAAGTAGAACTGTTGTGATTGGGTGCTGTCACTCATTTTTAGTTTTGAATTTAGAGTATGTAAGGTGGACCAAGTCAATCACCTGCTGTGCACTATTATTTGACACACTGTAGGTGCCACTTAATAACGACAGAGGACATGGGCTTCTTTCTTCTAAAGGAGGAGAAATCCAGGAGTACTCAACAAATAACTAGTTGGTCTTCCGACACTGGTCTGTGTGAATGAGCACACAACAGTAAAACTATGTTGACACGCCAATGCATTATTGAGGTTTTGCTGTGATTTTCTGGAAACCACACTGTTGGGGCAGTGATTTCCTGGGCAGGTGGAAATGCTTTGACGTGGGGGGACTATTGCCTAATAGAAATTCATAGAAATCTTGAAGTGATCTTTATTTGTTCGAGTGCTGAAGAAATGCAAGGTCCGCTTGACTTGTCTGCCATTAAGTCAACAAGCCGCAGAATGCAGACTACATTGTGCCATGCTGTTTCAGTATCCTGAAATGTGAAGGTGTAAATCTTTACCAGTGAGTAGAGATGTTGCGAACATAAAATTTTCCGTTCGCGAACGGCGAACGCGAATTTCTGAAAATGTTCGGAACGGGCGAACTGGGCGAACCGCCATAGACTTCAATAGGCAGGCGAATTTTAAAGCCCACAGGGACTCTTTCTAGCCACAGTAGTGATGGAAAAGTTGTTTCAAGGGGACTAACACCTGGACTGTGGCATGCCGGAGGGGGATCCATGGCAAAACTCCCATGGAAAATTACATAGTTGACGCAGAGTTGGATTTTAATCCATAAAGGGCATAAATCACCTAACAATCCAATTTTTTTTTGAAAAACATCCAGTGTGTGTATACGATCAGGTATGATGTTGTATCGATCAGCTAGTGTAAGGGTTACGCCCGCTTCACAGACATTGACAGACCAAACTCCCCTTTTAATGCACCGCAAACAACCGCAAACAGTCCATTTGCCCAACCGCAAACTTCCCATTTGCAGAAGGTTGGATACCAAGCTAGCCATGTCCCGTCGATGTCATTGAAGGTTTCCTCCTCCACCCAGCCACGTACAACACCAAGGGTCCCCGAAAGGTGAATTGAATTGATTTTTCAAACGGGGAGATGGTTAAAAAAACGCTGGCTCCCTCCCCTTTGTTTGAATCCATGCCACGGTCACTGCATCTGCGCCGTGCAATTTACTGTTACACCCGTGAGTGGTATTTTCTGTAGTACTATTCTCATCAGTTTAATCCCTGTATGGTCCCCAATCTGGGATCCATTTATTAAATTGATTTTTCGAACGGGGAGATGGTTAAAAAAACGCTGGCTCCCTCCCCTTTGTTTGAATCCACGCCACGGTCACTGCGTCTTCCCCGTGCAATTTACTGTCACACCCGATATGAGTGGTATTTTCTGTAGTTCTCTCTTCTCATCAGTTTAATCCCTGTATGGTCCTCAATCTGGGGTCCATTTATTAAATAGATTTTTCGAACGGGGAGATGGTTAAAAAACGCTGGCTCCCTCCCCTTTGTTTGAATCCACGCCACGGTCAATGCGTCTGCACCGTGCAATTTACTGTCACACCCGTGAGTGGTATTTTCTGTAGTACTATTCTCATCAGTTTAATCCCTGTATGGTCCCCATTCTGGGGTCCATTTATTAAATTGATTTTTTGAACGGGGAGATTTTTTGAACATTAAATACAGCAGCGTGGGGACCATTTTGAGGCCAAGGCATCTCATCAGGCCTTTTGTTAGTCAAACGTAATCAACACTTTTTTGACCGAGGCGACTTCTTTTGTCAGTGACAATGTCACGGGGTTCCGAAGGTGCACTCGGTCCCCCATTGCCCGCAGAACTGTTGCTTAGCTTTTGGAATGAGGTTCTGTGTTTGACCTCATTCCCAGGGCGGCTTTACTAGCTGGGTGGCTCCCTGCTCCTAGTCTGCCTTGAGCGCCGAGCTGATCACTCGGTGCTCGACTGGTTGGTCTGTCGGTCATGTGACGCTGGCCACGTCACATGACCCTCACTCCCCACTATAAATACAGGCAGCCTGCTGGCTACAGGTTGCCTGTTAATTTCTAGGTCCCTGGCTATTTGTTGGACTACTGAATATTTACCTGATCCTGTTCCCTGACGATCCTCTGCCTGCTCCTCCTGTACTGCGCATACATCCTGGTATTGTGACCTCGGCTCCCACCTGACTACTCTCTTAGGACTCCTCTTGTACTTCGCTACTCTCCTGGTATTTGACCCCGGCTTCTCCTGACCATTCTTTGCTTAATCCGTTGTACTGCGTAGCTCTCTTGGTTCTGACCCGGTCCGTTCATGTTCCGTATTTTGTCTTGTCTGTCTTCCCTGCACATATCCTAAGTTAGGGACTGCCGTCCAGTTGTCCCCTGTCATCAGGACTCGTGAGGCAAGTAGGCAGGGCCAGGGGTGAGGGTGGAGCGCAGTGGTCACTACCCTTCCCCCTGTGTGTGTGTGGACGTGACCGTTACAGATTAACAGGCCCAATAACCACTGTATCATGAATCCTCTTACTACCCTGACTGACCATGTCTCTAACTTGACACAGAGGGTGCAGGAGCTAGGAGAGAAACTCCGTTCTTGTGAGTTAGGGCAAGGTTCTTCCACTCCTCTGTCCTCCAGTCCATATTTTGAACCCCAGATCAAGCTCCCAGAACCCTTTTCTGGAGACCGGAAGAGGTTTCTCTCCTTTAAGGAGAATTGCAAACTCTACTTCCGTTTGCGCCCCGTGTCCTCCGGTCCCGAGAGCCAACGCGTGGGGATTATCATTTCTCTACTACAGGGTGATCCCCAGGACTGGGCATTTTCGTTACCTCCTGGGGCCAGTTGTCTAACTTCTGTGGAGGTTTTTTTTCAGGCCCTGGGTACCCTCTATGATGAACCAGACAGGGCCCTGGTAGCCGAGACAGCTCTTAGGGCACTGGTTCAGGGCCATCTCCCTGCGGAGGAGTATTGCACCCAATTCAGACGGTGGTGTGTCCCCTCAGGATGGAATGAACCAGCCCTGAGGAGTCAGTTTAGTTCTGGTCTATCTGATAATTTAAAAGATCTATTGGTCAATTACCAAATTCCTGAGACCTTAGACGAGATGATGACCCTAGTTGTCTGACTTGACAGACGAGTTAGAGAGAGACGACAAGAACGACAGTTCTGTTCTCAGATGGTGGTCCAGCCAGAGACCTTTTCCAGGGACAACACTGAGGTCTCCACCGAGGAACCCATGCAGGTTGGCATGACCCGGGGTAATCTTCGTCGCAGACGCGGAGAGTGCTTCTACTGTGGAGATCCTGGCCATTGGATCAACAAGTGTCCTAAGAGGGACCTCTCTGACAAGTCTTCTAAGGCAAGACAACCTAAAGACCAGGTACACCCTGATTTTTCTAAAGGTAAGCTTTTGGTACCCATAACAATTTCTCTGGGGGTTAATAAGTGGCCGGGTAAGGCCTTTATTGACTCCGGTTCAGCGGCCAGCTTTATTGACTTTGAGTTTGCTTGTAAATTGGGTATTCCAATGTTTGCTTTACCTACACCTATCCATGTCATGGCTATTGATGCTACTCCCCTGATTGGTGGTACGGTGAGGTCATGTACCTCTGAAATTTCTCTGTCTGTGGGTGTGTGCCACACTGAGAGATGTTCTCTTCTAGTCCTGGAGAACCTACCGGTTGAGGTGGTACTAGGGTTGCCTTGGCTCCGTTTACATAACCCCACAATTGATTGGTCCAAAGGAGAGTTGGTGAAATGGGGACCTAAGTGTGACTCATGCTTGTCCGTGGTCCAGGCTGGGGTTTCAGTAAGGTCTAATACATTACCCTCTGTTATTAAGGAATATTCTGATGTGTTCTCGTCCCTTACTCCAGAGGTTCTACCCCCCCATAGACCTTATGATTGCGCCATAGAGCTAATTGAGGGTGCCGAATTTCCTAAAGGTCGAATTTATAATCTTTCAGGGCCTGAACGCAAGGCTATGGAAGATTATATTAAGGAGAGCCTTGCTAAAGGGCATATTAGACCTTCAGTCTCTCCTATGGGAGCAGGGTTTTTCTTTGTTAAAAAGAAGGATGGTGGTCTTAGGCCTTGTATTAATTACCGGAGATTAAATAAAATTACTGTCCAAAATAGATACTCTCTCCCATTGATTCCGGATTTATTTAACCAGGTTTTGGGGGCAACCTGGTTTTCCAAGATTGACCTGAAAGGGGCATACAATCTAATCCGAATCAAGGAGGGAGACGAATGGAAGACAGCGTTCAATACTCCGATAGGACACTTTGAATATCAGGTGATGCCTTTTGGACTCAGCAATGCCCCAGCTGTGTTCCAAAACTTAATGAACGATATTCTTAGGGAGTTCTTAGGTAAATTTATTATTGTCTATCTTGACGACATTTTGATATTCTCTCCTGATTTCGAATCTCATGTGTCCCATGTCAAACAAGTATTAGAGGTGTTGAGGGAGAACCAGCTATTCGCTAAGCAAGAGAAATGTGTCTTTGCTGTATAGGAGATACTGTTTCTAGGGCATGTTTTGACTCCTCACGCCTTCAAGATGGATCCTGGTAAGGTTTTAGCAATTAAGGAATGGGTAAGGCCTTCATCCTTAAAGGCTTTACAACGGTTTTTGGGTTTCGCAAATTACTAACGTAAATCTATCATGAATTTTTCTGTAATTGCTAAGCCATTGACCGACCTTACTAAGAAAGGGGCGGATTTGGAGAATTGGTCTACCAAGGCCATTTCTTCATTTGAAACATTAAAAAAGGCATTTAGTAGCGTTCCCATTCTGATCCAGCCTGATCAGGAGAGACCCTTTATTGTGGAGGTGGATGCGTCCGAGGACGGTGCAGGGGCAGTCCTTTCACAAGGTCCTGCTAGCCTCACTAACCTGAGACCGTGTGCCTTCTTCTCTAGGAAATTCTCTCCCACGGAGAGAAACTACGACATAGGGAATAGGGAGCTGTTGGCCATTAAATGGGCATTTGAGGAGTGGAGACATTTTTTGGAGGGGGCAAGGCATCGAGTAACTGTTGTCACTGACCATAAAAACCTAATGTTTCTCGAGTCCGCTAAGAGGTTGAATCCCTGACAAGCCCGATGGGCTCTGTTTTTTACCCGTTTTGTATTCTCCATTACGTTCAGGCCGGGAAGTAAAAATGTGAAGGCAGACGCATTATCTCGGAGCTTCCATGCTTTTCAACCCACTGAGACGCCGCCTGAATCCATCCTACCAGCAAACATCTTCTTAGCGGCTCTAACCCAGGATATCTCGGCTCGCATTGAGGCTGAACAACATCTGGCACCGGCATCCACCCCAACAGATACGTTGTTTGTTCCCGTACAATTTCGTCTCCAGCTGTTGGGTGAGTGTCACGATTCTGCCTTTTGTGGACATCCGGGTATTGAGGGCACTAAGGATCTGGTTTCCAGATCTTATTGGTGGCCCACTCTGACCAGGGATGTCAAGTCCTACGTGTCAGCCTGTGAGGTTTGTGCCAGGTCTAAGACACCTAGGACTCGCCCTGCTGGTAACCTACGACCCCTACCCATTCCCAGTAGACCCTGATCCCATATCTCGATGGACTTTACAGGGAGTGCAGAATTATTAGGCAAGTTGTATTTTTGAGGATTAATTTTATTATTGAACAACAAACATGTTCTCAATGAACCCAAAAAACTCATTAATATCAAAGCTGAATATTTTTGGAAGTAGTTTTTAGTTTGTTTTTAGTTTTAGCTATTTTAGGGGGATATCTGTGTGTGCAGGTGACTATTACTGTGCATAATTATTAGGCAACTTAACAAAAAACAAATATATACCCATTTCAATTATTTATTTTTACCAGTGAAACCAATATAACATCTCAACATTCACAAATATACATTTCTGACATTCAAAAACAAAACAAAAACAAATCAGTGACCAATATAGCCACCTTTCTTTGCAAGGACACTCAAAAGCCTGCCATCCATGGATTCTGTCAGTGTTTTGATCTGTTCACCATCAACTTGCGTGCAGCAGCAACCACAGCCTCCCAGAAACTGTTCAGAGAGGTGTACTGTTTTCCCTCCTTGTAAATCTCACATTTGATGATGGACCACAGGTTCTCAATGGGGTTCAGATCAGGTGAACAAGGAGGCCATGTCATTAGATTTTCTTCTTTTATACCCTTTCTTGCCAGCCACGCTGTGGAGTACTTGGACGCGTGTGATGGAGCATTGTCCTGCATGAAAATCATGTTTTTCTTGAAGGATGCAGACTTCTTCCTGTACCACTGCTTGAAGAAGGTGTCTTCCAGAAACTGGCAGTAGGACTGGGAGTTGAGCTTGACTCCATCCTCAACCCGAAAAGGCCCCACAAGCTCATCTTTGATGATACCAGCTCAAACCAGTACTCCACCTCCACCTTGCTGGCGTCTGATTCGGACTGGAGCTCTCTGCCCTTTACCAATCCAGCCACGGGTCCATCCATCTGGCCCATCAAGACTCACTCTCATTTCATCAGTCCATAAAACCTTAGAAAAATCAGTCTTGAGATATTTCTTGGCCCAGTCTTGACGTTTCAGCTTGTGTGTCTTGTTCAGTGGTGGTCGTCTTTCAGCCTTTCTTACCTTGGCCATGTCTCTGAGTATTGCACACCTTGTGCTTTTGGGCACTCCAGTGATGTTGCAGCTCTGAAATATGGCCAAACTGGTGGCAAGTGGCATCTTGGCAGCTGCACGCTTGACTTTTCTCAGTTCATGGGCAGTTATTTTGCGCCTTGGTTTTTCCACACGCTTCTTGCGACCCTGTTGACTATTTTGAATGAAACGCTTGATTGTTCGATGATCACGTTTCAGAAGCTTTGCAATTTTAAGAGTGCTGCATCCCTCTGCAAGATATCTCACTATTTTTGACTTTTCTGAGCCTGTCAAGTCCTTCTTTTGACCCATTTTGCCAAAGGAAAGGCTAATAATTATGCACACCTAATATAGGGTGTTGATGTCATTAGACCACACCCCTTCTCATTACAGAGATGCACATCACCTAATATGCTTAATTGGTAGTAGGCTTTCGAGCCTATACAGCTTGGAGTAAGACAACATGCATAAAGAGGATAATGTGGTCAAAATACTCATTTGCCTAATAATTCTGCACTCCCTGTATAACTGACCTACCGCTGGCGGAGGGTAAGACTGTGGTTTGGGTAGTGGTCGATAGGTTTAGCAAGATGGTTCATTTCATTCCCCTGTCTAAACTTCCGAATGCTAAAACCCTGGCGTCTATTTTTGTGAGAGAGATTGTTCGTTTACATGGCATCCCGGAAAATATTGTTTCGTACAGGGGTGTGCAGTTTGTGTCCAAATTCTGGAGGGCCTTCTGTCAAAGATGTAAAATTTCGTTGTCTTTTTCTTCCGCCTACCATCCTGAGAGTAATGGGCAGACTGAACGCCTTAATCAGTCTGTGGAACAATTCCTGAGGTTGTATGTTGCTGATGACCAGCAATTATGGGTCAAATTCCTTCCGTTGGCTGAATTTGCTCTGAATAACTGTGTCAATTCTTCTGCTGGGGTCTCCCCTTTCTTTTGTAACCATGGTTTTCATCCCCGTTTTCATTCTGGGTCGTCCGTCTCCTCCTCTAACCCTGAAGCTGATAAACTCTCCTCCGAACTGTGCACAGTTTGGGCCCGGGTTCAATCGAACCTAGAAAAGGCTCAAAGTTCTCAAAAACTCAAGGCCGATAGGAGACGTTCAAAGGGGGTGAACTTTCAGGTTGGGGATAAAGTATGGTTGTCCTCCAAGAATCTATCTCTCAAGGTAGCTTCTAGAAAATTTGCTCCTCGTTTTATTGGACCATATAAGATCCCGGAGGTGATTAACCCGGTATCATTTAGGTTGGAGCTGCCCGAGTCATTCCACATTCATAACCGGTAGTACCGGTTTTTGAACCGGTAGTACCGGTAGTTTTTTGAACCGGTAGTACCATCGAACCGGTAGTACCATCGAAAGCCTCGCCTCCGCCGGTTCTTGTTAATGATGCTGTCGAGTATGTCGTGTCTAAAATAGTGGATGTCAGGAAGGTGCGTAACTCCTTGCAGTATCTGATTCACTGGAAGGGGTATGGACCTGAAGAGAGATCTTGGGTACTTGCCAGGGAGGTTCATGCTCCTAGACTGGTTCATAAATTTCATTTAGAACACCATGAAAAGCCATCGCCTGAAGTCTTGGGTCCGGTGGCCCCTCGTAAAAGGGGGGGTACTGTCACGGGGTTCCGAAGGTGCACTCGGTCCCCCATTGCCCGCAGAACTGTTGCTTAGCTTTTGGAATGAGGTTCTGTGTTTGACCTCATTCCCAGGGCGGCTTTACTAGCTGGGTGGCTCCCTGCTCCTAGTCTGCCTTGAGCGCCGAGCTGATCACTCGGTGCTCGACTGGTTGGTCTGTCGGTCATGTGACGCTGGCCACGTCACATGACCCTCACTCCCCACTATAAATACAGGCAGCCTGCTGGCTACAGGTTGCCTGTTAATTTCTAGGTTCCTGGCTATTTGTTGGACTACTGAATATTTACCTGATCCTGTTCCCTGACGATCCTCTGCCTGCTCCTCCTGTACTGCGCATACATCCTGGTATTGTGACCTCGGCTCCCACCTGACTACTCTCTTAGGACTCCTCTTGTACTTCGCTACTCTCCTGGTATTTGACCCCGGCTTCTCCTGACCATTCTTTGCTTAATCCGTTGTACTGCGTAGCTCTCTTGGTTCTGACCCGGTCCGTTCCTGTTCCGTATTTTGTCTTGTCTGTCTTCCCTGCACATATCCTAAGTTAGGGACTGCCGTCCAGTTGTCCCCTGTCATCAGGACTCGTGAGGCAAGTAGGCAGGGCCAGGGGTGAGGGTGGAGCGCAGTGGTCACTACCCTTCCCCCTGTGTGTGTGTGGACGTGACCGTTACAGACAATGCCTTCTGCTGCACTGAAGGTCCTTTCTGACAGGACATTTGAAGCGGGGCAGGCCAGAAGTTCTATCGCAAACTGGGATAGCTCAGGCCACAGGTCAAGCCTGCACACCCAGTAGTCAAGGGGTTCATCGCTCCTCAGAGTGTCGATATCTGCAGTTAAGGCGAGGTAGTCTGCTACCTGTCGGTCGAGTCGTTCTCTAAGGCTGGATCCCGAAGGGCTGTGGCGATGTGTAGGACTGAAAAAGCTCTGCATGTCCTCCATCAACAACACATCTGTAAAGCGTCCTGTCCTTGCCGCCGTGGTCATGGTAGGAGGAGGATTACTTTCACCTCTTCCCCTGTTAGATTCCCGTTGTGCTGTGACATCCCCCTTATAAGCTGTGTAAAGCATATTTTTTAGTTTTGTTTTGAACTGCTGCATCCTTTCTGACTTTCGGTAATTTGGTAACATTTCCGACCCTTTCTGCTTATACCGGGGGTCTAGTAGCGTGGCCACCCAGTACAGGTGGTTCTCCTTCATCCTTTTTATACGAGGGTCCCTCAACAGACATGACAGCATGAAAGACCCCATTTGCACAAGGTTGGATGCCGAGCTACTCATTTCCCGTTCCTCGTCCTCACTGATGTCATTGAAGGTCTGTTCTTCCCCCCAGCCACGTACACCACCACGGGTCCCAGATAGGTGACAACAACGAGCACCCTGGGATGCCTGCTGTGGTTGGTCTTCCTCCTCCTCAAAGCCACATTCCTCCTCTGACTCCTCTTCCTCATACTCCTCTTGCAGCGTTCCCGCAGGTCCGGCAAGAGATGATGACAAGGCTGTTTCTGGTGGTGATGGTGACCACAACTCTTCCTCTTCACGCTCATCTACAGCCTGATCCAGCACTCTTCGCAGGGCATGCTCCAGGAAGAAAACAAATGGGATGAGGTCGCTGATGGTGCCTTCGGTACGACTGACTAGGTTTGTCACCTCCTCAAAAGGACGCATGAGCCTACAGGCATTGCGCATGAGCGTCCAGTAACGTGGCAAAAAAATTCCCAGCTCCGCAGAGGCTGTCCTAGCACCCCGGTCATACAAATACTCATTGACGGCTTTTTCTTGTTGGAGTAGGCGGTCGAACATTAGGAGTGTTGAATTCCAACGTGTCGGACTGTCGCAAATCAAGCACCTCACTGGCATGTTGTTTCGGCGCTGAATGCCTGAAAAGTGTGCCATGGCCATGTAGGAACGCCTGAAATGGCCACACAGCTTCCTGGACTGCTTGATGACGTCCTGTAAGCCTGGGTACTTAGACACGGAGCGTTGTACGATGAGATTCAACACATGTGCCGAGCACGGCACATGTGACAACTTGCCCAAATTCAATGCCGCCAACAAATTGCTGTGGTGTCCCAATAGCGACAAATTTTTTGAAGGCCTCAGACTCCAGCAGCTGGTATGGTAAAAGCTGGCGGGCTAAGAGTTCCGTCAAGCCAGCTGTCAGACGCCGGGCAAGGGGGTGACTCTGTGACATTGGCTTCCTACGCTCAAACATTTCCTTTACAGACACCTGACTGTGGGCAGATGAGATGGAACTGCTGAAGGTGAGAGGCGGAGTGGCGGGTGGTTGAGAGGGGACAAGGAGGACAGCAGTGGTTGACGTGGCTGAAGATGCTGGACCAGGAGGAGGATGGTGACTTTGAGCTTGTGTGCTGCTTCTACTCGTCATCATGTGTTGATCCCATAGGCGTTTGTGATGTGCGATCATGTGCCTTCGCAAAGAAGTTGCACCTAGGTGGGTGTTGGATTTCCCACGACTCAGTTTCTTTTGGCACAGGTTGCAAATGGCATCGCTGTTGTCAGAGGCAGACGCACAAAAAAAATGCCACACTGCTGTGCTTTGCAATGACGGCATTCTGGTAGTGGCAACAGCATGTGTTGATTGGCGTGCTGTCTGGCTGACCCCAGGTGCCGATACATTCTGTCTGACTGTGCCACTAGCTCCTTGCGATGACCTCCCCCTGCTTCCAACTCGTCTCCTCCTTCTCTCTGTCTCCCCTTCTGAACTTTCCCCCTCTTCTTCTTCTCTTCAAGCAGGCACCCACGTGGCATCTACGGACACATCGTCATCATCAACCACTTCACTTGTATCTGACACCTCAGCAAAGGAAGCAGCAGCGGGTACAACATCATCATCATCATCACACTGTACGTCCATGTGTGTAATGCTGCCTGACTGAGACATACCCCTGTTATCTCCATCCTCTGGCAATAATGGTTGTGCATCACTAATTTCATCCAACTGATGTGTAAATAACTCCTCAGAGGGATTAAGTGAAGCGGCTGTGGTGGTAGTGGTGGTGGTGGCGGCGGGCGGGAGAGTGGTATCTGCAAGGTATTTGTGAGTGAGTTACACCCTGTAACGGTATAAGTGGAGGCCTAGCCAGTGGCCACAATACAGTCTGTGTGGGCCTGACACACACGGGCTTGCAAATGTGATTATATCACAGAAAAATATTAAATAGAATTTTTTTTATCTGCGAGGTATTTGTGAGTGAGTGACACCCTGTAACGGTATAAGTGGAGGCCTAGCCACTAGCCAGTGGCGACAATACAGTCTGTGTGGGCCTGACACACACGGGCTTGCAAATGTGATTATATCACAGAAAAATATTAAATAGAATTTTTTTATCTGAAAGGTATTTGAGTGAGTGACACCCTGTAACGGTATAAGTGGAGGCCTAGCCAGTGGCCACAATACAGTCTGTGTGGGCCTGACACACACGGGCTTGCAAATGTGATTATATCACAGAAAGATATTAAATAGAATTTTTTTCATCTGCGAGGTATTTGTGAGTGAGTGACACCCTGTAACGGTATAAGTGGAGGCCTAGCCACTAGCCAGTGGCCACAATACAGTCTGTGTGAGCCCGACATGCCTGGTGTGCACACAGTACTGTCTGTGACTGAGCCTGCAGCCTCTCGCACACGGGCAGGCAACTGCAATATATATATATATATATATATATTTAAAAAAAAGCAGACTGATGTACCAGGGCTTTTTGGGGTGCTGGCAGGACGCTGTCCTTACAGCAGATGAGTCTGTGGACACAGAACACTGCCCTAGCTAACGCAGCTACACTGTCCCTCCTCTCACTGAGAATGCAGCTTCCGAATGAATCTAAAATGGATGCTGTCCAGGAGGTGGGAGGGTCTGCTGCTGATTGGCTGGAATGTGTCTGCTGACTGTGAGGTACAGGGTCAAAGTTTACTCAATGATGATGTATAGGGGGCGGACCGAACAAGCTATGTTCGCCTGGAACTATTCGCCGGCGAACTATTCGGGCCATCTCTACCAGTGAGGTGGCTCATTTTGATGTGCTTCCTATACACCTAAATCTTACTAACTTGCATATGGATATACAGAGAGGTTACAGATAGTTAGAACAATGTATATGAGGGTGGAGAATAAGTATAAAACAAGAAGAGCAAGATCAGTTGTGGTCTACAGAATGGGCTGAGTCTAAGGGGTCAGACATTCCTTAACCAAAGGATTCCTGAGTTATAAATCCTATACCATATCTGCATCAATGTTGGCTTACATTGTTGTATCTGGGCATGTGGCTCTAATGCGCTGTCTACACAGGGATCAATGTACACAGCACATCAAAGAAAGCTGCTGTATGTAGTTGCCTGAGTAAAATAAACCCAGCTGTATTCCTTGAAATGTCACTTTATGGACTATATTCTACAACCTTTAATGTTCAACTATGCGCAAAATGTATTAAAAGGATAGAATCTCTTCAAATGGGTTATATGACATTTGAAAAACATGGCTGCTTTGTTTCAGAAAAAACATCCCAGTCTCCCATATGTTGTGTCCGGCATACTGTGGTTAGTATGTGTAGTATAGTACTTGCAGTCTGTGGTTAAATGAAATGTGTCACACAATTTTTTCTGCTACTTAAGCCACACATATCCTTTTTTTTCTAATCTCTTTTTACTTTGTTATTGTAGATTTTTTTAAATTCTATTGTCTGAACATGATTATGGGGGTGGCCATCTTGCCTAAGCTTTTCTTAAAAGCATTTAGAGATATGCTTGACAGTAATCACCATGGGCCATAGATAATAGACTGGGACAGTTAATATCGCCTATTGTGAATGGTGGATCCTGTGCTATCTATATATAGGTAACATCTTTCATTCTTATCTTTCCTGTAATGATAAGCAGATAACTGCAGAAAAGCGATCTGTACAGGACTATTATTAGGTGTAGTGGCCAGTGAGGAAACTGGGGGATTTTATGTTTTTTTCTTTTTTTTATAGATATTATCATGAAAAAATAGGTAATTTTTTGATGACACAGAGTAGTGCTATTTCTGAAAGAAATAAGCCATGTTTTTGTAATCTCATAAATCCCTTTAGTGCTATATGTATGAGGAGGAGAAAAAAGTTATGGGTTGTTTTCCTTTGTAAACTATATGGCTGGTCGGAAAAAGAAATTAAACCACTGTTGATGACGGATAAAATAGCAGAAACCTGAATACTAATAACGGACGTTTTACCCATTACAAGAAATCCTATTACAGAGATATTTGAGAAATTCAGGTTACAAGTTAAATAATGCATATAAAATGTTACTCTTTAAACGAGAATCCGGGAATCTCTGACTTGGAATCATGAACAAAAGAGTTCTAGAAATAAAAAACTATCTGGATATCTAGAAAATTCAGCTCTGTCTCCTGACTTGCAATAATTGTATCCGTCACTTCAGCTCAGGGGTAAAAATTATGCAAGCTTTTTAAGGATACGTCTATTTCTGTTACAACGAGGAGGTTAAAACCTACAGAGTATCAGCTAAGCACAAGGCCCCTTTTATTCTGTGTCAGAGGATGTGAAATCCCGCATCACTGCTCTGGCAATGTTCCCCTCATATTTTACTCTTCCAGACACGACTGTCTTAAAAAGAAATTCAAAACAGGGCCTGTAATAAGATGCTCATAAATAAAATGCCTCACTCTTTGTTCCAGGATTTGTCACCCCGTCCTCCCTCTGGACTCTCCCGCCTCTACTCCCCAACAACTGAAACATCTAACCCCGTTTCACAGGCTACTCTCATTTAAACCACATGGCTATTTCCAGATGGAACAGCAAAGAACAAGCCTTTGGTGCAGACAGGAGGAGATACCAGAATACCTGTTGTGGTTACAGCTCATTTCTGAAAAATACTATTGATGTTCCATCAATGTGTATTTTGGTTCAAACATATAAAAATCACCTTTCTCAGTATCCAGGGCATGCAGTATGACAGGCTAAAAACAACAAAAGCAAAAAAAAAAAAACTGTATTGAACCTGAAGAACACATTAAAAGGGGTTCTTCAAACGATTGAAAGCATATCTCTAGGGAGGAGGCAACAACAGTGTCCCTCAACCGTCATTAGAACAAGTGGCAGTAGAATTAGGAAAGGGCCATGCCATCTCATGTCAGCTATGCACATATTGTGCTTCTTCTATTGTTAGGCATTTAGGATTTGGATTTATAGATTAATATTTCTTTGTTTATACTGCAGATGATCTACCATTACAAGAACATTACTGGTTGCTTTTAGCAAACTGGCAAATATTTGCTGTCAGTGCAAAGAATGGAGCAATAAAAGCAATAATATCCAGGGAAGACCAGCTCTGTCTGTGTAAATGTTTTTAGCTGGCTATGATCTTGCCCTCATACTACCTGTCATCTGACCCATCATACAGCAAACTCCTCCATACCAATCTCCTAGTAAATAAACATCTGTGTCACCATTAGTGAAAACCTTCAGTTCATATTTGCAGCCAAGAAATAATTACTAGAAGTTCACAAATAGTCCCACAACATGGACAGTGACATACCAGATGTATTATTAGAATTTGCGATCTCCATTCATTATTTTTTTCAATGTGAAATATCGGCAATATGATTTTCGCGTACGTGCATGCACAAATGCACTATACAGTACCCAAATACACTATAAAGAAAGTATATTGGCATATAACACCCCGCTTCAATCAGTTTTTTTGGGGGACGACTGGTATATCACACCAGTTATAATTATTTTTTCCAATACCATTTGTCACTGTATGTAGCAGAGGGAATGCAGCAAAACAGCAAACCAATGCTGCACTACCCAAATACACTATATAGAAATTATATTATTGGTATATAACACCCCGCTTCTATCAGTTTTTTTGGGGGGGCGACTGGTATATGACACCAGTTATAATTATTTTTTCTAATTGCGTTTGTTACTCTGTGTAGCTGCAGTACCGCTCACCACTGCTGCACAATACAAATCCACTATAATATGCTTTCTATGTTAGAAAGTATATTATAAGTGTATTACACCCCTCAGTATATCACACCTATCAATAGTACACCTATACCAGTCCTTAAAAGGACTTTTGTGGACCTATTTGATAGCGGTTTTGTCCCTAACAGTCTGTCCCTGCTCCACACAGCAACCTCTCCCTACACTGACAAAAGACTGAATGTAAAATGGCTGCCAGATCGGATTTATTTATAAGGTAGGGGGTGTGTCCATTGGCTGAAACGTCTCAATTGGCTGTCCTGTACCACCTGATGGATGTGTCATGGGTCAAAGTTCTTCACAATGTAAAAGAATATGGCGAACACGAATATTTCCATATGTTCGCATGTTCGGCGAATCGCGAACGGGCAAAGTTCGCTGAGAACCGACCGCCGGGCAAACCGCAAGGCCATCTCTAGTCACCATTATGAGTAACCTCATACTGAACAGCCCTCCATCCCTAAATCCCTCCTCTTTGTCAACTCCAGAGTAGCCTCAGCATGCACTTTACTCATCACTGCAGCCAAATCTGCTCAGTCTAGCAGACAGTGTACTCTAGCCATAGCTCTGGATAGTGCATTTATAGGTGAAACTATAAAAATTAGAATATCGTGCAAAAGTCCATTTATTTCAGTAATGCAAATTAAAAGGAATTGCATTAATGCAGCTTAAAATTTTTATTTTGTGAAAAGGTTCAATATTCTAGGCTCAAAGTGTCACACTCTAGTCCGCTAATTAACCCATACCCCCTGAGCAAAGGGGACCTGAGATTGTGACTTTGGGGTTTCATAAGCTGTAAGCCATAATCATCCAAATTATAACAAATAAAGGCTTGAAATATCTCGCTTTGCATGTAATGAGTCTATCTCATATGTTAGTTTCACCTTTTGAGTTGCATTACTGAAATAATTGAACTTTGTACAATATTCTAATTTTTCGAGTTTCACCTGTAGTGAATCCTTTTCCAGTTTTGTCCAGTAAACACCTTTAATAAATATAGTCAGGCATTTACTGCTTTGACTGTAATACAACAAAGGTGATGAGACTGCTCCTGATGTTAAGTGTTTGTATGGGTGCAAGGCAGGGCATGTAGAGTGCAATGGCTGCGTATGCTGAAGGAGTCAGTAACTAGGCCAGATATGGCAGAATAAACATCTTTCTTAACTTAAGTGCTATATGGGAGTTATAGTACATCCAAAAATATCAAAAACACAGTTCTCACTATATACAGAGTAACTCTCACCAGATGTTTTGTATGGATTAGAGCAATATTGAAAATGATCATGATTTTTTTATCCTTTTCAAGTCTCTTCCTGCAAAATCTATAACTGACAATCTCTATTTTTCCATTTTGCCTGCACTTCGCAACTGAGCCATACAGGTTTTTAAAGATACGACTGGCCATGTCATGTTCAACTGTGAAGGTTGTCTTAACAGTATTCTCCTCACTGCAGTAAGTTCTGAATGGCTGTAGTAGCAGGTTACTTTACTTACTCCAAAGTTCAGCCATGCAGATTTCTGAACCTTCTTGTCTCTTTCTCTCTTTCTTCCATCCTGAGATCAATGAGTCTCTGTAGCTTTAATCCAATCTTATGAGGAATAGAGTTGCTTCCTCACTCTTGCTCTACTAGTTGGAGCTCTCTAGACTCAGCAAGGGGCAGATCCAGGATCCACACCAAACTTCCTATAGGGACTCTCCAGAGTTGATAACTCAGTCACTTCTATCCATAACCATACTGGGTATACAGAGCATACAATATCATTAAATAACATGACAAACATTAAACAGAAAACTGTGTGAAGAGGGAGTACCTAAAATGTTCCACGATCTGGGATTTAAATGTTGATAAGTATTCCCCTCCATCTATGTAGAAACTATTATCCTGATTATTATAAGCTCCTTGAACTTTAGTAGAACTAGGCTTTTAAGGCGTTCTCTGAGATTAAACTATTGATGACATATCCTTAGTAGTGTTGAGCGCGAATATTCGAATATCGTCACTTTGCTAATTTGCAAATGTTTTGAATATAGCGCTATAAATTCGTTATTTCGAATATCCTTTTTTTTTTCTTTTTTTTATTGTTATATTTTTTTCTTTCCCACTTCCCAAAAGTTGTTCTTACCTGTTCTGAGGATTCCTGGCTTCCTGGCTGCTCCAGTCAGTGCCCGTTGCCACTTCTGCCGACTTCTGTGCTCATGGAGCGTCCCCATCACCATGGGAACGCCTCCATACTAGAATGTACTGTCGGATGTAAGAATTAAGTTGAAATCGCAATGCGATTAATATAACTTGAAGTAATCGCATTGTGATTTCAACTTAGTCCTGGTTTACTATGGTTGGCTTGGTAGAATTAGCGAAGATGACAAATTCTAGCAATCAAATAGGAAAGTTGACTATAGAGACAGCTGTGTTTAATTCGCTATGCGATTATATTACTTTTCTTTTTTTTTATATATATAGAATAATTATAATACTTGATAATTATTATAATTATTCTATTTATTAAAAAAAAAAGCAAAGTAATATAATCGCATAGCAAATTTAACTTAGCTGTCTCTATAGTCAACTTTCCTATTTGATTGCTAGAATTAGCGAAGTTGACGAATATGGAGCTAAAACGAAGATGGAGAATATTTAGTTATCTTCGTTTTGAGGAATATGACGAATACATTCGTCATATTCGTCATCTTCGCTAATTCTAGATATCGAACCAATAGGAAAGTTGCCTTAAGTTAAAATCGCAATACGCGATTATTTAAATCGCATATTAATTGCGATAACTAGAATAATGACGAATATTCGATTTCGACGAATATGAGACGAATATTCTAGCGAATATTTGCTAATTTCGTCGAAATCGAATATGGCACCTGCTGCTCATCACTAATCCTTAGGATAGGTCCATTAATATCAGATTGGCAGGGGTCTCTGACTACTGGCACTCCTACTGATCTGCTGTTTTGCTGTAGCTCCGGTGCAAGAAACAGACAAAGCTCTGTCTGCTCTGTAGTGGCTGGGTTGGTTACTGCATTGCTGTTCCATTATTGGGAATTTTGTATGGAAAATCCACAACATTTACAGTAGCAGGGAAGCCCAGAACAAGTGGAGGATGGGAGTGGTAGTGGCACTGGCTGTAACAGTCAATTACAGTGGCAATCCTAATGCTAATGCTCCCTAGAGCCAGGCCAATGAACGGAGGGTGCATCTTTCTTCCCTCAGGGCAAACCTAATGTCAGGCTCTTGCCTTGATGCTGTAGGTTAGTTGCGGATGTCAGGAAGGAGGTGTAGCTGCAATAGCCAGTGTATGGCACAGGAGTCAGTAACCAGGCTAGATTTACAAAATAAACATCACTCTTTACTCAAGTGCAGAATGAGAGTTGTAGTACATTCAATCACAAGTTATCAAAACAGTTGCTCTGCTAACACTTCTCCCATACGGGGAACATACATGGCATAAAATGACTTAACATCAAATAACAAAACTAATTTGTAAGTTTCCTGGTCTGGGGTATTGCATCTGCATCTATGCCGTGGCGCCTGAGGGGTCCAAACACCACAGCCACATAAGCCACATAAAAAGTCAAATGAGTTATTTTACACCTTTGGATTGAGGAGTCCTCTCTGGATATCATTCCTTTTCATGAAGAAAACATAATAGTGGTGTTCCCTATAACATTACTATAGTCTATGACACTACGTAATCACTTTTCTAGTATAAGTTGTTATATTGCTGTATTATTATTACTCATTAATAATGTATTATATCACTAAACCCACAGGCCTTTTCACGTCTTTGGAAGTGTGCACCATGGAGGACATAGGACTAGGCTGTACCAATGATTTTCTCGCCAACAACCCATATATAACTGAAAATAAAATACTGTATATGCTCTACCTATCCTTCAACACTGCATTATAAAAGAAAAAGCAAGCAGTGCACATGGACATACAGAATGTTGTGGTTACTTTTATGTCTTTTATTTGTCTTCCGTGAAGTATGATATAAATGATGTGATACTGTAACTAGCAACTGATTTCTAAACAGAATATATGAATACATGAAAATACAAGAAAACCTGAGAATAATACAATCCTTCAATTCATTGAATTATGGGTTAAAATTCCACTGATCGTAGACAAATAAGCGTTGAATCAGATTCAAAATTACTGTATTTCTCCCCAACTTTCCCATCTGCTTCCATTACTTTTTGGAACACAAACTGTGGAAGACAAATAAAAAATAATAAGGCACAAATGTAACAACATTTAGATCCATAGCCGTGTAAGAGAACGAAAAGCAGGAGATGGCTTTGTCATGCTGTAATGGAAAGCTGCAGAGAGGAAGAATCTGTCCCATTCATAGGGGAACGCATTAGACCCTCAGCTAGTGCCAAAGAGCTGAGGGCTGTAACAGGGACAAAAGCCCCAAGTGCCGGCACTGAAAGATCTGCAGTGCTCAGGAGGCCGGGGATCCGTGCACAGCACATGCTGGAGTGTAGTGCTCCATTCCAGTCTCAACTGCTAATTCATGCTTGGCTCCAGCAGTTCCCAGGCTCTGAGCCATAATGCGTTATGTCTTCATACAGTTCCTCTAACAGAGGAGGTTTACTTCTCATATCACTTGTACACATTGCTGTGTACACAATCGTGAGCCATTTGTTGTTGGAGAGGTCAACAGCATCAAGCTCCAAATAATATCTATTACAGATAGCACAATATATGTGGACTCAGCTCCATGTTAGTTAAGGTCCCTTTACATGGGGCGACAGAGCAGTGGATTATAGGGAAGAAAGCGTTCCTTCCCGAAAATCTGCTGCTTTCTGATGGAGGAGACCAATGCTTTTACATGCAAAGATCTGCTCCAGAGTATGGGGAGGAACGATGCCAGCAATAGATGATTTATGTGTACACATTGCGCTCGTTTATTGAGTAATCAGCGGTATATTTACACCGCCAGATAATTGCTAACTAGTGTTCCTATGAGCGCTCGATAACAATTACCTTTAAGATTCTAGGCCTGTGTAAAGGGCCCCTTACAGCTAGGAGTAAAAGCTTAATCAAGTTAGGAATGCAAGGACATGGATGCTCCTCTTCAATCAATTAGGTCAGTGGTGGCAAACCAATGGCTCGGGTGCCAGGGGCGGCACTCGGAGCCCTCTCTGTAGGCATCTGCACTCTGGAAAAAGTCTATGGTGTACCAATATGCCTTAGACTTTTCCTGCCATTCGTCAGCGCTATGAACAGCACAGGCAGTGCACTGAATGTAGACAGGCTATTTGTCATGCCCCGCCCTGACTATGTGCGGAGGTCGGCCAGAATAGCAGCACGAGTTTATTGTTTTGTTTTGGAGCTGTGCTGGATCCGCCTCCCATCAGGTGCACTGGGTGGGGTCATTAGTTTAAATAGCACTCCAGCCCAGTGCTCTGAGCGGATTATAGGAATCACTTTGGTCTTGGAAGCTAGGAAGGAAGGTTGGCTGTTCCAGCTCAGAAAGATAAGTGTGGTTTCTAGTTTGATTGTTTTGTGTCATCTCTCCCATCCAGGTTCTGTGCGAGCAGGCTGCTCCTATTTCCCCTCTTCACCATCTCAGGGAATTTAGGGTGTTTCAGCCCAGGCACGGGGACACATCATACCTACCACTAAGGTCTGCATGTGGGCTGAGCAGTGCAGGGAGAGAGGTCAGGGATTAGCTAGGAGGTGACCCTTCCCCTGCCTCTCGCCTAGAGCCTGGTTGGTGGTTTATCTGTTAGTCTGAGTGCACGTCCGCCGTGACATTATAATCCGCCCAAAACTTTGACTGTCATTACTCAGCGGTTTTGTGATGACGGCAATTGAAGCATTAATTGACTGCATGCAGGGGCTGTCCCTAGAGGTTGAGGAGCTGCGTGGTTCGGTCGCACAGTGTCAGAGTGCTCTGGCATCAGGAGGAGGTCAAGTTTGTGTGGAGCCTAAAGTGGCTCTTCCTGATCGATTTTCAGGGGGTACGGATGACTTTGTCCGTTTTAGAGAGTCCTGCAAATTGTACTTTTGGCTGCGTCCATCATCGTCAGGTGATGAGAGTCAGAGGATAGGTATAAATATTTCTCTGCTTAAAAGGGACGCGCAATCCTGGGCCTTTTCTCTGCCACCTGGTTCTCGGGCGCTCCGGTCGGTAGAGGAATTTTTTAAGGCTCTGGGATTAATCTACAATGACCCAGATCGGGTCTTGATGGCAGAGTCGCGATTACGTAATTTGTTTCAGGGGGAACATACTGCAGAGGCTTACTGTGTTGAATTTAGGAGATGGGCTACTGAATCAGAGTGGAATGATCCCGCGTTACGTAGCCAGTTTTGTCAGGGGTTATTTGAAGGATTCAAGGATGCCCTTGCTTTTCATGAATACACTGACTCTTTGGAGAACGCCATGTCTTTAGCAGTATGGCTAGACAGACGTATCAGAGAGAGGTATAGGGCTCCCCCTGCGCAAGGTATCCCTTCTGGGAGTGGTTTCATCTCTACTGCCTCCCCGGGTGATGTTACAGGTAACGCGGGGGTAGCGGAGGAACCCATGCAATTGGGTCAGATTTCTTGCCATTCTGATAGTAGAGACTTTACGAAACTGCACAAACTATGTTACTATTGTGGAAAGAGTGGTCATTTTGTTTTTGCTTGTCCTTATGTTAAACCGCAGGTGGTAGAGAAAAATAAAAATAAAAATAAAACTTCCCTGGCACTTGGTGGCATGAATGGTGTGGTGGAGCAGGCAGGTATGCAAGTTCCCTGCATTTCCCGTTTTCTCCTTCCAGCTATGGTGGCGCTGGAGTCAAGAAATGTTTTTGTTGAGGTGTTCCTTGATTGTGGTGCTGGGGTAAACCTAATTGACTTTCTTTTCCTTCAAAATCTAAGACTAAGTACTTGCACTTTAGAGAACAAGATTCGTGTTTTTGCAATTGATTCTTACCCTCTTTCTCAAAAGAGCCTTACTCACATTGTTCATGGTATTCACTTAAGGGTGGGTGATTCACATGTGGAAATTATTTCTTGTTTTGTCTTGAAGGATTTGCCAGCTCCTATAGTTTTGGGGTTGCCATGGTTGACTAAACATAACCCAATTATAGACTGGCAAGCGAGACAAATCATCGGTTGGAGTGAGTTTTGTTCGGATAATTGTTTTGGCACATCTGTCTCTGGTGTGTCCATTACGGCTTTACCTCAGTATCTCTCTGATTTTGCGGATGTCTTTTCAGAGGGTGGGGCTCAGGAATTGCCCCCTCATCGTGACTATGATTGTCCAGTTAATCTCATACCAGGGGCTAAGTTGCCAAAGTCTCGGCTTTACAACCTTTTTCAACCCGAAAGAGAGGTCATGCGAAAGTATATCGCCGAGAGTTTGGCAAAAGGTCATATTAGACCATCTAAGTCTCCAGTGGCAGTGGGTTTGTTCTTTGTGAAGAAAAAGGATGGATCACTGAAACCGTGTTTGCATTTCCGGGAATTGAACCGTATTACAGTCCGGGATCCATATCCCCTGCCTTTGATCTCTGATCTTTTTGATCAGATTGTGGGAGCCAAGGTGTTCTCCAAGTTGGATTTGAGAGGGGCCTACAATCTGATCAGAATCAAGGAGGGGGATGAGTGGAAAAAGGCCTTCAATACGCACGAGGTTCATTTTGAGAACCTGGTTATGCCTTTTGGGTTGACGAACACGCCAGCAGTATTTCAGCGATTCGTCAATGACATTTTTCATCATTTGGTGGGGAGGTTCGTAGTAATTTACCTGGATGATATTTTAATTTATTCTCCTGAACTGAAGACCCATCAGGATCATGTGAGACAGGTTTTGACGATCCTTCGGGAGAATAAATTATATGCTAAATTGGAGAAATGTTTGTTTGCGGTGCAAGAGCTTCCGTTCTTGGGATACTTGCTTTCTGATTCTGGTTTTCGTATGGACCCCGAGAAGGTCCGGGCGGTTCTGGAATGGGACCGACCAGAGAATCAGAAAGCCTTGATGCGGTTCTTGGGGTTTATGAATTATTATAGAAAATTTATTTCGAACTACTCTACTACTCTACCATAGTAAAACCTCTCACTGATATGATCAAGAAGGTCGGATGAGGCATTGCAGGCCTTTTCGGCTATTAAGGAGCGTTTTGCGTCTGCTCCCATTCTGGTGCAGCCGGATGTGTGTCAACCATTTGTAGTGGAGGTTGATGCATCAGAGGTGGTTGGTGCGGTGTTGTCACAGGGTTCATCCCCTGGCAAGTGGGTCCTGTGTGCCTTTTTCTCCAAAAAGCTCTCGGTCGCCGAGAGGAATTATGATGTTGGAGATAGAGAGTTGTTGGCTATCAAGTTGGCTTTTGAGGAATGGCGTCACTTGTTGGAGGGGGCGTCTCACCCCGTTACGGTATGTACACACCATAAGAATTTGGCTTACCTGCAATCTGCCAAGCGTCTGAACCCTAGGCAGGCCAGATCTCTGTTTTTTACCAGGTTCAATTTTGTGGTTACCTTTCGCCCAGGGGTCAAGAACGTCAAGGCAGATGCCTCGTCTCGCAGCTTCCCTGGGGGAGGTGATTCAGAGGATCCTGCGCCGATTTTAGCGGATGGGGTGGTGGTCTCCGCCCTATACCCTGAATTGGAGATGGAGGTGTTGGGAGCCCAGGAGGGGGCTCCTGGTTCTTGTCCCCCAGGGAGGTTGTTTGTTCCTGAGGGCCTGCGATACAAGGTGTTTAAGGAACATCACGATACTGTCCTTGCTGGACATCCTCGTGGTAAGTCCACCTGTGATCTGGTGTCCCGGAGGTTCTGGTGGCCAGGGTTACGTAAGAGCATTGAGAATTATGTGACAGCCTGTGAAACCTGCGCTCGGTCAAAGGTTGCTCACACTCGACCGGCTGGTTCACTTCTTCCATTGTCTATTCAGTCTTGTCCTTGGACGCATTTGTCTATGGTCTTTATTACGGATCTGCCGAGTTCCTCCGGGAGAACAGTGATTTTGGTGGTAGTTGACCGTTTCAGTAAAATGGCTCACTTTATATCGCTAACTAGTCTGCCTAACGCTAAGACTCCTGCGCAGATTTTTGTGGATAATATTGTGAAATTGCATGGTATTCCTTCGGATGTGGTCTCTGATAGGGGCACGCAGTTTGTCTCCAGGTTTTGGAGGGCATTCTGCTCTCGGCTTGGCATTCATCTTTCATTCTCTTCGGCTTTTCATCCGCAGTCGAATGGTCAGACGGAGCGTACTAATCAAAACCTGGAGACCTACTTGAGCTGCTTTGTGGCTGAGAATCAGGAGGACTGGTCCTCATTCTTGTCCTTAGCAGAATTTGCGTTGAATAACCGTAGGCAGGAGTCCACGGGCAAGTCGCCATTTTTTGGCGCATACGGTTTCCATCCTCAGTTTGGTACCTTTTCTGGGACTGGTTCCTCTGTGATGCCAGAGGAGGAGAGATTCTCTTCTGCCTTATCCTCCATCTGGCGGAGGATTCAAAGGAATTTGGAGAGGATGGGTGAGAGGTATAGATGAATGGCTGACAGGAGACGTGTGACTGGCCCGGACCTGTGTGTGGGTGATCTGGTGTGGTTGTCCACTAAAAATATCAAATTAAGAGTGCCATCTTGGAAACTGGCAAGATGGTCCGTATAAAATTTCTGCGGTGATAAATCCTGTAGCGTTTCGGCTGGATCTTCCGCAGACTTGGAGGATCCATGATGTGTTCCACAGGTCGTTACTAAAAAAAATACGTGAGACCGGTGGGACCATCGCCATTGCCTCCTCCTCCTCTTCTAGTCGAGGGAAACTTGGAGTTCGAGATCTCCAGGATTCTCGACTCTAGAATTCTTCGGGGTTCCCTCCAGTACCTGGTGCACTGGAGGGGATACGGCCCTGAGGAGAGGACGTGGGTTCCGACTCTAGATGTCAACGCCAGCCGACTGGTGAGGGCTTTTCATAGGTCCCATCCGGATAAGGTTGGTCCGGGGTGTCCGGAGGTCACCCGTAGAAGGGGGGGTACTGTCATGCCCCGCCCTGACTATGTGCGGAGGTCGGCCAGATTAGCAGCACAAGTTTAGTGTTTTGTTTTGGAGCCGTGCTGGATCCGCCTCCCATCAGGTGCACTTGGTGGGGTCATTAGTTTAAATAGCACTCCAGCCCAGTGCTCTGAGCGGATTATAGGAATCACTTTGGTCTTGGAAGCTAGGAAGGAAGGTTGGCTGTTCCAGCTCAGAAAGATAAGTGTGGTTTCTAGTTTGATTGTTTTGTGTCATCTCTCCCATCCAGGTTCTGTGCGAGCAGGCTGCTCCTATTGCAGCGTACTCAAGTTGTGTGTAATAGGTGTTTCTGGGTGATGTAGTGCAATAGACACTAACCTGGTACGGCTGACTCTCTGCATAAGCAGGTGATGGTATAAATTGTTCGTGACGCCAGTGCCAAGTAAACGGTGGCACGCCGTTTGTGGATAGCAGGAATAAATGAGGGACCACGTGATCTTAAAACAGAACTCCAACTTTAGTAGGTTTCATAGAGACATTTACGGAATCGCAGTTCCTTAGCATACAGTCGATTTTGCAATACGGTTGATGCAGGCAATACAGCTTGAGCAAGGTGATTACAGAGTGTTAAACACAGGACTTGCAGTACAGGAGCTTGCACTCTATTTCTGTCTGATCCTGGAATATAGCGAATTTTCTCCAAGGCCCAATAACCTAGTTCTGGCTTTATATCCTTGGCTGTAGCTTTATAAAGTACCTCCTCTGTTATTTTGAGTACCTCTTGCTTCTCTGCACTTTGCCTCTGTCCCTCTCAGCTCCCTTAGGCTCTGGAAGCTTCTGCACTCCACACTAGACTGACTTTCCCTTCCCTGACTGGGCCTTATATAAACTAGGGCTCCCTAGCTCCCTCTAGTGACTAGAAGCTGGAATGACACTCCTAGCAGGCCTGTACATGCAAGTTTTACAGTAACAGGGAAATACATGCATTACATTACATGACATTTTATAAAACTGACATATACCAACTTCCCCATAATTAAGGAGGGACGACAGCACACCAAGTGACCTTTGGTAGTGACGGGCATTACAGTCCCCGTACACTACATACCCCACTGCTTTAAGCTGAGTACGACCTCGTACTCCATCATGGGTCGCCCAACTGGAATCTCTACCTGAAATAGAAAAAGAGACATGCAGGCATACACTCATGTAATTCATCTGCATTTACATTTACATCAGGTCCAATTGGCAAAGGTGAAGGGTAGTGACAAGGGGCGTCGTTCTCTTCTCTCAGGATAGTGAATGGAACGGGGGCGCTGACCTGGCACAGCGTAACATTATAACCAGGATAGTCCATGACAATGAAAAAGTCCATAATAGAACAGTAAAATAGATAAAACAGTATAAAAGTTTTTGGAGGCTCAAAGAACAAACATGAGTCCATACCCAGGTTACTTTCTTATTAAATCACAGAGGCTCTCATGCGGTGGAGTCCATCTCTGGGCACATTTCCTTAGTATGAAGTTGCACAATAAAATGACAGCATAATAACGGAGCTACCCAGGGGTTTCCTGTGGGTGTAGCACAGGCAAGGGCTCACGTGGGGGAGTCCATTCTTGCGCACAAATGTCCAACAAGGTATTCCCAGTAGCAACGGTTTGGGAGGAGACACCACCAGAATAGTCAAAGTCTCCTAAACGGACTGGCGGGCGTCCCCTGGTCATCCGGGTAGACCTTCTCAGTACAGGGGTCTCCTCTTCCCTTAGCAACGAAGTAGAAGAGACAGGAGCAACAGGAGGGTCTCCATCAGCGAGACCTTGGTCAGGAACAACTGGAACAACAATATCCACGAGAGGGGGAACTGGATCCGGGGCATCTTGAACCGGCTCCTCTGGAGGTGAAGAGACGGTAGGGGCCGGAGCAGGCACCAGCAAGTTCAGCCACGGTGTCAGAAGCCAATGCATGGGATCAGCGTCGTATCTTAGATTACTGACAGCCTGCATAGGATCCTCGGCCTGTATTGCTGGCTCTGACACAGGGAATTCAGATCCAGAACTCTCGGCACTAGGTTCTGGTGTCAGGCAGAGCTTCAACCGGTTTCGGTGTACAATTTGGGATCCCTTGCCTTCCCGGGTGATCTCATAAGTGTGAGTTCCAACATTTGGGATTGCAGTGACAACATAGGGACTTCGTTCCCATTTACTGTCCAGTTTACTGGTACGGCGGTTATTCTTTAACCATACCACGGCCCCTATGGTCAGGGGTTCTGCCTGGGCTGCCTGATCATAGTCTCTCTGCTGTCGGTCTCTAGCAAAGTCCATACGTTCCTGAACAATGGCTTTGGCTGCATTCAATCGCCTTTGATGTTCAGCAACCCAGTCGGTGTTAGGTAACGGGTTAATGCAATCAGGCACATGTACGTCCAATGAATGATCAGCAGGCAATGTCCCTTGGCGCCCAAACATCAAGTAAAAAGGGGTATACCCGGTGGAACAATGTATGGTATGATTGTATGTGAACATGAGCTGTGGCAATAGACTGGGCCAATCTCCTCTGTTTTCAGGAGGTACGGCCCTCAGCATCTCTATCAAGGTCTGATTCATTTTTTCACATAATCCGTTACCTTGAGGATGGTAGGCCGTTGTCCGGATCTTCTTACAGTTGTGTAAGCGGCACAGTTCATGGAACAGATGGGACTCAAAAGCAGGTCCTTGGTCGGTGAGGATCTTTTCTGGACATCCATAGGGCAGGAGGAAGTGCTTCCAGAACATTTCGGCTGTAGTCTTGGCTGTCTGGTCTCTCACAGGCACGGCTACAACAAACTTTGTGAAATGGTCAATAATAGTCATGGCATAAGCATACCCTGAGCGACTAGGCTCCAGTTTTACATGGTCGATGGCGACAAGTTCAAGAGGACGGGTACTTACAATGGGTCTCAGTGGTGCCCTCTGATCATGGTGCTCACTTCGTTTCAAGGCACAGGCTACACACTCTCGACACCACTTCTCCATGTCTTCTCTCATGCCCACCCAGTAAAACCGCTGGCGGATAGTAGCCTCAGTCTTTTGGACCCCAAAGTGACCGGATTGATTGTGGTACATCTCCAACACCATACCTGCATCTCGTCGGGGTATGAGAATCTGGTGTACTCTTTCGTTGGACACTGGGTCTAGGCTCCTCCGTAGCAACAGGCCCTTTTGTATGAAGAGTTGGTGGCGCTGTCTCCATAGTTTGATGAGCTCAGGATCTGCACTCTTACGCCGAATCCTCTCAGGGGCTCTGCCACTAGTAAAGAAGTCCAACAGCTCACCCAGCACTCTACTTTCAGACTGTAGTTTCACCCACCTTTCTTCTTTAGGTTCAGGCCTATTGGAGGATGAAGGAACTGCAGCTCTGTTATTGGTAGCTCGAGCCTGATCCTGTTGAGCAAATTTGTTATAGAAAGCCGGCATCTCTACATCTTCCCAATCATCTCGCACATCATCAGGAGCTGTCTCTGTGGGAAGCCTGGATAAAGCATCAGCATTATCATTAGTACGTCCAGCACGATATTTTACAGATAAATCATAGTTGGCAAGGCGAGAGGCCCATCTCTGCTCCAAGGCCCCCAATTTAGCTGTATTGAGATGCGCCAGAGGGTTATTGTCAGTGAATGCAATGAACGGGGTGGCGGCTAGATAATCCTTGAATTTTTCTGTCACCGCCCACACTAATGCCAGGAACTCTAGTTTGAACGAACTATAATTCTGGTCATTTTTCTCAGCTCCTTTCAGGGATCGGCTTGCATATGCTATCACTCTCTCTTTTCCCTCTTGGATTTGGGCTAACACAGCTCCCAGGCCTCGCTTGCTAGCATCGGTATAAAGATGGAAAGGCTTGCTATAATCTGGGTAACCTAACACAGGAGGTTCGGTCAGTTTCTTTTTTAGCAATTGGAACACTATCTCTCTTTCCTCATTCCACTCAATGGGCACAGGAGTTCTAGGACTCTTTTTGGGTTGCCCCCTCAAGAGTTCCTGGATAGGATCAGCTATTTGAGCAAAATGGGGGATAAAACGTCTATAGTAGCCGGCAAAACCAAGGAAACTCCTCACCTCTTTGACGGTAGTAGGAACCGGCCAATTACGGACAGCTGCTAACTTATCAGGGTCAGGTTGCACGCCCTCTCCACTTACCACATGCCCCAGGTATCTTACTGCAGGTTTGAGCAGGTGACACTTGGATGGCTTTACCTTCAAGCCATATTTGATAGGGATTTCAAATACTTCTGCCAAATGTTTCAGATGGTCTTCATATGTTTTTGAGTACACAATGACATCATCTAGATACAGCAGCACTGTTTCGAAGTTTTTGTGACCCAAACACCGCTCCATTAGTCTCTGGAAAGTTCCTGGGGCATTACATAGCCCGAACGGCATACAATTGAATTCGAACAGGCCCATGGGAGTAGTGAAAGCAGTCTTTTCCCTATCTGCAGGGGCCATGGGTACCTGCCAGTAGCCACTGGTCAAGTCCAACGTGGAGAAATAGGCAGAGGAGCCCAAAGCAGTTAGTGACTCCTCAATGTGGGGCAGGGGGTATGCATCTTTGTGGGTTATTTGATTAATTTTCCTATAATCCACACAGAAACGGACACCACCGTCCTTCTTCTTTACAAGGACCAGGGGTGCAGCCCACGGACTACTGATTACATTAGAGTCTTTCATCTCTTGGATCATTTCTTTTACAGTCTGATATGAAGTAGGTGGTAAGGGTCTGTACCTCTCCTTGATAGGAGGATGAGAGCCAGTAGTTATGGTGTGTTGTATGGCACTCACCTCCCCATAATCAGTAGCATGCTTACTGAAGGCCTGGTGGTGCTCTTTGACCAGCTGTAGGATCCCTTCATGTTGATGTTGGGGGGTAGTCTCGTCCCCCACATGGAGCTCTTCCCACCAGGGCACTTGTGGCTGGGTCACCGGCGAACATCCGCTGTCTGCAGCTGGCGGCTTTTCTGTCACTGGAAGACGAATGATGTCTTGGAAGGACACCTGGGACAGCTGGGCAACACGGCAATGCTTAGTAAGCGCAACAGGATGATTACTCAGGTTAATCAGACGGACAGGTACTTTACCTTGGGAGACGTTCACCAGGCACTTGGCAGCTCTCACATAAGGATAATCCTCCATCTGGATTGGTTCCACCAGGGCTGGATAATCTCGGCCTTCGACTCCCAGGACAGCACGACACCATAAAAGAGTTTGAGAATTAGGAGGCAAAGTCACAGGCTTAATATCACTAATCCTGGCAGTACAAATTTCTCCTTTCCCATTAGCAAACCTCTGCTGGGCACTTAACACAGTGATAGTCTTTTGAATCACCCTCCTGGATGCAGAGGAAGCAGTGGGCAAAGTCTGATGTAATACAGCAAGTATTTCTGAATAACAGTTTTTGAAGACATTGGTGCCTAGAATGACAGGATGTCCTCCTCTGTCGCCGGCCTGCACTACTATCACGCCCTGTTGTGGTAAGGTTACTTCTCCCACCTGCAGGGTGGGTTCCCAGTATCCGTGAATCTTTACTGGTTTGCCATTGCTGGCGATAATCTCCACTCAGGATTCAGGCGGCTGGGTCAATTGGTTGGTGTCCCAGAACTTTTCAAATGCAGGCAGCTGAATAGTAGTGACTTGAGACCCAGTATCTAATAGGGCTTCAAAGGGGACCCCGTTGATCTCTATATTGATTTTAGGATGGGATCCTACATACCGTGGCATCCAATTCGGATCCTCTGGACCTAGTGTTCTACCTCCCGAGGGGTGGTCCTCAGCCTCAGGGGTTGCCCGTTTAACTGCCAGCACGTGGATTCTGTGTGTCCCAGCTTTTTGCAGTATGTGCACACGGGCCGCTTACGATCTCTATTATGCCTCCCAGGATCCCTGGGGTGAGTCTCTTGGTAAGGAGGTGGGAACGGCCTAGGAGGTGACAGGAATTCTTCTTCTGTCATTATGGGTTTTTCCAATTCCTCTATTTTTCTGCACACTCTCTCTAGACTTTTAGTGAGGTGATTTACTTGCTCTGTCAGCATGGCAATAGTATCGGTAGCTGAAGCTTGAACAGCTTGACCGGCCTGAGCTTGGTTAGTGATAAGCGGTTTTGGCTTGCAGGCTGGGGACTCAGGCGGGGTGCTTAACTCCGTGGATACTGCTGACCCCAGAATTTTTATAGCCAGTTCTTTAAAGTCTAGAAAGGCACTGTTAGGGTGCTGGGCGGACAGCATCTTTAACTGGGTCCTTATTTGCTTACTAGACGCCCCGGTGATAAACTGTTCCCTTAGGGTCTGGTCCCGGTTATCAGCCTCTTTGGGATCTATCTGAATTACAGCCCCTAAAGCCTCCTGAAGTGATAGGGCATAATCACGGAGGGACTCACCGGACTTCTGTTTCTTGCCAAAGAAGTGCATCTTGATCTCTGAGGCAGTCCTAGTTTCAAAAGTGGCTCTGAGGCGGGTGAAGATCTGTTCTAGAGTACTCCGCTCAGTAGCAGGCCAGGATAACACTTCCCTGC
This sequence comes from Bufo bufo, assembly GCF_905171765.1. NCBI lineage: Eukaryota > Metazoa > Chordata > Amphibia > Anura > Bufonidae > Bufo > Bufo bufo. The sequence continues at coordinate 86,706,852 of NC_053396.1, forward strand.
GGGCAGCTCCCTCCAGTTGCGCCAGCAGGATTTCCATTTGCTGGTCGGCATTTATAGGGTACAGCCGGAATAGTGCCAGCAACTTTTCTTTAAAGTCCCTTAGGGTATGGGTCTCTCCCCTGTAGCGGGGGAACCATGGGGCCCCGAAATAGTACGGCATGGTAAAGGGCATCATGCTGGGGGCTGTAGGACGATTAGGAACCGCAAGCTCTCCCGGGGCCGGCTGCTCAGGCACTCCCGGCTCTGACATGGTAGTCTATTGAGAGGTGGCCGCTGGCGACTAAAGGGGCCGGAACACTCCCCTTCCCTCCGGTTACAGGTGCTTACCGGTATCACCGGGCTTGCGCAGGCCAAGTCTCGTGAGATCCCGGACGTCCTGAGAACGCGGTGACGTAGGAGAAGCAGGGCCGCGGCGGTGCGATGATGAAGAGGGGCGGGATTCTCTGTGTCTTTGCAGGGATCCGCCCACGAAGTCCTCAGCAGCGCGGGAAACTTTCACTCCAGGCGGCCGGTGGCCATCTTTAGCCAAATCCGCTGTCTATTCACTGACAGCAAGCAAGATGATGAAAAGTCCATAAAACCACACTCCAATGTGGCGATTTTCTTCCTCTGAGTAGCGCAACACTGCACAGCGCTTCTTGGAGATTTTTGGTACACTTTGGGTATAATTTTCAGTCCACAAAGTCCACTTGAATAAAACAGGTAGTTGGTCACTTTGGTCACAGGGCAACTGTATAAGGCACAAAGTTCACGCTTCTTGCACTAGAAAGCATGCGTATCCTGTTCGTGACGCCAAAAGAGAGGTGCAGCGTACTCAAGTTGTGTGTAATAGGTGTTTCTGGGTGATGTAGTGCAATAGACACTAACCTGGTACGGCTGACTCTCTGCATAAGCAGGTGATGGTATAAATTGTTCGTGACGCCAGTGCCAAGTAAACGGTGGCACGCCGTTTGTGGATAGCAGGAATAAATGAGGGACCACGTGATCTTAAAACAGAACTCCAACTTTAGTAGGTTTCATAGAGACATTTACGGAATCGCAGTTCCTTAGCATACAGTCGATTTTGCAATACGGTTGATGCAGGCAATACAGCTTGAGCAAGGTGATTACAGAGTGTTAAACACAGGACTTGCAGTACAGGAGCTTGCACTCTATTTCTGTCTGATCCTGGAATATAGCGAATTTTCTCCAAGGCCCAATAACCTAGTTCTGGCTTTATATCCTTGGCTGTAGCTTTATAAAGTACCTCCTCTGTTATTTTGAGTACCTCTTGCTTCTCTGCACTTTGCCTCTGTCCCTCTCAGCTCCCTTAGGCTCTGGAAGCTTCTGCACTCCACACTAGACTGACTTTCCCTTCCCTGACTGGGCTTTATATAAACTAGGGCTCCCTAGCTCCCTCTAGTGACTAGAAGCTGGAATGACACTCCTAGCAGGCCTGTACATGCAAGTTTTACAGTAACAGGGAAATACATGCATTACATTACATGACATTTTATAAAACTGACATATACCAACTTCCCCATAATTAAGGAGGGACGACAGCACACCAAGTGACCTTTGGTAGTGACGGGCATTACAGTCCCCGTACACTACACTATTTCCCCTCTTCACCATCTCAGGGAATTTAGGGTGTTTCAGCCCAGGCACGGGGACACATCATACCTACCACTAAGGTCTGCATGTGGGCTGAGCAGTGCAGGGAGAGAGGTCAGGGATTAGCTAGGAGGTGACCCTTCCCCTGCCTCTCGCCTAGAGCCTGGTTGGTGGTTTATCTGTTAGTCTGAGTGCACGTCCGCCGTGACACTATTATAGCTCAATGATAAAGTACATGGAAGATATACTATATTGGACTGTGGTATTCAGGCTAAATTGCCGTGTTGGCACTTTGCGATAAATAAGTGGGTTTTGGGTTGCAGTTTGTGTACTTTGTCTGTAAATGGTTCGCCACCACTGAAGTAGGTTCTTCCCCTGTGACATATTTTATGAACTGTGCCTATGGCAGGCGGTATCCAGGGAATTCAGCACTAGCATACTATTCTACAATTGATAGGATACGGATTTAGCACTTATTCTGTATATATCATTTTCCTCCCTTTAATACTACATTTTTTCTTTTGATATTGCATTCTAGAAACTTCTTTCTGGACAGCGTATGCTTAGAATAATATTTTGAGGGATCAGCTTATTCCATGAAAATATACTACAGTCTACAAAATAACTTTGTTTTAAGCTGAAATTAAACTCTTTAAACCTTTTGTACTCTTTAAATGATTCCAAAATGTCATTGTTTTGTGACTTGAGCAGATGAGAGGCCGGGATATGGAATATATCTAACAGGTCCAGCACAGTGAGAGGATACAACAATCTTAAAGATATTATGGGAAATCTCATATCAATATGTCACCCCATCAATCTGTGGCCTAAACAGATGTCTAACACTTTCAGAATCTGTGAAGCTGTATGAATGTGAACATCTCTCCGCTTTCTCAGACATAAATCCAACACTTTCTCTAATCCCCCCCCCCCCCTTTCCCTCTCACAGTTTCAGATGCGCGGGGGGCTTCCAGCTGGGCGGAACATAGAAAAGTGTAACTTCTTAATATCCAGCCAGGAGTCAATCAATCACCTCCAGGCTGGCACCATGTATCAAAGGAGGATCAAAACCTCCCTTAGTGAGATGAGATGGAATGACAGCAGAAAGGCAACTGGGCCAATCCCCCTAGACCAGTCCATTTTAGGGGAGATTAGGGCTTGACAAGACTAAGAAGCAGCCCAGCTTTGCTCAGATATGCATGGAATTCTCTCTTTATTTTGTCAGCATTAAAGCAGACAGGTCTAGTGAAAAAAAGGGGGAAAAATCATTGAAATTGATTTAAAGCAAAGGGAAGTGCCTGTTCTTCTGTTAAATATGTTACAAAGCACTTTGAGGAGCCTGTTTTGCCCAGGATACAATGTGGCTTTCAGAGACCAAATGCAATCAGGATCAGCACTGGGTAATAGAAGCTGTCCTGGGAATTTACTAATATGAGATAAGATAATGTTATCTTGGGAGAAAGAGAGAGATTGAAGCTCTGCGTATGAGAAGGGGACCATGCATGCAGCTCAGGAGAATTCAACCCTTTCCTTGCTACTGAACTAGAAATGCAATGATTTCGAAGGAACAAAGAGAAAGCTTAGGACCCTTTCACACGAGCGAGTTTTCCGCGGGGGTGCAATGCGTGACGTGAACGTATACCACCCGCACTGAATCCTGACCCATTCATTTCTATGGGGCTGTGCACATCACTTTTGTGTTGCGTAAAAATCACAGCATGTTCTATATTCTGCGTTTTTCACGCAATCCTGGACCCATAGAAGCGAATGGGGCTGCGTGAAAAACGCATTGCATTCTCAAGCAAGTGCGTTTTTCACTGATGGTTTTTTTATCACGCGCGTGAAAAACACATCAAAACGCATTGCACTCGCCGGAAAAAACTGAACAACTGAACACAATCGCATAGAAAACTGACTGAACTTGCTTGCAAAATCGCGCGTTTTTAACTGAACGCATCCGGAACGCATCTGGACCTATTCCATCACGCTTGTGTGAAAGGCGAATCAGCATGTCTTACATAGGGTGTGTTTACGCCATATTTGAACAGTACTTTTTGGAGTATTTGCCATTGCATAAAGCAAATATATCTAAAGGTCCACTGAACTGACACTGTCAAAAGAGTGTCCTTTTGCAGGCCTGCATACCTCAGCATACAATGTACCGAATAGTATAGCAGATTATGCTACGCTAAATAGAAGCATCTTCCAAAGAATGTATACATTTATTTTTTATTACAATAGGGTTTTATAGATGACATATGACAATGCATGGCAGTAGTATATGTTGAAGACTTCTGTCAGTGGTAAGCATTGGCAAAAACTTCCATCATATACCTCTTTTGGCAGAATCTTCTGGCATCAAATGAATAGGGCCTTAACTTAAAGGGGTTTTTCATTTGGCTAAATAACCAGTTGTTCCATTGCCACTGCTCTGATGCTCCCTACCAGTAACTGGCTGCAGCAGTTGTGTTGTCGACATGATGTCCTGGCTGCAACCTAGTAAGTAGAAACCGGCAGGGAGCATAAGATCGGTGGTCCTGATTAATCAAGTGCAGTGAGATTTATTATTTCATACAGTTTATGTATTTTCTTACCTTCTTATGCCATGATTATTGGCGTATCAAATTGCCTTTCACATTAAAATAACCAAAACTAAAGAATCATAAAGCCTAAATAAGCTTTTATGAACTGGGGACCTTCATTAGGCCTAATTCACACTTCAGTGTTTTGGTCAAAAATAAAAAGATAATTTTTTAACATGTCAAAAGATTTGGATTGCCCAATGATCAAGCATTTGGGGTGGCAGTATTACATTGCCAGATGGTCACTAAAAAGCATTTATGCAAACACTCGTTAGCGATTATCTACCGGAAAATCGGGCAGTGTAATACAGGCTTTAGGCTGCATGAAAACTAATCAGCACCCATGACTGCATAATCGGAGTGTCGATAGGTTGACAAAGAGAGCCACTATTCATTGCAGAATCAAAATAGTTAAACTTCCAGAATCAGAGCTAGCTGTGAACATGGCCATTGTAGCAAGATGTCATGTGAGAAGTGAAGCTTGATTTAGCATCGTAGCATCCTCATGGAACACTGAAAAAACGCTCTATATTCAACCGTGGTCACTTGGCTATCTTCTGAACCATCTGTAACATATACAACTGCCAGTAAGCTCCCTGTGAGATAAAAGCAAAGAAGCAAGGAAGTTATGGTTAAAAAGAAGGGGCGCACGGGGCCGAGAAAACTTACAGACTTTTTCGGCACGCCTTGGCAGGAGCCTGCCCAGGAGAGTACTGATGACACCCTGGCAGCAGAGACGTGGGCTCCCGGCAGTGAATCTTGCGGAGCTGCTCCATTGGAAAATCCGGTATCTGGTAGAGGCGCTGGTTTGGCGGTATCGCCTGTGGACCTAAAAAAGGGCCAAACAGACGTTGGGATGGTGGCCCTGCTTCCCTGAGCAGCCAACTAACAGGTGGAAGCGTGCCCCTTCCCTGGCTCATTTCTGGGCCTGGGTGAACTGCAGGCAAAGCAACAGGAAGATGTATTTGACAAAGGCCGCAATCCGTTAAGAATGGGGCTGCATGATATCGGAAGCGTTCCAGGCTCTATTGGGAGGATCAACACTGTATGGAAAGGACTTATCTTCTACATTCCTAGACAATATGGGTGAGTCTTATGGAGATGGACATGATTATATAGAGTGTTCCTCTGAGCTTACTCCTACATTTGGCTTAGACCAGGCAAATAGTACAGTCTCTAACATAGAAAATCTGGAGACTATGCCTGGTTCTGATGATTTAGTCACTAACTCTTCATTGAAAGATATGCTTTTGGCCTTACAAAATTCCATAAAGGGGGACTTAAAACTAGCAGTATCCCAGATGCAGACGACTATTGAGGATCTAGGGGGCCTTACTGCTCAAATGGAGAACAAATTGATAGAGCACATTAAAGCAAATAACAACCTGATAAAGTCGCATACTGCTCTGGAAACTGAGGTCCAGCAACCATGGGCTAAAGTTACAGACCTTGAAGACAGGTCAAGATGGCTGAATATCAAGTTTCGGGGAATACCAGAGAATGTACATTCTTTACATCTGATACCTTATTTACAAGAGCTTTGTAAAAAAGTACTCCCTTCTTTAACTGACACGGACTTGGTGATTGATCAAGCTCATAGACTGCCTAAACCAAAGTCCATTCCAGAATCTGTACCAAGAGATGTATTTGTTAAGATGGCTTTTACACCACAATATGTATGGGTTGGAAGAGGGCATTACTACTATAGAGGGGGCACAGAAGGCATTACTAATGTGAAGGGGGCACAATTGGCATTTCTACTATGGAGAAGGGCACAGTGCCAGAGGGCATTACTAGAATGAAGGGGGCACAGAGGGCATTATTACTGTGAAGGGGGAACAATAGGGATTTCTACTATGGAGGGGGCACAGAGGGCATTACTAGCACAGTGAGCATTACTACTATTAAGGGGGCACAATGGGCATTATTACTGTGAAGGGGGCACAATGAGCATTATTATTATGAAGGGGGCACAATGGGGATTATTACTGTGAAGGGGGCACAAAGAGGGCATTACAACTGTGAAAGGGGCACAATGTGGGCATACCTACTGTGAGAGAGCACAATGTGGGCATAATTACTGTGAGGCGCCACACATCTGTACAAAACTACTGTGAAGGTTGTACAATAAGGGCAATACTACTGTGAGGGGGTATTTTTATTTTTTTAAGTATTGGGGGGGGGGGGTGCCAGCTCAGATAAGACTCATCAGACCCACAAAGAAACAGCACCAGAACCAGGCTCACTATATAAATACAGCACCAGAACCATGTACAGCACATACTATATATACATCACCAGAGCTTACAAGTTCTATACTGATACTATTGGAGTAGTCAGGTCGGCCCTTGCCATATAAGCTTGTACAGTGTGAAACTACAGCTCCCAGTATGGCCTGAACACTAGTAAAGGGATGCTGGGAGTTGTTGTTTCACAAAACAGCATGCTATCACCTATCATCAGCTGTAGATCATCCAGATTACTACAGCTCTCTTCATACGCAGTCAATAGCAGAATAATCTTTTCCATTTAGTGACTTACAGGTGACGTCTCCTCCTGAGCTCCTCCCCATCTAGTTCAGACCGCTATGATGACATCTCCCAACCACAAATTGTCTTGCATATTTTGCTGGGAAGATGTCTTCAGCTTTTCACTTTACCAACACATTGGCACCATGCATACTAACACAAACTAATCTTAGTGACACATGCTGTGCCCCGAATATAACAGCAGCATTAGTACTACACACACCCCAGTGATAGTGCCACACACTCTTTGTCCTCTGTATATAGTGCCACATACTCTGTGCCCTCTGTATATAGTGCCACATACTCTGTGCCCTCTCTTTACAGTGCCAAGTGCTCTATGCCCTCTGTATATAGTGCCATATCCCCTGTCCCCTCTGCATATAGTGCCACATGCTCTGTTACCACTGTATATAGTGCCTTACCTATTATATGGTATTATACATGCAGTGTGTACAACTAAAGCTCCAAAATAGGATCACAAATACAATGGGAGGAGGGAAGAGGCTGAGAGAGGGCTCAGGGCAGTCTCTACTTACCTGTCCCGCGTGGTCCCACAATGCAGCAATGCAGACCAGGCCTCTTCTGGCAGGTCTTCTCCTCAGGCGGTGCAATTATGTCATATTGATGCTCCGGGGATTGTGTGGTAGGAAATCAGTGGTTCCCTTGTTCTGCCAGTGCTACCGCATGCTCAATTGTATCTGTGTCCAGTAGACGCAGATACAATTGAGTTCAGGGGCTGCACAAGGGTTAATAAAAAAAATAATCGGACTGCTTCTAGTGGGGTCCAGACCCCCTGTGGGTGCACCCCTGGACTTTTTTGCATGTCTCTTTTCCAGAGGTGCATTGCTCTCTCAATCACCTGATAAATAGTATCAATTCACTTATCTATACTATAGAGTTTTTCAGTGAGAGAAAATCCTCCTATTAATAACAGTGTTAAAGGGGTTATTCAAGTCTGGAATTGCCCCCCCCCCCCATACACCTGGGTCCCTCACACTGATTCTACTTACCTGGCTCCCCACACCGTTCCTGGTCCCCGCACTGCCGCCGATGAAAACATCTTTAATTACATTAATAACAATCTAAAACGGTAGGCAGAAACTCCTCGTAGGCGTAGGGCTTGCTCTGTATAGCCAGGTTTAAAGAAGAGACTCCTAAGCTGTGTAAGGAAATGAGTAGTAAAAATTACCAGCACATGAAGCACCAGTAAAATAACAAACTGGCACAATTACCAGATAGGTTATCGGTTTACCAGTCAAGTTTCAACCCTTACAGCCTATTTCGGGCAATATCTCTTGAAGAGTTGGTTTTCGCATCATAAAACAGACACTGAATTCTTTAGAAGGCCAGTGGTAATGTGGACAGTTTGTTTTTTAGTGGCAGGTCCTCTGTAGGGGTATGTACTATAATATTATATTACATTTTCAACTCTGAATTCCAATTTGCATACATAGAAAATGAATTAAAGGGCTTCTGTCACCCCACTAAACAATTATATTTTTTTTTGTGTGTACTTATAATCCCTATCCTGCCATATTGCCATACATTATGTTATTAATCATTTTCGTTCATTAGATTTAGCAAAAAATGTACTTTTATGATATGCTAAATAACTTTCTACCAGCAAGTAGGGCATCTACTTGCTGGTAGCAGCCGCAGAAAACCGCCCCCTCGTCGTGTTGATTGACAGGGCCAGCCGCGATCTCCTCCTCCGGCCAGCCCTGTCAGCATTTCAAAAATCGCGCACCTGTGTTGATTCGGCGCAGGCGCTCTGAGATAAGGAGGCTCGCCTCCTCAGCACTCCCTCAGTGCGCCTGCGCCGATGACATCTTCTCTTTCGGCAATATGGCAGGATAGGGATTATACGTACACACAAAAAAAAAAAATGAGTTTAGACAGAAGCAGAGGACAGAAGCCCTTTAAGGCAAAGTCTTACTCCACAAACAAATAATACTCATTGTAAACTCTACACCTAAAACTGCAAATGCTCCTTCGTGTAAATCCAGAGCCTACTCACCCCTCGTAGCAGTCAAAAGTTGGCAGAAAAGGAAATTTTGGTTAAGGCTGGGAGAAGCAGGGGAAATAAAATTAGTTAATTTTATGGGATGTTTACACAGTATCATGCAAAGCTGGTGAAGGGCCTTATAGAGGAGACAGTCATTTCCATGAATAAACTTCAAAATTAAAACCATATTTGTAGAAACAGATCAAGAAAAAACATATTGTTAAAAGGGTTAAAAGGGCATACTAACAAAGCAATAGTGGCTTCTGCAACTGATCTGAACAATAAAGATGTGAAGTGTATGTAAGCTTACATTGCATTCTATACACTGTAAAACATATGAGTAATATTTGTACAAATCAACATAAATCATGATTATCACTACCCTGTGACTTCAGTTAGTGAACGTCCCTGTGCACTCATGCAATGAGGGCAAGTGCACATGTACCATAGAGGAAGACCATGGGGCGGATAAGGGGACAGATAGATAGATAGACCTGTTTAAATATCTACTATAGTCTATCCACATTTACAATGAAATTCTAATAAAGATTTTCTAGCCCCCTCCTATCTGCCCTAGAGCCATTCTGCAGATTTCTGCACAATCTGCTTCTCTCTGAGTTACGTTCACTCTCATGTCCAATTGTGAAAACTTTATTAAACAGACCTCAACTCCAGAGCAGCATAAGACCCTTTACTCCCAAACACCTGTTTCTTTTAAACTTTTCCTCCGATGGAAAAATCCATCTTTCATTTCAGTTTTTCTCAGCATATACACATGATATATACTTGTACATAAGGCTAAAGCAGCAGTACTCCTGCATGAGGTTGGCAGCTGTATAGGCTCTTTCACTAGATCAGGAGAGTCCTGAATAAGTCAGTCCAGATGGCCCCAAGATTCCTATAGTCAGTTTGAAAACAAATATGTAACTTTCCAATTTCTTCCTCCTTTTTGTCACGCACAAACTATACTACATTCCTAGTGACTCAAAAACAGACATAAACTTTATGAGGTCCACAATGACTTTTTGTCTGTTATGTCCGAAGCTGTGATGGAGAAGCCATATTTGTTTAGTATTGTCATCACTGACCAGAGTCTAAACAATCAATGTCTTCATTCATCCCTCTATATTTTCACCACTCTGCAGCATAATGTATGGTTCAGTATGAACACCAAACCAATACCCAGCTGCTGAGTCTGTTAAGTCTACCTTTCTAAGCGTGATTCATAATGGGGGCAATCCAAACTGGAGTTCAGGGCAATCTGGGAGATTGACATATCTTAACAAAACTTCTAGACAGAAAACTCTAAGGGTGACATTTATCAAATCTGTATTATGACCCGATCACCCAATGAACAAGCTTGTTAGTCAGTTGATTGTCCACACCTTTTACACTGTTAGATCTGACATCAAATCGGTCCATATAAAAGAACCCTTACATTGGGGTTCCTCTGACCTACAACAGAAAATAATTCTGAGGACCAACTCTACATCTGTGTAAAATATGTGCACATACAATTTTATTTACATTCTAAACTATTAGCAGTAGCAGATATATAAAGAATTTATCTGGTAATGTGGAAATTTCAAATTGAACTATTGTAATTCACATGGTAGCACTAGTTAAAATCAATCAAGGGAAATCCTTTACTTTCCTATCTACAATTCATCCACATGGATTATATACAGTGCAGTCGGAAAGTCTTCAGACTCTTTCACTTTTCCCATTTGGTTATGTTGAGACCTTGTGCTAAAATGTAAAAACAAATCAATCAAGTTTTCCCCTATCAATCTACATTATAGCAATGTGTGCAAATTTATTAAAAAGGAAAAACTAAAATTTTGGAGAAATGTGAAAAAAAAATTCTGCTGCACTGAAAGTTCCCAAGAACACAGTGTCCTTCATAATTCTTAAATGGAAGAAGTCTGGGACAACCAGGACTCTTCCTAGAGCTGGCCACCCCACCAAACCAAGAACCCAATGGTCACTCCAGCAGAGCTTCAAATATCCTGTGTGCAGATGGGAGAAACTTTCAGAAGGTCAACCATCATAGTAGCACTCCACCAATCTGAACTTTATGACAGAGTGGCCAGAAAGAAGCCTCTCCTCAGTAAAAATACATGAAAGTTTGGGAAAAATTTGGGAAAAAATACCCAAAGGACTGTCAGAGTGTGAGAAACAAGATTCTCTGGTCTGATCAAACCAATTTAAATATTTGGCCTCAGTTCTAAGTATTATGTTTGGAGGAAACCAGGCACTGCCCAATACCATCCCTACAGTGAAGCATGATGGTGTCAACATCACTCTTTGGGGATGTTTTTCAGTGGATGTGACAGAAAGACTGGTCAAACTTGAGGGAAAGCTGAATGAAGCAAAGTTCATAGTTATTTCTGATGAAAACCTCTTCCATTGTTTTCTGAACCTCAGATTGAGCTGACGGTTCATCTTCTAAGAGCTTGAGAGGATCTGCAGAAAAGAAAATACAGAAATTACCAAATCCAGGAGTACAAAGTCAAACCTTGTGGCAAAATACCCGAGAAGACTAGAGGTTGTAATCACTGCCAAAGGTGCTTCAACTAAGTAGTGAGTAAAGGATCTGAATACTTACGGTATGTCAAATTAATATTTTTCTTTTCAATAAAATAGCAAAGATTGTGAACATGCTGTTTTCACTTTGTCAGTATGGGGTATTCAGAATGATGGGGAAAAATGTAAACCTTTTTTTTTAATTTGACACAAGGCCAAACATAAAATATTGAACATTTAAAAATATGAACAGGTACAATGACTCTTTATGAATAAGGTGTTCTATCATTAACAGCATTCATTGTGTTCTTCGTAGTTTTAACTTAACATCTAATTTAATGAAATTGTCAATGATTATTTATTTATTTTTTATCTGCACCTCCACCCAGCTAGATCTGTGAAGGGAACTATACTTACCTGCTGCCCCCTGCTTAGTTCCATCTCTGTGGGTCTCGGGCTGACACTGATTCACTGCATTTCCGGTTACCACATGTAACGTTCCTGCATGGAAAGGGTCATGTGCACCAATGTAGCCATTAAATGGACTGAGCTGTGACGTGTCCCCAAGCAGCATGTGATCCAGCAGTGACATGCTGTTTTAGATAATGTCCCTGCTGAGGTCAGTCATTGGCTGCATCAATAAATCTTGGACTACTTCTTTAAAGATATACATTTTGAAGTAATATAAGTTGTAGGCAACTTTCATGAAATCGAAAAGACCCTTGACTGTGCTATCTAATGCAAATACAGTATGTGACTGTGACAATTATACCAATGCTATCTAACCACTATGAAGACTCCCAATCTAGATTGCAGTCTAAAGAGCACTGCAAGGCTATTCATAATTAAGGGTACATAAAATTTTAATCTGTACAAGATGCAAATTCTTGGCTGAAATAATAAAATGAAGAATTCCATGAGAGCCTAATATTTGCAATAAAAATTTCTCCACTTCTGCAACTAGAGCTGGATAATGAATGACACAATGAGGCCCTAGGCTGGGTAACAGTCCATAGTTCCCACTTGTAATATTCCTCTTCAACATGACATGTCCATTTATCAGGATGTTGTCGCTCTAATGACTTCATTAAAGTCTCATAAACACACACTGCTTTTGTTAACCTTTGTATGCTTTCACAATTATCACAAGTAGTCTACATATTCCTAGCATTGCTGTTGTCACTACTATATTCATTAAGGTCTTGACACATACTGTGTATGTGTAATTATATACAAGGTATATATGCGTTCAACAATTAACCGGGGTACCTAAAACCCAATTGAATTTCTAGAAACCATAAAAATAATGTTCCTTAGATAAGAATGCAGGGACACTCAGCCTCACACATTCTTGAAGTAACATAATGCACCAGATCAAACAAAGCTGGGGTTTGGGAACACATCAAACTGTACAGTCGTGGCCAAAAGTTTTGAGAATTACAGAAATATTGGAAATTGGAAAAGTTGCTGCTTAAGTTTTTATAATAGCAATTTGCATATACTCCAGAAAATTTAACTTAATCCCAAAAAAAACTTTCCACTGCATTTCATTGCTGTCATTAAAGGACCTGATGAGATCATTTCAGTAATCGTCTTGTTAACTCAGGTGAGAATGTTCACGAGCACAAGGCTGGAGATCATTATGTCAGGCTGATTGGGTTAAAATGGCAGACTTGACATGTTAAAAGGAGGGTGATGCTTGAAATCATTGTTCTTCCATTGTTAACCATGGTGACCTGCAAAGAAACGCGTGCAGCCTTCATTGCGTTGCATAAAAATGGCTTCACAGGCAAGGATATTGTGGCTACTAAGATTGCACCTCAATCAACAATTTATAGGATCATCAAGAACTTCAAGGAAAGAGGTTCAATTCTTGTTAAGAAGGCTTCAGGGCGTCCAAGAAAGTCCAGCAAGCGCCAGAATCGTCTCCTAAAGAAGATTCAGCTGCGGGATCGGAGTGCCACCAGTGCAGAGCTTGCTCAGGAATGGCAGCAGGCAGGTGTGAGCGCATCTGCACGCACAGTGAGGCAAAGACTTTTGGAAGATGGCCTGGTGTCAAGAAGGGCAGCAAAGAAGCCACTTCTCTCCAACAATAACATCAGGGACAGATTGATCTTCTGCAGAAAGTATGGTGAATGGACTGCTGAGGACTGGGGCAAAGTCATATTCTCTGATGAAGCCTCTTTCCTATTGTTTGGGGCATCTTGAAAAAGGCTTGTCCGGAGAAGAAAAGGTGAGCGCTACCATCAGTCCTGTGTCATGCCAACAGTAAAGCATCCTGAGACCATTCATGTGTGGGGTTGCTTGTCATCCAAGGGAGTGGGCTCACTCACAATTTTGCCCAAAAACACAGCCATGAATAAAGAATGGTACCAAAACACCCTCCAACAGCAACTTTTTCCAACAATCCAACAACAGTTTGGTGAAGAACAATGCATTTTCCAGCACGATGGAGCACCGTGCCATAAGGCAAAAGTGATAACTAAGTGGCTCGGGGACCAAAACGTTGACATTTTGGGTCCATGGCCTGGAAACTCCCCAGATCTTAATCCCATTGAGAACTTGTGGTCAATTATCAAGAGGCGGGTGGACAAACAAAAACCCACTAATTCTGACAAACTCCAAGAAGTGATTATGAAAGAATGGGTTGCTATCAGTAAGGAATTGGCCCAGAAGTTGATTGAGAGCATGCCCAGTCGAATTGCAGAGGTCCTGAAAAAGAAGGGCCAACACTGCAAATACTGACTCTTTGCATAAATGTCATGTAATTGTCGATAAAAGCCTTTGAAACGTATGAAGTGCGTGTAATTATATTTCACTACATCACAGAAACAAATGAAACAAAGATCTAAAAGCAGTTTAGCAGCAAACTTTGTGAAAACTAATATTTGTGTCATTCTCAAAACTTTTGGCCACGACTGTAGTTACTGTAGGTGCATTTGCTGATTCAACAGAAGGGACATCACTCGCGCACAGCTTGAAGGACGCTAGTCACTCTACTTCTCAAAGGACGTTGGATACAAATATGACCTGAGGGATATCAGCCTCAGATACCTGTAATACACTAGATAAAAATGCCAGAGTTGGTAGAAGGAAGACAAAAACAAAGACAGAAGGTGCACAGACAAGCATTACGGCCCAGAGAGTGAGTTACTGGCAGATGTTAAAAGGCTGCTGTGAGTCTTTCAATATTTAATGATTGAAAAACAGAAGCATTACCATGTCAGATGGGGAGGTAAATTGGATGCTGCTTTAAAATTCCTACAAAATGCATTTAAAAGGAACTGTTTAGAGGAGCGTTACATGAAGAACAGCTGCCAGCAGGGGCATTGCTTGCTATGACCTTATATTTAGAGCATTTAACCAAAGCACAAATACTAATTACTTGCTTGTTAATAGTATATTACAGACTTTATGATTGATAGATAGATAGATAGATAGATAGATAGATAGATAGATAGATAGATAGATAGATAGATAGATAGATAGATAGATAGAATTGAACAGTTCTATGTACTTTTTTTTATTTTATTTTTTAAAAGCCTGTTTAGATATTGACCATATATGCCTATGTTCACACTACTAGTGTACAGGGATCTGGATTCTGCTGTTATGAAACCATCAGGCTGCTACCTCTTGAAATAGTCTCTGTTCATGTGACTGCTGATGTGTATTATTGAGGGATCAGGAAAAACTTTAGTCATTAAACAGTCTGAGATTTGGGCAGACAGAATACATGCAATCTGATAAATAGTCAGAGGTCAGGGTAAGTAGCTTAGCATCAGAACCAAGATCAGACAGGCAAGATGTCGGTACACTCAGCAGACAAACAAGCTAGAGACACTCCTTTTTAGGAAACTAGCAAATTAGAACCTATTGCTCAGGCACCAACCCATAGAGGAAGGTGCCTAGAGTACCCCATGATAGCTATCCATTGGCTGTGTTAGTTTAGGGTCCATGTGAGCTGGTCCTTCAAGAACTTGAGAGAGAGTGTGCACACCCTATGAGCAGACTAATTCAGAAACATTACTATGGCAGTAGTGATGAGCGACAGGGGCAATATTCGAATTTGCAATATTTTGCGAATATTTTGTAGAATATTCGTCATATATTCGCAAATTCGAGATTATATTCTTGATTGAGAAAATCAGCAATGTATTATTCACGTAATGCGCGCGAAATACAGGTGTCGATCACTTATTCTACATTTTTCAAGCTGGTATAAGTTTCCTGAGACTGGAGAAAATGGTTGGCATGGCAGAACATTAGAATAGCTTTATATGCAGATAGAGTGCTTGCGAATTTTTGGCAATTAATGATGCACATATTTTTTCGCAATACGTGCAACTTGTGACGTCACAGCACTATGTCTGTAGCATGTATGTATGGACAGCAGAACCTATCACACTGCCTAACACCCTGCACTGGAACCTGTCAGCTACACTATAGAACAATCTAGCCTACACTGATTATGTCCACCTAATTTTCTGAATTATATATATAAGTTAACTGTCTAATGTAATACAACAAAGCACAGAGCACAGCAATCACACTGCTGTCTCTTTCATAACTGCAATAAACTTTAGAAAATAGCTGCTCTTATATACTAAGGGGTAGGCAACTTTTCTATTGGTTGCTAAGCTGTGACAAAGCCTTCTCATTGGCCCACAAGCTAGAAGAAGGGAGGGATGATCACCTGATGTGTACTGTGTTAAAAAAAAAAAAGGAATATTCGTCATTCCGAATATATAGCGCTATATTCTAAATATTTGCAAATTCTCAAAGTGCCAATATTCGCGATAAAAATTTGCTTTTCAAATATTCACGCTCAACACTATATGGCAGTTGGAAAAGCTGTGCAGGGAGACAGGGACACTGGCAGGACTGGGCTGCCAGAGCTATGAAGCAGGTGAGCAAGGTATTAGGCATGGACAACAGATTAAAGGGCACCTGTCAGCAGATTTGTGCCTATGACACTGGCTGACCTATTGCATATGCACTTGGCAGCTGAAGGCCTTTGTGTTGGTTCCATGTAAATTTGTGCCCATTACTGATAAAAATGATGTCTTAATATATGCAAATGAGCCTCTAGGAGCAATGGGGGTGTTGTTGTTACTCCTAGACGCTCAGCCCTCTCTGCAACTGCCGCACCATCTACACTTTGATTGATAGGGCAAGGTGGTGTAAACGTGAAAGTGCAGAGGGGGGCGCAGCAGCTGCAGAGAGAGCTGAGCCTCTAGGTGTAATGGTAACGCCCCCGTTGCTCCTAGAGGCTCATTTGCATATATTAAAACTTCATTTTTCTCTTCATTGTGGCCACATATGAACATGGTACCAACACAAAGGCCTTCAGCTGCCAAGTGCACATGCAACAGGTGAGTCAGTTTCATAGATACAACTCTGCTGACAGATGCCCTTTAAGAAGCTGCTAGGAGTCCTCCTTGTGCTCATCTACCAAAATGTTTCACACTGTGTCAGTGAATCTAAATTAACATTTAAAGGTGTTGTGCCAAATGTTAACATTTTCAGGAAAATGTATAAGATAGGCTATAAATAACTGATTCAAGTAATAGTGGCAGAACATAAGGGCAGTTAGTGTCCTGGGACTGGGTGTCTGACAGTGAGAGCAGCTGCTGAAGCTGTTCATGTCCTGTACTGCCTGCACCAACATCATATAAAGAGACAGTATTTTTTTCTGTGCATGAGACTGTCTCTTATTTCCAAAAACTTGTCACAAAGCTTCTAGAGTTCATAAGTGTTTTAAAGGCAAATTCCCATCATGGCTCGCAGCATATATTTTGGTACTTACGCTGCACAATTGTATCTACAGAAATGTTTCATCTGTTTATAAATGCACAATTTATAGCATTTTAGTGCATCAATGTCAGTTTATAGTCTGTTCTCATCCAGGGGACATGTAATTAGGCCTGTAATTCTTACCCAAAAACAGTTCCATTTCTTCTACCATTTATAAGTGCACAGTTAAGCACATTTTAATGTGTCAATACCAATTTAAAGTATGTTCTCCGGCCTGTTTTACTTAGCCCACCTTCACCCCCCCCCCCCCCCAAAAAAAAATATCAATTTTCAACCACTTATAAGTGTACTAATAAGTGAATTTTCCAGCATCACTGACAGCATATAACTTGGCCAATTTCTTTTTCAAAAAAACAACTCTGGAAGTCGGCACTCTGGAAGAAGGTGGTGCTCGTATCCTGGTTTGCAGGCCAATACATCCAAGTAGAGGAAATGGATCAGCACTCACTTTTGGTGCTAATAAATCTTCACTTTATTGCCTATTGAATATAGACATTTATGGCAATAAAGTGAAGATTTATTAGCATCAAAAGTGAGTGCTGATCCACTTCCTCTACTTGAACAATTTATTACAAAAGTTAAGGCAAGCGAACCAGTAGTGTATATAGAGTCAGAGAAGTGTCTCTTCCTGAACCAGATTTATCATCCAACTTGAGCCACTGTGATAAATCTGCTGCAGGTCTAGATAGCCTGCCTAAGCTTACTCCATCTTTAGAATCAATAATTCTGGTCTATGGTATTAGTACCTCTGGCCACTTGGCAATTTTTATTTTGATAATGTATTTTTAAGATTGTCTCCTTTTCCAAAAATGTTTCATAATTGTCTTGTAGTTCCAAGAGCTGCATTTTTTTTTTTGAGAAATTGTTTAAAGTTGTCTTGTTCTCAAAATATTGATGCAAATTGTCTTGCCCTTCCAGATCTTCACCAAAATTGATAAAGATTGTCTTGTCTTACCTTATGTCTCAAAAAAGCCATCTATGCCATATACTCTCACTTGGTGGAGAATGTGGGTCACTCATAGAAATTGTCAAAGTGCAGCAAGGTGCATGAAACCACTTGTCTTTCACAACCTACTGGGTCAATATATTTTGCAGCAGCAATGACGCAGCACCGCAGCAATGGAATTATTGACATCTCCATGTTTGTGCCAGTCTGGTTTCCACATCAAACCCTTATCTAAATCCACCCTCTTCGTCAGTCTCAATAGTCTTCCTCCTTTCTCTAACAGAAAGAGGGCAGATCCTTACTTCTCCTCCCACTCACCTCTTTCATATAGTATGTGTAAACTGAAGAATTGCCATGCTGTCTTAGAATTGATGAGTCTAGGTGAGAGAAACAGTGGATGAGTTTCTAATCTGCATCAAGCAACAGATTTCTTGCTGGATGTCTTCTCACCAGCTACAACTCAACAAGGTGGTCAGCAACAATGGCAGAAAAATGTATGGCTGCATTTGGGTAAAATAACAAATGCTGATGCACGACACCACCACAACACACAGATTATGTGTAGGGTTGAGCGAACCCGTGGAAGTTCGGGTTCGCCGGGTTCGGCTGAACTTCACATCAAAGTTCGGCTTCGGGACCCGAACTTGACTTGAACTTCACCCGGAACCCCATTTAAGTCAATGGTGACCCGAACTTCACTTTATTATTTTCCGTTATAACATGGTTATAAGGGAAAATAATAGCATTCTTAAAACAGAATGCTAAATAAAATGTCTATTGAGGGGTTAAAAAAAAATCACCTCATTCACTTGATCGCACAGCCGGTATCTTCTTTTCTTCAGGACCTGCAAAAGGACCTGCGGTCCCTCAATAGACATTTTATTTAGTATTCTGTTTTAAGAATGCTATTATTTTCCCTTATAACCATGTTATAACGGAAAATAATAAAGTGAAGTTCGGGTCACCATTGACCATGTTATAATGGAAAATAATAAAATCACCCGAACACCGAACCCAAACTTCTGTGAAAAAGTCCGGGTTTGGGTCCAGGTACCCGAACTCGCAAAATTCGGGACGAACCGAATCAACTCGCTCAACTCTAATCATGTGTTATTTTCAGCTCAAGCAGTGTGACAGCTCACCGTGGAGGCATGTTGCATACTCAGGCCATTCAAAGAGGCCACCAGATGTTTGAGCAAGGACAATAGCAGCATCAACGTTACACCTCTGATTTTTGTATTACAGGAAGATTAAATCCTATGGACAAGGAAGTGAAGGAGGATAAGGAGCTACCACTGGAGGAGTTGGTGGTGAAGGAGGATGAGACAGATGATGAAAATTATGACACTGGCCATGACCAATCATTGCAGTATACTGCATTGTACTATACTCTTCCAATGCTACTGTGTGCATGTGTGTACAGTCGTGGCCAAAAGTTTTGAGAATGACAGAAATATTAGTTTTCACAAAGTTTGCTGCTAAACTGCTTTTAGATCTTTGTTTCAGTTGTTTCTGTGATGTAGTGAAATATAATTACACGCACTTCATACGTTTCAAAGGCTTTTATCGACAATTACATGACATTTATGCAAAGAGTCAGTATTTGCAGTGTTGGCCCTTCTTTTTCAGGACCTCTGCAATTCGACTGGGCATGCTCTCAATCAACTTCTGGGCCAATTCCTGACTGATAGCAACCCATTCTTTCATAATCACTTCTAGGAGTTTGTCAGAATTAGTGGGTTTTTGTTTGTCCACCCGCCTCTTGAGGATTGACCACAAGTTCTCAATGGGATTAAGATCTGGGGAGTTTCCAGGCCATGGACCCAAAATGTCAACGTTTTGGTCCCCGAGCCAATTAGTTATCACTTTTGCCTTATGGCACGGTGCTCCATCGTGCTGGAAAATGCATTGTTCTTCACCAAACTGTTGTTGGATTGTTGGAAGAAGTTGCTTTTGGAGGGTGTTTTGGTACCATTCTTTATTCATGGCTGTGTTTTTGGGCAAAATTGTGAGTGAGCCCACTCCCTTGGATGACAAGCAACCCCACACATGAATGGTCTCAGGATGCTTTACTGTTGGCATGACACAGGACTGATGGTAGCGCTCACCTTTTCTTCTCCGGACAAGCCTTTTTCCAGATGCCCCAAACAATCGGAAAGAGGCTTCATCAGAGAATATGACTTTGCCCCAGTCCTCAGCAGTCCATTCACCATACTTTCTGCAGAAGATCAATCTGTCCCTGATGTTTTTTTTGGAGAGAAGTGGCTTCTTTGCTGCCCTTCTTGACACCAGGCCATCTTCCAAAAGTCTTTGCCTCACTGTGCGTGCAGATGCGCTCACACCTGCCTGCTGCCATTCCTGAGCAAGCTCTGCACTGGTGGCACTCCGATCCCGCAGCTGAATCCTCTTTAGGAGACGATCCTGGCGCTTGCTGTACTTTCTTGGACGCCCTGAAGCCTTCTTAACAAGAATTGAACCTCTTTCCTTGAAGTTCTTGATGATTCTATAAATTGTTGATTGAGGTGCAATCTTAGTAGCCACAATATCCTTGCCTGTGAAGCCATTTTTATGCAACGCAATGAAGGCTGCAAGCGTTTCTTTGCAGATCATTATGGTTAACAATGGAAGAACAATGATTTCAAGCATCACCCTCATTTTAACATGTCAAGTCTGCCATTTTAACCCAATCAGCCTGACATAATGATCTCCAGCCTTGTGCTCGTCAACATTCTCACCTGAGTTAACAAGACGATTACTGAAATGATCTCAGCAGGTCCTTTAATGACAGCAATGAAATGTAAAGGATTTTTTTGGGATTAAGTAAATTTTCATGGCAAAGAAGGACTATGCAATTCATCTGATCACTCTTCATAACATTCTGGAGTATATGCAAATTGCTATTATAAAAACTTAAGCAGCAACTTTTCCAATTTCCAATATTTATGTAATTCTCAAAACTTTTGGCCACGACTGTAGAAACAGGGGCAGGCATCTTCCTCTGTTAATGCATAATTTTTGGACTACTTGTTACTGCTTCTTCCTATACTACTGTGTGTGTATATATATGCAGCGTGCCAGTCCGCAGGGGTAGAACATGTCAGGTTCACAGTGGGCCGGAATGTACATACAGTTCATCGGTTACTCACGGTTTAGCAGACACCTCCCTGGGCCAGCAGTGCAGTGAAACGGAGAACAGCACTGGATTCTCCGGGGCACACTCTATTACAGGGGACACTGGCCAGATGGTGATTGAGGTGCCCTTGATGGTGAATAGTTGCTGAGTGCTCGTGCGGCTGGGCCCCTGACTTAGGTATTGTCGTGACGCCAGCACCTTGGTGGTGCAAAATGTTAAGAGTTGTAGTAGTATGGAGACAGAAGAGCGAGGCAGGTTTAAATCCAACTGTAAACTTTACTATAACCAGGTTTTGATAACAGTTTAAATCCAGTAGTAATACAGTCTCTGGTACACATGCAAGTTGGATGTGAGGAATCCCATTAATAGACTGTGCTGGTGGTAATGTGTCAGGCTAGAGTAGTTAGGTACTCACTGATATTCAGCTCTTTGCCTTGCTTCAGTCTTAGTTGAGATAGCTCCAGTCTTGATATTCTACACAAGTGATATGACAGAATCCTTATCTGTCTTAAGAATAACGGTCAGGGTGCCAGAAGCTACGTCCTTCACCTAATTACGAAGGCGCCTAGAGCCTATAATAATGGCCTTGTCCTTCCATTGTCTTGATCCAATAATAAACTTGAACAGAAATTTACTTGTTACTCCTGAAGAGTGAATAGTAGAATGTAGACCTTCCTCTGCCTGGCTTCCTGTCTTTGTTACTGAAGTTTAAGCTGGTTCATCTGGGCTGTGGAGCTCCAGAGAGAGAGCTGAGAGGAAAGGGGGACCTCTCCTTCCCCCTTAGCTCCTTACTCCATCTTCTTATCTCAACAACTCCCAACTCTTAACTGAGAGAACTCCCTGAACAACTAGGCCTGAACTGCCCTATATATACTGTGGTGCTACCCCATCTAGTGGTGGATGTATGTAGTGCACGTGACAGCCTGGTAAAAAGGGATTTCAGACGGTAGTACAATGCAGCATGATATTACAGAAGATGACAAAAAGCTTTTGCAGTTCCCACATAAGCTAGTGGGACGCTGCATATACACATGCAGGAATCTGCCCCCAATAAAGGACAACTTTTGGAACATTTTTAATTTTAGGCAGCATAAAAATTTGATGGTGCAGTGTTATATTTAAAAAGGCTGTTAACACTGTCAACCGTCTCCCCATAGACATTTATGTCACTGTCAATCTTACATTATTTGCTATTGCGATCATTGCTTTATAGAGCAGGGGGAGAGAATAAAAAAAACAAAAAAAAACAAAGACAAGAGAAAAAAATGAGTCCTAGGAGACCTCAGAGTGCCATGTACTAATTTTTAGGCTAATTGGAGCACTTTTGATATGGATAGAATCAATTTGGATTCTGTTCAGAAGTTTTGACTGATTCATTAGAATCGGGCCAGAAATGAATTTTAAGAAATTTACTCATCTCTACTTCAATTGAAAATTAAGGACTCAATGAGTGCTGTCCCTAAACGAAAGAACAGAGTTGGGATTCCTTACAGCAAGAATAATACTGAGCAAGGTTGTGAACAAAGCCTAAAAGGTTCCTTTTCACAGCCTACTGCCATATTACGTTAGACTTTCAAAGTGGTAGATTATTGAACAGCTTTATATACAGTATTTTAGGAATGTGGTAAGTGCTGCACAGAACATTTTTATGTCTTCTTTAGACATAGCTTAACCCGTTTCTAGCACCTCTTAGGTTCTGTTCACACTAGCATCCCACTGAAGTTTCCAATGAGCTTTCTGTCACTTTTTATGGCAAGGATGGCACAGCATGCATCTCTTGATGTCAAACATACTACAAATGTATTATAAGTAAATGGGGTTCACTGGTGACTGGATCCATTCAGTAAGTCAGAAGTGGAACAAAATGAAAGAAGCTAAATAAAGACGTCTGTTTCAAGCATCGTTGGTGAACAAATGACAAGCAAAGTTACACTGATTGGCTTTTGGCCTCACCCCAAACTTCAATTAAGCTATATTGGCAGCCAAAAAGAAAGTTATATTGTAAAAGGTGTTCTAATTTTAGCAAGTGACCACTGAGTGTTTTTAATGAGCGGAAAGCTAATAGTTTATGTCACCCTGCTTTGACTTGTGCACTTCTGTCACCTGCCTCTTATAGTGAAAAAATTGCTCTGACTCCTCTAAATCAGTAATAGACATGCACTGATATGATATGTTATGACATCCCTTTGCCCTGTCTTTCTAAATAGAAGCTTGTCATCTATGAACATACTGAAAATTATAATTGCATCATGTTTAACCTCCCTTATTGTGATTTGATTATGGCAGGAAAGTTCCTACGGTTATTTTCTAACTTAATGTTCTGCATATTAGATTCCACCCATAAACCCAAGTGATTAGGTCAATGCTTTGACCCATGAGATCTTGTTGGGGGAAGATTCTCCTCTGCACAGCACCAGGCAGTTCATTGGGTGTTTGAAATCCATGTGACCTACCTATTTAACGTAAATCATGGTTATGACTGTGCTCTATGTAGGCTTCCAGCTTGTATTTGAGTTCCATCTTCTCACTCCCTCGTCCCTAATAAAACCTCCCTCTTGTGCTGTACATAGTAATATTTCCCCAAAACAATAATAGTGCCCCCTTTAGGTCTTTCTCAGTAACAGCACTTCTCTTAGTGGCCTCTTTACCTCCCACTTTAGGCTCCACAGAGCAACAGTGCTCAATGCATCTTTGGTAACCCTCACAGTAATGATACCCCTTTTGTGCTTCTTACACAGTAATGTCTTCCTTTGTGTCCCCCACAATAGTAATGTTCCCACTTTTTCCACAGCTACCATAGGGTTTAAAGAAGAGCACGTTTTGGAGGGAAAAAGCCAGACTTGTTTACAACCAAAAACAAGACAGACTGACCTTTTGGATGTCTGGTTTAGCTATGTTATATCTGAAAACCTGTTTGTGTCTGGACAAACTGCTGTGTCATTGCCATTGAGTATCACTGAAACTCTAATGTAAGTCTATGAGAGACGGAAAGTGAAACAATGTATCTGTTTGTGCTGAGTTTCTCCACCCCTCCTACTAGAAGGCTCTAGTCTAGCTAAAACTGTATATAAGGATGGGCCACCCCAAACCCGGCCACTGCACACCTATGCCATATTAACTTCCCCCCTTTATGTACCTAAACCAAAGTATTCCTCTTTTTTTGTGGCATATAGTGTGGACCCCCAGACTCTATGGCGGGGGGAGGGAAATAATGCTATTTACATGGGACTGTATGGTGGAGGGGCTGAGGAATTATAACTACAGAGGAACTAAACAGAGGAATATAACTACAGGGGGCACTGCAGGGGGCATTAAAAATACTGGGGGCACTTCACTGCTAGCATTATAACAGTAGGGGGTGATATAAATACTGGGGGCATTGTGTGGGCATTATAACAGTAGGGGGCGATATAAATACTGGGGCACTTCAGGGTGAGCATTATAACAGTATGGGATATTATTAAAACTGGGGGCACTGTGGGGGCATTTTAAATCCATGGGACAATAGGCATTCTTATTGCTAGTGGCGGTTCTATAGGAGGGATTCGCATTATTTCTACTACGAGCATTATGGGGGGCCTTATTACAACTAAGGTTTTGTAAAGGCATTATTAATACTAGAGGGCTCTTCTACTAATGGAGGCAATCTTGGGGAGCACTATCACTGTTGGGGGCACTGTATTGGGCAGTATTACTAACGAGGGCATTCTACAGTAGAAGGGAATTACTATTGGTGGGACTATGAGGAGCATTATTACTATGGGGAAGATTATCTATATGGCACAAATTTTTCTTCAGGATAGTATTTGGGGGTACAGAAAAGCAAGGAAGCTAAGATGTCTGTGTGTTAAACTCTGCTGAGACAAGGCGGCGAGGCGGCTGAGAGAAGTTGTCCGGACCGAATGGAGAAGATGATGACAGAGAAGATCTACATCAGAGGAGATGTCACCTGGGAGGCCCTGGATGTGAGAGGTACGTGCTGCTGTATGGCAAGTACAGAAAAATGTCTTCAGTGCTAGTGTTTGTGGGGGTGGGAGGTGGGGATTATTTGACTTGAGAATTGGGCCATTTGCATTGGGGCTTGGGCCCGGATCTTTTGAGACCCTAGCAACGCCCCTGCTAAGGACCCATATGCAGTTGAAAGTGATGTTTGGGCAGTGTACCCTGGATGCCCAATGCTAGTAGTACCACTAATACTTCCCTTCCACTCCACACCCAGTTACACACCCTTTTACCAGGATTATTACAGCACTGATGTGGGCACAAGTAAAACATTTTGAAGTTTACAGTCTACCCCCTACCCCAGCTATTACTGTAGGTTCATTAGGTTAGGTATATTCCACCCACAAATACCATTTGGAGCATTCTCTTTCATGTTGGCCTGTGATTCACAGGTCCCACACAGCCATTTAGCTTTTCTGTAACTCTCTGTATTCCCTTAGTATAGGTTAAAACTGATAGTTTGTCTGCTCCTTTAATATGTAAGGGAGTTAATGAAACATCTTTATATAACAACTGCATTTGGGAAATAAACCTCTTCTTTGTCTGGGTCTCATATGCTTTTTTTCCCCTCTCTCTTTTCCCTCTTTAACCTTTTGCACTTCTCTGTAATTTCAAACCTTTAGTTACACATACACAATTGCCCAAATTTTCTAATCCTAAAGATGTTGTAAGTTTAGACAGGCTGTCTAGATCTGTACCAAAACTGTCAACGGGGCTCAGGATGACGCTTTCTTTGATTCTTTAGGGGAAATTTATCATCTTCTTTGTGCCAGAAAAGTGGCTTTAACCCCTTAAGCCACTGTGACGTACCGGTACATGGTGGTGCAGGGGATGTATGGAGCGGGCTTCTGCAGTGGGCCGACTACATACACAGCGGGTGTCGGCTCTATCATACAGCCAGCACCCGGATACACTGACAGGGAGTGACGATTGCACCGCCCCCTCATTTAACCCCTTAGGTGCCGCGATCGTGACACTTGTGAGTGAAGGCAGAGGGACATGGCTCGAGGCATAGCTCAGAATGGAGACTGCAGAAATCCTATTCACCCTAATAGATCTCTATTAGGGTGAATAGGAAAGGGGATCAAAAGATCACAGGTTCTAGCCCTCTAAAGGGGCTTATAGTTAAAAAATAAAAAGTGAAAAAAAAACATTAAATTATTTAAAGTCTAAATCACCCCCCCTTTCCCAATTTTACATATAAAAACATATATTCAATAAAAAATAAACATATTAGGTATCGCTATGTCCGAAAATGTCTGAGCTATTGAAATATTTTTAAAAAAATCCTGTCCAGTAAACGCAGTAACAGAAAAAAAAATGAAAAACACACAATTCACCAATTCTTTTTCACTTCTCCTCCAAAGAAATTGGATCAAAATGTTGTATCTACCGCAAAAATGGTACCAATAAAAACTACAGTTCATTACACCAAAAAGAAGCCCTCATACAGCTCTGTAAACCAAAATATAAAAAAGTTATGGCCGTCAGAAAATGGCGATGCAAAGAAAAGTTATATATTTTTCAAAGGTTTTAATTTTTTTTAAAGTAGTAAAAAAATAAAAAACCTACACAAGTTTGGTATCGTTGGATTCGTATTGAGCCGCAGAATAAGAACATAATTTTTAGCGTACCATGAACGCCGAGATGTCAAAACCCGAAAAACCTTGGTGGAATTGTGTTTTTTTTTTTTTTTTATTTAACCACACAAAGATTTTTTATTCCTGTTTTCCAATAACAGAAATGGTAAATTAAATGGTGCCATTAAAAAAGCATTTTGTTACGCAAAAAATAAGCCATCATATGGCTATGTAAACGAAAAAATAATAAAAGTTATCGCTATTAGAACGTGGGGAGGAATAAACAAAAATGCTAAACCAAAAATGGGCCTGGTACTTAAGGGGTTAAAAAGTTACAAGCTGTGTGTGTTATGACTTTTTAAATACATTTTTTTTGGGTTAAAAATCTCAAGTGTCTCTTTTTTCGCCACCCTCATCACTTTTCCAAAATGGGACATGGAAAGGGAAGCAAATGGGTGTTGCCAACACCACAGACAAATTTATCGTCATTTACACCAGTGCGCCTAAGCAGAAATCTACGGAACCTCTGAGCTGCCATAGATTTCTGTTTAAGCACATGGACTGTCAGAGGATGCACCCCATCATCGGGTTCTGCAGGGCATTGTTCACATCAGTGTGGGATGTGGCCAAAGGAAATCCACGCCTTTCTATGACTCTACCAGTCTCTCTGTATCTCTCTTGCAACCTGTTGATGAAAGTCTGTGACACTCTAAGCTCAGTGGTCACTTCCATCTGAGAACATCCTGCTTAAAGCCCCACAATGGCGAGGTACTGTTGATCAATTGTTAGGTGTCATCTTGGTCTCATGATGTCAATATGTGAACAGCATGATGAGGAGGACCGTTTAAATACCAATTCTAATTGAACCAGGAAATGTATTGGGTGAATTTTGCCGATAAGCTCCTTGTTATAGAACAGCAAATTGTGAAAAACATAAAGAAACATTGAACAGTTGGACATGTGCATTCAAAAGTTTAGAGAAGGTCACATTAAGTTCACCTGTAAGGCCCCTTTCACACGGGTGAGTATTCCGCGTGGGTGCAATGCGTGAGTTGAACGCATTGCACCCGCACTGAATCCTGACCCATTCATTTCTATGGGGCTGTGCACACGAGCGGTGATTTTCACGCATCACTTGTGCGTTGCGTGAAAATCGCAGCATGCTCCTCTTTGTGCGTTTTTCACGTAACGCAGGCCCCAAAGAAATGAATGGGGTTGCGTGAAAATCGCAAGCATCCGCAAGCAAGTGCGGATGCGGTGCGATTTTCACGCACGGTTGCTAGGTGACGATCGGGATGGGGACCCGATCATTATTATTTTCCCTTTTAACATGGTTATAAGGGAAAATAATAGCATTCTGAATACAGAATGCATAGTAAAATTGGGCTGGAGGGGTTAAAAAAAATAAAAAATAATTTAACTCACCTTAATCCACTTGTTCGCGCAGCCGGAATCTCTTCTGTCTTCATCTGTGAGCAATAGGACCTTTGATGACGTCACTACGCTCATCACATGATCCATCACCATGGTGATGGATCATGTGATGGACCATGTGATGAACGCAGTGATGTCATCAAAGGTCCAATTGCTCACAGATGAGGACAGAAGAGATGCCGGAACAAGTGGATTAAGGTGAGTTACATTTTTTTAATTAATTTTTTTAACCCCTCTAGCTTTATTGTACTATGCATTCTGTATTCAGAATGCTATTATTTTCCCTTATAACCATGTTATAAGGGGAAATAATACAATCTACATTACAACTAACCCAAACCTGAACTTCTGTGAAGAAGTTTGGGTCTGGGTGCCACAGTCGGTTTTTTATCACGCGCGTGCAAAACACATTGCACCCGCACGATAAAAACTGAACATCGGAACGCAATCGCAGTCAAAACTGACTGCAATTGCATTCCTACTCGCGCGGGTTTGCCGCAATGCACCGGGACGCATCCGGACCTAATCCGGACACGCTTGTCTGCAAGGGGCCTTAAGGTTAGAGTGCATTTTAGGTTCATCCTGAAATTTCACCAACAAGACAAATATCTTAAACTTTTTGTGAGTAGTATATATTTTGAAGGTGCACAATTTCATAAATTTGGTGCAGGCACACAAAGCAAAGGCAGGCTTATAACTGACACAAGAACAACAGCAAATTATAAATGTCCACCCAAGTGCCTGTGTGTGCTGAGTTAAAAAAAATACATACTCCAAAAAAACTGTATTTGTAATTGCTGCAAAAGGTGGCTCCACATTGTGTTGACTTTAAGGGGTGAATACTTTGCAGGTTGTAATGTAACAAATAAAAATAAAATAAACTAAATCACCAAGGCAGGTTAATACTGTTGAAAGTGTATTTGCATACCTAATACAGATTTGACAAGTCTATTGGGTTATAATTAGTGTTGATCACGAATATTTGAATTTCGAATTTTTATCGCGAATATAGGTACTTCGAAAATTAGCGAAAATTTTGAATATAGTTATATATATTAGAAATTTTGAATATTCGATTTTTTTATGTTTTTTTTTCAGATTTTTTTTTTTTTTTTTATCAGTACACATGATCCCTCACTGCTTCTAGCTTGTGGGCCAATAAGAAGGCTGCAATATACTTGACTTTAGGAGTAGTAGTGTTTGCGAATTTTGCTCTATATTAGTTTTTTTTGAATATTCGCTATATTGCTATATATTCTTGTTTTAGAATATTACGAATATTCGAAAAAACTAAGTTATAGCAATATAGAGAATATCCGAAAAAAATCGAATACAGCAATTTAGCTAATATAGTGATATAATCTTCTTTGTCTAATAGTTGTAAGTTGAAAAATTCGCAATAAAAAATTCGAATCCGAAAATTCGCATATTACACAATCATTACCTTTCCGATTTTTTTAGTAAAAAAAAAAATCGCGAATTTTCGAATTTGCGAATTTTCGACGAATATTCTACAAAATATTCGCGAAATATCGCGAATTCGAATATGACCCCTGCCGCTCATCACTAGTTATAATGTCATATGAACAAAATCAGCATAAAAAATGACTTAAAGAAATGACAGAAAATGTGATTTCAGCATTTTTCACCTTATATGATAGAAACCAGCAAACACAGCAGACACAACATACTGCAGGGCACTAGTGGCTGACCACATACTGTACTTGTGTAGTCCAAAAAAAATGCGAAAAAATAATGAAGAGCCTACTAGTGTTGAGCGCGAATATTCGAATAGCGAATTTTAATCGCGAATATCGCACTTCGAGATTTCGCGAATATTTAGAATATAGCGCTATATATTCGTAAAATCGAATATATATATATTTTTTTAACACAATACACATCAGGTGATCATCCCTCCCTTCTTCTAGCTTGTGGGCCAATGAGAAGGCTTTCACACAGCTTAGCAACATCGCTAGCAACCAATAGAAAAGTTACCTACCCCTTACTACAGTATATAAGAACCTCCCCAGCAGCTATTTTCTAAAGTTTATTGCAGTTATGAAAGAGACAGCAGTGTCATTGCTGTGTGCTTTGTGTTATTACATTAGACAGTTAGCTTATATATATATATATATATATATATATATATACAGATAGTTAGGTGGAGATAGTCAGTGTAGGTTAGATCCTGATATAGTGTAGCTAATAGGTTCCAGTGCAGGGTGTTAGGCAGTGTAATACGTTCTGCTGTCCATACATACATGCTACAGACATAGTGCTGTGATGTCACAAGTTGCATGTATTGCAAAAAAATATGCGCATCATTAATTGCCGAAAAATTCGCAAGCGCAAATATATTGGAGCACTCTATCTGCATATAAAGCTATTCTAATGTTCTGCCGTGCCAACCATTTTCTCCAGTCTCAGGAAACGTATACTAGCTTGAAAAATGTAGCCTGTATTTCGCGCGCATTATGTGAATATTACATTGCCGATTTTCACAATCAAGAATATAATATCGAATTTGCGAATATATGACAAATATTCTACAAAATATTTGCAAAATATCGCGAATTCAAATATTGCCCCTGCCGCTCATCACTATAGCCTACAGTATATTGTCAGGTTAAGAAAGAATCTGTAGTCAGGGGTAGGATCTGACCAAGTCTTCCAGGCTAGTCATGAAAATAACATGCTCGGGGAGAAGAGAGGTATCAATCTTCCCAATGAATGAAATTTTATCCATGTCTTTAGGATGTCAATTGTTGGGGTAGGGGTTGAACATATTATATGGTCTCATGAACTAAATATTCCCATCATCTGTATATTTCAGCAGCACTGGAGCAACGTATTACATTAATGGGAGATCAGAAGATTGCTGCCGAAAAGCAGAAATTTCAGTATTTCCTTTCACATCGAGTTTAGGCAAACCTAGAAAGTAGATTTAGAAATGTTAGGAAAACCTTGCTCTTCACAGCTTAATGCACCTTTCTTTGTTACAATCTGTCTTCACATCTGCTGTCAGTATTGTCTTGTAGTCCACCACTCTGCTTTCCACTATACTGTTACACTGTCTTCAGCTTCATCTTCAAAGCACTATTCATATCTGCTGCTTCTTATATTACATCTATTATATCTCCAAATGTCTCTAGATTGGGTTTTACTGCCGTCCACACATATATCCTGTCACTTAAAACCCACACATTCACTCACAGCCCACACCTTTTGCTTGGCATGTAGAACACAAACTACATACAGTAGGTAATATTAACACTGTCTACGGATATGCACTACTGAAGATTATATAGGTAGGAATGAGACGCAAGAGAAAAGATATACTGTGCCCTACAATCCATAAATAGATATATAGTAGTAATTATTCATACATCGGAATTGCGCATTTCTTGTTATGTGGAAGAGATCTGATTAAATTGGATGAAAGAGCACCCACAGAGGTGCTTCACTTTTCTATATGAGAATCTTTCTATATTGATTAATATATATTCTTGCAATGCTTGTGACTGAAATTGTTGTCAGATGATTAATTCATAGTGTTTATCGAGCACCGTAGTGCTTGGGTGCTCGGGCCGAACACATCGTGATATTCGGGTGTTCGGCCGAGCACCTGAGTATAATGGAAGTTAATGGGAGAACACAAGCATTAAACCAGGTATCCCCTGCTCTGAACAGGGGAGGGTGCCTGGTTCATAAGAAAATGTCAGAAATTGTTGGTAACACCACCGAAATGGTTCTGTAACAGCACGGGGAGGATGTATGGATGCATCTTGGACTTGCTGGTCGATGCTTGGAACTATGTTGTCTGAATAGTACGCCACTGTTACATAATGACAATAACACGCACAAAACCAAGGGGGGAAAAAAAATGATTTTAGAGGAAAAATTCATAGAAAACATTTCCTGAATATTTACTTGTATATAAAGTGCAAGTGCTGCCAAAAATTACAAGAAAGAGGAACTCCGATACACAGTTACATATAAAGAAGGGCATCATACACACCCTTTAAAAATTATGATTAATGACCTGCTGGTGACCCTCAAAAACATTAGGAGCAAGGGCCTGCTGATCTGACCTTCTAAAACATTATGGGTGGTGGCCTGCTGCCGCTTTGGTGACTCTAGTTAACCTGGGGCCGATGACACGTCTCCGTGACGGCGACGATCCATTCGGATGTCTGGCCTATCAACTTTCGATGTAATTGTTAGCTCAAAACCATTGTAAACTACGGGTAACGGGGAATCATAGTAACATAGTATATAAGGCCGAAAAAAGACATTTGTCCATCCAGTTCGGCCTGTTATCCTGCAAGTTGATCCAGAGGAAGGCAAAAAAAAAAACTGTGCAGTAAAAGCCAATTTTCCCCACTTCCCGACTCCAATCAGGCAATCAGAATATCTCCCTGGATCAACGACCCCTCTCTAGTAGCTATATCCTGTAATATTATTACACCCCAGAAATACATCCAGGCCCCTCTTGAATTCTTTTATTGTACTCACCATCACCACCTCCTCAGGCAGAGAGTTCCATAGTCTCACTGCTCTTACCTTAAAGAATCCTTTTCTATGTTTGTGTACAAACCTTCTTTCATCCAGACGCAGAGGATGTCCCCTCGTCACAGTCACAGTCCTGGGGATAAATAGATGATGGGATAGATCTCTGTACTGACCCCTGATATATTTATACATAGTAATTAGATCTCCCCTCAGTCGTCTTTTTTCTAAAGTGAATAACCCTAATGCTGATAATCTTTCAGAGTACTGTAGTTGCCCCATTCCAGTTATTACTTTAGTTGCCCTCCTCTGAACCCTCTCCAGCTCTGCTATGTCTGCCTTGTTCACAGGAGCCCAGAACTGTACGCAGTACTCCATGTGTGGTCTGACTAGTGATTTGTAAAGTGGTAGGACTATGTTCTCATCACAGGCATCTATGCCCCTTTTGATGCAACCCATTATCTTATTGGCCTTGGCAGCAGCTGCCTGACACTGGTTTTT
The DNA here is from genome assembly GCF_905171765.1 of Bufo bufo. Taxonomy (NCBI): domain Eukaryota; kingdom Metazoa; phylum Chordata; class Amphibia; order Anura; family Bufonidae; genus Bufo; species Bufo bufo. The sequence goes on from NC_053396.1 coordinate 86,740,011, forward strand.
ACTGCTTAGTTTGCTGTTTATTAAAATTCCTAGGTCCTTTTCCATGTTAGTGTTACCAAGTGTTTTACCATTTACTATGTACGGGTGACTTGCATTATTCCTTCCCATGTGCATAACCTTACATTTGTCAGTGTAGCTGTATATTGTCCTCTTGAGTGTTAGTTACTTTACACAGTTTAATGTCATCTGCAAAAATTTATATTTTACTGTGCAAGCCTTCTACAAGATCATTAAAAAATATATTGAAGAGAATAGGGCCCAATACTGACCCCTGAGGTACTCTGCTAGTGACAGTGACCCAATCTGAGTGTGTACCATTAATAACCACCCTCTGTTTTCTATCATTATGCTAGTTACTTACCCACATACAGATGTTTTCTCCCAGTCTGAGCATTCTCATTTTATATACCGTATTTTTCGCCCTATAAGACGCACCGACCCATAAGACGCACCTAGGTTTTTGAGGAGGAAAATAAGAAAAAAAATATTTTGAACCAATAGGTGTGCTTTTGGTGGGTTTTGAACTAATTGTGGTCTGTGGATGGCGCACTGTTATGGGGGATCTGTGGATGGCACACTGTTATGAGGGATCTGTGGCTGACGCACTGTTATGGGGGATCTGTGGGTGACGCACTGTTATGGGGGATCTGTGGGTGACGCACTGTTATGGGGGACCTGTGGGTGATGCACTGTTATGGGGGATCTGTGGGTGACGCACTGTTATGGGGGATCTGTGGGTGATGCACTGTTATGGGGGATCTGTGGGTGACGCACTGTTATGGGGGATCTGTGGGTGACACTTATGGGGGATTTGGTGGTGACACTTATGGGGGATCTGTGGGTGGCTCTTATTGGGGTCTCTGGATGGCATTGTTATGGGGATCTGTGTATGACAGTTATGGGGGGATCTGTGGATGACACATATATAGCATCTTATGCTATGTGTCATCCACAGATCCCCTCCATAACAGTGTCCCTGTAGTAAATGACCCTCAATAGAGGGGGTGGGGGTCGCATCTGCTTTTATAATGACAGCGGGGCCCGTACAGTGACTGTATTCTACTACACGGGCCCCGCTCACTGTATAATCGTATCTGTAATAGTTAATTATGTATATACCAGTACCGGAGGGGATCTGTGGATGACACATAGCATAAGATGCTATATATGTGTCATCCACAGATCCCCCCCATAACTGTCATACACAGATCCCCATAACAGTGCCATCCAGAGACCCCAATAAGAGCCACCCACAGATGCCGGCCCCCAGCAGATGCCGGCCCCCAGATGCCGGCCCCCAGCAGATGCCGGCCCCCAGCCCCTCCTCCCTCACAGCTGATACACCCGCCGTGCAGCATCGCGTCGGGTGTATCATTGAAAATTTGTCAAAATCAGCAGCATTCGCCCCATAAGACGCACTGCTATTTTCCCCTCACTTTTGGGGCAAAAAAAGTGCGTCTTATACGGTGAAAAATACGGTACTAACCTTTTATGTGGTACAGTGTCAAATGCTTTGGAGAAGTCCAGATACACGACATCCATTGATTCAAAAACTGTCAAGTGTAGAACTTACCTCCTCATAGAAACTGATTAAATTAGTTTGACATGACCAATCCCTCATGAAGCCATGCTGATATGATGTTATTTGCTTGTTTTCATTGAGACCCTCCAAGATAGCATCTCTCAGAAAACATTCAGATTACCCACAACAGATGTTAAACTAACCGGCCTATAATTTCTAGGGTCTATTTTTGCACCCTTTTTGAATATTGGCACCACATTTGCTATGCGCTAATCAGTGTTTGATTCCGGAGAGGGAGCCTGAGAAACGGCTACCACATCCAAGGAAGGCAAGCGGGTGGAGCGCAAATCACACACTCCCGACTCGGGGAGGTAGTGACGACAAATAACAATACAGGACTCTTAAGATGCCCTGTTATTAGAATGAGTAATAAAAAATTACAGGGAATGCCACTGCGGTATTTTGGATGAGGAAACGTTATACAGGAGAGGCCCTGCTGCCGCTTTGTTGACTCTAGATCATTTCTGCCTGATCGCATGTACCCGTGACGTCCATGATACATTTTGATATCTTCCTTATCAACTTTCGATGTTCTTTTATGCGCCTAACATGGTGACCACCGGTAACGGGGAATCATTGTTTGATTTCGGAGAGGGAGCCTGATAAACGGCTACGGCTACTACTTCAAAGCAAGGCAGCATGAGATGCGGGCCTGCAGGTGAGCTGACCCTGTAAAAGATTTGAGTTGAGGGCCTCCAGGTGAGCTGACCCTGTAAAAGATTTAAATTACGGACCTGCATGTGAGCTGACCCTGTAAAAGATTTGCGTTGCGGGCCTGCTGGTGAGCTGAGGTGGAACCGACAAACCCAACTTGATTTTGATGGCTGCATTAATCTGCAGGTGACCGTCATACAGCTCTACAGATTTGTTTCCTTCTGCATCTTTCTCAAAAATCTGTGGCCTCAGTCTGTCATTGTGCCACTATGTGGCCTCCTCATGCTGCCATCTCCACACCATGTCACCTTGCCACTCATTTTTATCACCATGCTGCTGCTGCTGATGCTGCTCATAAGGCCTTAAACTGATCACCAGGCCCACAATTTAATTAAGGTTTTGGAATTGATAAACCCAACTTGCTTTTGTGGGCTGCATCAGTGGCATAACTAGAAATGACTGGGCCCCAAAGCAAATTATTGAATGGGGCTCCATCCCACAGTAATTTTTTTGCGACCTCTTCCTTTCATGCTGCCCCATTCCTGTGGCAAGTAAAGATTGCTCTCTCAGACCAGGGCCGGCAGCTGTTCCATCCGTTTTATACACTGTCTATACTGTCACTGTATATAATTTCATTGTGTAATACTTTTGAGGGGGCCCTGACCAAATCCTTCAGTCCTCCTCCTCCTGGATGGGCCCTTTCTGGGTCAGGGCCCCAAAGATGCAGCTTCCTCTCCTTCCCCTATAGCTATGCCCCAGGTCTGCATTAATCTGCAGGTGACCATTATACAGCTCCACATATTTGTTTCCATCTGCATCTTTCTAAACAATCTGTGGCCTTAGTCTTTTATCCAGACTCAGTCATTGTGCCACTATGTGGCCTCCTCATGCTGCCATCTCCACAGTATGTCACCTTGCCACTCATTTTTATCACAATGCTGCTGCTGATGCTGCTTAAAAGGCATTAAAATGATCACCAGGCCCACTATATAATTAAGGTTTTACGCAGAAAACCAAAGTAAAAAATCGATTTTATAGGAAAAATTGATTGAAAACATTCTTTCCTGTATATTTACTTGTATATAAAGTGCAAGTGCTGCCAAAAATTACAAAGAGACAATCCGATACAACCTGTATATCACATAAAGGAGGGCCTCATTCACATTAAGTTGCACGCCTGCTGGTGAGCTGACCCTGTAAAAGATTTGAGTTGCGGCCTGCAGGTGAGCTGACCCTGTAAAAGATTTTAGGTTTGGGCCTTTAGGTGAGCTGACCCTGTAAAAGATTTTAAGTTTGGGCCTGCAGGTGAGCTGACCCTGTAAAAGATTTGAGTTGCGGGCCTGCAGGTAAGCGGACCCTGTAAAAAATTATATGTGAGGGCCTGCTGGTGAGCAGACCCTGTAAAATATTAGATGTGAGGGCCTGCTGGTGATCGAACCCTGTAAAAAATTATATGTGAGGGCCTGCTCGTGAGTGGACCCTGTAAAAAAATTTGATGCGAGGGCCTGCTGGTGAGCGGTCCCTCTAAAAAATTATATGTGAGGGCCTGCTGATGAGCGGACCCTGTAAAAATTTTTTTGTTAGGGCCTGCTAGTGAGTGGACCCTCTTAAAAATTATATCTGAGGGCCTGATGGTGAGAGGACCCTCTAAAACATATGTGAGGGCCTGCTGGTGAGCTGACCCTCTAAAAAATTATATGCGAGGGCCTGCTGGTGAGCGGACCCTGTAAAAAATTAGATGTGAGGGCCTGCTCGTGAGCGAACACTCTAAAAAATTATATGTGAGGGCCTACTGATGAGTGGACCCTGTAAAAAAATTTGATGCGAGGGCCTGCTGGTGAGCGGTCCCTCTAAAAAATTATATGTGAGGGCCTGCTGGTGAGCGGACCCTGTAAATTTTTTTATGTTAGGGCCTGCTAGTGAGTGGACCCTCTAAAAAATTATATGTGAGGGCCTGATGGTGAGCGGACCCTCTAAAACATATGTGAGGGCCTGCTGGTGAGCTGACTCTGTAAAACATTATATGCAAGGGACTGCAGATGTGCTGAGCCTCTAAAAAATTATATGCGAGGGCCTGCTGGTGAGCTGAACCTGTAAAACATTATATTCGAAGGCCATATGTGATGAATAAGTAATACATGTTGATATGATGGAAGAGGAGGAGGAGGAGAACAGGAAGATTCAACCATATACCCTTCTTTGCGGTGGAAGGGATGCTTGAGAATACAGTCTATTAACTACATTAAAAACAACACATGTGCCTTTATGTTCATCAGCATTCCTCTGGTGGAGTCGAGAAGTCATGGTCAATCCAGGCCTTGTTCATTTTTTAGATGAGTCAACCTATCAGCATTTTCAGTTGACAGGCTGATACGCTTATCTGTCATAATGTCAACAGCAGTACTAAATACACGCTCAGACAAAATAGCGGCAGAGCAGGCCAGCACCTTCAAAGCGTAGAGCGCCAGTTCATGCAACGTGTCTAGCTTGGACACACAGTAGTTGTAAGGCACTGAAGGATCATTGAGGACTCTGACACGGTCTGCTATGTACTCCATAGTCCATACTCCATGTGTATACATGTTGTATACTGTCCTGATGAAGGGGGCTCTCCGCCCCTGAAACGCGTTGACTGAAAATAAAAAAGTATTGTGTTATCAATACCTACCTGCTTCTGACTCCTGCTGACAGCGCCATCCAAAGGTTCATCCTTTTTCTTCTTCTACAACATTAGTCAGTGTGCAATTTAAGCTAGAAATACAACAATAATTTTCTGGGTTTTAAAAACACCCTTTTTGGATAAATACTCAATTTTACAGCCCTTGCTGCATCTGTACGTGCGAAATTCAAGCATTATATACTGCTGTCATATTCTGTTATTAAAAAAACACCCATTTTAAGCAAAATACTTAATATTGCAGCCTTTGCTGCATCTGTGATTGTTAAAACAAGCTTGAAATACTTCAATAATTTTCTGGGTTTTAAAAAACACCCATTTTTGGCAATACCCTTCATCTGGGGCCTCTGCCGCATTAGTCAGTGTGCAATTTAAGCTAGAAGTACAGCAATAATTTTCTCGGTTTTAAAAAACACCCTTTTAGGGCAAAATACTCAATTTTACAGCCCTTGCTGCATATGTACAGTACAGACCAAAAGTTTGGACACACCTTCTCATTCAAAGAATTTTCTTTATTTTCATGACTATGAAAATTGTAGATTCACACTGAAGGCATCAAAACTATGAATTAACACATGTGGAATTATATACATAACAAACAAGTGTGAAACAACTGAAAATATGTCATATTCAAGGTTCTTCAAAGTAGCCACCTTTTGCTTTGATTACTGCTTTGCACACTCCTGGCATTCTCTTGATGAGCTTCAAGAGGTAGTTACCTGAAATGGTTTTCACTTCACAGGTGTGCCCTGCCAGGGCTAATAAGTGGGATTTCTTGCCTTATAAATGGGGTTGGGACCATCAGTTGCGTAGAGGAGAAGTCAGGTGGATACACAGCTGATAGTCCTACTGAATAGACTGTTAGAATTTGTATTATGGCAAGAAAAAAGCAGCTAAGTAAAGAAAAACGAGAGGCCATCATTACTTTAAGAAATGAAGGTCAGTCAGTCAGCCGAAAAATTGGGAAAATTTTGAAAGTAAGGGCTATTTGACCATGAAGGAGAGTGATGGGGTGCTGCGCCAGATGACCTGGCCTCCACAGTCACCGGACCTGAACCCAATCGAGATGGTTTGGGGTGAGCTGGACCGCAGAGTGAAGGCAAAAGGGCCAACAAGTGCTAAGCATCTCTGGGAACTCCTTCAAGACTGTTGGAAGACCATTTCAGGGGACTACCTCTTGAAGCTCATCAAGAGAATGCCAAGAGTGTGCAAAGCAGTAATCAAAGCAAAAGGTGGCTACTTTGAAGAACCTAGAATATGACATATTTTCAGTTGTTTCACACTTGTTTGTTATGTATATAATTCCACATGTGTTAATTCATAGTTTTGATGCCTTCATAGTCATGAAAATAAAGAAAACTCTTTGAATGAGAAGGTGTGTCCAAACTTTTGGTCTGTACTGTACGTGTGAAATTCAAGCGTTATATACCGCTGTCATATTCTGTTATTCAAAAAACACCCATTTTGGGCAAAATACTTAATTTGCGGCCTTGTCTGCATCTGTACGTGTGAGATACACGCTTTAGATACTGCTGTGCTGTTCAGTTATTTAAAAAACACCTATTTTGGGCAAAATACTTAATTTGCGGCCTTGTCTGCATCTGTACGTGTGAAAATTAAGCGTTATATACTGCTGTCAAATTCTGTTATTAAGAAAACAGCCTTTTTGGGCAAAGTACTTAATATTGCAGCCTTTGCTGGATCTGTGATTGTTAAAACAAGCTTGAAATACTTCAATAATTTTCTGGGTTTTAAAAAACACCCATTTTATGCAATACCGTCCATCTGGGGCCTCAGAGGCATTAGTCAATGTGCAATTTAAGCTAGAAATGCAGCTATAATTTTCTGGGTTTTAAAAAACACCCATTTTGGGCAAAATACTTAACTTGCGGCCTTGTCTGCATCTGTACGTGTGAAATTCAAGCGTTATATACTGCTGTCAAATTCTGGTATTAAAAAAAACACACATTTAGGGCAAAAAACTTAATTTTGTAGCCTTTGCTGCATCTGTCATTGTGATATACACGCAGTAGATACTGCTATTCTATTCTGTTATTGAAAAAACACCCATTTTGGGCAAGATCCTAAATTTGAGAAATATGTGGAGAGCGTCAAATAAGGGACGTGACCCCGGTCGTGGTGCTACTGGTGGAGCTCCTGTTGCAGGGAGAGGATGTAGTCGATCTGTGCCAGCTACACTCACAAGTGAAACACCTTCCTCAGGTGCGAGTAGGCGACAGAACCTTCAGTGGTATTTGGTCGGGCCTAATGCGGCTCTACGAATTGTGAGGCCTGAACAAATACAGGCGATAGTAGATTGGGTTGCTGACAGTGCCTCCAGTTCCTTCACATTGTCTCCCACCCAGTCTCCTGCTGAAAGATCAGAGTTGGCACCTGCAGCCGATGTCCATCAGTCTTTCACCTCACCCCCTTGCAAATCAGCCAAGCAGTCTGAGCCCTAAGTAATGCAGCAGTATCTTCTACTTTTTGATGACTCTGCTAGCAGGGTTTCCCAAGGCCATCCACCTAGCCCTGCCCCAGAAGTGGAAGAGATTAAGTGCACCGATGCCCAACCACTTATGTTTCAAGATGAGTACATGGGAGTACCACCACAGCACGTCTCGGATGATGACAAAACACAGGTGCCAACTGCTATGGCTTTCGAAAGTGTGAAGACCGACAAGGAGGGCAGGGGTAAAGACTGGGTGGAGGATGATGTGGAGGACGATGAGGTCCTCGACCCCACATGGAATCAAGGTCATGCGAGGAAGAGGCAGTGGGCGCACAGAGCCACCAGCACAGCAGAAGAGGGAGCAGTGTGCAAAAGCAGAGCTGCCGTCCCCTAGAAAGTACGCCTGCTACTGCCCACCGCAGCAAGGGACCAAGCACACCAAAGCCAGCTCCAAGGAGTTCCCTGGCGTGGCAATTCTTCAGACAATGTGCTGACGACAAGACACGAGTGGTTTGCACGCTGTTCAATCAGAGCCTGAAGCGAGGCATATACGTTCTCAACCTGAGCACAACCTGCATGTCACCGCCAGTTCTGTGAGAAGGTCTGGCAGAAGTTCTTCTCTGCCTCTTGCATGACGTTCTTTGTTTTGGTTTCACTTTGTCATCTCCTTTCCTTCTCCCAGGTGTCACTTATTTAGACTAATTGTCTCCCTTTATATTCCCTCCCATACTGCCTCATTTTGCGGTTTATACTACTTCCTGGATGAGGTGTTCACTGCTGGAGGCTGCTGCTGCTGTTTGCTAAGATACATTTTTTTTCTTTATTTGTGTTTCCTTGCTGGCTTGATTCTAGGTGACCCTGACTCCGTCCGTATTTAGTGCAGGGAGCCGGTGGTCGTGTCCCCTCACTATTATAGGGTCTTCAGGTGTCACACAGTCTTAGGTACATGGACATGCAATCGTCTACCATTCAGACCCTTGCATGAACATAGCAGTCAGGGAGAGCTCTTAGGGTTTTATAGGGCTCACTCATATGCTCCTTAGTTTGGGAAAGAGCCAGTCGGATGTTTATTCATAAGTTCCAAGCTATCTGCAACATCATCCGTGACATTGCATGACCAGGTATTTAAGTGCAAAGCACGAGCTGCAGAGGAGTAGGCACCTCAAAAACCAAGAAAGGTCTCTGGCTCCTCCTGCTTCCTCTTCTGCTGCAGTTTCGGCCTCTTCATCAACCTCTGGAGTGACAGTGCCACCTGCCACCCCACAAACAGAGACTCTGTCAGCAACACCACCATCTGGGTCACCAAGCATCTCCACAATGTCCCATGGAAGTGTTCAGCTCTCCATCTCCCAAACACTGGAGCGGAAGAGGAAGTACCCCCATACCCACCCGCGATCCCTGGCCCTGAATGCCAGCATTTCAAAATGACTGGCCTTTGAAATGCTGTCATCCGTCTGGTGGAGACGGAGAGTTTTAAAGGACTTATGGCGGTGGCTGTCCCACAGTACGTCGTGCCCAGCCGCCACCATTTTTCCATGCGTGCCATCCCTTCCCTGCACAAACAAGTAGGGGACAAACTCACGTGTGCACTGTGCAACGCCATCTGTGGCAAGGTGCACCTCACTATGGATACATGGACCAGAAAGCACGGTCAGAGATGTTATATCTCCATAACAGCACACTGGGTAAATGCAGTGGCGGCTGGGCCTGAGGTGGATAGCAGTTTCCTTACACCACCGAGGATTGCAGGGTTCTTCAGTTTGCCTCCTGTTGCTTCCTCCTCCTACTCTGCTTCCGGCTCCTCATCCGTTCAGCCTAACACCTTTACCACCAACTTCAGCACAGCCAGGGGTAAACGACATCAGGCAGTTTTAAAACGTATCTGTTTGGGGACAAACCCCACACGGTGCAGGAGCTGTGGACGGGCCTTGAACAACAGACCGATGAGTGGTTGGTGCCAGTGAGCCTCAAGCCCGGCCTGGTGGTGTGCAAGATGGGTGAAATCTCGTAGCAGCTCTGGGACTAGCCGGTTTGACACACATCCCTTGCCTGGCGCATGTGCTGAATTTGGTGGTGCAGAGATTCCTTAAAAATTAACCCGATATATCAGAGCTGCTGCATAAAGTGCGGCCCGTCTGTGTGTGCTTTCGGCATTCTCACCCTGCTGCTGCTCGCCTGTCAGCGCTGCAGCGTAACTTCGGCCTTCCCGCTCACCGCCTCATATGCGACATGAACTCCACCTTGCAAATGCTGGCCAGACTGTGCGAGCAGCAGCAGGCGATAGTGGAGTTTCAGCTGCAGCACGCACGGGTGAGTCGCTCGGCGGAACAGCACCACTTTACCACCAATGACTGGGCCTTCATGCGAGACGTGTGTTCCTTGTTGCGCTGTTTCGAGTACTCCACCAACGTGGCCAGTGCCGATAACGCCGTTCTCAGCGTTACTATCCCACTTCTATGCCTCTTTGAAAAAACGCTGCTGGCGATGATGGAAGAGGATGTGGCACAGGAGGAGGAGAAAAGGGATCATTTCGTAGGGTTTCCGGCCAGTCACTCACAAGTGGCTCCGAGGGTGGGTTCCTGCACCCACAAACGCCAGGTACACAATTGTCCAGCCAGGGCACAGTTCTGGAGGATGACAAGGTTGAGGATGAGGAGGAGAAGGAACCATGTTCACAGCAGGGTGGCACCCAGACCAGCTCATGGCCATCACTGGTGCGTGGCTGGGGGGATACAGAGGACACAGACGATACACCTCTCACAGAGGACAGCTTTTTGTTGCCTCTGGGCAGCCTGGCACACATGAGCGATTACATGCTGCAGTGTCTCCGCAACGACCGCCGAGTTTCCCACATTCTTACTTGTGCTGATTACTGGGTGGCCACGCTGCTGGATCCCCGTTACAAGGACAACTTACCGTCCCGTGATCGTAAGATGTGCGATTAAAAGTGGTAGACGCGCTGCTGGTGGCATTCCCACCTGACAGCGGGGGCACAGTGGAAGCACAAGGCAGAGGAGGAGGAAGAGGTCGCCAACGCAGCTGGGGTACCGCCAGCACCTCAGAATGCAGGGTTAGCATGGCTGAAATGTAAAAAAGCTTTGTCAGCACGCCACAACAACCAGCACCACCAGCTGATATGGAACGTCTTAGAAGGAGGAAGCAACATGGTGGAGCAGTATGTGTGCACACGCCTACACAAACTGACTGATGGTTCTGCCCCCTGCAACTTATGGGTCTCCAAATTGGGCACATGGCCTGAGCTTGCCCTTTACTGCTTGGAGGTGCAGCCTGCCCTGCAGCCAGTGTATTGTCTGAACGTGTGTTTAACAAAATCACAGAAATATATTGACGTGGTGCATGATGGGCTCCGATATGTTCCTGACAGGAATATATTGGCAAAAGTCTCAGCTTTTAATATCTGCTTGTATGACTAGCTAGTATAGTCAGTGGCATATCCGTTTGGTGCATTTTTCTGTGATTTATATAATTATATTTTCATCCGCACAATGCTCCGTTTTGTGTAGGATGCCTTTGTGGTGCATGTGGACCGCGCCGCCATCCTCCATTGTACGCATTTTTTTGCTGGGGATGGTCGGTCCACATGCAGTGGGACTGCTCCCCCAATGAAAAACACGCTACAGTGTTTGATGTTTGAGCAGTTCCCCCATATTTGACACTATATTTCTGTGATTTTGTTTTATATGTATTGAATGTGCCTTTACCTGGCATTTAAACATTCTTTTGCTCCTGGTAACCTCCATCACACGGTCTGATATGGGTGTGGCTTACAGTCTTGCTTTGTTCACATTGCATTAGTTGTCCTGCTAGGCGTTTTTCTGTGAACGTGTGTTTAGCACGACTGGAGGGGGTTATCACAGGTTATATTTCCCAATGTTTTGGGGTGTACCCTAATTTAAAAAAATAAAAATAAATTTAAAACCAAAAAGCAGTGTAGGCTACCTCCTCCTCCTCCACCACCGCTTCCACCTACACCGCCACATCCACCGCCTCCTCAACCTCCTACTCCATATGGACCTCGTCCTCCTAGATCAAGATTAATATTTTTTATTTTTATGTATTTTATGTTATTTAAAGTCATTTCCCTATCCACATTTGTTTGCAGAGCACTTGCCATGCTCTTAACTACATTTTGATGCCATTTGCAGCCCTCTAGCCCTTTCCATGACATTTTTAGAGCCATTTTAGTGCTCAAAAGTTTGGGTCCCCATTGACTTCATTGAGGTTCGGGTTCGGGGTCAAGTTCGGGTCCCGAACTCGAACTTTTTTGTGAAGTTCGGCCAAACCCGTAGAACCCGAACATCCAGATGCACTTATAAATAATTTTTTCAGTTGTTTTTTTTTTTACAATGAGGTTTTCCTATTGCAGTCCCTAGCACCTTCTCACATCTGTCCCTGCACTCAGAACGCTGGAAAATGTCTGACTCTAAGATGGCCGTCGTATTTATAGGGCTGTGACATAACATGGCTGGCTGCTGATTGGCTGCATGCATGGCATTATAGTTTAGCCCGCCTTCCCAGAGTTCCTTGCCTCATGTCCTCACACGTGTAGCCGCCATTGTAGCCACCATTTTAGGAAAAATTATGATTTGTTACCACGAAGCGAGAGGAAATTCAAATTTGTTGTGAATCGAATTCGCACATCTCTAGTCATCAGTAAAAAAACACTTGGAAAGCCCCTTTAATATTTGTATAGCATTTTAGCTTGTACTTGTTTGAGTAACTTTGATAGCACTATAGCTTTTTTCCTACCTGTGTGATTATTATATACAATGGATGTAGTATTTTGAGCATCTCCAACCTTAAAGGGTTTTCTCCCCTGAGTTTTTTTACTTCTATGTATGTCTGTTAGTGTTGAGCAAATCAAAGTTCATGAAGTGGACTTCAATCCGAATTTCATGGAAAATTTGATTTGCTACAAGGCCGAATTTCCCTGTGCTTCGTGGTGACAAATCTATTTTCCCTAAAATGGCAGTAAAACAAAAAAAAAATATCATACTTACCTCATCCATTTGCGCTCAAAGAGTCCTCCGCTGCCATCTTTATTGAAGATCCCGCGTGGAATCTCCTGTGCAGTGACGTATGATTTTGCAATGGATCTTCAAGCAAACTGCCACAGCAGGCTTTTTGCTATTTAATGGATAAGATGAGTATTTTTATATTTTTATTTTTTTACAGATTAACCCCTGACAGCCCTCAATGGTAATGTCAGATGCCGCAATCAGTGATGAATGAGACTTCTGAGGGGTTCAATGACAGGAGGTGGCACAATCGCATTCCTCTTCATTGCACCTGCTACTCACAAACAAATGTGCCTCGTCACAAAGTAATTCATCATGAAGCAAATTTCTTTGTGAATTCGTCAAAGCAGCTGAATCAAAGTTTTGAGAACTTTTCTCATCTCTAATGTCGGTAATCACTTTTGGTCAAAAATGTATTTTTAATATTTACTCTTTTCAGGGCGGCTATTCCACATTTTGGTAGGCCTACTTGAGTTCAGGTGTTCCCTGGACAGTCATTATCTACGCTATCCATGGGATGTTCCCCCTATCTGTTGTCATATCTACAATTAGCTATTGGCTATCATCTCTACTATTTTTGTGGTGCTACTCATTGTTTTAATGTACTAATAAAGGTTATATTTTAGGAAGGGTTTTTGTTTTTGCTCTGTGATTTTTTTGTATGGATCCTTCTAATCTTTTGGTTTATCGAACAGTACTGGGATTTCTTTGCAGAGTATTGTGGCCAGTTGTATGAATTTTATGCATGCTGTACCGTACTCTTATTTTATATACGCTGCTGTAAGTCTAACCCTCTTTAAAATAATTCTCATCATCATCATCATTTTGTGTTATATTTAGCAGTATTCTGCATGTTCTGATTAAAGGGTTTCTATCTATAAGTGAGGAAGCCGCACCAGGAGCGCGTTCTTCACTCACTGTGCCTGCGCCGAATACAGAAGTGGACGGCGCAGGCACTGGATTTCTTCAGTGATCCAGCTAACTCGGACGTCACTCAGGAGGAGCAGGGCGGGATAAAGGGTTAGTAGACGGAGCCTCTAGGTGCTGAATCAACGCCCTCATAGCACCTAGAGGCTCATTAGCATATTTTAAAAGTGTGTTTTTTAGGAGAACGGCGGCAGGGACAAGAGTATAAAGAACACTGTTATGTACTGCTGACATTAGCACATCGCTAATGTCAGTCAGCTACATAACAGAATTTCTGATGATAGAAACCCTTTAACAGGTAATAGCCTATGCAGTTACAGATGTTTTTTCAGGATTACATGAAAAGCTGGCTCTGCCGTCCACCAGATAATTGATCTGATTTTATAGACAGTACTACAAAAGTGTTTTCTTTAACCTGAGTGGTTGTTCAGGGTAATATTACAAATTTAGTTTTTTATAATAGTTTATGCATCTATCACCCATTTAATACAATTACAGCACAAATATAGCTATTTTTTAACAGCAGCAACACAACACAATATGTACAAAGTGTTTTTCAGCTTATTTGCACCCATTAATATTAAATAGCCTGCGCACAGTGCTTGGAAAGACATAATTAAACTCATAAAAAGTAGGACAGCTTGTTCTCATACAGTACCTGTTCTTCTCCTCCTATTGGTTACACTACACCTATTTTATTCCTTGCGGAGTAGATGTAGTCCCAGACCAGCTGCATGAGGTTGCTGCACTTGCAATGTCCTCTTCCTCACATCCTCACAGCTGATTACATTGAGCTTACATCTGGCAAATCATTATACCACAATAGTCAATGAACCAATATACCAAATATTCCTCCCAGAATCAGTTTAAGCTGTAGGTGTTATTTATTAGAGACTGATGCTGGCCATCCCTCGTCCTCCGCTAACACTTTTCTTCTTGAGGCTTTTCCTGGACCAGTATTTGATGATGTGCAGCTGCTCCTCACTTTTCCCTGCCAGTGAGCAGGCTGCGCGCTGTCAGGTGAGGTGTGCTTCGGTATTATCCTGATGGATAGATAGCTCTAGGATAACGTTCAGAGGAGAGTTGAGTGATGGATCTGCTCTCAGTATTCACAGGACTTCCATTTTTTAAACATGTTTAGTCTAAGACTCAGAGCAATTTGTCACTCAACACCACAGGGTCCTGCAGTCAGACTTACAGCTAAACACAGCATGGGACAGCCAGGGCAACAAACAGGAGACTCCAAGAGCAAAATACAGGGCTGAGACTTGCCACCTGGGGATACTCCTTTAACATGGTAACACACATCTATATACACATTTCTTCTATAGATACGGGCCTCATTTCTAATGTAGAAATCATGTAGATTCAGCCCATACAAGGACACGTTTCCTAAGAAATAGATGAATATATATTACAGAAGAATGAGACATGGATTTAACACACAGATTGAACTGGTTACTGTCATACTGTGCAGAATTGAGTCCTTTGGTTGCTTTAGGTACAAGAAGGTAAAAAAATGGGGGAGATTTACTAAACAAAGTATGCCAAAATTTGCAAAGAAAAATGTGGCGTATGTGCTTTACACCACATTTATTAAAGGGTTTTTCTCACCCCAGCAAAAGGCATTTATCATGTAGAGAAAGTTAATACGAGGCACTTACTGATGTGTTGTGATTGTCCATATCGCCTCCTTTGCTGGCTAGATTCATTTTTACATTGGATTATACACTGCTTGTATCCATGGTTACGACCACCCTGTAATCCAGCAGTGGTGGTCGTGGCTAGTACACTACAGGTGAAACTCGGGAAAAATTTGAATATTGTGCAAAGTTCATTTATTTCAGTAAGGCTGGGTTCACACGGGCGTGACGGATTGGCTCAGGATGCGTTCAGGGTGCGTTCAGTGAAACTCGCACTATTTTGCAAGCAAGTTCAGTCAGTTTTGTCTGCGATTGCGTTTAGTTGTTCAGTTTTTTCCGCGCGGGTGCAATGCGTTTTGATGCGTTTTTCACGCGCGTGATAAAAAACTGAAGGTTTACAAACAACATCTCTTAGCAACCATCAGTGAAAAACGCATCGCACCCGCACTTGCTTGCGGATGCAGTGCGTTTTTCACGCAGCCCCATTCACTTCTATGGGGCCTGTCCTGCGTTACAAACGCAGAATATAGAACATGCTGCGATTTTAAAGCATTGCAGAAGTGATGCGTGAAAAAAAAACGCTCATGTACACAGATCCATTGAAATGAATGGTGCCGGATTCAGTGCGGGTGCAATACGTTCACCTACCGCATTGCACCCGCGCGGAAATCTCGCCCGTGTGAACTCAGCCTAATGCAACTTAAAAGGTGAAACTAACATCTGTGATAGACTCATTACATGCAAAGCGAGATATTTCAAGCCTTTATTTGGTATAATTTGGATGATTATGGCTTACACTTATGAAAACCCCAAAGTCACAATCTCAGGTCCCCTTTGCTCAGGGGGTATGGATTAATTAGCGGACTAGAGGGTGACACTTTGAGCCTAGAATATTGAACCTTTTCACAATATTCTAATTTTAAGCTGCATTAATGCAATTCCTTTTGTGCTGGGATGGAAAAAGGAATCCAACCAGCAAAAGGAGGCAATACGGACAATCACAATACATTAGTAAGTGCCTGGTATTAACTTTCTGTACATGATAAATGCCATTTGCTGAAGTGAGAAAACCTCTTCAAGTGTTTAAGAGACTTCTTTTAGGCTTGGCCGACAAGGGGACAGGGTTTGTGGTAAAGGGGTGGTATAAACCTAGGGGGGGATGTATCAAATCTGTACTGCTCAACAAAAGTGAATTGTTTTTGATCTCATCTTTTTGAAGTCTGTCATGGGTGGTGCTTTTTCTTTTTTTACAAATGGAGATGTTGCATGCCAAATTTCATGCACAAAATGGTGCAAACTACACTAAAAATTTTGGAAATACACCTTAATTTTCACACAAATGCCTACTCCATGGAAAAACATGCTAAATCTCTTCTCTTTCAGCACATTTTCAGAATATTCAGCTGAACTCAATTGGTCATATTGCAATGTCTGAGTTATGTACTGCCAAAAATGATGATACCATGTCTGATGGGATCATACGCAAACCTTAAAGGGAGTCTGTCACCTCTTTCACCAAGATAACTAAGAGCACTGCCCCACAGAAGATTGTAGACACATTCCAAGCATACCTGTGTGCACTTCATATCTTTATTCCATGTCCAGGAAAAGCACTTTTATTCTGCTGGAAAACAGAAAAAAAGCAAACCAGATTGAAGATGGGAGGGCTGCTTTAGCGGCTCATATCTTGGGATTGGTAGCTACTAGAAATATGGGCCTGACCTTGTTTGAAAGCTGACATTTAGGGATGAGCGAACCCGAACTGTATAGTTCGGGTTCGTACCGAATTTTGGGGTGTCCGTGACACGGACCCGAACATTTTCGTAAAAGTCCGGGTTCGGGTTCGGTGTTCGGCGCTTTCTTGGCGCTTTTTGAAAGGCTGCAAAGCAGCCAATCAACAAGCGTCATACTACTTGCCCCAAGAGGCCATCACAGCCTTGCCTACTATTGGCATGGCTGTGATTGGCCAGTGCAGCATGTGACCCAGCCTCTATATAAGCTGGAGTCACGTAGCGCTGCACGTCACTCTGCTGATACAAGAGTAGGGAGAGGTTGCAGCTGCGACGTTAGGGCGAGATTAGGCAGATTAACTCCTCCAAAAGACTTCATTCAGTGATCGATCTACAGCTGTGGATCATTGAACTACTGATATTCAATTGCTCACTGTTTTTAGGCCTCCCAGAGCGTTTTTATATCACTTTTTTCTGGGGTGATCGGCGGCCATTTTGTGGCTTGTGGTGCGCCAGCACAAGCTACCACCAAGTACATTTAACCATCAATAGTGTGGTTATTTTTTGCTATATCCTACATCAGGGTCAAGCTTTCATCAAGTGCATTTAACCATCAATAGTGTAATTATTTTTTGGCCATATACTACATCAGGGGCAAGCTGAGCTTGTGTCACCCAAGTGCATTTAACCATCAATAGTGTGGTTATTTTTTGCTATATCCTACATCAGGGTCAAGCTTTCATCAAGTGCATTTAACCATCAATAGTGTGGTTATTTTTTGGACATATACTACATCAGGGGCAAGTTGAGCCTGTCACCCAGCGCTCAAAAAATAGGCCTCACATTTATATTCATCCAAATCTGTACTGTTTTAGCTGGTCAAGTTATTTTTTGTGACCGTCAAAGCACAGTTTTTGTTCTGGGTTGAAAAACAATTCCCAAATTTGCAATTCTCAAAATTAGTGGTTTCTGCTGTATCAGGCCTACTTTAAATCTATCCCTAAAAGGGTATATTAGATTCAAGGTGCTGATAGGGTCATTCTCAAAAACTTAACACACACGCTACAGTGCAGATCCAAGTCTAATTCTGTGATTAAACGTATACCTGTCACCCAGCGCCTAAAAAATAGGCCTCACATTTATATTCAACCAAATCTGTACTGTTTTAGCTGGTCAAGTTATTGTTTGTGACCGTCAAAGCACAGTTTTTGTTCTGGGTTGACAAAACAATTTCCAAATTTGCAATTCTCAAAATTTGTGGTTTCTGCTGTATCAGGCCTACTTTAAATCTATCCCTAAAAGGGTATATTAGATTCAAGGTGCTGATAGGGTCATTCTCAAAAACTTAACACACACGCTACAGTGCAGATCCAAGTCTAATTCTGTGATTAAACGTATACCTGTCACCCAGCGCCTAAAAAATAGGCCTCACATTTATATTCAGCTAAATCTGTCATTACTGGTGTGCCTGTATTAGTTTAATACGGTACCTAAATAGATAGCCAGATAGTGTTAGGTATCTGTAAAAAAAAGGCCTGAATTTTAATTCAATACATTGGCCCGAATAATATTTTTCTTATTGTGGTGAACGGTAACAATGAGGAAAACATCTAGTAAGGGACGCGGATGCGGACGCGGACGCGGACATGGTCGTGGTGGTGTTAGTGGACCCTCTGGTGCTGGGAGAGGACGTGGCCGTTCTGCCACAGCCACACGTCCTAGTGTACCAACTACCTCAGGTCCCAGTAGCCGCCAGAATTTACAGGGATATTTGGTGGGGCCCAATGCCGTTCTAAGGATGGTAAGGCCTGAGCAGGTACAGGCATTAGTCAATTGGGTGGCCGACAGTGCATCCAGCACGTTCACATTATCTCCCACCCAGTCTTCTGCAGAAAGCGCACAGATGGCGCATGAAAACCAAGCCCATCAGTCTGTCACATCACCCCCATGCATATCAGGGAAACTGTCTAAGCCTCAAGTTATGCAGCAGTCTCTTATGCTGTTTGAAGACTCTGCTGCCAGGGTTTCCCAATGGCATCCACCTAGCCCTTCCCCAGGGGTGGAAGAGATAGAATGCACTAACGCACAACCACTTATGTTTCCTGATGATGAGGACATGGGAATACCACCTCAGCACGTCTCTGATGATGACGAAACACAGGTGCCAACTGCTGCGTCTTTCTGCAGTGTGCAGACTGAACAGGAGGTCAGGGATCAAGACTGGGTGGAAGACGATGCAGGGGACGATGAGGTCCTAGACCCCACATGGAATGAAGGTCGTGCCACTGACTTTCACAGTTCAGAGAAAGAGGCAGTGGTGAGACCGAGCCAACAGCATAGCAAAAGAGGGAGCAGTGGGCAAAATCAGAACACCCGCCGCCAAGAGACTCCGCCTGCTACTGACCGCCGCCATCTGGGACCGAGCACCCCAAAGGCAGCTTCAAGGAGTTCCCTGGCATGGCACTTCTTCAAACAATGTGCTGACGACAAGACCCGAGTGGTTTGCACGCTGTGCCATCAGAGCCTGAAGCGAGGCATTAACGTTCTGAACCTTAGCACAACCTGCATGACCAGCCACCTGCATGCAAAGTATGAACTGCAGTGGAGTAAACACCTTAAAAACAAGGAAGTCACTCAGGCTCCCCCTGCTACCTCTTCTGCTGCTGCCGCCTCGGCCTCTTCTGCTGCTGCCGCCGCCTCGGCCTCTTCCTCCGCCTCTGGAGGGACGTTGGCACTTGACGTCCAGCAAACATGGGATGTACCACCAACACCACCACCTGCGTCACCAAGCATCTCAACCATGTCACACGGCAGCGTTCAGCTCTCCATATCACAAACATTTGGGAGAAAGCGTAAATTCCCACCTAGCCACCCTCGATCCCTGGCCCTGAATGCCAGCATTTCTAAACTACTGGCCTATGAAATGCTGTCATTTAGGCTGGTGGACACAGACAGCTTCAAACAGCTCATGTCGCTTGCTGTCCCACAGTATGTTGTTCCCAGCCGGCACTACTTCTCCAAGAGAGCCGTGCCTTCCCTGCACAACCAAGTATCCGATAAAATCAAGTGTGCACTGCGCAACGCCATCTGTGGCAAGGTCCACCTAACCACAGATACGTGGACCAGTAAGCACGGCCAGGGACGCTATATCTCCCTAACTGCACACTGGGTAAATGTAGTAACGGCTGGGCCCCAGGCGGAGAGCTGTTTGGCGCACGTCCTTCCGCCGCCAAGGATCGCAGGGCAACATTCTTTGCCTCCTGTCTCCTCCTACTCAGCTTCCTCCTCCTCTTCTTCCACCTGCTCATCCAGTCAGCCACACACCTTCACCACCAACTTCAGCACAACCCGGGTGTCACAGCCACTATCTCTGGCTGTGACCTTCCGTTCTTGCTTGTTTGGCGCTCCTCGCTGAAGTTCTGTTCCTTTGTATTATTTGTGGTTCTGTATGGGTTAACTCCCCTGTATTCCTATTAGGAGTTAATCCTCTGTCTGCTCCATGGGTGTGGTCTCTCTGCTGCACCCATGGAACCTGTATATAAGGCTGAGGTTTCCTCAGTTCTGTGTCAGCTCTCCTGGTGTGTGTTGTCTTGTCCTGCTCTGCTCCTGGTTTGTACTTTCTCTCCCATGCTGCTGACCCATGGGATCTGTGTCTGTCTGTCTGTGCTCTGTGAGTTTCCCTACTTGTTCATTTGCGTCCTTTTCCCTGTCTTTCTGTTCTGCCTGTTATGTTTTAGTTACTTTGTGTTTATTCTGATGTCTGTGTTCAGCAAGCTTTTGCAGCAGAGTGGCATGACAAGGCCATGCAGTTTAATACTGGTGGAGCAAGTCCTTCTCTGCTCATTGCCACTCCTGCTCCCTTGCATGAACTCCTGCTTGTGTTATTATTTGCTCTGTTTTGTATTCATATGTCTGTGTTCAGCAAGCCTTTGCAGCAGAGTGGCATGACAAGGCCATGCAGTTTACTTCTGGTGGAGCAAGTCCTTCTCTGCTCATTGCCACTCCTGCTCCCTTGCATGAACTCCTGCTTGTGTTATTATTTGCTCTGTTTTGTATTTACCTGTCTGTTATGTTTGCCTATGTGCCGTCGGTACCTTCTGGTACCTGTAGTCCATTCGCTCCTGCTGTCACTGTCTAGGTCACGCTCCAGAGTGGACCCTGGCAAACTCTTATGTGTCTGTACCTGATTTCCGTTTATTGCTTGACGACGCGGTGGTCTCTCCTGGGACCTCCAACTCGTGACACCGGGGTAAACGTCAGCAGGCCGTTCTGAAACTCATATGTTTGGGGGACAGGCCCCACACCGCACAGGAGTTGTGGCGGGGTATAGAACAACAGACCGACGAGTGGTTTCTGCCGGTGAGCCTCAAGCCTGGCCTGGTGGTGTGCGATAATGGGCGAAATCTCGTTGCAGCTCTGGGACTAGCTGGTTTGACGCACATCCCTTGCCTGGCGCATGTGCTGAATTTGGTGGTGCAGAAGTTCATTCACAACTACCCCGACATGTCAGAGCTGCCGCATAAAGTGCGGGCCATCTGTTCGCGCTTCCGGCGTTCACACCCTGCCGCTGCTCGCCTGTCTGCGCTACAGCGTAACTTCGGCCTTCCCGCTCACCGCCTCATATGCGACGTGCCCACCAGGTGGAACTCCACCTTGCACATGCTGGACAGACTGTGCGAGCAGCAGCAGGCCATAGTGGAGTTTCAGCTGCAGCACGCACGGGTCAGTCGCACTGCGGATCAGCCCCACTTCACCACAAATGACTGGGCCTCCATGCGAGACCTGTGTGCCCTGTTGCGCTGTTTCGAGTACTCCACCAACATGGCCAGTGGCGATGACGCCGTTATCAGCGTTACAATACCACTTCTATGTCTCCTTGAGAAAACACTTAGGGCGATGATGGAAGAGGAGGTGGCCCAGGAGGAAGAGGAGGAAGAGGGGTCATTTTTAGCACTTTCAGGCCAGTCTCTTCGAAGTGACTCAGAGGGAGGTTTTTTGCAACAGCAGAGGCCAGGTACAAATGTGGCCAGACAGGGCCCACTACAGGAGGACGAGGATGAGGAGGAGGTGGAGGAGGATGAGGATGAAGCATGTTCACAGCGGGGTGGCACCCAACGCAGCTCGGGCCCATCACTGGTGCGTGGCTGGGGGGAAACACAGGACGATGACGATACGCCTCCCACAGAGGACAGCTTGTCCTTACCTCTGGGCAGCCTGGCACACATGAGCGACTACATGCTGCAGTGCCTGTGCAACGACAGCAGAGTTGCCCACATTTTAACGCGTGCGGACTACTGGGTTGCCACCCTGCTGGATCCACGGTACAAAGACAATGTGCCCACCTTACTTCCTGCACTGGAGCGTGATAGTAAGATGCGCGAGTACAAGCGCACGTTGGTAGACGCGCTACTGAGAGCATTCCCAAATGTCACAGGGGAACCAGTGGAAGCCCAAGGCGAAGGCAGAGGAGGAGCAAGAGGTCGCCAACGTAGCTGTGTCACGGCCAGCTCCTCTGAGGGCAGGGTTAGCATGGCAGAGATGTGGAAAAGTTTTGTCACCACGCCACAGCTAACAGCACCACCACCTGATACGGAACGTGTTAGCAGGAGGCAACATTTCAATAACATGGTGGAACAGTACCTGTGCACACCCCTCCACGTACTGACTGATGGTTCGGCCCCATTCAACTTCTGGGTCTCCAAATTGTCCACGTGGCCAGAGCTAGCCTTTTATGCCATGCCTTGGAGGTGCTGGCCTGCCCGGCGGCCAGCGTTTTGTCTGAACGTGTATTCAGCACGCCAGGGGGCGTCATTACAGACAAACGCAGCCGCCTGTCTACAGCCAATGTGGACAAGCTGACGTTCATAAAAATGAACCAGGCATGGATCCCACAGGACCTGTCCATCCCTTGTGCAGATTAGACATTAACTACCTCCCCTTAACAATATATTATTGTACTCCAGGGCACTTCCTCATTCAATCCTATTTTTATTTTCATTTTACCATTATATTGCGGGGCAACCCAAAGTTGAATGAACCTCTCCTCTGTCTGGGTGCCGGGGCCTAAATATGTGACAGTGGCCTGTTCCAGTGGTGGGTGACGTGAAGCCTGATTCTCTGCTATAACAGAAAAGACTGATTCTGTGCTGACATGAAGCCAGATTCTCTGTTACGGGACCTCTCTCCTCTGCCTGGGTGCCTGGGCCTAAATATGTGACAGTGGCCTGTTCCAGTGGTGGGTGACGTGAAGCCTGATTTTCTGCTATGACATGAAGACTGATTCTCTGCTGACATGAAGCCAGATTCTCTGTTACGGGACCTCTCTCCTCTGTCTGGGTGCCGGGGCCTAAATATGTGACAGTGGCCTGTTCCAGTGGTGGGTGACGTGAAGCCTGATTCTCTGCTATGACATTAAGACTGATTCTCTGCTGACATGAAGCCAGATTCTCTGTTACGGGACCTCTCTCCTCTGTCTGGGTGCCGGGGCCTAAATATGTGACAGTGGCCTGTTCCAGTGGTGGGTGACGTGAAGCCTGATTCTCTGCTATGACATGAAGACTGATTCTCTGCTGACATGAAGCCAGATTCTCTGTTACGGGACCTCTCTCCTCTGCCTGGGTCTAAATATGTGACAGTGGCCTGTTCCAGTGGTGGGTGACGTGAAGCCTGATTCTCTGCTATGACATGAAGACTGATTATCTGCTGACATGAAGCCAGATTCTCTGTTACGGGACCTCTCTCCTCTGTCTAGGTGCCTGGGCCTAAATATGTGACAGTGGCCTGTTCCAGTGGTGGGTGACGTGAAGCCTGATTCTCTGCTATGACATGAAGACTGATTCTCTGCTGACATGAAGCCAGATTCTCTGTTACGGGACCTCTCTCCTCTGTCTGGGTGCCTGGGCCTAAATATGTGACAGTATCCTGTTCCAGTGGTGGGTGACGTGAAGCCTGATTCTCTGCTATGACATGAAGACTGATTCTCTGCTGACATGAAGCCAGATTCTCTGTTACGGGACCTCTCTCCTCTGCCTGGGTGCCTGGGCCTAAATATGTGACAGTGGCCTGTTCCAGTGGTGGGTGACGTGAAGCCTGATTCTCTGCTATGACATGAAGACTGATTCTCTGCTGACATGAAGCCAGATTCTCTGTTACGGGACCTCTCTCCTCTGCCTGGGTGCCGGGGCCTAAAAATGTGACAGTGGCCTGTTCCAGTGGTGGGTGACGTGAAGCCTGATTCTCTGCTATGACATGAAGACTGATTCTCTGCTGACATGAAGCCAGATTCTCTGTTACGGGACCTCTCTCCTCTGCCTGGGTGCCTGGGCCTAAATATGTGACAGTGGCCTGTTCCAGTGGTGGGTGACGTGAAGCCTGATTCTCTGCTATGACATGAAGACTGATTCTCTGCTGACGTGAAACCAGATTCTCTGCTATGGGACCTCTTTCCAATTGATATTGGTTCATTTTTATTATTTTTATTTTTATTTTAATTCATTTCCCTATCCACATTTGTTTGCAGGGGATTTACCTACATGTTGCTGCCTTTTGCAGCCCTCTAGCTCTTTCCTGGGCTGTTTTACAGCCTTTTTAGTGCCGAAAAGTTCGGGTCCCTATTGACTTCAATGGGGTTCGGGTTCGGGACGAAGTTCGGGTCGGGTTCGGAACCCGAATATTTTCGGGAAGTTCGGCCAAACTTCTCGAACCCGAACATCCAGGTGTTCGCTCAACTCTACTGACATTCCAGAATCATAGAATTATATCCACTATATCAGAAGATATAGCCGTTAGAAATCGAGTCAGGAGTGAAAACTGTTTTTACTTTCACTTTCAGCTGGGAACTTGGGAGCTGTTTTCCAGCAAAATAAAAGCACTTTTTATGGACATGGAATACAGACACAAAGTGCACACAGATGTTTGTAATATGTTTGCAATCTTATGTGGGGCAGTGCTGTTAGTTATATTGATGAAAATGAGGTAACAGACTCCTTTAAATATGACACTGTGAAAGTGCCCTAAGGCCTATATACCGTAAGTTGGCTAAAACATGTTACCATTGTTACAGTAGGAACACCCAGGTTCCACATCATGATCAATCATAAGTAATTATAATGCATCTTTGACTCCGGACCTCAGGATGCAATATTTAAAACTTACAATGTTTTTTTACTAGGCTAATAAGTTGAAATTAGACTGAACATACAATGCCTCAGACTCCGAAGCAACCATTTAACATGGGCATTTCTTTGCAATGGTTATCTAATAGTGCCTCTCTACAAGACAGTGCAGCGCTATATGTTTCATGCACTTAAATTGTATGATTGTGCACAAAAACAATTGAGCCAATTTTAGACTTTGGGCTAGTACTAAGGGTGTTATCCTGGCAATCTCCTGGTATTTACCCTTTAACCCTTATACAGGGATCTCATCTTTGCTGTAGGGAAACAACCAGACTGCTAACTCTTGGAATAGTCCCAGTGTGGCAATACTCATATTAAGGAAACAGGCCGAGGTCAGGGCAGGCAGAGTTCATGCGAATTTGTGAAACAAATCCGAGGTCAGGGCAGGCAGCAAAGGGTCAATACAGTAAACAGACATTGGTAGGGTCAGGCAGTAGAAGGTCAGAACAGGCAGAGGTCGGTACACAGGCAGACAAACTGGAACAGCAGATCTTCACTTGGAAATAACAAGCTAGACAATCTAAAGTTCAACCAACCTTCCACTGGGGAAGGTGTCATATATACTGTATATTGTGCTATATATATACTAATACAGCCATCCATAGACTGGGGAAGAGTTAGGGCATGCGTGCACTGGCCCTTAAAGAGTGGGCGGGGAGAACAGGCTGGGCAGAAAAGTGCAGGAAAAAGAATGAGACTCCAGTGGCCGGGGACACTGTAGGTGAGCAATACAAGGGACAGCGGTTCCTCGATGCCAGGCAGGAGGTAGAGGATGAGTAAGACAGCACCTATGCCCCTGGACACAATCCACCAGCAATACAAGGGACAGCGGTTCCTCGATGCCAGGCAGGAGGTAGAGGATGAGTAAGACAGCACCTATGCCCCTGGACACAATCCACCAGCAATACAAGGGACAACGGTTCCTCGATGCCAGGCAGGAGGTTGAGGATGAGTAACACGGCACCAGTGCCCCTGGACACAGTCCACCATGCTAACAGCAATATAGTAAAACCAATAAGTGTGGTGGTTGAGTCAACATTTGTAATGGAAGCATTGATATATTTTACAGTTATCTGAATTGAAAAGTAATACTCACATAAACAGAAAATATTTTACCACTTCGTGAAGCACATCATTCTCAAATAACCAAGGAGAAAGAAATCACCATGGGGCATTATAAACAGTTTGTCTTGTACGCTGTAGGCTTCAGCGTACTCTTGCTTTGTGCATCACTTGGGTCCTGAAAATTTTGCTTTGGGTTATGACATTTCTTATCTTTCTAATTTTAACTTATACATGAGATAAGAAACCTGCGATCTTAAGATGTGTGAATTGACATATCACGTAATAAAAATCCATTTGGTGTACCTTCTGCATACCGTTGATCAGGTTTGCAGTAACACTGAAGATTAGTAAGCAGCTTCCACTTATAAAGTGATTATGCAGGTGTTATTCTCCAAAGTTCCACTAGAACCAATGGTGTGACAGGTCTTCTGATCACATATGGTGCATGTCTTCCTTAATACCGGCCTTGCTGCTGATTCCCATCCTTAGGCTGTCACATTCTTGAAGTCTATTGATACAATACATTGTGACAGCTGAAATCCCCACAGCCTCTCACCGACCCCTGCACCCTTTGATGGTGTCACAGCAAGGAGCTGAAGCATGGAAGGATGTAGGATTTCAGCAAAAGAAGATCAAAGGCCGCAATGAAGACATTGGAAGAAGAAGATTTAGTTATAGGTGATTGATACTTTTGGAACAAGCCCTCTTGTGCTTTGACAGGAAGCGGCAGTGTTCCTTCATATAACATAGCCAGCGAAAATAAAGTCCCTCACAAGTGTGCAATGACCATCATATCTGTGAAAGGTCAATCAATCCTGCAAAGCACCCTGTGTCGGAAAGGTTGACCTGGATTCTAATACCATAATACCTTGCTTCACCTCAGTAGGGAAACTAGTCAATGCATCCCAAATTCTATGCTACAATCATCAGCTGTTGCACTTGTGCTTTATAAGTTATAGTCTTAATAATCTGAGTCTACATTTCTAGTCTCCCCTAGCTGTTGCAATCAGGAGCTTATACTCCTAACTCCTAAACCTAAATGCTTACCAATGGCTTTTGCACATGACCAGCAGAACCCTATGGCAATGTACGTAAGCTTAGCAGCTCCAAACTAAAGGAGTCATATAAGGCTCCGTCATAGGGCTGGGATATGACAGATTTTCCACTTCTTATTTTTTTCTTTATGCTTCTGTATCAAACTGAAAATGCCTAGCTTATTTGGCAAAGAGCTATCCTGCTAACCAGCCTCATTTATTTTCTTTCCTCAGCTTATTTCCCTTCAGAACAAAAGTTTTAGGCATGTGGAAGTCCAGCATGTCCAATCAACTTTGCCCCAACATTTGCCATCGGGGAAGATTCAGGAACCATCATACACATTTGATGGTTGACCAGTCCCATTAAATTTGGCCACCTTTAGCTGCAGAAAAATCGAGGTAACATACTGTAATGTTCAATGAGTTATGCCAGATAACAAGCTCAGTTTTGTTACACTATCACTCAACTCAGGTCTGCTACATCTTTTTGTACATATTTGGAAATAGCTATTTTTCGTGCTGATTTACAAGCCCCATGATAAGGGTTATAGCAGTACAGAACACTGCACAGCTTTGCTTAACTTGTAAGAAAGATGTGTTTGAAGTGGGTGAATCTGGTTTGAATCCAAAAATGGTGACCTTGGAGAAGTCATTGGAGAGGGTTCATCAAAGTAAATGAAATTGGGGCTAAAGGGAAAAATAAGCTATTTCGGCAAAAGATTTTGCTTTTAGTGTGCAAAGTAAACACATTTGAAATCCCAGCTGTTAGTATTACAGTGTCTCAAGTGGTGAAATTAGATGATCAGCAGTTTATGACTGAGGCGGTGTACGAGGCTGGTGTTGTAGAAGACAAACAGTATTTACAGAAAACAGAAGAGAAAACAGGATCCTGGGATAAAGTCAAATGGTCTGTAACCGAAACTACTGAAGCCAGAGAGAGGAAGTCATCAACAGCTCATTCAACTTTGGGGATTTCTGAGAAAGAAATAACATAGTAATGTCGGGGGAACAAAGCTGGATCATAATATCATTTTAAGACCATATTCCTGCTTTTAAAGGAAGAAAATGCAACCTGTTATTTAAAGCAGCTGTTGTCACTGCACTTATTTGTTACTTTGTCTGTAGCTTGTCTTGGGATTACTGCCAGTTTTCTACATTTTTATTTTGATGCATTATAGAGGACATAAATAAAAAGAGGAATTTGTGTATCTTTATTACAGTATTGTACAAAAGCCATCATGTACAGTATGAGGCTGGGACTTCCCTGTGTAGAAGCATTTCGGGGTAGAAATTTTCTCGGTGGACAATCAGTCACGAATTGGATCGAGCATAAAAAAATACAACCTTTAATATGAACTTGCAGATCAGGGACCTGATTTAAGATTAAAAAAACACGTCAAAATGTTTAAGCAAACAACATAAATATCCATAATCAATCATCTTTTCAGCAAGTCTTGGCCACCACGAATGATCGCATATAAATATGCTGATAATTGACTAATATGTCAGCCATTTGAGCCACTATCTATCTGATGTGTATGGCCAAAAAGCCAAATAAGGGAACTGGGAATATAGAGATATACACATTTCTAGGGCCTTTGGTTCCCATGATGTAAGAAGTGGGGATGTTAAATACCCAAGTAATGGAGCACAGTTTGGTTAGCACAAGATAAACTGTGGTGCAGATCCTAAGAAATACCTTAGGGATTTATTTGCTGTCTGATGTTTGGACAGTGCAAGCACCGATGGATGATAACACATCTTTCAGAACTCGTTTGTTTTAGACTGATTACAAAACCCAATGCAAACCGAACATGAGAGGAATGATAAGAGATGCCCAATTGCCCATCAGCCAACAAACATTTATTTACTCATTAATTGGCTGATTGACCACACAATTGCATAGGCCAGTTATTGGGAACAGGCATACCTATAAAATCCCGTTCCTTATAATGGGCCCAAAATCATGCAGTCTAATAGGGCTCTTAGATTACAACTCCATAATAAGTCTAATAATGAGAAGATACATCCAGAACATGGCACCAAAAGTGAAGAACAGAACCAAATACAGCACTTAGCTATCTCTGACATTCAGACTGTGAGAATCCTAATTTCAACAACCCATTGCTTCATGATGTCATCAAGCAGCGCTGATTGCCTTGGCAGCTTGACAGAACAGCGACTGACATGTGAGAAAAATGTCTGATAACATCATCTGTCAATGCCAGTTGCTGTGGCAGTGCTACAAACGCTGGTGTTAGGCCAGGCATGCCACTGGCAGGCGAGTAGCAGGTGTCATGGCAGACGTACAGTTGAGTTTACTGATGCCATAAGCACCCTGCCACCTATACAATCAGTGGCGTTACAGATCTCGGGACCTCGGTGGCTTCCTTCTATCTCTCACCCCTTCATTGTAATCTATTCCAGCTATGGCTCTAGCAGAAATGTTTCATTTTCTCTAGAAGACAAGTATCTACCTTAACTAATGCATTTGTGTGAGACATCTGTTGTAGATGAAGTAAGCATTCTGTAATCTAACGCCTCATTCTAATTTACAGCTGACAATTATAGTGAGGGGTTTTATTCACAACTCTAGAGGAGAAAATGAAGTGACATGCCCGAGATCTTTACACCTTAAGAGATCTCTATATTTCAGTAATAAATAGTCCCTCCATATTTAATAATTGTGGCTATTCTCTAAATGCCCATTCCTTCTTCAGAAAAATATTCCAAAACTTTCTGAACGGAGCACAATACTTGATGGACTTGGTCAGAAAGGGTTAAATACCATACTCAGAGTAAGTGAAGTGGGAAATGTAACTGAAGACACCTTCCAGGGTGTTTGTGATCTGTGTATAAAACTTGCAAGGAATGAATAATGAATTACTGGCAGGAAGAGATTACCGTCTCATTTGTTACACAGTGAGATACAATGACTGTAGGGAGTGTATAAAATGGCTTCGCTTGTCTGTCACATGGTAACAGTCCTCTGACTGCTTTATAATCATAATTGCTGAGAATAAATTTAGGTGCAATATGTTAAACAGTTCAAGTGTTCGGGCTTTGTCTAACACAATCCTATCTTGACGGCTGATACAGACTAATTTTTCGTCTAGTTTGTCTGTAGGAACCGAAGAGGCAAAGAGTTAAATGAAGTACATCTGCCTCCCAGATGCTAACAATGGTATGTACAGAAGTTACCCAATCCTGTTTTTCCCGTTTCTGCAGTGACAAAATTCAGCTGCAACAAGGAGGATAGATTGGGGACAGAGATGAGAAGATCACATCATCTGGTTGTCAGAGCTACCAAATTCCTATCACTACAGATCGACACCCCCCTCTTTTTCATCTTTTTAGCTGAAGAACCGTCAACCCAGGCTTCTTTTCTGCCATCTAAGATGACCGCTAGATCGCGCAGGGCAAGGGCTCTTTTGTTTACAATAACGTGTTCGGTGACGTCACCGGCTCTGATGGGCGAATTTTAGCGCTACCCTAGCCATTTTACTGGCTAGGGCAGCGCTAAAGCCCTCCCATCAGTGCCGGTGACATCACCGGGCTTCCTGGCAGCCCCATGGAGAGCCGGGTTTGTCACCGGAACTCCTGAAAAAGCATTTTCCCTGCGCGATTTAGCGCAAGGCAAAGGAGAGCATCAAAGCGTGAACTGCTCCGATGCTCAAGTCAGGGGGGCTGCCTCGGTGAAAATGGAGGTATGTCCGGGTTCTGCTCTACACCCGGACAACCCCTTTAATGTGATTTTTTTTTTCTTGAACCAGAGGGTCGATTTAAAGGTATTCTGTCACCAGTTTTCTGCTGCCCTCACCTTTAAATCCTAACAGCTCCAGCCCATGCCAATGAGTCCCCATATTCATGAGCTAATGGCTCTCCCCGCCCACCTGCCTCTGATTGACATGTTTTTTCCATATAAATCGGAAGCAGGTGGGCGGGGAAAGCCAGGTGCTCATGAATATGAGGACTCATTCAGCATGCACTCAAGCTTTTTAATAGAAGATTATGGCAAAACAGCAGAGTCAATTAAACAAAGTGACCCAGCATTTTGCTGAGGAGACCTGTCACTAGTTTATGTTGCTCTTAGTTAGGACATCATAAAACTGGTGATGGATCCCCTTTAACTCTATTAGGCCAAGGTGGTATTATGCAGTGTGTAAATGTGGTAGATCGCAATATCATGGGTCATAATTAGAGTTGAGCGGACACCTGGATGTTCGGGTTCCACGAGTTCGGCCGAACTTGAAAAAAAAGTTCGGGTTCGGGACCCGAACTTGACCCCGAACCCCATTGAAGTCGATGGGGATCCAAACTTTTGGGCACTAAAATGGCTCTAAAATAGTCCTGGAAAGGGCTAGAGGGCTGCGAAAGGCATCAAAATGTGCTTAAGAGCATGGCAACTGTTCTGCAAACAAATGTGGATAGGGAAATGACTTAAAATAACATAAAATATAGAAAAAAAATTAAAAAAAATCTGGAATTAGGAGTAGGAGGTTGAGGAGGCGGTGGATGGGTGGATGTGGCGGTGTAGGTTGACGTGGCGGTGTAGGTGGAAGCGGCGGTGAAGGAGGAATACTGTAGGTAGCCAACACTGATTTGTGTTATTTTTTATTTTTAAATTGGGGTATCCCCCAAAATATTGGGACATATAACAAAATAAAACAAAGAATAAGTGCACTTGAGTACAAGAATAGATGGTTGAGGCTGGTATAAATGTCTATTCTGCACAAGGTACGGACAAGTCCTGTGGGATCCATGCCTGATTCATTTTAATAAACGTAAGCTTGTCCACATTGGCTGCGGCCTGTGATTATGCTCTCTGCCGTGCTAAACACACGTTCACACTATACACTGGCTGCAGGGCAGGTCAGCACCTCCAAGTCTCACAAAGCTTTTCCACATTTGGGCCATGCTAACCCTGCCTTCTCAGGTGCTGGCGGTGTCCCATCTGTGTTGGTGACCTCTTCCTCCTCCTCTGCCTTTGCCTTGTGCTTCCACTGTGCCCCCGCTGTCAGGTGGGAATGCCATCAGCAGCATGCGCTTGTAGTCGCGCATCTTCCGATCAGTAACAGATGTTTTCACAAAATTTTGTTCCCTGTCAGCAATGCACAGCAGGGGTTCATTCACAGCAAAAGGGGGTTCATGTCACCCAGCAATAGAACAGAGGATTTTGAGAGATTTAGGCCCCTGTCACCCAGGAACAGCAGGGGTTCATTCACGGCAAAAGGGGTTTCATGTCACCCAATAGAACAGAGGATTTTGAGAGATTTAGGCCCATGTCACCCAGGCACAGCAGGGGTTCATTCATGGCAAAAGGGGTTTCATGTCACCCAATAGAACAGAGGATTTTGAGAGATTTAGGCCCCTGTCACCCAGGCACAGCAGGGGTTCATTCACGGCAAAAGGGGGTACATGTCACCCAGCAATAGAACAGAGGATTTTGAGAGATTAAGGACCCTGTCACCCAGGCACAGCAGGGGTTTATTCACGGCAAAAGGGGTTTCATGTCACCCAATAGAACAGAGGATTTTGAGAGATTTAGGCCCCTGTCACCCAGGCACAGCAGGGGTTCATTCATGGCAAAAGGGGGTTCATGTCACCCAGCAATAGAACAGAGGATTTTGAGAGATTTAGGCCCCTGTCACCCAGGCACAGCAGGGGTTCATTCACGGCAAAAGGGGGTTCATGTCACCCAGCAATAGAACAGAGGATTTTGAGAGATTTAGGTGCCTGTCACCCAGGCACAGCAGGGGTTCATTCACGGCAAAAGGGGGTTCATGTCACCCAGCAATAGAACAGAGGATTTTGATAGATTAAGGCCCATGTCACCCAGGCACAGCATAAGTTCATTCACGGCAAAAGGGGGTTCATGTCACCCAGCAATAGAACAGAGGATTTTGAGAGATTTAGGCCCCTGTAACCTAGGCACAGCAGGGGTTCTTTCATGGCAAAAGGGGGTTCATGTCACCCAGCAATAGAACAGAGGATTTTGAGAGATTTAGGCCCCTGTCACCCAGGCACAGCAGGGGTTCATTCACGGCAAAAGGGGGTTCATGTCACCTAATAGAACAGACGATTTTGAGAGATTTAGGCCCCTGTCACCCTGGCACAGCAGGGGTTCATTCACGACAAATGGGGGTTCATGTCACCCAGCAATAGAACAGAGGATTTTGAGAGATTTAGGCCCCTGTCACCCAGGCACAGCAGGTGTTCATTCACGGCAAAAGGGGGTTCATGTCACCAAGCAATAGAACAGAGGATTTTGAGAGATTTAGGCCCTTGTCACCCAGGCACAGCAGGGGTTTGTATTTGCCAAAAATGGTAAAATGTCACCCGACAATTGAAAATAAGAATTTTTTCAATTTAGGGCACTAAAATTGGCCCTTTTTTGCATTAAAATGGCTCTAAAATAGTCCTTGAAAAGGCTAGAGGGATGTAGAAGGCAGTGAAATGTGCTTAAGAGCATGGCAACTGCTCTGCAAACAAATGTGGATAGGGAAATAACTTAAAGGGCTTCTGTCACCCCCAAAACCCTTTTTTTTTTGGGCTTGTTAAAATCCTTTTATAATGACTATTCCCTACATACGGCTCTTACCTTTGGCTCCTCATCCTCCTCCTCCTCATCCTTCTCCTCCTCCTACTCGTCCTCCAATAGTGGGCCCTGGCTGGCCAAATTTGTACCTGGCCTCTGCTGTTGCAAAAATCCTCTTTCTGAGCCATTTCTAAAAGACTGGCCTGAAAGTGTTAGAGATGACCCCTCTTCCTTCTCCTCGTCCTGGGCCACATCCTCTTCCATCATCGCCCTAAGTGTTTTCTCAAGGAGACATAGAAGTGGTATTGTAACGCTGATAACGGCGTCATCGCCACTGGCCATGTTGGTGGAGTACTAGAAACAGCGCAACAGGGCACACAGGTCTCGCATGGAGGCCCAGTCATTGGTGGTGAAGTGGTGCTGTTCCGCAGTGCGACTCACCTGTGCGTGCTGCAGCTGAAACTCCACTATGGCCTGCTGCTGCTCGCACAGTCTCTCCAGCATGTGCAAGGTGGAGTTCCACCTGGCGGGCACGTCGCATGTGAGCGGAAAGGCCGAAGTTACGTTGTAGAGCAGACAGCCGAGCGGCGGCAGGATGAGAACGCCGGAAGCGCACACAAACGGCCCGCACTTTATGCAGCAGCTCTGACATGTCGGGGTAGTTGTGAATGAATTTCTGCACCACCAAATTCAGCACATGCGCCAGGCAAGGGATGTGCGTCAAACCGGCTAGTCTCAGAGCTGAAACGAGATTTCACCCATTATCGCACACCACCAGGCCGGGCTTGAGGCTCATTGGCAGCAACCACTCATCGGTCTGTTGTTCTATACCCCGCCACAACTCTTGCGCAGTGTGGGGCCTGTCCCCCAAACACACTAGTTTCAGAGCGGCCTGCTGACGTTTACCCCTGGCTGTGCTGAAGTTGGTGGTGAAGGTCTGTCGCTGACCGGATGAGGAGGTGGTAGAAGAGGAGGAGGAAGCCGAGTAGGAAGAGGAGGCAACAGGAGGCAAAGAATGATGCCCTGTCATCCTTGGTGGTGGAAGGACGTGCGCCAAACAGCTCTCCGCCTGCGGCCCAGCCGCCACTACATTTACCCAGTGTGCAGTTAGGGAGATATAGCGTCCCTGGGCGTGCTTACTGGTCCACGTATCTGTTGTTAGTTGGACCTTGCCACAGATTTTATCCAATACTTGGTTGTGCAGGGAGGGCAAGGCTCTCCTGGAGAAGTAGTGGCGGCTGGGAACGACGTACTGTGGGACAGCAAGCGACATGAGCTGTTTGAAGCTGTCCGTCTCCACCAGCCTGAATGACAGCATTTCAAAGGCCAGTAGTTTAGAAATGCTGGCATTCAGGGCCAGGGATTTTACGCTTTCTCTCAAAGGTTTGTGAGATGGAGAGCTGAACGCTTCCGTGTGACATGGTGGAGATGCTTGGTGTCGGAGGTGGTGGTGTTGGTGGCACATCCTCTGTTTGCTGGGCGGCAGGTGCCAACGTTCCTCCAGAGGCGGAGGAAGAGGCCGAGGCAGCAGCAGAAGAGGGAGCGGGAGGGGCCTGAGCCCTTTCTTGGTTTTGAAGGTGCTTACTCCACTGCAGCCCGTGTCTCGCATGTAGATGCCTGGTCATGCAGGTTGTGCTAAGGTTCAGAACGTTAATGCCTCGCTTCAGGCTCTGATGGCATAGCGTGCAAACCACTCGGGTCTTGTCGATAGCACATTGTGTGAAGAAGTGCCATGCCAGGGAACTTCTTGAAGCTGCCTTTGGTGTGCTCGGTCCCTGGTGACGTTGGCCAGTAGCAGGCGAACTGTTTTGGCGATGGCTGCTCTGATTTTGCACCCTGCTCCCGCTTTTGCTATGCTGTTGGCTCGGTCTCACCACTACCTCTTCCTCTGATCTCTGAAATTTAGTGGCACGACCTTCATTTCATGTGGGGTCTAGGACTTCATCGTCCCCTGCATCGTCTTCCACCCAGTCTTCCTCCCTGACCTCCTTTTCTGTCTGCACACTGCAGAAAGACGCAGCAGTTGGCACCTGTGTTTCATCATCATCAGAGACGTGCTGAGGTGGTATACCCATGTCCTCATCAGGAAACATAAGTGGTTGTGTGTCAGTGCATTCTATGTCTTTCACCCCTGGGGAAGGGCTAGGTGGATGCCCTTGGGAAACCCTGCCAGCAGAGTCTTCAAACAGCATAAGAGACTGCTGCATGACTTGAGGCTCAGATCGGTTCCCCGATATGCACGGGGGTGATGTGACAGACTGATGGGCATGGGTTTCAGGCGCCACCTGAGCGCTTTCTGCAGAAGACTGGGTGGGAGATAATGTGAACGTGCTGGATCCACTGTCGGCCACCCAATTTACTAGCGCCTGTACTTGCTCAGGCCTTACCATCCTTAGAACGGCATTAGGCCCGACCAAATATCGATGTAGATTCTGGCGGCTACTGGGAACTTAGGTAGTAGGTTCAGTAGGACGTGTAGCTGTGGCAGAACGGCCACGTCCTCTCCCTGCACCAGAGGCTCCACCAACACCACCACCACGACTATGACCGCGTTCCTTATTAGATGTTTGCCTCATAGATAGCGTTCACAAAGCAAAGTAAAAAGTGGTTAAGTCTTTTAAAAATAATTAACCGCCAATAAAAACCCTGATGTAGGGTATTGCACTCAATTTTTTTTTTTAACTCTATAAGACCGTGGTTTTTGTGGCCTAAATTTCACAGTAACTTATGCACGTCTAATCCAGATGTGCAGCATATCAGAGTTTTTTTTTACCCCAGTAACCAAAAAGCCGTATTTCTGGCCTAAATGTGACAGTCACTTATGCACGTCTAATCCCGGATGTGCAGTATATATTAGAGGGTTTTTTCACCCCAGTAATCAAAAAGCCGTATTTCTGGCCTAAATGTGACAGTCACTTATGCACGTCTAATCCCAGATGTGCAGTATATATTAGAGGGTTTTTTCACCCCAGTAACCAAAAAGCCGTATTTCTGGCCTAAATGTGACAGTCACTTATGCATGTCTAATCCCAGATGTGCAGTATATTAGAGGGTTTTTTCACCCCAGTAAACAAAAAGCTGTATTTCTGGACTTGCAGACATGCAGATATCCTGTGCTGGTGTACTATCGTTGCATAAAATGGCTGCCGATTATGTATTGATATTGACAAATTGAAGTAAAAAAAGTTTGTTTTCAACAGTAGTTGGCTCAGGGCAGGCTTAAAAAAATTGTGCACTGCACCCACAAAACACTTTTGCTGTAGATCGCTGAGTAAAAAAAGAAGTTCTTGATAAGATTTCTCCCTGATCTGTCCCTCACAGCAGCTGCAGCCTCTCCCTACACTAATCCGAGCAGAGTGATGGGCGGCGCTACGTGACTCCAGCTTAAATAGAGGCTGGGTCACATGCTGCTGTTGGCCAATCACATCCATGCCAATAGTAGGCATGGCTGTGATGGCCTTTTGAGGCAAGTACACTGCTCAAAAAAATAAAGGGAACACAAAAATAACACATCCTAGATCTGAGTTAATTAAATATTCTTCTGAAATACTTTGTTCTTTACATAGTTGAATGTGCTGACAACAAAATCACACAAAAATAAAAAAATGGAAATCAAATTTTTCAACCCATGGAGGTCTGGATTTGGAGTCACACTCAAAATTAAAGTGGAAAAACACACTACAGGCTGATCCAACTTTGATGTAATGTCCTTAAAACAAGTCAAAATGAGGCTCAGTAGTGTGTGTGGACTCCACATGCCTGTATGACCTCCCTACAACGCCTGTGCATGCTCCTGATGAGGTGGCGGACGGTCTCCTGAGGGATCTCCTCCCAGACCTGGACTAAAGCATCTGCCAACTCCTGGACAGTCTGTGGTGCAACGTGACGTTGGTGGATACAGCGAGACATGATGTCCCAGATGTTCTCAATTGGATTCAGGTCTGGGGAACGGGCGGGCCAGTCCATAGCATCAATGCCTTCGTCTTGCAGGAACTGCTGACACACTCCAGCCACATGAGGTCTAGCATTGTCTTGCATTAGGAGGAACCCAGGGCCAACCGCACCAGCATATGGTCTCACAAGGGGTCTGAGGATCTCATCTCGGTACCTAATGGCAGTCAGGCTACCTCTGGCGAGCACATGGAGGGCTGTGCGGCCTTCCAAAGAAATGCCATCCCACACCATTACTGACCCAATGCCAAACCGGTCATGCTGGAGGATGTTGCAGGCAGCAGAACGTTCTCCACGGCGTCTCAAGACTCTGTCAAGTCTGTCACATGTGCTCAGTGTGAACCTGCTTTCATCTGTGAAGAGCACAGGGCGCCAGTGGCGAATTTGCCAATCTTGGTGTTCTCTGGCAAATGCCAAACGTCCTGCACGGTGTTGGGCTGTAAGCAAAGGCGGAGGTAGCGGTCCTGCTGCTGGGTTGTTGCCTTCCTATGGCCTCCTCCACATCTCCTGATGTACTGGCCTGTCTCTTGGTAGCGCCTCCATGCTCTGGACACTAAACTGACAGACACAGCAAACCTTCTTGCCACAGTTCGCATTGATGTGCCATCCTGGATAAGCTGCACTACCTGAGCCACTTGTGTGGGTTGTAGACTCCGTCTCATGCTACCACTAGAGATAAAGCACCGCCAGCATTCAAAAGTGACCAAAACATCAGCCAGGAAGCATAGGAACTGAGAAGTGGTCTGTTGTTACCACCTGCAGAACCACTCCTTTATTGGGGGTGTCTTGCTAATTGCCTATAATTTCCACCTGCTGTCTATCCCATTTGCACAACAGCATGTGAAATTGATTGTCACTCAGTGTTGCTTCCTAAGTGGACAGTTTGATTTCACAGAAGTGTGATTGACTTAGACTTACATTGTGTTGTTTAAGTGTTCCCTTTATTTTTTTGAGCAGTGTAGTATGACGCTTGTTGATTGGCTGCTGTGCAGCCTTTCAAAAAGCCCCAAGAAAGCGCCGAACACCGAACTCTACTCATCATCCCTATTATACAATGGCAGGTGTATAAAACTTCCATGAGCTCCCATTTACCCCATAAGGTAAAACTAGCATAAATAGTAAAGTCATATGTTACAATCACATACACTCACCTAAAGAATTATTAGGAACACCTGTTCTATTTCTCATTAATGCAATTATCTAGTCAACCAATCACATGGCAGTTGCTTCAATGCATTTAAGGGTGTGGTCCTGGTTAAGACATTCTCCTGAACTCCAAACTGAATGTCAGAATGGGAAAGAAAGGTGATTTAAGCAATTTTGAGCGTGGCATGGTTGTTGGTGCCAGACGGGCCGGTCTGAGTATTTCACAATCTGCTCAGTTACTGGGATTTTCACGCACAACCATTTCTAGGGTTTACAAAGAATGGTGTGAAAAGGGAAAAACATCCAGTATGCGGCAGTCCTGTGGGCAAAAATGCTTTGTGGATGCTAGAGGTCAGAGGAGAATGGGCCGACTGATAGAAGCTGATAGAAGAGCAACGTTGACTGAACTAACCACTCGTTACAACCGAGGTATGCAGCAAAGCATTTGTGAAGCCACAACACGCACAACCTTGAGGTGGATGGGCTACAACAGCAGAAGACCCCACCGGGTATCACTCATCTCCACTACAAATAGGAAAAAGAGGCTACAATTTGCACAAGCTCATCAAAATTGGACTGTTGAAGACTGGAAAAATGTTGCCTGTTCTGATGAGTCTCGATTTCTGTTGAGACATTCAAATGGTAGAGTCCGAATTTGGCGTAAACAGAATGAGAACATGTATCCATCCTCTGATGGCTACTTCCAGCAGGATAATGCACCATGTCACAAAGCTCGAATCATTTCAAATTGGTTTCTTGAACATGACAATGAGTTCACTGTACTAAAATGGCCCCCACAGTCACCAGATCTCAACCCAATAGAGCATCTTTGGGATGTGGTGGAACGGGAGCTTCGTGCCCTGGATGTGCATCCCTCAAATCTCCAACTACAAGATGCTATCCTATCAATATGGGCCAACGTTTCTAAAGAATGCTATCAGCACCTTGTTGAATCAATGCCACGTAGAATTAAGGCAGTTCTGAAGGCAAAAGGAGGTCCAACACCGTATTAGTATGGTGTTCCTAATAATTCTTTAGGTGAGTGTATATTGTAGCCACGGAGCTCAAGTGTTATATATAGTACTGTGTGGCATAGGGTACTTTTCACCAGCGTGTCTAACTATTATGGAGGAAGGCTAGGACACAGGAGCTATGCCTTCAACAGCAGCAGATTTCAGCTGTAATGTACAGAAAAAACTTACTGCCACCCCTACAAGCCCCCTGTAAGCCCTTCAGTGCCCCCACAAGGCAAATGGCCTGCCATATATGTGAGCGTTTCAGCCCCTGTAAAACTGAGATCCCATTCACACATGTAGAACTGAACACAGATTTTGCGTTGGATTCCACAACTGTTAACGATCTGTTCCCCATGCCTGTGAATGGGTTTCCAATGCCACAGTTCACACGCAAAAGATTTCCACAAAAATGTTTGCGCACACTGCAAAAAGAAAATGCCCCGGAAATAAGTGTGCATGCCTCTTATTCTA
This sequence comes from Bufo bufo, assembly GCF_905171765.1. Lineage (NCBI taxonomy): Eukaryota > Metazoa > Chordata > Amphibia > Anura > Bufonidae > Bufo > Bufo bufo. Next base: position 86,780,113 of record NC_053396.1, read on the forward strand.
CATGGAAAAGCTGAGTATTAGCTGAATTACAATGGGACAAGTTTCCTGTACACCCAAAGCATATCTGCAGTGCTTTCACCACAGAAAGAGCATAAGCCACGCATTTCTGCTATCGATTTTGTACTGATATGCAAATTCAGTAAGTGTGAATGTACCCCTACATTTCTGAGTATTATGAAGGCAGTCAAGTGATCGCATGTTTTTCTTGTGTCGTTCGTTTTGCCTATTAGCTGTGCTGAACTGAAATGAATTTTCATCAAGAATATAAAAATTGATGCGGATATATTGTTGTCAATTACTTTTTAATTTGCTTGTTGCTGAGTTTTAACTTGTTATAGCCTGAACACGGGGGCATTAATTCATCAGTTTCCAATAAGCTAATTCAAAGGTGACAACATATTACTGTTGCCACCTTTGCAAAAAAAAAAAACAACAACAAAGTAGCCGCTAATTAGTAAACCTAACAATAATTGCTAAACTTTGGCCAGTTCTCCAAGCTTTGATTTATTAGTATGTAGTAATGGGCTAAAGTTCTCTCTGAAAGTTTTTTTAGGTGAGGGGTATAAAATTGTTAAAAATAAAACAAGAAGCATTACTGGTCTTCGCTGATTTCCCACCGCTGCTGTTCTCATGCTGCGTCAGTCCCCTCTGCTGCTATCCACTTCCTGGTCCCGGCTTGACACAGGAAATGGCTGGAAATGCCCCGTCAGCCAATCACTGGCTGAGGTGGGTAAAAGCTGGGCATGATCTTTGATATGGTTCTCACTTTTCGGCACAGCAGTAGCAAAGAATGGAACTCAGTCCTCAGCACATCTAAGCACAAGATTTCAACCAAAACTGTGCAGGATATTGCTGCAAGGAAGTATCAAGGAGTGATGAAGACGTTGATATTACTGCACCTATGAGTCTGTTGAGACAAGGATGCCACTAAGAGACCCACAAGAGAAAGCCCCTTGCAAAAACCAAATAAAGAATTTGAGTAAAGGTAACTGCAGTTGTGTTATTGTAATCAGACTGAACTGTGCCCCTTTTAGATTTTGTTTTCTATAAAATTAAAAAGTATAGGCTTTCATCCTGGCATATGTACAGATGGAGGGTACAGAGTGCTTTCCCTGCAATGCCTGGGGCACCATGCAGAAATATATTACATTTCAAGTCATGCGGAATAGTACATTTTATTGAGAGGCTTTACCTCCATACCTGCACTCTGTGCGTCAATCTCCAGCATCTGATTTCAATCTACATCCTTTATCAGAAGCCAGCTGATAAGAGGCAACACGTGGGATATAATAAGGTGTCTTTGAGAAAGAACAGACTCCACTGCCAAAGAGAAAGTAGCTGCAGCTACTGGGGTTTGTGCAGGTTTTATATTTTCTGAAATAATATAATGTAAATTCCCTAAAATGTGGCCATATAATATTTGCAAAGAGCTTTCATCTAGATTTAAGATTAGAAGCCACAAATAGTTAAACAATCTAATAATATTATCACCAGTAGTGTTTTTACGGTGCTTAGAAGGCAGTAGTGTTATTACGGTGCTTAGAAGGCAGTAGTGTTATTACGGTGCTTAGAAGGCAGTAGTGTTATTACGGTGCTTAGAAGGCAGTAGTGTTATTACGGTGCTTAGAAGGCAGTAGTGTTATTACGGTGCTTAGAAGGCAGTAGTGTTATTACAGTGCTTAGAAGGCAGTAGTGTTATTACGGTGCTTAGAAGGCAGTAGTGTTATTACGGTGCTTAGAAGGCAGTAGTGTTATTACGGTGCTTAGAAGGCAGTAGTGTTATTACGGTGCTTAGAAGGCAGTAGTGTTATTACGGTGCTTAGAAGGCAATAGTGTTATTACAGTGCTTAAAAGGCAATAGTGTTATTACAGTGCTTAGAAGGCAGTAGTGTTATTACAATGCTTAGAAGGCAGTAGTGTTATTACGGTGCTTAGAAGGCAATAGTGTTATTACAATGCTTAGAAGGCAGTAGTGTTATTACAGTGCTTAGAAGACAATAGTGTTATTACAGTGCTTAGAATGCAGTAGTGTTATTACAGTGCTTAGAAGGCAACAGTGTTATTACAGTGCTTTGAAGGCAGTAGTGTTATTACAGTGCTTAGAAGGCAATAGTGTTATTACAATGCTTAGAAGGCAGTAGTGTTATTACAGTGCTTAGAAATCAGTAGTGTTATTACGGTGCTTAGAAGGCCGTAGTGTTATTACGGTGCTTAGAAGGCAGTAGTGTTATTACAGTGCTTAGAAGGCAGTAGTGTTATTACGGTGCTTAGAAGGTAGTAGTGTTATTCCGGTTCTTATAAGGCAGTAGTGTTATTACAGTGCTTAGAAGGCAGTAGTGTTATTACAGTGCTTAGAAGGCAGTAGTGTTATTACGGTGCTTAGAAGGCAATAGTGTTATTACGGTGCTTAGAAGGCAATAGTGTTATTACGGTGCTTAGAAGGCAATAGTGTTATTACGGTGCTTAGAAGGCAGTAGTGTTATTACGGTGCTTAGAAGGCAGTAGTGTTATTACGGTGCTTAGAAGGCAATAGTGTTATTACAGTGCTTAGAAGGCAATAGTGTTATTACAGTGCTTAGAAGGCAATAGTGTTATTACAGTGCTTAGAAGGCAGTAGTGTTATTACAATGCTTAGAAGGCAGTAGTGTTATTACGGTGCTTAGAAGGCAATAGTATTATTACAATGCTTAGAAGGCAGTAGTGTTATTACAGTGCTTAGAAGACAATAGTGTTATTACAGTGCTTAGAAGGCAGTAGTGTTATTACAGTGCTTAGAAGGCAACAGTGTTATTACAGTGCTTTGAAGGCAGTAGTGTTATTACAGTGCTTAGAAGGCAATAGTGTTATTACAATGCTTAGAAGGCAGTAGTGTTATTACAGTGCTTAGAAATCAGTAGTGTTATTACGGTGCTTAGAAGGCCGTAGTGTTATTACGGTGCTTAGAAGGCAGTAGTGTTATTACAGTGCTTAGAAGGCAGTAGTGTTATTACGGTGCTTAGAAGGTAGTAGTGTTATTCCGGTTCTTATAAGGCAGTAGTGTTATTACAGTGCTTAGAAGGCAGTAGTGTTATTACAGTGCTTAGAAGGCAGTAGTGTTATTACGGTGCTTAGAAGGCAATAGTGTTATTACGGTGCTTAGAAGGCAATAGTGTTATTACGGTGCTTAGAAGGCAGTAGTGTTATTACGGTGCTTAGAAGGCAGTAGTGTTATTACGGTGCTTAGAAGGCAATAGTGTTATTACAGTGCTTAGAAGGCAATAGTGTTATTACAGTGCTTAGAAGGCAATAGTGTTATTACAGTGCTTAGAAGGCAACAGTGTTATTACAGTGCTTTGAAGGCAGTAGTGTTATTACAGTGCTTAGAAGGCAATAGTGTTATTACAATGCTTAGAAGGCAGTAGTGTTATTACAGTGCTTAGAAGACAATAGTGTTATTACAGTGCTTAGAAGGCAGTAGTGTTATTACAGTGCTTAGAAGGCAACAGTGTTATTACAGTGCTTTGAAGGCAGTAGTGTTATTTCAGTGCTTAGAAGGCAATAGTGTTATTACAATGCTTAGAAGGCAGTAGTGTTATTACAGTGCTTAGAAATCAGTAGTGTTATTACGGTGCTTAGAAGGCCGTAGTGTTATTACGGTGCTTAGAAGGCAGTAGTGTTATTACAGTGCTTAGAAGGCAGTAGTGTTATTACGGTGCTTAGAAGGTAGTAGTGTTATTCTGGTTCTTATAAGGCAGTAGTGCTATTACAGTGCTTAGAAGGCAGTAGTGTTATTACAGTGCTTAGATGGCAGTAGTGTTATTACAGTGCATAGAAATCAGTAGTGTTATTACGGTGCTTGGAAGTAAGTAGTGTTATTACGGTGCTTGGAAGGCAGTAATGTTATAACGGTGCTTGGAATGCAGTAGTGTTATTACGGTGCTTAGAAGGCAGTAGTGTTATTACGGTGCTTGGAAAGCAGTAGTGTTATCACGGTGTTTATAAGGCAGTAATGTTATTACGGTGCTTAGAAGGCAGTAGTGTTATTACGGTGCTTAGAAGGCAGTAGTGTTATTACGGTGCTTAGAAGACAGTAGTGTTATTACGGTGCTTAGAAGGCAGTAGTTTTATTACGGTTCTTAGAAGGCAGTAGTGTAATTTCGGTGCTTGAAAGATGCATTTGGGCCGGGCAAATGTACAGGGTTGGTGTGCTGCTGCTGTGTTATTTGGTTATGTGGACACTACATGCAGGCACATCAAGTATATTCTATTCTATTCTATGCATATCACACACACACATATATATATATATATATATATATATATAGAATAAATAAATACACCGCAGCACATACAATGGTGAAAAAACAGTGGGATCCTTTATTCACCCGTGAATAAAGGATCCCACTGTTTTTTCACATTGGATGTGCTGCGATGTATTTATTTATTCTGGATTCTACACTTTGGTAAAGTGTCCACATCGCTGGCACCCATCACTTGTTACAAGGTGTGCTGCCCTGAACTCCCGTCACTATATATATATATATATATATATATATATATTTATATACACCTTCTCATTCAAAGAGTTTTCTTTATTTTCATGACTATGAAAATTGTAGATTCACACTGAAGGCATCAAAACTATGAATTAACACATGTGGAATTATATACATAACAAACAAGTGTGAAACAACTGAAAATATGTCATATTCTAGGTTCTTCAAAGTAGCCACCTTTTGCTTTGATTACTGCTTTGCACACTCTTGGCATTCTCTTGATGAGCTTAAAGAGGTAGTCCCCTGAAATGGTTTTCACTTCACAGGTGTGCCCTGTCAGGTTTAATAAGCGGGATTTCTTGCCTTATAAATGGGGTTGGGACCATCAGTGGCGTTGAGGAGAAGTCAGGTGGATACACATCTGATAGTCCTACTGAATAGACTGTTAGAATTTGTATTATGGCAAGAAAAAAGCAACTAAGTAAAGAAAAACGAGTGGCCATCATTACTTTAAGAAATGATGGTCAGTCAGCCGAAAAATTGGGAAAACTTTGAAAGTAAGGGCTATTTGACCATGAAGGAGAGTGATGGGGTGCTGCGCCAGATGTCCTGGCCTCCACAGTCACCGGACCTGAACCCAATCGAGATGGTTTGGGGTGAGCTGGACCGCAGAGTGAAGGCAAAAGGGCCAACAAGTGCTAAGCATCTCTGGGAACTCCTTCAAGACTGTTGGAAGACCATTTCAGGGGACTAACTCTTGAAGCTCATCAAGAGAATGCCAAGAGTGTGCAAAGCAGTAATCAAATCAAAAGGTGGCTACTTTGAAGAACCTAGAATATGACATATTTTCAGTTGTTTCACACTTGTTTGTTAAGTATATAATTCTACATGTGTTAATTCATAGTTTTGATGCCTTCATAGTCATGAAAATAAAGAAAACTCTTTGAATGAGAAGGTGTGTCCAAACTTTTGGTCTGTACTGTACATACACTCACCTAAAGAATTATTAGGAACACCTGTTCTATTTATCATTAATGCAATTATCTAGTCAACCAATCCCATGGCAGTTGCTTTAATGCATTTAGGGGGGTGCTCCTGGTCAAGACAATCTCCTGAACTCCAAACTGAATGTCAGAATGGGAAAGAAAGGTGATTTAAGCAATTTTGAGCGTGACATGGTTGTTGGTGCCAGACGGGCCGGTCTGAGTATTTCACAATCTGCTCAGTTACTGGGATTTTCACGCACAACCATTTCTAGGGTTTACAAAGAATGGTGTGAAAAGGGAAAAAACATCCAGTATGCGGCAGTCCTGTGGGCAAAAATGCCTTGTGGATGCTAGAGGTCAGAGGAGAATGGGCCGACTGATTCAAGCTGATAGAAGAGCAATGTTGACTGAAATAACCACTCGTTACAACCGAGGTATGCAGCAAAGCATTTGTGAAGCCACAACACACACAACCTTGAGGCGGATGGGCTACAACAGCAGAAGACCCCACCTGGTACCACTCATCTCCACTACAAATAGGAAAAAGAGGCTACAATTTGCACGAGCTCACCAAAATTGGACTGTTGAAGACTGGAAAAATGTTGCCTGGTCTGATGAGTCTCGATTTCTATTGAGACATTCAAATGGTAGAGTCTGAATTTGGCGTAAACAGAATGAGAACATGTATCCATTCTCTGATGGCTACTTCCAGCAGGATAATGCACCATGTCACAAAGCTCGAATCATTTCAAATTGGTTTCTTGAACATGACAATGAGTTCACTGTACTAAAATGGCACCAAAAAGTCACCAGATCTCAACCCAATAGAGCATCTTTGGGATGTGGTGGAACGGGAGCTTCGTGCCCTGGATGTGCATCCCTCAAATCTCCATCAACTGCAAGATGCTATCCTATCAATATGGGCCAACATTTCTAAAGAATGCTATCAGCACCTTGTTGAATCAATGCCACGTAGAATTAAGGCAGTTCTGAAGGCAAAAGGGGGTCCAACACCGTATTAGTATGGTGTTCCTAATAATTCTTTAGGTGAGTGTACATACACACATACATATACCTTACATATCATAAAATCTGCAGATCCCTCATAAAATTTAAGTTTCTCCTCATAACAATGTGTCATCCGCACATGTCTTATGTGTCATCCGCAGATTACTCATAAAATTACAGTGTCTCCTCATTTGTTAATGACAAACGATGATGGTTCTTAATGCTGATTCTTACTGCTTATGACCTTTACAATGTTATTCTGTTATTTTATTAAATATTTTAGCACAAACTTTGGTTAAATTATTTTTCCTCCTCTAAAAGCTAGGTGTGTGTTATGGTTCAATATGTCTTATGGTACATTGCATCTTATAGTGTGCTTATAGTGTTAAAAATACTGTGTGTGTGTAAGTTATCGTAATAATTTATTTCACTTGTTCATTTGTGAAACAATGGGGGGTATAAAGAGCTCAACGAATTTGAGTGTCTAATAGAATGCCTCTGTGAAAGAAAACAACTTTTAGTGAACATAGATGTGCTTAATAGGCGTCCATTTTGTCTACTTCCTCCATATATCTTTGAATTAAGTGATATAGTCTGTGTTTTTTTTAATCTGTTTTGCAACCATCATTTATAAGATAATTTGATTCTGCTGTATTTGCAAATAGGGGAACTTCTGATATACCAAGAGATTATGAAATAAAAAAAAGGGTATTTTTGCTATATTTTGAATCATGTGCTTGTAAGTAATGTCTAGATGTATTTTTCCATTACACCATTTTACTTCTGATTGATCGCTTTAATAAATGCCCCTAATTTGTTGTATTCAAATGGACGTGTAAGGGGAGTAGACCCGCCAGGCTATATTTAATAAAAGTACGTCTGGCAGAGAATCCATTACACAGCAAAGTTTTCTGAGTCACTGATTCTTAGGCCTGTCGACTTCCCTTGGCCCAGGTGAAGATCATTAATAGTGTTGAGCGCGAATATTAAAATTACGAATATTTATCGTATAGTGCTATACATTCGCTATATCGAATATTCGTCATTTTTTAACATCTGAAAACATGATTCCTCCCTGCTTCTTGCTTGTGGGCCAATGAGTCATTGGCCCACAAGCAACTTAAGCAGGGAGGAATCATGACTTTAGATGGGAAAAATGACAAATATAAAAAAAATATAATATATAGCACTATATCGAATATACTCGTTTTTTAGAATGTTCATCTTTTTTTTTTCTTCAATCCGTACAGTTGTTCCACGTTGGCATACTCCTCCCCGACAAGCGACCCCGTCACCATGGGAACGCCTGGGGGTTAGAATATACCATCGGATATGAGTTTTCACGATCTCACTGAGGTTGAGAAAAATCAGATCCGATGGTATATTCTAAACCCCAGGCGTTCCCATGGTGACTGGGACACTTGTCGGGGAGGAGTATGCCGAAGTGGAACAACTGTACAGATTGAAAAAAAAAAAGTTTTTGACCCACACCTGTATTGATCGCGTAATATTCACATATTAAGTGATCATTACCTTGCTGATTTTTGGAGTATAACGAATATTCAAATTCACGAATATTTGACATCACTAATGCCACTCATCACTAATCATTAACTAATATGAATCCCAGAGACTCCACTAATTGGGAGTTGACCTAAATTGCAGTGACACCTCCTTTGAAATAAGTCAGTTTCATAAAATTTCTTTCTTTCTACATATTTTAATATCAGTTGCGAGTGATATTATTATAAAATGGAAGCGTTTAGGTACCACAGCACCTCAGCCACAAAGTAACAGATCATGTAAACTTACAGAGCGGGGTCACCACATCCACAAGCACAAGGCCAAGCATGGGATGGAGTAGTGTTATGCACGCTGCCATTGGACTCTAGAGCAGTGGAAACGTGTTCTGCGGAGTGATGAATCACACTTCTCTATCTAGCAGTCTGAAGGACGAGTCTGGGTTTGGTGAATGCCAGGAGCACATTATCTGTCTGATTGCAATGTGTCAACTGTAAAGTTTGGTGGAGGAAGGATAACACCAAGGGGTTGTTCTTCAAGGGTTCGCCTAGGCACCTTCTCCTAGTTGGAGAACACTTTTACATGAGCCAGTAATTGGACCAATTATCAAGAATGAAGGTTCACAAAAACGCTCATTCCCAAAAAGGCGTGTGTAAATATGCCAGCTGTTCTGATTCTGTATGTGAACATGTAAATATGGATGGTTGGCAGCACGTCACCTCATGTGAAAAAAATAAGTTTTCCCAATGCATTTTTTATCTGCTTGTTTAAAGGCCTTTTAAATGATTGCTGATCAACTGGTTTCTAACATACATTGATGCTAGTTATGGTTCAGAATTGAGTTTTGTAAAAGGACACAAGGCCCATAGTGACTTAAAAGTCCATCTCTATGGTATATAACATTGGGTTCACGTACATCAGTTGTGTCTGTCCAGTTGTTCCATGCCTGAGTTGGACACACTTGATAACATTTTTATGCATGTTGCACACCATTTTGTCTTCCATAGTCATAGATAGCCAGATAGGACAATGTTGCATACTACGTTTTTCTTTCCAGCACAGGATGACAGCGTTACAACCGATGTTCTGGATTCCATAAAATGAACCAATTTTGGCATCAGTTTCCTTTTCACTTTCTACAAGCACAAAAAAAACATGAGATGGCTGGATATATGGGAACTCAGCCTAAACATACCATATGGATGTGTATAATACTTAGGGTAGAGCCACACATGCACGATTTCTTAATGCAGTTTTTGAAGCAAAGACCAAGAGTAGACTAAAAACAGAGGTGTGGTAGTAGCTGCCCTTAAGGTCCAGATCTGTTCTTGAAAAAAAATTATGTTTTTGGATGCGAGTTAATTCAGTTTTGTCTGCCATTGCATTCAGTGTTTTATTGATTCCGAGTATGTGCAATCAGTTTTTGATGCATTTTTATTTATTGCATCTGGATTCCTCCGTTTTTCACTCAAACCCTGTTCATTTCTATGGGGACAGGACTGGGTGAAAAAAGCACAATATAGAACATATGATTTTTGCTGAACACAGAGATGATCAGTGTTAAACAATGCTCATATGCACATACCCATAGAAACGAATAGGTATGGATGCTATCGAATCCTGATTGAAAATTTGCTTGTGTGAAAGAGACCTTATACTATCTTACCATTTTATGTTCTACATCTGATTTTGACTTTATAAACTGCATCAGAAAAAATACACGTGACCATAGCCTTAGAAAAGTGGAACAAGCAATTGTTATTCTTTTTTGATAGTAATAATAACAAGAAGAAAGCTTATAGACAGTGATATAAAAAAGTTCAGCTTAGGAGGTATAGTGCTGCAACACCTTGTGGGTCTAGTGCAGGTAGGGCTTTTGCATAGAGTTGCAAGAATGGAATGGGAAGCATGTAGCTACAGGTGGATTACTGAAGGTGTTGCCTACTAATGCAACTTCAGTGTCAAAAGACATATCTATTACCACCTTACCAGAAAACATCTACGTGAGCTGTAAGGTAAGACATGCTATAGAAAAGATTTTTCAAATAGGCACGTATTACACTCGTGCAGGCAATAAGAGCAGAAAAGTGCTGGAAAAGAAACTAGAGAGGAAAGCTTCTCTGAAAAGAAGTGTTATATGTGCTGTTAATAGGCAGGCCCAATCATCAGAAATGATCTGAAGTTTAATTGACCAGAAAGGGAACATATGTTTTAATGCATTTTTAATTTCCTTTCTGTTTTATCAGCTATTTGTTCTCCACACTCACTTAGCTGTGGAAAATCCACTATTTATTTACCAGCTAAACATAACTGACACCTATGGGAGTATACGTTTTTGCCTGGTCTTAGAGTAGGAAGATGACTATGAGAATAGATTTTTATTGATTGTTGCAGCTCAGAAATGTATGTTGGTACTTCTTCACTTGTGTCTTTCATAAGCATTGACATAACCAAAGTGATTCCACGCTGTCTATTTCTGGCCCAGGGTTAGGTTTAAAAACTCTGGATTGTCAGAAAATATGGGATAGTTGCAAGTATAAAAGTAGCCATAGCAGAGCTTGGTTGCACACCTCTACTACAACCATCAACAGCAAACAAGCTTCCATCATCCCCAGGGGTCAATAAATAAATCTTCTCTGTTAATTCATATATCCATGAAAATACAGATCAGTAATGGCTTCACAGTGGGATTTTTAAAAAAAAGTAAAATTTTTAGTTTAACATCCAGATTGTATCCATCCATGCAGAGCCTTGCCTCAGTGGGTGGCACTGTTGCTTTACAGCACTGGGGTCCTGGGTTTGAATCTGGCCAACTGCAAAACCTGCAAGAAGTCTGCACTCCCCATCCCTACCCATAATCCGAAAACACACAAATAAGTGAATTCAGAACTGATATGTAAGTGTTATAAAAATGAACAAAATAAATCTATAAGGCCTCATGCACACGACCGTTTTTCGGGTCAACATCCGAGCCACAGTTTTTGTGGCTCAGGTGCGGACCCATTCAAGTCAATGGGGCCGCAAAAGATGCGGACAGCACTCCGTGTGCTGTCCGCATCCATTGCTCTGTTCCGAGGCCCCGCAAAAAAAATATAGCATGTCCTATTCTTGTCCGTTTTGTGGACAAGAATAGGCATTTCTACAATGGGCCGCCCGTTCCGTTCTGCAAATTGCGGAAGGCACACGGGCGACTTCTGTTCTTTTACGGATCAGCTGTTTGCGGACTGCAAAAAATGGCACGGTCGTGTGCATGAGGCTTAATACTGAAGGTGTAGGTATAGGTAGTACTAGAATTTAAACATTCTCATATATGTGAGCAACTGCTTCTATGAAAGGTCCAGCACTCCATGGATTCCAGAATAACTGAGCCTGAGATGACAAAATACAGTGCAGTAAAGGCCATCTATTGATGAGGGTTATACCTCACGTATATAATAATAAAATATAAAAATTAGATGGACACATCTATTATGTTCATGTGATTAATTTCTATAAATACTGTATATACAGAAAATGGCCCATACAAAAAATATGGTGAAAAATATTCCATATAAACACCTTTAAAGAGGACCTTTCACCCATTATGACAATGTGAACGAAGTATACATACATGGAGAGCTGCGCCCGGGGATCTCACTGCACTTACTATTATCCCTGGGCGCCGCTCCGTTCTCCCATTATGCCCTCCGGTATCTTCGCTCACTAAGTTATGGTAGGCAGAGTCAGCCCTTGTTCTGCTGTAGCGCTGACCAATCGCAGCGCAGAGCTCACAGCCTGGGAGGTTCTTTTCTCCCAGGCTGTGAGCTCTGCAATGCGATTGGCCAGCGCTACAGCAGAACAAGGGCTGACTCCGCCTACCATAACTTAGTGAGCGAATATACCGGAGGGCATAGCGGGAGAACGGAGCGGCGCCCAGGGATAATAGTAAGTGCAATGAGATCCCCGGGCGCCGCTCTCCATGTATGTATACTTAGTTCACATTTTCATAATGGGTGAAAGGTCCTCTTTAATCAAGACTCAAAATTCAAGTGACCCGCCAGTTCAAGAAAGAAGTTCACACAAACCGGGGAACAAACAGAACACTTACCTGGTGCCATCTTTTACATCTTTTCAGCCACTGATCTGTCAATTCCCAGGATCCTCTGCTTCATTCCAAGATGGCCATACTGCTTCTCAGAGTGCCTGAGGCCTATTGTGCATTTGGTAGCCAAGACACTTCCTTTGGCTTGGCATTTGCTTTCTCACGTGGATAGTTGTGGCCAATCCAAGAATAGGGCTAGAGAAGCATGAAGTGTCTTGTACTACCGATGCACACATTTAGGCTACTTTCACACTGCCGGCAGTAGTTCTGGCAGGCTTATCCGGCAAAGAACAGACTGCTGGAGCTCTTTGAAATCAGCATTGATGGACAGTACCAGAATGCCCGCACGCCTCTTTAACTATAATTGGGTCCGGCAGAGATCCAGCTGCTACCCGGCAAATCTACTGAGATTCATTTCTTTTAGGACAGATTGGCTTATGTTTTATGTTTTTTACCTTCTTCTGAATCAATAATGTCAAATAATGTTCTAAAATTTGCCCCAAACCCTTGCCATTCTCTGTGAATATTGATGGTCATATGTTTCTCTTCAGCCGTACTATATAACTATAGTCCAACCCTGACTCTGAGGAGAAGTAGGCTTTTTCCCATGACCACCAATATTCATATGCATCTTACTCCTAGTGGAGCATACAGCCAGTGGTATTTTATAAAATAAAGAAATTTGATATATATTGTAGTACAGTAATCAGCCAAATACAGCAGACCTTTTAGGTTCTCCTGACCAATGGCGGATCATAATAGGGGCATTTGGGTCAGCAGCTCCGGTCCCGGCATCGCTGGGGAGCCCAACTCCGACCCAAACGCCCACATACTGTGACAGGGCAGATCCCTGACCCACCGCCGATCACCGCCATAGGATTCAGGCCTAGTAGGCCTGAGGCCTATGCGGTAGTAAAATCCCGATGCAGGTGGGCGTGGTGGTGTGATCACACACCTGTGCCGGGATGCAGCGCAGGGACGTGTGCACGCCTGCCTCACCATCCCAGCCCGTACCATCTGCGAATGTGAGTGCCTGGACACAAGTATTAGCTTTTAGGTTTTTTTTGTGTGTGTGTGCCAACTTTGGGATACATTGCTGGGGGACACATGAGTACATATTACTGAAGATACAGTGGGGGCTAATTATTACATGAGGGCCAGTGTGGGGGCAAATTGCTACATAGGGGACAGTGTGGGCGCAACTTACTATATGGGGCAGTGTGGGGCCAAACTACTACATGGGGGGTAGTGTGGGGACAAATTACTACATGGGGCAAACTAATACATGGGGGCAGTGTGGGGGCAAACTACTATGTGGGTTCAATTTACTATATGGGGGCTGTGTGGGGGTAAATTACTACGGGGGGATTACTATGTGGAGCCAGTGTAGGGGAAAAGTACCACTGTGGGGGCAGTGTGGGAGAAATTACTATGTGGGGAAAGGGTGGGGGAAATTACTATATGGGGGCAGTGTGGGGGATGTTGCTATTGGGGAGGCACTGTAGAGGCATTTCTATTACAGGGACATATCAGGGGACACTATTGCCTGGAGCACAATATAGGGTGTTATTATTATTACTGGGGTCACGCTAGGGGATATTATAATTAGACACTATAGAGACATTTGGGGTAATTTATCAAACTGGTGTAAAGTACAACTGGCTTAGTTGCCCATAGCCACCAATCAGATTCCACCTTTCATTTTCGACAGCTCCTTTTGCTGTTTGGGGTGACAACTACTACATTATCTGTACTCAGGCAGTTCTCACTGTGTTATGTGTGGTGTTACCTAGAGACTCTGAGTACAAATAATGTAGTAGATGTCACCTGCAGTCCTATATAACACCCCAGATAACAGGGATAACTTTCTGTGCACAGATAATGTAGTAGATGGTACCTGCAGTCGTATGTAACACTACAAATAAACGGTAAAAGGGTTCTCTGGGATTTACATATTGATGGCCGATCTTAAGGCCATCAAATGGACAGCACAGCGCTGTGTATTTGACAGCACTGTGCTTGGTATTGCAGCTCATCCCCAATCACTCGGATGGGACTGAGCTGCATCTAGGCCATGTGAACAATGAGTGTGATGTCATATGGCCTAGGAAGAGACTGTGCTACCCATAAAGCATCTTCATACAAAAAAAAAAAGCTAAACTAAAAAGAGGGAGGAGCCCGAGTTGGGTAGACAGCCCCGGGCCTATCATGCACTTAATCCGCCCCTGCTCCTGACCTCCTCTCAATCCTGACATCCCTTAGTCCTTGTTAGCACTGCACATGTCTGTTTGCTACATGTGAGGTGCAAACTTCAGGGAGAAACCATGGGCTGTGTTGTTTACTGCTAGACGCTATAGGCTTGTTTTTTGAGAACTGTCTGAAAATTGACGGACAGTTGGCAACCCTGCACCACAAACAGACTAAGGCTACTTTCACACCTGCGTTAGGTGCAGATCCGTCTGGTATAAGAACGGATCCGTTTGCATTATCATGAACAAAAAAATAAATAAAAAAAATGTATTTAAATTTTTTGTTCATGATAATGCAAACAGATCCGTTTTGACTTACACTGAAAGTCAATGGGAGGCGGATCCGTTTTCAACTGCACCATATTGTGTCAGTGAAAACTGATCCGTCCCCATTGACTTACATTGTAAGTCAGGACGGATCCGTTTGGCTCCGCATCGTCAGGCAAACACCAAAACGCTGCAAGCAGTGTTTTGGTGTCCGCCTCCAGAGTGGAATGGAGGCTGAACGGAGGCAAACTGATGCATTCTGAACGGATCCTTATCCATTCAGAATGCATTGGGGATGAACGGAACCGTTTTGGGCCGCTTGTGAGAGCCCTGAAACGGATCTCACAAGCGGACCCAGAAACACCAGTGTGAAAGTAGCCTTAGCTATAGGGCAGGGGTGCACAACGATTTCTGGTTGGGGCCCACATTGCCAGACTGAACCAATGACAAGGGCCAAAAATAAAATTTTAAAGGGTATTAACAACTGAAATACTGCATTTATAGCATATTGAACATACAGTATATATCAGGAATGTCTAGTTACACTTCCAGGACTCCCATCTAATAAGAAAATACATGAAAAATATATGTGAGTAGTCACAAGACTTAGACATTCCAGATGGGTGGGGGCCGCACAGAATGGTACCAAGGGCCGCAGGTTGTGCACCCCTACTATAGGGCTTTTAGAGGCAGTAATGGCCACTGGACTCCAACATAATTCAGAGCCCAAAGTCCTTTCAGCCTCTTAAAGAAATATGCAAGGAAAAATTCATGAGTGATCTTCCACCGTCAAAGTATTATCTGACTGCTGATACAGTTCTCCATGTTCAGTATTCCAGATTCACCTGAGCCAGGTATTAACAGGGCATATATGGGGTGTACAGATAGCAGTCATCCCCAAGCCCTAGCACCTAAGGGGGCCTAAAATCTCTGGATTTTTACAAGCATGTAAGTCAATCCTATTCATAAACAATTGTCCATTATGTCTTTTTCATGGCATTTCCCTTCACTATAAATATTAAATACATATCTCTAATATAAATATTAGTAGACAGAATGAGTTTATATATTAGCATAACTATTATGGCTATAGCAGAACTACACAGAGATGTGTTGCTCTTGGATGTAGCTGTACATGCATACATCAACATCTGCAGCTGCTTAAACCCACTGCATTTAAACAAAGTACAACTGAGACCTTAGAATTAAGTTCTGCATTTGTATAATACATCATTTTATTTGCAGAACTCATTTACATTTTCTTTAAATCAGAGATATTGTGACGTTCCTGCCAATCTTCATCCAGTTCATAAGAAATGTGCTAATACCTCATTATCTCTTAGGAACAGAAAACGAGCAAAATATGGATCCCATATTGCAGTAAAATCTAATCAAGTCAATTCACAGAAACAGAGTTGTCTGCAATCCAATAATCACATTATTGTTTAGACTGTATTAATAGATTTCTAGATAATAGGACCACATCAAATTGTCTCCATAATGCAGGCACTTAGGCAATATCAGAGCAAGTTTCAATCACAGACTACCATGCCACAAGAGACACTTGAAGCTTCTGGACACCAGTGCAAAATTTGTAAGAGCACCCCCTCCCCCATCACCTTCTACTCTTACCATCTACCATTTATATTACTGGTGTGACAGGTGGGTCTTTAGGTCTGCTTAGGTACCAGTTCTCAAGTACAACCTCTAACTTGACAACTCCTAATAGTTAAACCCCTACAGAACAAAGGGTGAGTAACCTCAGGTAATCTGTGCTATTTGGCTCCTTAATACCATCTTGCAATGTTTCACACAAGCAAGTTTTCTGCTCCCATCAGCAGGCCTCCAAATACAATCCTTATGGCACTAATCAATACCAAATTCTATGACAAATTCTTCTGGGAAAGTTTCCTTCATTATTGGGCACCCAGTGTTAAACTATTGTACAACGTGAGCTTCCGATTACATTTTATTGGCTGGTGTTTTATACACTACAAAAATAACTGAAGGTTTGTTGTTGAATGTTCTTTGTTGTCTTTAGAAAGTAAAACCCCAAAACCTACAATGTTCATTTTGGGCTCAACACATTACAGTTCTATACAAGCTCTGAAATTACTAATTTCATACTAAAATAGGCCTCATGCACACAAAGGAGCCGCCGTTCCCGTGTTGCAGACCACAAACCATGGGTCCGCAAAACACCAAAGCACCAGCCATGTACACTCCACATCATGGTGAGGACCAACTGACTTCAATGGCTCCGCGATCTGCACGAGGCTGCAAAACATAGGACACGTTCTATCTTTTGCGGTGCGGAGGCTGGAACCTGGAACCCCAAGGAAGAGCTTCCATGTGTTTCTGTGGGCTTCTGGGTCCGTGCCTCCATGCTGCAAAGGATAGAACATGTCCTATCTTTCACCGCATGTTGCAGATCACGGACAAATTGAAGTCAATAGGTGTTGAATTCACACAGTCTGTGCCTGCGTTTTGAGGACTTGCAGACATATTCAGTTAGGTCCTGTATAAGCCCAATAGAAATAAAATATGGAATTGGAATGCTTTATATGGAGTTATTCTTCTATAGGCGTACTGATACATGAGGGAAATAATTTTATAGCACAACACCACACAGAATTCTATATGGTGGTACTTAGTGCGGCATAGTTATGACCTTGCCTTGTATATGAGGCCTTATACAGTAAATTATGAACATCCTGCAGGAACCTGCTAGGTTCCTAAAAACTCACTGAAAAAAGTGGCCTAAACGGGTGAAAATGCTCCAAACCAAGACACTGTAGCGTGTCTATAACCGGGGGAGCAATTCCTCCGCATCCGGTCCGCAGATAACGGCAAACCCTAGCAGAAAATGCGTACAATGGAGGATGCCGGGGCGGACCGCATGCACCACAAGGACATCTTACACAAAATGATACATTGTGCAGAAGAAAAATATACATACAAAAATCACTGCCAAAAATGCACCAAAATGATATGCAACTGACAATACTAGCTAATTCCTCAGGCCGATGTTAAAAGCTGAGAACTTTGCCAATATCTTCCAGTCAGAAACATATTGGAGCCCCTCATGCACCACGTCACGGTGTCTCAGCACGCATGGGGTCCTACCACTAAACTGCCCGTGGTGTGTGAACAGGGTCTGAACAGAGCTAGAACTAAGGCTAGGTTCCTGCAGGATGTTCATGCTGGAAACCTGACCAGCCCCATTATAGTGGGCTGGATTCACCATTTCAGGTATTAGATTCCTATGCCAAAACAGAATACTGGAATTTGAACGCAGATCTAAATCTAGCCTCAGTTCACATCAGCATTGTGGTTTCTATATTTCTGCTCCATCAAAGGAAAAATGGACCTGTTTCAATCTCCTTTTTTTAATGTGCCTTTTCTAACCTTCACTTTTATCATTTGGCCATTTTTTAAAAGAAACCTGAAACTATGCCACTTGAGCTAAGTCTATCCAAGACTGTGGTCATTGAAAAAATGGCAAAAAGCTCAAATTTCCAAATAGGGGTCAGCTCGCAAGGGTATAATGCTGCCAGTGTTATCCAGTACATTTTAGAACTGTAAGCTCGTCTGCAAGGGTCCTTAGGCTTAGTTCACACTTATTTGGTCAGTTATTGTCAGTAGTGTTGGGCAAATTTTTACAAAAATTTGATTCGCTGCTTCGCCAAAATTAGCTTTGTGATGAATTACTTCTTCATGAAGCGCATTGCTTTGTCAGTAGTGGGCGCAATGACAGGGAACGATGATTACGCCGCTCCTGTCATTGAACTGCTTAGATCCCGTGTTCATCGCTGATCGCGACATCTGAGAATAAGGGTCGATTCACACGTCCGTAGTGTATTGCGGATTCCAAATTCACCCGGCCGGCACCCCCATAGAACTGCCTATTCTTGTCCGCAATAGCGGACAAAAATAGGACATGTTCTATTTTTTTTCCGGAGCCGCAGACCGGAAGATCAAGGGCGCTCTCCGGAAATGCGTTTGTGGACAGCACACTGTGTGATGTCCCCATTCATTCCTGCCCCATAGAGAATGGGACATGTGAATGGATCCTTTTAGTGAGGGCTTTGAGGGGTTAATTCGTAAAATATATACTTACCCTATCCATTTGAATGCGAAGAGACCGCCACATCCATCTTGAATGAAAATCCCTTGTGCAGTGCGTTATGAAGTCACCACACTAGCCAGTGTGGTGACGTCATATGCCACCACGCATAAGATTTTGCTTAGGATCTTCAATCAAGATGGCCATATCGGCCTCTTCACGCTCAAATGGATGAGGTATGTTTTTTTATTTTTTACTGCCATTTCAGGGAAAATTGGTTCGCTACCACAAAACACTAGGAAATTCATCTTTGCGGTAAATCGAATTTTCCCTCAAAATTGTATCGAAGTCAACTTTGTATACTTCAATTCGCTCAACCCTAATTGTCAGCCCAAAGTAGGTGTGGGTCAAACTCACAGAACAGGTGCAGATCTACTCATGATACCTAATCTGAGAGTAGGCTTGGCTCCTGAATACAGGTCAATGTCAGCGTCAGGTCTAATTCATCGGCATGTACTTAACCCAGCAGTGGCCCAAAATCCAAATAGTGGACCCATAAGGGGGGAGGATGTCAGTAGTAAGGCTATGTTCACATCACAGTTTATTTTCAGTTCTTCTGATCCATCAGAAGAAGAGACCAAAATAAGAGCATCCTGTAGTTTCAGCATCTGTCTTCACACCGTCAGTATTTAGCCAGCATTTGATAAGTATTGATAAGGCAAAAACAGGAGTGAGTCCAAAACAGAAAAAACATGTGATGGAAATATTTGTATGTCTTCTGTGTTTTGGACCCACACCTGCTTTTGAATTCCAAATCAGGATCAAATCCGTGCAAAATGACCTTGTGATAGAGGTGTGTGAACAACAGGATCCGTTTTTTTCTGTTCTTCTGACGGATCAGAAGAATGGAAAAATAACCAGTGATGTCAACTGGCCATGCCAGTCTAAACTTTCTTTTAATATTTATCTGAGGGTGGCGCCTCTTTTAGACTGAGCACACTCCCATCTGCCTGGAGCTTCTGAGCAAAGTACAAATGAAGCTAGTTCCTTCACTGCCCTGATAATGTGGACTTGGATAAGTCCAAGAGAGGCGGTATATTAGTGATAGGGACCCGTCCGCGGAAGCCACCTTGACGTGTGGTGGATGGGCCCGACACAAGTTTGATCAAAATGTGCGCTAAGAGCTTTCATTGATTCCAATAGTAGGTATAGTACCACTTGAATTTAGAATGATCCCCATTTCTCAGCTTTACTGCTTATATGTGTGTGCAGCCATTATTTTTATTTTATTTAACATGGCCAAACAGGGACACTAGTGGCCCTGTAACGGATTGGTGAGGGTGGAATTAGCATGAAGAGTCACAATAGTGGCCCCGGAACAAAGTGGGGAGGGGGGGCAACAGCATGAAAAGTCACAATAGTGGCCCTGTAACAGGGTGGGGAGGAGTTGGGGCAGCATCAGTGGCAGTAACAGCACAAGATGGTGACAGATCACAGTAGAGGTAGATGGCAGTAGAGGCAGAAGGCATGTGACATCAGGCAAGTGACAATATCAGAATCGTGGCAGCAACACGTGGGCAGAAGTAACGGGCCATTTGTCACAATGTTCTGGTGTGGAAGCACACTACAGACAGATTATTACTGCCAGAATGATCTAGTCTGTTGTATCAGGCACCCGTGTCTGGAAATCCTGCTTGATCCATGCCTGATACGTCTTTATAAAGGTTAGCCTCTCAATATTTTGTGGCGATGAGGATGATTAGGATGAGGAGGAGCATAAGACGAAAGGAAGGAACGATAGCTTCATTTTGCTGAGGTTAAGGAGCCCTGACAGCTGGAGAAGGCGTGCGGGTCGCTGGGACATGCAGCAGTTGCTACGTCAGGCTGTACCACTATATTGGTGGCAAGGTTTTTCAAGGCCACTTTATGGTGACTCTCCATGTGTTGACGCAGGGCCATAGTGCCAACATTAACACCCTGACCACGCTTAACCTTCTGCCCATATATCCTGCATACCGCCACGCTAACATCCTCAAGCGACTTGATAAAAAAATTCTGACACTGCAGAGTATGGCATTTTACTCCCAAGACTCCGTGCTGACTGTCTGCTGCTGCCTTTATGAACCCATGCACCACTAGTTATTTCCTGACAGGTAGGCTCCTGGGTAGCAGACAGTCTAATCTGGGGAATGTTTGGCTCACGATCTCCCACTGCTTCCACCATTCTGGCTCATCTTTAATTGTGAATATCGCCACTTCGAGAATTCGCGAATATTTAGAATATAGTGCTATATATTCATATTCGTGAAGAGTGTTGAATATTCTAATCGCAAATTTATCGCAAATTTATAGCAAATATATTACATTGCCGATTTTTCGCAATCAAGTAAACAATGACTGGAGATCACGAATTCTCAAATTTGCGAATTTATGGCGAATATAAAGCCAAAAATTTACGAAATATAGCAAATTGAAATATTGCCTATGCCGCTTATCACTAATAAGGGCACAGAGGTTGTTTCTGGGCCACGTCAGAGGAAAACACTGATTCCTGGCTGTGTGTATCTGTTGTCACCTGAGATGATGTTGAAGAGCGGGTCAATCATTCCAGTACAGCTGAAAGGTTGATTAAAACACGACCGCTGGATGACCGTGCCAGCTCTGGCATGTTGCTGCGGCTGCTGCTACCACCCCCCTTCTTCTGCTGCTACTTGTGCTTGCTACAGCAACGTTTTTGCCACTACCTGTTCCTTTTGAGGGCCCAGGTCTGTTGGCCATAGTATACAGTAACTGTATCAGTAATGAAACTATGTAACTAAGTATGAATGGCGCTGCAGATAAGTTAAAAAAATGCTGAACAGATTATTTATTAATGTTGCTGCAGATGGACTAGGTACACATGCCTGTATATTAGACCGGCTGTTGAGACTAAGGATAAGTTCACAGGAACGTGTGTGATCCGTGGCCGTATTGCGGCCCGCAAATTGCGGGCCGCAATACACGGCCACAGTTCCATGTGTATTCCGCATCACAGATGCGGGCACATTCACTTCAATGGGTCCGCAAATCCGGAATCGCGGAAAAGGCCGCACGGGACAGGACCCCTCGGAAGCACTACGGAGTGCTTCCGTGGGGTTACGTCCCATACTTCCGTACCGCAAAAAGATAGAACATGTCCTATCTTTTTGCAGAATGGGCGGATCGCGGACCCATTAAAGTGAATGGGTCCGCGATCCGATGCGGCTGACCTACGGCCGGCGATCGTGCAGTTCGTGTGAACTCGGCCTAAGTCTGATTACACAGAGCCTGCACTGTCCCCACACTATCCTTGCACTGTCCCTGCAGTCTCCCTATGCTCTCCCTACAGTATCTGGAAACTCTACCTACAATCTCCTTACCCTTTCCCTGCACTGTACCTATCCAATATGCTACAATTAACTCCTTAAGGACACAGCCTTATTTCACCTTAAGGACCAGGCCATTTTTTGCAAATCTGACCAGTGTCACATTAAGTGGTGATAACTTTAAAACGCTTTAACTTATCCAGGCCATTCTGAGATTGTTTATTCGTCACATATTGTACTTCATGACACTGGTAAAATGGAGTCAAAAAAATGCATTTTTATTTATGAAAAAATACCAAATTTGCCAAGGATTTGGAAAAATTTGCAAATTTCCTAGTTTCAATTTCTCTACTTCTATAATACATATTAATACCTATAAAAATAGTTATTACTTTACATTTCCCATATGTCTACTTCATGTTAGGATCATTTTGGGAATGACATTTTATTTTTGGGGGACGTTACAAGGCTTAGAAGTTTAGAAGTAAATCTTGAAATTTCTCAGAAATTTTCAAAAACCAACTTTCTAAGGACCAGTTCAGGTCTGAAGTCACTTTAACTAGTGTCAAAAACCACCCAAAAATGACCCCATTCTAAAAACTACACCCATCAAGGTTTTCAAAACTGATTTTTACAAACGTCGTTAACCCTTTAGGTGTTCCACGAGAATTAATGGAAAATAGAGATACAATTTCAAAATTTCGCTTTTTTTGGCAGATTTTTTTTTTTTCCAGTTACAAAGCAAGGGTTAACAGCCAAACAAAACTCAATATTTATGGCCCTGATTCTATAGTTTGCAGAAACACCCCATATGTGGTCGTAAACTGCTGTACGGGCACACCGCAGGGCGCAGAAGGAAAGGAATGCCATACGGTTTTTGGAAGACAGATTTTGCTGGAGTGTTTTTTTTTACACCATGTCCCATTTGAAGCCCCCCTGATGCACCCCTAGAGTAGAAACTCTATAAAAGTGACCATCTAAGAAACTACACCCCTCAAGGTATTCAAAACTGATTTTAACAACGTCGTTAACCCGTCCGGTGTTCCACAAGAATTAATGGAAAATAGAGATACAATTTCAAAATTTCACTTTTTTGGCAGATTTTCCATTTTAATATTTTTTTTTCCAGTTACAAAGCAAGGGTTAACAGCCAAACAAAACTCAATATTTATGGCCCTGATTCTGTAGTTTACAGAAACACCCCATATGTGGTCATAAACTGCTGTACGGGCACACGGCAGGGTGCAGAAGGAAAGGAATGCCATACGGTTTTTGGAAGGCAGATTTTGCTGTACTGGTTTTTTGACACCATGTCCCATTTGAAGCCCCCTAATACACCCCTAGAGTAGAAACTACAAAAAAGTGACCCATTTTAGAATGGATTTTTTTACACCGTTTTTATTTTTATTTTTTTACGGTGTTCACCTGAGGGGGTAGGTCATGTGATATTTTTATAGAGCCGGTCGATACAGAGGCGGCGATACCTTATATGTATACTTTTTTAAATTTACTTAAGTTTTACACAATAACAGCTTTTTTAAAACAAAAAAAATTTTGTTTTACTGTCTGCATATTCTGAGCCATAATTTTTTAATTTTTTGGGCGATTGTCTTAGGTAGGGGCTCATTTTTTGTGGGATGAGGTGACGGTTATATTGGTACTGTTTTGGTGGGCATACGCCTTTTTGATCGCTTACTGTTGTACTTTTTGTGATGTAAGGTGACAAAAAAATGGTTTATTTAGCACAGTTTTTATTTTTTATTTTTTACGGTGTTCATCTGAGGGGTTAGGTCATGTGATATGTTTATAGAGCCGGTCGATACGGACGCAGCGATACCTAATATATCTACTTTTTTTCCCCCTATTTTTTCCACATTTTTTTTTTACTTTATTTGGGGGAAATTACGTTTTTGTTTATTTTTTTCTTAAAACTTTAAAAAAATTTTGAGGAAAACTTTATTTTTTCTACTTTTTTTTTACTTAATTTTTTGTCCCACTTTGGGACTTCAACTTTTTGGGGTCTAATCCCTTTTACAATGCTTTTCAATACTTCTGTATTGGAATGTATTGGCTGTATGAGTAATACTGTGTGTATTACTCATACAGCTTCCTGCCTGTGAGATCCAGGGGGCTGGATCTCACAGGCACGTCACAGGAAGGCAGCGGCGATGCCTCAGGAAGGCATCGTGCTGCCTTCCATGCCATCGGGTCCCCCCTACAGCCGCATGGGGACCCGATGGCACTTGCTCCCGCCGCCGCACCATTGAAAAGCCGCAAACCGCAGGTCTCAATTGACCTGCGGTTTGCGGCAATCGCCGGCACGGGGGACCCCCCTCGCATTTAGCCACGCGGCGGTGATCGGAAATACACAGGGCGTACAGGTACGCCCTGTGTCCTTAAGTACCAGGACATCAGGGCATACCTGTACACCCTGTGTCCTTAACAGGTTAAAATATTGCTAAGACACTGTCCCTAGCACTTGCCATGTCTCTCCCTGTGCATCTCCCTGTGCATGAGTAAAATGGTGGAAACCGGTCACGATTAGGCTTTTTATAGGGGATGGCTATCTTCTGATTGGCTGGATGCACGGCATTATGGGTCATATTGCGTTGCCGAGCTTCTTACTTTTACTTTGTAATATGTGTTGCCGCCATTTTAGGAAAAAAAATGATTTGTTACCACGAAGTGCAAGGAAATTAGGGTTTGTGGCAAATCGAAGTTTTTCGGAAATTCGGATCGAATTTAATTAGTTTCACTTCAATTCGCTCAACAATAGTGACAATCTGTAGGAAGCTTTATTGGAATCCAATGAGTATAACTTGGAGTTCCCATCTACAAGGCTGGGCAAACTATAAAGTTGCTTGTGTCCACAAAGTGGACCCCTTTTTCAGCACTTGTACCATGCATCCAGTACATATACTTCAAATGTTTAGCTCAGTGCCCCAGATCCAAAGGGAAGCCCCAGATTAAAGTACATGACTGTTTTCAGGTCAAAGACACAATTAGAGACTATGATAGAGCATGGAGACATACAGTACAGACCAAAAGTTTGGACACACCTTCTCATTCAAAGAGTTTTCTTTATTTTCATGACTATGAAAATTGTAGATTCACACTAAAGGCATCAAAACTATGAATTAACACATGTGGAATTATATACATAACAAACAAGTGTGAAACAACTGAAAATATGTCATATTTAGAGTTGAGCGAACACCTGGATGTTCGGGTTCGAGAAGTTCGGCCGAACTTCCCTGAAATGTTCGGGTTCGGGATCCGAACCCGACCCGAACTTCGTCCTGAACCCGAACCCCATTGAAGTCAATGGGGACCCGAACTTTTGGACACTAAAAAGGCTGTAAAACAGCCCAGGAAAGAGCTAGAGGGCTGCAAAAGGCAGCAACAGGTAAATCCCCTGCAAACAAATGTGGATAGGGAAATGAATTAAAATTAAAATTAAAAAAATAAAAATTAACCAATATCAGTTGGACAGAGGTCCCATAGCAGAGAATCTGGCTTCACGTCAGCAGAGAATCAGTCTCTTCATGCCTTAGCAAAGAATCTGGCTTCATGTCAGCAGAGAATCAGTCTCTTCATGCCATAGCAGAGAATCTGGCTTCATGTCAGCACAGAATCAGTCTTCATGTCATAGCAGAGAATCAGGCTTCAAGTCACCCACCACTGGAACAGGCCACTGTCACATATTTAGGTCCAGGCACCCAGGCAGAGGAGAGAGGTCCCGTAACAGAGATTCTGGCTTTATGTCAGCACAGAATAAGTCTTCATGTCATAGCAGAGAATCAGGCTTCACGTCACCCACCACTGGAAGAGGCCACTGTCACACATTTAGGCCCTGACACCCAGACAGAGGAGAGAGGTCCCGTAACAGAGAATCTGGCTTCATGTAAGCAGAGAATCAGTCTTCATGTCATAGCAGAGAATCAGGCTTCACGTCACCCACCACTGGAAGAGGCCACTGTCACATATTTAGGCCCAGGCACCCAGGCAGAGGAGAGAGGTCCCGTAACAGAGAATCTGGCTTCATGTCAGCGCAGAATCAGTCTTCATGTTATAGCAGAGAATCAGGCTTCACGTCACCCACCACTGGAACAGGCCACTGTCACACATTTAGGCCCCGGCACCCAGACAGAGGAGAGAGGTCCCGTAACAGAGAATCTGGCCTTATGTCAGCACAGAATCAGTCTTCATGTCATAGCAGAGAATCAGGCTTCACGTCACCCACCACTGGAACAGGCCACTGTCACATATTTAGGCCCAGGCACCCAGGCAGAGGAGAGAGGTCCCGTAACAGAGAATCTGGCTTCATGTCAGCACAGAATAAGTCTTCATGTCATAGCAGAGAATCAGGCTTCATGTCACCCACCACTGGAAGAGGCCACTGTCACACATTTAGGCCCTGGCACCCAGACAGAGGAGAGATGTCCCGTAACAGAGAATCTGGCTTCATGTCAGCAGAGAATCAGTCTTAATGTCATAGCAGAGAATCAGGCTTCACGTCACCCACCACTGGAAGAGGCCACTGTCACATATTTAGGCCCAGGCACCCAGGCAGAGGAGAGAGGTCCCGTAACAGAGATTCAGGCTTCATGTCAGCAGAGAATCAGTCTTCATGTCATAGCAGAGAATCAAGCTTCACGTCACCCACCACTGGAACAGGCCACTGTCACATATTTAGGCCCCGGCACCCAGACAGAGGAGAGAGGTCCCGTAACAGAGAATCTGGCCATATGTCAGCACAGAATCAGTCTTCATGTCATAGCAGAGAATCAGGCTTCACGTCACCCACCACTGGAAGATGCCACTGTCACATATTTAGGCCCAGGCACCCAGGCAGAGGAGAGATGTCGCGTAACAGAGAATCTGGCTTCATGTCAGCGCAGAATCAGTCTTCATGTTATAGCAGAGAATCAGGCTTCACATCACCCACCACTGGAACAGGCCACTGTCACACATTTAGGCCCTGGCACCCAGACAGAGGAGAGAGGTCCCGTAACAGAGAATCTGGCCTTATGTCAGCACAGAATCAGTCTTCATGTCATAGCAGAGAATCAGGATTCACGTCACCCACCACTGGAAGAGGCCACTATCACATATTTAGGTCCAGGCACCCAGACAGAGGAGAGAGGTCCCGTAACAGAGAATCTGGCCTTATGTCAGCACAGAATCAGTCTTCATGTCATAGCAGAGAATCAGGCTTCACGTCACCCACCACTGGAACAGGCCACTGTCACATATTTAGGCCCAGGCACCCAGGCAGAGGAGAGAGGTCCCGTAACAGAGAATCTGGCTTCATGTCAGCACAGAATAAGTCTTCATGTCATAGCAGAGAATCAGGCTTCACGTCACCCACCACTGGAAGAGGCCACTGTCACACATTTAGGCCCTGGCACCCAGACAGAGGAGAGAGGTCCCGTAACAGAGAATCTGGCTTCATGTCAGCAGAGAATCAGTCTTAATGTCATAGCAGAGAATCAGGCTTCACGTCACCCACCACTGGAAGAGGCCACTGTCACATATTTAGGCCCAGGCACCCAGGCAGAGGAGAGAGGTCCCGTAACAGAGATTCAGGCTTCATGTCAGCAGAGAATCAGTCTTCATGTCATAGCAGAGAATCAAGCTTCACGTCACCCACCACTGGAACAGGCCACTGTCACATATTTAGGCCCCGGCACCCAGACAGAGGAGAGAGGTCCCGTAACAGAGAATCTGGCCATATGTCAGCACAGAATCAGTCTTCATGTCATAGCAGAGAATCAGGCTTCACGTCACCCACCACTGGAAGATGCCACTGTCACATATTTAGGCCCAGGCACCCAGGCAGAGGAGAGAGGTCGCGTAACAGAGAATCTGGCTTCATATCAGCACAGAATCAGTCTTCATGTCATAGCAGAGAATCAGGTTTCACGTCACCCACCACTGGAACAGGCCACTGTCACACATTTAGACCCCGGCACCCAGACAGAGGAGAGGTTCATTCAACTTTGGGTTGCCCCGCAATATAATGGTAAAATGAAAATAAAAATAGGATTGAATGAGGAAGTGCCCTGGAGTAGAATAATATATTGTTAAGGGGAGGTAGTTAATATCTAATCTGCACAAGGGATGGACAGGTCCTGTGGGATCCATGCCTGGTTCATTTTTATGAACGTCAGCTTGTCCACATTGGCTGTAGACAGGCGGCTGCGTTTGTCTGTAATGACGCCCCCTGCCGTGCTGAATACACGTTCAGACAAAACGCTGGCCGCCGGGCAGGCCAGCACCTCCAAGGCATAAAAGGCTAGCTCTGGCCACGTGGACAATTTGGAGACCCAGAAGTTGAATGGGGCCGAACCATCAGTCATTACGTGGAGGGGTGTGCACAGGTACTGTTCCACCATGTTAGTGAAATGTTGCCTCCTGCTAACACGTTCCGTATCAGGTGGTGGTGCAGTTAGCTGTGGCGTGGTGACAAAACTTTTCCACATCTCTGCCATGCTAACCCTGCCCTCAGAGGAGCTGGCCGTGACACAGCAGCGTTGGCGACCTCTTGCTCCTCCTCTGCCTTCGCCTTGGGCTTCCACTGGTTCCCCTGTGACATTTGGGAATGCTCTCAGTAGCGCGTCTACCAACGTGCGCTTGTACTCGCGCATCTTCCTATCACGCTCCAGTGTAGGAAGTAAGGTGGGCACATTGTCTTTGTACAGGGGATCCAGCAGGGTGGCAACCCAGTAGTCCGCACACGTTAAAATGTGGGCAACTCTGCTGTCATTGCGCAGGCACTGCAGCATGTAGTCGCTCATGTGTGCCAGGCTGCCCAGAGGTAAGGACAAGCTGTCCTCTGTGGGAGGCGTATCGTCATCGTCCTGTGTTTCCCCCCAACCACGCACCAGTGATGGGCCCGAGCTGCTTTGGGTGCCACCCCGCTGTGAACATGCTTCATCCTCATCCTCCTCCACCTCCTCCTCATGCTCGTCCTCCTCGTCCTCCAGTAGTGGACCCTGTCTGGCCACATTTGTACCTGGCCTCTGCTGTTGCAAAAAACCTCCCTCTGAGTCACTTCGAAGAGAGTGGCCTGAAAGTGCTAAAAATGACCCCTCTTCCTCCTCTTCCTCCTGGGCCACCTCCTCTTCCATCATCGCCCTAAGTGTTTTCTCAAGGAGACATAGAAGTGGTATTGTAACGCTGATAACGGCGTCATCGCCACTGGCCATGTTGGTGGAGTACTCGAAACAGCGCAACAGGGCACACAGGTCTCGCATGGAGGCCCAGTCATTGGTGGTGAAGTGGGGCTGATCCGCAGTGCGACTGACCCGTGCGTGCTGCAGCTGAAACTCCACTATGGCCTGCTTCTGCTCGCACAGTCTGTCCAGCATGTGCAAGGTGGAGTTCCACCTGGTGGGCACGTCGCATATGAGGCGGTGAGCGGGAAGGCCGAAGTTACGCTGTAGCGCAGACAGGCGAGCAGCGGCAGGGTGTGAACGCCGGAAGCGCGAACAGACGGCCCGCACTTTATGCAGCAGCTCTGACATGTCGGGGTAGTTGCGAATGAAATTCTGCACCACCAAATTCAGCACATGCGACAGGCAAGGGATGTGCGTCAAACCGGCTAGTCCCAGAGCTGCAACGAGATTTCGCCCATTATCGCACACCACCAGGCCGGGCTTGAGGCTCACCGGCAGCAACCACTCGTCGGTCTGTTTTTCTATACCCCGCCACAACTCCTGTGCGGTGTGAAGCCAGTCCCCCAAACATATGAGTTTCAGAACGGCCTGCTGACGTTTACCCCGGGCTGTGCTGAAGTTGGTGGTGAAGGTGTGTGGCTGACTGGATGAGCAGGTGGAAGAAGAGGAGGAGGAAGCTGAGTAGGAGGAGGAGGAGACAGGAGGCAAAGAATGTTGCCCTGCGATCCTTGGCGGCGGAAGGACGTGCGCCAAACAGCTCTCCGCCTGGGGCCCAGCCGCCACTACATTTACCCAGTGTGCAGTTAGGGAGATATAGCGTCCCTGGCCGTGCTTACTGGTCCACGTATCTGTGGTTAGGTGGACCTTGCCACAGATGGCGTTGCGCAGTGCACACTTGATTTTATCGGACACTTGGTTGTGCAGGGAAGGCACAGCTCTCTTGGAGAAGTAGTGCCGGCTGGGAACAACATACTGTGGGACAGCAAGCGACATGAGCTGTTTGAAGCTGTGTGTGTCCACCAGCCTAAATGACAGCATTTCATAGGCCAGTAGTTTAGAAATGCTGGCATTCAGGGTCAGGGATCGAGGGTGGCTAGGTGGGAATTTACGCTTTCTCTCAAATGTTTGTGAGATGGAGAGCTGAACGCTGCCGTGTGACATGGTTGAGATGCTTGGTGACGCAGGTGGTGGTGTTGGTGGTACATCCCATGTTTGCTGGGCGGCAGGCGCCAACGTTCCTCCAGAGGCAGAGGAAGAGGCCGAGGCGGCGGCAGCAGCAGAAGAGTCCGAGGCGGCGGCAGCAGCAGAAGAGGTAGCAGGGGGAGCCTGAGTGACTTCTTTGTTTTTAAGGTGTTTACTCCACTGCAGTTCATGCTTTGCATGCAGGTGCCTGGTCATGCAGGTTGTGCTAAGGTTCAGAACGTTAATGCCTCGCTTCAGGCTCTGATGGCACAGCGTGCAAACCACTCGGGTCTTGTCGTCAGCACATTGTTTAAAGAAGTGCCATGCCAGGGAACTCCTTGAAGCTGCCTTTGGGGTGCTCGGTCCCAGATGGCGGCGGTTAGTAGCAGGCGGAGTCTCTTGGCGGCGGGTGTTCTGATTTTGCCCACTGCTCCCTCTTTTGCTACGCTGTTGGCTCGGTCTCACCACTGCCTCTTCCTCTGAACTGTGAAAGTCAGTGGCACGACCTTCATTCCATGTGGGGTCTAGGACCTCATCGTCCCATGCATCGTCTTCCACCCAGTCTTGATCCCTGACCTCCTGTTCAGTCTGCACACTGCAGAAAGACACAGCAGTTGGCACCTGTGTTTCGTCATCATCAGAGACGTGCTGAGGTGGTATTCCCATGTCCTCATCATCAGGAAACATAAGTGGTTGTGCGTTAGTGCATTCTATCTCTTCTACCCCTGGGGAAGGGCTAGGTGGATGCCCTTGGGAAACCCTGGCAGCAGAGTCTTCAAACAGCATAAGAGACTGCTGCATAACTTGAGGCTCAGTGAGTTTCCCTGATATGCATGGGGGTGATGTGACAGACTGATGGGCTTGGTTTTCATGCGCCATCTGTGCGCTTTCTGCAGAAGACTGGGTGGGAGATAATGTGAACGTGCTGGATGCACTGTCGGCCACCCAATTGACTAATGCCTGTACCTGCTCAGGCCTTACCATCCTTAGAATTGGCATTGGGCCCCACCAAATATCCCTGTAAATTCTGGCGGCTACTGGGACCTGAGGTAGTTGGTACACTAGGACGTGTGGCTGTGGCAGAACGGCCACGTCCTCTCCCAGCTCCCAGCACCAGAGGGTCCACTAACACCACCACGACCATGTCCACATCCGCGTCCCTTACTAGTTGTTTTCCTCATTGTTACCGTTCACCACAATAGGAAAAATATTATTCGGGCCAATGTATTGAATTAAAATTCAGCCTTTTTTTTTTTTCAGACACCTAACACTGTCTGGCTATCTATTTAGGTACCGTATTACACTAATACAGGCACACAAGTAATGACAGATTTGGTTGAATATAAATGTGAGGCCTATTTTTTACGCGCTGTGTGACAGATATACCTTTAATCACAGAATTAGACTTGTATCTGCACGGTAGCGTGTGTGTTAAGTTTTTCAGAATGACACTATCAGCACCTTGAATCTAAGATATCCTTTTTGGGATAGATTTAAAGTAGGCCTGATATAACAGAAACTACTAATTTTGAGAATGGCAAATTTGGGAATAGTGTTTCAACCCAGAACAAAAACTGTGCTTTTACGGTCACTAAATATAACTTGACCAGCTAAAACAGTACAGATTTGGTTGAATATAAATGTGAGGCCTATTTTTTACGCGCTGTGTGACAGATATACCTTTAATCACAGAATTAGACTTGTATCTGCACAGTAGCGTGTGTGTTAAGTTTTTCAGAATGACACTATCAGCACCTTGAATCTAAGATATCCTTTTTGGGATAGATTTAAAGTAGGCCTGATATAACAGAAACTATTAATTTTGAGAATGGCAAATTTGGGAATAGTTTTTCAACCCAGAACAAAAACTGTGCTTTTACGGTCACTACAAATAATTTGACCAGCTAAAACTGTACTGATTTGGAGGAATAGAAATGTCAGGCCTATTTTTTAGGCGCTGGGTGACAGGCTCAACTTGCCCCTGATGTAGTATATGGCCAAAAAATAACCACACTATTGATGGTTAAATGCACTTGGGTGACACAGGCTCAGCCTGCACCTGATGTAGTATATGGCCAAAAAATAACCACACTGTTGATGGTTAAATGCACTTGGGTGACACAGGCTCAGCCTGTACCTGATGTAGTATATGGCCAAAAAATAACCACACTGTTGATGGTTAAATGCACTTGGGTGACACAGGCTCAGCCTGCACCTGATGTAGGATATAGCACAAAATAACCACACTATTGATGGTTAAATGCACTTGGTGATAGCTTGTGCTGGCGCACCACAAGCCACAAAATGGCCGCCGATCACCACAGAAAAAAGTGATATAAAAACGCTCTGGGCAGCCTAAAAAAAGTGAGCAATTCAATATCAGCACTTCAATGATCCACAGCTGGAGATCGATCACTGAATGAAGTCTTTTGGAGGAGTTAATCTGCCTAATCTCGCCCTAACGTCGAAGCAGCAACCTCTCCCTATGCTTGAATCAGCAGAGTGACGTGAAGCGTTACGTGACCCAAGCTTATATAGAGGCTGGGTCACATGCTGCACTGGCCAATCACAGCCATGCCAATAGTAGGCAAGGCTGTGATGGCCTCTTGGGGCAAGTAGTGTGACGCTTGTTGATTGGCTGCTTTGCAGCCTTTCAAAAAGCGCCAAGAAAGCGCCGAACACCGAACCCGAACCCGGACTTTTACGAAAATGTTCGGGTTCGGGTCCGTGTCACGGACACCCCAAAATTCGGTACGAACCCGAACTATACAGTTCGGGTTCGCTCATCCCTAGTCATGTTCTAGGTTCTTCAAAGTAGCCACCTTTTGCTTTGATTACTGCTTTGCACACTCTTGGCACTCTCTTGATGAGCTTCAAGAGGTAGTCCCCTGAAATGGTTTTCACTTCACAGGTGTGCCCTGTCAGGTTTATTAAGTGGGATTTCTTGCCTTATAAATGGGGTTGGGACCATCAGTTGCGTTGAGGAGAAGTCAGGTGGATACACAGCTGATAGTCCTACTGAATAGACTGTTAGAATTTGTATTATGGCAAAAAAAAACCAGCTAAGTAAAGAAAAATGAGTGGCCATCATTACTTTAACCACCTCAGCCCCCATAGCTTAAACACCCTGAAAGACCAGGCCACTTTTTACACTTCTGACCTACACTACTTTCACCGTTTATTGCTCGGTCATGCAACTTACCACCCAAATTAATTTTACCTCCTTTTCTTCTCACTAATAGAGCTTTCATTTGGTGGTATTTCATTGCTGCTGACATTTTTACTTTTTTTGTTATTAATCGAAATTTAACGATTTTTTTGCAAAAAAATGACATTTTTCACTTTCAGTTGTAGAATTTTGCAAAAAAAACGAGATCCATATATAAATTTTGCTCTAAATTTATTGTTCTACATGTCTTTGATAAAAAAAAAATGTTTGGGTAAAAAAAAAATGGTTTGGGTAAAAGTTATAGCGTTTACAAACTATGGTACAAAAATGTGAATTTCCGCTTTTGAAGCAGCTCTGACTTTCTGAGCACCTGTCATGTTTCCTGAGGTTCTACAATGCCCAGACAGTACAAACACCCCACAAATGACCCAATTTCGGAAAGTAGACACCCTAAGGTATTCGCTGATGGGCATAGTGAGTTCATAGAACTTTTTATTTTTTGTCACAAGTTAGCGGAAAATGATGATTTTTTTTTTTTTTCTTACAAAGTCTCATATTCCACTAACTTGTGACAAAAAATAAAAAGTTCTATGAACTCACTATGCCCATCACGAAATACCTTGGGGTCTCTTCTTTCCAAAATGGGGTCACTTGTGGGGTAGTTATACTGCCCTGGCATTCTAGGGGCCCAAATGTGTGGTAAGGAGTTTGAAATCAAATTCTGTAAAAAATGACCAGTGAAATCCGAAAGGTGCTCTTTGGAATATGGGCCCCTTTGCCCACCTAGGCTGCAAAAAAGTGTCACACATCTGGTGTCTCTGTATTCAGGAGAAGTTGAGGAATGTGTTTTGGGGTGTCTTTTTACATATACCCATGCTGGGTGAGATAAATATCTTGGTCAAATGGCAACTTTGTATAAAAAAATGGGAAAAGTTGTCTTTTGCCAACATATTTCTCTCACCCAGCATGGGTATATGTAAAATGACACCCCAAAACACATTCCCCAACTTCTCCTGAGTACGGAGATACCAGATGTGTGACACTTTTTTGCAGCCTAGGTGGGCAAAGGGGCCCATATTCCAAAGAGCACCTTTCGGATTTCACTGGTCATTTTTTACAGAATTTGATTTCAAACTCCTTACCACACATTTGGGCCCCTAGAATGCCAGGGCAGTATAACTACCCCACAAGTGACCCCATTTTGGAAAGAAGAGACCCCAAGGTATTTGCTGATGGGCATAGTGAGTTCATAGAACTTTTTATTTTTTGTCACAAGTTAGTGGAATATGAGACTTTGTATGAAAAAAAAAAAAATCATTTTCCACTAACTTGTGACAAAAAATAAAAAAATTCTAGGAACTCGCCATGCCCCTCACGGAATACCTTGGGGTGTCTTCTTTCCAAAATGGGGTCACTTGTGGGGTAGTTATACTGCCCTGGCATTTTCCAGGGGCCCTAATGTGTGGTAAGTAGGTAAATGACCAGTGAAATCCGAAAGGTGCTCTTTGGAATATGGGCCCCTTTGCCCACCTAGGCTG
This sequence comes from Bufo bufo, assembly GCF_905171765.1. NCBI lineage: Eukaryota > Metazoa > Chordata > Amphibia > Anura > Bufonidae > Bufo > Bufo bufo. Next base: position 86,815,180 of record NC_053396.1, read on the forward strand.
CAAAAAAGTGTCACACATCTGGTATCTCCGTACTCAGGAGAAGTTGGGGAATGTGTTTTGGGGTGTCATTTTACATATACCCATGCTGGGTGAGAGAAATATCTTGGCAAAAGACAACTTTTCCCATTTTTTTATACAAAGTTGGCATTTGACCAAGATATTTCTCTCACCCAGCATGGGTATATGTAAAATGACACCCCAAAACACATTCCCCAACTTCTCCTGAGTACGGCGATACCAGATGTGTGACACTTTTTTGCAGCCTAGATGCGCAAAGGTGCCCAAATTCCTTTTAGGAGGGCATTTTTAGACATTTGGATACCAGACTTCTTCTCACGCTTTGGCGCCCCTAAAATGCCAGGGCAGTATAAATACCCCACATGTGACCCCATTTTGGAAAGAAGACACCCCAAGGTATTCAATGAGGGGCATGGCGAGTTCATAGAAATTATTTTTTTTTGGCACAAGTTAGCGGAAATTGATATATTTTATTTTTTCTCACAAAGTCTCCCTTTCCGCTAACTTGGGACAAAAATTTCAATCTTTCATGGACTCAATATGCCCCTCACGGAATACCTGGGGGTGTCTTCTTTCCGAAATGGGGTCACATGTGGGGTATTTATACTGCCCTGGCATTCTAGGGGCCCTAAAGCGTGAGAAGAAGTCTGGAATATAAATGTCTAAAAAATTTTACGCATTTGGATTCCGTGAGGGGTATGGTGAGTTCATGTGAGATTTTATTTTTTGACACAAGTTAGTGGAATATGAGACTTTGTAAGAAAAAAAAATAATAATTCCTCTAACTTGGGCCAAAAAAATGTCTGAATGGAGCCTTACAGGGGGGTGATCAATGACAGGGGGGTGATCAATGACAGGGGGGTGATCAATGACAGGGGGGGTGATCAATGACAGGGGTGGTGATCAATGACAGGGGGGTGATCAGAGAGTCTATATGGGGTGATCACCCCCCTGTCATTGATCACCCCCCTGTAAGGCTCCATTCAGATGTCCGTATGTGTTTTGCGGATCCGATCCATGTATCCGTGGATCCGTAAAAATCATACGGACATCTGAATGCAGCATGACAGGGGGGGGTGATCAATGACAGGGGGGGGGGGTGATCAATGACAGGGGGGTGATCAGGGAGTCTATATGGGGTGATCACCCCCCCTGGAAGGCTCCAGGGAGACGCCTGTATGTGTTTTGCGGATCCGATCCATCTATCAGTGGATCCGTAAAAATCATGCGGACATCTGAATGGAGCTTTACAGGGGGTTGATCAATGACAGGGGGGTAATCAATGACAGGGGGGTGATCAGGGAGTCTATATGGGGTGATAACCACAGTCATTGATCACGCCCCTGTAAGGCTTCATTCAGACGTCCGTATGCGTTTTGCGGATCCGATCCATCTATCAGTGGATCCGTAAAAATCATGCGGACATCTGAATGGAGCTTTACAGGGGGTTGATCAATGACAGGGGTGTAATCAATGACAGGGGGGTGATCAGGGAGTCTATATGGGGTGATAACCACAGTCATTGTTCACGCCCCTGTAAGGCTTCATTCAGACGTCCGTATGCGTTTTGCGGATCCGATCCATCTATCAGTGGATCCGTAAAAATCATGCGGACATCTGAATGGAGCTTTACAGGGGGTTGATCAATGACAGGGGTGTAATCAATGACAGGGAGGTGATCAGGGAGTCTATATGGGGTGATAACCACAGTCATTGATCACGTTCCTGTAAGGCTTCATTCAGACGTCTGTATGCGTTTTGCGGATCCGATCCATCTATCAGTGGATCCGTAAAAATCATGCGGACATCTGAATGGAGCTTTACAGGGGGTTGATCAATGACAGGGGGGTAATCAATGACAGGGGGGTGATCAGGGAGTCTATATGGGGTGATCAGGGGCTAATAAGGGGTTAATAAGTGATGGGGGGGAGTGTAGTGTAGTGTAGTGTAGCTTGGTGCTACTTTACTGAGCTACCTGTGTCCTCTGGTGGTCGATCCAAACAAAGGGGACCACCAGAGGACCAGGTAGCAGGTATATTAGACGCTGACAGCGTCTAATATACCTGTTAGGGGTTAAAAAAAAACACATCTCCAGCCTGCCAGCGAACGATCGCCGCTGGCAGGCTGGAGATCAACTCTCTTACCTTCCGTTCCTGTGAGCGCGCGCGCCTGTGTGCGCGCATTCACAGGAAATCTCGCGTCTCGCGAGATGACGCGTATATGCGTGACTGTGCGCAGCGCTGCCACCTCCGGAACGCGATCCTGTGTTAGGCGGTCCGGAGGTGGTTAAGAAATGAAGGTCAGTCAGTCAGCCGAAAAATTGGGAAAACTTTGAAAGTAAGGGCTATTTAACCATGAAGGAGAGTGATGGGTTTCTGCGCCAGATGACCTGGCCTCCACAGTCACCGGACCTGAACCCAATCGAGATGTTTTGGGGTGAGCTGGACCGCAGAGTGAAGGCAAAAGGGCCAACAAGTGCTAAGCATCTCTGGGAACTCCTTCAAGACTGTTGGAAGACCATTTCAGGGGACTATCTCTTGAAGCTCATCAAGAGAATGCCAAGAGTGTGCAAAGCAGTAATCAAAGCAAAAGGTGGCTACTTTGAAGAACCTAGAATATGACATATTTTCAGTTGTTTCACACTTGTTTGTTATGTATATAATTCCACATGTGTTAATTCATAGTTTTGATGCCTTCATAGTCATGAAAATAAAGAAAACTCTTTGAATGAGAAGGTGTGTCCAAACTTTTGGTCTGTACTGTAGATATAGCCATTTTCTATTATAAGTGGCCAGGCTATGCACATGATGTCAGCATTGCACCATCTGTACCAGGCCACTGATTTCGCAGACCAGCTGAGGCTTCTGCAGCTCTGTGGGATCAAGGTACATTGAGTAGAAATTGCATTATTTTCTGGGTGGAAAAGGGTGCAATAATACCTATTCTACTGTTTTGAAAAAGTAAGGGACACACAAATGAGACAATATTACTTGCTGTGGGTCATGAAGGTGAATTGTTACATTGTAGCAGGCACAAAGGTGGGTATGTTTAAGAGATTGTGGGCACAAAAGGGGACATTATTTCTGTGCTGATGCAGAAAGGGGGCCTTATTCCTGTCAAGGTAATCTTATTACTATATGAGGGACTAAAGTGGCACTATTACTTTGTAGAGGTCACAAGAGTAGGTATTACTATTATGTCAAAGCACAAAATTGTCTCTGCATGGGGCAAAACGTTTTATGCTTTTACTACATTTTTACTGTGTGGGGCATAAAGGATTATACTATCACTATGTGTGAGTACTGACAAGATCGCTATTAGTCTATGGGGGCACTACTGATATGTGGGGTACAAAAGGTGGCAATATTATCTTATGGGGCAAAAAAGGCAGTACTTTTACTATGTGTGCAGCAACCCAGTGGGGAAACTGGAAAGAATAGGAGGAGTAGTACAGATGGGAGTTGTAGTAGTTATATACAGTCATGTGAAAAAATTAGGACACCCTTTGAAAGCATGTGGTTTTTTGTAACATTTTTAATAAATGGTTATTTCATCTCCGTTTCAACAATACAGAGAGATTAAAGTAATCCAACTAAACAAAGAAAACTGAAGAAAAGTCTTTTCAAGATCTTCTGTAAATGTCATTCTACAAAAATGCCTATTCTAACTGAGGAAAAAGATAGGACACCCTCACATGTATTCCCTCTTAAATTGGCTCAGATCTCACACCAGGTGCACATAATTAGTAGATCGTTACTCTGCATGTTGAATGAGGCTTGCCCTATTTAAACCTCAGACATTTAGTTTGGTGTGCTCCTGACTGTTGAAGTGAGAGTGAGCACCATGGTGAGAGCAAAAGAGCTGTCAGAGGACTTCAGAAAAAAGATTGTAGCAGCCTATGAGTCTGGGAAGGGATTTAAAAAGATCTCAAAAGATTTTGAAATCAGCCATTCCACTGTCCGGAAGATAGTCTACAAGTGGAGGGCTTTCAAAACAACTGCCAACATGCCCAGGACTGGTCGCCCCAGCAAGTTCACCCCAAGAGCAGACCGCAAGATGCTAAAAGAGGTCTCCAAAAACCCTAAAGTGTCATCTCGAGAACTACAGCAGGCTCTGGCTACTGTTGATGTAGAAGTACATGCCTCTACAATCAGAAAGAGACTGTACAAGTTTAACTTGCATGGGAGGTGTGCAAGGAGGAAACCTTTGCTTTCCAAGAGAAACATCGAGGCCAGACTGACATTTGCCAGAGATAAAGTTGACAAAGACCAGGACTTCTGGAATAATGTTCTTTGGACAGATGAGTCCAAAATTGAATTATTTGGACACAACAGCAGAGGACATGTTTGGCGTAAACCAAACACAGCATTCCAAGAAAAGAACCTCATACCAACTGTGAAGCATGGAGGTGGAAGTGTCATGGTTTGGGGCTGCTTTGCTGCAGCAGGACCTGGTCAGCTCACCATCATAGAATCCACGATGAATTCTACTGTGTATCAGAAGGTGCTTGAAGAACATGTGAGACCATCAGTTAGAAAATTAAAGCTGAAGCGGAACTGGACCATGCAACATGACAATGACCCAAAACATACTAGTAAATCAACCAAAGATTGGCTGAAAAAGAAGAAATGGAGAGTCCTGGAATGGCCAAGTCAAAGTCCAGATTTGAATCCCATTGAGATGCTGTGGGGTGACTTGAAAAGGGCTGTACGTGCAAGAAACCCCTCAAACATCTCACAGCTGAAAAAGTTCTGCATTGAGGAGTGGGGTAAAATTTCCTCAGACCGATGTCGAAGACTGGTAGATGGCTACAAGAACCGTCTCACTGCAGTTATTTCAGCCAAAGGAGGTAACACTCGCTATTAGGGGCAAGGGTGTCCTATCTTTTTCCTCAGTTAGAATAGGCATTTTTGTAGAATGACATTTACAGAAGATCTTGAAAAGACTTTTCTTCAGTTTTCTTTGTTTAGTTGGATTACTTTAATCTCTCTGTATTGTTGAAACGGAGATGAAATAACCATTTATTAAAAATGTTACAAAAAACCACATGCTTTCAAAGGGTGTCCTAATTTTTTCACATGACTGTAGGCTGTCTCCTCATGATCCCTAGGACCGTTATATAATATAATAATGTAAATGGTAATGTGGTGCAATGATGAGGAAGTCGGGTGCAACAAATTCACTGTACTTTTGTACTATTTTGTAGGTGATTCACACAAGCGCTGTACACATTCACTGCACCCTTTACAAGAAGCATATGCAATTGCCAAGGCTCTGTATGGAAGATGGGGCTTAATCCTTTTCTTCTAGTCTGCACGGATTATGGAGAAAAGAGATGGCACTCACCATTAAAAGTCCAAGTGTTACTTTATTCATCCACGTAGGTATGGACACACAGGCAGGTAATAAGGGTACAGGACGCCACACAGGCACCATGAGGCGACGGCCGTTTCGAGTGAGATCACGCTTCCTCAGGCCCCCTAGCGTAGTGACGTCAGTACGTCACATTTATGCATCAGCGCTACCAAACACAGACATGCGCACAAGTCGCGCTGACAATTATGTATAAAATGCATAAAATACAATACAAAAGGGTACAAACACCTAACTAGAAAAGTGCCGCAATACAACTAAGCCTATAAGAAGACACTTAAGTCATTACGGTCATTAAGACCCAATGGACCCATAGCGTTGGCTCTGATAATCCAACTAGCTTCTTTACGTAATAATTGAGTGTGTCTATCACCCCCTGTTGGTGAAAAGGGTACTATTTCCAACCCTGAGAATGTTAAGACCCTGGGGTCGCCTCCATGCGTCTCTGACATGTTTGATTAACCTTGGGCATCCTTTACCAGATGTCACGGAATTAAAGTGCTCCCTTATTCTTTCGAATAATGGTCTAATAGTTTTGCCAATATAGAAGCGGCCACAGGGGCACATTATCAGGTACACAAAGAACCTACTCTGACAAGTAATAAGGTGATTAACCCTATGCTGTAATCTACCGAAACATACTACCCCATGCTGAGGATTATGCTTACAAAATAAACAGTTTGATCTTTTTCAACTGGCTTTATTCTGTTTCAGTATGCTAACATGTTACTATGTAGTAGTAAAGGTAGCAGTCATAGTGGTATCATTGGTAATATTAGTCTTGGTACAGTCCTTGTTCTTAACCAACAGAATTGAGGTAATATTTGGTCCTGGTATGGCACAATGGTACGATTTGATAACTAAATATGTACAGAATTATTTTTATGTGTGGAGGTATAGGTTCTTGAGTGTAAGTCCCGGATCTTTAAAACCCTGCCCATGACCATGGAAGCGCTAGTGATAAGTGTTGCAGCTCTCTGATTTGGCTGAAAGGGACTGTAGAGATGAGCAAAGTTATCAAAAATTCAATTCAGCTGCTTTGACGAATTTTACAAAGAAATTTGCTTTGTTATGAACTACTTAGTCACAAATCGCATTCCATTGTATGTAGCAGGCACAATGAAGGGGAACGGCGATCATGCTGCCCCCATCATTCGACCCCTCAGATGCATTCATGGTTAATTGCAGTATCTGACATTAACATTTGGGCCTTTGAGGGGTTAATCAGTGGCAAAAAAAATACATACTCACCTCATCCATTTGCTTGCGGACAGCCAGCCACGGCCTTCTTGATTGAAGAAACCGCGTACAAAATTTTGCTTGTTTTTTTCAATCAAGGTGGCCGTTACAGCCTCCCCGTGAGCAAATGGATGAGGTGAGTACCAAATTTTTCGCCCTATAAGATGCACCGGCCCATAAGACGCACCTAGGTTTTAGAGGAGGACAATAAGAAAAAATATTTTTCATTAGACCTCAGGTCAGACCAGCAATCAGACCCCCAATGTTAATCAGACCTCAGATCACAGCTCCAATCAGATCCCCAGTGTTAATAAGACCCCAATAAGACCTCAGATCAGACCCAGAATAAGACCTCAGCTCGCACACAAAAGTGAATGACCCCCAATCAGACCTCAGATATGAGCCCCAATATACACTCACCTAAAGAATTATTAGGAACACCATACTAATACGGTGTTGGACCCCCTTTTGCCTTCAGAACTGCCTTAATTCTACGTGGCATTGATTCAACAAGGTGCTGATAGCATTTTTTTGAAATGTTAGCCCATATTGATAGGATAGCATCTTGCAGTTGATGGAGATTTGAGGGATGCACATCCAGGGCACGAAGCTCCCGTTCCACCACATCCCAAAGATGCTCTATTGGGTTAAGATCTGGTGACTGTGGGGGCCATTTTAGTACAGTGAACTCATTGTCATGTTCAAGAAACCAATTTGAAATGATTCGAGCTTTGTGACATGGTGCATTATCCTGCTGGAAGTAGCCATCAGAGGATGGGTACATGGTGGTCATGAAGGGATGGACATGGTCAGAAACAATGCTCAGGTAGCCCATGGCATTTAAACTATGCCCAATTGGCACTAAGGGGCCTAAAGTGTGCCCAGAAAACATCCCTCACACCATTACACCACCACCACCAGCCTGCACAGTGGTAACAAGGCATGATGGATACATGTTCTCATTCTGTTTACGCCAAATTCGGACTCTACCATTTGAATGTCTCAACAGAAATCGAGACTCATCAGACCAGGCAACATTTTTCCAGTCTTCAACAGTCCAATTTTGGTGAGCTCGTGCAAATTGTAGCCTCTTTTTCCTATTTGTGGTGGAGATGAGTGGTACCCGTTGGGGTCTTCTGCTGTTGTAGCCCATCCGCCTCAAGGTTGTGCGTGTTGTGGCTTCACAAATGCTTTGCTGCAGTCAACGTTGCTCTTCTATCAGCTTGAATCAGTCGGCCCATTCTCCTCTGACCTCTAGCATCCACAAGGCATTTTTGCCCACAGGACTGCCGCATACTGGATGTTTTTCCCTTTTCACACCATTCTTTGTATACCCTAGAAATGGTTGTGCGTGAAAATCCCAGTAACTGAGCAGATTGTGAAATACTCAGACCGGCCCGTCTGGCACCAACAACCATGCCACGCTCAAAATTGCTTAAATCACCTTTCTTTCCCATTCTGACATTCAGTTTGGAGTTCAGGAGATTGTCTTGACCAGGAGCACCCCCCCTAAATGCATTGAAGCAACTGCCATGTGATTGGTTGACTAGATAATTGCATTAATGAGAAATAGAACAGGTGTTCCTAATAATTCTTTAGGTGAGTGTAAATAAGACTCCATTCAGACCTCAAATCAGACCTCCAGTCTCAAATCAGCCCAACATGCCTCATTTGATCAGCCTCCATGCCTCATTTGATCAGTCCCCAGTCTCATATTAGCCCCCAAGCCTCTTTTGATAAGCCCCTTGCCACTTTTGATCAGCCCACATGTGTCTTTTGATTAGCCCCCATTGCCTCAGATGTGCCCCATGCCTCAGATGACATTAAATAAAAAAAAAACACTTACCTCTCCTGCTCCGGGCGCCACCACTCCTCCCCGCCTGTGTTCTTCTTTCTTCTCCTCCGTCGGCTGTGCTGTGAACGAGCACGCACAGCATGAGGTCACAGAGCGCCGTAACACTGTGCGCAACCACAGCACAGCCAACAGCGGAGGGCCAGGTAGCGGTGAGTACAGAGCCTTCACCGTTTCCCGATCCCCCGGTACTAACGAGCTCTTCCATAATGGAAGCGCTCATCAGTATTCACCTCTAAGATGCAGGGGAATTTTTTCTCCACTTTGGGGGGGGGGGGGGGACTGCGTCTCATGGGGCGAAAAATACGGTATGTGCCATTTCAAATTCGGCTTTGTGGCAAATGAAATTCAGATCGAAGTAAACTTGTTTCATTTCAATTCGCTCAACACTAGTTGTTGGTACCATTCTTCAGCATTTGGGACCCCACTATTCATTTTTTCCAGTGTCACAATTTGTCTAAAACCAGTGCTGCTCATCTACACAACTACAATGTACTGTTCACAGCTCACACAATAGAATTTTTCTTATTTCACTATTTTTGTACTAATGTGGCAATTATATTAACACGTTTAAAGAAGCTTATCTAGCTGTGGTTTCTACGTGATTATCTTAAAGGGATTCTCTGGCCATTTTACTTAAGTGGTAGTTTGCGCTAACTTGCGGAAGGAACATCTTTTGCAAAGTACTTACCTGTCCCTCGCTCTGTGATGCAACCATCTCTGTTGCTCTAGCACAGGCTGCAAGCTCTTCCGCCTGAGACAAAGGCATCATGAATAGGGTTCGTACCGAACTTTTGGATTTTTGGACCCCGAACCCGAACCCGAACATTTCAGTAAAAATTCGGGTTCGGTGTTTGACGATTTCTTGGCGTTTTTTGAAAGGCTGCAGAGCAGCCAATGAACAAGCGTTTAACTGTGTGACCTTAGAAGCCATCACAGCCATGCCTACTAATGGCATGGCTGTGATTGGTCAGTGCAGCATGTGACCCAGCCTTTATATAAGCTGGAGTCACGTAGCGCTGCACGTCACTCTGCTGTTACTAGTGTAGGGAGAGGATGCTGCTGGTGATTTCAGGGAGAGAATAGGACTGAATCTGTGATCAGAACTTCAATATAACTTAGCGATCTACATACATTTAGTTGTGTGGGTGCACAATCTTTTTACCCTGCCTCGTGCTCAGTGACAGAAAAAAATAACTTTTATCCGTCTGTTAGTTAGGTGGGCCGCGGCTGCGGCCATTTTATGCAAGCTCAGTGCACCAGCACTGCTTCTGAGCTTTTGTGACATTCAACTCCAAGCTTGAAATACTGCACTAATAATCTGGTTTTAAAAAAACACCCTTTTTTGCCAATATACAACATCTGGTGCATTTGCAGGATTAATCAGTGTGCAATTTAAGCTAGAGATACAGCTATAATTTGCTGGGTTTTTAAAAACACCCTTTTTGTGCAAAATACACAATTTTACAGCCCTAGCTGCATCTGCACTTGTGAAATTCAAGGGTTATATACTCCTGTCATATTCAGTTATTAAACAAGCAAGCACCCGTTTTGGGCAAAAAAGTTAATTTTGCAGCCTTTGCTGCATATGTCATTGTGAGATACACCCTTTAGATACTGTGGTTTTATTCAGTTATTTGAAAAACACCCATTTTGGGCAAAAACCTCTAATTGCGGCCTAGTCTGGAACTGTTCCTGTGAAATACACACTTTAGATACTGTCTTATCTATTTATCTATTAATAAAACAACCTTTTTGGGCAAAAAAAAATTAATTGCGGCCTAGTCTGCATCTTTGCGTGTGAGATACAACTTTTACCTACTGTCGTTCTATTCTGCTAATCATGGAACACCCATTTAGGGCAAGATCCTAAATTTGAGAAATATGAGGAGAGCATCAAATAAGGGACGTGGCCCAGGTCGTTGTGCTGCTGGTGGAGCTCCTGTTGCAGGGAGAGGACGTGGTCGATCTGTGCCAGCTACATACACAATTGAAACCCCTTCCTAAGGTGCGAGTAGGCGACAGAACCCGCAGCGGTATTTGGTCGTGCCTAATGCGGCTCTACGAATGGTAAGGCCAGAACAAATACAGGCAATAGTAGATTGGGTTGCTGACAGTGCCTCCAGTTCCTTCACATTGTCTCCCACCCAGTCTCCTGCTGAAAGATCAGAGTTGGCACCTGCAGCCGATGTCCATCCGTCTTTCACCTCACTTCCTTGCAAATCAGCCAAGCAGTCTGAGCCCCAAGTCATGCAGCAGTCTCTTCTGCTTTTTGATGACTCTGTTAGCAGGGTTTCCCAGGGCCATCCACCTATCCCTGCCCCAGAAGTGGAAGAGATTGAGTGCACCGATGCCCAACCACTTATGTTTCAAGATGAGTACATGGGAGGACCATCGCAGCACATTTCGGATGATGACGAAACACAGGTGCCAACTGCTGGGGCTTTCAAAAGTGTGCAGACTGACAAGGAGGGCAGGGGTGAATACTAGGTGGACTGGAAGATGATGTGGAGGATGATGAGGTCCTCGACCCCACATGGAATCAAGGTCATACGACTGACCTGTGTAGTTTGGAAGAAGAGGCGATGGTCGCATAGAGCCACCAGCACATCAGAAGAGGGAGCAGGGTGCAAAAGCGGAGCGGCCGTCCTCTAGACAGTACGCCTGCTACTGCCCACCGCAGCAAGGGACCGAGCACACCAAAGCCAGCTCCAAGGAGTTCCTTGGCGTGGCAGTTCTTCAGACAATGTGCTGACGACAAGACACGAGTGGTTTGCACGCTGTGCAATCAGAGCCTAAAGCGAGGCATAAATGTTCTCAACCTGAGCACAACCTGCATGACCAGGCATTTAAGTGCAAAGCACTAGCTGCAGTGGAGTAGACACCTCAAAAACCAAGAAAGGTCTCTAGCTCCTCCTGCTTCCTCTTCTGCTGCATTCTCGGCCTCTTCATCCACCTCTGAAGTGACAGTGCCACCTGCCACCCCGCAAACAGAAGATCTGCCAGCAAAACCACATCCTGGGTCACCAAGCATATCCACAATGTCCCACGGAAGCAATCAGCTCTCCATCTACCAAACACTGGAGAGGAAGAGGAAGTACCCCCCTACCCACGCGCGATCCCTAGCCCTGAATGCCAGCATTTCTAAATTACTGGCCTTTGAAATCCTGTCATTCCGTCTTGTGGAGACGGAGAGTTTTAACCTCCCTGACGGTATTCCCGAGCGTGACTCGGGGTTAATTTTCGCTGCCAGAAGCGGTAACCCCGAGTCACGCTCGGGGTACATTGCAGAGGGAGCGGCGGGTGTCTTTACCTAATCCCGGTGTTCCCCGCTGTGATCGCCGGTGAGAGCTCCGGCGGATGTCTCATCTCTCTTCCTGGTTTCGTCTCTGTGAGCCGCTGCGCCTCACAGAGGCGGAACTGGGCGGGAGATTCAAAAAAAAAAAAAAAAAATACATTGTATAAAAGTCAAACACACACATAAAGTTAGGTGATACAGTGGAATCCTGTCAGATTACACTATCACCTCAGATTTGACAGATTTGACATCTGATCATTCTACACTGCCCTGGCTGCCCTTTTAGCTGTTTTTTCTAAGCAAAAAAAATATATATTTTTTACCATGGCATCAAAGCGTCACTTTAGCATCACCAAAGCGGGTTTGGATCAGATAATTGACAGCGACAGCGACACAGAGCCCCTCGCAGAATTGAGCGACAGCGATAGCGATTCGTGGAAAGATTCGTCATCCGACTCTGACCAGAGAAGTGGCGACAGCGATGAATCTTCACTTGAGCTCAGTGAGGTGCGCTCTTGGTGCCCTATTGATTGCGGTATGGATGCAGTACCACCGCCAAGATTCCCGTTTACAGGATCGCCTGGGATGAAGGTAGACGTTGATCACAATGATCCTTTGGCGTACCTAAAATTATTTCTGACGGATGACGTCATTGAAAAGATTGTCACGGAGACAAACCGCTACAAAGAGCAGCAATCCACTACTCTGCACAGCAGATTTTCCAGAACCAGAAAATGGGAACCGGTGAGTAAGGAGGACATATGGAAATTTCTGGGGCTAATACTTCTTCAGGGGGTGGTGGGGAAACCCCTGCAGAAATGGTACTGGACTACCAATAAATTGCTGGCAACCCCATTTTTTGGCACCATCATGTCCGAGTACCGATTTTCCCTCATAATGAAGAATTTACACTTCACCAACAATGAGGAATTTGACGAAGCCACACATCCAGCGCCAAAACTGAAGAAGATCTGGGAAGTATTCCAAATGATCATAACCAATTTCCAGCAGGCCTATGTGCCAGACAGAGACATTAGCATTGATGAAAGTCTGATGGCTTACAAAGGACGCCTCAGCTGGATTCAATACATCGCATCCAAGAGAGCGCGGTTTGGAATAAAATCCTATATGCTCTGCGAGTCTACAACTGGCTATATATGGAATTCCATCATATATACCGGCAAAGGAACACAATTCAACCCCAGGTACAGCGGCTATGGGATGGCAACGTCATCAGTCCTTTCACTGCTTGAACCATTGCTCAATCAGGGGTATTGTGTGACAACAGACAACTTTTACACGTCGCCTGAGCTGTACGAGTTTCTACTAAAAAACAAGACTGACGCATATGGAACCGTTAGGGCCAACCGACGTGGCCTGCCATGTATGTTTTCCAAGAAAAAACTGAAAACAGGAGAAATGGTGGCCTGGCAGAAAGGAAAGATGATGGCAATGCGTTGGCGTGACAAAAAAGACGTGTGCCTAATGAGTACAGTACATAACACCTCCACTACCACGGTCCACACAAGAGCTGGGAAAGATGTCATAAAGCCACAACTTGTGATCGACTATAATAACACCATGGGAGGAGTCGATAGAGCCGATCAGGCGATGACATTCTATCCAGCTATGCGGAAGCAACAAAAAAAATACTACAAAAAAATATTCAGGCATCTCCTGGAACAATGTCTGTGGAATGCCTATATACTGCACAGAGGAAAGAGTGACAAGCCTCTTGTTCACTCTGACTTCATCTGGAAGGTGGCGGAGCAGATTTTTGTGAACTACCAAACGCCATCAGTGGCCGTGAACAGATCTGGACGTCGCGCTGTTGACGTTGTAAACCCAGAGAGGCTGACTGGTCGTCACTTTATGGATTACATCCCGCCAAGCGCAAAAAAGGCAGCACCTACAAGGATGTGTGTAGTTTGCTGCTCAAAGCGAGATGGAAATGGAAAAAAAATCCGAAAGGAAACCAGGTTCCATTGCCCTGATTGTGACGTTGGTCTATGTGCAGTCCCATGTTTCAAAATTTACCACACCCAGGATGTTTACTGAATTTTCTTTTGTTTGACAAATTTTATTATTTATTACATTACTGAATAAAATTATATTATTTATTAGATTATAACTCATGATTTTATTTTTTCGAACTTTATCACATCTGAGAGGTCTACTAGAGTCTTTATTGGTCAGGTTTAAGTAAGTAATTACTAAGAATTGCAGGCCTACAATACATAACACCAAATTTCCATGCAAAAAAATGGTACCGCTTTTGGAACAAAATTCCTGACATAATCATACCGCCAGGGAGGTTAAAGGCCTTATGGTGGTGGCTGTCCCACAGTATGTAGTGCCCAGCCGCCACTACTTTTACAGGCGAGCCATCCCTTCCCTGCACAACCAAGTGGGGGACAAAATAAGGTGTGCTGCTCGCCTGTCAGCGCTGCAGCGTAACTTCGGCCTTCCTGCTCACCGCCTCATATGCGACGTGCCCACAAGGTGGAACTCATCTTGCACATGCTGGACAGACTGTGCAAGCAGCAGCAGGCGATAGTGGAGTTTCAGCTTCAGCACGCACTGGTGAGTCGCTCTGCGGAACAGCACCACTTCACCACCAATGACTGGGCCTCCATGCGAGACGTGTGTTCCTTTTTGCGCTGTTTCAAGTACTCCACCAACATGGCCAGTGCCGATAACGCTGTTCTCAGCGTAACTATCCCACTTCTATGCCTCCTTGAAAAAACGCTGCTGGCAATGATGGAAGAGGATGTGGCACAGGAGGAGGAGGAGGAAGAGGGATCATTTTGTAGGGTTTCCGGCCAGTCATTCACAAGTGGCTCCGAGGGTGGGTTCCTGCACCCACAAACGCCAGGTACACAATTATTCAGCCAGGGCACAGTTCTGTAGGATGACGAGGTGGAGGATGAGGAGGACGGATGTGGATGTGGTCTCTCTTTTTCACGCTCCCTCTCCGGCGTGGAACCCTGATTCGCCGATAACCGTGATCAACATGTAGGCTCAGAAAAGAACATCCAAAGTTGATAGAGAAGATATCCAAATGGATGGCGGACTTCACAGGGACGTGCGATCAGGCAGAAGTTATCTAGAGTCAACAAAGCGGCAGCAGGGCCTCTCCTGGCTAACGTTTCCAAATCCAAAATACCACAGTGACATTCCCTATAATTTTTTATTACTCATTCCAATAACAGGGCATCTTAAGAGTTCTGTATTGTTATTTATCGTCACTACCTCCCCGAGTCGGGAGTGGGTAATTGCCGCGCGCCCCCTACTTTCCTCAAAATTCTTCCGTTTTAATAGCTTCTCCCACATTTCCGCTCGATCACAATTAAATTTCATCCATTGATCTCCCTTGAATGTGGTCTCTCTTTCTCACGCAGCCTCTCCAGGGTGAAACCCTGATTTGCCGATAACCGTGATCAACATGGTTAGCGCAGAAAAGAACATCGAAAGTTGATAGAGCAGATATACAATTGGATCGTGAACATCACGGGGACGTGCGACACGGTGGGACAGTATGTGAGCACACGCCTACATGAACTGACTGACAGGGCTCAGCCCCTTCAACTACTGGGTCTCCAAATTGGGCACATGACCTGAGCTTGCCCATTACGCCTTGGAGGTGCTGGCCTGCCCTGCAGCCAGTGTATTGTCTGAACGTGTGTTTAGCACGACTGGAGGGAGTTATCACAGGTTATATTTCCCAATGTTTTGGGGTGTACCCTAATTTAAAAAAATAAAAATGTAATTAAAACCAGTGTAGGCTACCTCCTTCTCCTCCATCGCCGCTTCCACCTACACCACCACATCCACCGCCTCCTCAACCTCCTACTCCATATGGACCTCGTCCTCCTAGATCAAAATTATTATTTTTTATTTTTACTTATTTTGTTATTTAAAGTCATTTCCCTATGCACTTTTGTTTGCAGAGCACTTGCCATGCTCTTAACCACATTTTGCTGGCATTTGCAGCCCTCTAGCCCTTTCCATTACATTTTTACAGCCATTTTAGTGCTCGGTCTTCAATGGGGTTCGGGGTCAAGTTCGAACTTTTTTGTGAAGTTCAGCCAAACCCGTCGAACCCAAACATCCAGGTGTCCGCTCAACTCTAATCATGAAGTAAGGGAAGGGAAAGTACTTTGTAAAATATTATCCTTCTGCAAGTTAGTGCAAACTACCACTTAGGTGAAATGGCCAGAGAACCCCTTTAAAAACATAAGTACTGCCACATGCCAAAAAATGATACAAAATTGAATGACTAGGAACTACGTGACAATTATCTGATTGATAACAGAAGTGTCTCAATAAAGTCTCAAACTACAAATAGAGATGTTTTATGCTCTAGAATTAGAGGATTTCCCAAACAAATCAGTTCAGAAAGAGTTAATCCTCTTCCCACAGTCCTTTTCTCTCAATCCCCCTAAAATCCCCTCTTTTTCTTCTTTTCATTTTTTTCAATCATATTGTGCCCTCCTGAGCCGGTCTTTTGTCTGAGTAATTATTAGCTTCACTTTCCGTTCAGAGCTAAATGCTTTGTGTTCTTTGGTTGCGAGTTCTACCCCAATTATCTCCCTCCCAATTAAGCAACCTCAAATAATTGTGTTCTGTTTTCTCGAGGGCTTTTTGTGTTCCCCAAGAGAGTCAGAGAAATCAGTAACCCCTTTAGTGCCAAAAAGACCAGTGGTGACCTATTATGGTATGGCTTTTGCATATGTATTGAATTTCACACCCTTCATCGCTGTTTTTCAGCTTGTTTTTCCTATTTTATTTGTCCTCTTGTTTGCTATCAAAGCTGTGGTGGAGTGTCCATTAAAATTATGGACTCGAATGTGCCCGCAGTTGACTCACATGGAAAGCATTTGCAGAAAAGCAGGCATTGTTTCTTCTAAAATCCTTTTAGTAGAACTCATATTTTAGCTTGTTTGCCGTGATCTTAATTGGTCACCTAGGAATGTTGAAGTATGTAGTATTATAAGGTTATTTTCCCTAACTTTTCAACAGAGGCTCAATACTGCCAGTGTATCAAAGGAGAAGCGGAGCAGTTGTAGCTCATGGTGATTAGTCAGTACTGCTTAGTCACATATCATCATAGTTAATCACAACAATATTCCATAGGGATCTTTTCCGTATCTAATAAAACCTAACCTTGGCCTTGGGGTTCTATCAGTATTGTAACTTGGGTGGCTGGGACTGAGCTGATTACAGATGTACTAAACCAAGCTACATAAAGGTTATATAAGATTATTAACGTAACCTAAAAGTTGAGTTTTAATTAAAGCAATGCTCTGGTAGATAATGAAAGTGATATTCTGCCCAAAAGTGTATCAATTAATGGTCTTTAAGATAAAAAGAATTTGTGCACCCACAAAGCCTCTTAGGTATCATGAAATATGCCAGCTTACCTATTCATAAAATGAATATCTACAGACCACAAACATAACTGAGTTTAAGTTTACAATTTACTATTTGTCACATAGTACTATCCAAGGAAAATAAGCGACTGGATATAGATCTATGATTTGATGTGATGAACACTATTGTAATCCTGTGAAACACTCTGACACAAGGGAGTATGTACCATAGAAGCAACCCGTGCTACAACTATGGCAGCCTCCAGTTAAGACCAATCTCATCTCCTTACTCAGTATTTTATTTCAACCTACACCATTACTCCAAGAAATTCACCAGGATAGCCCCATCAATCCATCAATCCATAGTGTTTTTATTTATAATATATTAATATATACTGGGCTTTAAATCCTTTTTTAATCCTTAGTTAAAGGGGTTATCCCATGACTAATGTAAACAATTACAATCAGTCATCATATAGAACATGGCAATCTCTCTCAACAAAGAACCAACCCTGTATCTCACATGGATCCAGAGATCTCCCCATTCATTGCTCTGCTAGATTTATATCAAGCTCAAGGGGAGTGTCTTTTCTGCTGAGCTCAGGGGGCGTGTCCAACTCTCCCTATCACAGCTCAGGAGGCAGTTGAAAGATGAAACTGAGCATGTGCGGCCATCTCAGTGAGCAGGTCAAAGAAATACGGAACAAAAACTGCCGGTGCCACACAGATGCGTTTTATTTAATAACTATGGTTATGCTAAATTTTTAATTACATGCAATTACAAAAGCATCCAGATCCAGGTGCTGGTTTAAAAACTGGGACACACCCTTTCATTAATTTGCATTTGTACATATACCTTCTGGGCTCCTGTACAGTTCTGGGCTCATGTAAACAAGGGAGACATAGAAGAGCTGGAGAGGGTCCAGAGGAGGGCAACTAAAGTAATAACTGGAATGGGGGAACTACAGTACCCTGAAAGATTATCAAAATTAGGGTTATTCACGTTAGAAAAAAGACCACTGAGGGGAGATCTAATTAATATGTATAAATATATCAGGGGTCAGTACAGAGATCTATCCCATTATCTATTAATCCCCAGGACTGTGACTGTGACGAGGGGACATCCTCTGCGTCTGGAAGAAAGAAGGTTTGTAGACAAACATAGAAAAGGATTCTTTACGGTAAGAGCAGTGAGACTATGGAACTCTCTGCCTGAGGAGGTGGTGATGGTGAGTACAATAAAGGAATTCAAGAGGGGCCTGGATGTATTTCTGGAGTGTAATAATATTACAGGATATAGCTACTAGAGAGGGGTCGTTGATCCAGGGAGTTATTCTGATTGCCTGATTGGAGTCGGGAAGGAATTTTTATTCCCCTAAAGTGGGGAAAATTGGCTTCTACCTCACAGGTTTTTTTTTTTTGCTTTCCTCTGGATCAACTTGCAGGATAACAGGCCGAACTGGATGGACAAATGTCTTTTTTCGGCCTTATGTACTATGTTACTATGTTACCTTCCTTAATACTATCCAGCTACCTATTATACCACATATTTGTATTAAATTGCCATTTCTTACCAAAATATTTAAGGGCAACCTTCATTTACCTTGGCAGCTACAGTGTTACCAGCCACATAGTGTTCAGATGGATGTGCAAAGAAATCAAGGCATTTTTTTTTATCCATAACAACCCCCCTTCCCCATTGGTTCCCTTAGGCAGCAGCCTACTCTTCTCTGATATGAACCCACACTGACCTCGTCCATTCTATTAGGGTCCATTCACATGACCATATTTCTGGGTCCCCGTCCATTCCACAATAGTTTCAATGGGGCCACAAAAGATGCAGACAGCACACCTTGTCTTCTCCGCAGCTGTAGTTCGGTTCCGCAGCCCCGCAAAAAAGATAGAGCATGTATTATTCTTGTCCACAATTGCAATCACAATTTGCGTACTGCAAAACACTTATGGTCATGTGAATGGACTCTTATCCATCCAGCTAGGTAAAAAAGCTACTGCAGGTGTTCACAAATGTCTTCTACAAACTATTTGAAAAGAAGGGGCGTTGCAAGTGACAGACATTCATTAATGGATAGAACGGTGTAAGCGCAAACATATTTATTGTGGATGAGCTTGTCCCTCTAAACCATATCTATGAGAGAAGCCATTTGATCTTAGAAGCGTCTCCTATATTCTTTGCTCCTCTAGATACCTCTCTAGCATGTCCAGTCAGTGTTGTGTGGCTGGAAGGTATAAAACCTGAAGTCTAGAGATTTTTCTTTTTACCTTTACAATAAATTGATGCTGTTCCATTAGTGATTGTGCATGTGATTGGTCTAAAAAGAACCTGTAACCTCTTCTGCATGAAATAACAAGTGTGAAACATCTACTCTTATTACTGCAAATTGTTCAATTCCTCTATATTATTTGTACAAGTTTCGGAATTAGTTGCCATCAGTCTGTTATAAAGGTCCATCTGAGTGTTACCAGTTCCCTGCACATTCTGTCACTATCCAATCAGTGGTAACAGTGTTAGACTGTCCAGGGATACACCCTCAATTGGTAACAGTCAGATGGACCATTATTACAGACTGATGGCAATTCACTTATTAACTTCTAGGAGGAATAAAAGAAGAAGAGAGAGGTGTCAGGAGAGGTGACAGGTGCGCCTTAAATTACAGCTCAGACTTCTCTCCTTTCATTGTCTACTCTGAAATTTCTGCTTTGTAATTTAGAAGGTTACACATGAAAAATGAAGGAATGCATTAATATATTGAAAGGACGCAAACAATAGTGGAAGGTTCTCAGCATTCTGTCACATCTTAGAACAATGATATGAAGAACAAGCCTGCAAAGCTCCTTCGTGTTTTTTAAGCAGCGGAGCACCAGGCATCCACTCTGAATACCGCCTAACTGGAAAACGCAAATGGTTAAGACCAATGTCCCTTTAGTTTATGGCCTGAATAAATTGGAGGGCAGTGTGACAGTAATCACAGAGCAAAGGACTGCAGAGCCAGAGTATGGGGCAGAGCAAACCTCATAAATATTAGGAAGTGAATGAGGTGCTTTGTCGCACGTGGATTCTTTTGCCTTGGTCCAAAGTCAACATTTCCTCCCGTGGCCTCTACTCCCACTGAACCCGCCTCCATCCTAAATTGGCAATTTACATTCTTCACAGCTGCTCCCAAATATGTGTTAATCTCTCAATCCCTTCTGTATTCCAGGGAAGTGGGTTACCTAATGCAGAAGCCTCTCAGCAGGCTGTCACAGCTCCATGCAGAGGCTGCATATACGGCTCACACAGCAGAAATACATCTCGCAGGCGTAATAAAAGAAAATAGAACATTAAATAGCCGGATCTCCTGTGATGCTCCATTTAGACACACAGTCCCCTGTTCTGCTCTCCGCTAGACCCAGTTATGTTGTTTTAATCACCTGCAGGGCTGTTCTAGCTACTCTCTGACATGGTAACACAGACTGGTTATATTGGAACACTGACTGGGTACATTATGAACATGACTGGTTTCTGCAGGCTGTCCCTAACAAATGAAACCACTTAAGAAATACTCTATGGTTACACAAACAAAGGATGTGTAATATCCGTGCAATCCAGCAAGGAAAAAGAAGTCAGTCTGACTCTAAGTTGCAATGAACATTTTCAGGATTACAACAAAACGGAGAAACAGAACATTATGAGAAAAGCTCCACTATAATATAACAATCAGCTTTTTATTTTTCAAATAATATTGCAATAAATAAAAGTACAGTATAATAGGATGTTTTTAACCCTTTCAGTACCGGGCCACTTTTCACCTTAAATCCCAGGCCGATTTATGCGGTGATAACTTTGGAACGCTTTTACTTATCCAAGCCATTCTGAGATTGTTTTCTCGTGACACATTGTACTTTATGACAGTGGTAAATTTAAGTTGATATATTTCACCTTTATTTATAAAATAATCCAAAATGGAAAAAAAAAATGGAAAAATTCAAAATTTTCAAAATTGGAATTTCTCAACTTTTAAGACAGATATTAATACCTCATAAAATGGTTATCAATCAACATTCCCTATATGTCTGCTTTATGTTAAATAATTTTGCAAATGTCATTTTTTTTTTTTAGGATGTTCGAAGGCTTAGAAGTTTAGAAGCTATTTTTCAAATTTTCAACTAAATTTCAAAACCATTTTTTTAAGCACCAATTCAGTTATAAAGAGATTTTGAGGGGCTTACTTAATGGAATCCACCCATAAATAATCCAATTTTACTAACTAAACCCCTCAAATTATTTAAAACTGATGTTACAAACGTTGTTAACCATTGAGGTGTACCACAAGAATTAAAGGAAGATGAAGCTGGAGGTGAAATAGCTGTACGGCGCTAGGATTTATGTCCCAGTTTCTGTCCCATGTACGACGCTGGTATCCTACGGGTTAAAGCATGCTAGTAAATACAGTAGAAGTAGAAAATTCCATCCAAATGGAAAAAAATGTGTTCCAAATTATATATTGCTGTCACTTTGTCATTACTTATGCTGTCTTGGCGTTAAAGAGCATGAAAGGAGTTGGGTACAGTCCTAGGAGACATCTGATTGTTATAAAGTAGAATATGTAGTCCAGCATCACGGAATCCATAAATCTGGGCTATATTCAAGAAAATCCTTATGTAACAAGTGATTGCTAAAATATCCAAACAACGCCTACGTATTTTGAACAGCTACCGTGTCCTTTCTTTGGCAGTGTCATTGAGCTGTCGAAACATGTAAATGTTGTTTGGATCTTATTGCAACCACTTGTTTTGTATGGATTTTCTTAAATAAAGCCCTGATTTATGGACTCTGAGATACAAAAAAAGCTGTGTGGATTCAGCATTTTTTGCAACGTCTGGTCCATAAACAGTCCTATCCTATTTTTGGAGGAACAAGGCAACAAAAAAATGGCAAATCGCGTGTTTTTTATTTTCTGTTACGGCGTTCCCCTCATAGGAGATATTTTAATGGTTCAGACTCTTTTGGACATGGCGATAAGTAATATGTTTATTTTTTATTGTGTTTATATTTTTATATGTAAAGTTAGGAAAGGGGGTGATTTAAACTTAAACTTTTAATATTTTGGTGTGTTTTTTTTAAACTTTTTTTTATTTTAGGATCTTTTAATCCCTTGTCCTAATCATCCTAATAGAGCTCTATTAGGGTTAATAGGACTTTACACTGTCTCTGCTGCCCTATGCTTTGTGCACACAGCAGTAGGGAGCGTACCATGGCAGCCAAGGCTTCAGCAGTGTTCTGGCTGCCATGATTGGAGCCCCGCAATTACATTGCTGGATCTCCGATCGGAAGCTGCCACTACCACCAATGAAGATATTAAGGAAGAGGGGAGGGTTCCCTGTGGGCACTGCCACCAATGAATATAATACTGGGGTGGGGGGGTGCACTGTGCCACCAATGAATATAATTAACCCATTAATACAAATGTACATACTGGGCACCCGTCCTCAATGACATAGAGCAGCGATCTGCCGAGCCTTGGCAATTAACCCCTCAGGAGCCGCACCGGAAGGGCTAATTGCCACGGTTCGAGGGATCGCATGCCCTGTCATTTGTATTTAGGGGCAAATTATATTCATTGCTGGAGCAGTGCCCACAGCCTCTCCCCAGTAATATAATCATTGATGGCAGTGGCCACAGGTCCCCTCCTCCTCAGTACCATCTCCTCATTGGTGGCCAGCGGCAGCCACGTCACAGTGGGTAGGGACTGCCTCCTTCTCCACTGTGCTGCTGAGGAGAACAAAGTGCATGCTGAGAGCGTGCCATGTTCTCTAATTGATACTAGACTGCACAATACCGGTATTGTATCGATCCGAGTACAAAAGTATTGATTGGGTATCGAAAATTCTATACCCGGTGCAACTCTAATTGTATATATGTGCTTGCATATCCTCTCAGTCCTGTATTTAAAGAGTTGCATAGTAACATAGTTTGTACGGCTGAAAAAAGACATCTGTCCATCCAGCTCAGCCTGTTATTCTGTTGCCTTGAGAAAGGAAAAAAAAAACATGAGGTAGAAGCCAATTTTCCTTATTTTAAGGGCCTTAAACTCCTGTATTGATTGAAGAAAATTTGCCAAATTACGACATTGCGCGCGGTCAGCAGGATCACGTGTTGATGTCATCACTCTCGCCATAGGTTTTTACTTTCATCCACCATTTTTTGAAAAATTGATTTGTTACCACGAAGTGCAAGGAAATTCGGCTTTGTGGCAAATCAAATTTGTCCTGAAATTCAGGTCGAAGTCCACATTGGATAATTCGATTCGCTCAACACTAACTCTAACCTGTAATATCATTACACTCCAGAAATATATCCAGGCCTCTCTTGAACTCTTAGTGAGTTCACCATCACCGAGGCAGAGAGCTCCATAGTCTCACTTAAAGAATCCTCTTCTGTTTGTGTAGAAGCCTTCGTTCCTCCAGATGCAGAGGATGTCCTCTCGTCACAGTTACAGTCCTGGGTTTAAATAGATGATGGGAAGTCTCTGTATTGACCCCTGATGTATTTGTACATACCTATTAAATCTCCCCTGTCTTCTTTTTCTAAACTGAATAATCCTAATTTTGATCTTTCTGGGTACTGTAGTCCACTAGAGTTGAGCGAACACCTGGATGTTCGGGTTCGAGAAGTTCGGCCGAACTTCGCGGAAATGTTCGGGTTCGGGATCCGAACCCGACCCGAACTTCGTCCCGAACCCGAACCCCATTTAAGTCAATGGGGACCCGAACTTTTGGGCACTAAAAAGGCTGTAAAACAAGAAAGAGCTAGAGGGCTGCAAAAGGCAGCAACATGTAGGTAAATCCCCTGCAAACAAATGTGGATAGGGAAATGAATTAAAATAAAAAATAAAAATTAAAAAATTAACCAATATCAATTGGACAGAGGTCCCATAGCAGAGAATCTGGCTTCACATCAGCAGAGAATCAGTCTCTTCATGCCATAGCAGAGAATCTGGCTTCATGTCAGCACAGAATCAGTCTTCATGTCATAGCAGAGAATCAGGCTTCACGTCACCCACCACTGGAACAGGCCACTGTCACATATTTAGGCCCCGGCACCCAGGCAGAGGAGAGAGGTCCCGTAACAGAGAATCTGGCTTCATGTCAGCACAGAATCAGTCTTCATGTTATAGCAGAGAAACAGGCTTCACGTCACCCACCACTGGAACAGGCCACTGTCACATATTTAGGCCCCGGCACCCAGGCAGAGGAGAGAGGTCCCGTAACAGAGAATCTGGCTTCATGTCAGCACAGAATCAGTCTTCATGTCATAGCAGAGAATCAGGCTTCACGTCACCCACCACTGGAACAGGCCACTGTCACATATTTAGGCCCCGGCACCCAGACAGAGGAGAGAGGTCCCGTAACAGAGAATCTGGCTTCATGTCAGCACAGAATCAGTCTTCATGTCATAGCAGAGAATCAGGCATCACGTCACCCACCACTGGAACAGGCCACTGTCACATATTTAGGCCCCGGCACCCAGACAGAGGAGAGGTTCATTCAACTTTGGTTTGCCCCGCAATATAATGGTAAAATGAAAATAAAAATAGGATTGAATGAGGAAGTGCCCTGGAGTACAATAATATATTGTTAAGGGGAGGTAGTTAATGTCTAATCTGCACAAGGGATAAACAGGTCCTGTGGGATCCATGCCTGGTTCATTTTTATGAACGTCAGCTTGTCCACATTGGCTGTAGACAGGTGGCTGCGTTTGTCTGTAATGACGCCCATTGCCGTGCTGAATACACGTTCAGACAAAACACTGGCCGCCGGGCAGGCCAGCACTTCCAAGGCTTAAAAGGCTAGCTCTGGCCACGTGGACAATTTGGAGACCCAGAAGTTGAATGGGGCCGAACCATCAGTCAGTACGTGGAGGGGTGTGCACAAGTACTGTTTCACCATCTTATTGAAATGTTGCCTCCTGCTAACACTTTCCGTATCAGGTGGTGGTGCAATTAGCTGTGGCGTGGTGACAAAACTTTTCCACATCTCTGCCATGCTAACCCTGCCCTCAGAGGAGCTGGCCGTGAAACAGCTGCGTTGGCGACCTCTTGCTCCTCCTCTGCCTTCGCCTTGGGCTTCCACTTGTTCCCCTGTGACATTTGGGAATGCTCTCAGTAGCGCGTCTACCAACGTGCGCTTGTACTCGCGCATCTTACTATCACGCTCCAGTGCATGAAGTAAGGTGGGCACATTGTCTTTGTACCGTGTAATCCAGCAGGGTGGCAACCCAGTAGTCCGCACACGTTAAAATGTGGGCAACTCTGCTGTCGTTGCGCAGGCACTGCAGCATGTAGTCGCTCATGTGTGCCAGACTGCCCAGAGGTAAGGACAAGCTGTCCTCTGTGGGAGGCGTATCGTCATCGTCCTGCGTTTCCCCACAGCCACGCACCAGTGGGTGCCACCCCGCTGTGAACCTGCTTCATCCTCATCCTCCTCCACCTCCTCCTCATCCTCGTCCTCCTCGTTTTCCAGTAGTGGGCCCTGGCTGGCCACATTTGTACCTGGCCTCTGCTGTTGCAAAAAACCTCCCTCTGAGTCACTTCGAAGAGAGTGGCCTGAAAGTGCTAAAAATGACCCCTCTTCCTCCTCCTCCTCCTGGGCCACCTCCTCTTCCATCATCGCCCTAAGTGTTTTCTCAAGGAGACATAGAAGTGGTATTGTAACGCTGATAACGGCGTCATCACCACTGGCCACGTTGGTGGAGTACTCGAAAGAGCGCAACAGGGCACACAGGTCTCGCATGGGTGCCCAGTCATTGGTGGTGAAGTGGGGCTGATCCGCAGTGCGACTGACCCGTGCGTGCTGCAGCTGAAACTCCACTATGGCCTGCTGCTGCTCGCACAGTCTGTCCAGCATGTGCCAGGTGGAGTTCCACCTGGTGGGCACGTCGCATATGAGGCGGTGAGCGGGAAGGCCGAAGTTACGCTGTAGCGCAGACAGGCGAGCAGCGGCAGGGTGTGAACGCCGGAAGCGCGAACAGACGGCCCGCTTTTTATGCAGCAGCTCTGACATGTCGGGGTAGTTGTGAATGAACTTCTGCACCACCAAATTCAGCACATGCGCCAGGCAAGGGATGTGCGTCAAACCGGCTAGTCCCAGAGCTGCAACGAGATTTCGCCCATTATCGCACACCACCAGGCCGGGCTTGAGGCTCACCGGCAGCAACCACTCGTCGGTCTGTTGTTCTATACCCCGCCACAACTCCTGTGCGGTGTGGGGCCTGTCCCCCAAACATATGAGTTTCAGAACGGCCTGCTGACGTTTACCCCGGGCTGTGCTGAAGTTGGTGGTGAAGGTGTGTGGCTGACTGGATGAGCAGGTGGAAGAAGAGGAGGAGGAAGCTGAGTAAGAGGAGGAGGAGACAGGAGGCAAAGAATGTTGCCCTGCGATCCTTGGCGGCGGAAGGACGTGCGCCAAACAGCTCTCCGCCTGGGGCCCAGCCGCCACTACATTTACCCAGTGTGCAGTTAGGGAGATATAGCGTCCCTGGCCGTGCTTACTGGTCCACGTATCTGTGGTTAGGTGGACCTTGCCACAGATGGCGTTGCGCAGTGCACACTTGATTTTATCGGATACTTGGTTGTGCAGGGAAGGAACGGCTCTCTTGGAGAAGTAGTGCCGGCTGGGAACAACATACTGTGGGACAGCAAGCGACATGAGCTGTTTGAAGCTGTCTGTCTCCACCAGCCTAAATGACAGCATTTCATAGGCCAGTAGTTTAGAAATGCTGGCATTGAGGGCCAGGGATCGAGGGTGGCTAGGTGGGAATTTACGCTTTCTCTCAAATGTTTGTGAGATGGAGAGCTGAACGCTGCCGTGTGACATGGTTGAGATGCTTGGTGACGCAGGTGGTGGTGTTGGTGGTACATCCCATGTTTGCCTGGCGGCAAGTGCCAACGTCCCTCCAGAGGCGGAGGAAGAGGCCGATGCGGCGGCAGCTGCAGAAGAGGCCGAGGCGGCAGCAGCAGAAGAGGTAGCAGGGGGAGCCTGAGTGCCTTCCTTTTTTTTAAGGTGTTTACTCCACTGCAGTTCATGCTTTGCATGCAGATGCCTGGTCATGCAGGTTGTGCTAAGGTTCAGAACGTTAATGCCTCGCTTCAGGCTCTGATGGCACAGCGTGCAAACCACTCGGGTCTTGTCATCAGCACATTGTTTGAAGAAGTGCCATGCCAGGGAACTCCTTGAAGCTGTCTTTGGGGTGCTCGGTCCCAGATGGCGGCGGTCAGTAGCAGGCGGAGTCTCTTGGCGGCGGGTGTTCTGATTTTGCCCACTGCTCCCTCTTTGTCTTTTGCTACGCTCTTGGCTCGGTCTCACCACTGCCTCTTCCTCCGAACTGTGAAAGTCAGTGGCACAACCTTCATTCCATGTGGGGTCTAGGACCTCATCGTCCCCTGCATCGTCTTCCACCCAGTCTTGATCCCTGACCTCCTGTTCAGTCTGCACACTGCAGAAAGACGCAGCAGTTGGCACCTGTGTTTCGTCATCATCAGAGACGTGCTGAGGTGGTATTCCCATGTCCTCATCATCAGGAAACATAAGTGGTTGTGCGTTAGTGCATTCTATCTCTTCCACCCCTGGGGAAGGGCTAGGTGGATGCCCTTGGGAAACCCTGGCAGCAGAGTCTTCAAACAGCATAAGAGACTGCTGCATAACTTGAGGCTCAGACAGTTTCCCTGATATGCATGGGGGTGATGTGACAGACTGATGGGCTTGGTTTTCATGCGCCATCTGTGCGCTTTCTGCAGAAGACTGGGTGGGAGATAATGTGAACGTGCTGGATGAACTGTTGGCCACCTAATTGACTAATGCCTGTACCTGCTCAGGCCTTACCATCCTTAGAACGGCATTGGGCCCCACCAAATATCCCTGTAAATTCTGGCAGCTACTGGGACCTGAGGTAGTTGGTACACTAGGACGTGTGGCTGTGGCAGAACGGCCACGTCCTCTCCCAGCACCAGAGGGTCCACTAACACCACCACGACCATGTCCACGTCCGCGTCCGCGTCCCTTACTAGATGTTTTCCTCATTGTTACCGTTCACCACAATAAGAAAAATATTATTCGGGCCAATGTATTGAATTAAAATTCAGGCCTTTTTTTACAGACACCTAACACTGTCTGGCTATCTATTTAGGTACCGTATTACACTAATACAGGCACACCAGTAATGACAGATTTAGCTGAATATAAATGTGAGGCCTATTTTTTAGGCGCTGTGTGACAGGTATACGTTTAATCACAGAATTAGACTTGTATCTGCACTGTAGCGTGTGTGTTAAGTTTTTCAGAATGACCCTATCAGCACCTTGAATCTAATATACCCTTTTAGGGATAGATTTAAAGTAGGCCTGATACAGCAGAAACCACTAATTTTGAGAATGGCAAATTTGGGAATTGTTTTTCAACCCAGAACAAAAACTGTGCTTTTACGGTCACTAAAAATAACTTGACCAGCTAAAACAGTACTGATTTGGATGAATATAAATGTCAGGCCTATTTTTTAGGCGCTGGGTGACAGGCTCAACTTGCCCCTGATGTAGTATATGGCCAAAAAATAACCACACTATTGATGGTTAAATGCACTTGGGTGACACAGGCTCAGCCTGCACCTGATGTAGTATATGGCCAAAAAATAACCACACTATTGATGGTTAAATGCACTTGATGAAAGCTTGACCCTGATGTAGGATATAGCAAAAAATAACCACACTATTGATGGTTAAATGCACTTGGTGGTAGCTTGTGCTGGCGCACCACAAGCCACAAGATGGCCGCCGATCACCCCAGAAAAAAGTGACTGAAAAACGCTCTGGGCAGCCTAAAAACAATGAGCAATTGAATAGAAGCAGTTCAATGATCCACAGCTGTAGATCGATCACAGAATGAAGTCTTTTGGAGGTGTTAATCTGCCTAATCTCTCCCTAACTTCGCAGCTGCAACCTCTCCCTACGCTTGTATCAGCAGAGTGACGTGCAGCACTACGTGACCCAAGCTTATATAGAGGCTGGGTCACATGCTGCACTGGCCAATCACAGCCATGCCAATAGTAGGCAAGGCTGTGATGGCCTCTTGGGGCAAGTAGTATGATGCTTGTTGATTGGCTGCTTTGCAGCCTTTCAAAAAGCGCCAAGAAAGCGGACACCCCAAAATTCGGTACGAACCCGAACTATACAGTTCGGGTTCGCTCATCCCTAGCCATAAGCCAACCTGAAAGACAATATGATTGGCCATCTAACACCGGGGGAGTGTCCGGTATCCTAGCAACAGGAAAAACACTCACGCCCCCAGTCTTCTCTCCACCCATGTGATCTGCACACATTGCGCCCAAACTAAGTGCATAAAATTAACTGGAAACATTGTGTTTTTAATATAATAAGTTTTATTGTCCTGAGGAAGGGGGATGTTTTGCCTCCGAAACGCGTAGACCTACTTTAATAAAAAGATTACCTTTATTGGTACCTGCTGAGCATCGAGTCCTTACTGCACCAGCGCCACCGAGAATGGTCTGATCTTTTCCTCACTTCTCTGCACCAAAATTAAATTAGCTTAACTCTTAGTATGAATTTAAGATACTTGCTTTCAACTTTACATAAACTTTTGATCCCACGAATAAGATGGATACTATGGAAGGTGGTGATTTAAAAAAAGAATGTGCATTCTAACAAGGGTGTGATCAGCTATTCAAAGGACATATCACTGCTTTACAGAAGTTTAGGAAGCTGCATACAAATGCAAATCCTATCTAACTCCACTGGTGTTCTTTTTCTTAACTTCTAGGTTTTCCTGTCCTGCCACTGTCAGTGGCATTAGTTTCAGTACCCAATGCAGTGAATTGTTTGCTGGGTGTTCAGAATACAATGCTATGTTATCACATCCGTTGTATGCACGGATGATCTAAAATGGAATGGTGTAAAAGATAGTTTGGGGGTCACTTTAGTAAACTGCTTTACCAGAAATGACCTATTACAATATTCTTGTAATAACTATCTTTACTATTGAAATTGATTTAATAATAACCCTGCAGAGTAATTAAGACTCCATTTTATGTAGGGATCAGCATATTGATTTTAGACGAATCACATTTGATGCACGGGGCAGCAAGAGACAGAGAAAAGTTGCAAAGCATTACTTTGCCAAGCCAATTGGAGCACTTTCAATTTGGGCCAAATATATTCATTAGAATCGGACTAGAATCAAATTTCAAGAAATTCTCTCATCTCTATTAAGGAGCCAGGAGTACTATACATGGAACATTTGTAGTAGTCAATAGTACTCAGCAGGAGTATAGCAAAAGAGCAGAGGAGGAAGGCATCAAAGTTTCAGCAACTTGTATAAGACCAGAGATGTGGCGCAGCTAATGTCACTGTCCGCAGCGGACACCATCTACAGAAAAAGTACACTGTATGTCACAGATATTTTTTGGATGCGCACACTTTACACTGGAGATGTGGCGAAGCTAATGTCACTGTCGGGCGGAGACTCGAGCATTGTGCTCGAGCACATGCGGTAATCGGCCGAATACTGCCATGTGCCAAGCATCGAGATGCTCGAGCCAAACTAGTGTTCGGCCGAGCATGCTCGATCATCACTAGTAGGGATGTACAATTCTCTGCCAGGTGTGCTGTATGTAATTCAGAAAGAGTGGGATTCTTTCGCCCCCTCAAAAGGTCACCCACTGCTACATCTCCTAACCCCATCCAGATACCCATGTCATCTACATAGTTCGGGTCTACAACATACGGAAGAAGGGATGTTGGCATGAATAAAGAGGGGTTATGTCACAGTTCTGTAGTGGAGCTCAGTAATTGCCAATTGTGGAACACCCCTTTCATGGATGCGAGAGCTGGGGGAGAGTGAAGGTGCGGCGAAGTAGGTGTTTGCCACAGTTTCGCATAATCAGAAGCAGAGATAAGGGCTGAGGCCAGGTGGCCTAATTTTTTGTCTTTAGAAAATAATAGCTCTGTATAGAGTCTTAATTGTATTGCTTTATAATAACTCTTCATATCCAGAAGGCCGAAGCCTCCTGATCTTTTCGGCTGGCACAAGGTAGTGTAAGCAATTCTTAGTTTTGTATATTTCCATATAAATTTGGAAAATAGTCTGCGTATAGCTAGTAGGAAATTGTCAGGTATGAATATAGGTACTGTTTGTAGTGTGTATAGAAACTTTGGAGCAATGTATGTTTTAATTAGGTTCTTCATTCCTATCCATGACATAAACTGTAAGTCCAAATTAGTCAGTTGGGATTTGATATCAGATAATAAAGGTGGATAGTTTAGTTGGAACAGTAGATCAGAGTTCTTAGGGATGTGTACTTTACCGAGGTGGACTCCCATTTAAAGGGCTATTGTTGTGCAAGTGCTGATATCTCTGCTTTGGGGATATTAATACCAAGTGCCATACATTTCGTTAAGTTAATTTTAAAAATGGACATATGGCCAAATGTGTCCAACAAGGAGATCAATACTGGAAAGGCCTTTCCAGGGTCAGTTAGAAAAAGTAGCATATTGTCCGCAAATGCCGCGACGTGATGTGTGACCTTGTTGACAGTCAGTCCCTGAATGGAGTTATCTTGTCCAATGGCCTGAATAAGGGTTTCCAGGCAAAGAATTAAGAGGGTAGGCGATAAGGGGCAACCTTGCCTAGTTCCATTGCGAAATCCGAATTTGTGGAGCGCCGTTTCCATATAGCCCCAGTCTTCTCTATCAAAAGCCTTCTCAGCATCGGTGCTGAGTAAGGCTAATTTACACTAATGTTTTGTGGCGTACTCTACTGCTTGGATAACTCTGAAGGTACTATCTCTACACTCCCCCCCCCCCCCGAACAAAACCTGTCTGTTCTGAAGATATCATGTTGCTTAGCTATGGAAATATCCTGACATCTTTTATTTTAGTCCATAATTTGGTATCTGAATTCAGTAATGAGATGGGTCTATAGCTAGGTGTAAGTTCTTGGTCCTTTCCCGGTTTGGGAAGTACTACTATGTGGACTTCTAAGGCTTGCTTGGCCATTGGGTGACCATTTAACAGGTGGTTAAAGTATTGTACAAGTCTAGGTCCTAGTACTGGAAAAAAACTTTTATAATATCCTATAGGAAAGCCATCAGGTCCTTGACTTTTGCCTAGAGGGGTGCTCTTTAATGCTTGCTGCACTTATCGTAAGGATATAGGAGTTATTAGTTGTGTTGTTTGCTCCGCAGACAGTAAAGGTAGATGTAAAGATGATAAAAATTGCTTTATTTTATGTTGTTTTGCTGCTTTAATGTTTAGGAGATCCTTAAGGGAGGATCTAAGTTTGGACAGGGTTTCCTGGTCATTTGTGGCTAAAGATTGCTTATGTATGTTTTCGAATTTAGTTATCTGAGCCAATAATGAGGATATTTGAAGCATCCTAGATTTTTTCAGATATGTACCTAGGGCTATAAATTCTCCCCTTAGTACTGATTTATGAGTTTCCCAGATAGAGGCCCAGGACACTTCTGGTAATATGTTTTCTGTGAAGTAATTATCGATTTTGCTAGATATTTTACTTATGGTGTCGGTAGTATCTAAAAGAGTAGCATTGAGTCTCCATGACCAGTCCCTTTTTGGTAACTCATGGAGGGCCAATGCAAAAGTAATGGGTGTATGGTCAGACATGGTTATACAATGTACAGGGTGGGCCATTTATATGGATACACCTTAATAAAATGGGAATGGTTGGTGGTATTAACTTCCTGTTTGTGGCACATTAGTATATGTGAGGGGGGAAACTTTTTAAGATGAGTGGTGTTCATGGCGGACATTTTGAAGTCGGCCATTTTGAATCCATCTTTTGTTTTTTCAATAGGAAGAGGGTCATGTGACACATCAAACTTATTGGGAATTTTACGAGAAAAACAATGGTGTGCTTGGTTTTAACATAACTTTATTCTTTCATGAGTTATTTACAAGTTTCTGACCACTTATAAAATGTGTTCAATGTGCTGCCCATTGTCTTGGATTGTCAATGCAACCCTCTTCTCCCACTCTTCACACACTGATAGCAACACCACAGGAGAAATACTAGCACAGGATTCCAGTATCCGTAGTTTCAGGTGCTGCACATCTCGTATCTTCACAGCATAGACAATTGCCTTCAGATGACCCCAAAGATAAAAGTCTAAAGGGGTCAGATCGGGAGACCTTGGGGGCCATTCAACTGGCCCACGACGACCAGTCCACTTTCCAGGAAACTGTTCATCAAAGAATGCTCGGACCTGACACCCATAATGTGGTGGTGCACCATCTTGCTGGAAAAACTCAGGGAACGTGCCAGCTTCAGTGCATAAAGAGGGAAACACATCCTCATGTAGCAATTTCGCATATCCAGTGGCCTTGAGGTTTCCATTGATGAAGAATGGCCCCACTATCTTTGTACCCCATATACCACACCATACCATAAATGTTTTTTGTTCCAACAGTCTTGGAGGGATCTATCCAATGTGGGTTAGTGTCAGACCAATAGTGGTGGTTTTGTTTGTTAACTTCACCATTCACATAAAAGTTTGCCTCATCACTGAACAAAATCTTCTGCGTAAACTGAGGGTCCTGTTCCAATTTTAGTTTTGCCCATTCTGCAAATTCAGTGCGCCGATCTGGGTCATCCTCGTTGAGATGCTGCAGTAGCTGGAGTTTGTAAGGGTGCCATTTGTGAGTAGCTAATATCCGCCGAAGGGATGTTCGACTAATGCCACTCTCCAGTGACATGCGGCGAGTGCTACGCTGTGGGCTCTTGCTGAATGAAGCTAGGACAGCCACTGATGTTTCTTCATTAGAGACAGATTTCATGCATCCACATTTTGGCAAATCCAACACTGAACCAGTTTCATGAAACTTAGCATGCAGTTTGCTAACTGTAGCATGGGAGATGGGTGGTCTCGTAGGGTGTCTTGCATTGAAATCTGCTGCAATGACCCGGTTACTGCGTTCACCAGACATCAACACAATTTCTATCCGCTCCTCACGTGTTAACCTCGGCGACATGTCAATGGCTGTAAACAAAGAGAAACATGTAAATAACTCATGAAAGAATAAAGTTACGTTAAAACCAAGCACACCATTGTCTTTCGTGTGAAATTCCCAATAAGTTTGATGTTTCACATGACCCTCTTCCTATTGAAAAAACAAAAGTTGGATTCAAAATGGCCGACTTCAAAATGGCCGCCATGGTCACCACCCATCTTGAAAAGTTTCCCCCCTCACATATACTAATGTGCCACAAACAGGAAGTTAATATCACCAACCATTCCCATTTTATTAAGGTGTATCCATATAAATAGCCCACCCTGTGTATCAGTTTCTGTGACCCTAGGGAGGCACCTGCTGCTGATGAAGAAATAGTCCAGTCTCTGATAGGATCTATGTCCATTTGAATAAAAAGTATAGTCTCTACGGTCTGCATGTAGTGCACGCCAGACTTCACATACAGCTAGGCATGTGACGGTAAAGTAAATTTATGTTTTATGCCACTCAATGCTCTTTTGGAGATTGCAGATTTCTGCTTAGAGGAATCAAGTGAGGGATTTAGTGTTAAGTTAAGATCTCCACCTATAATAAGTATGCCTGAGGTAAATATTGAAATAGTTTGTAAAGTATTCTTCAGCCATTATGCTGTTCCCTTATTAGGTGTGTATAAATTATATATAGTAAATTCTACATTACCTACCAAACCCCTCAGCAGCAAGTACCTTCCCTCTGGGTCCACAGGATCCGCTGTCTTTTTAAATGGAACATTTCTGTGAATGCCTGATGACATACTTGATATAAATTTTCTTCTATGTCGGTCATGTACTGTGTGTACCCAGTCTGCTCTAGATAAAGAAAATAACAAAAATCTCAACCCTACTGAAGTTAATATATGGATGTGTCTACAAATATTCTGCATACCTTA
The DNA here is from genome assembly GCF_905171765.1 of Bufo bufo. Classification (NCBI taxonomy): domain Eukaryota; kingdom Metazoa; phylum Chordata; class Amphibia; order Anura; family Bufonidae; genus Bufo; species Bufo bufo. The sequence goes on from NC_053396.1 coordinate 86,850,290, forward strand.
GATAAATAGTGTTTCATATGTATTTGAAGATTTACAACACACACTTCAAAGTTCTTTCTGGTTAGGTGTCCATCACATAAATGATTCTGAGCTCTAAATCCTAAAAAACAAAGGAAAATCTTTCATTCTGCCTAATGGGGTCCAGTCTTGATTTTAGACTAAAGAATATGAAAGGATATAAAAAAAAACAACTGTGTGAGTACTTACAAGTCGGTTCTGAAAAGTTAATATCTTAAAAATTATTTGTGGACTTCGGATCTTAGTAAAAGTGGGCTTATGTAATATAGTTGCAAATAGTCACATTGCTTGGATACACTGGAAAGGTTTTTATGGCTTTTCTTGTGTGCATTGCAATGAGAGAAAGTAATTCAATTATCAATCTTTGCTGGAAACAGAAAAAGCATGTCAGACCTCTCCTGTGTCTCAAGAAGATATGAGCATGTGTGAATATATATATTAAATTGAACTGAGACACTTCTCCCAGAACTTCTATAAAATGACATTGCTTTTGAAATCTCATAGTACAAACGGGAAAGCGGATAATGTTTCTGGGATGAACACAGATTGCTGTGACAGGTGAATAAAAAGGCAAGTCCGATATCTCAAGTCCTGGCCAATCACAGCACATCATTTCAGCAATATACGCTCATGAGACATCTCTATACAGAGCTCAGTCAGCTTGGCCCAGCTGCAACATGTGTTTTGTGTTTTATCTTTGATTTATAATATTCACATTCATGATTTTGGGATCTGCACAAATGTGGAAATTGCCTCTTGTCTGGCTTAATCAAAGCGCCACCTGATGTATGAAAAGTGCATTTGTTTGGTTTAGCTGAGTTGGCTAGCATAGTCCTTGAAGAGATATTACAGTTACATTTGTTTAGAGAATTTACATTTGTTTAGACAAACTTTACAATTTTCTAATAGACAAGTATTAAAAATTTTGCTCACAGGCCTTTATTATATTAGCACTGAAAGCCTCTCTCTTAAGAAAAAATGACACAGCTCATTTAGTCCTGTGTAATGCATTTATAGAAGATCTAAATAGGACTAAAGATGGAATCAATCATATCACCCTCAAGCCTGTAATGTGAACTCTGACAGCTAACTGTCCAGATATCTAACATGTGAATAATGTCTTATTGAGGAGCAGTATACAGTATATACTGCCAGCAACAGCTCCTCATCATGTCTGTCATAGAAACACATCTAATGTTGTTCTCCATTTCTCCCCTACATGTGTTGTGTATGCATTTTTTGCAGTTAAATTTATTAACAACAGGATGACATCACCTAGAGACAGAGAGACATTTTAGAAATCACCTAGAAATAGGCAGCCATGTAAACACACAAACAGAAAAGTAGCTGTCACAATAGCCACATTGATTTCCACCATTCATCCTACGTGGTCCTGTCTACTGATGAAGCACATATATGTCATGTAACACTGCTGATTACTGAATGTCAGTAGGATGTCCGTAGGGTGTAATGGCACATTACAGTTAGGCCATGTAGACATTGCAAAGGATTGATTCATGTGCTATAACATTCTACTATGCAGATATTGGTCAACTTCCTTATGTAAGAAACGTATGTAAGCAACATTTTAAATACATGTATATTAGAAAATTGTATAATTTCCTATTATATAAACACATACATTTAGAAAATAAAAACTGGAATACCTCTTTAAGTTCCAGTCTTTATTGAGATGACTCAAAGTTTGAAATGGGAAATAAAGTTTCATCAAATATTGCTCAGGTAATTGAGCTAAAAGTAATGTAATATACTTTAGTGGAAAACTCAGTCCTCAAGATAAGACCATAGGGACCATGGCTATGATACTAGGTTGGTTGTATAAATGCACGTCTATAGATCAGACATGTTGATGGCCTTGCTCTCTATATACATGGTACATACATGCAGAAATATATTTCAAATGCTTAACAATAAGTTTATCTACAAGCAAAACTAGGTTACAGATTTAGTCTACTATAAAGGAAAGGTATCTCAAATGTGAATAAATGTAAGAATAGTAAATTAGTGCGCCAAACTGAGACAGCATGAGACTTAGCAATATTGGACATTAAACTTAAAGGGGTTATCCGAGACTAACAATTGCTCCCCCATATACCGCGCCCCTCACATTGAATCTACTTACCTGGCTCCCCGCACCGCTCCTGGTCCACGAACCACCACAGCTGCTTCTTAAGTAAATTCAATGTGAGGGGCCCGGCATATGGGGGAGCAATTATTAGTCTTGGATAACCCGTTTAACTTTATCAGTGAATGAATGCAAAATCAAATTACGAAATACTGTACATCAAAAAGTGATACTAAAAATAGACAAGCAATAAATAGCTTGCTCACCAAAAAATCCTAGTAATTTAATCAAATGTATTCATCATATAAAACAATTTAAACATAAAAATGCATATAATTCATATATATCCTGGTCCAGTTGTCCACCGCTGGGACCTTGTGGTTAATATATACTGAAAGTGAAACAAGATTTATGGAGCTTATAAATTAATTATTATTATAAATGAATATATTTGCAGCTTAAAAATTAATCTGCATCATGTTATGCTGGTTAAGAGTATTTTGGCAGGTTAATATATTGTTATATCATTATTATTAATAATAATAATAATAATTATTAAATATTATATTTACATTAAAAAAATACTTACTTGCAGAAATGATATACTGTGATCTTTTCCATAAAATTGTGTTCACATACCATGTATTATTTAGTATGTTAACATAATGTAGTTCAAATGTGAGTTATTAATTGATTTCCAAATAATGTGCACAAGATGGTTTATTGGATATTCTTTAGAATACAATCATTAAAATTAGACTACATAAATATTTGTGAGGAAATATATTTGATTTTGGTTAACTCTCTTCACTTTTTGGGGAACCATTAGGGAATATATCTTTTAAAATATAAGTGCATAAAATAAATAAATTAAACAATATTAATAAAAGTTACATTTTAATGGAGTGTGATCTGACACTATATCTAACAGTGTTGAGTTTGCAGTCCCAGTGGTGCTGACCACGCTTCTTAGCATCTCCCGGCAAGTGACATTGCTCCAATCAAAGCAGAGTACATGTGTTTCTTGCTGTTTTTTGTAGTACTTTTCATCTGTCTGCTGGCGTCATGTTTCAGAGCAGTATAGCATGCACATGTTCTTCACTGGTTTCTGGAGTTGCCTCCACATCAGTTATCTGTGTTCCTCCAATTGGTGCAGCAGGCACTTAGCTCTCTCAGTTGGCAACGTACCTCCAATTAGTGTAGTGGGCACATATTGCTCGCTTATTGCTTGGTTGCTTCCAATATTGGATTTTAATAAGTTGGTGCTGATCGCTCTTGGATTGGAATTTTGGATAAGTAGATAGGGGATAACTAGCAAACACAAACAGTCTAAAAATTGCTCAGTGCGATCATGGATATCCAGATGCAGACAAAATCCAGACCAGACCAGGATATGTCTAGTATTCTAGTCACACTCCACAATTGATTTCAACCACTTATGATTACTTTAACCCCTTAATGACCGGGCCATTTTGCACCTTCGTGACCAGACTTATTTTTAAAAATATGACATATATCACTTTATGTGGTAATAACTCTAGAACACTTTTACTTATCCAAGCCATTCTGAGATAGTTTTCTCGTGACACATTGTACTTAATGACAGTCATAAATTTGAGTCAATATATCTCACTTTTATTTATGAAAAAATCCCAAATTCACCAAAATTTTTGAAATGTACACAATTTTCAAAATTTCAATTTATCTGCTTTTAAAGGGAACCTGTCATCAACTTTTTGCTGACCTCACTGAGGGCAGCATAAATTAGTGACAGAAATGCTGATTTCAGCTGTGTGTAACTCATGAGCTAAAAGTAAGTGGTTGCTGAGAACCAGCATCATAATCATTGCAGCCCAGGCCTTGAAAAGAGTCAAATCTACTGGTCATGGTTATTCATAATCTCCTGCTCTCTCGCCCATCTGCTGATGATTGGCAGTTCTCTTCTAGAGAGAAAGGGAGAAAACTAGGTAGAAGACTGTCAGTCATCAGCAGGTGGGCAGGGATAGCAAGAATTCATGAATAACCGTGACTCTTCTCAGGTGGCCGGGACTCTTTTCCAGGTCCAGTCTGCAATGATTGTGATGTTGGTTCTCAGCAACTACTTACTTTTAACTTATAAATGACAGACCGCTGAAATCAACTCACCTGTCTCTACTTTATTCTGCCGTTAGTATGGGCAGCATAAAGTTGATGACAGGTTCCCTTTCAAACAGAAAGTGATACCTCATAAAATATTTATTACTTAACATTACCCATATGTCCACTTTATGTTGGCATTATTTTGTAAATGTCAGTTTATTTTTTTGGGACATTAGAAAGCTTAGAATTTTAGAAGCAATTATTTAAATTTTCAAGAAAATTTCCAAAACCCACTCTTTAAGAACCAGTAACAAACTTTGTTAGCCCTTTAGGTATTCCACAAGAATTAAAGGAAAATGGAGATTAAATTTCAAAATTTCACTTTTTTGGCAGATTTTTTATTTTAATTCATTTCTTTCTTTAACACATCAAGGATTAACAGCCAAACAAAACTCTATATTTATTACCCTGATTCTGCAGTTTACAGAAAACCCCACATGTGTTGGTAAACTGCTGTATGGGAGCATGGCAGGGCAGATTTTTCTGGACTGGTTTTTATACACCATGTCTCATTTGAAGTCCCCCAGAAGCACCCTACGGTAGAAACAATCAAAAAGTGACCCCATTTTGGAAACTAAGAGATAAAATGACAGTTTTATTGGTACTATTTTGGGTACATATGATTTTTAATTGCTCTATATTATGTTGTTTGTGAGGCAAGGTAACGAAGGAATGGATGTTTTGGCACCGTTTTTATTTTTAGTTTTTTACAACGTTCATCTTACAGGTTAGATCATGTGCTATTTTTAAGAGCACATTGTTACGGATGCGATTATATCAAATATGTCTACTTTGTTTCAGTTCTACATAATAAAGCATTTTTGAAAAACAATTATGTTTTTTGTCTCCATTTTCTGAATGCCGTATATTTCTTTTTTCTGCCGATCGTCTTGTGCAGGGGCTCGTATTTTGCAGGAAAAATTAAAATTTTTATTGGCAACATTTTTGGGTACATATGATTTTTTGATCATTCATTATTACACTTTTTGGGGCAATGTAACAATTTTTTATTTTATTTTAGCATAGTATTTATTTTTACAGTGTACACCTGAGGGGTTATATCATGTGATATTTTTATAGAGCAGGTTGTTACGGACGTAGCAATACCTAATATGTATACTTTTTCTTATTTATTTAAGTTTTACACAATAATAGCATTTTTGAAACAAATAAAATAATATTTTAGTGTCTCTATAGTCTGAGAGCCATAGCTTTTTAATTTTTTTGGCCGATTGTCTTAGGTAGAGTCTCATTTTTTGCGGGATGAGGTGATGGTTTGATTGGTACTATTTTGGGGGGCATATGCCTTTTTGATCACTTGGTGTTGCACTTTTTGTGATGGTAGGTGAAAAACGGTGGTAGGTGTCTTTTTTGGCACTGTTTATTTATTTATTTTTTTTACGGTGTTCACCTGACGGGTTAGGTCATGTGATATTTTTATAGAGCTGGTTGTTATGGACACAGCGATACCAAACATGTTTAGGGTATTTTATTTTCTTCATTTTTACCCAATTATAAATGTCCCATTTTGGGAAAATTTTAGATTTTCTTTTTTTCTTTTTTTTTTTCTTTTTTCTTTTTTTTTACACTTTTTTGATGCAGACCCACTTGGTTCCTAAAGATCCAGTGCGTCTGATGGCTCTACAATGCACTACAGTACACTGTATACTGTACTGCAGTGTATTTTACTTAACAGTAATCAGGCTTACAGTACATACCACGGCAAGCCTGGATGCCTGTGTAACCATGGTAACCATCGGGACGCTGCCACAGCAGAGCAGCGGCCCGATGTCAGGTGGGAAGGAGGAAGCTCCCTCCCTCTGTTATGTTCAATCGAGACGCTGCCACAGCAGCGCAGAGCACGATGGGGTAGGAAAGGAGCTTCCTCCCTGTTAACCCCTTCCATAGAGTGGTCCCTACGGAACGCGGCACGGAAGGGGTTAAACGGCCGTCATCACTGCTGGCACTGATGTCGGCCGTTACAGTAATTGTCAGCTGTATGTTACAGCTGACAATCTACTAAGCTCGGTCATCCTGAATAATTGTGGGGGCGGGGAGGGGTGGGGGGTCACCACCCTCATTATTACCTGGTCCCGCTCGGCCATCCTGAAGGGAGGTGATCGGGGCACAGTGAATGAACACAGCAGCGCAGCTCTGATCTCCTCAACACTCACTGAAACAGTGTAGTCCTCCCAAGGATACACTCACCTTTCACAGGCTCCACACCCCAAACACAGTCCATGCACCCCAAATGCATGCTGCCACCACCCAAATTTATGGCTGATGAGAGAATGAATGAATCAGTTCATAACACACCAGATTCATTACAAATTTCACAAAAATGAGTCCGACTAATGAACCTGAAACTCAGGTTCACGTTGGATGAATCTAGTAAAACAGCACGGAACATCATTTTACTGCATGTTGGTAGGAAAAACCATTATGGAGAAAGAAGAAGGATGCTCACATGGTCTTGATAGGCAGTGGAGGGGAGGGATTGCCCTGACAGACAGCCTTGTGTGAAAGCAGTCAGCGTTTGGACTGCTATGAGGAGGTTCTGAGGGACGCAGCAGACCCTATTAATAGCTATGTTGGTGGTAGTACTGATGGCACTTGTGGCCATGGTGGTGATGGTAATGGTAGTGGTAGTGACAGTGGTACTTTGGGCAAATACAGAGAAGGGAATTGGGAGTGGGGCCAAGGAGCCCACCATGATATATCACAGTCTGATAAAAGTGGCGGGGAAGGTGAGGACTATGACAATGATTGTGTGTTGGACAGGACCTGGGACCCAGATCAGGGTGCTAAGGAGGAGGAGACATCAGAAGAGAAAGGTGATAGCCACAGTGCCAATAAACAGTGGAGGGAATGTATGGCCAAAACCTAAAAAACTGGCAGGGCCAGATCTGCTTCTATTGTGATTAGCTCAAGAACTGATGATGCCATTGATACTGATACAATCAGTATTTAGCCTATGTCCAAACGGAACTTCTACCTGGCCAAGTTGCTGGCAGTTCAGTTGCCGCCATACCACTTTGCTGTGATAAAGATTGCACACTTCCATGCCTTCACCTAAGTTACATTTTTTGGTCCTCCAGTTCCGGGCACTGTGCTGGGACTGACTACTGGCAAGGCAAGCAAGACTACCGCTGCGCTATCGAAAATTTGACTTGTCGGTCCGCAAATGTGGCACAGCTGCATGACTTCACCTAAATTTCATCTTTCTCAGGTGTGGCAGTGTGCAGGGACTCTTTCATGCAAGCAAGAGTACCGCTGCAAAAAACTTCTCGATCTGCAAATGTAGTGCACGTCTGTTCCTTTGTATAAATTTTATTTTATTAGGGTATGGCCCGGGTGGTGTGCTGGAAATCTTGGTTAGGCAAACAAGAGTACCTCTGCTATATAGAAGATGTTACTCATCAGTCCACAAATGTGGTGCACTTCCACTACTTCACCTTAAACTAAATCTTTCTGAGTTATGGCCCGGGTGGTATGCTGGGATTCTTGGCCAAGCAAGCAAGAGTACTGCTAATATAATATATGGAAAATGTTACTTATTGGTCTGTAAAAGTGGCACACTTTTACTCCTTTACATAAAGAAATCTTTCTAGGGTGTGGCCCGGGTGGTATGCTGGGACTCTTGGCTAGGCAAGCAAGAGTACCACTCCTATATGGAAAATGTATCTCATTGGTCTGCAAATGGGGCGCACTTCCGTTCCTTTGCCTAAATTAAATCTTTCTCGGCCGTGGCACAGGTGGTGTGGTGGGACTCTTGTGTGCATGTCATATGAGCAGACATTCTGACACTATTAATGGATAATTTTTGAACACTTGGCCCCTCAACAAGCCACAGTTTTTTCCCATAACACTGTGTGTGTGTTTAAACACCATCTGTCCCTGATAAAGGACAATTTTTGGAAGTTTGTAAGATGAAAAAGAATAACAAATTCAACAGTGCAGTGTGTTTTTAAACACGCTGTTCATTAACGCTGTCAAACATGCATTTATTCGGGTCCGAATTGAACTTTAGAAAAATTCTGTGAACCTGAAACAAACCGAATGCCAAAAGGTTTACTCTAGTGTTGGTAGGTTCAGATTCATCAATTTTTAGACGAATTCAAATCTTTTAGATTCGTGTGCCAAAATTTTAAAGTTCGGAATCTGCTTACTTGTAATACAATGTATGGGCTCCACTGAGGCCATATGAAGATGACCACCAGTAACGCATGTGAGTCTCACACATGCATCGTTACTGTAAGTAGCGGCGCATGCAGAACTGTATTACATGGGTTTGGATTTGTTGATTGTGCCGCAATCCATAATGGATCTGGATTTGTATTCATTCTGTAATACAAGTTTGAACACTTGCTGTGACCACGTTCTTAGGTAGACTATTCCACAGATTTACAGTTCTTACAGTAAGCCATAATGCCTCTGGAGACTGAACTTTTTCTTCTCTAATCGGAGGCAATGCCCCCTTGTCCTTTGAGTGGATTTTACATGGAACAGCTTTTCACCATATTTTTGTATGGCCCTGTTGTATATTTGTATAGGTAAATCATGCCCCCCCCCCCCTGAAAAATACCTCTTTTCAAGAGTAAATACATTTTATTATTTTAAACTTTTTTCATAACTAAGACCCTCCATGACCCTAATCAGTTTAGTTTCTCTTCTTTGTATTTTTTCCAGCTCCAGGGCATCCTTTCTATGGACTGCTGTCCAGAACTGAACTACATATTCCAGATAAGGCCTCACTAAAGCTTTGTAAAGTAGTAATTTTATATCCTGTCCTACAAGTTCATGCTTCTTTTAATACGTGTCAATATTGTGTTAGCCTTAGAAGCAGCTGATTGACATTGAATGTTATTATTTAGTCTATGATCTACAAGTACATAGTTAGATAAGATAAGATGCCTTTATTGTCACCGTACAATACAATTTAATACAATGTACAATACAATGAAATGGTGTTTGGAGCAATCCTAGATGCCATGGACAGAGGAACAAGAACTGACATTTAAACTAAAGCATTACACTAGAAAACAAAACAAAACATTGCACTAGAAAGCATTACTATTCACAGTTCACAGCATATATATACCAAGAGCAAAGTAGGAAGTGCTTATGAGTATATATACACACTGATCAGACACAACTGCAGACAAGAGATCATCATGGGTTCACAAATGCAACAGTCACTTTCAGTCTTTGGTAGTTTCTATCCTAGGAAGGGGCAATAATCTCCGAGCATTTAGGAGACTGATTGTTTTGGGGTAAAAGCTGTTCTTCAGCCTAGTGGTGCGGGCATGTAGGGCTCTAAGACGCCTACCAGAGGGTAGGGGAATGAAAAGGCTGTCGCCGGGGTGAGTTGGATCCCCGCAGATAATTTTTGCCCTGTTGCTGCAGTGAGCAGTGAAGAGGTCATCCAGTGATGGTAACTGAGTACCAGTGATTCTGCCAGCCATTCTGATGATGCGCTTGAGGGTCTTCTTGTCCTCAGAAGAGCAGCCGGAGTACCACACTGTAATGCAGTATGTGATAACAGATTCTATGGTGCACCTGTAAAAATTGACTGTTTTGGGAGTTGTGCTTTCTTCAGACTCCTCAGAAAATAAAGCCTCTGAAGGCCTTTTTTGGCCATTTCTGTTGTGTTTTTTATCCATGACAGGTCCTGACTAATGTGAACTCCCAAGAATCTGAAACTTTGAACTATCTCCACGTTTCCACCATTAATGCTAATGGGATGGTGTCCATTTTGTTTCTTTATCCTAAAATCCAGAATTAGCTCCTTTGTTTTCTTGGTGTTGAGTATGAGGTTGTTGTTCTTACTCTGCTGTATTTTTCCATTTTGCATATGCAATTGTACTTTAAATGACTTTTTCCCATTTTAGTATTCTATAGATTAATTGTCCTATTTGGTATGTGGGGCAGTTGGCTTTCTCAGGTCTTTAATGAGACCTGTCACAATAACTATGCAAAATAGATGCAAGTGCAACTTGTAGGACAACTATCTATATAGACAAAGAGTAAAACCACACTTGAATTAAGGAAACCTTATCTTCTGCTTGCTTAAGTTTACATTATTCTTTCTTTTAATTTACACTGATTTTATTTCCCAAACACTTAATAAAAAGGTGCATTAAGTGATCCATCAACCCGAATATAAATCATATTTATGCTTCAGTTACAGTGTGAATATATCACTTAATCAATTATCCAAAAGCTTCCAGGGTGGCAAAAGGTCAAAAAGTATGTTTATTCTGTTGCCATATCTGTCACGTTAGTTTTCTTTCTTTAACACTCATGAAAAAAACAAATGAGACAGTCTGACAGTACTATGCCTTCTCAAGTAGATGCTGTGTGATGGAATACTATATTGAACAGATGTACGAAAAGAGATTTAAGAAAAAGTAACTTAAAATTACTGACATTTTTTCAATCAAGATGAATATCTAACATCCTATAACAGTCCTTCCCACTTCCTCAGATTTTTGAAACACCATGGATCTCATGGTATAAAACCTCAACAGAATAATAATAATCAGTATAGTATTCTTCTCTCTTATTTCTGTACTTGAGGTATAACATAAGATTGCATTAAAGGGAACCTATCATCTTACTAACGGCAGAATAAAGTAGAGTCAGGTGAGTTGATTTCAGTGGTCTGTCATTTATAAGTTAAAAGTAAGTTGTTGCCGAGAACCAACATCACATTCATTGCAGACTGGGCATGGAAAAGAGTCACGGCCACCTGAGAAGAGTCATGGATATTCATAATCTCCAGCTCTCCCGCCCACCTGCTGATGATCTTCTACCTAGTTTTCTCCCTTTCTCTCTAGAAGAGAACTGCCAATCATCAGCAAAAGGTCGGGGAGAGCTGGAGATTATGAATAACCATGATTCTTCTCAGGTAGATTTGACTGTTTTCAAGGCCTGGGCTGCAATGATTATGATGCTGGTTCTCAGCAGCCACTTACTTTTAGCTCTTGAGTGACACACCACTGAAATCAACATTTCTGTCACTATTTTATGCTGCCCTCAGTGAGGTTCTCTTTAAAGTAAAACTCTCATTTCATTTTTTTATGTGTATGAACAGTGAGTCGTGTTTAACATACTTTATAAAGGAAATATGTTAATTTTTATGTAATGTATCTAATCTCTCCCCTTTAACTTTAGAGTTAAGGAGAATTTATCTTTATTACCCTGCTGAACACTGAAGCCTATTAATGTATGATGAAGAGGCAGTCTTCTCAGTCTGCCTCTGGTTTCCCTGCCAAAATCTTTGTCTCAACCCTGACTCCACATATGTGTTGTAATGTTAAAGTGTAACTGCAATTTCACTACCAAAAATGAAATTCCTAACAAATGTGATGTTGAAGGGAAGATATTCATGAAGCTGCATTTTTCAGCAAATTTTACCTTTCTGAAGTCTGTATTCAGCCCTTAGCAACCATATTTCTATGTGCCTCTATTTCAGAAACTTTCTAAGATGGCCTCTGCTGCTCTTCCTGTGATTATTTTTGCCCTTCCTTGAGGCCATCCTGTATTTCCCTCATTTCCCTTAAGCCTTTGCTCTCCTCACATGAACTAGCAGGACCAATCTGAAGTCAGATAACTTCCCACAGTACCCAGAGCAGTGTGTATCCTCCCATACAGCTAACCAGAGACAAGCCCTGCAATTACATTAAATCAGTAACCATTTCTTTCAACCTCTTAATAGCCGGCTGTCCCTCATTATCTTCCAGACTGACAGGGAGGGGGAGCTACTTTAGCTACTTATATCTTTGTATTGTCTGAAAGCTGACATGTTCAGTACAGGGGAAGATATCAATGATAGAAATTGGGATGCTGTAAATGAAGCTGAAGGTAAAAGCTGATTTTACCCAAGATTATTCCCGACTCTGTTTCTAACAGTGATTTATCCTCTGTTGCTTGGACTAGAGCTGTCATTCTGATCTTGTACTGGACTGTCAGTTTTCAAACAAGACGAGTGGCATATTTCTAGCTGCTACCATTGAGAAGATATCACCATCTAAAGCAGCCCTCCCTCCTCCACTTTCTTCCTCAGCCCAGCTCCAGGCTGTCAGGATTGAGCTCCTCCTCCCAGAGCTCATCCGTCTTTTGTTATAATACTGAGAAGACGGACTGCACATGGCAACCTGTGAGATGAGAGCTGCTGAATAGGAAAGTAGCATGCATTTGTGGGAGTTATTAGCAGGTAAAACTGAAAATAATCAAATTTTAAATCACAAAAGTGTAATGAGCAGGACACTGGGTCAGTGGGAATGCTATGCAGTGGGTCAGTTTATATGTATATAAGTTCCTGACGCCAGTTGCAGCTTGCGCAGGTACTGTAGCAGGGCCCTTTAAGATGTTATAGCTCATGTACCAGGTGAGGAATGCCAGAGGAGGATATTGTCTCTGTATAGCAGATATGGTAGTGTCAACTAGTGATTAGCGCGAATATTCGAATATCGAATTTTTTTCGCGAATATCGGCACTTCGCTAATTCGCGAATATTTCGAATATAGTGATATAAATTCGATATTTCAAATATTCGGTTTTTTTTATTTTTTTATTTCTTTCCCACTTCCCTAAAGTTGTTCTTACCTGTCCTTTGGATTCCTGGCTGCTCCAGTCAGTGCCCGTTGTCGCTTCTGCGACTTCCGTGCTCATGGAGCGTCCCCATCACCATGGGAACGTCTCCATATACTAGAATGTACTGTCGGATTTGAGAATTACGTGAAAAATCGCAATTCGATTATTTCAAGTTATAATAATCGAATTTCGATTTTAACTTAGCACTGCTATATTTAATTCTAGCCTAATATGGAATATAGCAGTGCTAAGTTAAAATCGAAGTTCGATTATTATAACTTGATTTTTTATTTTTTTTATTTTTTTATTGTTATATTTTTTTCTTTCCCACTTCCCTAAAGTTGTTCTTAACTGTCCTTTGGATTCCTGGCTTCCTGGCTGCTCCAGTCAGTGCCCGTTGCCGCTTCTGCCGACTTCCGTGCTCATGGAGCGTCCCCATCACCATGGGAACGTCTCCATATACTAGAATGTACTGTCGGATTTGAGAAGTACGTGAAAAATCGCAATTCGATTATTTGCGAGCAGTCCTGTAAGTAAAGATCCTAAGACAAAGAGAAGATAAATACCTCTTCAGCTAGTCAGACCCAAACTAAGCAGACCATAGACAGAGCAGAAGATAGATACCTGCCAGTTTCTCTAGGCGTATGATCAGATGCAGAATACTTATAGATTCCTGCCACATATTGCCAAAACCTGCTGGGACCCTAGACTATTGCTGTACACTGTATGGATCAAAGCTGCATATCACCAAGTAAAGACAAGTTGGACCCTATTATCTGTGTGGAATCCCATCATTCCTCAATTACTCCTATTAACAACACTCATTTTGTTGCATGTGAGCCAGGATACAGGAGTCCAGCCGTACCAAGGTAGGAGATACCGTTGACACTAGTGATGAGCGGCAGGTGCCATATTCGATTTCGATGAAATTCGCAAATATTCGATAGAATATTCGTTTTATATTCGTCGAAATTGAATATTCGTCATTATTCTTGTTATCGCGATTAATATGCGATTTAAATAATCGCGTATTGCGATTTTAACTTAAAGGCTACTCTCCTATTGAAATAGCAATGCGATTAATTCAAGTTATAATAATCGAATTTCGATTTTAACTTAGCACTGCTATATTTAATTCTAGCCTAATATGGAATATAGCAGTGCTAAGTTAAAATCGAAATTTGATTATTATAACTTGAATTAATCGAATTGCGATTTCAACTTGGACCTGGTTTACTATGGTTGGCTTGGTAGAATTAGCGAATATGACGAATGTATTCCTCATATTCCACAAAACGAATATAACAAATGTATTCGTCATATTCCACAAAACGAAGATAACGAAGTATTCTGCATCTTCGTTTTAGCTACCTATTCATCAACTTCGCTAATTCTAGCAATCATATAGGAAAGTTTACTATAGAGACAGCTAAGTTTAATTCGCTATGCGATTATATTACTTTGCTTTTTTTTAATAAATAGAATAATTATAATAATTATCAGGTATTATAATTATTCTATTTTTCTTTTTTTAAAAAGCAGTCATATAATCGCATAGCGAATTAAACTTAGCTGTCTCTATAGTAAACTTTCCTATATGATTGCTAGAATTAGCGAAGTTGATGAATAGGTAGCTAAAACGAAGATGCAGAATACTTCGTTATCTTCGTTTTGTGGAATATGACGAATACATTTGTTATATTCGTTTTGTGGAATATGAGGAATACATTCGTCATATTCGCTAATTCTACCAAGCCAGCCATAGTAAACCAGGTCCAAGTTGAAATCGCAATTCGATTAATTCAAGTTATAATAATCAAATTTCGATTTTAACTTAGCACTGCTATATTCCATATTAGGCTAGAATTAAATATAGCAGTGCTAAGTTAAAATCGAAATTCGATTATTATAACTTGAATTAATCGCATTGCTATTTCAATAGGAGAGTAGCCTTTAAGTTAAAATCGCAATACGCGATTATTTAAATCGCATATTAATCGCGATAACAAGAATAATGACGAATATTCAATTTCGACGAATATAAAACGAATATTCTATCGAATATTTGCGAATTTCATCGAAATCGAATATGGCACCTGCCGCTCATCACTAGTGTCAACGGTATCTCCTACCTTGGTACGGCTGGACTCCTGTATCCTGGCTCACATGCAACAAAATGAGTGTTGTTAATAGGAGTAATTGAGGAATGATGGGATTCCACACAGATAATAGGGTCCAACTTGTCTTTACTTGGTGATATGCAGCTTTGATCCATACAGTGTACAGCAATAGTCTAGGGTCCCAGCAGGTTTTGGCAATATGTGGCAGGAATCTATAAGTATTCTGCATCTGATCATACGCCTAGAGAAACTGGCAGGTATCTATCTTCTGCTCTGTCTATGGTCTGCTTAGTTTGGGTCTGACTAGCTGAAGAGGTATTTATCTTCTCTTTGTCTTAGGATCTTTACTTACAGGACTGCTCGCAGGGTATGGTGGTTTCTTCCTGGAGATCTATACGTCTGTGAAGGGCTGCTTTCTTTGTCCACCAGCTGAGTTAAGGGACTCAGGCTGGGAAGGTTGATCTTGGGCTTCAGCCGAGGCTTGAATCCTTGGTTGGGATCCCTGTTTCTGGGAGCTCCTACTAACACAGCCTGCCCCAGCAAGGGGGTGGCTACACACTGCCTAGAACTTTCCTTCCTCCCCCTGAAGTAGGATGTGGGAACATTCCACTCCTCCTCAGGAAGGGGGGAGCTAGCCTGGAATGGTCTATTCCAGCCTAGAAGCTAACTCTGACCTGCTTACATATTGCTGCCACCTGCTGGTGTACATTGACATTACAGCAAACATATAAAATACAGGCATAGAAATACATATAAAGGCAAATGCACAGTTGTGTTACACAAGATGGTAATACACATTTACACTTAATATTATGAAGCAGGGTGAAAGAAGTTTAGTGACATACTTCAGGATGTTACAAAAGCACTTATACAGCAGGGTGTACTATACCATTAGGGAATAAAAAAATGAAACGGCAGTTACATTTTAATTAGGATGTGGCATACTTCCCCACAGACAGTTTATCAGTGCTGATCCCTAGCATCAGTTCCCCCGTCTTACTACTCAGCTCCTCTCTGGTTAGCGGTGGAATGGGAGAGAGACGCAACTGCAGCATTCAGTGCTGACAGTGAGTATACAGGAACATAGTACACCAGTGCTGATTGCTGCAGCCCCCCTTCTGGGGGATATTGGATACACAATACAAGTATCTGTTGGGGAGTCCTCCTGCAATTTATGAAAAGGTATACATACAAAATGGAAATGTAGAAATTCTATAGCATAGGTATATTAAAACACACTGTGTGATAAGTAGATGACCAACCTATATCATATATTATAGGTTATATGATTTTATGAGTCATACGTCCCATTGTATGTCTAATGGTGATATTGCATATTGCTATGGAGGGATCCCATATTGTACTGAGTCTTAAGTACATGGTAATAGTATCTCCTCGGCTCCATACCTTACTGAGTGCTCCCAACATGGATCTCATCTTCCTTAGACACTGCATGTTTCGTATTTAATGTTTATACTATCTGTATGATGAAACACAAATTACAGAAGTATGCCTCTGTTGGTAACTCCTTTTGTGCTAGCTTGAAATCATGTTTGTTCATATTTGATATCTGCCAGTTGGATGGGGACGTAAGGTAAGCATGAATAATGAATTGTCTCAACAAGAGATGAACCAAAATGGGGGAGGTTGTCCTCTCAGCCCCAGTGGAGATAAAAATACTTGCCCATGGACATTTTTAAGAGACAAGGTGGGAAACTATCTAATTGGAATATATACATCTTCCCTGTATCCAGGACAGCAAGGACTATTACCAAGCAACGTGCAGCCACTAAGCATTACACTTTCTGTTTTTCTCCTTTTTAGTTTATAACTTTCTCTGCACATGTATGTATGCCTCTTTATTTATTTATTTTTTATTTATTTTTACTAAGTACTGTCATTTTAATGGTTGAACTTGTTGCACTAAGAAACCAAAGCATCCTGTATAAAGTATTAGGCCCCTTTCACACGTGAGGTGAACGCATTGCACCCGCACTGAATACTGACCCATTCATTTCTATGGGGCTGTTCACATGAGCGGTGATTTTCACGCATCACTTGTGCGTTGCGTGAAAATCGCAGCATGCTCTATATTCTGCGTTTTTCATGCAACGCAGGCCCCATAGAAGTGAATTCTGAATACAGAATGCTTAGTAAAACAGCGCTGGAGGGGTTAAAATTTTTAAAAAAATAATTTAACTCACCTTAGTCCACTTGATCGCGGCCCGGCATCATCTTCTGTCTCCTTTGTTGAATAGGACCTGTGGTGAGCATTAATTACAGGAACAGGACCCTTGATGACGTCACTCCGGTCATCACATGGTACGTCACATGATCTTTTACCATGGTGAATCACCATGGTAAAAGATCATGTGACATACCATGTGATGACCGGAGTAACGTCATCAAAGGTCCTGTTCCTGTAATTAATGCTCACCACAGGTCCTATTAAACAAAGGAGACAGAAGGAGATGCCGGGCCGCGATCAAGTGGACTAAGGTGAGTTAAATTATTATTATTTTTTTTAACCCCTCCAGCGCTGTTTTACTAAGCATTCTGTATTCAGAATGCTATTATTTTCCCTTATAACCATGTTATAAGGGAAAATAATACAATCTACAGAACACCGATCCCAAGCCCGAACTTCTGTGAAGAAGTTCGGGTTTGGGTACCAAATATGCGCGATTTTTCTCACGCGAGTGCAAAACGCATTACAATGTTTTGCACTCGCGCTGAAAAATCGCGGGTGTTCCCGTAACGCACCCGCACATTTTCCTGCAACGCCCGTGTGAAAGAGGCCTAAGGGTGACTAATGTTACTGAATTACTGATTGCGAGCAGTTAGTGCACGTGTTGGGGTACCTATTGGGTGTGTGGAGTGGTTGGGGGTATGTGTTTTGCTCAAGTGGCCACCTGAGTGTGGGGTAAGTGTGAGGTTGACCTGTGTAGTGATGTTGCCCCTTAAGGGCTCTTTAGATGGGAGAATCCTGCAGATAATTGCTAATGAACGTTCATAAAAACGCTCCTTAGCAATTATCTGGTAGTGTAAATGTACCATTGATTACCTAATAATAAATAAAATAAAAAATAAAATAAATTATTTGTGTGGTTAAAAATGTATTGTGTGCCCGCCGCAGATTGTGCTGTGTAAACAGCATCTGCTACCGGCAAACAACTAGTCTCTATGTGGACAAGCAATGGAATTAGCAATTGCACCTCCCCATACTGTGGAGAAGATCGCTGCATGTAAATGCAGAGGTCTCCTCCACCAGCGAGAAGCAGATTGTCAGAAAGGAACGCTTCCTTCCCCACAACCAGCTTTTGTATCGTCCAGTGTGCAGCGATCTTTAGGTAAGTGCAGTAGGGTACAGCCAATTTCATCACCCGTCCCTTGAACATAACACACTGTTGAATTGTATTAGATTGTAGAAGAATTAATAGTGACACAAAACAACAATTCATCTTTAGAATGGTATTAGAAATTCAGTATAGTACCTGACCACAATAATGGTGTAATCTGAAGAGTGACATTACAGTTGTACACTAGTTGTGTGATAAGTAGGTGGCACGAGCTAAAAAGCCTTGTCCATTGAAAAGTAGTGGATCTCCAAAGGTTGGGAACCTAGCCAATAGGAAGTCAAAGAGCGAGCAATTGCATCCAATTAAAGACAGCTGTTGGGTTCCAATCGAGGAATAGTTCTCTTCATGAACATCTTAGGCAGTGGATGGCTACTGAGGATAAATGGCAGGATTTACAAGGCCTAATAACTCCTGCGTAAAGCCTGCCTGTGTAAACAGGCTGACATCTTTACTGCATCCTCTGTCTCTCCAATGTTTAAAACCGCTTATTTATTTCTGCTTTTTTACACCAGGTTTGGCAGAGCTGCAGGTTCTTAGGAGGCAAAATAAAACTTGTTAGTTTTGAACTGCTGACACACTGCCCATATTATTGAAACCTCAGATTTTTTTTTTCCTACTCACTGTTGTTGGATGGTTTTGGTTTGTTTGACTGTTTTGATGAAATTAAGAATTTTAATTCACTAGGTTCTTATGCTTAGAGTCATTCTTTGTATTTTTGCATTTTATCTCCCTAAAATGGAAATTACACCAGTATGTGAATTTCTCATAAATTTCAGTTGACTAACATTTGACCTCTAGGCACTCTTTCCAAATGCAATTGGTCTGTTCAAAAGATCATAGAGTATTTGTTAATTTGCTACAAGCCCTAACAGATCACGTAATAGTAAAGAAAACCTAATTAAGATAGCTTTTTCTACATCCGGCATTAAATTAATACAATATACAGGATTTATCATGTCTCTTTTAAGCAATGTAAAGGTGCAGATCCAGTTGAAAGCTGTAGACCAAGTTGAATGCTATATTTGAACAGAGAGCCTTTGGCTCCTTGCCACGTCACCTATTCTGGTAAGCTACAGCCTGCTTTAAGCATTTAGCCTACTAAATACCCGAAGGCTGAGCTTCCATAAGATCGGGAGTATGCAAAACATGTCATTGCATTGTGCCATCTGTACCTGGCAGGTCACAGCAAGCAGGAAGAAGTGGGCCACTCATCTTTGTAACAGGGTAAGGTGATATTCAGGTTCAGTACCCTCCCCTGATCGCTGTAACTGTTACTAGGGCCCGGCGACACGCCCCTTCTTTGCAGCATTGCCGGTACTCTTCCCGGGATGAGGAGCAAGGACGCGAGCTGCGTCCTCATTCCCATGACAATGGTGGGGCGTTGAGGACCCAGCCGCTCACACTTCCTCAGCGTGGCCGGCGTCCTCCGTTCCCGAGAAGACAGGAGGCAGGGAGACTGTGCGCCGAGGTTGATGACTCGGCGCTCAGCTACAATAGACCTGAAGGGACGGGTCAAGTGACTCTATTACCTCCGGTATTTAACAGGCAGCCTGCTGGCCACAGGTTGCCTGTTATTAGGTCTGTATTACCTACCTGCTACATTTGTGTTCTCTGCATTTCTGACCTCGGCTTTTGTTCCTGACCTTGCTCCTGTGTATCTCCTGTTTTTTTACTTGACATCCTGGCTACTTGACCTCAGCTTGCTGTTTACTCTCCTATTGTTTAGTGCTTGTGTACTGACGTCCTCTCCTGGTATTGACCTCGGCTTGCCTCACCTTTCTTTTGTGTTCCGTGTGTTCTTACCCAGGTTAGGGACTGTCGTCCAGTTGTGCACCGTAACCTAGGATGGATCGTGCAAGTAGGGAGGGAGATAGGCGTGGGTGGCAGTCAGGGGTGCACGCTTCCCTACCCCCTCGTGACAGAAAAACAGGCCATATTTATTATGGACCCTATTCGTGTGCTTACTGATCAGGTGCTTAACCTTGCGCAAATGGTGCAAGAGCTGGTGGAAAGATTACAGCAGCAGGAATCGGTTCAGACACAACCCGTACCGATTCCTTCCGTACAGAATATTAAACCCCATGTTAAACTGCCGGAACGGTTTTCGGGAGAGCGCAAAGGTTTTCTTGCATTTAGAGAAAGCTGTAAGTTGTACTTCAGTCTACGTCCACATTTGTCTGGCTCCGAAAAACAAAAAGTTGGGATTGTCATTTCCTTGCTACAAGGTGACCCACAGGAATGGGCATTCTCCCTTCCCACTGACTCGCCTTGTCTGATGTCTGTAGATAAATTTTTTCAGTCCCTGGGGGTGCTTTATGACGAACCGGATAGGTCGACCGTGGCTGAGTCCCAGTTGAAGTCCCTCACTCAGGGGAACCGACCAGTGGAGGAGTACTGCACTTAGTTTTGGAAGTGGCGTGTTCCCTTGGGCTGGAATGAGCCAGCCCTCAAATGTAAGATCAGGTCTGGACTCTCCGAAAAGATATGTTAGTCTGTTACCCCTGTCCTGACACCTTAGAACAGACCATGACGTTAGCGGTGAGACTGGATAGATGTATTCGGGAATGACAACGAGAGCACTTGTCTTCTCCACAGGTATTGACCAAAACCGACTTCTTTCATATGGGGGACAAGGAAGAAACCCTTCTTGATGAGCTCATGCAACTGGGAATGACGAGGAGAGACCAACGTCGCTAGTGGGGTACTTATTTCTACTGTGGTGACTCCGACCATTGGGTACGACAGTGCCCCAAGGTTCCTCAGTCCAGAAGGTCACCCAAACCAGATGTCTGGAAGGATAAGGTACTTCCAGAGGTAGTAGAGAAAAAAGTATTAGTACTGGTGATTATCTCGTTAGGTTCTAGTAAGGGTTCTGGGGAGTCCTTTATTGATTTGGGTTCTGCCTCTAATTTTGTGGACTATGACTTTATTCTCTCTCTGGGCATACCCATGTTGGCTCTTCCTAGTCCTATCCACATTATTACCGTTGATTCCACTCCTTTGGTGGGTGGGACGGTCAAATTGTGTACTCCTGAAGTTACCCTGATCGTGGTGGCTTGTCATACCGAGATTTGTTCTTTTCTAATATTAAAGAATTTACCAGTGGAGGTTATTTTGAGTATGCCTTGGTTCCAACTTCAGAACCCTGTTATTAATTGGAACATAGGCGAAATAGAGAAATGGGGTCCAACATATAATTCTTTTTGTCTTCCAATTGTTCAGGCTGGAATCACGACTGAGTCAAAAGTTCTTCCTCTATATATTAGTGATTTTCTGGATGTATTTTCCACATCTGACATTGAGAATCTGCCGCCCCATAGATCATATGATTGTGCTTTCAATCTCGTGGCAGGATCTAAATTTCCTAAGGGCCGTATTTATAATTTGTCCGGGCCTGAGAAAATAGCTATGAAGGAGTATCTCAAGGAAAGTTTAAGAAAAGGTAATATCAGACATTCGGTATCACCTATGGGGGCAGGTTTATTTTTTGTGGAAAAGAAGGATAGAGATCTGAGACCCTGTATTCATTATAGGAAACTAAACAATATCACTATTAAAAATCAATACTCTTTACCGTGGATTCCATACTTATTCAATCAGGTGCTTGGGGCTTGTTGGTTTTCTTAACTTGATTTAAGAGGAGCATATAACTTGATTCGAATCAGAGAGGGGGACGAGTGGAAGACTGCCTTTAACACTCCTGAAGGTCATTTTGAATATTTGGTCATGCCGTTTGGGCTCTGTAATGCGCCAGCGGCGTTTTAAAATTTAGAAAATTATATTTTCTGGCAGTTTATCGGTACGTTTATGATAGAATACTTGATTTTTTTCACCTAGTTGGGAGTCCCACGTCAACCATACCAGACAAGTGTTGGAAGTCCTTAGGAAAAACAAGAAAGACCCTTTATTGTCGAGGTTGATGCATCTGAGGACAGAGTAGGTGCTATTCTCTCTCAGGGGTCATCTAGTTTCACGAATCTAAGGCCGTGTACATTCTTTTCCCATAAGTTCTCTCCTACTGAGAGAAATTACGACATTGGGAATCGAGAGCTGCTCGCTAATAAATGAGCTTTTGAAGAATGGCAACATTTTTTGGAGGGGGCTCAACACTATGTCACTTTTCTTACTGATCATAAAAATCTTTTGTTTTTGGAATCCGCAAAACGTTTAAACCCTAGACAAGCAAGATGGACACTGTTCTTTACGCGTTTTAACTTTTATATTACTTTCAGGCCAAGTACAAATGTAAAAGCTGATGCCTTGTCCCAAAGCTTTTCTGTCTTTCAACCTGCAGACTCTCCTCCAGAACCAATTTTGCCAGCTGGTATTATTGTGGTCTCAATATCCTCCGATCTTACTACTGAAATTGAGAATGAACAGCATCTAACTCCGGTACAGTCCCCCACTGACAAATTGTTTGTTCCAGGTCAATTACGACGCCGGCTTTTGGGTGAATGCCATAATTATGTGTTTTGTGGACATCCCAGCGTTAATGTCACCAAGGAACTTGTCTCTAGGTCCTATTGGTGGCCCACGTTATCTATAGATGTCTTCATATCAGGTGTGTGCCAGAGCCAAAACTCCTAGAACCCGTCCAGCTGGCAAGTTACGACCTCTACCCATTCCTAGTAGACCGTGGTCGCATATTTCCATGGATTTTATGACTGACTTGCCTGTCTCTGAGGGTAAATCGGTGGTATGGGTAGTGGTCAATAGATTTAGTAAAATGGTGCATTTTGTTCCTCTGGCAAAACTGCCCAATGCTAAAACTCTGGCTTCTCTTTTTCTTGATCATGTGGTACGTCTTCACGAAATTCCAGAAAATATTGTCTCTGACAGAGGCGTTCACACTGCTGTTTCCTAATAAACATCCAGTTGAGACACTGTGTGACAGCGGTGTGTCCATTGCTACATTGTTTTAAATCACCTCCCATTGGTATTAAGTGAGGAAATAAAAGTGATGTTTCAAGTACAATGCACAAATAGGCAACTGCAAGTAGTGGTAGTTAACAGTATTATCTACACACACCTCACAAATTGTAATAAAGGGACATGCAAAAAGGTGTAAACAGAGGCTTCTCTCTGAGAGGCAAGAGGGATCATGGGAACGTGGTCCATTATATTGGCAATCCCACCCGCAGCAAGCCCTAGCAGCATCAACACAAAGGTGTATCACAGAGCTGGGCAAAAGAATAAAAATTTAAAATAATTACTTTTAAGTTGCACATGGTACTTTTATATATTGTATTAACTTAAAAAAAAACTTTAAATTACGTTTGTGCTGCCTTTAATGGTTTAATCACTAATATGAACAGGTATAGAAAACTCCAAACATGTTGTATACTGTACATACTATGCATAGTATAGCTCATGGATGAAGAGACCATAGCTTGTGCTGCAAGTGGCACATGTATGGACAGGGGCTTCTGCCATGGTATGGTATGAGATTTAGAGTCAAACAAGAGGTCCAGTTTCTGAGACAACCATACCACACCCATGGTCAAAAAACACTGAAGAGCTGAATTCGCATATATTCACTTACATGTCTTATCTGTAAATGTGGCATGTTCAGACATGCATTGTACTTGAGAGGTCCTCTTGTTATCACTTATGGTGACAGCAACAGTTTCATATTTTGCCATTTGGAGCTGCGTAGACAGCATAGCATGCTCTGTTACGCTTCCCATTCACTACAATGGGAGCTACGGAAACAGCGAAACGCTTGCCTGCTCTGCCATTTCTGTAAGCTGTGGGGCCAGTGCTTAGTCCCATCTCACCTTGGAAATGAGCAAATGAGACAATTCTTTTGGGAGTATCTTTTGGCAAGCACTGTACCTAGGCTTTCTCTTGCTGTCACTGTTTTTTTTCTCCCTAAGCTCTCTCCATTAAGGGTACAGGAGTCACCATTATGGGGGCCCTGCTGAGGTCATTCTGAGTTTGTAGTTAAGCTTCATTTATTTTTTTAATTTATTTAACGCATTTATATAGTGTTGCTATATTCCGCAGCGCTTTACAGACATTAGCAGGTGGGGTTCAAACCTAGGACCCCAATGCTGCAAGGAACCAGTGCTAACCACTTAGCCACTCATCTAAATAATGACAAAAAAAATGGTAAATGTTTTAAACTAGTAGTAAAAGGATTTTGGAATTTTTGCAATTTGTAACTTACAGCATTCTATCGCAATTTCCCCTTACCATGACGTCTCAGCCTTATTAGTACCTTGTCACTCAAGAGAACTTTCTAAAAAGCTTATTGTGAGTTTAGACACACACAGTAGTCACTGTGAAAATGATATGTCAATGGGAATATGAATTTATCATGCACTATAATCTCTTTTATCATTGTTCATATTGAATGTGATGATATTCATTTAACCAAAGCTGCTAAAGAAATAATAACAGCAACTATTCCAAAAATGTGTTATCTCTGGGCATCTCATGTCTGCTTAGAGCACTTCATGGCACCAATTGGGCCTGAACTAGTCGTGCTATAATGAACAACCTTGTCATGTATATAGTATTCAGCAGAATACATATAACAACGTGGTTCACAGTGCCACATAGTGCAGGCAGTAATGGTGCCATGGACCTCTCAGGTAAATAACCGTTTAGATTTCATTCAGAATTTATAATATTTTGACTGGACATTCACTGTAAGAATATGCATTTCATGTTTTACTCTGTTCGGTCTGTCCGCATGTAGTGTAATAAAGTCACTTTAGTGAGCAAAATAGTAAAGCCACCATGAACTCAGTTTATTAAATTTTCCTACTCAAGTAAAACTAGTTTTATTATTATTATATCATTAGCTGAAATACCAGCAAAATGCTTAAACACCTTATGGCAGCTGTCCTATTGGGCTGGCTGCCATTTGACTCTGCATTTCCAGACAGCTAAGCTAGGTACAAGTCAGGTACTGTCGAAGGCAAAATGTGTGCATTTAGGGAAAAGAACCCGTATTGTATGGCTTGAAAAAACATTCAAAATGGATATACTTTGTATATATTTATAATACAGTTTGCTATATAATTAGAATAAAATATCCGCACAGGAGGCCAGTAATGGGCTACTTTTTTTTATTATTGTGCATTATTTTAGCTTAAAGGGGTTATCCAAGACTCCAAGACTATTAAATTCCCCCCATATGCCCGGGCCCCTCACAATGAATATACTTACCTGGCTCCCCACTCCCTGCACTGCTCCTGGTCCCTATATTGCCACTGCTGCTTTTCCCCGTTTGCAGATGAAAACTTCCTGTATCGGGGGGGGGGGGCAAGCAGCCAATGGCAGGCGGTGACGGGGACGAACCTCCCTAGAATCGTGGTTGACGCTAGGGAGGCTTGTCCCCATCCCCGCCTGCCATTAGCTGCTCCCCCTCCCCCGCGACACCGGGTGTTTTCATCTGAGCATGGTGAGAATCAGCTGTGGCGTTGAGGGGACCAGGAGCAGTGCAGGGAGCAGGGAGCCAGGTAAATATATTCATTGTGAGGGACCCGGACATATGGGGGGAATTTAATAGTCTTGGATAACCCCTTTAAATACACTCCCATGAATGAGAGCAGTATATAAGGTTTTCTCACATGACTCATAACATAACAAAGTGATATTATGGGTATAATAACGTACATTCAAGTGTATTATGCAGTTTATTACCTACCAGAGATGAGCAAATCAATTTGGAAATTCCACTTAAATATTTCAAACGAGAGAGAGAGAGATAGGCTATCAGAGCACTTTTGATTGTGTAGAATGTATTTGAACCCAACTAAAATCAGATGGGTGATTTGGCCAAATTGGACCAGAACCTAATTCGCTCATCTGTATTACCTACATTCACAAGCAGGCTGAAAACTCAATTTCAATATGGGTCCAAGTAGGAATATTTATGAGCTACTGCAGGCCTTTCTGATTGCTAAGACAGAGATAATAGATTCAAAATGACTGAAATATATTCTATAGAGGAACTTGCTAGATGATAAAATCATGTTATTACAGCAGCCTCTGCAATGTTTAACTCCTTCCAGCAGAAGCCAGATTCTGTTTTTTAAAATCTGACGTGTCACTTTTAGTGATAATAAGTGTGGAATGCTTTTATTCATACAAGCAATTCTAAGAATGTTTTTTCATAACATATTGTACTTTTCAATTGTACAATTCAATCATGCTAACTTCAACAATAAAATTGATACTGCTGTTTAGTGAATGTCACGGCCTTTGGTTTGCGCTGTGACACTGTTGCCACACTTGCGGTTGCCCGCGGCAACGTGTTGCTGTGAGAGCATGCGGTGGCAGTGTCTCGGCCTTCTGGGTGATTACCGGGACATGGTTGCCACGCATGCTGTTGCCAGTGGTAACATGTGGATTAGTTTGCCTGTGTGTGCACTTCCCCTTTTAGTGGCTTCCTTCCTCTGTCTGGTGTTGGAAGGGTTAACTCCCTTCCTAGTGTTTTGTGAACACTGGGTTTATGTGTGTGTGGGTGTGGCCACTTGGGCTTCTTATACCTGTGGCTTTAGGTCAGGAGTCAGTTCTACTCCAGCCTTGGTGTGTGCTGGAGTTAAGCTCCTTGTCTGGTTATGCCATCTGTCCAGTGAGTGCCACCCTTGTGGTCATAGATGTTCTTATGGTGTCTCACGTTTATTGCAGCTTTGGGTGTCCTGGGTTCCTGTGTGGTTTGTGGTGTGTGCTGTGTCCTTTTAATGTTGGTGTGGACAGCAGCACTTGTGCATGGGTTCCAGTCAGTGTGTCTGTGGCAGGTAAGTGTGTTACTGGTTTCACTTACCTGCCATCTCCTTTTAGCTGTATGTGTTCCCCTCTCCTTGCAGCCTGGCCTCAGATAGAGACTCCTGTTCCTCCATGACTGGGATGAACAGGTTGTCTCTCCCCTGCTCCTAAGTGAGGGATTACCAGGGTGACTTAGGGTTTCTAGGAATCCTGAGTATGAGTGGTCCTACCATCGGGGTCTGCTCATACAGTGAGGAGTCAGGGAGAGGATTAGGGACGCGGTAGGAGGTGACCTGCACCCTTATTACTCCTTTTGGCCAGGCTGATCCCCCTTTACCCTCTGACACTGTCAAAGCGGGGAGTGGGGGAAACCCCCCACCGTGCGGTGTCAGAGGGTAAAGTGGGATCAGCCTGGCCAAAAGGAGTAATAAGGGAGCAGGTCACCTCCTACCACATCCCTAATCCTCGGCCGAACTGTGGAAAAAAGTTTGAGTTTGGGACCCAACTTGACCCGAACTTGACCCCGAACCCGAACCCCATTGAAGTCAATGGGGACCCGAACTTTGGAGCACTTAAATGGCTTTAAAAATGTCATGGAAAGGGCTAGAGGGCTGCAAATGGCATCAAAATGTGGTTAAGAGCATGGCAAGTGCTCTGCAAACAAATGTGGATAGGGAAATTACTTTAAATAACATAAAATACATAGAAATAAAAAATAATAATCTTGATCTAGGAGGACGAGGTCCATATGGAGTAGGAGGTTGAGCAGGCGGTGGATGTGGCGGTGTAGGTGGAAGTGGCGGTGGAGGAGGAGGAGGTACCCTACACTGCTTTTTGGTTTTAAATTTATTAATTTTTTTTTAAATTAGGGAACACCCCAAAACATTGGGAAATATAACCTGTGATAACCCCCTGCAGTCGTGCTAAACACACGTTCAGACAATACACTGGCTGCAGGGAAGGCCAGCACCTCCAAGGGGTAAAGGGCAAGCTCAGGCCATGTGCCCAATTTGGAGACCCAGAAGTTGCAGGGGCTGAAACCTGTCAGTCAGTTTGTGTAGGCGTGTGCAAACTTACTGCCCCACCATGTTGCACGTCCCTGTGATGTTCACAATACAATTTGATATCTGCTCTATCAACTTTCGATGTTCTTTTATGCGCCTACCATGGTGATCACGGTTGGTGGGGAATCAGGGTTCCACGCCGGAGAGGGAGCGTGAGAAAGAGAGACCACATCCAAGGGAGGATTCATTTTTTTAAGTTTAAAATTATAGAGTTGAATTATGGGACAAATTATTAAAGCATAAAAGTGTGACAACTTTTTAAAGTTTAAGCATTGAATGAAAGGATGTGGCACGCATTAATTTGTGAAGAATTTATTAAATTGTATTCCCTGTCAACTATGCAGAGCAGGGGTTTCTATCTGGCAAAATTTGAAAAATGTAATTGACGATTTTTTAAAATTTATGTTCCTGTCACCTATGTAGTGGTGCCCCAGTGACATCCACCATCCATTTGGATATCTTCTCTATCAAGTTTCGATGTTCTCTTCTGAGCCTACCATGTTGATCACGGTTATCGGCGAATCAGGGTTCCACGCCGGACAGGGAGCGTGAGAAAAAGAGACCAAATTTAAGGGAGATAAATTAATAAAAAATTTTGGGGATCGAGCGGAAATGTGGTAAAAGCTGTAAAATTGCAAATGTGGAACAAATTACAGAAGCCCAAATGTGGGCCAGAAGAGTAAAGCGGAATTATGGGAAAAATTATTAAGGTTAACATTTTGGACAAATTACAGAAGCCCAAATGTGGGCCAGAAGAGTAAAGCGTAATTATGGGAAAAATTCTTGAGGCAAAAATTTTGGAAAAATTACAGAAGCCCAAATGTGGGCCAGAAGAGTAAAGCGGAATTATGGGAAAAATTCTTGAGGCGAAAATTTTAGACAAATTACAGAAGCCCGAATGTGGGCCAGAAGAGTAAAGCGGAATTATGGGAAAAATTCTTGAGGCAAAAATTTTGGACAAATTACAGAAGCCCAAATGTGGGCCAGAAGAGTAAAGCGGAATTATGGGAAAAATTATTGAGGCGAAAATTTTGGACAAATTACAGAAGCCCAAATGTGGGCCAAAAGAGTAAAGCGGAAATGTGGGACAAATTATTGAAGCGCAAATGTGGTACAACTTGTTAAAGTTTAAGCATTGAATCAAAGGAGGTGGCGCGAATCAATTAAAGAAGAATTTCAGAAATTTTATTCCGTGTCACCTATGCATAGCAGGGGTTTATTCACGTCTAAAATTGTATAATGTCAACCGAAGAATGGAACAGAAAAATTTGTGAAATTTATTAACCTGTCTACTTGGTAGAGCAGGGGTCTATGGCAGAAAAAAATTTTTGTTGTCACCCGAAAATGTTAAAGAAAAATTATTAAAATGTATTAAGCTGTCAACTAGGTAGAGGAGGGGTATATTACACCCAAAAATTTGTGAATTTCACCAAAAAATGTAAAAAATAATTTTACCTGTCTACTCTGTATAGCAGTGGTACATCACACCCAAAAATTGGTAAATTTCACCAGAAAATGTAACTGACTATATTTTTTTTTAACCAGTCTACTATGTATAGCAGTGGTACTTCACACCCAAAAATTGTTGAATTTCAACTGAGAATGTAACTGACAAATTTTTTATTTTTTTTGGTCTATTAGGTATAGCAGTGGTACATCACACCCAAAAATTGGTAAATTTCACCGGAAAATGTAACAGACAAAGTAGTGAAATGACATAAAATAAAATATGTACAAATAAAAAAAATAATTGATACATGGGGTGAGGTGGAGTTCCATATGGAGTAGGAGTTTGAGGAGCCGGTGGACGTAGTGGTGTAGGTGGAAGCGGTGGTGGAGGAGGACGAGGTAGCCAACACAGGTTTTTGTTTTAATAAAAAATTTTAAAATTAGGGTACACTCCAAAAGAGTATGAAATAGCAAAAATACAACAATGAGCAATTGCGCTGCAGTATAACAATGGCTGGTTAGTGCTTGTATACATGTCTATTCTGCACAAGGTATGGACAAGTCCTGTGGGATCCATGCCCGGTTCATTTTAATGAACGTGAGCTTGTCCACATTGGCGGCTGCGCTTGTCTGTGATGACGACCCCTGCCGTGCTAAACACACGTTCAGATAATACACTGGCTGCAGGGCAGGCCAGCACCTCCAAGGCGTAAAGGGCAAGCTCAGGCTATGTGCCCAATTTGGAGACCCAGAAGTTGAAGGGGGCAGACCCGTCATTCAGTACGTGTAGGCGTGTGCACACATACTGCTCCACCATGTTGCTAAAATGCTGCCTCCTGCTAAGACGTTCCATATCAGCTGGTGGTGCTGATTGTTGTGGCGTGCTGACAAAGCTTTTCCGCATTTCGGCCATGCTAACCCTGCCTTCTGAGGTGCTGGCGGTGCCCCAGCTGCGTTGGCAACCTCTTCCTCCTCCTCTGCCTTCGCCTTGTGCTTCCACTGTGCCCCCGATGTCAGGAGGGAATGCCACCAGCAGCGCGTCTACCAGTGTGCGCTTGTACTCACGCATCTTACGATCACGCTCCAGTGATGGAATTAAGGACGGTACGTTGTCCTTGTAACGGGGATCCAGTAGCGTGGCTACCCAGTAAACAGCACAAGTTAGAATGTGGGCAACTCGCGTTTGTTGCGGAGACACTGCAGCATGTAATCGATTATGTGTGCCAGGCTGCCCAGAGGCAACGAAAAGCTGTCCTCTGTGGGAGGTGTATTGTCTGTGTCCTCTGTATCCCCCCAGCCACGCTCCAGTGATAGCCATGAGCTGGTCTGGGTGCCACCCTGCTATGAACATGGTTCCTCCGCCTCCTCAATCTCCTCCTCCTCATCCTCCACCTCGTCATCCTCCAGAACTGTGCCCTGGCTGGACAATTGTGTACCTGGCATTTGTGGGTGCAGGAACCCACCCTCGGAGCCACTTGTGAATGACTGGCCGGAAACCCTATGAAATTATCCCTCTTCCTCCTCCTCCTCCTGTGCCACATCCTTTTCCATCATCGCCAGCAGCGTTTTTTCAAGGAGGCATAGAAGTGGGATAGTTACGCTGAGAACGGCGTTATCGGCACTGGCCATGTTGGTGGAGTACTCGAAACAGCGCAACAAGGAACACAGGTCTCGCATGGAGGCCCAGTCATTGGGGGTGAAGTGGTGCTGTTCCGCAGAGTGACTCACCCGTGCGTGCTGCAGCTGAAACTCCACTATCGCTTGCTGCTGCTCGCACAGTCTGGCCAGCATGTGCATGGTGAAGTTCCACCTTGTGGGCACGTCGCATATGAGGCGGTGAGCGGGAAGGCGGAAGTTATGCTGCAGCATTGACAGGCGAGCAGCAGCAGGGTGAGAATGCCGAAAGCGTGCACAGACGGCCCGCACTTTATGCAGCAGCTCTGACATATCGGGGTAATTTTTAAGGAATCTCTGCACCACCAAATTCAGCACATGCACCAGGCAAGGCATCAAACCGGCTAGTCCCAGAGCTGCTACGAGATTTCGCCCATTATCGCACACCACCCTACCGGGCTTGAGGCTCACTTGCACTAACCACTCATCGGTCTGTTGTTCAAGGCCCGTCCACAGCTCCTGCGCGGTGTGGGGTTTGTCCCCCAAACAGATAAGTTTTAAAACTGCTTGCAGTCGTTTACACCTGGCTGTGCTGAAGTTGGTGGTGAAGGTGTTATGCTGACCGGATGAAGAGCTGGTAGAGGATGAGGAAGCAGAGTAGGAGGAGGAAGCGACAGGAGGAAAACTGAAGCGCTCTGCAATCCTTGGTGGTGGAAGGACATGCGCCAAACTGCTATCCGCCTCAGGCCCAGCCGCCACTGCATTTACCCAGTGTGCTGTTATGGAGATATAACGTTATGGAGTAAGGTACACGTATCCGTAGTGAGTTGCACCTTGCCACAGATGGCGTTGAACAGTGCACGCCTGATTTTGTCCCCTACTTGGTTGTGCAGGGAAGGGATGGCTTGCCTAGAAAAGTAGTGGCGGCTGGGCACAATGTACGGTGGGACAGCCACCGCCATAAGGCCTTTAAAACTATCCGTCTCCACCAGACGGAATGACAGCATTTCAAAGGCTAGTAATTTTGAAATGCTGGCATTTAGGGCTAGTGACCACGTGTGGGTAGGGGGGTACTTCCTCTTCCTCTCCAGCGTTTGGGAGATGGAGAGCTGAATGCTTCCGTGGGACATTGTGGAGATGCTTAGTGACCCAGGTGGTGGTGTTGCTGGAAAATCCTCTGTTTGCGCGGTGGCAGGTGGCACTGTCACTCCAGAGGTGGATGAAGAGACCGAGATAGTAGCAGAAGAGGAAGCAGGAGGAGCCAGAGACCTTTCTTGGTTTTTGAGGTGTCTACCCCACTGCAGCTCATGCTTTGCACTTAAATGCCTGGTCATGCAGGTTGTGCTCAGGTTGAGAACGTTTATGCCTCGCTTCAGGCTCTGATTGCACAGTGTGAACCACTCTTGTCTTGTCGTCAGCACATTGTCTGAAGAACTGCCACGCCAGGGAACTCCTTGGAGTTGGTTTTGGTGTGCTCGGTCCCTTGCTGCGTACTGTCTAGAGGAAGGCCGCTCCGCTTTTGCACCCTGCTCCCTCTTCTGCTGTGCTAGTGGCTCTGTGCGACCACCGCCTCTTCCTCCGAACTACATAGGTCACTCGCATGACCTTGATTCCATGTGGGGTCAAGGACCTCATCGTCCTCCACATCATCTTCCACCCAGTCTTCACCCCTGCCCTGCTTGTCGGTCTGCACACTTTCGAAAGCCCCAGCAGTTGGCACCTGTGTTTTGTCATCATCCGATACATGCTGCGATGGTCCTCCC
The DNA here is from genome assembly GCF_905171765.1 of Bufo bufo. Lineage (NCBI taxonomy): Eukaryota > Metazoa > Chordata > Amphibia > Anura > Bufonidae > Bufo > Bufo bufo. The sequence goes on from NC_053396.1 coordinate 86,883,221, forward strand.
ATGTACTCATCTTGAAAGATAAGTGGTTTGGCATCGGTGCACTCAATCTCTTCCACTTCTGGGGCAGGGCTAGGTGAATGGCCCTGGGAAACCCTGCTAACAGAGTCATCAAACAGCCTGTTTCAGTTTATTCGTTGTTTTCATTAAATTGAATGCTCAAAAAATGTTTTGTCTCACTCCCATTTCTTCTTGTTGCATATTGAAGCTCTACTTGGAACCTTGTTAAGATCCAGCCATGCTAAATATGATTTTTTGCCATTTTTCAAGTGGTCTTAAACTTTTGATCAGGACTAGAGTTGAGCGAACATGAACTGTAAAGTTCGGGTTCGTACTGAACTTTAGGGTTTTTGGCACCCGGACCCGAACCTGAACATTTACGTAAAAGTTAGGGTTCGGTGTTCGGCGATTTTTATGGCGCTTTTTGAAAGGCTGCAAAGCAGCCAATCAACAAGCATCAAACTACTTGCCCGAAAAGGCCATCACAGCCATGCCTACTATTGGCATGGCTGTGATTGGCCAACTGCAGCATGTGACCCAGCCTCTATTTAAGCTGGAAAGCTGGAGTCACGTAGTGCCACTCGTCACTCTGCTCGGATTAGTGTAGTGAGAGGCTGCAGCTGCTGTGAGGGAGAGATCAGGGAGAAATCTTATCAAGAACTGGTTTATGTACTCAGCGATCTACAGAAAAAGTGTTTTGTGGGTGCAGTGCACCATTTTTTTAAGCCTGCCCTGAGCCAACTACTGCTGAAATTTTTTTTTTCTTCAGTTAGTCAATATCAATACATGATCGGCAGCCATTTTATGCAACGATAGTGCACCAGCATAGGCTATCTGCAAGTCCAGAAATACAGCTTTGGCATATTGGGGTGAAAAAACCCTCTAATATACTGCACATCTGGGATTAGACAAGCATAAGTGACTGTCACATTTAGGACAGAAATACAGCTTTTTGGTTAGGGTGAAAAAACCCTCTAATATACTGCACATCCAGTCCAGGGACGGCATTGCTGCAGCCGGACACTTCCTCTGCCAGTCAGGGGAATGTCAGCTCCAGTAAGCATGGAACCAGGAGAGCAGGGCAGGCCAGACAGGTGCTGGTAGTGGGAGACTCCATTATTAGGGGAACAGATAGGGAAATCTGTCACAAAGACCGTGATCGCCGAACAGTGTGCTGTCTTCCTGGCGCTAGAGTTTGACACATCGCGGATCGGGTTGACAGATTACTGGGAGGGGCTGGAGAAGATCCAGCGGACATGGTCCATATCGGAACCAATGACAAAGTTAGAGGTAGGTGGAGAGTCCTTAAAAATGATTTCAGGGATTTAGGTCAAAAGCTTAGGGCAAGGACCTCAAAGGTAGTATTTTCCGAAATACTGCCTGTACCATGAGTCACACAAGAAAGGCAGTGGGAGATTAGGGAGATTAACAAGTGGCTCAAGAACTGGTGTAGGAAGGAGGGGTTTGGGTTCCTGGAGAACTGGGCCGACTTCTCTATCGGCTACAAGCTCTATCGTAGGGACGGGCTGCACCTCAATGGGGAAGGGGCAGCTGTGCTGGGGAGAAAGATGGCTAGAAGGTTGGAGGAATGTTTAAACTAGGGACTGGGGGGAGGGAAATTACACTATAGGAGGGGAAGATAGTGCAGATAGAGACCGGGGGCAAGGTAGTGGGACTGTGGGAGGAATGGAAGGAGGGACTAGAACAGTTCAGAAGGAAAGGTGTAGGGTAAAAAATATACATAAACCTCTCAAATGTATGTATACTAATGCCAGAAGCCTGATTAATAAAAATGGGGAGCTGGAATTAGTGATGTGTGAGGAGGACTATGACATAGTGGGAATAACTGAGACATGGCTGGATGATAGCTATGACTGGGCAGTTAATGTACAAGGTTACAGTCTGTTTAGAAAGAATCGTCAAAACCGGAGAGGGGGAGGGGTTTGCCTTTATGTAAAGTCCTGTCTAAAGCCCACACTCCAGGAATATATAAGTGAGGGACATGAACATGTGGAGTCACTGTGGGTAGAGATACATGGAGTTAAAAACAACAATAAATTACTAATAGGAGTTTACTATAAACCACCTAATATACCAGAGTCCACAGAAAATCTACTACTAAACGAGATAGACCAGGCGGCAAATCATAATGAGGTGGTTATTATGGGGGACTTCAACTACCCAGATATAGACTGGGAAACGGAAACTTGTATATCTCATAAGGTAAACAGGTTCTTGGCAATAACCAAAGACAATTGCCTCTCCCAACTGGTTCAGGACCCGACTAGAGGGACGGCCATACTGGACTTAGTATTAACCAATAGGCCTGACAGAACAACAGACGTGCAGGTTGGTGGACACCTGGGAAATAGTGACCATAAAGTAATAACCTTCCAATTATCATTCAAAAGAGCGTTTCTACAGGAAGGAACAAAAATACCAAACTTCAAAAAAGCTAAATTTAGCCAACTAAGAGAGGCCATAGGCCTAACTAACTGGGACAAAGTCCTCAAAAATAAAAATACAGCCACAAAATGGGATATCTTCTGGATCAACTTGCAGGATAACAGGCCGAACTGGATGGACAAATGTATTTTTTCGGCCTTATGTACTATGTTACTATGTTACATCTGTGATTACACGTGCATAAGTCACTGTCACATTTAGGACAGAACTACAGCTTTTTGGTTAGGGTGAAAAAAGCCTCTAATATACTGCAAATCTGTGATTACACGTGCATAAGTCACTGTCACATTTAAGCCATAAATAAGGCTTTGGCATACTGGGGTGAAAAAAGCCTCTAATATACTGCACATCTGTGATTACACGTGCATAAGTCACTGTCACATTTAGGACAGAAAAACAGCTTTTTGGTTAGGGTGAAAAAAGCCTCTAATATACTGCACATCTGTGATTACACGTGCATAAGTCACTGTCACATTTAGGATAGAAAAACAGCTTTTTGGTTAGGGTGAAAAAAGCCTCTAATATACTGCACATCTGTGATTACACGTGCATAAGTCACTGTCACATTTAGGCCATAAATACGGCTTTGGCATACTGGGGTAAAAAAAAACTCTAATATACTGCACACCTGGGATTAGACGTGCATAAGTGACTGTCACATTTAGGCCATAAATACGGCTTTGGCATACTGGGGTGAAAAAAGCCTCTAATATACTGCACATCTGGGATTACACATGCATAAGTCACTGTCACATTTAAGACAGAAATACAGCTTTTTGGTTAGAGTGAAAAAAGCCTCTAATATACTGCACATCTGGGATTACACATGCATAATTCACTGTCACATTTAGGACAGAAATACAGCTTTTTGGTTACTGGGGTTAAAAAAGCCTCTAATATACTGCACATCTGTGATTACACATGCATAAGTCACTGTCACATTTAGGACAGAAATATGGCTTTGGCATACTGGGGTGAAAAAAGCCTCTAATATTCTGCACATCTGTGATTTCAAGTGCATAAGTCACTGTCACATTTAGGACAGAAATACAGCTTTTTGGTTACTGGGGTGAAAAAACCCTCTAATATACTGCATATCTGTGATTACACGTGCATAAGTCACTGTCACATTTAGGACAGAAATACAGCTTTTTGGTTACTGGGGTGAAAAAACCCTCTAATATACTGCACATCTGTGATTACACATGCATAAGTCACTGTCACATTTAGGACAGAAATACAGCTTTGGCATACTGGGGTCAAAAACGCCTCTAATATACTGCACATCTGTGATTACACGTGCATAAGTCACTGTCACATTTAGACCATAAATACGGCTTTGGCATACTGGGGTGGAAAAAACCCTCTGATATACTGCACATCTGGGATAAGACATGCATAAGTGAGTGTCACATTTAGGCCACAAATACCGCTGTCATATAGATAAAATAAAAAAAAGAATAGAGTGAAATACCCTACATCAGGGATTATATTGGCGGTTAATTATTTTTAACATACTTAACCACTTTTTACTTTGCTTTGTGAATGCTAACTATGAGGCAAACATTGAATAAGGGATGCGGTCATAGTCGTGGTGGTGGTGGTGGAGCCTCTGGTGAAGGGAGAGGACGTGGCCGTTCTGCCACAGCTACACGTCCTACTGAACCTACTACCTCAGGTCCCAGTAGCCGCCAGAATCTACAGCGATATTTGGTCGGGCCTAATGCCGTTCTAAGGATGGTAAGGCCTGAGCAAGTACAGGCGCTAGTCAATTGGGTGGCCGACAGTGGATCCAGCACGTTCACATTATCTCCCACCCAGTCTTCAGCAGAAAGCGCACAGGTGGCGCCTGAAACCCATGCCCATCAGTCTGTCACATCACCCCCGTGCATATCGGGGAACCTGTCTGAGCCTCAAGTCATTTAGCAGTCTCTTAAGCTGTTTGAAGACTCTGCTGGCAGGTTTTCCCAAGGGCATCCACCTAGCCCTTCCCCATGGGTGGAAGACATAGAATGCACTGACGTACAACCACTTATGTTTCCTGATGAGGACATGGGAATACCACCTCAGCACGTCTCTGATGATGACGAAACACAGGTGCCAACTGCTGCGTCTTTCTGCAGTGTGCAGACCGAAAAGGAGGTCAGGGATCAAGACTGGGTGGAAGACGATGCAGGGGACGATGAGGTCCTAGACCCCACATGGAATGAAGGTCGTGCCACTGACTTTCAGAGTTCGGAGGAAGAGGCAGTGGTGAGACCGAGCCAACAGCGTAGCAAAAGAGGGAGCAGGGTGCAAAAGCAGAGCAGCCGTCGCCAAAACAGTTCGCCTGCTACTGGCCACCGTCAACAGGGACCGAGCACACCAAAGGCAGCTTCAAGGAGTTCCCTGGCATGGCACTTCTTCACACAATGTGCTGACGACAAAACCCGAGTGGGTTGCACGCTGTGCCATTAGAGCCTGAAGCGAGGCATTAACGTTCTGAACCTTAGCACAACCTGCATGACCAGGCATCTTCATGCGAGACACGGGCTGCAGTGGAGTAAGCACCTTCAAAACCAAGAAAGGGCTCAGGCCCCTCCTGCTCCCTCTTCTGCTGCTGCCTCGGCCTCTTCCTCTGCCTCTGGAGGAACGTTGGCACCTGCCGCCCAGCAAACAGAGTATGTGCCACCAACAACACCACCTCCATCACCAAGCATCTCCACCATGTCACACGGAAGCGTTCAGCTCTTCATCTCACAAACCTTTGAGACAAAGCGTAAATTCCCACCTAGCCACCCTCGATCCCTTGCCCTGAATGCCAGCATTTCTAAACTACTGGCCTTTGAAATGCTGTCATTCAGGCTGGTGGAGACGGACAGCTTCAAACAGCTCATGTTGCTTGCTGTCCGACAGTACGTCGTTCCCAGCCGCCTCTACTTCTCCAGGAGAGCCGTGCCTTCCCTGCACAACCAAGTATCAGATAAAATCAAGTGTGCACTGCGCAACGCCATCTGTGGCAAGGTCCACCTAACCATAACTATATCTTCCTAACTGAACACTGGGTAAATGTAGTGGCGGCTGGGCCCCAGGCGGAGAGCTGTTTGGCGCACGTCCTTCCGCCGCCAAGGATCGCAGGGCATCATTCTCTGCCTCTTGTTGCCTCCTCTTCCTACTCGGCTTCCTCCTCCTCTTCTACCACCTCCTCATCCGGTCAGCGACAGACCTTCACCACCAACTTCAGCATAGCCAGGGGTAAACGTCAGCAGGCCATTCTGAAACTGATGTGTTTGGGGGACAGGCCCCACACCGCGCAGGAGTTGTGGCGGGGTATAGAACAACAGACCAACAAGTGGTTGCTGCCAGTGGGCCTCAAGCCCGGCCTGGTGGTGTGCGATAATGGGCGAAATCTCGTTGCAGCTCTGGGACTAGCCGGTTTGACGCACATCCCTTGCCTGGCGCATGTGCTGAATTTGGTGGTGCAGAAATTCATTCACAACTACCCCGACATGTCTTAGCTGCTGCATAAAGCGCGGGCCATCTGTGCGCGCTTCCGGCGTTCTCATCCTGCCGCCGCTCGGCTGTCTGCTCTACAGCGTAACTTCGGCCTTCCCGCTCACCGCCTCATATGTGACGTGCCCACCAGGTTGAACTCCACCTTGCACATGCTGGAGAGACTGTGCGAGCAGCAGCAGGCCATAGTGGAGTTTCAGCTGCAGCACGCACAGGTGAGTCGCACTGCGGAACAGCACCACTTCCCCACCAATGACTGGGCCTCCATGCGAGACCTGTGTGCCCTGTTGCGCTGTTTAGAGTACTCCACCAACATGGCCAGTGGCGATGACGCCGTTATCAGTGTTACAATACCACTTCTATGTCTCATTGAGAAAACACTTAGGGCGATGATGGAAGAGGATGTGGCCCAGGATGAGGAGGAGGAAGAGGGGTCATCTCTAACACTTTTAGGCCAGTCTTTTAGAAGTGGCTTAGAAAGAGGATTTTTGCAACAGCAGAGGCCAGGTACAAACTTGGCCAGCCAGGGCCCACTACTGGAGGACGAGGAGGATGAGGAGGAGGATGGGGATGAAGCATATTCACAGCGGGGTGGTATCCAACGCAGCTCGGGCCCATCACTGGTGCGTGGCTGGGGGGATACGGAGGACGCAGACGATACAACTTGTCCTTACCTCTGGACAGCCTGGCACACATGAGCGACTACATGCTGCAGTGCCTGCGCAACGACTGCAGAGTTGCCCACATTTTAACGTGTGCTGACTACTGGGCGGCCACCCTGCTGGATCCCCGTTACAAAGACAATGTGCTGTCCTTAATTTCCTCACTGGAGCGTGATCGGAAGATGCGCGACTACAGGCACACGCTGGTAGACGCGCTCCTGAGAGCATTCCCGACTGACGCCGGGGGACAAGTGGAAGCACAAGGCGAAGGCAGGGGATGAGGAAGAGGTCGCCCGACTCGCCAACGCAGCTGTGTCAGTGCCAGCACCTCAGAAGGCAGGGTTAGCATGGCCGACATGTGGAAAAACTTTGTCACCTCGCCGCAACAACCAGCCCCAACTGCTGATATGGAGCGTGTTAGCAGGAGGCAGCATTTGAACAACATGGTGGAACAGTACCTGTGCACACGCCTACATGTACTGACTGATGGTTCTGCCCCATTCAACTTCTGGGTCTCCAAATTGTCCACATGGCCAGAGCTTGCCCTGTATGCCTTGGAGGTGCTGGCCTGCCCTGCAGCCAGTGTACTCTCTGAACGTGTATTTAGCACTGCAGGAGGCGTCATTACAGACAGAAGCAGCCGCCTGTCCACAGCCAACGTGGACAAGCTCACGTTCATTAAAATGAACCAGGCTTGGATCCCACAAGACTTGTCTGTACCTTGTGCAGAATAGACATTTATACCACCATCAAACATACATTCTTGTACTCAAGTCAAGTGCAATGATTCTTTGTTTTCTTTTTTTTATTTGTCCCAATATTTTAGGGGCTACCGACCCAATAAAAAATAAAAGAAAACATTGTTGGCTACCTGTTCCTCCTCCATTGCTGCCTCCACCTACAACACCACATTCACCGCCTCCTCAACCTCCGACTCCATATCCACCTCCTTCTCTGAGTTGCAGGTTAATAATTTGTAATTTTTAGTTATTTTATTTCATTTTAAGTCATTTCCCTATTCACATTTGTTTGCAGAGCAGTTGCCATGCTCTTAAGCACATTTTACTGCCTTTTACATCCCTCTAGCCTTTTCAAGGACTATTTTAGAGCCATTTTAATTCAAAGAAAGTGCCAATTTTAGTGCCCTAAATTGAAAAAAGTCTTATTTTCAATTGTCGGGTGACATTTTACAATTTTTGGCGTGCCTGGGTGACAGGGGTCTAAATCTCTCAAAATCCTCTGTTGTATTGCTGGGTGACATGAACCCCCTTTTGCAGTGAATGAACCCCTGCTCTGCATTGCTGACAGGGGCCTAAATCTCTCAAAATCCTCTGTTGTATTGCTGGGTGACATGAACCCCCTTTTGTCGTGAATTAAAACCTGCTCTGCATTGCTGACTGGGGCCTAAATCTCTCAAAATCCTGTTTTATTGCTGGGTGACATGATCCCCCTTTTGCCGTGAATAAACCCCTGCTGTGCCTGGTTGACAGGGGCCTAAATCTCTCAAAATCCTCTGTTGTATTTCTGGGTGACATGAACCCCCTTTTGCCGTGAATGAACCCCTGCTGTGCCTGGGTGACAGGGGCCTAAATCTCTCAAAATCCTCTGTTCTATTGCATGGTGACATGAACCCCCATTTGCCGTGAATGAACCCCTGCTCTGCATTGCTGACAGGGGCCTAAATCTCTCAAAATCCTCTGTTGTATTGCTAGGTGACATGATCCCCCTTTTGCCATGAATGAACCCCTGCTGTGCCTGGGTGACAGGGGCCTAAATCTCTCAAAATCCTCTGTCGTATTGCTGGGTAACATGATCCCCCTTTTGCCGTGAATGAACCCCTGCTGTGCCTGGGTGACAGGGGCCTAAATCTCTCAAAATCCTCTGTTCTATTGCTGGGTGACAAGAACCCCCTTTTGCCGTGAATGAATCTCTGCTGTGCCTGGGTGACAAGGGCCTAAATCTCTCAAAATCCTCTGTTCTATTGCTGGGTGACATGAACCCCCTTTTGCCATGAATGAACCCCTGCTGTGCCTGGGTGACAGGGGCCTAAATCTCTCAAAATCCTCTGTTCTATTGGGTGACATGATCCCCCTTTTGCCGTGAATGAACCCCTGCTGTGCCTGGGTGACATGGGCCTAAATCTCTCAAAATCCTCTGTTGTATTGCTGGGTGACATGAACCCCCTTTTGCCGTGAATGAACCCCTGCTGTGCCTGGGTGACAGGGGCCTAAATCTCTCAAAATCCTCAGTTGTATTGCTGGGTGACATGATCCCCTTTTGCCGTGAATGAATCCCTGCTGTGCCTGGGTGACAGGGGCCTAAATCTCTCAAAATCCTCTGTTGTATTGCTGGGTGCAGTAAGCCAGATTGGGACAAATGCACACTGGCGCAATTTTAATAGTGTTTAGTTCGTGACGCCAATTGCAGCTTGCGCAGGTACTGTAGAAGGGCCCTTTAAGATGTAATAACTCTTGTACCAGGTGAGGAATGCCAGAGGGGGATAATGTCTCTGTGTAGTAGGTATTGTGTCAACGGTGTCTTCTACCTTGGTACGGCTGGACTCCTGGACAGTGGCTCACATGCAATAAAGTGAGTGCGGTTAGTAGGAGTAATTAAGGAATGAATGAGATCCAGACAGTAAATATAATCCAACTTGTCTTTACTTAATGATTGGCAGCTTGAATCCATATGGTTACAGCATAGGTCTTGGGTCCCAGCAGATATTGGCAATATGTGGCAGGAATTAATATACATTATATTCTGCTTCTTTTCATATGCCTATAGAATCTGGCAGGTATCTATATTCTGCTCTGTCTGTAGTCTGCTTGGTATGGGCCTGACTAGCTGAGGAGGTATTTGGTTTCTCCTGGACTCTGGATAAGTACTCACAGTTCTGCTCGCAGGGTATATTTTGTCCTGGAGGTCTGTAGATCTGGAGGTGCTGCTTGCTTTGTCACCAGCACTGAGGCTGAAGGCTCAGTCTGGGAAGAGTGACCCTTGGCCTCCGCCAAGGCTGGATCCTAGGTTGGGATCCCTGTTTCTGGGAGCTCCTACTAACACAGCCTTCCCCAAGCAGGGGGCTGGTACACACTAACTATACTTCCTCTCTTCCCCATGAGGAAGGATGTGGGAACATTCCACACCTCCTCAAAGAGGGGGGAGCTAGCCTGGAATGTACTATTCCAGTCTAGATATGCTAAACTAGCTAAGGTCTGCTGAACATATTGCTGCCACCTGCTGGTGTACATTGAAATTACAGCAAAATACATAAAACAGGCCTAGAAAATACATATAATGGGAGAATGCATTGTTAGATCACACCAGATGACAATATACATATACACCTGACATGTTGCAGCAGGGCGAAAGAGTTTAGTGACATACTCTGGGATGTTACATACCCGCTTACTTTAAGTTAATCCGTCCTCGGCGTATGCTTAGGAGGGTGGAGGAATCAGCTCTGGGTACCCAATAAATACAAAGTGCTGCGTGAATTACACATAATGACATACATAGACAAAACATGAAACAGCTTTCCCCAGGTTCCTGCCCGCTAGAGTAAGGTGTCCAACACACAGTTTCCTTCTCTTGGTATAACCAGGTAACTTAAATACTGCACAAAGCAAAACCTTTACTGACTGACTTTGTATGTCCTGAGCTCTGTAGACATCAAAGAAAGCATGGGGGTGTCTTTACTCCGTAATCCCACCATTATGTAATGGAATGCCCGCAAATGAAAGGGTGGCTTTATCCTGTATTCCCTTCCTTGCACCATAGCCTGAATAAATTTGACTTGTAGCACGATCACTATGATGACTGTGGGGTAGCTAGAATATGGCTCTAAGGTTTGAGGCGCCTTACCTTAGGCAAAAGCTCAGAAGGGGAGTTATTTATCGTCTCCGCATCTTCTGGCAAGTCACAGGAGGAGGGCCTTTAATTCCGTGCGCTCCTGGAAATGAGACACCTCAGGATGGGAACAATCCTGAACATTTAACAAGCGGGAAGGAGCAGCCTAGGGCTTCTAACGATTCCCGAAGCAGCAGGGGTACCTGTGAAGTAATCTGGACCTGCCTGGACTTACCACTTGGTCCTACCCTGGGTACCTATGGGTATATATCACCGGGTGTAGGCCATTAGTATTCAGTGTCCGTATGAAGACAGTCCGTATAAAAGGGGGAAGAGAACAAAAGCTGTTAAGTTAAGGCACACTTTAAGTAAGTTGCTACATTTTTGTTAAGTGCAATGGTAAGTGCAATCATGACAAAAAGTGCATAAATTCACATTGCGGCACCTAGGAGGATAATACACACAATAAGCAGGTTACTTGAACGTTGCATAGCAGTAACTGGTACAAACAGTGCAAAAGTATTAAGTAGTATCAAAATCACAAATATCAAATAGTGCAAATTTATTAAGGCAAGGATAGGCTCTACAATAACTTGAGTCCTTATTCGTGGAAGTGCTTGTAGTAGTAGAATCCTCTGGAAACTGATAAAAGTCCATTGTAATCCACAAGGGTAAAAGTTAATTGTAATCAAAAGGGTTAAAATGTTCAAGAGCACAAGGCTATCAAGTAACCTGAGAAAGGGGATAAAACACTGAACTGGGACATGAGGAGGTTAAGTGCTGATGGGGGGAGTCCTAACTGAGCATGACCATCGGGGTAAGGACTAAACAGGGCAACCTGCAACATAAAACGTTAAAATCACACAAAAGGCCAACAGGTCCTCACACGTCAGGTATCAGTCCATGGAGTGGCTCCCAAAATGTCACTGATTTTTCTGTAGTGGGACACCTTACAGGAAGGTATCCAGCTCCTCGTCGCTGCTGGAGCTGCTAAACCTCATGAAAGGATGTTCCTGCCTCTGGTGGTAGCTCATTGTTGCTGCCGTCGTTGTACGCCACTGCCCTCTACTGGTGGCTGCAGGAACTGGCTGTGCGGACAGCCTGGAGAACGCTGCGGTGACTTGCTGTAGCCCCGGGATCTCCAGCCGGCAAAGAGTGTGATAGAACCTCTGGCTGAAGGGGCTCAGGAAGGGAGGAAGCAGGTTGCTGGGGCTGCTTCCAAGGCAAAATGTATGGGGCATGAGATACGGTTGGACCTTGGGATTAAAGGTAAGGACAGAATTGTTGATCTGTCCTACCCTCAGGGTCGGTGGTGCTGCCAGATCTTTTATGAGGGGTGCTGGCTCAGGCTGGGGTTGCTCCTTGAAGCGCAAACGGCCATCCGGTGTTTCCTGGAGGCCTCTCACTTTGCCCGCAGAGCCTGGATCTTCCTGCCAGGTCTCTGGGACAACGGCAGGGGTGAGCGGTTTGTCCAGCAGGGTTACACCTGCAGCAAACGGTCCCTGGATGGATCGCATGGGAGTGTACTCGACCTGATCTCCCTCATACAAGTTGTGTCGGGCCTGTGGCAGATAATGCCGCTTGAACGAGCGACGGCCCACAAACACCTCCGATCCAGACTAATTGTCCTGCAGGAACACGACTCCCCGTTCCACAGAAAACCACAGCACAGTCCCGGTACTGCTGATTTTCCCGGCTGGGGGTCATCAACTACTTGTTTCACCCACTCTTCAACAGCCGACTTATACTGCCATGCCGTCTGGGCAAACGCTGTAATCTCATGGGGTACTTCGGGGTTCAGGCTCTTGAGCTGGCTGTAGCTGGGCGGCGGAGTGGATACACTGGCCACCTCCGCCACACCAGTAGGTGACTGTCGCGGTGCAGGCCTAGGCCTGGTGACAGGTGCTGGGGTCTCAGGATGCAGTGCAGGGGCGGACCGGGCCGGGGCTTCAGGGAGCGTGGCAGCTCCTACCTTTAGATGGGCTTGACTAGCTGAGGAGGTATTTGGTTTCTCCTGGACTATGGATAAGTACTCACAGTTCTGCTCGCAGGGTATATTTTGTCCTGGAGGTCTGTAGATCTGGAGGTGCTGCTTGCTTTGTCACCAGCACTGAGGCTGAAGGCTCAGTCTGGGAAGAGTGATCCTTGGCCTCCGCCGAGGCTGGATCCTAGGTTGGGATCCCTGTTTCTGGGAGCTCCTACTAACACAGCCTTCCCCAAGCAGGGGGCTGGTACACACTAACTATACTTCCTCTCCTCCCCATGAGGCAGGATGTGGGAACATTCCACACCTCCTCAAAGAGGGGGGAGCTAGCCTGGAATGTACTATTCCAGTCTAGATATGCTAAACTTGCTAAGGTCTGCTGAACATATTGCTGCCACCTGCTGGTGTACATGGAAATTACAGCAAAATACATAAAACAGGCCTAGAAATTACATATAATGGTAGGATGCATTGTTAGATCACACCAGATGACAATATACATATAGACCTGACATGTTGCAGCAGGGCGAAAGAGTTTAGTGACATACTCTGGGATGTTACACTGGGTGACATGAACCCCCTTTTGCCGTGAATGAACCCCTGCTCTGCATTGCTGACAGGGGCCTAAATCTCTCAAAAATCCTCTGTTGTATTGCTGGGTGACATGATCCCCCTTTTGCCGTGAATGAACTCCTGCTGTGCCTGGGTGACAGGGGCCTAAATCTTTCAAAATCCTCTGTTGTATTGCTGGGTGACATGAACCCCCTTTTGTCGTGAATGAACCCCTGCTCTGCATTGCTGACAGGGGCCTAAATCTCTCAAAATCCTCTGTTCTATTGCTGGATAACATGAACCCCTTTTTGCCTTGAATGAACCCCTGCTCTGCATTGCTGACAGGGAACTAAATTTAGTGAAAACATCTGTTACTGATCGGAAGATGCGCGACTACAAGCGCACGCTGATGATAGCATTCCCACCTGACAGCGGGGGCACAGTGGAAGCACAAGGCGAAGGCAAAGGAGGAGGAAGAGTTCGCCAACGCAGCTGAGGCACCACCAGCACCTGAGAAGGCAGGGTTAGCATGGCCAAAATGTGGAAAAGCTTTGTCAGCCTTGGAGGTGCTGACCTGCCCTGCAGCCAGTGTATACTGTGAACGTGTGTTTAGTACCGCAGAGAGCATTATCACAGGCCGCAACCAATGTGGACAAGCTTACGTTTATTAAAATGAACCAGGCATGGATCCCACAGGACTTGTCCGTACCTTGTGCAGAATAGACATTTATACCAGCCTCAACCATCCATTCTTGTACTCAAGTGCACTTATTCTTAGTTTTATTTTGTTTATATGTCCCAATATTTTGGGGGATACCCCAATTTAAAAAAAATATATAACACAAATCAGTGTTGGCTACCTATTCCTCCTTCACCGCCGCTTCCACCTACACCGCCACGTCAACCTACACCGCCGCATCCACCCATCCACCGCCTCCTCAACCTCCTACTCCTAGATCCAGATTGTTATTTTAAATTTTTCTGTATTTTATGTTATTTTAAGTCATTTCCCTATCCACATTTGTTTGCAGAACAGTTGTCATGCTCTTAAGCACATTTTGATGCCTTTTGCAGCCCTCTAGCCGTTTCCAAGACTATTTTAGAGCCATTTTAGTGCCCAAAAGTTCGGGTCCCCATTGACTTCAATGGGGTTCAGGTTCGGGGTCAAGTTCGGGTCCGGAACCCGAACTTTTTTTTCAAGTTCGGCCGAACCCGAACATCCAGGTGTCCGCTCAACTCTAATCAGGACTGTATTTCTCAAATTTAGAATCTTGCCCTAAATGGGTGTTTAATAGTAGAATAGAACGACATTATGTACAGGGTGTATCTCACACTCCCTGAACCAGTCTAGGCCTCAATTAAATTTGTTTGCCAAAAATGGCTGTATTTCAAATACCTGAATAAAACCCCTGTATTTAAAGGGTGTATCTCACACGCCCTTAACCAAACTAGGCCCCAATTAAATTTGTTTGCCAAAAATGGCTGTATTTCAAATACCTGAATAAAACCCCTGTATTTAAAGGGTGTATCTCACACGGCCTGTACCAGACTATGCCTCAATTAAATTTGTTTGCCAAAAATGGCTGTATTTCAAATACTTGAATAAAACCACTGTATTTAAAGAGTGTATCTCACACAGCCTGAACCAGACTAGGCCTCATTTAAATTTGTTTGCCAAAAATGGCTGTATTTTAAATACCTGAATAAAACCCTGTATTTAAAGGTAATTTCAAACGTCTTGATGATGTAAGGGCGCAACAATTGTGTATTTTGCCCCAAAAAGGGTGTTTTATTAATAGAAGAATATAAGCCCTGACACGTCCTGACCCACACTAGGCCGCAATTAAAGATTTGTGCACAAAATGGCAGTATTTCAAATACCTGAATAGAACCACATTATGTAAAGGCTGTATCTCACAATGACATATGCAGCAAAGGCTGCAAAATAAACTTTTTTTTTGCCCAAACGGGTGTTAGTTTAATAACTGAATATGACAGCAGTATATAACCCTGGGATTTCAAACGTGCTGATGCTGCAAGGGCGCAACAATTGTGTATTTTGCCCCAAAATGGGTGTTTTATTAATAGAAGAATATAAGCCCTGTATATATCGGGTGTATCTCACACGGCCTGACCCACACTAGGCATCAATTAAAGATTTGTGCACCAAATGGAGGTATTTCAAATATCTGAATATAACCCAAATATATAAAAGGGTGTATCTCACAATGACATATGCATCAAAGGCTGCCAACTATATTTTTTTTTGCCCAAACGGGTGTTAGTTTAATAACTGAATATGACAGTAGTATATAACCCTGGAATTTCAAACGTGCTGATGCTGCAAGGCCTGAAAAATTGTGTTTTTTGCACAAATAAAGGTCTTTTATTAATAAAAGAATCAAACCCCTGTATTTAAAGGGTATATCTCACACGCCCTGAACCAGACTTGGCCTTCTTTTAATTTTGTTTGCCCAAAATGGCTGTATTTCAAATACCTGAATAGAACCCCTGTATATACAGGGTGTATCACACACGCCCTGATCCACACTAGGTCGCAATTAAATTTGTTTGCCCAAAATGGCTGTATTTCAAATACCTGAATAGAAGCCCTGTATTTAAAGGGTGTATCTCACACGCCCTGATCCACACTAGGATGCTATCAAAGAATTGTGCCCAAAATGGCTTTATTTCAAATAACTGAATAGAAAGACAGTATGTAAAGGCGGTATCTCACAATGACATCTGCAGCAATGGCACCCAAATGGGTGTTTGTTTAATAACTGAATTTGACAGCAATATATAACCCCGGAATTTCACACGTGCTGATGCTGCAAGGCCAGAAAAATAGTGGAATCTGCCCAAAAAAATTAGATTTTTTTACAAACAGATTATTTGTGCTGTTTTTAAAGCTTGGATTTCAATGTCCCAAAAGATCAGATGCAGCGCTGGTGCACTGAGCTTGCATAAAATGGCCGCCGCCCACCTAACTGACTTATAAAAGTTATTTTTTTTCGGTCACTGGGCTCAGGGCAGGATAAAAAAAATTGTGCCCTGCACCCACACAACACAATGTATGTAGATCGCTGAGTTAGATTCACGTTTTGAGCAAAGGTTCTCTCCTATTCTCTCCCTGAAATCACCAGCAGCATCCTCTCCCTACACTAAGCACAGCAGAGTGACGTGCAGCGCTACATGACTCCAGCTTATATAGAGGCTGGGTCACATGCTACACTGGCCAATCACAGCCATGCCATTAGTAGGCATGGCTGTGATGGCTTCTAAGGGCAAAGTTAAATGCTTGTTGATTGGCTGCTCTGCAGCCTTTCAAAAAGCACCAAGAAATCGCCGAACACCGAACCCGAACCCGAACTTTTACTGAAATGTTCGGGTTCGGGTTCGGGTCCGGGGTCCAAAAATCCTAATCACTAATGGTAATTAAAAAGAATACAGCATTTTATTGGCTGTTATGGCAAAGCTTTCTTTAGTAGGATCTGCATGTCATTTCACAAATTTCATGACCTCATTTGCCTATAAACGATGTAAAGCTAGATTGGTAAGATGTTTGGTGAGAATTCCTCTTGTCTTCCATACACAATCCTTAAGTATTCCCTATTATTATGGATTGTTTACTTCTTTTGTAGAATAAAACATTTTTGTCCATGCAAAAGCCTATAGAGATTGTAAAATCAGGGGAGCATAAGAACCTGTGTCACACAAATGGAAGAATGCATATCCAGTTCCACCACTAGATTGGCTTAGTTTACAGTTTACACATTTGGCATGGACAGTGGAAAAAGCTCCTACCATACATACTAAGAGCTCATGCACACGACCGTTTTATTCCGTGTCCGTTGTGCCGTTTTTCGTGATTTTCTGCGGACCCATTGACTTTCAATAGGTCCGTTGAAAACTCGGCTAATGCACCGTTTGCCATCCACGTCCGTGATCTGTGGTTCCAGTCCGTCAAAAAAATATAACCTGTTTTATTATTTTCGCGGAAAATGGTTCGCGGACCCATTCAAGTCAATGGGACCGCTAAAAAACGCGGAGGCACACAAGATTTTCATCCGCGTCCGTGCGTCCGCATCCATTTTTTTCCTATCATTTGCATGGCAAACCTGTCTTAGACTTTTTTTTACTTTCCTTTATGTCTGGTGGTCCTCCAAAAATAAAGGAAGACACACGGAAACGGATCACGGAACAACGGAACCCGATTTTGCGGAATGGAACACAACAATGGTCGTGTGCATGAGGCCTAAACCTGTCCATAAGCCATCACGCAATTCCCCAAAAAAACATGGATCACACATCCACATGTTAGGTATTGGACTTTTGCTTCTCAGCATAAGTTAAAGGGTTTATCAAATATCATAAACAGCCCCCCAATGTGCCGGGCCCCTCAGAGGGAATATACTTACCCTGCTACCTGCTCCACTCCTGGCCCCCGCACCACTGCTGCTGCCTCTCCCTGTACACGGATGAAAACATCCGGTGTCGGGGGGAGCAGCCAATGGCGGGCGGGGATGAGCCTCACTAGCATTGCTAATGGCAGGCTAATGAACGACATGTAATAAAAACAGAATATTACAAAAACATACATGATAAGAGTATTAGAGTACATGATTGCATAAAAAAAGGAAGAAAAGAAGAGAACAGAGAAAAAAAACAGAGAAGAGAACACAAAAAGGCACATTCTTGGGAACTACATGATTGAAGGGGATGAGTCTGAGTCACAGAATTCTCTGTATAATTGAAAAGGTGGGGTCCATAGTCTTATGGGAATCACGTAATATCATTAATAGTGCGATAATTTAAAATGAATCATATGATATGTGCAAATGTGCCATGATAAGAAATAGTTGACAAGCTGGTGGGCCAGGGAACCTCAGTCCGACAGCATGCAACTATTATTCATTACTCCACATTTCTGTTCTTTCGAATTAGAGATAATTTTGTTCGGTGGCAATCTTGGAGACAAAATCTGGGACCGCAATGTCCAGTAAAAGAGAGAGAAAAGATTGTAATTATGATGACAATGTAGTAGTGTATAGCTTGTAAAATAATTGTCGGCCCTCTGGTATTATTTAGGGAGTTGGTCAGTGGTAGGAATACATCTGTGTCCACATACAGAAAGTAACCATGGATTGCTGAAAATAATAATAAAATAAGATTAATTGGTTGGTTTGCAAAAGTTTTCCTTGACCCAGATTATATTTTTACATATCTTTTACTGGACACACAAGTGCAACACATTGCTGCACCATTCAAAAATGTTATAGAGAAGAAGTGTCCTTCTTAACGATCTAGGAATTTCTACACAAGGACCTTTGTGTAGGGAAGATCTCATTTTCATTGGTCAAAAGAAGAGGGTAACAGAGGCCTTGGCAAGAGCAGTACATTGCTTTGTATAGGTATCATGTGATTGCTTCTCCTTTTTTGCAGCCAAGTGATTAAAGGAACAGGACAAAAGATCAGGCGTGGCACCCCCTACCACCCCCCACTTTAGGGGAATTAACGGACTTCCCCTGTGATTGGCGTCTCTGGAAACGTCAGGCTGTAATTACTGGGGTGAGCTCAGATATTTTGCAGCATTCTCTATCAGACGCTATTCACCAGTGCACAAAGGACAATTAATTACCCTGCTGTTCCTGCAAGAAAAAGCTGCTTAATTTTTTTTGTCTTAACCCTTGCACATCTGGTGGATTGGTAGCATGTAGCTGCCTAAATCATTGTCTAATAGCCACACGAAAATCTATGATTTGCATGAGTTTGGGATGAATCATGTTGTCTTGTTTATTCTTTGTTAAGGAACCAGATGTACAATTTAAAGAAACCAATGAAATAGATCACAGCATGTTCCAAGGTAGACCTCCATTTATTTCTTCAAGAAAAATGTTATCTGGCCAACATGTGTATTCCTTTATTTTGGGGACTTACAGCTGTGATGTCCCAATAACATGTCATGTTTAGTGTATACGCTAGACCACATTAGTACATGCATTTTATGATTATGAATATGGTGATGTACTGTACGCTAAATGTGGGCCTATACATGGATGGACAATATGTGATGTTGACCATGACTTTAGTGCTTATATCAGTGTGGTAAGCTGGTGACATCTATTACAGAAGGACAAGACATTCCTGTAAGAGGGGTAGACCACTACAGTGCTACACATGCCTTCTTTATGCTCATCTACCTAATAGTTTGGGAGCTCTAGATAGTGTCTGTAATCAGAGTATAATCAAAAATCTAACATGTGGAAAATTTAGAAGGGGTTTAGCAGAAGTGATCTGCAGAAAAATGTCCACAGTTTGAAGAATAAGCAGAAACAATCTAGCAATCATATTATAGCTGCAAGTGCTGGCATAAAACCCTGTATGTGTCATGCCCGTGTGTGGGAGGGAGACACCACACCGGACAAAGAATCAGAGGGGACAAGGAACAAGGCCTGAAAGCAAGGGAGGAAAGAAGGACACCTCCTAGTCAAATCCCTAGTCACAGTCCTGATTGGCTCAGTATGAACAGACCCCAAAGTTAGGTGAGTTCACACGCAGGAGTATCTAGAGTCCTAACTCACCCTATAAGACCCTGGCGATGGTGACAGGACTGAGACTACCTGTTCCTCCAGAAAGGAAGGACGACCAAGAGTCTCCCTCAGGCCTATAACAAAGGGCAGGGGAAAAACAACACACAGATAAACCAAAACAAAATGCAAAAGGGAAAGTGAACACAACTTTCCAGTAGCTATGGCAGCAACAGGAACTCAGCTGAGAACGAAACACCAGCAGACCACAGATACCGCTGAAGCTATAAACTGCACAGCATTGCAGGAGAAGCAACTATAAATAAGGGAAGTTAAATGACTACAATAGCAACACCTGGAGGTTAGAGGTGTGGCCAGTATCAAAAACAACACAGACGTCTATTGTGCTGTTCCAGCCTTTATTCTTGTATTCTACAATTGTGTTTGCATTATATTATCATTTACTATGTTGTGTAACGCTGCCACCCTGTAGTTATTCTTATAATACCATTTATAGTGTGTTATGTAAATTTCCATTGCATTGCTCTCCTCCCTCCTTTGTGACATCACATCCTCTGTAAGGTCCTTCGTACTTCCTCTTTGTGGCAGACCTTCAACCTGGTGAGAGCTATTCTTTTTGACCTCTAATATCCTCCCAGCATACCCTCATTTCCCTGCATTTGTTTTCAAGGCAAATCAATAAATGATCAAAGCTTCACCATTGTATTCTCCTCACTGGATCATCACATGCAACTGGTGCCTATATCTGGAGATATTAGTGAGTTCAGCTATCTACCATTGCTTGTACAGGGGCTATCACTCACAACCAATCAGGGGATAATCTCTAACGTACATGTGGCAGAATATCTATTGATCCACAAGGAAATATGTCAGATCAAAGCACGTGTTGCCAGTCTCTCTTCTGTCACCCACTGTCGCGGGGACGTCCGTATGTCTCGGTATGTCCGTGACAGTATCCCCCCCCCCCTTTTACGGGTGACCTCCGGGCACCCAGGACCGACCTTATCTAGGTGAGATCAGTGAAAAGCTTTCACCAAACGACTGGCATTCACATCAGATGCCGGTACCCACATCCTTTCCTCTGGTCCATAACCCTTCCAGTAAACACGATACTGAAGAGATCTATAAATGACTCCAGAATCAATAATCTTAACAATCTGGAATTCCAAACTACCGTCCACCATGACAGGAGCGGATGGCAAGGAAGACGGCTCCAAGGGTTCCACATATCTCTTCAACAAAATTTATGAAAAACATTATGTATTTTAAGAGCCCGAGGAAGTTCTAAACTAAAAGCTACAGGATTAATAATGGCACTGATCTTATATGGACCAATAAATTTTGGACCCAACGTCCAAGAAGGTACCTTTAACTTAATATTTTTTGTTGACAGCCACACAAAATCACCCTCTCTATATAGCACCCGATGACGCATATTCGGTTCATTCGTAGTCAGGGAGAGCTGAGCATAGGAAGGGACAGAGTGTAGGAAGTGTAATTGAATATTTATTTTGAACAAAAACGTTTCCGAAATCCAAAAGTCCTTGTGTGTATGTGTGACAGCAGCAATATATGTTTGAAGTGCAACCTGCACTAAATTGCTCAGTGTTAGGGAGAGCTGTGCATAGGAAGGGACAGACAGTGTAGGGAGTGTAATAGGAAGATTATTATACAAAAACCTTTTTAGAGACCCAAAAGTCCTTTTAAGGACTATTGTGTGTGACGGCAGCAATATATGTAATAGGCCGCTGTGGACAGTTAAATTATTTGTGCCACATCTTCTGTGTAAAGTGTGCGCATCCCTAAAATATAAATGACATCCAGTGTACTTTTTTCATAGACGGTGTCCGCTGCGGACAGTTAAATTTTCCACGCCACATCTCCTGTGTAAAGTGTGCGCATCCGTAAAATATCAGTGATATCCAGTGTACTTTTTCCGTAGACGGTGTCCGCTGTGGACAGTTAAATTATCCGCACCACAGCACCTGTGTAAAGTGTGCGCATCCAAAAAATATCTGTGACATCCAGTGTACTTTTTCAATAGACGGTGTCCGCTGCGGACAGTGAGATTAGCTGAGCCACATCTCCTGTGTAAAGTGTGCGCATCCCTAAAATATCAGTGACATCCAGTGTACTTTTTCCGTAGACGGTGTCCGCTGTGGACAGTTAAATTATCCATGCCACATCTCCAGTGTAAAGTGTGCGCATCCCAAAAATATTTTAATCCGCACCACAGCACCTGTGTAAATTATCCGCACCACAGCACCTGTGTAAAGTGTGCGCATCCAAAAAATATCAGTGACATCCAGTGTACTTTTTCAATAGATGGTGTCCGCTGCGGACAGTGAGATTAGCTGATTCGCATCTCCTGTGTAAACCATGCGCATCCAAAAACTATCTGTGACATCCAGTGTACTTTTTCAATAGACGGTGTCCGCTGCCGACAGTGAGATTAGCTGCGCCACATCTCCTGTGTAAAGTGTGCGCATCCCTAAAATATCAGTGACATCCAGTGTACTTTTTCCGTAGACGTTGTCCGCTTCTGACAGTGACCTAACCAGGGCCACATCTGCAGTGCAACATGTGCGCTTCAAAAATTTATCTGTGACAGACAATGTAATTTTTCCGTAGACGGCGTCCGCTTCTGACAGTGACCTTACCAGGGCCACATCTGCAGTGTAACGTGTGTGCTTCAAAAATTTATCTGTGACATGCAATATAATTTGTCCGTACACTATGTCCCCTTCTGACAGTGACCAAACCAGGGCCACAACTGCAGTGTAACATGTGCACTTCAAAAATTTATCTGTGACATACATTGTAATTTGTCAGCTTTCAAGCCATAATCCCCCCGGAACCCAAAGACTTTGGTTTTCCGAAAGCAGCTCGGCGGGTCATGGGAATAATGCTGCTGGATCGCCGGTCGTCATTGTTTATGGTCAGAACTACTACGGTATCTGATCGTCTACGAACCTCCAACTTTAGTTTTTGATTAATGAAAACATTCTTGGCAAATGCTTTCGCTTTGGTTCGTCTTGCGCCGGTCCAAGAATTTCACGTTTAGCGGCGCAATATGGATGCCCCCGGCCGTCCCTCTTAATCATGGCCCCAGTTCCAAAAGCCAACAAAATAGAACCAGAGTCCTATTCCATTATTCCTAGCTGAAGTATTCAGGTGACCCGGCCTGCTTTGAACACTGTAATTTTTTTAAATTGTCAGCTAAGCAGCAGGCACTCTCCCATAATTTTTTAAATGGTCAGCTCAGCAGCAGGCCCTCAACCATAATGTTTTATAGGATCAGCTCAGCAGCAGTACCTTGCATATATTTTTTAGAGGGTCAGATCACCTGCAGGCCCTTGCATATAATGTTTTAGAGGGTCAGCTCACCAGCAGGCCCTCACCTACAATCATTTACAGGGTCAGCTAACCTACAGGCCCTCACCTAATTATACCTAATAGGTAATTTGCGCGCATGCTGCCTTGCTTGGATGTGGTAGCCATAGCCGTTTCTCAGGCTCCCTCTTCCGAATCGAACCCTGATTCCCCCTTACCCGTGGTCACCATGGTTGGCGCTGAAAATAACATTGAAAGTTGATAGGGCAGACATCCGCAATGGATCGTCGCCGTCATGGGGACGTGCGATCGGTCCCAGTTTATCTAGAGTCACCAAGGTGGCAGCAGGCCCTCGCCTATAATGTTTTAGATGGTCACCAGCAGGCCATCAATCATAATTTTTCAAGGATGTGTATGATGCCCTCCTTTATGTGTAACAAAGGGTGTATTGGAGTGACGGTTCCTTGTAATGTTTGGCAGCCCTTTCACTTAGTGCATAGGCTTTATGAGTGTAGGAGTCCCACTATCTGAACAATTTTACCACAATGTGAATGAGGCCCTCCTTTATGTGATATACAGGTGAAACAAAAAAAAATTTAATATTGTGCAAAGTTCATTTATTTCAGTAATGCAACTTAAAAGGTGAAGCTAACATATGAGATAAACTCATTACATGCAAAGTGAGATATTTCAAGCCTTTATTTGTTATAATTTGGATAATTATGGCTTATAGCTTATGAAACCCCAAAGTCACAATTTTGAGGTACCCTTTGCTCAGGGGTATGGATTAATTAGCTGACTAGAGTGTGACACTTTGAGCCTAGAATATTGAACCTTTTCACAAATTTCCTTTTAAATTGCATTACTGAAATAAATGGACTTTTGGACGATATTCTAATTTTTTGAGTTTCACCTATACAGGTTGTATCGGAGTGCCTCTTCCTTGTAATTTTTGGCAGCACTTGCACTTTATATACACGTAAATATACAGGAAATAATGTTTCCTAACAATGTCCTCTAAAATCGATTTTATCTTTGGTTTTGTGTGTATTATTGTCAGTCTGTAAAAGTAGCGTACTACTCGGACACCATCGTTCCCAGCAGCAACCTGGGAGTCCAAGATGCATCCAGACATCCTCCCCATGATGTTTCCGAACCATTTCAGTGGTGTTTCCATCAATTTCTGACCTTTTCATTTGAACCAGACACCCTCCCCTCTTCAGAGCAGGGGGTGCCTGGTTTAATGCTCGGGTTCTCCCATTGACTTCCATTATACTCGGGTGCTCGGTAGAGCACCTGGGCATCCCGATGTGTTCAGCCCAAGCCCCCTAGCACCCGAGCACTATGGTGCTCGATCAACACTAATCTTAACCAGAAAATGTGCAAAACTGCAGGTGAAATCCATATGCCCCAAAAAACTGCGACTTCCCAGTGGACTCCTGTCTACAATTATTTATGCCAAACTTTGTCAGGGACAAAAACGGACCATTCCTCCTGGTTCTCAGAGACAAAACACCTTAAGTAAGTCTCCAGACTCTGATTAGTGCGCTTTGTCTGTTCTTGGACTGAGGATGAAAAACCGAAGAAAAAGACAGTTGTACCCCCAGCCGAGTACAGAACGCCATCCAGAATCTGGACACAAACTGACTCCCCCGATCCGAGACACGTCAGAGGAAATGCCATGAAGTTTCACAATGTTGTCAACAAACACTTGTGCAAGTGTTTTAGCATTAGGTAGACCAGGTAATGCAATAAAATGCACCATTTTACTAAAACGATCAACTACCACCAGAATAACTGTCTTTCCTGATGAATTAGGCAGATTCATGATAAAATCCATAGATAAGTGGGTCCATAGTCTGGCGGGATTGGTAACGGAAGTAAAAATCTGGAAGACTGAGTATGTGTCACCTTAGTGCGTGCACAGGTACCACAGGCCGATACATAGTCCTCAACACACTTACGCAGCCCCGGCCACCAGAATCTACGAGAGATGAGGTCGGCAGAGGATCTACTCCCAGGGTGTCCCGTAAGAACCGTACAGTGATTTTCCTAAAACACCTTGTGCCACAATTCTGCTGGCACAAACAATTTCCAAGAGGGGCAAGAATCCGGTGCGTCTCCCTGAGCCTCTAATACCTTCACCTCTAGGTCAGGGTATAGAGCGCATATCACCACCCATTCTGACAGTATAGGACTCGGATTTTCAAAATCACCACCTTCAGGAAAACTACGTGAATAGGCATCCGCCTTTACGTTCTTAACCCCCGGACGATAAGTGACAGTGAACTTGAATCTAGTAAAAAACAATGACCAGCTAGCCTGCCCTGGGTTCAGTCGTTTAGCGAATCCAGGTAGGCCAGATTTTTGTGATCAGTGAACACAGTGATTGGAAGAATCGCCCCTTCCAACCAATGACGCCATTCCTCAAAAGCCAACTAAATGGCCAACAGCTATCTGTTATCCACATCATAATTTCTCTCTGCGGCAGACAGTTTTTTTAGAGAAAAAGGCACATGGATGCCATTTACATAGTGACGGGCCATACGATAAAATTGCTTTTACCCCCACCTCGGACGCGTCCACTTCCACAGTGAAAGGTTGTAAAACATCCGGATGCACCAATATAGGGGCAGAAGCGAAGCACTCCATAACATCAGAAAAAGCTTTCAACGCCGAATCAGACCACACTGAGACATCCGTCTCTTTCTTAGTCATGTCAGTTAGGAGTTTTACCATTGTTGAATAGTTCTGAATACATTTTTCGGTAATATTTGGTGAACCCCAAAAACCACATAAGAGCCTTCAGATTTTCAGGATGATCCTGAATATTACAGGTTATAGCTACTAGAGATGGGTCGTTGATCCAGGGAGTTATTCTGATTGCCTGATTGGAGTCGGCAAGGAATTTTTTACCCTTAAGTGGGGAAAATTGGCTTCTACCTCACAGTTTTTTTTTTGCCTTCCTCTGGATTAACTTGCAGGATAACAGGCTGAGCTGGATGGACAGATGTCTTTTTCGGCCTTATAAACTATGTTACTATGTTATTATCCCAGTCCAATACCGCTCAGACTTTCTCTGGATCCATTCGAAAACCAGAAGATGACAGCAGGTAGCCCAAAAATTGCACCTTGTGTACAGCAAAAACACACTTCTCTAATTTTACGTACAACTTATTATCCCTAAGGATCTGCAACACCTGTCTAACGTGATCCTGATGTGTCTCCATGTCTGGAGAATAAATTAGTATGTTATCTAAATATACAACTACAAACCTCCCCACCATGTGATGAAAAATGTTATTAAAAAAATGATGGAAAACCGCAGTAGCTTTGGTCAACCCAAAATACATGACCAGGTTCTCAAAGTGACCCTCTGGAGTATTAAAAGCCGTCTTCCATTAATCCCCTTCCTTGATCCTGACCAGATTATATGCTCCCCTTAAGTCCAACTTGGAAAACACCTTGGCACCAACAATCTGGTTAAACAAATCAGGAATCAAAG
The DNA here is from genome assembly GCF_905171765.1 of Bufo bufo. NCBI lineage: Eukaryota > Metazoa > Chordata > Amphibia > Anura > Bufonidae > Bufo > Bufo bufo. Next base: position 86,909,609 of record NC_053396.1, read on the forward strand.
GAAGGAGGTAAGGATCACGGACAGTAATCCGATTGTGTTCACGGAAATCCAGACATGGCCGAAGACCTCCGTCTTTTTTTTTAACAAAATAGAACCCTGCTGACACTGGAGACTTGGAAGGTCTTATGTGTCTCTTAGCCAAAGTCTCAGCAATATATTCTCTCATGGCCAGTCTTTCAGGTCCAGAAAGGTTTTACAGCCTAGACTTGGGTAACTTAGCCCCGGGAATAAGGTTGAAAGGACAATCATATTCCCGATGTGGAGGTAAATCCTGACATCCACTCTAAGAAAATACATAGCAAAATCAGATATAAAAGGCAATGTCTTAGTTATTAAAACAGAAAAAGATGTATTCAGACAATTGTCTACACAATAATCACTAATACAGAATCCATTTAGCCTGCCAATCAATGGTTGGATTGTGCTTGCTTAACCACGGTAAACTACCAGAGCGGGAAGACCCTCCAACATAAAGCACGAGATAAATTCCTGATGAAAGTCACCCACTTTTAATCTGATATCATGCACAACTTGAGACAAAAACTTCTGAGCTAAAAGTGCAGAATCAATAGCAAAAATGGAAATGTTTTTCTCTAATGCACTGGGTGACAAACCGAGCATATGAAGGAACTGAGCATCAATCAGGTTTAACCCTACCCCGCTGTCGATAAACACCTCAATCCCCACAGTCTTTGACTCTAGCTCCACCTCGGCAGTCAGGAGAAATCGGGTACTACCTGTCAAAGAGAAATGCACGTTCTGTGACTCATACATCAATAAAAAGTCCCTTTTGTCTGCAGAAAAGACACACTCCCTTCCTACGACTAATACGCATAAAAGCAGATCCAGGAGTAGCTCCCCCTAATTGCATGGTTTGGTACCCAGACATAAACCCAAGAGTATTTTCACCCAAAGGGTCAGAGGAGAACAATACATCATGTGATAGAACATCCCGAGAGTGGGGCCCCTAGATCTCTCTCTCAGGTGTCTATCCATGTGTATGGCAAGAGACAGCAGCCTCCGGAGACACAGGAGTTTCATGAAAGGCCAAAGCGTCCTTCAGCCTCTCAGACAACTCCTGACAAAACTGGCTATGGAGATCCACTCAGTATCTGTTGCCCACCTCCTAAACTCCAACCAATACATTTCCACAGAACTATCTCCCTGACGAAGGCCACGTAGCTTGGTTTTGGCCAGGAAAGTTCGATCTGGGTCATCATAGATTAGACCCAAGGCTTTGAAAAATGTGTCCACCGACTGCGATCCGGTCGGCAGAGAAAAAGCCCATGACTGCACATCCCCCTTAAGCAAATGAAATCACCACACCGACTCGCTGTTCCTCATCACCAGATGAGTGTGGATGTAGCCTAAAACACAGTTTGCACGGCTCTCTAAATAAAATGAAATTATCACGTCCCCCCAGAGAATCTGTCCAGGAGAGCAACTTTAGGCTCCAGACAGGTCTGGTAACCACCACAACTAGGACCAACAGCCTGTGGTCTCTGGATCTGAGAGATGGTCGTGCGGAGATCAGCTACTTCCAAAGATAGACTCTGTACCTATTCTGCCAGTGCAGCCATTGGGTCCATGGCTGCACTCGAATTAACAAAAAATGACGGTTTTGCGGTTTATAATGTCAAGCCCGTGTGTGAAGGAGACACCACACTGGACGAAGAAGGAGAGGGAACAAGGAACAAGGCCTGAAAGCAAGGGAAGAAAAAAGGACACCTCCTAGTCAAATCCATAGTCACAGTCCTGACTAGCTTTCAGTATGAACAGACCCCAAAGGTACGCAGGAGTACCTAGAGTCCTAACTCACCATATAAGACCCTGGTGATAGTGACAGGACTGAAACTACCTGTTCCTCCAGAAAGGAAGGACGATCAAGAGATTCCCTCAGGTCTGCAACAAAGGGCAGGGGGGAAACAACACACAGATAAACCAAAACAAAATGCAAAAGGGAAAGGAAACACTTAACTTTCCAGTAGCTATGGCAGCAACAGGAACTCAGCCGAGAACCAAACACCAGCAGACCACAGATACCACTGAAGTTATAAACCACACAGCATTCTGGGAGAAGCAACTGTAAAAAAGGAAAGTTAAATGACCACAATAGCAATACCTGGACGTTAGAGGTGTGGCCAGTATCAGAAACAACACAAACGTCTATTGATCCACAAGGAAACCTGTAAGATCAAAGCACGTGTTGCCAGTCTCACAGATCTTCTGTCACCCACTCTCGCAGGGACATCCATATGTCTCGGTATGTTTGTAACAGTATGCTGTTAAGTCGGGCCAAAAGACCAGTAGTCAGGCCAGGATGTGCGACCATTATGTTGACCAACAAATTAACTTTTTCAAAAATGGCCTTACACTGTCTCAAGCCTGAACCACTAGATTCTGAAGTCACAATCAAAGCTGTCAGTAATGGGTAATGTGGCAAAGTACAAACAGACAGACTGTGCTCAGGTAACCAAATACCACCCAGGATTTTAGCAGTAAAGAATAAAGATAATATAGTTGTTAACCTACTTGACGGTAGGGAGTTTGAGACTTTTCATGTAACTACCCAATTTCTGAGGCATGTCAAAGTACATCAAGAGTGCCACTCACATAAAGTGATCCCAGGGTTTATTCCATAATATGCAACCATACTGACCCACAGTAACCCAATGACAACACCCATGATTATTGTTAGAGATGAGCGAATTTATTCACGGCAAATCGCGTTAAAAAATGCTATTTCCTGGCTGGGGAGAGCCTTTATAGTGGTGTAGAACACTGTGCCTTGCAGTAACACACATAGGGAGTCTGCTTTGGTAGTGAAATAATACTGTGAGTCCGTATAACATGCAGATGACAGATGTTGCACTTAGAATCACTGCAAACTTCAGTTATTTGGGCAGTCAAGGGGCCAAAACTGACCAAATAACTCACGTATGAACTCAGCCTTACAGGTCAATATTAGGGGCAAGAAGAAGATGAATTCCACATAGATGTCTACAGACCCTGTTCTATTAAACGCTTATACAAGTAGAGCCCCCCGACAGAGTGGAGAGGGTGTCAGCAGTAAGGTTGTGTCGACTTCACAGATTATTTTGCCCTTCCTCTGATCCGTCAGAACAATGACCCACAAAAAACGGATCCTGTCTGTGGAGCTTCCGCTTTTACTTGGTCAGCATCTTGGTCAGTAATCCATCAGTATTGCTAATGCCCAAAAAACAGGAGTGGATACAAAACAAAGATGACACGTGCACGGAATAGTTTGTATTCTGTGTTTTGTACCCACTCCTGCTTTTGTCTACCATATCACAAACCAATTTTTATTTTTTTTGAACTGGGGAGAAAAAACATTTATTTAACAAACAGAATATTAAAACACAAAAAATACAATACAGACGGGGCAAAACCACAAGATTTAAAAGACAAACTGGAAAAACAAAGTGCTTCATCAACAAGAACGGATTGACTGCTTCCGGTTCCGGCGCCGACATGACTGGTCGCGTGTGAGTGAAGCTCCGTCCCTGCAGCACAGCGACAATAGCCTCCCAGTCAAACCGACTGCCTAATACTCGCAGGCAGCCGGGACAATCTACTACCAAGACTACCGGGCGGTCTATGGACCGTTATTTAATCTCCATGGGGAGTAAAACAAAGAAAAGTCTGGCCAAACCAGAGAAGGCACCAACTGACTCTAAGATGGCGGAACGACAGGAAGAACCTACGGCTTCTACCCCGCCGGTCGAACCACCTCAGCAGACTTCAGTCCCCCAGAGGAAGAAGACCACCCCTCAGTGGACTACAAACAATTGGCGTTAGAAGTGGCAGCCCGAATATTGCCTGACCTGCAGGAAGCGCTCTCTTCAACAGTGTCACAATCCTCAAGAACGAGTGCTTATCTTTGGGGACTTCTCCGCAGATGTCACCAGACGCCGAAGAGCTTTTGCTCCTCACTGCTCAGCGCTATTTAAAGCCCAGAACCGCTTCTCCCTATTGTACCCAGCAATCTTAAAGGTGCAAATGCCGGATGGTAACGTGGAAACCTTTGATTCTCCGATGGAAGCAAGTCGCCGACTGAAGATTGCATATGTGGAGCGAGCCCCATTACCAGCGATCACCTACCGAAGCAGCTCGGAAAGCGCATCGGAGCCACCCGGGATCACGGCGCCGAGAGCCTCGAACGGCGCCCCGGGCTTATCTACGTGGGAATGGCGCGCACCAGCAGCTATGCCAAAAGATGCTGGATGAGGGACTTAAAGTCGTCATGAAGAGGGGATGAGTTCTTTTCCATATGTACACATTAATGTCCTGAGCAATTGTAATAATTGAGTTCGATATGCCTGTTGCATCGGACATTCCGCTAGAACTTTAATTAGCACTACAGATGGCGATTGTTGTTTTCTAATTGTTGGCATTAACGTGGCTATATGTTATTCTATGCAATATGTCGCTGTGCAAAGGAAGGGGAGGGATGTGGATTTACTGTCATCCTATGTTGTTTTTATGCACGCGCGCTCAGAGTGTTGGGAAGAAGTGAAGCCTTTAACACTGTGTAGGGGTGATTACCCTTTGTTTATGTCTCTAAGTAGACTACTTTGTTATAGGATACATTCTGTTAGAAAGGTTAGGGGGGGGATGAGATGGGAATTGGGGTACGAGTTATCTCTCTCGACATGGCTTCTCGGTGTTCCACCATGGAGTTACCCTTATGGCTGACACTTTAAAGATAGTAACCTGGAACGTAAAAGGTCTCCAGTCACCCCACAAGCGTATTATGGTTTTAAAACACTTGAAACGCCTAAAGGCGGATATCGCTTTACTCCAAGAAACTCACTTAGGGCAAGAGGACTTTTTTAGGATGAAGCGCATGTGGGTAGGGGAAGTGCTTGGATCATCAGCAGTGGGGAACAAGGCAAGCGTACTCACGCTTTTAAAGAAAGGGCTCCCGTACACCGTGGCGCAACATTTTCATGACTCGCTGGGCAGGATTGCTCACATTCATCTCACTTCTCATTCAGGAGATTTAAGCCTTTACAATGTATATGGTCCGAATGACCGTGATATTGGGTTCATCAACTCTCTGGGTGCCCGCATAACAAGTGACCCTATAGAACTGAAGATTTTGGGGGGCGACCTGAACGCAGTGGTAAATCCAGAGGAAGATAGACAAAGAACTCGACCTAGTGGCAAAGGACAAGACGTACGGGACCCTGGATTGTCTCCATTACTTCAAGATGCTCAACTGACTGACACATGGAGGGTCTTTAATCCCGAGGGTAGGGAATTCACTCACTTTTCAAATGCACATTGCTCCTGGTCACGACTGGATTACCTACTGGTGAACAAGAGTGGCCTCTCTCTTGTGTCTGATCCTCAGATAGAAGAGATGATTATTTCGGATCACTCTCCAGTCTCAATCTTACTTAGAGACCACATCCCGAGGGGTACTGACTTTGTCTGGAGGTATCCCTCTAATCTGTACACAGATGAGGACTTTAAAGATCGGTTAAGGGGATGGTGGTTGGAGTATCTCCAGGACAACAAAGACACGGTAGGGCCCCAAAGCCTCTGGGACGCAGGGAAAGCGGTTTTACGTGGTAGAATATTGGCATTTGTTTATAACAAAAAGAAAACCATCAAAGCCAAAATAACAGACTTAAGCGACAGACTGAGGACAGCCTATACTTTTTAAGTAACCCACTCCCCAGCCTACAGAGCAATTGGCAGTCGGCAAAAGAAGAGTATGAGCAGTGGCTACTCAGATGGGAAACGATCTCACAATCCAAATGGGAAGCCCGTCTATATAGACATGGCAATAAGTCGGGGAAATTGTTAACTGGGTTGGCGAGAGGGCAGAGACCTACTACTATTATCCCACCCCTTAAAAATAGCCTGGGGCACCTACAGATGCACCCCAAGGAAACCCAATACGGTCATGAGAGCCTTTTATGAAGACCTGTACAGGGCCCCAAACACGCCTCTTTCAAACAATAGACAGTGGCTAGAGAAGGTATCCTTACCTAAAATCAGTGAGGAAGAAAAAAGTATCCTTAATGCCCCCATTACCAAAGGAGAAGTCGAGACTACTATCAAAAATTTGTCCTTGGGGAAGGCCCCGGGCCCCGACGGGTACACGGGCGAATTTTTTCGCCTCCTATCCCCAGAGAGTTCATAGAAGATTTTTTTTTTTTTTGGCACCAGTTAGCGGAAATTGATATATATTTTTTTTCTCACAAAGTCTCCCTTTCCGCTAACTTTGGACAAAAAGTTCAATCTTTCATGGACTCAATATGCCCCTTGGCGAATACCTTGGGATGTCTTCTTTCCAAAATGGAAAGCAAAAAAGTTAATGTTCTGTTCCAAAAGTTCAATAACGTTTATAAAAGTTAATGTTCAAATGTTATATAAAGTTAATGTTAATAAATTTAAACATTAACAGGCCGCAACGCAATAAAAAAAACAGGCCGCAACGCAATAAATTTGTTAACATTAACTTTATATAACATTTGAACATTAACTTTTATAAACTTTATTGAACTTTTGGAACAGAACATTAACTTTTTTGCTTACCTGTGATTTATTTTTAATTTTTTTACCTTTATAGGACAAACCTCTCCTTCCCCATGGGACAATGTGCAAAGCGCAAATGGCCCAGAGATGTGACGAAGTACATTATGCACTTTGTCCCAGGTGAAAGGAGAGGTTTGCAGCAGCTCTGTGTGAAAGGGCCCTAAGACCCCTGTGTGCCTGTCCTGTGTCACGCAATCCCTATACTAATAGTGTACCTGTGTGTGGTACTTCTGGAAACACTCCCCTAAGCATAGGGCAGGGTGGTCAGGGCAGTCAGGACAGAAATAGCGGGTGTCATGCCTTATTCCACTCCTGCTAGAGACACAACATTTTTTTCGGGGTGGCGCTTGGTTTGAGGTACCAGCAACGACATTGGGGAAATGTCGCTCGTGTAGACTGCTCACTACACTGGTGGTTGGAACCACGGAACCTCCTGGATACAGGAGGTTCTCGATGATCTCTTCCTGAAATTTGAGGAAGGATCTTGTTCTCCCAGCCTTACTGTAGAGAACAAAACTATTGTACATAGCCAATTGAATTAGGTATACAGACACCTTCTTATACCAGCGTCTGGTCCTGCGGGAAAGTAAATTGGGAGCCAACATCTGGTCATTGAAGTCCACCCCTCCCATGAGCGAATTATAGTTGTGGACACAGAGGGGCTTTTCAATGACTCCAGTTGCTCGTTCAATTTCGATTGTCATGTCTGCGTGAATGGAGGAGAGCATGTAAACGTCACGCTTGTCTCTCCATTTCACCGCGAGCAGTTCTTTGTTACACAAGGCAGCCCTCTCCCCCCTTGCAAGATGGGTGGTAACGAGCCGTTGGGGGAAGCCCCGGCGACTAGGTCGCGCGGTGCCACAGCAGCCAATCTGTTCTAGAAACAAATGCCTGAAGAGGGGCACACTTGTGTAGAAATTGTCCACATAAAGATGGTACCCCTTGCCAAATAAGGGTGACACCAAGTCCCAGAATGTCTTCCCACTGCTCCCCAGGTAGTTAGGGCAACCGACCGGCTTCAGGGTCTGATCTTTACCCTCATAGACTCGAAATTTGTGCGTATAGCCTGTGGCCCCACACCCCATACCGGGCACGCTTGCTTGGGATGTATTCTTTGAAGCCAAGGCGCCCGGTAAAATGTATCAGGGACTCGTCTATGCAGATGTTTTGCTCAGGGGTATACAAATCTGCAAATTTGGTGTTAAATTGGTCTATGAGGGGCCGAATTTTGTGGAGCCGGTCAAAAGCTGGGTGGCCTCTGGGACGAGAGGTGCTGTTGTCACTAAAGTGCAGAAAACGCAGGATGGTCTCAAATCGTGTCCTGGACATGGCAGCAGAGAACATGGCATGTGATGAATTGGGTTTGTGGACCAATATGACCGCAATTCATGCTTTTTTGTCAGGCCCATGTTGAGGAGAAGGCCCAGAAAAGTTTTAAATTCGGAAACTTGGACGGGTTTCCACCGGAAAAACTGGGCATAAAAGCTTCCCGGGTTGGCGGCTATAAATTGAGTGGCATACGGATTTGTTTCTGCCACGACTAAGTCCAAGAGCTCCGCAGTCAAGAACAGCTCAAAAAACCCCAGTGCCGATCCGATCTGAGCTGTTTCAACCCGAACTCCAGACTGGGCGGTGAAAGGGGGAACTACTGGTGCGGCTGAAGTTGGGGGCTGCCAATCAGGGTTTGCCAGCACCTCAGGGACTCTAGGGGCTCTACGGGCCTGTCTGTGCGGTGGCTGCGACAGGGGAACTAATGCACGTGCCACTGTACCAGCTTCAACTGCCCTTCTGGTGCTCGCCACTTCACCATGTTCTATGGCAGTGCTGGTACTAGGTCCAGGATGGGCTGCGCTGCTGGTGTATGCCTCACCACATAATCCGACAGCGCCAGCCCCACTCTGCTGCCCTTGAAGTGGATCCTGCGCAACCTGTGGTCTAGCAACACGGGGCCGGGTACGCCTGGTGGTATCAGGGACCTCAACCTCATCGTCCGAACTTTGAGTCAGACTGCCACTGCTTTCTACAGGTTCGTATTCTGACCCGCTGGATTCGTCAGATGAGGGTTCCCATTCCTCATCCGACTGGGTCAGAAGCCTGTAGGCCTCTTCAGAAGAATACCCCTTATTTGCCATTTGGTCAACTAAATTTAGGGGGTATTCACTGAGACTACCCAAGAAAAAAAGCAAGCCTGTCTTACAAATGGGAGGCTAGCGAAGTACAGGAAGCCGCTGCGATTGATAAAAAATATCAAAACTGATTTTTTTTATCGCCGCAGCACTTGTGAAGTGATTGTGCAGTGATAAAAAAAAATAAAAAATTGTGTCACTGCGGCGGGGCAAGCGCACGTGTTGGCGACCGATCAGGCCTGATCGGGCAAACACTGCATTTTGGGTGGAGGGCGAGCTAAGGTGACACTAATACAATTATAGATCTGACTGTGATCAGTTCTGATCACTTACAGATACTATAAAAGTACCAATGCTGATTAGCGATACGCTAATCAGCGAATCAGTGACTGTGGTGCGGTGGGCTGGGCGCTAACCGACGCTAACTACCTACCAAAGGGGCCTAAACTAACCTAAAACCTAACAGTCAATACTGGTGGGAAAAAAATGTAACAGTTTACACTGATCACTTTTTTCCCTTTCACTAGTGATTGACAGGGGTGATCAAGGGGTTAATTGGGGTGATGGGGGTGATCTGGGGCTAAATGTATAGTGTTTTGTGTACTTACAGTGATGCGTGCTCTCTGCTGGGACCAACCGACGAAAAGGAACCAGCAGAGAGCACAGAAGCCATTTAACACATTATATTTATAAATATAATTTGTTATATGGCTTCTGATTCGATTTTTTAAAAGTCACCAACCTGCCAGCGATGATCATTGGCTGGCAGGCTGGTGACAAACTTCTCCTGCGCCTTTTCCCAGCCCACACTGCGCATATGCGGGCCGGCTATGCTCGAAATCTTGCGTCTCGCAAGAGGACGCATCGGCGCGTCCAGGAGGAATAACCCTGCCACCGCCAGGACGCAATCCTGCGTTCGGCGGTCCTGAGGTGGTTAAACTGATCTGCTTAGGTGACAAACAGCACACCGCCGCAGAGCTGTGACAGGGGATAAGGGACCAGACTGAGCTGTGGCTCTCGCCACTCAACCTAGAACCAGGCATGGTTGTGTCTGATAATAGCCGTAACTTGGTGGCGGCTTTTGAGCTCGGTAAGCTCACACACATACCATTGCAGGTACAAGAAATGACAGGCGGCACTCACTACTGCAGTTAAACTGCTTCTTTATTCATCCAACACACATGGACACAAAGTAAGGGCTGGGGAGGACACCAGATCACAGAGCGCCGAAGTAGCGACGGACGTTTTGCGCTGCTGCACTTCTTCCGGCTGCTGAAAGAGGGGCAGTGTATCTGCGCCTCTTTTATGTGTCATCTGCAGAGACTGCATGTGACGCCCATCAATTAAAAACAAAGGTAATTGCATACACAAGTTAACTGTTTGCTCCCTCCCTAGAGCAGGGACTGTCATTATATGAAAACACTAAGAGCATTTGTTTCATTGAGTCCCAGTGTTCCAGTGGCCTCGGTGCGAATTATCCACCTGGCTTCTTTTTGGAGTAGGAGGCGATGTCTATCTCTAAACCTGCAAACTTCAAACAGTTAACATTGCCTTCATGTGCACGCAGTACATAGTCGATGAGGCGGGGGCATCCTTTACCAATTTTGTACTGAATTCAGGTGTTCCCTATAACTCTCAAACAGAGGCCTTATAGTTTTTCCAATATAAAACGCACCACATCAACATGTGACCGCGTATACAACATAACTCGATTTACAGGTGATAAACTAGGTTACCTTATGATCAATGCCTCCAATGGTAAAAAAAAAATGCTGGAGGTTGTAGCTACAGAAGGAACAATTGTCACATTTGTAGTTACCTATGAGTCTTTTGCTGGTTAACCAATTCATTGCCTTGTCTTCAGCTAAACGGCTGCTGACCAATACATCCTTTAATGTGTGGCACCTTTTAAAAGCCACTAGCGGTTTATTGCTTGCTATATCCTGTAAGCTGGGCTCATTCCTGAGAATATCCCAGTTATTGCAAATGATTTGGTTGACCAGTTCAGAGACGGGACTGAATTTCAATGTGAACACAAACCTATCTTCTTGCTTGGTGCTTGTGCCTCCCTTGTGTTTTCTAGAGAATAAATCCTGTTGCCTGAAATCCTGTGCTTTATGCATTGCTTCCTCTAGATCTCTTTCAGGGTAGCCTCTCCTGATTAACCTATATTTTAATTCACGACCCTGTCTCATAAAGCCCTCATCGGTGCTGTTAATTTGTCTGAGTCTAATTAATTGTCTGTACGGTACTGAGCACCACGCACACTGCATATATAAGGTTTGTTGGATGTTTGTTTGGCACTAACAGTACCGAGCAGTGCCGCCCAGGACTTTTCCTTCTCTCCCCCTGCACACACATCCCATGCCTAGCCCACATGTTCAACCTAGTGGTTCAGCGGTTTCTGAAAACCTACCCCAATTTGCCTGAGCTACTGGTGAAGGTGCGCCGCGTGTGTGCCTATTTCCGCAATTCATCGATAGCTTCAGCCGGTCTGTCAACGCTGCAGCAGCGCTTGAAATTGCCAGCTCATCGACTGTTGTGCGGCGTTAGCACGCGCTGGAACTCCACGTTCCACATGTTGGCCAGGCTTTGTGAGCAGCAGACGGCAGTAGTAGATTACCAGCTACAACATGGTCGTTGCCTTTCCAGTCAGCTTCCGCTCTTCACAAGCGACGAGTGGGCATGGATGTCTGACCTCTGTGAGGTTTTACGCAACTTTGAGGAATCAACACAGATGGTGGGCGGCGATAACGGTATTATCAGCGTATCTTTCCCTCTTCTGTGTCTATTCAAACGCTCACTGATTACAATTAAAGCGGACGCATTGCATATGGAAGAGGTGGAAATGGGGGAAGAAAGTACACAGGGTGATAGCCAGACCACCCTCAGTTCGTCTTCTCAGTGCGAATTGGATGATGAGGAGGAGGAGCAGGAGACGGTTACAGAGGGTAGTACCCATGGAAGTTTTATTCCATCTGTTCAGTGTAGATAGGTAGAAGAGGAGGAAGATTGAGAGTCATCCTCCTGATGAGGACAGCGAAGTCTTGACTGTTGGGACTCTGGCACACATGGCTGACTTTATGTTAGGCTGCCTTTCCCCTGACTGTCGCGTTGTATGCATTTTGGCTAACACCGATTACTGGTTGTTCACCCTTCTCGACCCCCACTACAAAGAGAACTTCTCATCTCTCATTCCTGTGGTATAGAGGACGAGCAAAATGGTGCAATACCAGAAGGTCCTTCTGGAAAAATTGCTCCAAAAATTTCCAGCTGACAAGGCTGGCTGCAGAGTAAGTAGTTCCTTGGCCAACTGAGGAGGGGAGACGAGTGGAACACACAGCAGTTCCAACAGAGGCAGGGCAACAATCTCCAAGGCCTGGGACAGTTTTATAACACCACGCCAGCACCCTCAACCTGATGCGTGGCCTAGTGTCGCAAGGAGGGAAACATTTTGGAAGATGGTGAAGGAGTGCATAGCAGACCATGTCAGCGTCCTCAGTGATCCCTGTGTGCCTTGCAACTATTGGGTGTCTAAGCTGGACACGTGACATGAACTGGCACTCTACGCCTTGGAGGTGCTGGGCTGCCCCGCCACCAGCGTTTTGTCAGAGCGTGTATTTAGTGCTGCTGGAGGCATAATAACTGATAAGCGCATCCGGCTGTCACCTGAAAATGCTGACCTGTTGACTCTTATAAAAATGAACAAGGCCTGGATTGCCCCTGAATTCTCTACTCCAGACTTGGTGAAAGTTCAACAGCTTTACTTTAATAAACTTGCATCCAAACAATATTCAGTCTTTCTCTTGGTTCCAATGGATTTTGGTGTAAACTGGCAGGCAAACTTGAATACCTTGCTTTATCTTTCTCTGCTGGGCTATACTCTGGCTTCTGTCTGGTAGCTGGACTTTAGGACTGTTCTGGTACCTTTTGAGCGGGGTGCCTCTGGCTGTTAACCCCCCTCGCGATACTCTGTCTGTATCTGTAAGGAGTCCTGGTGCTCTATGAGCTGCTTCCCTTTAGGGACTCCTGCTGCAGGAGGGGTGGCCATTCCCCTTACTGCACCATCTTGACTTGTCTGCTTCCAGCACTAGACTCCACTAGACTAGAACTGAACTCAACTTTCTGCAACCCCTCTCTTGGTATGAAGCAGGACTAGCCCACTTCTGCCCAAAAGGCAGAGAATTGAATGGCCACTTCCATTCTATCTAAAGATACTCTCTCTGCCAGATAGACTGCCACCTGCTGTTGAACCAGGCACATTACATGAGCATAACAGTTACATAGCAATATTATCAAAGCACAGTGCAGGAAGACTACACAAGAAACTGCATCAAATTGTATACTCCAAGCACGTTTCACTTCAAAAATTGTATTATTACGATTGTAAATTGTCAATAAAAGTGTGCAGTATATTTGTGGAAGGGAGGGATTTAGGAATTTAATTACACCTCTGTCTTTAAATTCCAGAAAAAAAACACTTACAATTTTGCTAGTAGCATTAAATAATCTGTGTGTACCAAACCTGTGACTTTTCATTTAGTAAAACCTGTGACTTTTCATTTAGTAAAACCTGTGACTTTTCATTTATGGGCCTTATAGTAAAATGTCTGGAAAAGGGAAGAGTGCAAAATGAAATACTTATGCCTCATCATTAGAGAATCAGAATGTTTTTAGTAGCACCACTAGCCATCTGGCCAGTAATAGTAGTTGCATGGTGGTGGCAGTAGGGCCAGTAGTAGCGACAGTGGCAGTCAAGGACTGTGGCAAACCTAGCCACTTACAGAATGTCTTTCTTGTCTGTACCTCTTCCCCTCCCCCCTTTTCCTTGTACCATAGTAATCTATGTATTGTATGTAAATGAGGCTGTTGGCAGTTTGAAACCAGGTGCGCATGCCTAGTAAAGTCAGTTGACTCCCAAACTGTGTGTCGTCCAGTCACTGGGGAAATTGTCTCTTGGATATTGACCTGCTTCTTCAGCTACAAGGGGATTTAAGTGAAGATATTAAGGATATACCGTGAAGCTCCGCAACAAGGACATTACATAGTTAGGACTTGAGAGTAGGTTCAAGGATCTAACAATTACATATTACAGTCTGATAAAAGTGGCAGAGACGGTGAGGACTATGAAAATTATTGTGTGTTGGACAGAGCCTGGGAGCTGGATTGGGGTGTTGAGGAGAAGGTGACATCAGAAGAGTAGGGCGGTAGCCGTGGTGGCAATAAACAGCAGAGGTCACATATGGCCTAAACCTCCCAAAAAACTTGCAGAGCCAGAAATACCATACTTCTTTTATGGTCAGATTGGGAACTGGTAAGGGCACTAATACTGTGGGCACAGGCACAAATGTCCTAGACCCAGGCCAAGATTGTCTGCCCCTAGCTCTGTCTGAGCAACTTCTGTATGGCGTTTTTTCTCAACAAGGCTGGGACATAAAACCACAGCTGTGCTCAGACTCCTCCTCTTCCTTCTACTTCCCTCCATCATAATAAAATATGTCACTATGAGAAAATTATTCTTGACCAGCAATTAGGTTCTGTGCAAGCTGAACTCTCATCTGGCCAAGCTGCTGGGCCATATCATTTCTTGAACTTCTGGCCAGGCAGGCATAAGTAACACTTGTATTGACGTTCTGCAAATGTGGCACACTTTCACACCTTTTAATCACCACTTTCCAGCTGGAGCAGCCATTTCAGTTTTCTAGTTATTACACAATGGAACAGTTTTTTCCACTGCTTTGCCACCTGCCAAAACAATTTCGAAATGTGTGATGCACTAGCACTCCTTCACCAATATGCAATTCTGCTGTTTGATATTCATACTTCTGGCCAGTTATCCAATTTTTTTATAATTTTTTATTTTTATTTTTTATTGTCTCATTCTCTAGATAACTGTACCTCTCCCCAGCGCATACAATGTTCCCTGACTTTTGGGCAGGCAGACTGGAACACTGTCATCTCAGAAAGGGTTTTCAGTGTGTCAGAGGGCATTCTGACACCCAAATGGATAATACCATTGTTGGCCTGCCTACCATCAGGTTCCGTATGGTATGGTTGCTGCCGCCACCGCTGCAGCTGCTATTTCCCTGCTGCTAATCCTCTACTGCCACGACTAGGGATGAACGAATCAGTACCACTTGGAATTGAACCTGAGTTCGGGAAATGGTTTTTTACAGTACAAATTAATTTATTAAGTTATTGTGCAAAGTCTCGCGAGACTTCGCGAAGCAATAACTTTGGCTCATCGGAGCCCATACAGTCTAATACTGTACGGAGCTCCTGCTCTGTACAGTATTAGAACAAAGTTTTATGCGAATCGACTTTGGATGTTTCATCCGAAGTCGATTTGCTCATCCCTAGCCTATTACTACACATATCTACTGCCTTGTCTGTTCCCTGCTGTGCTGCTACTGTTGCCAATACTACAGTACTATTCCAGCAACATGCCACTATTACCCTCCCCTTTCCACATCCACAATGTATCTTTGTTCTGACAATTAACACTTGTGCATGTACAAATACGGGCAGGCATTCTACCCCCACTAATGCATAATTTTTGGACACTTGGTTCCAACAAACCACAATTTTTTCTCATAACACTGTGTGTGTTAGACACCATCAGCTCCTGATAAAGAACAATTTTTGGAAGCTTTGTAATATGGAAAAAAATAAAACATGCGCAGTGTGTTTTTAAACAGGCTAACACCACCAAACATGCATTTACACATAGATATATATGTCAGTGTCACTCACATTATTTGCTATTGCTGTCATAGCGTTCAAGAGTTTAGGGAGGGTGGAGAGAGGAAATGCAGAAATTCTTGAAAAATAAAGAAAAAGAGATGACATTCTTTTATTTTTAAAAAATAGGAGTCATAGGAGTAGAGGGTGTTATATATACCAATTTTCAGGGCAATTGGAACTATTTCGATTCATGTAGAATTGATTCAGACACAAATCAAATTATTTAAAAAATGCAATCAATCGGACATCAATGAATTTCAAGAGATTCGCATATATCAACAAATTTTATGGAACACTGCTTTCTGTGAACTACGGTAGTTAGTTACCAATCGTTCTATCAAATTGTGGAATGCTTGCATACTTACATACTTAAGATTTAGTTAAACTTGTCCTTGCAACTCCAGAACACAAGCAATTTTACTACTTCTTTCATTTACAAGTAGTTGCTTAATTCTGTACATAAATACTAATTAATTAATTAATTATGCAGTAATTAAAGAGGTCCTATCATGGCTGAAATGTCTTGTAGGACTTGTTGGGTAGATCTCCTGTAGGCTTCATTGTCTTTGTTTATTCACTCAATGGATTAATGTGGAGTAAAAAGGACAAATTGTTCTCAACTACAACTTCCAAACAATGACTGCGCTCTTGGTCTGTATAAGGAATAAATATTCAGAGAATATAGTCAATGTCTGTTCCCAAGCGGGACTCCAGGCATCTGGCAAGTATGCCACCTTTCATTAAAGCACTCAAGTGGCCACAAAAAAAGAGAGCGAAGGCGCTCGTAGGTGACGGTGAACAAAATAATATCACTTACTCCTAACCAGGATGAGTGAGTATTACTCACCTGGTTTGGTTGCATTGAATATAGTGCAACTCTGGTGGAGGGAGGCTAGAAGGGTTGAGGCTGTCTGGGCTGGTGCTGCCGGGTGGTGTCCAGATAGACCACGGGCGGGGGCCAAGCCGCCACTTTGGTAAGGGATATGCAAAGAGAAACTCGTCTGCACTGGGTCCGTGCGGCGAGTGGATGGACACAAGGCGCACAACACAACCCAAGCTTGGATACAAAGTATTTTTTTTAATTATAAATGGAAAGACGACGCTTTTCGGGGTACACAGGACCCCTTTATCAAGTCTAGAAAAAACAAAGTTAATACAATAATATGAGAAATATAAATGATAATAAGTTCATGATGGTTGGAAGGGAATAGATAAAATATGTCTAGGTATATATTTTAGATTACTTCATAACTTAATGAATAAATAAATAAATAGCTCCAAAAAAAAATAAAAAATTTATATATTTATTTATTTATACTCTGATTTATCCCGTTCAAATTCCTTTATCGATCCACAGAAGTATGGTTCATCCCATCATGGGTACCCTTTGTATTGCATTGCATTTTAAACCATGTAATTCCACCCGCTGCCACGTATATATTTACACTTGTACGTACTTATGAAATTATTTGAAACTAATACACCCCTAAAAGGTTTTTTTTATTTTAAATTTCATTTTTTTTTTTTTTTTAGCTATTTATTTATTTATTCATTTAGTTATGAAGTAATCTAAAATATATACAGTACAGACCAAAAGTTTGGACACACCTTCTCATTCAAAGAGTTTTCTTTATTTTCATGACTATGAAAATTGTAGATTCACACTGAAGGCATCAAAACTATGAATTAACACATGTGGAATTATATACATAACAAACAAGTGTGAAACAACTGAAAATATGTCATATTCTAAGTTCTTCAAAGTAGCCACCTTTTGCTTTGATTACTGCTTTGCACACTCTTGGCATTCTCTTGATGAGCTTCAAGAGGTAGTCCCCTGAAATGGTCTTCTAACAGTCTTGAAGGAGTTCCCAGAGATGCTTAGCACTTGTTGGCCCTTTTGATGCCTTCATAGTCATGAAAATAAAGAAAACTGTTTGAATGAGAAGGTGTGTCCGAACTTTTGGTCTGTACTGTATATATAGACATATTTTATCTATTCCCTTCCAAGAATCATGAACTTATTATCATTTATATTTCTCATATTATTGTATTAACTTTGTTTTTTCTAGACTTGATAAAGGGGTCCTGTGTACCCCAAAACGCGTTGTCTTTCCATTTATAATAAAAAAAATATATACTTTGTATCCAAGCTTGTGTTGTGCACCTTGTGTCTATCCGCTCGCCGCACGGACCCAGTGCAGACGAGTTTCTCTTTGCACACCTTTCATTAAAGGACATGTAGAAAATAATAATTATGGACAGTTTCAGCATACAGACAGGACAGCCCTGAAATCTCTTAGTATGTTTTTCATTTTAGATATCTTGAGGCGAAAAGGACTATTTAGTAATCCTCAAACAGCTCCTGATCTGCTATAATGGGAAGAGCATATAAACTCACAATATCTTTGGCTATTGTTTTTTATGCAGGGCTTCAGACTAAATCTTTCATATGGTTGGTTATCAGCTGCTGTTCATTCGCCGATGTACTCCGAAGACTTGCTTCCATGGTTTATGTTACAATATAGGCATCAATGTATATTCATCAGCTTCACCGAACTTTGACAAGAAATTAGATTTGTTACAAATGACTTCATCGTGAATCGCTTTCCATTGCATGGAGCGGACGCAATGACGGGGAACGGCGATTGTGCCGCTACCTGTCATTTAACCCCTCAGATGCTGCGTTCATAGCTGATCGTGGCATCTTAAACTCAGGGGTAAAACAAAATAAAAAAATTCTACTCACCTCATTCACTTGATTTTGGAGAGACTGTCCGCCAAAGGACCTGTGGCGAGTAAGATGACATCATCACGCGTACCCAGGGTGATCATGTGGTGACGCCATCAAACTCGCAGCAGGCCCTTTGGCAGGTTTTCTTAAATGAAGACGGGAGCTGACGGCCTCTCTGCGATTATGTGGATAAGGTATGTATAATTTTTCTTTACATTCAGCCACCATTTTAGGAAAAATGTATTTATTACTATGAAGCGCAAGGAAATTTGGCTTTGTGATGAATCAAATTTTTCCTGGAATTTGGTTCGAAGTCCACTTTGGATACTTTGATTCGATTAACACTCAAGTTATTTCTCAATATTTTAAAATCAATTTGTATTAGAGTAACATTGCTAGAGATGAGCAAATCGAAGCTGAAGAAGTCAAATTCGTTCCGAATTTCAGGATAAATTTGATTCTAAACGAATGCGAATTTCCTTGCGCTTCGTGGTAACGAATCGCAATTTTTCATAACATGGTGGCTACAATGGCGGCTAAAATGACGGCTACACATGTGAGGACATGGGGCAAGGAGCTCTGGGAAGGCGGGATTACCCATAATGCCATGCATGCAGTGGCCATCTTAGAGTCCGCCATTTACCATCATACTTTGTTCAGGGGACAGACGTGTATGCAGATGCTAGGGAGAGTCATAGGAAAAACCTAATAGTGAAAAAAAAAAAAGGAAAAAAACGATTTACTAGTGCAGGGAAAGGATAGTGAGAGGAATCATATCACAGGCAGGGAGAGACGTGTGCAGATGCTAGGGAGAGTCATAGGAAAAACCTCATTGTGGAAAAAAAGCGATTTACAAGTGCAGGGAAACATTATTGGAGATCCAGATAGTCATTATACAGCTCTGTCATTCCAGCAATTAGTTATTGGGGTGCAAGTGCTATGCTGAAAAGCCTTTAGTGGCTTTTATCTGTGTAAAAAGGTAAATATATACGCAGGTCACTTTTGCTGTTACCTGCGCTGATATCATTCAGTGGCCTATTTCAGTACAATACGAGAAATATATAAGCAGGTCACTTGTTGTTATTTGCGCTTAAAGCGTTTTTTGTCATATTTGTCGGAGGGGGGCTCTACTTATATAAGCGTTTATTGCCATATTTCTAGATAACAAGAGAAGAATAGACTAAATTCATATTTGCTGTTATTTGCGCTAAAAGCGTTTATTTACATGTTTCACTACAATATGAGAAAAAATAGACTAAGTTCACATTTGGTGTTATTTGCGCTAAATGCATTTCTTGTCATATTTCACTCCAATACGAGAAAAATAGACGCAGTTCACATTTGGTGTCATTTGCACTAAAAGCGTTTCTTGTCATATTTCACTACAGTATGAGAAAAATAGATGCAGTTCACATTTGGTGTCATTTGCGCTAAAAGCGTTTTATTGCCATATTTTACTCCAATACGAGAAGAATAGACGCAGTTCACATTTGGTGTTATTTGCGCTAAAAGCGTTTATTGTCATATTTCTAGAGAAAAAAAGAAAAATAGACTAAGTTCACATTTGCTTTTATTTGCGCTAAAAGCATTTCTTGTCATAGTTCACTACAATACAAGAAAAATAGATGCAGTTTACATTTGGTGTTGTTTGCACTAAAAGTGTTTCTTGTCGTATTTCACTCCAATACGAGAAAAATTGATGCAGTTCACATTTGGCGTTATTTGTGCTAAAAGCGTTTATTGCCATATTTCAGTAGAAAAAGAGAAAAATCTATGCAGTTCACTTTTTCTGTTATTTACTCTGAAATCGTTTAGTGGCCTATTTTAGTCCAATACGAGAAATATATACTCAGTTCACATTTGCTGTTATTTGCGCAGAAATAATTTAGTGGCCTATTTCAGTACAAAAATGATGCTGCTGCTGCTACTGCCATCTCCATACTATGTCAACTTGCCACTCTGTGTTATCCTGCTGCTACTGCTGCTGCCATCTCCACAGTATGTAACCTTGCCACTCTATGGTATCCTCCTGATGCTGCTGCTGCTGCTACTGCCATCTCCACACTATGTCACCTTGCCACTCTGTGTTATCCTGCTGCTACTGCTGCTGCAATCTCCACACTATGTAACCTTGCCACTCTATGGTATCCTCCTGATGCTGCTGCTACTGCCATCTCCACACTATGTCATCTTGCCACTCTGTGTTATCCTGCTGCTACTGCTGCTGCAATCTCCACACTATGTAACCTTGCCACTCTATGGTATCCTCCTGATGCTGATGCTACTGCCATCTCCACACTATGTCACCTTGCCACTCTGTGTTATCCTGCTGCTGCCATCTCCACACTATGTCACCTTGCAACTCTATGGTATCCTCCTGATGCTGCCGCTGCTGCTACTGCCATTTCCACACTGTCTTGCCTCCTGCTGCTGCCATCTTCACACTATGTCAACTTGCCACTCTGTGGTCTCCTAATGCTGCTGCCATCTCCACACTATGTCACCTTTCCACTTGCTGGCCTCATCATACTGCTGCCATCTACAGACTCTGTCATTGTGCCACTCGGTGGCCTCCTCATACTGCTTCCACTTCCAGACCCTGTCATTGGGCCACTCTGTGGTCTCTTCATGCTGCTTCCACCTCAACACTATGTCATAGGTCCACTCTGTGGACTTCTCATGCTGTTCCAACCCTCCCCACTTCATGACTGGTCCACTATTTTGGCTTTCGGCCTGGCTGACATCAACATTTATTTGACCTTTCTTCTGACCTGTCAGAAGCAAGGAAAAATGAGACGCACAACGGATCCTGTCTGTGTAGTAGCTGTAAGGCCTGTATGGTCCCATCATAATTGGCTTATGATTTGGTAGCCAAAAGCAGGAGTGGGTACAAAACACAGAAGACATGCAAATATTCCATTCACGTGTCATCTCTGTTTTAGATCCACTCCTGTTTTTTTTTTTTGCCATTACCAATACTGATGGATTACTGAGCAAATGCTGATCGAGTGAAGGCGTATGCTCCCCAGACAGGATCCGTTTTTTGTGGGTTATTGTTCTGATGGACCAGAGGAAGGGCAAAATAATCAGTGACGTCAACACAAACTTACTGCTGACACCTTCTCCATTCTGTCGGGGGGGGGCTCTACTTGTATAAGCGTTTAATAGAACAGGTTCTGTAGACATTTATGTGGAACAGCTGACAACGGTATAAAAGGAGTGCGCTTATTCTTTGCAATAGCATCTACCTGTAAGGCTGAGTTAATACTTGAGTTATTTGGTCAGTTTTGGCCCTGTGACTGCCCAAATAAGTGAAGTGTTCAGTGTAACGGACCGTTTCAGCAGACAAGGAGTTAAAATCCGTTTAGGCGATATGCCCCTTTCTGAGAGACAGGCCCAGCTACTGCAGAACACCAACCTCCCGAACTGGATACAAAGTAGCACTCCAAACTGGAACCTCCCGAATAGCTGCTAGCAGACGAACAGGAATCAGCTTACACTCCTGGCAATCAGTCTCTAACAGCATACAGTGGATCCCCCCAATAACGAGACAAGGCTCCGTGTTGAGGGTCAAGCAGTGGTCTGAGGTGCTGGCACACCCAGCCTGGTTTTTATTACAGTTGTTTGCAAATACAGGTCCGCCCACAAGGAGGTATAAAACAACCCAGCCCATCTGGTGTACACGCCCCTAGGGGACCAGAATGAAGACTGTGACATAGGACAGATATGCAGCACTGTAGGATACACAGAGAAAATACATCCCCACAATGCATCACGGTTTCCTCCTCTCTGCCCTGGAGACACCCGAGGCGTAATGCAATTATCTCTCAAGACAAAGAGAAATCACCAATACACATGTGGATATAACAGGACAGACATCACCATTTAAACACACAATGGGACAATGGCACAATAGAAACACACCCAGCATATTCCTCCCAAGCTGACAAGTTACACTTATTATAAATTGTTACAACTTTGTGAGTTTACATTGGCCATACATATAACTTACATCAATTTAAACAGTATAACTTGGGGACAAACCTATCCAAAATTCACTTGAATAGGTTCAGGGGTTTAAAAGTTAGTATGGGCCATAATCCTGAGGCAAGAGGCTGATAAACAGGCCTCTCCAAAACCCAGTGGCGAGGTTGGTTTCGCCACACATCTCCCCCCCCCAGGGAAGACTAACCAGATACCTGACCTCACGCCGGTCGGTACCTGAGTTAGTCTGGCAGCCCACCCACAACCCAATACTGGACCTTTTGCATTTGGTAGCCTGTCTCTGTCCAGTGAGTCCACCAAGGTTATGTTGGAAGCTGGTACTCCCGGTCTCTGTGTTGCTCCATGGCTTAGAGTCTGGTTGTTGGAGGGGGAGACCGACTGTCTCTACCCCCTGTGCTGTAGGTGCAGAGACCACGGTCCCATCTGCACTGTTGTTGGGCTTACTGTCTCCCCCTGGTGCGTTAAGCTGCTGCTGGGGAGAGGGGGTAACGAGCTCCTCTCCCATACATACTTCCAGCCGCTGGGGAGGGCGACCGACCGTCTCCGCTCCCAATACAGTGTCCTGCTGCTGGGGAAAGGAGACTGGGCTCTCTATTCCCTGCTGGACACTCTGCCGCTGGGGAATGGAGACTGGGCTCCCAATTCCCAAAAAATCACTCTGCTGCTGGGGGGCAGGAACAACTACCTCTGCCCCTGTAACTCAGCCTGCCGCTGGGGAGGGAGGACGCTGCTCTCCTCTCCCTGCATTTCACACTGCCTTCCCGGCATATCACTCTGCTGCTGGGGGGCAGGAACAACTACCTCTGCCCCCTGTAACTCAGCCTGCCGCTGGGAAGGGAGGACGCTGCTCTCCTCTCCCTGCATTTTACACTGCCTTCCCGGCATATCACTCTGCTGCTGGGGGGCAGGAAAAACTACCTCTGCCCCCGTAACTCAGCCTGCCGCTGGGGAGGGAGGACGCTGCTCTCCTCTCCCTGCACTTCACACTGCCGCTGGGGAATGGAGACTGGGCTCCCAATTCCCTGCAATTCACACTGCCGCTGGGGAATGGAGACTGGGCTCCCAATTCCCTGCTGGACACTCTGCCGCTGGGGAGGGGAGACTGAGCTCTCTCTGTCCAGCAATTGTAACTTCCGGTGGAGGTCCACCCAACGTGGCAGCTGACCGTCACCTTCTGCCCGGTATAGTAGGGTGTTGAACACTAGACTCCTCACGAACTTCACGTATTTCTCAGCTGGATTGGGTCCGAAGAAGTTCAGCCGCAACCACATCATACGGTCAAATTCCTCCACAGAGTATCTGTACTCCACTGCTGGTTCCATCCTGGTGCTTTTAGGGTCGCTGTACTGAGACATGCGTTGCCCTTAAGTTGTAAAATCCAAAGAAATGGTGTCTCCTGTAGCTGTCCTTCTGGCTGTAGGAACGATCCCGCTGCTTGCCACCAATGTAACGGACCGTTTCAGCAAACAAGGGGTTAAAATCCGTTTAGGCGATATGCCCCTTTCTGAGAGACAGGCCCAGCTACTGCAGAACACCAACCTCCCGAACTGGATACAAAGTAGCACTCCAATCTGGAACCTCCCGAATAGCTGCTAGCAGACGAACAGGAATCAGCTTACACTCCTGGCAATCAGTCTCTAACAGCATACAGCGGATCCCCCCAATAACGAGACAAGGCTCCGTGTTGAGGGTCAAGCAGTGGTCTGAGGTGCTGGCACACCCAGCCTGGTTTTTATTACAGTTGTTTGCAAATACAGGTCCGCCCACAGGGAGGTATAAAACAACCCAGCCCATCTGGTGTACACGCCCCTAGGGGACCAGAATGAAGACTGTGACATAGGACAGATATGCAGCACTGTAGGATACACAGAGACAATACATCCCCACAATGCATCATGGTTTCCTACTCTCTGCCCTGGAGACACCCGAGGCGTAATCCAATTATCTCTCAAGACAAAGAGAAATCACCAATACACATGTGGATATAACAGGACAGACATCACCATTTAAACACACAATGGGACAATGGCACAATAGAAACACACCCAGCATATTCCTCCCAAGCTGACAAGTTACACTTATTATAAATTGTTACAACTTTGTGAGTTTACATTGGCCATACATATAACTTACATCAATTTAAACAGTATAACTTGGGGACAAACCTATCCAAAATTCACTTGAATAGGTTCAGGGGTTTAAAAGTTAGTATGGGCCATAATCCTGAGGCAAGAGGCTGATAAACAGGCCTCTCCAAAACCCAGTGGCGAGGTTGGTTTCGCCACATTCAGTGATTCTAATAGTGACGCCTGTCATCTGCATGTCATACTGACTCACAGTATTATTTCACTACCACAGCAGACTCCCTATGTGTGTTACTGCAAGGCGCAGTGTTCTACACCCATATAAAGACTCTATGCAGCCTGGAAATAGCAGTTTTTTAATGCGATTCGTTGCAAATTAATTCAGATCAAAGCTAATTTTTCTGGAAAATTCGGCGAATCGGCCGAATCTAATTTTTGAGAAATTCGCTCATCTCTACTTATTGCAATGGTTGTAATATGCTTTTTACATCAGAGGTACTTAAAATCCCATTCTGTAAAGAGACAGACTACTGTGGGGCCCTTGTAGAGATGGTGACAGGCTCAGGTTTGCTGCATCTCTGCTTTCTCTTTAATGGGTGGTGAGAACCTGAGAAATCCTTCCTTCTTCACAGGTCTTAAAATGCTAGCAAATAATGGCATGGCGAATTAACCATTCCAAAGGATCTTGCAAAGGAGATAGCAAAGAAGGAGCAAACAAGTTCTCCTGTCCAGGTTATTAAGGGGTGGTAGGTAGTAGTATTATTCAGCATCAGAAGGGGGATCTATTTTAATCTCTGCTACTGGGATTCTCTTAACTCGGTGTATGCCATGGTCCATCCTTTTAGGCAGAGGCAAATTTTACCTTCTGTCACACAACTAGAATCAAAGCAGCCCTATACAATTAAGTGCACATTTACATTATATTGTATTATTCAGCTTGCTACCTCCTATTGGGATATGGTTTGGTCCAAACTGACATGCCTCTTTACATTGCCACACATTACCATGTCACATGCTCCTGCTTCATGTCAATAGGCTTTGCAGTATTCATTACACAGCTTATTTCATTTTTTTGCTATAATAATATTCTATCCATATTTCTCATCTCCCAATCCTCCCATTCATTGACTCCTGCACCTGTCACACCTCTATTTGCCTCATACACTATCTATCAATTTCTTGATATCAACCCTTTACACGGGCTGAAAATGGCCAAATATAATCGCTAACAAATGTGGCAGTGTAAATGTACAGCTGATTACCCGATGAACGATGCAAAGCTCTTTTATTGGGTAATTTGATTGTTTGTGCGGACACAAAAATCGTCGTTTTCCGTCAGCTGACTGTGATGTGTAAACTGCTGCCGGAAAACAACGAGGCAGTATGGGGATGAACGATAGCATTAGTGGTCGCCCCGCCTCATACTCTGGAGGAGATCGGTAGATGTAAAAGCAGTGGTCTCCTCCACCAGCGAGCAGGGGATTGCCAGGAAGGAACGCTTCTTTCCCGATAATCTGCTGCTCTGTCATCCCGTGTAAAGGGACCTTTAGCCTTTATTCTTACTTAAAGCTCCTTTATCCTGTTCAGAAGCAGATGTTTACTTGTGTGAAATTCTATGAAGACATCTTTTTGATTCACATTCTCTGGACAGCTTAAAATGGTTACAGTGGGGTTATTGTCATCTGGACTCACTTTAAAGAGAAAGTACAATACTTGTGGTGCACTAGTATCCATGGTCAGGATGAAATGATTCTGAATGTTGGGACATTTTGTCCTCTAAACTTCAAAGCTCACATAAGTTCTTAAAATTGCCAGTTATCTGTCCTGAGAAGGCTCAGTGGCATAGTCTGGAAAAATGCAGTACCACGTTGTAAAATATATTCCTTTGGAAACCATATGGGCATATTTAGAATTTTGGTTGTAACGTGACAGGCTCATAAAACATAAAACCTCAGATCGATCAGATGTCACAGAATGCATCAGTTGGCAGGATGGATTTATATTTACACACATTTACATCTTTCTGCATGGAACTGAGGCATCCAAATTCCTGTCTGGAATACAGACCCACTTCATATTATCGTATGGGATACAAGAGTAAAAAGTTCTGCTAAGTATATGTGAGATGTATGGCTTTCTATTAGGGATGAGCGAACCCGAACAATTTTGGGGTGTCCGTGACACGGACCCGAACCCGAACATTTTCGTAAAAGTCCGGGTTCGGTGTTCGGCGCTTTCTTGGCGCTTTTTGAAAGGCTGCAAAGCAGCCAATCAACAAGCGTCATACTACTTGCCCCAAGAGGCCATCACAGCCTTGCCTACTATTGGCATGGCTGTGATTGGCCAGTGCAGCATGTGACCCAGCCTCTATATGAGCTTGGGTCACGTAGCGCTGCACGTCACTCTGCTGATTCAAGCATAGGGAGAGGTTGCAGCTGCGACGTTAGGGCGAGATTAGGCAGATTAACTCCTCCAAAAGACTTCATTCTGTGATCGATCTGCAGCTGTGGATCATTGAAGTGCTATTATTGACTTGCTCACTTTTTTGAGGCTGCCAAGAGCGTTTTTAGATCACTTTTTTTCTGGGGTGATCGGCGGCCATTTTGTGACTTATGGTGCGCCAGCACGAGCTATCACCAAGTGTATTTAACCATCGATAGTGTGGTTATTTTGTGCTATATCCTACATCAGCTGCAGGCTGAGCCTGTGTCACCGAAGTGCATTTAACCATCAACAGTCTGGTTATTTTTTGGCCATATACTACATCAGCTGCAGGCTGAGCCTGTGTCACCCAAGTGCATTTAACCATCAACAGTGTGGTTATTTTTTGGCCATATATTACATCAGGGGCAAGTTGAGCCTGTCAACCAGCGCCTAAAAAATAGACCTGACATTTCTATTCAACCAAATCTGCACAGTTTTAGCTGGTCAAGTTATTTGTAGTGACCGTCAAAGCAGACTTTTTGTTCTGGGTTGAAAAAGCATTCCCAAATTTGCCATTCTGAAAATAACTAGTTTGTGGTATTTCAGGCCTACTTGAAATCTATCCCAAAAAGAAAATCTTACATTGAAGTTATTGATAGTGTCATTCAGAAAAACCTAAGACACACGCTAGCGTGCTGATAGAAGTGTCATTCTGTGATTAAACCTATAACTGTCACACAGCGCAAAAAAAAACAGGTCTCACATCTCTATTCAACCAAATCTGCACAGTTTTAGCTGGTCAAGTTATTTGTAGTGACCGTCAAAGCAGACTTTTTGTTCTGGGTTGAAAAAGCATTCCCAAATTTGCCATTCTGAAAATAACTAGTTTGTGGTATTTCAGGCCCACTTGAAATCTATCCCAAAAAGAAAATCTTACAATGAAGTTATTGATAGTGTCATTCAGAAAAACCTAAGACACACGCTAGCGTGCTGATAGAAGTGTCATTCTGTGATTAAACCTATAACTGTCACACAGCGCAAAAAAAACAGGTCTCACATCTCTATTCAACCAAATCTGCACAGTTTTAGCTGGTCAAGTTATTTGTAGTGACCGTCAAAGCAGACTTTTTGTTCTGGGTTGAAAAAGCATTCCCAAATTTGCCATTCTGAAAATAACTAGTTTGTGGTATTTGAGGCCTACTTGAAATCTATCCCAAAAAGAAAATCTTACATTGAAGTTATTGATAGTGTCATTCAGAAAAACCTAAGACACACGCTAGCATGCTGATAGAAGTGTCATTCTGTGATTAAACCTATAACTGTCACACAGCGCAAAAAAAAACAGGTCTCACATCTCTATTCAACCAAATCTGCACAGTTTTAGCTGGTCAAGTTATTTGTAGTGACCGTCAAAGCAGACTTTTTGTTCTGGGTTGAAAAAGCATTCCCAAATTTGCCATTCTGAAAATAACTAGTTTGTGGTATTTCAGGCCTACTTGAAATCTATCCCAAAAAGAAAATCTTACATTGAAGTTATTGATAGTGTCATTCAGAAAAACCTAAGACACACGCTAGCGTGCTGATAGAAGTGTCATTCTGTGATTAAACCTATAACTGTCACACAGCGCAAAAAAAAACAGGTCTCACATCTCTATTCAACCAAATCTGCACAGTTTTAGCTGGTCAAGTTATTTGTAGTGACCGTCAAAGCAGACTTTTTGTTCTGGGTTGAAAAAGCATTCCCAAATTTGCCATTCTCAAAATTGTGGTGAACGGGAACAATGAGGAAAACATCTAATAAGGGACGCGGACGTGGACATGGTCGTGGTAGTGTTAGTGGACCCTCTGGTGCTGGGAGAGGACGTGGCCGTTCTGCCACAGCCACACGTCCTAGTGAACCAACTACCTCAGGTCCCAGTAGCCAGCAGAATTTACAGCGATATTTGGTTGGGCCCAATGCCGTTCTAAGGATGGTAAGGCCTGAGCAGGTACAGGCATTAGTCAATTGGGTGGCCGACAGTGGATCCAGCAGTTCACATTATCTCCCACCCAGTCTTCTGCAGAAAGCGCACAGATGGCGCATGCAAATCAAGCCCATCGGTCTGTCACATCACCCCCATGCATATCAGGGAAACTGTCTGAGCCTCAAGTTATGCAGCAGTCTCTTATGCTGTTTGAAGACTCTGCTGCCAGGGTTTCCCAAGGGCATCCACCTAGCCCTTCCCCAGGGGTGGAAGAGATAGAATGCACTAACGCACAACCACTTATTTTTCCTGATGATGAGGACATGGGAATACCACCTCAGCACGTCTCTGATGATGACGAAACACAGGTGCCAACTGCTGCGTCTTTCTGCAGTGTGCAGACTGAACAGGAGGTCAGGGATCAAGACTGGGTGGAAGACGATGCATGGGATGATGAGGTCCTAGACCCCACATGGAATGAAGGTCGTGCCACTGACTTTCACAGTTCGGAGGA
This sequence comes from Bufo bufo, assembly GCF_905171765.1. NCBI lineage: Eukaryota > Metazoa > Chordata > Amphibia > Anura > Bufonidae > Bufo > Bufo bufo. The sequence goes on from NC_053396.1 coordinate 86,938,774, forward strand.
AGAGGCAGTGGTGAGACCGAGCCAACAGCGTAGCAAAAGAGGGAGCAGTGGGCAAAATCAGAACACCCGCCGCCAAGAGACTCCGCCTGCTACTGACCGCCGCCATCTGGGACCGAGCACCCCAAAGGCAGCTTCAAGGAGTTCCCTGGCATGGCACTTCTTCAAACAATGTGCTGACGACAAGACCCGAGTGGTTTGCACGCTGTGCCATCAGAGCCTGAAGCGAGGCATTAACGTTCTGAACCTTAGCACAACCTGCATGACCAGGCACCTGCATGCAAAGCATGAACTGCAGTGGAGTAAACACCTTAAAAACAAGTAAGTCACTCAGGCTCCCCCTGCTACATCTTCTGCTGCTGCCGCCTCGGCCTCTTCTGCTGCTGCTGCCGCCGCCTTGGCCTCTTCCTCCGCCTCTGGAGGAACGTTGGCACCTGCCGCCCAGCAAACATGGGATGTACCACCAACACCACCACCTGCGTCACCAAGCATCTCAACCATGTCACACGGCAGCGTTTAGCTCTCCATCTCACAAACATTTGAGAGAAAGCATAAATTCCCACCTAGCCACCCTCGATCCCTGGCCCTGAATGCCAGCATTTCTAAACTACTGGCCTATGAAATGCTGTCATTTAGGCTGGTGGACACAGACAGCTTCAAACAGCTCATGTCACTTGCTGTCCCACAGTATGTTGTTCCCAGCCGCCACTACTTCTCCAAGAGAGCCGTGCCTTCCCTGCACAAACAAGTGTCCGATAAAATCAAGTGTGCACTGCGCAACGCCATCTGTGGCAAGGTCCACCTAACCACAGATACGTGGACCAGTAAGCACGGCCAGGGACGCTATATCTCCCTAACTGCACACTGGGTAAATGTAGTGGCGGCTGGGCCCCAGGCGGAGAGCTGTTTGGCGCACGTCCTTCCGCCGCCAAGGATCGCAGGGCAACATTCTTTGCCTCCTGTCTCCTCCTCCTCCTACTCAGCTTCCTCCTCCTCTTCTTCCACCTGCTCATCCAGTCAGCCACACACCTTCACCACCAAATTCAGCACAGCACGGGGTAAACGTCAGCAGGCCATTCTGAAACTCATATGTTTGGGGGACAGGCCCCACACCACACAGGAGTTGTGGCGGGGTATAGAACAACAGACCGACGAGTGGTTGCTGCCGGTGAGCCTTAAGCCCGGCCTGGTGGTGTTTGATAATGGGCGAAATCTCGTTGCAGCTCTGGGACTAGCCAGTTTGACGCAAATCCCTTGCCTGGCGCATGTGCTGAATTTGGTGGTGCAGAAGTTCATTCGCAACTACCCCGACATGTCAGAGCTGCTGCATAAAGTGCGGGCCGTCTGTTCGCGCTTCCGGCGTTCACACCCTGCCGCTGCTCGCCTGTCTGCGCTACAGCGTAACTTCGGCCTTCCCGCTCACCGCCTCATATGCGACGTGCCCACCAGGTGGAACTCCACCTTGCACATGCTGGACAGACTGTGCGAGCAGCAGCAGGCCATAGTGGAGTTTCAGCTGCAGCACGCACGGGTCAGTCGCACTGCGGATCAGACACACTTCACCACCAATGACTGGGCCTCCATGCGAGACCTGTGTGCTATGTTGCGCTGTTTCGAGTACTCCACCAACATGGCCAGTGGCGATGACGCCGTTATCAGCGTTACAATACCACTTCTATGTCTCCTTGAGAAAACACTTAGGGCGATGATGGAAGAGGAGGTGGCCCAGGAGGAAGAGGAGGAAGAGGGGTCATTTTTAGCACTTTCAGGCCAGTCTCTTCAAAGTGACTCAGAGGGAGGTTTTTTGCAACAGCAGAGGCCAGGTACAAATGTGGCCAGACAGGGCCCACTACTGGAGGACGAGGAGGACGAGGATGAGGAGGAGGTGGAGGAGGATGAGGATGAAGCATGTTCACAGCGGGGTGGCACCCAAAGCAGCTCGGGCCCATCACTGGTGCGTGGCTGGGGGGAAACACAGGACGATGACGATACGCCTCCCACAGAGGACAGCTTGTCCTTACCTCTGGGCAGCCTGGCACACATGAGCGACTACATGCTGCAGTGCCTGCGCAACGACAGCAGAGTTGCCCACATTTTAACGTGTGCGGACTACTGGGTTGCCACCCTGCTGGATCCCCGGTACAAAGACAATGTGCCCACCTTACTTCCTACACTGGAGCGTGATAGGAAGATGCGCGAGTACAAGCGCACATTGGTAGACGCGCTACTGAGAGCATTCCCAAATGTCACAGGGGAACCAGTGGAAGCCCAAGGCGAAGGCAGAGGAGGAGCAAGAGGTCGCCAACGCAGCTGTGTCACGGCCAGCTCCTCTGAGGGCAGGGTTAGCATGGCAGAGATGTGGAAAAGTTTTGTCACCACGCCACAGCTAACTGCACCACCACCTGATACGGAACGTGTTAGCAGGAGGCAACATTTCACTAACATGGTGGAACAGTACCTGTGCAAACCCCTCCACGTACTGACTGATGGTTCGGCCCCATTCAACTTCTGGGTCTCCAAATTGTCCACGTGGCCAGAGCTAGCCTTTTATGCCTTGGAGGTGCTGGCCTGCCCGGCGGCCAGCGTTTTGTCTGAACGTGTATTCAGCACGGCAGGGGGCGTCATTACAGACAAACGCAGCCGCCTGTCTACAGCCAATGTGGACAAGCTGACGTTCATAAAAATGAACCAGGCATGGATCCCACATGACCTGTCCATCCCTTGTGCAGATTAGATATTAACTACCTCCCCTTAACAATATATTATTCTACTCCAGGGCAATTCCTCATTCAATACTATTTTTAATTTCATTTTACCAATATATTGCGGGCCAACCCAAAGTTGAATGAAAATCTCCTCGGTCTGGGTGCCGGGGCCTAAATGTGTGACAGTGGTCTGTTCCAGTGGTGGGTGACGTGAAGCCTGATTCTCTGCTATGACATGAATACAGATTCTGCGCTGACATAAGGCCAGATTCTCTGTTACGGGACCTCTCTCCTCTGCCTGGGTGCCTGGGCCTAAATGTGTGACAGTGGCCTGTTCCAGTGGTGGGTGACGTGAAGCCTGATTCTCTGCTATGACATGAATACAGATTCTGTGCTGACATAAGGCCAGATTCTCTGTTACGGGACCTCTCTCCTCTGCCTGGGTGCCGGGGCCTAAATGTGTGACAGTGGCCTGTTCCAGTGGTGGGTGACGTGAAGCCTGATTCTCTGCTATGACATGAAGACAGATTCTGCGCTGACATAAGGCCAGATTCACTGTTACGGGACCGCTCTCCTCTGTCTGGGTGCCGGGGCCTAAATGTGTGACAGTGGCCTGTTCCAGTGGTGGGTGACGTGAAGCCTGATTCTCTGCTATGACATGAATACAGATTCTGCGCTGACATAAGGCCAGATTCTCTGTTACGGGACCTCTCTCCTCTGCCTAGGTGCCTGGGCCTAAATGTGTGACAGTGGCCTGTTCCAGTGGTGGGTGACGTGAAGCCTGATTCTCTGCTATGACATGAATACAGATTCTGCGCTGACATAAGGCCAGATTCTCTGTTACGGGACCTCTCTCCTCTGCCTGGGTGCCTGGGCCTAAATGTGTGACAGTGGCCTGTTCCAGTGGTGGGTGACGTGAAGCCTGATTCTCTGCTATGACATGAATACAGATTCTGCGCTGACATAAGGCCAGATTCTCTGTTACGGGACCTCTCTCCTCTGCCTGGGTGCCGGGGCCTAAATGTGTGACAGTGGCCTGTTCCAGTGGTGGGTGACGTGAAGCCTGATTCTCTGCTATGACATGAATACAGATTCTGCGCTGACATAAGGCCAGATTCTCTGTTACGGGACCTCTATCCTCTGCCTGGGTGCCTGGGCCTAAATGTGTGACAGTGGCCTGTTCCAGTGGTGGGTGACGTGAAGCCTGATTCTCTGCTATGACATGAAGACAGATTCTGCGCTGACATAAGGCCAGATTCTCTGTTACGGGACCTCTCTCCTCTGCCTGGGTACCGGGGCCTAAATGTGTGACAGTGGCCTGTTCCAGTGGTGGGTGACGTGAAGCCTGATTCTCTGCTATGACATGAAGACAGATTCTGCGCTGACATAAGGCCAGATTCTCTGTTACGGGACCTCTCTCCTCTGTCTGGGTGCCGGGGCCTAAATGTGTGACAGTGGCCTGTTCCAGTGGTGGGTGACGTGAAGCCTGATTCTCTGCTATGACATGAATACAGATTCTGCGCTGACATAAGGCCAGATTCTCTGTTACGGGACCTCTCTCCTCTGCCTGGGTGCCGGGGCCTAAATGTGTGACAGTGGCCTGTTCCAGTGGTGGGTGACGTGAAGCCTGATTCTCTGCTATTCAAGGAAACAGGTCGGCACTTCACCTTAGGTGCACGCTGCACGGGAAAGGAGCAATCTCCAGTAGATACAAAAGATGAATCCCAGCAGCTGTGTCTTTCAAATAAGCTTCTTTTTTATTTTTTCTTCATAAAGCAGAAAGTCCTACAACCAGGACGCGTTTCGGCATGCAAGCCTTTTTCAACAAGTACATCCATAAAATAAATCAAAACTTATATATAGGGTCTAGTTCAGCCCATTCATGACGTCTCCACCCAGTGGGTGGTATTTTAAATGAATAATTAATCAATCAATTAATGATAGCAGGTGAAAAAACAAAGCAACATATGTCATGGGTTATATTCTACCTTATTGGAGAATCTATATATCCTTTTCATCACAAGGCAGCGGTCTAAAAAGAATACATGAAAATATAATAAATGTATCTATATATTTCAAATATTATGCAACAACAAAATCTCATAAATGTGCGACCTCATACTCCCTATTAAGTCCCCTTGGATGCAGTGTATCCAGGGTATGGATCCAAAAAGCCTCTCTTCTGAGGAGAAGCCTTTTGACATCCCCCCCTCTCCTTGGTCTCTTTATCTGTTCTAATATTTGAAAACGTAACTGTGCGACAGTATGTTTGTATTCCTCAAAGTGACATGGAACCGGTAACATGAGTTTTTTTGTCCTGATATCAGATTTATGTTTACTGATGCGATCCTTCACTGCCTGCATTGTCTCACCCACATATAATAGGCCGCAAGGACATTTAATAAGGTATATAACATTTGCGGAATCACAGGTAAAAAAACCCTTTATTCCAAAACTTTTACCAGTATGAGGATGATGAAACAAAGGACCTTTAATTACATGTGAGCACTGGAGACAATGCAGGCAGGGAAATGTACCCATCCGAGGCGAGGATATCCGCTGTTGTTTCAATATTGCTTTTGTACTGCCTAAGTCTGCATGAACCAATTTGTCACGATAGTTCAAATTCTTTTTATTGCAGATGAGAGGTGAGTGTTTAAATTCATCAACCTGAGGATACGCTTTATTTAACAGGTGCCAATGCTTCCTGACTATATTATCAATGCCTGTATTGAATGGATGGAATTTATGGATAAAAGCTATCCTGGATTTACCTCCATCTAATGAGGCCCTCACCCCTTCCTCCATCCCTTCTCTAGCTGTTTTCAGAATAGTCAATGGATAACCGCGTTCACAAAATCTCTCTGTCATTTCAGTGATCCTTATTTTTTGTACAGCCGGGTCTGAGACTATTCTTTCTACTCTCTGATATTGTGATTTGGGAATGGCTTTTTTAAGGGACAATGGGTGGGCACTCTTATAATGTAATATACTGTTTCTATCCGTGACCTTGCGATAAATGTCAGTGGATAAATGACCCCCAAGGTTTTTGATGACTTTAGTGTCTAAAAAGCTCACCTGGTTTACGTCACATGTAACTGTGAACTGTAGACCCTCAACTGCAATATTTAAATCATTCATGAAATCAGATAGGGTCTCCCGGGACCCCGCCCATATGCAAAAAATGTCGTCCACAAATCTTTTCCAAATAATAGCGTTTTTTTGAAATAGCTTATTATTGTATACATATTTTTCTTCAAATGACGACATAAAGAGATTTGCATAGGGCGGGGCCACGTTAGACCCCATCGCGGTGCCACGCCTCTGTAGGTAGAACGCATCCATAAATAGAAAATAATTTTTATAAAGAACCAAATTTAATAACTCAAGAAAAAATTCTTGCTCTATGGTCGTATAATTCGTTTTATTAAGTGCGGCTGAAACTGCCTGTATGCCCTCCTGATGGCCAATGGAAGTATATAAACTAACTACATCAATGGTCACCAGGAGGCTCTCCACAAGAACAGGACCCAACTCTGCTATAATCCTCAAGAAATGAGGTGTGTCCCATAGGAATGATTTTGTTAATTTCACCAAAGGGGTTAAAACTTTTTCAAGGACAACCGCCAGAGGGGATAAGATGGATCCCACTGAAGACACTATAGGGCGTCCAGGGGGATCAATCAAAGTTTTATGAACCTTTGGCAAAATATATAGGACAGGAGTCCTGGGTGTATGATTTACCAAAAATTTACTAAGATGCTGATCAATTACACCTAGACCTGAATAGTGTTGAACTATCCCAATGATTTTATGTTTTATTTCAAAAAGGGGGTCACCACTTAATGGTTGATATGTCAATTCGTCAGATAATTGTCGCATAACTTCTTGTATATATTTGATTTTGTCCATTATTACAATGGAGCCACCCTTATCAGCAGGTTTTATCACCAAATTGACATCCTCTATTAAGGATTTAATGGCTCTCTTTTCACCTACTGAAACATTATGTCTTAAGTGTAATTCACCCCTCTTTATTGAGTCAATCTGTTCCCGTACCTCCCTAGTGACCAATTGTATATACGTTTCAACAGGATGATAAGTCCTGGGGGGCATAAATGTGGATTTATTCTTTAAACCCAAATCAACAAGACGCAAACAAGAAACAGTCTCTATAGGCTCCATGCTCCGCTGCACATCAACGGGTCCAGAGAAATGGGCTTTAAGTCTTAATTTTCTGAAAAATTGCTGCAAATCAACATCCAACTGAAAAGTATCAAAGTCCGCTGTGGGGCAAAAAGATAAGCCCCTTTGGAGAGCGGAAATTTGTTCAGAGTCCAGACATCGAGATGACAGGTTTATAACTAGCGATGGCTTACCTGCGACCTGGTCTGTATCATCTGGCTCTGCGGTGCCCCTGATGTTCCGCCGGTGGTGCTTCCGTCCTGCTCGCCTCCTCCTCCACGCGGACGCCGGCCGCCTTTCCGAAAAAAAGGACGCATCTCGCGAGAGCCTGTTGAATCCCCGGAACTTGAACCTTGAGAACCAAATCTCACGGGTTTTCGATATCCGGACTGTGACCGCAGGTTTGTATCTTGCCATCTGTATACACGATTCAAGTAATAATCCTCACTATCACGTAGAAACTTGGATCTTTTTTTCTCTTCTGTGTCTTTTTTGTAAGTTGCAATCTGTGCATCCACCGCTTCTTTTAATTTTTTAAAATCATCAGAGGAAATAGAATCGCGCAGCTGTTGTTCGGTGCTGACTACTTGTTCCTTTATCTCAACAATCGCTTTTTGGATGCGTTTGATTGTAAGGAGTATGAGGTCATATGAACACTTATTAATGATGTGTTCAAAATCTTTGCAGTATTCTGAATCGTCGGGAAAAAAGGTCGGACGAAGATGTACTCTAAGACCTCGCGGTATTCTACCAACCTTGTGATATTCGGCTAGAGTCGCCACATGTAATTCATATGAAGTAAGTCTCCTCAATTCCCTTTCCAAGTGTCGCTTTTTATATTCACTTGTAGGAATGTTTAGGAACTCCGAACTAGACGTCACCTGTGATAGGATTTGTTCGGCCTCAGTATTGTCAAAACTGAGCGTGGTACTTGTAGTACTCATTAGGAAATGGTGGTGCACGTACCAGAAAGTTCAAGTATTCAAGGAAACAGGTCGGCACTTCACCTTAGGTGCACGCTGCACGGGAAAGGAGCAATCTCCAGTAGATACAAAAGATGAATCCCAGCAGCTGTGTCTTTCAAATAAGCTTCTTTTTTATTTTTTCTTCATAAAGCAGAAAGTCCTACAACCAGGACGCGTTTCGGCATGCAAGCCTTTTTCAACAAGTACATCCATAAAATAAATCAAAACTTATATATAGGGTCTAGTTCAGCCCATTCATGACGTCTCCACCCAGTGGGTGGTATTTTAAATGAATAATTAATCAATCAATTAATGATAGCAGGTGAAAAAACAAAGCAACATATGTCATGGGTTATATTCTACCTTATTGGAGAATCTATATATCCTTTTCATCACAAGGCAGCGGTCTAAAAAGAATACATGAAAATATAATAAATGTATCTATATATTTCAAATATTATGCAACAACAAAATCTCATAAATGTGCGACCTCATACTCCCTATTAAGTCCCCTTGGATGCAGTGTATCCAGGGTATGGATCCAAAAAGCCTCTCTTCTGAGGAGAAGCCTTTTGACATCCCCCCCTCCAGAGACCAAGGAGAGGGGGGGATGTCAAAAGGCTTCTCCTCAGAAGAGAGGCTTTTTGGATCCATACCCTGGATACACTGCATCCAAGGGGACTTAATAGGGAGTATGAGGTCGCACATTTATGAGATTTTGTTGTTGCATAATATTTGAAATATATAGATACATTTATTATATTTTCATGTATTCTTTTTAGACCGCTGCCTTGTGATGAAAAGGATATATAGATTCTCCAATAAGGTAGAATATAACCCATGACATATGTTGCTTTGTTTTTTCACCTGCTATCATTAATTGATTGATTAATTATTCATTTAAAATACCACCCACTGGGTGGAGACGTCATGAATGGGCTGAACTAGACCCTATATATAAGTTTTGATTTATTTTATGGATGTACTTGTTGAAAAAGGCTTGCATGCCGAAACGCGTCCTGGTTGTAGGACTTTCTGCTTTATGAAGAAAAAATAAAAAAGAAGCTTATTTGAAAGACACAGCTGCTGGGATTCATCTTTTGTATCTACTGGAGATTGCTCCTTTCCCGTGCAGCGTGCACCTAAGGTGAAGTGCCGACCTGTTTCCTTGAATACTTGAACTTTCTGGTACGTGCACCACCATTTCCTAATGAGTACTACAAGTACCACGCTCAGTTTTGACAATACTGAGGCCGAACAAATCCTATCACAGGTGACGTCTAGTTCGGAGTTCCTAAACATTCCTACAAGTGAATATAAAAAGCGACACTTGGAAAGGGAATTGAGGAGACTTACTTCATATGAATTACATGTGGCGACTCTAGCCGAATATCACAAGGTTGGTAGAATACCGCGAGGTCTTAGAGTACATCTTCGTCCGACCTTTTTTCCCGACGATTCAGAATACTGCAAAGATTTTGAACACATCATTAATAAGTGTTCATATGACCTCATACTCCTTACAATCAAACGCATCCAAAAAGCGATTGTTGAGATAAAGGAACAAGTAGTCAGCACCGAACAACAGCTGCGCGATTCTATTTCCTCTGATGATTTTAAAAAATTAAAAGAAGCGGTGGATGCACAGATTGCAACTTACAAAAAAGACACAGAAGAGAAAAAAAGATCCAAGTTTCTACGTGATAGTGAGGATTATTACTTGAATCGTGTATACAGATGGCAAGATACAAACCTGCGGTCACAGTCCGGATATCGAAAACCCGTGAGATTTGGTTCTCAAGGTTCAAGTTCCGGGGATTCAACAGGCTCTCGCGAGATGCGTCCTTTTTTTCGGAAAGGCGGCCGGCGTCCGCGTGGAGGAGGAGGCGAGCAGGACGGAAGCACCACCGGCGGAACATCAGGGGCACCGCAGAGCCAGATGATACAGACCAGGTCGCAGGTAAGCCATCGCTAGTTATAAACCTGTCATCTCGATGTCTGGACTCTGAACAAATTTCCGCTCTCCAAAGGGGCTTATCTTTTTGCCCCACAGCGGACTTTGATACTTTTCAGTTGGATGTTGATTTGCAGCAATTTTTCAGAAAATTAAGACTTAAAGCCCATTTCTCTGGACCCGTTGATGTGCAGCGGAGCATGGAGCCTATAGAGACTGTTTCTTGTTTGCGTCTTGTTGATTTGGGTTTAAAGAATAAATCCACATTTATGCCCCCCAGGACTTATCATCCTGTTGAAACGTATATACAATTGGTCACTAGGGAGGTACGGGAACAGATTGACTCAATAAAGAGGGGTGAATTACACTTAAGACATAATGTTTCAGTAGGTGAAAAGAGAGCCATTAAATCCTTAATAGAGGATGTCAATTTGGTGATAAAACCTGCTGATAAGGGTGGCTCCATTGTAATAATGGACAAAATCAAATATATACAAGAAGTTATGCGACAATTATCTGACGAATTGACATATCAACCATTAAGTGGTGACCCCCTTTTTGAAATAAAACATAAAATCATTGGGATAGTTCAACACTATTCAGGTCTAGGTGTAATTGATCAGCATCTTAGTAAATTTTTGGTAAATCATACACCCAGGACTCCTGTCCTATATATTTTGCCAAAGGTTCATAAAACTTTGATTGATCCCCCTGGACGCCCTATAGTGTCTTCAGTGGGATCCATCTTATCCCCTCTGGCGGTTGTCCTTGAAAAAGTTTTAACCCCTTTGGTGAAATTAACAAAATCATTCCTATGGGACACACCTCATTTCTTGAGGATTATAGCAGAGTTGGGTCCTGTTCCCGTGGAGAGCCTCCTGGTGACCATTGATGTAGTTAGTTTATATACTTCCATTGGCCATCAGGAGGGCATACAGGCAGTTTCAGCCGCACTTAATAAAACGAATTATACGACCATAGAGCAAGAATTTTTTCTTGAGTTATTAAATTTGGTTCTTTATAAAAATTATTTTCTATTTATGGATGCGTTCTACCTACAGAGGCGTGGCACCGCGATGGGGTCTAACGTGGCCCCGCCCTATGCAAATCTCTTTATGTCGTCATTTGAAGAAAAATATGTATACAATAATAAGCTATTTCAAAAAAACGCTATTATTTGGAAAAGATTTGTGGACGACATTTTTTGCATATGGGCGGGGTCCCGGGAGACCCTATCTGATTTCATGAATGATTTAAATATTGCAGTTGAGGGTCTACAGTTCACAGTTACATGTGACGTAAACCAGGTGAGCTTTTTAGACACTAAAGTCATCAAAAACCTTGGGGGTCATTTATCCACTGACATTTATCGCAAGGTCACGGATAGAAACAGTATATTACATTATAAGAGTGCCCACCCATTGTCCCTTAAAAAAGCCATTCCCAAATCACAATATCAGAGAGTAGAAAGAATAGTCTCAGACCCGGCTGTACAAAAAATAAGGATCACTGAAATGACAGAGAGATTTTGTGAACGCGGTTATCCATTGACTATTCTGAAAACAGCTAGAGAAGGGATGGAGGAAGGGGTGAGGGCCTCATTAGATGGAGGTAAATCCAGGATAGCTTTTATCCATAAATTCCATCCATTCAATACAGGCATTGATAATATAGTCAGGAAGCATTGGCACCTGGTAAATAAAGCGTATCCTCAGGTTGATGAATTTAAACACTCACCTCTCATCTGCAATAAAAAGAATTTGAACTATCGTGACAAATTGGTTCATGCAGACTTAGGCAGTACAAAAGCAATATTGAAACAACAGCGGATATCCTCGCCTCGGATGGGTACATTTCCCTGCCTGCATTGTCTCCAGTGCTCACATGTAATTAAAGGTCCTTCGTTTCATCATCCTCATACTGGTAAAAGTTTTGGAATAAAGGGTTTTTTTACCTGTGATTCCGCAAATGTTATATACCTTATTAAATGTCCTTGCGGCCTATTATATGTGGGTGAGACAATGCAGGCAGTGAAGGATCGCATCAGTAAACATAAATCTGATATCAGGACAAAAAAACTCATGTTACCGGTTCCATGTCACTTTGAGGAATACAAACATACTGTCGCACAGTTACGTTTTCAAATATTAGAACAGATAAAGAGACCAAGGAGAGGGGGGGATGTCAAAAGGCTTCTCCTCAGAAGAGAGGCTTTTTGGATCCATACCCTGGATACACTGCATCCAAGGGGACTTAATAGGGAGTATGAGGTCGCACATTTATGAGATTTTGTTGTTGCATAATATTTGAAATATATAGATACATTTATTATATTTTCATGTATTCTTTTTAGACCGCTGCCTTGTGATGAAAAGGATATATAGATTCTCCAATAAGGTAGAATATAACCCATGACATATGTTGCTTTGTTTTTTCACCTGCTATCATTAATTGATTGATTAATTATTCATTTAAAATACCACCCACTGGGTGGAGACGTCATGAATGGGCTGAACTAGACCCTATATATAAGTTTTGATTTATTTTATGGATGTACTTGTTGAAAAAGGCTTGCATGCCGAAACGCGTCCTGGTTGTAGGACTTTCTGCTTTATGAAGAAAAAATAAAAAAGAAGCTTATTTGAAAGACACAGCTGCTGGGATTCATCTTTTGATTCTCTGCTATGACATGAATACAGATTCTGCGCTGACATAAGGCCAGATTCTCTGTTACGGGACCTCTCTCCTCTGCCTGGGTGCCTGGGCCTAAATGTGTGACAGTGGCCTGTTCCAGTGGTGGGTGACGTGAAGCCTGATTCTCTGCTATGACATGAATACAGATTCTGCGCTGACATAAGGCCAGATTCTCTGTTACGGGACCTCTCTCCTCTGCCTGGGTGCCTGGGCCTAAATGTGTAACAGTGGCCTGTTCCAGTGGTGGGTGACGTGAAGCCTGATTCTCTGCTATGACATGAAGACAGATTCTGCGCTGACATAAGGCCAGATTCTCTGTTACGGGACCGCTCTCCTCTGTCTGGGTGCCGGGGCCTAAATGTGTGACAGTGGCCTGTTCCAGTGGTGGGTGACGTGAAGCCTGATTCTCTGCTATGACATGAATACAGATTCTGCGCTGACATAAGGCCAGATTCTCTGTTACGAGACCTCTCTCCTCTGCCTGGGTGCCTGGGCCTAAATGTGTGACAGTGGCCTGTTCCAGTGGTGGGTGACGTGAAGCCTGATTCTCTGCTATGACATGAAGACAGATTCTGCGCTGACATAAGGCCAGATTCTCTGTTACGGGACCTCTCTCCTCTGCCTGGGTGACTGGGCCTAAATGTGTGACAGTGGCCTGTTCCAGTGGTGGGTGACGTGAAGCCTGATTCTTTGTTATGACATGAAGACAGATTCTGCACTGACATAAGGCCAGATTCTCTGTTACGGGACCGCTCTCCTCTGTCTGGGTACCAAGGCCTAAATGTGTGACAGTGGCCTGTTCCAGTGGTGGGTGACGTGAAGCCTGATTCTCTGCTATGACATGAAGACAGATTCTGCGCTGACATAAGGCCAGATTCTCTGTTACGGGACCGCTCTCCTCTGTCTGGGTGCCGGGGCCTAAATGTGTGACAGTGGCCTGTTCCAGTGGTGGGTGACGTGAAGCCTGATTCTCTGCTATGACATGAATACAGATTCTGTGCTGACATAAGGCCAGATTCTCTGTTACGGGACCTCTCTCCTCTGCCTGGGTGCCTGGGACTAAATGTGTGACAGTGGCCTGTTCCAGTGGTGGGTGACGTGAAGCCTGATTCTCTGCTATGACATGAATACAGATTCTGCGCTGACATAAGGCCAGATTCTCTGTTACGGGACCTCTCTCCTCTGCCTGGGTGCCTGGGCCTAAATGTGTGACAGTGGCCTGTTCCAGTGGTGGGTGACGTGATGCCTGATTCTCTGCTATGACATGAAGACAGATTCTGCGCTGACATAAGGCCAGATTCTCTGTTACGGGACCGCTCTCCTCTGTCTGGGTGCCGGGGCCTAAATGTGTGACAGTGGCCTGTTCCAGTGGTGGGTGACGTGAAGCCTGATTCTCTGCTATGACATGAATACAGATTCTGCGCTGACATAAGGCCAGATTCTCTGTTACGGGACCTCTCTCCTCTGCCTGGGTGCCTGGGCCTAAATGTGTGACAGTGGCCTGTTTCAGTGGTGGGTGACGTGAAGCCTGATTCTCTGCTATGACATAAAGACAGATTCTGCGCTGACATAAGGCCAGATTCTCTGTTACGGGACCGCTCTCCTCTGTCTGGGTGCCGGGGCCTAAATGTGTGACAGTGGCCTGTTCCAGTGGTGGGTGACGTGAAGCCTGATTCTCTGCTATGACATGAATACAGATTCTGCGCTGACATAAGGCCAGATTCTCTGTTACGGGACCTCTCTCCGCTGCCTGGGTGCCTGGGCCTAAATGTGTGACAGTGGCCTGTTCCAGTGGTGGGTGACGTGAAGCCTGATTCTCTGCTATGACATAAAGACAGATTCTGCGCTGACATAAGGCCAGATTCTCTGTTACGGGACCGCTCTCCTCTGTCTGGGTGCCGGGGCCTAAATGTGTGACAGTGGCCTGTTCCAGTGGTGGGTGACGTGAAGCCTGATTCTCTGCTATGACATGAATACAGATTCTGCGCTGACATAAGGCCAGATTCTCTGTTACGGGACCGCTCTCCTCTGTCTGGGTGCCGGGGCCTAAATGTGTGACAGTGGCCTGTTCCAGTGGTGGGTGACGTGAAGCCTGATTCTTTGTTATGACATGAAGACAGATTCTGCACTGACATAAGGCCAGATTCTCTGTTACGGGACCGCTCTCCTCTGTCTGGGTACCAAGGCCTAAATGTGTGACAGTGGCCTGTTCCAGTGGTGGGTGACGTGAAGCCTGATTCTCTGCTATGACATGAAGACAGATTCTGCGCTGACATAAGGCCAGATTCTCTGTTACGGGACCGCTCTCCTCTGTCTGGGTACCGGGGCCTAAATGTGTGACAGTGGCCTGTTCCAGTGGTGGGTGACGTGAAGCCTGATTCTCTGCTATGACATGAATACAGATTCTGTGCTGACATAAGGCCAGATTCTCTGTTACGGGACCTCTCTCCTCTGCCTGGGTGCCTGGGACTAAATGTGTGACAGTGGCCTGTTCCAGTGGTGGGTGACGTGAAGCCTGATTCTCTGCTATGACATGAATACAGATTCTGCGCTGACATAAGGCCAGATTCTCTGTTACGGGACCTCTCTCCTCTGCCTGGGTGCCTGGGCCTAAATGTGTGACAGTGGCCTGTTCCAGTGGTGGGTGACGTGATGCCTGATTCTCTGCTATGACATGAAGACAGATTCTGCGCTGACATAAGGCCAGATTCTCTGTTACGGGACCTCTCTCCTCTGTCTGGGTGCCGGGGCCTAAATGTGTGACAGTGGCCTGTTCCAGTGGTGGGTGACGTGAAGCCTGATTCTCTGCTATGACATGAATACAGATTCTGCGCTGACATAAGGCCAGATTCTCTGTTACGGGACCTCTCTCCTCTGCCTGGGTGCCTGGGCCTAAATGTGTGACAGTGGCCTGTTCCAGTGGTGGGTGACGTGAAGCCTGATTCTCTGCTATGACATAAAGACAGATTCTGCGCTGACATAAGGCCAGATTCTCTGTTACGGGACCGCTCTCCTCTGTCTGGGTGCCGGGGCCTAAATGTGTGACAGTGGCCTGTTCCAGTGGTGGGTGACGTGAAGCCTGATTCTCTGCTATGACATGAATACAGATTCTGCGCTGACATAAGGCCAGATTCTCTGTTACGGGACCTCTCTCCTCTGCCTGGGTGCAAAGGCCTAAATGTGTGACAGTGGCCTGTTCCAGTGGTGGGTGACGTGAAGCCTGATTCTCTGCTATGACATGAAGACAGATTCTGCGCTGACATAAGGCCAGATTCTCTGTTACGGGACCGCTCTCCTCTGTCTGGGTGCCGGGGCCTAAATGTGTGACAGTGGCCTGTTCCAGTGGTGGGTGACGTGAAGCCTGATTCTCTGCTATGACATGAAGACAGATTCTGCGCTGACATAAGGCCAGATTCTCTGTTACGGGACCTCTCTCCTCTGCCTGGGTGCCTGGGCCTAAATGTGTGACAGTGGCCTGTTCCAGTGGTGGGTGACGTGAAGCCTGATTCTTTGTTATGACATGAAGACAGATTCTGCACTGACATAAGGCCAGATTCTCTGTTACGGGACCGCTCTCCTCTGTCTGGGTGCCGGGGCCTAAATGTGTGACAGTGGCCTGTTCCAGTGTAGGGTGACGTGAAGCCTGATTCTCTGCTATGACATGAATACAGATTCTGCGCTGACATAAGGCCAGATTCTCTGTTACGAGACCTCTCTCCTCTGCCTGGGTGCCTGGGCCTAAATGTGTGACAGTGGCCTGTTCCAGTGGTGGGTGACGTGAAGCCTGATTCTCTGCTATGACATGAAGACAGATTCTGCGCTGACATAAGGCCAGATTCTCTGTTACGGGACCTCTCTCCTCTGCCTGGGTGCCTGGGCCTAAATGTGTGACAGTGGCCTGTTCCAGTGGTGGGTGACGTGAAGCCTGATTCTTTGTTATGACATGAAGACAGATTCTGCACTGACATAAGGCCAGATTCTCTGTTACGGGACCGCTCTCCTCTGCCTGGGTGCCGGGGCCTAAATGTGTGACAGTGGCCTGTTCCAGTGGTGGGTGACGTGAAGCCTGATTCTCTGCTATGACATGAATACAGATTCTGCGCTGACATAAGGCCAGATTCTCTGTTACGGGACCTCTCTCCTCTGCCTGGGTGCCTGGGCCTAAATGTGTGACAGTGGCCTGTTCCAGTAGTGGGTGACTTGATGCCTGATTCTCTGCTATGACATGAAGACAGATTCTGCGCTGACATAAGGCCAGATTCTCTGTTACGGGACCACTCTCCTCTGTCTGGGTGCCGGGGCCTAAATGTGTGACAGTGGCCTGTTCCAGTGGTGGGTGACGTGAAGCCTGATTCTCTGCTATGACATGAATACAGATTCTGCGCTGACATAAGGCCAGATTCTCTGTTACGGGACCTCTCTCCTCTGCCTGGGTGCCTGGGCCTAAATGTGTGACAGTGGCCTGTTCCAGTGGTGGGTGACGTGAAGCCTGATTCTCTGCTATGACATGAAGACAGATTCTGCGCTGACATAAGGCCAGATTCTCTGTTACGGCACCGCTCTCCTCTGTCTGGGTGCCGGGGCCTAAATGTGTGACAGTGGCCTGTTCCAGTGGTGGGTGACGTGAAGCCTGATTCTCTGCTATGAATTGAATACAGATTCTGCGCTGACATAATGCCAGATTCTCTGTTACGGGACCTCTCTCCTCTGCCTGGGTGCCTGGGCCTAAATGTGTGACAGTGGCCTGTTCCAGTGGTGGGTGACGTGAAGCCTGATTCTCTGCTATGACATAAAGACAGATTCTGCGCTGACATAAGGCCAGATTCTCTGTTACGGGACCGCTCTCCTCTGTCTGGGTGCCGGGGCCTAAATGTGTGAAAGTGGCCTGTTCCAGTGGTGGGTGACGTGAAGCCTGATTCTCTGCTATGACATGAATACAGATTCTGCGCTGACATAAGGCCAGATTCTCTGTTACGGGACCTCTCTCCTCTGCCTGGGTGCCTGGGCCTAAATGTGTGACAGTGGCCTGTTCCAGTGGTGGGTGACGTGAAGCCTGATTCTCTGCTATGACATGAAGACAGATTCTGCGCTGACATAAGGCCAGATTCTCTGTTACGGGACCTCTCTCCTCTGCCTGGGTGCCTGGGCCTAAATGTGTGACAGTGGCCTGTTCCAGTGGTGGGTGACGTGAAGCCTGATTCTCTGCTATGACATGAAGACAGATTCTGCGCTGACATAAGGCCAGATTCTCTGTTACGGGACCGCTCTCCTCTGTCTGGTTGCCGGGGCCTAAATGTGTGACAGTGGCCTGTTCCAGTGGTGGGTGACGTGAAGCCTGATTCTCTGCTATGACATGAATACAGATTCTGCGCTGACATAAGGCCAGATTCTCTGTTACGGGACCTCTCTCCTCTGCCTGGGTGCCTGGGACTAAATGTGTGACAGTGGCCTGTTCCAGTGGTGGGTGACGTGAAGCCTGATTCTCTGCTATGACATGAATACAGATTCTGCGCTGACATAAGGCCAGATTCTCTGTTACGGGACCTCTCTCCTCTGCCTGGGTGCCGGGGCCTAAATGTGTGACAGTGGCCTGTTCCAGTGGTGGGTGACGTGATGCCTGATTCTCTGCTATGACATGAAGACAGATTCTGCGCTGACATAAGGCCAGATTCTCTGTTACGGGACCACTCTCCTCTGTCTGGGTGCCGGGGCCTAAATGTGTGACAGTGGCCTGTTCCAGTGGTGGGTGACGTGAAGCCTGATTCTCTGCTATGACATGAATACAGATTCTGCGCTGACATAAGGCCAGATTCTCTGTTACGGGACCGCTCTCCTCTGTCTGGGTGCCGGGGCCTAAATGTGTGACAGTGGCCTGTTCCAGTGGTGGGTGACGTGAAGCCTGATTCTCTGCTATGACATGAATACAGATTCTGCGCTGACATAAGGCCAGATTCTCTGTTACGGGACCTCTCTCCTCTGCCTGGGTGCCTGGGCCTAAATGTGTGACAGTGGCCTGTTCCAGTGGTGGGTGACGTGAAGCCTGATTCTCTGCTATGACATGAAGACAGATTCTGCGCTGACATAAGGCCAGATTCTCTGTTACGGGACCTCTCTCCTCTGCCTGGGTGCCTGGGCCTAAATGTGTGACAGTGGCCTGTTCCAGTGGTGGGTGACGTGAAGCCTGATTCTCTGCTATGACATGAAGACAGATTCTGCGCTGACATAAGGCCAGATTCTCTGTTACGGGACCGCTCTCCTCTGTCTGGGTGCCGGGGCCTAAATGTGTGACAGTGGCCTGTTCCAGTGGTGGGTGACGTGAAGCCTGATTCTCTGCTATGACATGAATACAGATTCTGCGCTGACATAAGGCCAGATTCTCTGTTACGGGACCTCTCTCCTCTGCCTGGGTGCCTGGGACTAAATGTGTGACAGTGGCCTGTTCCAGTGGTGGGTGACGTGAAGCCTGATTCTCTGCTATGACATGAATACAGATTCTGCGCTGACATAAGGCCAGATTCTCTGTTACGGGACCTCTCTCCTCTGCCTGGGTGCCGGGGCCTAAATGTGTGACAGTGGCCTGTTCCAGTGGTGGGTGACGTGATGCCTGATTCTCTGCTATGACATGAAGACAGATTCTGCGCTGACATAAGGACAGATTCTCTGTTATGGGACCACTCTCCTCTGTCTGGGTGCCGGGGCCTAAATGTGTGACAGTGGCCTGTTCCAGTGGTGGGTGACGTGAAGCCTGATTCTCTGCTATGACATGAATACAGATTCTGGGCTGACATAAGGCCAGATTCTCTGTTACGGGACCTCTCTCCTCTGCCTGGGTGCCTGGGCCTAAATGTGTGACAGTGGCCTGTTCCAGTGGTGGGTGACGTGAAGCCTGATTCTCTGCTATGACATAAAGACAGATTCTGCGCTGACATAAGGCCAGATTCTCTGTTACGGGACCGCTCTCCTCTGTCTGGGTGCCGGGGCCTAAATGTGTAACAGTGGCCTGTTCCAGTGGTGGGTGACGTGAAGCCTGATTCTCTGCTATGACATGAATACAGATTCTGCGCTGACATAAGGCCAGATTCTCTGTTCCGGGACCTCTCTCCTCTGCCTGGGTGCCTGGGCCTAAATGTGTGACAGTGGCCTGTTCCAGTGGTGGGTGACGTGAAGCCTGATTATCTGCTATGACATGAAGACAGATTCTGCGCTGACATAAGTCCAGATTCTCTGTTAAGGGACCGCTCTCCTCTGTCTGGGTGCCGGGGCCTAAATGTGTGACAGTGGCCTGTTCCAGTGGTGGGTGACGTGAAGCCTGATTCTCTGCTATGACATGAATACAGATTCTGCGCTGACATAAGGCCAGATTCTCTGTTACGGGACCGCTCTCCTCTGTCTGGGTGCCGGGGCCTAAATGTGTGACAGTGGCCTGTTCCAGTGGTGGGTGACGTGAAGCCTGATTCTCTGCTATGACATGAAGACTGATTCTGCGCTGACATGAAGCCAGATTCTCTGCTATGGCATGAAGAGACTGATTCTCTGCTGACATGAAGCCAGATTCTTTGCTATGGCATGAAGAGACTGATTCTCTGCTGACGTGAAGCCAGATTCTCTGCTATGGGACCTCTGTCCAATTGATATTGGTTCATTTTTATTTTTTTAATTTTAATTTTAATTCATTTCCCTATCCACATTTGTTTGCAGGGGATTTACCTACATGTTGCTGCCTTTTGCAGCCCTCTAGCTCTTTCCTGGGCTGTTTTACAGCCTTTTTAGTGCCCAAAAGTTCGGGTCCCCATTGACTTCAATGGGGTTCGGGTTCGGGACGAAGTTCGGATCGGGTTCGGATCCCGAACCCGAACATTTCCGGGAAGTTCGGCCGAACTTCTCGAACCCGAACATTCAGGTGTTCGCTCAACTCTACTTTCTATATGCTGTATAATTCTGTATGCTTCTGTCATCCACATGACTTTCTATATTGTGATTGACCCTCCAGCCAAAGCAAATGGTCAGACAGTAATTCTAGCTCACAGTCTTCTTCTCGCAGGTTATATAAATTTATATAGGATGGACCATCAAGCTGAAGCAAAATGTCCCAAACTAAAAGAACAAAAAAAAAAAGTGTTAGGTCTGTTAAAATATAACATGAAAGTCAGAGGTTTGGTCAGGTAGAGTGCTAGGTAGTCATAGAGGCTTATGGAATACCTTTACCTTCAGTATAGGCTCAGTTCACATCAGTGTTAGGTTTTCTATATTTCTTGGGGAACAGAAAAACAAAAAAAAACCAAAAAACAAATGGAGCTTAAAACAGATCAGCTTTTTTACATGTTTTTCTCTAACGGAAATGCAATGCTAATCTGAACTTAAGTAATGTAAATGAGTCTATTATAACTTATGTGCAATTTCTAATTAGAAAGATAGTATGTAGATAGAAGAAAAGGACCACATGGTCCATCTAGTTTGCCCTTATGTTATTCCCTTTATATTTTAGGATAGACATATATTTAACCCAGGCATCTTTGCATTCACTTACTGTAGATTATCCAACCACATCTGAAGTTTGCTCTAAGCATCTTTTACTCTTTCAGTAAGACAATATTTCCTGACATTGCTTCTGATCCAACCAATTTCAGATTGTGCCCTTTGCTCTTGGGATCATTTTTTAAATACTTTCTCCCTAAACCTTATTTATACCTTTAACAGATTTAGAGGTTTCGATCATTCCCCTTTTCCCTTATTTTCTCAAAGCTATGCAAATGTTCTGTGGATAGGGAATAACTTGCCAGAACCAGAATATCCCTTTAATGGTTTGACCTGCCTTGAAGGTTTAACCTCTTGGGGACATAGGGCGTACAGGTACGCCCTGATGTCCCGATACTTAAGGACACAGGGCGTACCTGTACGCCCTGTGTATTTCCAATCACCGCCACGTGGCGGGCGGTGATTGGAACTGGGTGCCTGCTGAAATCAATCAGCAGGCACCCTGGGTCAATGCCGTATCAGCGATCGCTGCGTTTGTGTTTGAGTGAGAGCATCGAGTCCCCGCGCTGCTGTGACGGGGACTCGATGTCTCAGAAGGCAGCCCGATGCCGTGCAGAGTCTTACCAATGCCTTGCATGGCATCGGGACCTTCCTTCTATGGGAGCCAAGGAGATCCAGCCTCAGGCTGGGTCTCCTAGGCAACCTGTTAGTGTATGACTCAGTGTCATACACTTACAGGCAGTGCATTACAATACAGATGTATTGTAATGCATTGCAGAGGGGATCAGACCCCCAAAAGTGAACATCAGAAAAAAAGTAAAGAAATAAAAATGTTTTTATTAAAATTAATAAAGTAAACAAACGAGAGAAAAAAACAACACCCCTTTCCACTTATTTTATAATAAAAAACAGAAAAAAAAACACACACACACTGTATTAGGTATCGCCGCGTCTGTAATGACCGGCTCTAAAAATATATCACATGATCTACCCTGTCTGAAAAATACCATAAAAAAATAAAATAAAAATAAAAAGGTGTAAAAAAAAAGCAATTTTTGTCACCTTACATCACAAAAAGTGCAACACCAAGTGATCAAAACGGTGTATGCCCCCCAAAATAGTACCAATCTAACCGTCACCTCATCCCACAAAAAATTAGCCCCTACCTAAGGCTACTTTCACACTGGCGTTTCTGGGTCCGCTTGTGAGATCCGTTTCAGGGCTCTCACAAGCGGCACAAAACGGATCAGTTTAGCCCCAATGCATTCTGAATGAATAAGGATACGTTCAGAATGCATCAGTTTGCCTCCGTTCAGCCTCCGTTCCGCTCTGGAAGCGGACACCAAAACGCTGCTTGCAGCGTTTTGATGTCTGCCTGATGATGCGGAGCCAAACGGATCCATCCTGACACACAATGTAAGTCAATTGGGACGGATCCATTTTCACTGACACAATATGGTGCAATTGAAAACGGATCCGCCTCCCATTGACTTTCAATGTAAGTCAAAACGGATCCGTTTGCATTATCATGATAATGCAAATGGATCCGTTCTGAACGGATACAAGCGTTTGCATTATAGGTGCGGATCCGTCTGTGCAGATACCAGACGGATCCGCACCTAACGCAGGTGTGAAAGTAGCCTTAGACAAAATAAATTTTAAAAAAGTATACATATTAGGTATCGCCGCATCCGTAAGAACCTGCTCTATAAAAATATCACAAACGGTGCAAAAAAAGGCATTTTTTTGTCACCTTACATCACAAAAAGTATAATAGCAATCGATCAAAAACTCATACGCACCCCAAAATAGTGCCAATCAAACCGTCATCTCATCCCACAAAAATCATACCCTACCTAAGATAATCGCCCAAAAACTGAAAAAAACTGTGGCTCTGAGACTATGGAGACACTAAAACATGATTTTTTTTGTTTCAATCGCTGCGTCTGTAATAACCTGCTCTATAAAAATATCACATGATCTAACCCCTCAGGTAAATACCGTAAAAAAATTAAAACGGTGTAAAAAAAGCCTTTTTTTGTCACCTTACATCACAAAAAGCGTAATAGCAAGCGATCAAAAGGTCATACGAACCCCAAAATCAAAGTCATCTCATCCTTGAAAAAATTAGCTCCTACACATAACAGTCGCCCAAAAAATAAATAAAACTACGGCTTTCAGAATGTGGAGACCCAAATTATTATTTTTTTTAAAGGGTTTCTGTCACCCTGCAAAACTCATTATTTTTTTTTTTGATAGTTAGATTCCTCATAGTGCGATATAGCAGAATATAATGCTCTTACTTACTTTGATGCGGCCGATTCTTTATAAAACAAACTTTTATAATATGTAAATGAGGGCTCTACCAGCAAGTAGGGCGTCTACTTGCTGGTAGCTGCTGCAGAAATCCGCCCCTCGCCGTCTTGATTGACAGGGCCAGCCGTGATCTCCTCCTCCGGCCGGCCCTGTCAGTAATTCAAAAATCGCGCGCCTCGCGTCATTCGGCGCAGGCGCTCTGAGATGAGGAGGCTCGTACCCTCAGCACTCCCTCAGTGCGCCTGCGCCGATGACATCACCGAAAAAGAAGACGTCATCGGCACAGGCGCACTGAGGGAGTGCTGAGGATACGAGCCTCCTCATCTCAGAGCGCCTGCGCCGAATGACGCGAGGCGCGCGATTTTTGAATTACTGACAGGGCCGGCCGGAGGAGGAGATCACGGCTGGCCCTGTCAATCAAGACGGCGAGGGGGCGGATTTCTGCAGCAGCTACCAGCAAGTAGACGCCCTACTTGCTGGTAGAGCCCTCATTTACATATTATAAAAGTTCGTTTTATAAAGAATCGGCCGCATCAAAGTAAGTAAGAGCATTATATTCTGCTATATCACACTATGAGGAATCTAACTATCCCAAAAAAAAAAAATGAGTTTTGCAGGGTGACAGAAACCCTTTAAATGCTTTATTATGCAATACTGAAACAAAAAAACTAAAATAGTAGTCATATTTGGTATTTTCGCGTCCGTGACAACCTGC
The DNA here is from genome assembly GCF_905171765.1 of Bufo bufo. Lineage (NCBI taxonomy): Eukaryota > Metazoa > Chordata > Amphibia > Anura > Bufonidae > Bufo > Bufo bufo. The sequence goes on from NC_053396.1 coordinate 86,962,780, forward strand.
TCTATTAAAATACCACATAGTCTAACCTGTCAGATGAATGTTGTAAATAAAAAATAAAAACGGTGCCAAAACAGCTATTTCTTGTTACCTTGCCTCACAAAAAGTGTAATATGGAGCAACCAAAAATCATATGTACCCTAAAATAGTACCAACAAAACTGCCACCTTATCCCATAGTTTCCAAAATGAGGTCACTTTATTGGAGTTTGTACTCTAGGGGTGAATCAGGGGGGCTTCAAATGGGACATGGTGTTAAAAAAACAGTCCAGCAAAATCTGCCTGCCAAAAACCGTATGGCGTTTCTTTCCTTCTGCGCCCTGCCGTGTGCCCGTACAGCAGTTTACAACCACATATAGGGTGTTTATGTAACCTACAGAATCAGGGCCATAAATATTGAGTTTTGTTTGGCTGTTAACCCTTGCTTTGTAACTGGAAAAAATGGATTTAAATGGAAAATTGGCCAAAAAAGTGAAATTTAGAAATTTTATCTCTATTTTCCATTAATTCTTGTGGAACACCTAAAGGTTTAACAAAGTTTGTAAAATCAGTTTTGAATACCTTGAGGGGTGTAGTTTGTAAAATAGGGTCATTTTTGGGTGGTTTCTATTATGTAAGCCTCACAAAGTGACTTCAGACCTGAACTGGTCCTGAAAAAGTGGGTTTTAGAAATTTTTGAAAAATTTCAAGATTTGCTTCTAAACTTCCAAGCCTTGTAATGTCCCCCCCCAAAAAATGGCATTCACAAAATGATCCTACATGAAGTAGATATATGGGGAATTTTAAGTAATAACTATTTTTGGAGGTACTACTATCTATTATAAAAGTAGAGAAATAGAAATTTGCAAATTTGCTAATTTTTCCAAATTTTTGGTAAATTGGAATGGTTCTTTGTAAGCAAGATGGCAGTTGCTCACTGGGCACATGTCGGAGACGGTAACATAAAGGAGGGGGGACTCCTACCTGCCCAAAACTGCTGGAGGTTAAGTCACTAGGAGGTAGAGCTGCAACTGAGCTGCTAGATAAGGCCCTGGGCAAGATGAGCAATATTCCAAGGGCCAGCCACAGCTTCTGAGGGGCTTAGAAAGAGGTTTCTAGTGAGCTTCATCTCTGAGCATCGGAGGGGGGAACCACGTGGAAGCATGCGGCGTGCAGGGTTCAGAGAGCAGTGGGGGCCCAAGAACAGGTGAAACCTAGTGGAGTCAGAAACATGCGTAAACTGCCACCCCATTAAGTGTAAAGAAGCTAAGCATTATGTTCTTGGGCCTGAGAGATGGATAAATGACATGTGTTTAGCCTCACTGGAGAAAAATATAAACCTGTAGCTCAATGAACCCCCAGCCCCCTACACAGCCTTATTATTGGCCTGATTTGTATGTAATAAGGCTGCCATAGAGATTCATGAGGTCTCTACTGTGTTATTTCATATGAAGACATACAAGGGGAGATTTATCAAAACTGGTGCTAAGAAAATCTGACTTAGTTTCCATTCAGACTCCACCTTTCATTTTACAGAGCTCATTTGGAAAATGAATGGATCAATCTAATTGGTTGCTGTGGGCAACTTAGAAAGCTCTACTTTACACTAGTTTTGATAAATCTCCCGAGTTTCCCCCCCCCCCCCATATATAAAAGGCTGCATGCTTCATCAGACAGATGAATTAGTACTTAAATATATGTATTGGTTGTATTATGATTACGACTGAGTCTTTAATAGAGGTTGTGTAGCTTTAAGCTAAGGATCTGCTAATCCAGATATGTACACAGCGCTCTGCTGTGTGTATGAGCCCTAAGAAGCCAGGGAGCTTGCATGAAAAAGGGGCCTGAATTGTGGAGCATATAGTCTGGCTAGTATTGTTCTTACTTTTATCATATCCATGTATATCATGCATAAAACTGCCTAAAATAACCACAAAGATAATTTCTAATATAGTTTATTAAAAAACATTTTTTTGCATTTTAAATACCCCAGTCCATGAACATTAGCATAAAACCACAAAAATTAACAAACAACTAGAGTTGAGCGAACACCTGGATGTTCGGGTTCGGCCGAACTTGAAAAAAAAGTTCGGGTTCGTGCCTGCTGACGTTTACCCCTGGCTGTGCTGAAGTTGGTGGTGAAGGTCTGTCGCTGACCGGATGAGGAGGTGGTAGAAGAGGAGGAGGAAGCCGAGTAGGAAGAGGAGGCAGCAGGAGGCAAAGAATGATGCCTGCGATCCTTGGTGGCGGAAGGATGTGCGCCAAACAGCTCTCCGCCTGGGGCCCAGCCGCCACTACATTTACCCAGTGTGCAATTAGGGAGATATAGCGTCCCTGGCCGTGCTTACTGGTCCACGTATCTGTGGTTAGGTGGACCTTGCCACAGATAGCGTTGCGCAGTGCACACTTGATTTTATCTGCTAATTGGTTGTGCAGGGAGGGCACGGCTCTCCTGGAGAAGTAATGGCGGCTGGGAACGACGTACTGTGGGACAGCAAGCGACATGAGCTGTTTGAAGCTGTCCGTCTCCAACAGCCTGAATAACAGCATTTCAAAGGCCAGTAGTTTAGAAATGCTGGCATTCAGGGCCAGGGATCGAGGGTGGCTAGGTGGGAATTTACGCTTTCTCTCAAAGGTTTGTGAGATGGAGAGCTGAACGCTTCCGTGTGACATGGTGGAGATGCTTGGTGACGGAGGTGGTGTTGTTGGTGGCACATCCTCTGTTTGCTGGGCGGCAGGTGCCAACGTTCCACCAGAGGCGGAGGAAGAGGCCGAGGCAGCAGCAGAAGAGGGAGCAGGAGGAGGCTGAGACCTTTCTTGGCTTTGAAGGTGCTTACTCCACTGCAGCCCGTGTCTCGCATGTAGATGCCTGGTCATGCAGGTTGTGCTAAGGTTCAGAATGCCTCGCTTCAGGCTCTGATGGCACAGCGTGCAAACTACTCGGGTCTTGTCGTCAGCACACTGTGTAAAAAAGTGCCATGCCAGGGAACTCCTTGAAGCTGCCTTTGGTGTGCTCGGTCCCTGGTGACGGTGGCCAGTAGCAGGCGAACAGTTTTGGCGACGGCTGCTCTGCTTTTGCACCCTGCTCCCTCTTTTGCTAGGCTGTTGGCTCGGTCTCACCATTGCCTCTTCCTCCGAACTCTGAAAGTCAGTGGCACAACCTTCATTCCATGTGGGGTCTAGGACCTCATCGTCCCCTGCATCGTCTTACACCGAGTCTTCCTCGATGACCTCCTTTTCGGTCTGCACACTGCAGAAAGACGCAGCAGTTGGCACCTGTGTTTCGTCATCATCATCAGAGACGTGCTAAGGTGGTATTCCCATGTCCTCATCAGGAAACATAAGTGGTTGTGCGTCAGTGCATTCTATGTCTTCCACCCCTGGGGAAGGGCTAGGTGGATGCCCTTGGGAAACCCTGCCAGCAGAGTCTTCAAACAGCATAAGAGACTGCTGCATGACTTGAGGCTCAGACAGGTTTCCCGATATGCACAGGGGTGATGTGACAGACTGATGGGCATAGGTTTCAGGCGCCACCTGTGTGCTTTCTGCAGAAGACTGGGTGGGAGATAATGTGAACGTGCTGGATCCACTGTCGGGCACCCAATTGACTAGTGCCTGTACTTGCTCAGGCCTTACCATCCTTAGAACAGCATTAGGCCCGACCAAATATCGCTGTAGATTCTGGCGGCTACTGGGAGCTGAGCTAGTAGGTTCAGTTGGACGTGTAGCTGTGGCAGAACGGCCACGTCCTCTCCCTGCACCAGAGGCTCCACCAACACCACCATGACCTTGTCCCTTATTAGATGTTTGCCTCATAGTTAGCGTTCACCAAGCAAAGTAAAAAGTGGTTAAGTCTGTTAAAAATAATTAACCGCCAATAAAAACCCTGATGTAGGGTATTGCACTCAATAATTAATTTTTTTTACTCTATATGACAGCGGTATTTGTGGCCTAAATTTCACAGTAATTTATGCACGTCTAATCCCAGATGTGCAGTATATCAGAGGGTTTTTTAACCCCAGTAAGCAAAAAGCCGTATTTGTGGCCTAAATGTGACACTCACTTATGCACGTCTAATCACAGATGTGCACTATATCAGAGTTTCTTTTTAACCCCAGTAAGCAAAAAGCCGTATTTGTGGCCTAAATGTGACACTCACTTATGCACGTCTAATCCCAGATGTGCACTACATCAAAGTTTTTTTTTAACCCCAATAAGCAAAAATCTGTATTTGTGGCCTAAATGTGACACTCACTTATGCACGTCTAATCCCAGATGTGCACTATATCAGTGGATTTTTTTTAACCCCAGTAAGAAAAAAGCAGTATTTGTGGCCTAAATGTGTCACTCACTTATGCACATCTAATCCCAGATGTGCACTATATCAGAGTTTTTTTTTAATCCCAGTATCAAAAAGCCGTATTTGTGGCCTAAATGTGATACTCACTTACGCACGTCTAATCCCAGATGTGCACTATATCAAGGTTTATCTTTAACCCCAGTAAGCACAAAGCCGTATTTGTGGCCTAAATGTGACACTTACTTATGCACGTCTAATCCCAGATGTGCACTATATCAGAGGTTTTTTTTTAACCCCAGTAAGCAAAAAGCCGTATTTGTGGCCTAAATGTGACACTCACTTATGCACGTCTAATCCCAGATGTGCACTATATCAAAGTTTTTTTTTAACCCCAGTAAGCAAAAATCTGTATTTGTGGCCTAAATGTGACACTCACTTATGCACGTCTAATCCCAGATGTGCACTATATCAAGGTTTATTTTTAACCCTAGTAAGCACAAAGCCGTATTTTTGGCCTAAATGTGACACTCACTTACGCACGTCTAATCCCAGATGTGCACTATATCAGAGGGTTTTTTTAACCCCAGTAAGCACAAAGCCGTATTTGTGGCCTAAATGTGACACTTACTTATGCACGTCTAATCCCAGATGTGCACTATATCAGAGGTTTTTTTTTTAACCCCAGTAAGCAAAAAGCTGTATTTCTGGCCTAAATGTGACACTCACTTATGCACCTATAATCCTACATGTGCACTATATGAAACAGATGGGGTTTTTTTCACCCCAGTATGCCCCAGTAAGCAAAAAGCCGTATTTGTGGCCTAAATGTGATACTCACTTACGCACGTCTAATCCCAGATGTGCACTATATCAAGGTTTATTTTTAACCCCAGTAAGCACAAAGCCGTATTTGTGGCCTAAATGTGACACTTACTTATGCACGTCTAATCCCAGATGTGCACTATATCAGAGTTTTTTTTTAACCCCAGTAAGCAAAAAGCCGTATTTGTGGCCTAAATGTGACACTCACTTATGCACATCTAATCCCAGATGTGCACTATATCAAAGTTTATTTTTAACCCTAGTAAGCACAAAGCCGTATTTTTGGCCTAAATGTGACACTCACTTACGCACTTCTAATCCCAGATGTGCACTATATCAGAGGTTTTTTTTTTAACCCCAGTAAGCAAAAAGCCGTATTTGTGGCCTAAATGTGACACTTACTTATGCACGTCTAATCCCAGATGTGCACTATATCAGAGGGTTTTTTTAACACCAGTAAGCAAAAAGCTGTATTTCTGGCCTAAATGTGACACTCACTTATGCACCTATAATCCTACATGTGCACTATATGAAACAGATGGGGTTTTTTTCACCCCAGTATGCCCCAGTAAGCAAAAAGCCGTGTTTGTGGCCTAAATTTCCCAGTCACTTATGCAAGTCTAATCCCAGATGTGCAGTATATCAGAGGGTTTTTTAACCCCAGTAAGCAAAAAGCCGTATTTCTGGCCTAAATGTGACAGTGACTTATGCACCTATAATCCTAGATGTGCACTATATGAAAAAGATGGGGTTTTTTTCGCCCCAGTATGAGAAAGCCGTATTTCTGGCCTAAATTTCACAGTAACTTATGCAGCGATAATCCTAGATGTGCACTATATGAAAAAAATGTTTTTTTTTAACCCCAGTGTCTCAAAGCAGTATTTCTGGACTTGCAGACATGCAGATATCCTGTGCTGGTGTACTATCGTTGCATAAAATGGCTGCCGATTATGTATTGATATTGACTAACTGAAGGAAAAAAAGTTAGTTTTCCGTAGTAGTTGGCCCAGGGCAGGCTTCAAAAAATTGTGCACTGCACCCACAAAACACATTTGCTATAGATCGCTGAGTAAAGAAGCAGTTCTTCATAAGATTTCTCCCTGATCTCTCCCTCACAGCAGCTGCAGCCTATCCCTACACTAATCCGAGCAGAGTGGCGGGCGGCGCTACGTGACTCCAGCTTAAATAGAGGCTGGGTCACATGCTGCAGTTGGCCAATCACAGCCATGCCAATAGTAGGCAAGTAGTATGACACTTGTTGATTGGCTGCTTTGCAGCCTTTCAAAAAGCGCCATAAAAATCGCGAACACCGAACTCGAACCCGAACTTTTACGTAAATGTTCGGGTTCGGGTCCGGGTGTCGAAAACTCTACTCTACTAACAACCTGATATTCTTTAACAATACAGCAAAAAGTATTAACTTTGTGCATTAGGTTAATGATTAAGAAGTAGTGACATAACTGTAAAGCCTCCAGGAATTTACAAACATTTGATACATTGTGCTCACAGGGAAAACTGATGTCCACTGTATCAGCCTTACTGCACATGCATTCTGCATATGAGTTCTCTTATGAGTTTCCGTTCAGCAAGACTTTGCTAGAATACTACAAGTCCCAGAATACTGTGGGCGAGCAACCTCCTGCCTGTCCTACAGTGACCTTGGGAAATTATAGTCACCACACTGCCCAACATCATAAGCTACAATCATAAGCTACAGAGTCTTCCTGCCAGGCACGGCTAGCAAACCAAGACCAAAAATATTTCCACAGACACATGCATCCGATTACCATATGAACCAGAGCCAGCCATGACTATCTGATCTCCCCTAAGCCACAGACAGCTTTAGGCAACATCACTAACTTCAAACTATAGAAGGGTTTGTGCTACAGTTCTGTACTTCACATTAACTTAAACTCAATCGTCAGATACATAGATTCTGGTTCGTCTTTGATCACATATTACTACTACTACTACTAGTAAGAATCATTAGATGAGCGTGTACCATTTTTAGTTTTAACTAATTGCATAAATGTATATGATTTTTTTTTGGGCTTTTTAGCTTATTTTATACTTTTAAAAATATGTCAGCAGAACAGAGTACTATGTTGTAAGGTTGGAGCACAAAAGCTATACATGTAGGTATCACAATGGCCATTGTATCAGCAGCATATGTACTTTGTGTTCAAAGATGTGCAAGAATTTATTTATGTATCTGAGGTGTGAGCAGTCCGAGTTAAGTGATGTTTCCTAAAGTTGCCTTTGGCTTAAGGTAGATGCTGGCTTCAGTTCATATTTTATTCACATACATTTCGGCAACCATGTAGGAAGTTGATACTTGTCAAAGTAATATCCACATAAATGACAGGATCCAACTTTTCCAAAAGTTCACTATCTAGAGCATCACACTGCTGCCACCCACATCTTTCCTCCCATAGTGCATCCCATACGGTCTTCCTCCCATAGTGGATCCTAGTGCCATGTTTTGTCTCAGTAGGTGACACACACATTGTTGTCTATTTCATGTAGAAAAAAACATGATGTATCAGATCAGGCCACTTTCTTCCATTGTTACTTGGTCAATTTGTGATACTTATATGCCTATTATAGATGCTTTTAGAGGGGGGCAGGGGTCAGCATGGACACTCTGACAAGTCTTCTATGCACTGTATGTTCTGACAGCTTTCTATCATAGCCAGTAGTAACCTTTTCAGCAATTTGGGATGCAGTGGTTCTCCTGTGAGATGAAACCAGATAGGCTAGCCTTTGTTCCCCACACTCATTGTTAGGCCTTAGATGCCAGTGTTACCAGTTCACCTGTTGACCATTGTTGGATGACTTTGGATGTTCTCTCTGTAGACGTGAAAATAGAAATAACAACATCTTATAAAATTGTGGCTCACGGAGGAGCCCTCTCAGGTCAACTGAGTTTGCAAAGGTCAGCCTGAAGAAGGTAAATCTTTGTAATGACTTGCTCAATACATCCATTGCATCTATGTGTAATATGAAATGAAAAAAACTTCTTTAGTTTTATTATTAAGAATTAACATTTTCATTTATTTTCTGTTACATAAACCTATTCATTGTTAATGAAGAGCTTGAAGGTGTGGCCATCTGGCTCAGTTCCTTTCTCTCTGATGAAGAAGGGGGCTGGGTTACCTATTGAACTGAGCCTGCCAGCCACCGTCATCACATTACCGACAGAGGTATTGCTCTACTTGTGTCTGAACAACAGCGCAAGTGGAGCTTTTAGCGACATGTGGCGGGGACTGAAATACAGTAGGATGATCAGTTCAGCTTTTGTAAACTACATTAATAAGTTAAATTATTTCACATTTCAAATCAAATAAATGGATATTGTTCTGCTGGTAGATAATCCTTTTAGGTCATGAAGTGGTTAAAAAAAAAAATCTTCCATTTGGCTTTTACTTTGTAGTGCTTTTCTTTCCCAGCAGTTGTTTAGTCACATTGATTGTGATCTTGATTTAAAGTGACCAGGTTACCATTTTAATTAGTTTCATAGAAAATTCTACAGGATGACTTATGTTTCTTTAATATATAGGGGATTATGATGGTTATTGCATCACCTCCATAACATACACCCATATATTTTATCAGAGTGCAGGGATCTTGGCCCCGGATGGGCTATTTCCAGGTTTCTCCTTTAGCCTGGGAATTTTACTAGCTTTATTTATTATTTGTTTATTACCATTTTTTCCTGTTTAATTTTGACCACTCTGTCTGCAATTAGCTTACGGGAGCACTTTAAATATTTCATAATTTATCACAGCTGCTTCTAAATGTTTCATGATCTCAAATTCAGGCATGAATGTTTTAACAAGATGTTATCGCTGAGGCAAGGGTCTGAAACCTCCTTCCAATCAGCTTCCTCTGCATGTGGGGTCTGAAACAGCCTTTATGTTTGGAGGTTACCCCAATAAGAAAAGTGTATTACTTGAATGGATTATGGATCTTCATGGTATTAGCTTAACTACTGTTTTCCCACAAGGCTATGAGAACACATTAGCCTTACATACAAAGTCTGGCACAGCGGGAGTGTTCAACAGGAAATAAAGCTCAGATCTCATGAGTTGGCTCATTCCGAAAGGTTGATGCGCTTATCGTTCTACTGGTGGCCAGGACAGAACTTAAATGAAAACATAAATGTTCAGAAGAATTATGGTATTTGACTCTTTTTGACTTTTTTTAAACTACAGATAATCAGCTGAAACATAACACATGCTGCACAAATACAATTTTCTTAAGATTTTGTGCTTGTTTCTGCAACTGGAGATGTGCAGAAATGCCTATTATTTTAATTAGATCAAATGGTCAGTGGAGCTGGTGAAGAAATGTAAATGTGTGTGTGCACCAGTTCCTTGTTGAAGCAATATATCAATATTTTTTTACAAAACTGCAACAAACATCAGTGGGGGAAACACAGCAACATATGAGCATGTAGATTAGAAAAGGGTTTACGTCATAATTTTAAGGCCACAACCCAATACTGTAGCATGCTTGATATACTACCAGCTATAGTAGCAAGTAGGGGGAAACAATTCAATTACTTCTATTGTCATGCATGGCATGCGTCTCAAGGCATAGACAATTATCATGTGTGCACCTCCAATGCAAGGCTCTGCTGGGATAAAAGCAGACTCTTACATATACCTCCCAACTTTTAAAAAGCCCAAGGAGGGACGATATTGGGGGCACACAAATTTTGTTTATGCTAAGCCACACATCTACCTCTGCCCAATGTCTATCTTTACACCCACGCAGTATGCCCACCTAGTGCCCCACATAGCAGTTATGCCCTCTAAGTGACTCCACACAGTAGACATTCTTAGTGCCCCCACAGAATAGAATGCCTTAGTGACCCCTTACAATAGAATGCCCTCTTAGTGCCCCACACAGTGGATATGCCCACTTAGTGTGAAAACTCGGTAGAATGCCCCCTTTAGTGCCCCCACACTATAGAATGCCCCTTGTAGTGTCCCCTTACAGTAGAATGCTCATTTTAGTGTCTCCACAAAGTAGCTGTGTCCGCTTAGTGCGCCCACGCAGTAAAATGCCCCCTTAGGCTCTAATAAATACATGTTTGTAGATTACACTCCTGACAGAATGAGTATTATCATATACATAGGCTATTGCAGCGTCACTGAACATCTCCACCTAGTGTTCCCCCTAGTGCTTGGAGCATCACATATATATGATGCTTTTTTGACGTCACTAACAAGTGTGTTCCAATACAACATCTGTGATTGCTGCCCCATGGAAGATGCTCACAGTAATGAACCAGATTCTTTAAAACTGCAGAAGGAGGCGGCCAGGAGAGCCAAGCATGATGAGGATCACTCAGAGATCTTGGCCCACCTCGTTCTGCACATGTATCAGAATGGCATAACTAGAAAAGGCTGGGCCCCACAGCAAATTTTTAAATGGCCACCGCTCCAAAGCAACATCCTCGCAACCCCCTCCCACAGCCCACCCATCTTAGTGCCCCCACACAGTAGTTATGCCCCCTTAGTCTATCCTCACAGGAGTGCTCCCCCTTTATGTCCCCACACAGTAGTACTCCGCCTAATATCAGTAAAGGTTCACATTGGTGTAAATAAAATAAAGAATTTCCCAATGAACTGAACACATCCCGCTCTCCCCAGCAGGCATGATGTAGTGACCTAGTGGGTAGGAGAGGACAGGTCGGGGATGAGTTCATTTACTGCATTGCATCTGTTGGAAAGAACACAGCTGGAAAATGAGGCCTGGGCCGTAATGGATGACAGACGCCAATTACAGCTTAGGGCTCGTCTGGGAACACACACAGTACTCATTATTGGGGCTGTGTTACACCAACAGATTATTTGACCAATATATGTCCAATCAGACCAATAGTTGGTGTTTATAATAAAAGATCTGTGTGTAATAGGCTATTTGTCAGATATCTGTCAAATAATCATTTGGTTGAATACAACCCTTACTGTATGTGAATACTGGCAGTTAAGTGGCCATCTTATGACCCAAAAAAGGAGGACATCACTCCCCCCGAAAGGAGGACATCACACCCTGGACAGTAGGTGATGATACAACACACAGAATGGAAACTATAATCTATCTAACAGTGTCAATTTGCACTAGAAATCTATAACCTAAATCTTGCCATTGCTTTGCCTGCCAAACTGTGCGCCTACTTATTTAACGCTTTTCCCTGCTGCCTCCAAGAGTTTTCTATTGCACATTACTGGGAGGAGAGAACTAAAACTCCCAGCATGTCCAGGCTGATATTATGTAATATCAGAGGACACTACAGGAAGAAGGAAAAAGAGGAAAGAACTTCAACTCCCAGCATGTCCGTGCTGTTATTATGTAATATTAGAGGACATTACAGAAGAAGGTATAAGAGGAGGGAACTACAACTCACAGCATGTCTGGGAGGTTATTATGTGATATTAGAGGTGTAAGAAGGTACCTGTAATCATCGTGGATGGAAGGTATGTGTCACCGAGGTTCCTGGCCTCGGTGAAGTAAGAGCCAGTATTTTATGTGTCAGCAGAAGCTATTGCTAATTGACACCTTGAGATTTAGCATGGCTGTCATAACTGATCCGGGATGGCTCTTACTGGGAGTAGTGAAAGTGCTGGGTGGGTGATTACTCCCCATGTTCCAGGCCGGGTTTTGCCAGGCATAAAAACCAGCCAGGTGTGGTGGATTTACCTCCCTCTGACAGTGGAGCTCAGGAGTCTGTGTGCTGTGAACTGAGGGCTGGAGGACTCAGGCCCCTCTAAAGGCGAACAGGCTGCCTATAGATTTGATGAGGCTGAACTGCTAACAGGGTGTGAATTAACACCCAGGAGAAAAGTCGACTTTTATTGTTTATGGACTTTCCTTGTGTGTGAACAAACACCAAGCCACCTGCGTTTTGTGATACACCTTATCTGGATTTTGTTATACACCAATGTCTGAATAAACACTGCTGTTTGATTCAAAAACTGTGTACTTTGCCTCTATACTGCATCCGCTAGTCCTAACTACCAGAGCGAATCCCCACAGAGGGCATTACAGGGAGGAGGCATACATGGAGACAACTACAACCCCCAGCATTTTCCTGGATCTTACATTAAATCCATGCTTCTTTCCTTTCTTCTCCTTCACAAAAAGCTTGATCCCAAGATGTCCTAGATCCTAGAAAATCATCATAGGTCCTTCACCACTTCTTTGCCTCTCCACTGCTGAGCTTTGCTCCCTTCCTGCACTGATCACATGATGGTGATATCATCACAGGTCCTTCAGCTATCAGCCATTAGCAGCACACTCCTACTACCTATATATAGGGCAAGGGGGGCATAGCAGGAAATTCAGACAACCGCCCAGGCAATGGGACAGCAGTGAAAAACATTGACTGTCCTGTTGGATCTGGGACGGTTGGGACCTATGCTTACATTGTTCTACTATATACCAGGTCATGCCTTTACCTGCTCTCTTCCTACTCCTTCTATAACACATATTTATGCTAACATAGATTACTCTTTATTCTGTTTATTATATTATTTATATATACTCCTGTATGCTTGACCATTCGTCCCTTTAACTTCATGAGTGTTAGATCAGAAGAACAAAAAAAGTCATTGATTTACTGTTTTCAGAAATTTTGACTATTTACAAGAACAAGAAATAATAATGATAATAATAATAATAATAATAATAATAATAATAATAATAATCATGCAGCCAGATAGAAATGTTAAATTAATGCAAAACTCTGCATGCAGTCATGTCTTAGGCAGATATGTAAATGAATGCCATACAGAAGCATATGCCTCCATGCCCAACCATATCTCATCTTGCACCAAGGCTAACAGGATACTAGAGCCTCCTTTCAACTTATCAGTTTCCTCTAATATTGTAGTCACTTCCATTTATCATCATTACATTCTCACACGGAAAGTTTCATTCGATTCCAACAACTCCTTCTTGATGAATCATTATATTATTTTTTTTTGTCAATGAGCGTAGTTAAGACTAATATAAATACTGAAGAGTGAGTGTCATTCTATGTGACAAGTGTCATAGATATGTTATTACCTTTCGTAGTTTAGTCATAATTTTGTCATTCAGACATTGTGGTCAGGATGGAAGTGTATAATAGCAGCTGCTCCCGCAGAATTGTCTGCTTTATGTTAGAAAGTTGCTAAGCAACATATTCATGTAAGCCAAGCTATTGTCCTTTCCCTGCAAGCTGACAGTGTTATATGTCTGCGCAGAATATACTGAAACAGACATATGATTTATTTTCCCTTTAGAGTTTTACAACGCCTAGTTTAAAGTTGTCTCACTGATAAGTTAGCTTAAGCGTCGACCATGTTTCGTTACTTTTATAGCATTAGTTGGCTACATTTTGTGATGAAGGTTATTTGGTTGGGGAACACGTTTTTGTGCATCCAAACTCTATAAAAGAAAAATGTGTCCTTGTTGCCACAACAACCAATCAAAGCTTTGAGAAAAGGAAATATGAACTTTAGTTGATAACAGAATCAGCATTTGTGGAGGCCCTTGGTCTACCCCTTTAGTTTTTTTAAGGTAGGGTATATAACCATTCAATGAACACATAACAGTACCATGCATTACCAAAATTAACAATGCTCATATAATATCACTATACTGTTCCTAAATATTGCCACAGTTGGCACTATGATGTATGTTTAGACAATGGCAGACCAGGTTGATCGAGGACCTCAAGTAGTGGTAGCCTTTTTATCCTTTGGTCATGGTTGTCTTGTGCAGTCAGGCCACACAAAGGTGAGGCTACATGGTGCTGCTGGCTTCTTTCACCCGCAGTGACCAATGGTCGCTCAATTTTGCAACAAAATCATATGGTCATTGGTCACACTGAGGCTTTGGCAGAACTTACTTGGTTTGACTTATACTGTAAATACTAATCCTAAGGCATCATTCAGGTGACTATATGTATCTTGTGGGCTGCAAATTGCGTATCCGCAAAACACAGATACTGGCCGTGTGCGTTACGGATTTTGCGGAACACACGCGGCCAGCCCTGTGATAGAAATGCCTATTCTTGTCTGCAATTGCGGGCAAGAATAGGCTATGTTCTATCTTTTTTGCGGTGTGCTGTCTGCATCTTTGCAGCCCCTGTGAGATGAATGGGTCTGTATGCGGAGTTCGTGTGAATGAGCCCTAAGGAAAAGGAATTCAGATGATGATGATGATGATGGGTCTACTAGCACTTCAGCAATAACTTTATCCTTCTTTTCATTCCTGTCTCCCATGCGCGCACAGATTGATTAGTAAAGTTCAGGGCAGATTGGCATAAAAAACGTTAGGTTTCATATCTTTCTCAAAAATGAAGACATTTTTAAAAGTGAACTCATTGGTTAAAGAGGTGAAGTCTGTCGAGATGACATAGATGTATATAATTACAGAGCATTTCTACTGATTTGTAATATAATGTTTGTATTTATAAAAACATATTTTATAATGGTTTAAGACTAGGATTGTCATTCATTGAAGCAAATATAAACCTTCCAGTGGTTTTCCCTTTTCATAAAGTGAAGACATATAAGCAAGAAATGCCATCACTTTCTGATGAGTGGGAGTGCAGCTGCTTGGACCCTCTGATCCCATGTAGAAGTGGGAGGGAGTACCAGGGGTTGTCCATGGCAGAACACCCCTCTAATACAGTTATCTTTGTATTTATGCACTATGAACGATACATTTAAAGTGAAACTGTTGTTTTACTATATTTTTAATATAGTGTAGTCATAGGGATGTTAAACAACTTTGTAATCCACTTTATTCAGGAAAGATGTTTCTTGATACTAGAAAAAATACAAAGCTCTACCTGAGCATTGTTAAAGAGGACCTTTCATTGGTTTGTAGTAAGTGAGATAAATATCTGTACCTGCGGGGTACCCCCCGTTGTGCTGCCACCCCGCCTGTTTTTTTTAAAATAGCGATCCTGTGCCCCGTTATGGTTCCACGCAAATTTCACGCTCAGTATGCTAATACTGAACATTGGAGCAATGGGGAGGAGACTTAGTCTTTTTCTGTGGGCGTCTCCTTCTCCCCTGGCTGTAGCGCTATCCAATCACAGCGCAGAGCGTCACAGCCAGGGAGGTTTTTCAGCCATAACGGGGCTCAGGAGCGCTATTTAAAAAAAAAAACAGGCCAGGTGGCAGCACAGCGGGGTGTACCCCGCAGGTACAGATATTTATCTCACTTACTACAAACCCATGAAAGGTCCTCTTTAAGCGCAGTGTCTTCAGTGTTATACTGAGCTTTGAGGATGCCTGTGTGTAACAAGTCAGATAGGCAGGGTGATTGACAGGGATAGTTAGGGCACATGCCCATAGTCATGGACTGGGGTAGTGAGAAGAGGCAGGATGGTCGCCTCTGTATGTGACACACAGGCATCTTCAGAGCTCAGTAGAACTGAAGACTGAAGACAGACCCTCCTTAGCAACGCTCATTTAGATCTTTACTAAGGAGACTCTTTATATCCGGTTTTGTAGAAAAAAGAAGCATTTTTCCTACTAAAGTATATAACACAAGTGTATAATATCCCTGTCCCGCCACTGTATTAAAGATAAACTGAAACGACAGAAACACTTTAAGGTCATTTTGTTTTGGTGGAACTATAGATGAATCTTTTACATTTCTTTTTTCTACTAATGCTCCAAAATGTGACTCACTACCTAAAAACGCCTAATTAAACCCCATAGCAGTGTATTCAGCAGAAAACTAGGTTTGACACAAAGGTGTCATAGACTGTAGCTCCTATAACTTTAGGACTCACATATACTTGGCCATATTTTATATTACTGGTAATAATTGGTAATAGGAATTTGACAGATTGTAGGCAGTTGGAAACATTAGTCTTTCCCCCTCAAGCTGATGGGTCCAGACAATTAAACTGCGGTCTGGATTAGATGAGAAGCTGTGGGTCCAGGTGTTATTAAATAATAACCATAGACAGCCGATCATCTTGAGAGGCTATTAACTTTTCCATAGCCATTAGTCTTTAAAGCTTGTTCTTGTTTCGTTGCCAGCTATAGGTCCTTTATATGCATATTTTATATATGATTTTAATTTATGTTAAAGAGCTGATTTTTATCAGTAATGAATACATAGAAAAGCGGTCTATCTGTCAAAGAAAGTGACTCTGTTCACTACACATGATGTCTAAGGCCCTGTTCACATCACATTGGCGATGTACGCTAAGTATTTATGGCAGGGAATCTCCTAGAGTACATGCTAAATCTATCCATTAGTCCTTT
This sequence comes from Bufo bufo, assembly GCF_905171765.1. Classification (NCBI taxonomy): domain Eukaryota; kingdom Metazoa; phylum Chordata; class Amphibia; order Anura; family Bufonidae; genus Bufo; species Bufo bufo. Next base: position 86,979,165 of record NC_053396.1, read on the forward strand.
TGATCTCCATCAGACTGGAATACCACTAAAAGTAAAGTATGGACTAGTGTAGTAGACTGGGGCCACTCCAAAAAACCATCCAGTAGAACTATGTATATCGTACAGTATACATTTTTATCATGGAAGTCAATGGGTTAGGGATGTCAATGTATAGCATCTGCCAGAGCCCCATTTTCCATATGTCATCAGCTTTTCCCGACAGTGTGAGTAGTCTGTGGTGAGTGAGGCAGTTATGGCTGCAATGCTCGGTCTTCTGCTCTGGGAACGGTGCAGTCAGTGATCTGTACGCCCAGGAACTTCTGCCTCTGCTTCGGCATGTGACACTGTGTCACCAGAATGCCTACCTACACACTCCTAACCATATCGTGACTGTGAACCACCATCTCTGGACTTCAAGATGGAGCCTTTCCTGGCAATGCACACTGACTGGACAGTCGATGAATGGTAGAAAACCACGTAGGTACTGAAGACAAGTGCATCAGGTGTGGTTGGGGGAACAGCTGGCCTCTCATGATGTCTCTTTTCTGGGGCAATGTTTGTACTGGGATGCTCTGTAACTTTGCTCCTATATTCCACTAGTGGTAGGGGGGGGGGAGTGGACAATTTCTATGTGGCCCTGTTACTATAGAGAGGGGGCTGTAGAGATGTCCTTCCCCACTGTATGTCTACATAGATACATCTCAGCCCGCCGTCACTGTTATATGTTGGAGGACCTCCTAAAATAGCATTGCTTTATTCTTTCAATTACACATAATTCTATAAACTAAGCTATAGCTATTTAAAGAGGACCTGTCACCTCTCCTGACATGCCTGTGTTAGTAACTACTTGCATCCCCTATGCAATAATGATTCTGGAGCATCTATTCTTATAACTCTAGGTTGTTCTATCCCTCTGTTATTATTACTAGAAGTTTATTATTGAATTTGCAAGTGGGTGCTACCAGTTGGGGTGTGTCCCTTCACAGTCTTGGCAGCACTCATTGCAGGGTGTCACAATGGTAGCACCCAGTTGCTGATTGATTAATACACTTCTAGTAGGGATAACTGAGGAAAAGAACAACAGAGTTATATGAAAACATGCTCCAAAATCATTATTACATGGAGAATATAGTGAGTTAGTGAAACAGACATATCAGGAGCAGGACAGGACTTCTTGAAATGTAAACTCTATCTCTGGACTAAATGAAGTTCTTTTAGTAGTAGGACATATTCCCTTGTCACAGGTTTGCCATATATATTGTGGATAATTCACAGCCGAAATCCAAGGTGATTTCCTGCATAGATTGGTCAGGGATGCCACACACTGTAAAGATGAGCTGTCACCTCTCCTGAGATGTCTCCATTAGTAACTACTTGTATTCCCCATGTAATAGCAGTTCTGGAAGATCTGTTCTTATGACTCTACTCTGTGCAGTTCTTCTCTTATTCCTGCTAGAAGTTTATGGCTAAAGGTACCGGTAGGAGTCAGCAGTTGGGCGTGTGTCCCTGCACAGTCTACCACTGGCAGCTCTTATTGGACAAGGTCAGAATCTGCAGGGATACACCCCCAACTAGTATACACCTCGTACACCCCCAACTAGTATACACCTCGTACACCCCCAACTAGTATACACCTCGTACACCCCCAACTAGTAAATCCTATATGTATTTTTAGTCATAAATTTCTAGCAACAAGAAGAAAAAAAGAATTGCACAGCATGGAGTCAAAAGAAAAGATGCTCCAGAATTGTCAATTCACGTGGAATCTATTTACTAAAACAGACATGTCAGGAGAGGTGAGAGGTCCTCCGTGGCTCGTCAGTGTGGAACCCACCGTTATAATGAACATGCTGAGGATTGTACAATCTGCAGCACACTTATTATTTATAACATCCCCCATTACATGTACTGCCGATGAAACATCTGCTAGTCCTGAAAGGCTACTGGCAGCATCCTCAGCATGTGAACATGGCCGTCCAGTGCATTCATACGGGCGGGGTCGCATTTGCGTTATGGAATTCCGTTATAGGGTTCCGTTATAACAGGACTATTTTTTCTGTCATGTATAATGGAACAAAACGGAATCGTTATTTGTGGCCATAGACATGTATTAGGACGGAGCACATAGAATGACTCTTAAAGGATTCTGCTTTGCTTCCCGTCCTAAAAAACGATATTATAATGGAACACTACAACGGAATTCCATAACGCGAATGTGAACCCGCCCTAAGGGAGATCATGCGTGAACCCTTTTAAGAGGCGTTCTAACCAAAAGTGATAAATGTTATATTGGTGTGTGTGTTGGGAAGGGATGGGGCGAATGTGGCTAGGGGGAGTCCAAGTGGAGGGGCATCCACCTTGAGAGCCTTTGGCATTGGATTTTACCAGACTCCATCAGGTGCCAGAAGAAACAGAGAGGCATTCCACAAGTTTATCTGTCAGCCTCCATAGGAAATCAGTTAGGCCTCATTCAGCTCCACAAATGCCTCAAAACAGCTCTGTACAAACCTAATTGGATCATGTGAATGAGGCCAGAAAGTGTTAATGGATATTATTTTCAATCTTCTCCCTCATATGCATTTTTATTAAACTTGAGGACCCAGAACAATAGAAAATATACAAGAAAATGCTACTGTCTTCTCCAAGATAACTTCATTTCACAAGACGCTCTTTACCTTTGCTACATTGTCATTCACCCTCTGCCGGTGCACCTGTCCCCTGCTGCTACTGTACTAATCATATAATGAATCCATCTGGCCATGTTTGTCTGTGGCCATCTGTGTAGGTTGCCCGTCTACCTGCATGTGACCATTGGAGGTGTGACACTCTGTCGTCTGTGATGTCCTGTTTTGGAGGAGACTTTATTTTACATTCGTCAAACTAATCCTGCTGGTAACATATGAGACACTTGATGTTTAAGTGTCAATGCTTGCATATGCATGCACCTTGGTTTCTCCATATCAGTGAAGACTGCAGGCTTCATTTCTTGACAGGAATGTGGAAATATATAGTCTGACAATCTGATCACGATAGGATTTTGTTATAAAATATAACGAATGTTTCCAACTGCAGTCCATAATGGAAAGCATACAAATACAGCAAATTAAAGCCAACAAACTAACATTTCAACATAATTTGCTGAGACATTTGGATCAAAAGCTACGGTTGCCAATCCTGCACAACATATTGCTTTCAAAATAACCAGTATCAGTTTAACCCTTGAAGGGATTGCCTAACTTCAGGTTTTCAAATAACCCTCCCCACCCAGCAGGACCAGTCAAGAGAAGCATACTTACCTACTTCATGATGCTCAAGTCTAGCTCCTCGTGTCCACCGGTGCCTTCCGCCCTCTAGTTCCCGCATGTAAACTTCTGGCATTGATTAAGTCATGGTGCTCTGCTGCTGCCAATGACTGGACATATAGGTGACATGTCCCCCCAAGCAGGGGACATTGGCTGCAGCAATGCACATGGTATCCATTTGTGCCAGAAGTTTACAGATGTAGCCATTTGTCAGCGTTAACGTACTAACGCAACAAAATCGCATTACAATACTAGAACAAATTGTGCTAAAATGACCATCCTGGCAGAGCTGGGGTCAAAATAATGCTTGCTACATCTGTACATGCAGGGACCAAAGTGTGGAGAAGACAGCAGTGGACACAATGAGTGTTGGGATGCAGGTAAGGATGCTTCCCTCAACAGATCCCGTTGGGTGGGGCTTCAGGACCAGTGTTAATAGAACACATATGACCACATGATCAGGATGCAGCTTCCAGTCATTGCTCCAATGGCAGAGATTGGCAAAAACCTCTGATCAGCTCTGTATAAGCTTTCTACGCTATAGAGGAAGGGGAACTAATAAGAGGGTGTCCCTTTGTAAGCGTCAAAGAGATTCCCCATAGTGATGCAACCTCTGCCCATACCATGTTGTGTGGTTAGAGACCCCCCCAATGTATATAATCTCAATATTGAATATTATTTGTTCCCCTTCCTCTATAGCATAGAAGGGTTATACAGAGCTGATCGGAGGTTTTTGCCAATCTCTGCCATTGGTGCTATGACTGGCAGCTGCATCCTGATCATGTGGTCATATGTGTTCTATTAAAGCACAGTTTATAACTATAGTAATAAATAATTAACCTGAAATAAACAGGTAAAAGAAATCTGTGATTATCACCCAGCTTCTCCAAATAATGGGCAACTCCATCTAATTGTGCTGCAGGCATTTTAGGAGGGTGAGTGAGACCCCCAAGCAGGTTCTGTTAGTGACTATTACCTGTTGTCACTGTTAGAAAGTGGGAAGAAACAGATCTATATTGGAAATGGCTGCATAGCCCGACAGATAAATATCTGCATTTACTGGTTTGTTTCTTACTTGAGATGAAGATGATCTTTAATAATAGCCATATGCTTCAGTAGGAGACAAAGCTTTTATGAAAGCATTTCTATTTCACAATGGAGGAATAAGTGGTTTTCTCTTACTCAGGAGCTCTGCTTGCTCATACGTAGGCAGCCTAGCAATTATTGCTCATCCATCAGATTTTCATGTCAGGTTCTAGTATAGTCTACAGTATTTCCACATTATAGTAGACTGGCGGATGCTGTGAAAGGATCAGTATAATATATTTTGTGGTGTTTCCCATTTGTATACCATGAATCAAGCAATAGTCCATAATGGGTAGCAGATGCTTTTCCTACTGGACCACCATGGATCAGAAACAATTTAAAGTACTGGATGTTACATCAGCGGACCAGGACCTTTGCTGTTCTTCTTCTTCTATTAGGAACATTACTCAGTGAACACTACTATTTCTGCTACTACTACTCCCCTCCTCTCTTTGCTATGTGTAGCCACATGGCTGCTTCTAATTGCTGATCAGCTTTCTTCTATAAGACTGTGATGTTGCCAGAGCAATTAGGTTTCTAGCTTGCTAAGTTCCTGCTAAGGCCCTTGTTTTCTGTTGTCTGCCATGCATCGATCCATGCCTGTTTACCGGATTTTTGACTCTCAGCTGCCCGTGCCTGTTTATCTTTGTCACTCTCTGCTGTCAGCCCTGACACCGGATTCTCACAAACTCTGCCTTCCCTGACCTCTGCCTGTTCTGACTACGTGTTGCCTGTTTCTTCTGTGTCTCTGACCCCTGTGGGTCATATGTCAAGCACACTAGGACTAATCCAGTAGGAAGAAGTTTGGTGGCTCCCTGCAGTGAAGTCCAGAATCCCTGTATAGAGGTTAAAGGATGAATACCAGGGAACTGCCAGGATAATGCCCTTAGGTTTAGCCCAAAGTCAAACCGGTTGGTTGATAAAGTTGTTCCACACCCTCTGCCTTAACACTGGACGCCAGAAACCAGATCCCATACAATGACAGTCCTGATGGGTCCTTGTAGAACCAAGTCCATGGTTGTTGTTAATAATGTAGATTGTTATGCATCTCATGTGGCAGCTATATATTAAAGATTGCTTTTACCACTAGTTCATCGGGATAAGAGAATGCTTTTACCACTGGGCCACCAGGGATCATAAAATACTTTCTGCTTGACACCAATGAATTAGGCACAGTTTTTACCACTGGACACCAGAAATCTGGCACGGCTGTTACTGTTGTGCTGCCAGATACTATACAGAGATAGCCATTATTTGCTTCCTTCAGAGGCAACAGTAACAAGCAACCAAAATGCGCTGAATTTATTGAATATATCAGTGGAGATTTAGAAATTCTCATCTATTAAACAGTTACTTAAACATTGAAATATCCTTTACATAACTACTTTGAAGTAATCACATTCACATTATAGTAATAGCAGCACCAATTAATAAAAATAGAAGTGCAATGGAAAAACGATGATAGTTAAGAGATTCCTTGAATCCTAATGAAAATCCTGTCCTCCATTTATAATGGCTATAAAAGCCAGCCCTATTAGATAATCCTGAGTGCTCTACTTCAGAATTAAGGAGGCCCTTGTGCAACTTGTACAATTATGAAGTTAATTAGAGCGGTTACATTCAAGCTGTCAAATAGTCCCATTTCCATGTAAAACACTGTGAAGGTGTTGTCCACCAGCGACCATAACATTTCTATGTACATTATTTTAGGTAGGGCTTTAGCAATTCTCTCACATTTCTGGATAATAAGTGGTCCTGCTGCTGGAACCGTGGGAAAATCTGTTTACTTCCCTGCGTTACTAGGCGTCGTAAACTACTCTAATAATGAGGCTTTGTACTTTTGTAGTTGTGCTGAGTACAGGGCTGGGAGCAGTAGCCGTGTTTTCTATGAGGTCATTATTGTTACCGTCATAAGCTACAGTTACACAGATTGCACTGGAGACACTGGGGCTGTCGGGGCAAATGACCAGTAGGGGGACAAAGATCTATATCCAATTATTTGGGGACAGAAACAGACGCACAATTTATCCCATCAAGGGTGAAATTATCTTTCAATTGGAAGCAACACTTTAAGGATCAGTTTCGGCCTTTGTTCTATAACACAGAATTCTAGTGCCTCGTTAATTCCTGATTAGTTCACATATCGTCAGTTACTCTGGACCTGCTCCCACTACAAGTGCTAACAACCCGCTCTCACAAGTCCTGTAATATTCTGAACAGCACTTACTATGCAGGTTAAAGAGCCCGAGGGGAGAAGGAAACATTTGCCCTTAAAGTGACAGTACAACAAAGCAGACAAAGGCATCAGTTGTTAGTTAAACAACTTGCAGAGAGACACTCCAGGGAGATTGACTTCCTTTATACAGAAGTCTACTTTGCCATGACTCAGGGAACAGTTATGATATTCTCTAGATCTTTTGCAAAGGAGCATTTTGTTAAGTCAGTCATGTAAGGTTTTGGTCCACTGGTACTCTGCACCTCTGCTCATGTAGCACATAAGTATTTTCCATTCAAAAATATTCATAAGCATATTTCCAGGTCAGCATTAGACAGAGCATGTCTCTTCATTATTTAGGAACATTAAAGGAATAAAATGTCAACTGGTTGATATCTAGGTATTAGGGCAGTGCCCAAGGACATATTATTGACCAGAGGGGCCCCAAATCCCATTGATCAGTTAGATAACGTCTTGGTGGAGAATAAAAGTAATAAGTGCTTCTGAAATACATTGAGCATACCAAGGCTGTAGTGGGTGATAAAGGGCCCATGAGCTTTAATGTCCGAGGACCTAGATGACTGTCAGTCTGCTCCTGGTTTACATAGTGTATTTTAGATCTAGATGATTAAGTCATTGATGACCTTTTTATTTGATACTGATACATAGAAAGTTGAAGATGAGAATATTACTTTGAGACTATTTCTGGCCATAGAAACATAGAATGTGTCGGCAGATAAGAACCATTTGGCCCATCTAGTCTGCCCAATATACTGAATACTATGGATAGTCCCTGGTCCTATCTTATATGAAGGATGGCCTTATGCCTATCCCATGCATGCTTAAACTCCTTCACTGTATTTGCAGCTACCACTTCTGCAGGAAGGCTATTCCATGCATCCACTACTCTCTCAGTAAAGTGATACTTCCTGATATTACTTTTAAACCTTTGCCCCTCTAATTTAAAACTATGTCCTCTTGTAGCAGTTTTTCTTCTTTTAAATATTCTTTCCTCTGTTACCTTGTTGATTCCCTTTATGTATTTAAAAGTTTCAATCATATCCCCTCCGTCTCGTCTTTCTTCCAAGCTATAAATGTTAAGTTTAGAGTTGAGCGAACCCGAACTGTAAAGAACTTTAGGTTTATCGGTACCCGGACCCGAACCCGAACATTTACGTAAAAGTTTGGATTCGGGTTCGGTGTTTGGCGATTTTTATGGCGCTTTTTGAAAGGCTGCAAAGCAGCCAATCAACAAGCGTCATACTACTTGCCCCAAAAGGCCATCACAGCCATGCCTACTATTGGCATTGCTGTGATTGGCCAACTGCAGCATGTGACCCAGCCTCTATTTAAGCTGGAGTCACGTAGCGCCGCACGTCACTCTGCTCGGATTAGTGTAGGGGGAGGATGCAGCTGCTGTAAGGGAGAGATTAGGCAGGAATCTGCTGAAGAACTGCTTCTTTATGTAGTGTCCCACTAGGTAAAGGTGGGCGCTACACAAGGGTTAACATGTCTTTTGCATTAATGTGATGTTTAACCACCTCAGCCCCCAGTGCTTAAACACCCTGAAAGACCAGGCCACTTTTTACACTTCTGACCTACACTACTTTCACCGTTTATTGCTCGGTCATGCAACTTACCACCCAAATGAATTTTACCTCCTTTTCTTCTCACTAATAGAGCTTTCATTTGGTGGTATTTCATTGCTGCTGACATTTTTACTTTTTTTGTTATTAATCGAAATTTAACGATTTTTTTGCAAAAAAATGACATTTTTCACTTTCAGTTGTAAAATTTTGCAAAAAAAACGACATCCATATAGAAATTTTGCTCTAAATTTATAGTTCTACATGTCTTTGATAAAAAAAAAATGTTTGGGTAAAAAAAAAATGTTTTGGGTAAAAGTTATAGCGTTTACAAACTATGGTACAAAAATGTGAATTTCCACTTTTTGAAGCAGCTCTGACTTTCTGAGCACCTGTCATGTTTCCTGAGGTTCTACAATGCCCAGACAGTACAAACACCCCACAAATGACCCCATTTCTGAAAGTACACACCCTAAGGTATTCGCTGATGGGCATAGTGAGTTCATAGAACTTTTTATTTTTTGTCACAAGTTAGCGGAAAATGATGATTTTTTTTTTTTTTTTTTTCTTACAAAGTCTCATATTCCACTAACTTGTGACAAAAAATAAAAAGTTCTATGAACTCACTATGCACATCAGCGAATACCTTGGGGTCTCTTCTTTCCAAAATGGGGTCACTTGTGGGGTAGTTATACTGCCCTGGCATTCTAGGGGCCCAAATGTGTGGTAAGGAGTTTGAAATCAAATTCTGTAAAAAATGAACTGTGAAATCCGAAAGGTGCTCTTTGGAATATGGGCCCCTTTGCCCACCTAGGCTGCAAAAAAGTGTCACACATCTGGTATCTCCGTACTCAGGAGAAGGTGGGGAATGTGTTTTGGGGTGTCATTTTATATATACCCATGCTGGGTGAGAGAAATATCTTGGCAAAAGACAACTTTTCCCATTTTTTTATACAAAGTTGTCATTTGACCAAGATATTTATCTCACCCAGCATGGGTATATGTAAAAAGACACCCCAAAACACATTCCTCAACTTCTCCTGAGTACGGGGATACCAGATGTGTGACACTTTTTTGCAGCCTAGGTGGGCAAAGGGGCCCATATTCCAAAGAGCACCTTTCGGATTTCACTCCTCATTTTTTCCTGAATTTGATTTCAAACTCCTTACCACACATTTGGGCCCCTAGAATACCAGGGCAGTATAACTACCCAACAAGTGACCCCATTTTGGAAAGAAGACACCCCAAGGTATTCCGTGAGGGGCATGGCGAGTTCCTAGAATTTTTTATTTTTTGTCACAAGTTAGTGGAAAATGATGATTTTTTTTTTTTTTTTTTTTTCATACAAAGTCTCATATTCCACAAACTTGTGACAAAAAATAAAAACTTCCATGAACTCACTATGCCCATCAGCGAATACCTTGGGGTCTCTTCTTTCCAAAATGGGGTCACTTGTGGGGTAGTTATACTGCCCTGGCATTCTAGGGGCCCAAATGTGTGGTAAGTAGGTAAATGACCTGTGAAATCCGAAAGGTGCTCTTTGGAATGTGGGCCCCTTTGCCCACCTAGGCTGCAAAAAAGTGTCACACATCTGGTATCTCTGTATTCAGGAGAAGTTGAGGAATGTGTTTTGGGGTGTCTTTTTACATATACCCATGCTGGGTGAGATAAATATCTTGGTCAAATGCCAACTTTGTATAAAAAAATGGGAAAAGTTGTCTTTTGCCAAGATATTTCTCTCACCCAGCATGGGTATATGTAAAATGACACCCCAAAACACATTCCCCAACTTCTCCCGATTACGGAGATACCAGATGTGTGACACTTTTTTGCAGCCGAGGTGGGCAAAGGGGCCCATATTCAAAAGAGCACCTTTCGGATTTCACAGGTCATTTTTTACAGAATTTGATTTCAAACTCCTTACCACACATTTGGGCCCCTAGAATGCCAGGGCAGTATAACTACCCCACAAGTGACCCCATTTTGGAAAGAAGAGACCCCAAGGTATTCGCTGATGGGCATAGTGAGTTCATGGAAGTTTTTATTTTTTGTCACAAGTTAGTGGAATATGAGACTTTGTATGAAAAAAAAAAAAAATAAGCATTTTCCACTAACTTGTGACAAAAAATAAAAAATTCTAGGAACTCTCCATGCCCCTCACGGAATACCTTGGGGTGTCTTCTTTCCAAAATGGGGTCACTTGTGGGGTAGTTATACTGCCCTGGCATTTTCCAGGGGCCCTAATGTGTGGTAAGTAGGTAAATGACCTGTGAAATCCTAAAGGTGCTCTTTGGAATATGGGCCCCTTTGCCCACCTAGGCTGCAAAAAAGTGTCACACATGTGGTATCGCCGTATTCAGGAGAAGTTGGGGAATGTGTTTTGGGGTGTCATTTTACATATACCCATGCTGGGTGAGAGAAATATCTTGGCAAAAGACAACTTTTCCCATTTTTTTATACAAAGTTGGCATTTGACCAAGATATTTCTCTCACCCAGCATGGGTATATGTAAAATGACACCCCAAAACACATTCCCCAACTTCTCCTGAGTACGGCGATACCAGATGTGTGACACTTTTTTGCAGCCTAGATGCGCAAAGGTGCCCAAATTCCTTTTAGGAGGGCATTTTTATACATTTGGATACCAGACTTCTTCTCACGCTTTGGGGCCCCTAGAATGCCAGGGCAGTATAAATACCCCACATGTGACCCCATTTTGGAAAGAAGACACCCCAAGGTATTCAATGAGGGGCATGGCGAGTTCATAGAAATTTTTTTTTTTTGGCACAAGTTAGCGGAAATTGATATTTTTTATTTTTTTCTCACAAAGTCTCCCGTTCCGCTAACTTGGGACAAAAATTTCAATCTTTCATGGACTCAATATGCCCCTCACGGAATACCTGGGGGTGTCTTCTTTCCGAAATGGGGTCACATGTGGGGTATTTATACTGCCCTGGCATTCTAGGGGCCCTAAAGCGTGAGAAGAAGTCTGGAATATAAATGTCTAAAAAATTTTACGCATTTGGATTCCGTGAGGGGTATGGTGAGTTCATGTGAGATTTTATTTTTTGACACAAGTTAGTGGAATATGAGACTTTGTAAGAAAAAAAAAAATAAATTCCGCTAACTTGGGCCAAAAAAATATCTGAATGGAGCCTTACAGAGGGGTGATCAATGACAGGGGGGTGATCAATGACAGGGGGGGTGATCAATGACAGGGGGGGTGATCAATGACAGGGGGGTGATCAATGACAGGGGGGTGATCAGGGAGTCTATATGGGGTGATAACCACAGTCATTGATCACGCCCGTGTAAGGCTTCATTCAGACGTCCGGATGCGTTTTGCGGATCCGATCCATCTATCAGTGCATCCGTAAAAATCATGCGGACATCTGAATGGAGCTTTACAGGGGGGTAATCAATGACAGGGGGGTGATCACCACAGTCATTGATCATGCCCCTGTAAGGCTTCATTCAGACGACCGGATGCGTTTTGCGGATCCGATCCATGTATCAGTGCATCCGTAAAAATCATGCGGACATCTGAATGGAGCTTTACAGGGGGGTGATCAGGGAGTCTATATGGGGTGATCACCACAGTCATTGATCATGCCCCTGTAAGGCTTCATTCAGACGTCCGGATGCGTTTTGCGGATCCGATCCATCTATCAGTGCATCCGTAAAAATCATGCGGACATCTGAATGGAGCTTTACAGGGGGGTAATCAATGACAGGGGGGTAATCAATGACAGGGGGGTGATCAGGGAGTCTATATGGGGTGATCACCACAGTCATTGATCATGCCCCTGTAAGGCTTCATTCAGACGTCCGGATGCGTTTTGCGGATCCGATCCATCTATCAGTGCATCCGTAAAAATCATGCGGACATCTGAATGGAGCTTTACAGGGGGGTAATCAATGACAGGGGGGTGATCACCACAGTCATTGATCATGCCCCTGTAAGGCTTCATTCAGACGACCGGATGCGTTTTGCGGATCCGATCCATGTATCAGTGCATCCGTAAAAATCATGCGGACATCTGAATGGAGCTTTACAGGGGGGTAATCAATGACAGGGGGGTAATCAATGACAGGGGGGTGATCAGGGAGTCTATATGGGGTGATCACCACAGTCATTGATCACGCCCCTGTAAGGCTTCATTCAGACGTCCGGATGCGTTTTGCGGATCCGATCCATCTATCAGTGGATCCGTAAAAATCATGCGGACGTCTGAATGGAGCTTTACAGGGGGTTGATCAATGACAGGGGGGTAATCAATGACAGGGGGGTGATCAGGGAGTCTATATGGGGTGATCAGGGGTGATCAGGGGTGATTAGGGGTGATCAGGGGCTAATAAGGGGTTAATAAGTGACGGGGGGGGGTGTAGTGTAGTGTAGTGGTGCTTGGTGCTACTTTACTGAGCTACCTGTGTCCTCTGGTGGTCGATCCAAACAAAGGGGACCACCAGAGGACCAGGTAGCAGGTATATTAGACGCTGTTATCAAAACAGCGTCTAATATACCTGTTAGGGGTTAAAAAAAACACATCTCCAGCCTGCCAGCGAACGATCGCCGCTGGCAGGCTGAAGATCAACTCTCTTACCTTCCGTTCCTGTGAGCGCGCGCGCCTGTGTGCGCGCGTTCACAGGAAGTCTCGCGTCTCGCGAGATGACGCGTATATGCGTGACTGTGCGCAGCGCTGCCACCTCCGGAACGCGATCCTGCGCTAGGCGGTCCGGAGGTGGTTAATATGCATGTCCCTGTGTTATCTGGGTGTCAGACTTGTTAGGGTGTAGTTTAGCCTCCTAGACGTTAGAGGGAGCTAGAGAGCCCTAAGTATATATAGGTAGGCCCAGACAGGGGAGAGTAGTTCATTCCAGGTGGCTAGAAGAGTAATGTAGTCAGCCTGAAGCTCCTGAGGCTAAGTTAGCTCAATAGAGTCACCCCAGAAGAAGAATCTACCTCCTGGGAGAAACCTGCAGCTTCCCTACCTGCTTCAAGGATAATACAACAAGTTCAGATAAGTAACTTGATGAGCAGGAGTACTATAAGTTAAAGTCAAGAGTCAATACTGGAGGAAGGATTTATTACCAAGGATTAAAGCCAGCATTTAGGCATCCGGGCCTTGGGATCCAGCCAGCTAGAATAGCTGAAGGGGATAGTGCAGCATAGGTCTGCTAAGCATTAACTTTATACCCTCCAAGTATCTTGCAAGATTTATACCTGCCATATTGTGAAGTAAACCTGCTTGTGGAGTATTGTTACAAGGGACTGCATCATCATTATCATCTGTATGTACAAAGTTGGACTGTTTCCAAGTAAAGCAACGTTTGGTTTACCATACCAGCTGTGTACCTCTATTACTACTCCTACAAATCGGTGTGCCACCGTTACAGGCACTGGCGTCATGATCCTTAAAGGGACCTTGCCTCAGGCACTCAAAACACCTGCAACATCCAGGGCACCTCACACACCATCAGGCCAGGTCTCTCTATACAGAGTGTGCCCCAGAGGAACTTGTGTCTACGTCTCCTTCACTGCCGCATGCCTGCCCAGGGTCCTCCAAAAAGTGAGTAACCCTCGATTGCCCATAACCGTGACCTCACTATCGCAATACCCTGCGGGTCTGGCGTGCTGCATAAATTGGCGTCACGAACAGGATACGATCATATCCGCGCCATTGTTGGATTACAAAAACTGTGTGCCATTATCCACCTAAAAAGTGACTAAGCTCTATTGCTTTATTTAAAAATTGCTGGGCCAAAGAAAACTGTAATAATTTGCGGTGTGAAGATTATAGTGTATGGACTGTTTGCCGTTTGTGTAAGCCACCGCTTGCTGTCAGTGAATAGACAGCGATTTGCTCAAAGATGGCCGCTTAACCTGACGGGATTACAAGTGCGCCTCGTTGTACCCGTTTGGCGCGAAAAAGGACAAGGTGAAGGTACCGCCCAGCCTGCAAGGAGGAAGAAATGCCGCCCTGTGGGAAAAAGTACCGCCTACCTGAATCCCGGAGCTGCAAGAGGCTGCGCCTACCTGCTGACGCTGTGTGTGGGACTCCCGTCTGACGTAGCCACGCATCTCGCGAGACTTGGAGCGAGCACCACCGGAGTGAGTACTAACTTTACCCTTCACCGGCCCCCTTCTGATTACGATACCGGAGCGTCCCTGACCCCTGACAGGGTATCGGAGAGGGTCCCCCACTAGCGACAAGCGACTTGACTGAAAAAAAAACAAAAAAACTGACATTTTCACTCCGGACCGCTCCGCTGTCATTTAAAGGGCCATACCCATCTAGCAACACTATGTCCGCACCTGAAGGAGCAGGGCAGGCGGCTCCAGAAATGCCTTTTGAAATGCCCGCAACAGACAATAGGGCACCTGCCGCCGCGGCAGCATCAATACCATGATGTATTATTTTGGGGCCCCCTGGTTTCCACGATATTCAGGGGAAGCCCATAAATTAAAGGACTTTAGGGACCAGATACTGGCCTTATTCCGGCTCTATCCTATATCTGCTGAACAACAAATGGAGATCCTCCTAGCTCAGTTGGAGGGGGCCGCCCGCAGGGAAGTCATGTCCTGGCCCTGTTCTGAAAAGAGTACCATGGAGCAGATTTTTGATCGCCTCGGCACCACATTTGAGGCCAGAACGGAGTCCAAAGTTAAAATGCGATTCTTCAGCAGGAAGCAGCAACCTGGGGAGTCGCTCCGCGATTTTGCTCTGTCCTTGCAAGAGACCCTGAGGGCTGTGGTCCAGGTGGACCCCAAGGAAGCTGAGGATCAGGACAGGACTCTTAGAGAACAGTTCATTGCAGGAATAAGTACGGAGCATTTAAGGGGCCAGCTGAGGATGCTGTCAGCCCAACATCCCAATTGTGCATTCTTGGACTTTAAAGAGCTGGCCATCAGCATTCTAGGCCAAAACCTGGCCGCAGGGCCAGCAGCCTTGCCTGAATCTCAGGTTTGTCAATCAAAGACTGTCAATGTGGGGCCAGCTGGAGTCAGTCAAGCCACTCAGGCTCCAGTAACAGATGTAGTGGGAGCACTAATGGAGCAAGTGAACCACCTCACTCTGAGCTTAGAGAAAGTATGCAAGAAAATAGAGGAGTGGGAAAGACCAATACTGCTGGAGGATGAAGGCCCTTTTCCTCCAAGGCTCCCACCTGCATATAGGGATGTTTACCCAAAAGTGCCTGATGGACGGACAAATTATCGGTCTAGAAATTGAAAGCAGCCTGTTTGCCACTATTGCAAAAAATATGGACATACTGAATCAATGTGCTGGCAGTTAAACGGCAACCCCTGAGGCAGAGGACCGCCCCTCAGGAGGTAGAACAGTAGGTCCAAAGGATCCAAGCTGGATGCCTAAACACGTGGGATCCTGTCCAAAAATTAAAATATGTATCAACGGGATACCCTTTGAAGCCCTTCTGGATATGGGGTCACAGGTCACCACCATCCAAAGACCTGCCTTTGACAAGTTCTGGGATCCAAGTCTCCTCACCCTGCCACCAGAGTCCTGGCTAGATATCATTGCCAGCAACGGGAAGCCAGTGAAAGTCCACGGATACTGGGAACCTACTCTTCAGGTGGGAGAGGCCACCTTACCACAGCAAGGTGTAATTGTGGTGCAAGCAAGAGATAAAGGAGGACACCCTGTGATCCTAGGGACCAATGTCCTTAAAAACTGTTACTCTGAAGTGCTTGAGGCATTGAACCAAACTATATCTTCAGCCTCCCCTGCTTCCAGAAGGGTCATTCAAAAGACTATCAGTGTGCTGTGCGCTCCACAAAGGTTTGCCGACAAAAAGGGGGAAATTTGTACTGTTCGGATCCGGGACAACCGGCCAGTAATCCTGCCTCCAAATTCCCAGATCATCCTTTGCTGCCGTGCAGTGTTAGGGATCCAGGGTCAGGAGTAGCAAGCGCTAGTGGAACCCATCCAGATTGAGAATCACCCCTTCGTACGGACAGCCAAGAGTCTGGTGACTGTGTCCCAAGGTAAAGTGCCTGTCCGTTTAATTAACTTTGGTGATCACCCCGCTACTCTTTTTAAGCACTGCCCCGTTGCTCAGCTTTTCCAGGTATCTTTCCAGGATGTGATCCGTCTGCCTGCCACGGAGGCGTTCCAGACCACACAGAGCAGCAGCATCACCGCCAACACCTCAACAACATCCTGGTGGGAAGAGCTTCATGTGGGGAACGAATCCACCCCGAAAGAGCAAATAGAGGGAGTTCTGAATCTAGTGAGAGAACATCACAAGGCTTTCGGCAAGCACTCCACGGACTACGGAGAGGTCAGTGTAATTAAACATACCATACCCACTGGCTCTCATCCTCCTATCAAGGAGAGACACAGACCCATACCACCTACTACCTATCAGTCTGTGAAAGAGATGATACAAGAGATGAAAGACTCTAACATAATCCGGGACAGTCACAGTCCCTGGGCTGCGCCCCTAGTCCTGGTGCGGAAAAAAGATGGCAGCATAAGGTTCTGCGTGGATTACAGAAAGATCAATCAAATTACCCACAAAGATGCTTATCCACTACCACGCATTGAGGAGTCCTTGACTGCCCTGGGGTCATCAGCCTATTTCTCCACCTTGGACTTAACTAGTGGGTACTGGCAAGTACCTATGGCCCCTGAAGATCGAGAAAAGACTGCTTTCACTAAACCTATGGGCCTGTTTGAGTTTAACTACATGCCGTTTGGACTGTGTAACGCTCCAGGGACATTCCAACGGCTGATGGAACGTTGTTTAGGCCATAGGAACTTTGAAAATGTATTGTTATATCTAGATGACGTCATTATATACTCCAAGACGTATGAGGACCACCTAGAACACCTGGCGGAAGTGTTCCAAGTCCTTACCAAATATGGTCTCAAAATCAAGCCATCTAAGTGTCACCTGCTGAAACCAGTGGTAAAATACCTAGGACACGTTGTCAGTGCCGAAGGAGTACAGCCTGATCCTGATAAACTTGCTGCTGTCCGCAATTGGCCTACTCCTACCACCGTAAAAGAGGTGAGAAGCTTTCTCAGTTTTGCAGGGTATTACAGGCGTTTCATTCCCCATTTCGCACAAATTGCGGATCGAATCCAGGAACTCTTGAGGGGGCATCCAAAGAAGAACCCAAAAACTCCTATTCCTGTTGAATGGAACGAAGAACGGGAAATTGCCTTTCAGCTCCTAAAAAAGAAGCTGACCAAACCCCCTGTTCTGGGTTACTGTCATGGTCTTACCTGCTTGCTGCTCTCCTTCGTTTGACATGTGCTGGCAGCCATCTTGGGTCCTGGGTTTCTTGTAGCCTTCCACCCTGCGGCTCCTCCTTCCCCTGGGAGGAGCTGGATGCCTAGCTCATATATATAGGAGGTCTGTGGCTTCAGTTCCTTGCTTGGTCCTCTTGTGTTCACATGCTTCTAAGACTGCTGCTGCTTCTGGTTCCTGATCCTGGCTTCGTCTGACTACCCTGCTGGTTCCTGATCCTGGCTTCGTCTGACTACCCTGCTGGTTCCTGATCCTGGCTTCGTCTGACTACCCTTCTGGTTCCTGACCTCTGGCTTCGCAAAGACTCTGCTCGGTTTCACCATCCGTTTGGACTTTTGCTTTACAGCTTTATTTTCAATAAAGCCTTCTTATTTTCACGTATCTCTTGTTGTACGTCTGGTTCATGGTTCCGTGACAGTTACCCAGATTATCAGCAGCCGTTCCACCTCTACACAGATGCCAGTAAGAGAGGCCTGGGGGCTGTGTTGGCTCAAGTGCAAGATAACAAAGAGAGGGTAATTGCCTACGCCAGCAGATCTCTGAAGGGAGCTGAGAAGAATGACCACAACTACAGTTCCTTGAAGCTGGAGTTTCTTGCCTTAGTGTGGGCTGTGACCGAAAAGTTTAAAGACTATCTCGCTGCCACACCATTTGTTGCCTTCACGGACAATAACCCTCTGGCGCATCTGAATACAGCTAAATTGGGGGCGCTGGAGCAAAGATGGGCCTCCCGCATTGCTAACTATGACTTCACTGTGAAATACCGGGCAGGCCGCTCCAATGACAATGCTGATGCCCTGTCCCAGCTACCCACTACAGAAGCCCCAGATGAACCAACAGATGCCTGGGAAGAAGTGGAAATGCCAGCATTCTACAATAAATTTGCCCAGCAGGATAATATCCGCACTGAGAACCATCCTGCTGCTGATCCTTCCTCACCATATATCCCTGAGTCCAGAGGCGACCAAGAAAGGTGGATTAAGCTCCAGTCCGAAAGTAGAGTCCTCGGTGAACTGCTCGACTTCCTTACCAGTGGGAGTACTCCGGAGAGTCCGCAGGAAGAGTGCAGACCCAGAACTGGTGAGACTGTGGAGACATCGCCACCTACTTTTCCTTCAAAGAGGCCTGTTGCTTAGAAGGAGCCTGGATCCAGTGTCCTGTGATAGGATATACCAAATTCTCCTACCATGTCGAGATGCCAGTCTGGTGCTAGAAATGTATCACAACCAGTCCGGACACTTCGGCGTGCAGAAGACTGAGGCCACCATTCGCAGAAGATTCTATTGGATTGGGATGAGAGACAATATTGAGAAATGGTGCCGAGAATGCACTGCTTGTGCTGTGGGGCGAGCTGAACGCCATGACCAGAGGGCACCTCTCCATCCTATCGTAAGTAAAGCTCCTTTAGAACTTGTTGCTATTGATCATGTGAAGTTGGAGCCGAGTCGCTCAGGGTATACTTATGCCATGACCATTATTGATCACTTCACTAAGTTTGTCGTAGCAGTGCCTGTGAAAGACCTGACAGCTAAGACTACAGCAGAGGCGTTCTGGAAGCTTTTTCTTCTGCCCTACGGCTGCCCAGAGAGAATCCTCACCGACCAGGGGTCTGTGTTTGAGTCACAGCTGTTCCAAGAGATGTGCCTGCTGCATAACTGCCAGAAAGTCCGGACCACCGCCTATCATCCACAAGGTAACGGACTCTGTGAAAAGATTAATCAAACTCTCATCAAAATGCTGAGAGCAGTACCCCCAGAGACAAGGGGTAATTGGCCTACTCTGCTGCCACAACTCATGTATCCCTATAACAACACAATTTACTGCTCCACCGGTTACACACCTTTCTATCTGATGTTCGGCCGTCAAGGGAGGTTACCTGCTGATCACTCCCTAGACATACAAGTGCCCGATGTCATTAACCCACTACCAAAAACTGATTGGGTAGTAGAGCACCAAAGACGTCTCCTCAATGCCAAAGAGATCGTTCAGGAACGCATGGAAAATGTCCGGGAACAACAACAAAGAGACTATGACCTGGCTGCTCATGCAGAACCCTTAGCTCTGGGAGACCTGGTGTGGTTGAAGAACAACCATAGAACCAGTAAATTGGACAGTAAGTGGGAAAGGATTCCCTATGTTGTTTCTGCCATCCCTAACACTGAGGCTCACATCTACCAAATCTCCAGAGAAGGTAAAGGCTCTCAAGTTGTACATAGAAATAGTTTGAAACCCTGTATAGAAGGAGAAACTGCAGCAGAGGACATTGAACCAGAATCTCCTGAGCCGGAGTTGCCAGCCCAACCTGCTGATCCTATGCAGGCTGTTGAGAACCTGATACATGATAAAGATCCACTTAATTGGTTTCTCACTCCCTGGTTAAACCTGGTAGTACCTGCTCCTGTTCCAGTTGTTTCTCCATCCCAGGATGAACCCACTTCAGTCCCTGTTATTTCTTTGCCTCAGAGTGTACCTGAAGGAGCTCCAGAGCCTGTGGACTCCTCCAATCCTCCTGATCCCTCCATGTTGCGCCGAGGACGGG
This sequence comes from Bufo bufo, assembly GCF_905171765.1. NCBI lineage: Eukaryota > Metazoa > Chordata > Amphibia > Anura > Bufonidae > Bufo > Bufo bufo. The sequence continues at coordinate 86,999,148 of NC_053396.1, forward strand.
CAACGTTGTAGCATGGGGGTATGTAGTGTCCCACTAGGTAAAGGTGGACGCTACACAAGGGTTAACATGTCTTTTGCATTAATGTGATGTTTAATATGCATGTCCCTGTGTTATCTGGGTGTCAGGCCTGTTAGGGTGTAGTTTAGCCTCCTAGACGTTAGAGGGAGCTAGAGAGCCCTAAGTATATATAGGTAGGCCCAGACAGGGGAGAGTAGTTCATTCCAGGTGGCTAGAAGAGTAATGTAGTCAGCCTGAAGCTCCTGAGGCTAAGTTAGCTCAGTAGAGTCACCCCAGAAGAAGAATCTACCTCCTGGGAGAAACCTGCAGCTTCCCTACCTGCTTCAAGGATAATACAACAAGTTCAGATAAGTAACTTGATGAGCAGGAGTACTATAAGTTAAAGTCAAGAGTCAATACTGGAGGAAGGATTTATTACCAAGGATTAAAGCCAGCATTTAGGCATCCGGGCCTTGGGATCCAGCCAGCTAGAATAGCTGAAGGGGATAGTGCAGCATAGGTCTGCTAAGCATTAACTTTATACCCTCCAAGTATCTTGCAAGATTTATACCTGCCATATTGTGAAGTAAACCTGCTTGTGGAGTATTGTTACAAGGGACTGCATCATCATTATCATCTGTATGTACAAAGTTGGACTGTTTCCAAGTAAAGCAACGTTTGGTTTACCATACCAGCTGTGTACCTCTATTACTACTCCTACAAATCGGTGTGCCACCGTTACAGGCACTGGCGTCATGATCCTTAAAGGGACCTTGCCTCAGGCACTCAAAACACCTGCAACATCCAGGGCACCTCACACACCATCAGGCCAGGTCTCTCTATGCAGAGTGTGCCCCAGAGGAACTTGTGTCTACCTCTCCTTCACTGCCGCATGCCTGCCCAGGGTCCTCCAAAAAGTGAGTAACCCTCGATTGCCCATAACCGTGACCTCACTATCGCAATACCCTGCGGGTCTGGCGTGCTACATTTATCTACAGCAAATGTGTTTTGTGGGTGCAGTGCACAATTTTTTTAAGCCTGCCCTGAGCCAACTGCTACTGAAAACAAACTTTTTTTCATTCAGTTAGTCAATATCAATACATAATCAGCAGCCATTTTATGCAACAATAGTGCACCAGCACAGGATATCTGCATGTCTGCAAGTCCAGAAATACTGCTTTGAGACACTAGGGTTAAAAAAAAACTTTATTTCATATAGTGCACATCTAGGATTATCGCTGCATAAGTGACTGTGAAATTTAGGCCACAAATACGGCTTTCTCATACTGGGGTGAAAAAAAAACATCTGTTTCATATAGTGCACATCTAGGATTATAGGTGCAGAAGTGAGTGTTACATTTAGGCCAGAAATACAGCTTTTTGCTTACTGGGGTTAAAAAACCCTCTGATATACAGCACATCTGGGATTAGACATGCATAACTGACTGTGAAATTTAGGCCACAAACACGGCTTTTTGCTTACTGGGGTTAAAAAACCCTGTGATATACTGCACATCTGGGATTAGACATTCATAAGTTACTGTGAAATTTAGGCCAGAAATACGGCTTTCTTATACTGGGGCATACTGGGGTGAAAAAAACCATTTGTTTCATATAGTGCACATCTAGGATTATAGGTGCATAAGTGAGTGTTACATTTAGGCCAGAAATACAGCTTTGGCATACTGGGGCATACTGGCTAAAACAAACCCCTCTGTTTCATATACTGCACATCTGGGATTAGACGTGCATAAGTGACTGTGAAATTTAGGCCACAAATACAGCCTTTTGCTTACTGGGGTTAAAAACCCTCTGATATACTGCACATCTGGGATTAGACGTGCATAAGTGACTGTGAAATTTATACCACAAATAAGTCTTTTTGCTTACTGGGGTTAAAAACCTTCTGATATACTGCACATCTGGGATTAGACGTGCATAAGTGACTGTGAAATTTAGGCCAGAAATACGTCTTTTTGCTTACTGGGGTTAAAAAACCCTCTGATATACTGCAGATCTGTCAGGAAGCAGGGGGTGTTACCCCTACTCGGAGACCGCGGGCACGGCGCATGGCACGGGTTCCCCTTCAGCTCGGTAGAACACCTGGTGCCCGAGGTGCAGGTGCGCGGCGTGTGCGCATGCGCACTACGTAGGCTGCGCGTGCATTCCCGGGTTCATAGCGTTCCTGCATTATCCGGCTGTCAGGTGTGAGCCTTGCTGGGGGAGGTTCCCAGTACACACCTTCCACCTTCCTCGCCTGCCATTGGTTCCCGGGGAGGAAGGCCTCCTAGTTGCCTTGGGGACCAGGGGGTGGTTCCTTCCTTCCCTGGCTATAAAGACCTGGCCTGAGCTCTGGCTCATTGCTGAGTTATTCCACCTTATAGTGAACACCTAGCCTCCCTGCGTATCCTCCTATTTGCCTGTTGTTTCTTTGTATCCTTCCCGGTTACTGACCCTTGGACTGTCTTCCGCCTTGAACCTTCGCTGCCTGCCTCGACCCGGATTGGACATTGACTACCCCTCTTGGATTACCCCTAAACTTGTACCACGTTTCTGGGCTGTCAACTGCTTACTGCCAGTGGGTTCCTCACCCCACTACTGGCTCCCTGGGACGTCTGACAACATCTGGGATTAGACGTGCATAAGTTACTGTTAAATTTCGGCCAGAAATACGGCTTTCTCATACTGGGGCATACTGGGGTGGAAAAAAAACATCTGTTTCATATAGTGCACATCTAGGATTATAGGTGCATAAGTGAGTGTCACATATAGGCCAGAAATACGGCTTTGGCATACTGGGTGAAACAAACTCCTCTGTTTCATATACTGCACATCTGGGATTAGATGTGCATAAGTGACTGTGAAATTTAGGCCACAAATACGGCTTTTTACTTACTGGGGTTAAAAAACCCTCTGATATACTGCACATCTGGGATTAGACGTGCATAAGTGAGTGTCACATTTAGGCCACAAATACGGCTTTTTTCTTACTGGGGTTAAAAAAAACTCTGATATACAGCACATCTGGGATTAGACATGCATAAGTGACTGTGAAATTTAGGCCACAAATACGGCTTTTTGCATACTGGGGTTAAAAACCCTCTGATATACTGCACATCTGGGATTAGACGTGCATAAGATACTGTGAAATTTAGGCCAGAAATACGGCTTTCTCATACTGGGGCATACTGGGGTGAAAAAAAACATCTGTTTCATATAGTGCACATCTAGGATTATAGGTGCATAAGTGAGTGTCACATTTAGGCCAGAAATACAGCTTTGGCATACTGGGGCATACTGGCTAAAACAAACCCCTCTGTTTCATATACTGCACATCTGGGATTAGACGTGAATAAGTGACTGTGAAATTTAGGCCACAAATACGTTTTTTTGCTTACAGGGGTTAAAAACCCTCTGATATACTGCACATCTGGGATTAGACGTCCATAAGTGACTGTGAAATTTAGGCCAGAAATACGTTTTTTTGCTTACTGGGGTTAAACCCTCTGATATACATAGAATAACTATGCCGTGCTTTTTGCATTTTGAAATGTAATAGTCCTCTGTCCAAATTCTGCATAGTCTAAATTTTTATGCTTTGTATGTGCTCGGTACCGTATTACACCACTGTTGGTGTTGTTCACATTGTATTTTCTTAATTTGAAAATAAAGCATTTAAAAAAAAAAAAAACTCTGATATACTGCACATCTGGGATTAGACGTGCATAAGTGACTGTGAAATTTAGGCCACAAATACGGCTTTTTGCTTACTGGGGTTAAAAAACCCTCTGATATACTGCACATCTGGGATTAGACGTGCATAAGTTACTGTTAAATTTCGGCCAGAAATACGGCTTTCTCATACTGGGGCGAAAAAAAAACATCTGTTTCATATAGTGCACATCTAGGATTATAGGTGCATAAGTGAGTGTCACATTTAGGCCAGAAATACGGCTTTGGCATAATGGGGCATACTGGGTGAACCAAACCCCTCTGTTTCATATACTGCACATCTGGGATTAGACGTGCATAAGTGACTGTGAAATTTAGGCCACAAATATGGCTTTTTGCTTACTGGGGTTAAAAAACCCTCTGATATACAGCACATCTGGGATTAGACGTGCATAAGTGACTGTGAAATTTAGGCCACAAATACAGCTTTTGCTTACTGAGGTAAAAAAAAAAAACTCTGATATACTGCACATCTGGGATTAGACGTGCATAAGTGAGTGTCACATTTAGGCCACAAATACGGCTTTTTGCTTACTGGGGTAAAAAAAAAAACTCTGATATAGTGCACATCTGGGATTAGACGTGCATATGTTACTGTGAAATTTAGGTCACAAATACGGCTTTTGCTTACTGGAGTTAAAAAAAAACTCTGATATACTGCACATCTGGGATTAGATGTGCATAAGTTACTGTGAAATTTAGGCCACAAATACCGCTGTCATATAAAGTAAAAAAAATAAAAAATTTAGTGCAATACCCTACATCAGGGTTTTTATTGGAGGTCAATTATTTTTAACAGACTTAGCCACTTTTTACTTTGCTTTGTGAACGCTTTCTATGAGGCAAACATCTAATAAGGGACGCGGTCATAGTCGTGGTGGTGGTGTTGGTGGAGCCTCTGGTGCAGGGAGAGGACGTGGCCGTTCTGCCACAGCTACACATCCTACTACCTCAGGTCCCAGTAGCCGCCAGAATGTACAGCGATATTTGGTCGCGCCTAATGCCGTTCTAAGGATGGTAAGGCCTGAGCAAGTACAGGCGCCAGTCAATTGGGTGCCCGACAGTGGATCCAGCACGTTCATATTATTTCCCACCCAGTCTTCTGCAGAAAGCGCTCAGGTGGCGCCTGAAACCCATGTCCATCAGTCTGTCACATCACCCCCGTGCATATCGGGGAACCTGTCTGAGCCTCAAGTCATGCAGCAGTCTCTTATGCTGTTTGAAGACTCTGCTGGCAGGGTTTCCCAAGGGCATCCACCTAGCCCATCCCCAGGGGTGGAAGACATAGAATGCACTGACGCACAACCACTTATGTTTCCTGATGAGGACATGGGAATACCACCTCAGCATGTCTCTGATGATGCTGCGTCTTTCTGCAGTGTGCAGACCGAAAAGGAGGTCAGGGAGGAAGACTGGGTGGAAGACGATGCAGGGGACGACGATGTCCTAGACCCCACATGGAATGAAGGTCGTGCCACTGACTTTCAGAGTTCGGAGGAAGAGGCAGTGGTGAGAAAGAGCCAACAGTGTAGTAAAAGAGGGAGCAGGGTGCAAAAGCAGAGCAGCCGTCGCCAAAACAGTTTGCCTCCTGCTGGCCACTGTCACCAGGGACCGAGCACACAAAAGGCAGCTTCAAGGAGTTCCCTGGCATGGCACTTCTTCACACAATGTGCTGACGACAAGACGCGAGTGGTTTGCACTCTGTGCCATCAGAGCCTGAAGCGAGGCATTAACGTTCTGAACCTTAGCACAACCTGCATGACCAGGCATCTACATGCGAGACACGGGCTGCAGTGGAGTAAGCACCTTCAAAACCAAGAAAGGGCTCAGGCCCCTCCTGCTCCCTCTTCTGCTGCTGCCTCGGCCTCTTCCTCTGCCTCTGGAGGAACGTTGGCACCTGCCACCCAGCAAATAGAGGATGTGCCACCAACACCACCACCTCCGTCACCAAGCATCTCCACCATGTCACACGGAAGAGTTCAGCTTTCCATCTCACAAACCTTGGAGAGAAAGCGCAAATTCCCACCTAGCCATCCTCGATCCCTGGCCCTGAATGCCAGCATTTCTAAACTACTGGCCTTTGAAATGCTGTCATTCAGGCTGGTGGAGACGGACAGCTTCAAACAGCTCATGTCACTTGCTGTCCCGCAGTACGTCATTCCCAGCCGCCACTTCTTCTCCAGGAGAGCCGTACCCTTCCTGCACAACCAAGTATCGGATAAAATCAAGAGTGCACTGCGCAACGCCATCTGTGGCAAGGTCCACCTAACCACAGATACGGGGACCAGTAAGCATGGCCAGGGACGCTATATCTCCCTAACTGCACACTGGGTAAATGTAGTGGCGGCTGGGCCCCAGGCGGAGAGCTGTTTGGTGCATGTCCTTCTGCCGCCAAGGATCGCAGGAATCATTCTTTGCCTCCTGTTGCCTCCTCTTCCTACTCGGTTTCCTCCTCCTCCTCTTCTACCACCTCCTCATCCGGTCAGCGACAGACCTTCACCACCAACTTCAGCACAGCCAGGGGTAAACGTCAGCAGGCTGTTCTGAAACTGATGTGTTTGGGGGACAGGCCGCACACCGCGCAGGAGTTGTGGCGGGGTATAGAACAACAGACCAACGAGTGGTTGCTGCCAATGAGCCTCAAGCCCGGCCTGGTGGTGTGCGATAATGGGAAAAATCTCGTTGCAGCTCTGGGACTAGCCGGTTTTACACACATCCCTTGCCTGGCCCATGTTTTGAATTTGGTGGTGCAGAAATTCATTCACAACTACCCCGACATGTCAGAGGTGCCGCATAAAGTGCGGGCCGTCTGTGCGCGCTTCAGGCGTTCTCATCCTGCTGCCGCTCGGCTGTCTGCTCTACAGCGTAACTTCGGCCTTCCTGCTCACGGCCTCATATGCGACGTGCCCACCAGGTGGAACTCCACCTTGCACATGCTGGAGAGATTGTGCAAGAAGCAGCAGGCCATAGTGGAGTTTCAGCTGCAGCACGCATGGGTGAGTCGCACTGCGGAACAGCACCACTTCACCACCAATGACTGGGCCTCCATGCGAGACCTGTGTGCCCTGTTGCGCTGTTTCGAGTACTCCACCAACATGGCCAGTGGCGATGACGCCGTTATCAGCGTTGCAATACCACTTCTATGTATCCTTGAGAAAACACTTAGGGCGATGATGGAAGAGGATGTGGCCGAGGAGGAGGAAGAGGAGTCATCTCTAACACTTTCAGGCCAGTCTTTTAGAAGTGGCTCAGAGGGAGGTTTTTTGCAACAGCAGAGGCCAGGTACAAATTTGGCCAGCCAGGGCCCACTACTGGAGGACGAGGAGGACTAACTGAGATGTGTCCTGTACGTGAGATGAGTAAGGGACAGGACTCATCTCAGGTTAATTAGCATATGTATCAAATCGCTATGGGGACTGGGTATTGCGGATATGCTAGCGGCCATCTAGCAATCCATGTCCTCAGCTCTATACACAAAATCCCGGTGACAGGTTCCCTTTAACTGTAAGCATGCTAGGGAGCTGTGGGAAGGGTTAAAAAAGTGAAATGCTGGTGACAGACTCCCTTTAAGTCTTCTGAAATAATGACCCCCTAAATCCCTTTCCTCAGATACTGTGGTTATGACTGTATCACTGATTTTATATTGTGCTCTTGGGTTTTTACTAGAGTTGAGCGAACACCTGGATGTTCGGGTTCGAGAAGTTCGGCCGAACTTCCCGGAAATGTTCGGGTTCGGAATCCGAACCCAACCCGAACTTCGCCCCGAACCTGAACCCCATTGAAGTCAATGGGGACTCAAACTTTCCGGCACTAAAAAGGCTGTAAAACAGCCCAGGAAAGGGCTAGAGGGCTGCAAAAGGCAGCAAAATGTAGTTAAATCCCCTGCAAACAAATGTGGATAAGGAAATGAATAAAAATAAAAATAAAATAAATAAAAATTAACCAATATCAATTGGAGAGAGGTCCCATAGCAGAGAATCTGGCTTCATGTCAGCAGAGAATCAGTCTTCATGTCATAGCAGAGAATCAGGCTTCACGTCACCCACCACTGGAACAGTCCATTGTCAGATATTTAGGCCCCGGCACCCAGGCAGAGGAGAGAGGTCCCATAGCAGAGAATCTGGCTTCATGTCAGCAGAGAATCAGTCTTCATGTCATAGCAGAGAATCAGGCTTCACGTCACCCACCACTGGAACAGTCTATTGTCAGATATTTAGGCCCCGGCACCCAGGCAGAGGAGAGAGGTCCCATAATAGAGATTCAGGCTTCATGTCAGCAGAGAATCAGTCTTCATGTCATAGCAGAGAATCATGCTTCACGTCACCCAACATTGGAACAGTCCATTGTCATATAATTTAGGCCCCGGCACCCAGACAGCGGAGAGAGGTCCCATAACATAGAATCTGGCTTCATGTCAGCAGAGAATCAGGCTTCACGTCACCCACCACTGGAACAGTCCATTGTCAGATATTTAGGCCCCGGCACCCAGGCAGAGGAGAGAGGTCCCATAGCAGAGAATCTGGCTTCATGTCAGCAGAGAATCAGTCTTCATGTCATAGCAGAGAATCAGGCTTCACGTCACCCACCACTGGAACAGTCCATTGTCAGATATTTAGGCCCCGGCACCCAGGCCGAGGAGAGAGGTCCCATAACAGAGATTCAGGCTTCATGTCAGCAGAGAATCAGTCTTCATGTCATAGCAGAGAATCATGCTTCACGTCACCCAACATTGGAACAGTCCATTGTCATATAATTTAGGCCCCGGCACCCAGACAGCGGAGAGAGGTCCCATAACATATAATCTGGCTTCATGTCAGCAGAGAATCAGTCTTCATGTCATAGCAGAGAATCATGCTTCACGTCACCCACCACTGGAACAGTCCATTGTCAGATATTTAGGCCCCAGCACCCAGGCAGAGGAGAGAGGTCCCATAACAGAGATTAAGGATTCATGTCAGCAGAGAATCAGTCTTCATGTCATAGCAGAGAATCAGGCTTCACGTCACCCATCACTGGAACAGTCCATTGTCAGATATTTAGGCCCAGGCACCCAGGCAGAGGAGAGAGGTCCCATAGCAGAGAATCTGGCTACATGTCAGCAGAGAATCAGTCTTCATGTAATAGCAGAGAATCAGGCTTCACGTCACCCACCACTGGAACAGTCCATTGTCAGATATTTAGGCCCAGGCACCCAGGCAGAGGAGAGAGGTCCCATAGCAGAGATTCAGGCTTCATGTCGGCAGAGAATCAGTCTTCATGTCATAGCAGGGAATCATGCTTCACGTCACCCATCACTGGAACAGTCCATTGTCAGATATTTAGGCCCAGGCACCCAGGCAGAGGAGAGAGGTCCCATAGCAGAGAATCTGGCTACATGTCAGCAGAGAATCAGTCTTCATGTAATAGCAGAGAATCAGGCTTCACGTCACCCACCACTGGAACAGTCCATTGTCATATAATTTAGGCCTCGGCACCCAGACAGAGGAGAGAGGTCCCATAACAGAGATTCAGGCTTCATGTCAGCGACTCAGCAGAGAATCAGTCTACATGTCATAGCAGAGAATCAGGCTTCATGTCACCCACCACTGGAACAGTCCATTGTCAGATATTTAGGCCCAGGCACCCAGGCAGAGGAGAGAGGTCCCATAGCAGAGATTCAGGCTTCATGTCGGCAGAGAATCAGTCTTCATGTCATAGCAGGGAATCATGCTTCACGTCACCCACCACTGGAACAGTCCATTGTCAGATATTTAGGCCCAGGCACCTAGGCAGAGGAGAAAGGTCTCATAGCAGAGAATACGGCTTCATGTCAGCAGAGAATCAGTCTTCATGTCATAGCAGAGAATCATGCTTCAGGTCACCCAACATTGGAACAGTCCATTGTCATATAATTTAGGCCTCGGCACCCAGACAGAGGAGAGAGGTCCCATAACAGAGATTCAGGCTTCATGTCAGCGACTCAGCAGAGAATCAGTCTACATGTCATAGCAGAGAATCAGGCTTCATGTCACCCACCACTGGAACAGGCCACTGTCAGATATTTTTAGGCCCCGGCACCCAGACAGAGGAGAGGTTCATTCAACTTTGGGTTGCCCCGCAATATAATGGTAAAATGAAAATAAAAATAGGATTGAATGAGGAAGTGCCCTGGAGTACAATAATATATGGTTAAGGGGAGGTAGTTAATGTCTAATCTGTACAAGGGATGGACAGGTCCTGTGGGATCCATGCCTGGTTCATTTTTATGAACGTCAGCCTGTCCACATTGGCTGTAGACAGGCGGCTGTGTTTGTCTGTAATGACGCCCCCTGCCATGCTCAATACACGTTCAGACAAAACGCTGGCCGCGGGCAGGCCAGCGCCTCCAAGGCATAAAAGGCTAGCTCTGGCCACGTGGACAATTTGGAGACCCAGAAGTTGAATGGGGCCGAACCATCAGTCAGTACGTGGAGGCGTGTGCACACATACTGTTCCACCATGTTAGTGAAATGTTGCCTCCTGCTAACACGTTCCATATCAGGTGGTGGTGCAGTTAGCTGTGGCGTGGTGACAAAACTTTTCCGCATCTCTGCCATGCTAACCCTGCCCTCAGAGGAGCTGGCCGTGACACAGCTGCGTTGGCGACCTCTTGCTCCTCCTCTGCCTTCGCCTTGGGCTTCCACTTGTTCCCCTGTGACATTTGGGAATGCTCTCAGTAGCGCGTCTACCAACGTGCGCTTGTACTCGCGCATCTTCCTATCACGCTCCATGGGCAACTCTGCTGTCGTTGCGCAGGCACTGCAGCATGTAGTCGCTCATGTGTGCCAGGCTGCGCAGAGGTACGGACAAGCTGTCCTCTGTGGGTGGCATATCATCATCGTCCTGCGTTTCCCCCCAGCCACGCACCAGTGATGGGCCCGAGCTGCGTTGGGTGCCACCCCGATGTGAACATGCTTCATCCTCATCCTCCTCCACCTCCTCCTCATTCTTGTCCTCCTCGTCCTCCAGTAGTGGGCCCTGTCTGGCCACATTTGTACCTGGCCTCTGCTGTTGCAAAAAACCTCCCTCTGAGTCACTTCGAAGAGACTGGCCTGAAAGTACTAAAAATGACCCCTCTTCCTCCTCCTCCTCCTGGGCCACCTCCTCTTCCATCATCGCCCTAAGTGTTTTCTCAAGGAGACATAGAAGTGGTATTGTAAGGCTGATAACGGCGTCATCGCCACTGGCCATGTTGGTGGAGTACTCGAAACAGCGCAACAAGGCACACAGGTCTCGCATGGAGGCCCAGTCATTGGTGGTGAAGTGGTGCTGTTCCGCAGTGCGACTGACCCGTGCGTGCTGCAGCTGAAACTCCACTATGGCCTGCTGCTGCTCGCACAGTCTGTCCAGCATGTGCAAGGTGGAGTGCCACCTGGTGGGCACGTCGCATATGAGGCGGTGAGCGGGAAGGCCGAAGTTACGCTGTAGCGCAGACAGGCGAGCAGCGGAAGGATGTGAACGCCGGAAGCTCGAACAGACGGCCCGCACTTTATGCAGCAGCTCTGATGTCGGGGTAGTTGCGAATGAACTTCTGCACCACCAAATTCAGCACATGCGCCAGGCAAGGGATGTGCGTCAAACCGCCTAGTCGCAGAGCTGCAACGAGATTTCGCCCATTATCGCACACCACCAGGCCGGGCTTGAGGCTCACCGGCAGCAACCACTCGTCGGTCTGTTGTTCTATACCCCGCCACAACTCCTGTGAGGTTTGGGGCCTGTCCCCCAAACACATCAGTTTCAGAATGGCCTGCTGATGTTTACCCCGGGCTGTGCTGAAGTTGGTGGTGAAGGTGTGTGGCTGACTGGATGAGCAGGTGGAAGAAGAGGAGGAGGAAGCTGAGTAGGAGGAGGAGGAGACAGGAGGCAAAGAATGTTGCCCTGCGATCCTTGGCGGCGGAAGGACGTGCGCCAAACAGCTCCCTGCCTGGGGCCCAGCCGCCACTACATTTACCCAGTGTGTAGTTAGGGAGATATAGCGTCCCTGGCCGTGCTTACTGGTCCACGTATCTGTGGTTAGGTGGACCTTGCCACAGATGGCGTTGCGCAGTGCACACTTTATTTTATCGGATACTTGGTTGTGCAGGGAAGGCATGGCTCTCTTGGAGAAGTAGTGCCGGCTGGGAACAACATACTGTGGGACAGCAAGTGACATGAGCTGTTTGAAGATGTCTGTGTCCACCAGCCTAAATGACAGCATTTCATAGGCCAGTAGTTTAGAAATGCTGGCATTCAGGGCCAGGGATCGAGGGTGGCTAGGTGGGAATTTATGCTTTCTCTCAAATGTTTGTGAGATGGAGAGCTGAACGCTGCCGTGTGACATGGTTGAGATGCTTGGTGACGCAGGTGGTGGTGTTGGTGGTACATCCCATGTTTGCTGGGCGGCAGGTGCCAACGTTCCTCCAGAGGCAGAGGAAGAGGCCGAGGCAGCAGCAGCAGAAGAGGCCGAGGCTGCAGCAGCAGAAGAGGTAGCAGGGGGAGCCTGAGTGACTTCCTTGTTTTTAAGGTGTTTACTCCACTGCAGTTCATGCTTTGCATGCAGGTGCCTGGTCATGCAGGTTGTGCTAAGGTTCAGAACGTTAATGCCTCGCTTCAGGCTCTGATAGCACAGCGTGCAAACCACTCGGGTCTTGTCGTCAGCACATTGTTTGAAGAAGTGCCATGCCAGGGAACTCCTTGAAGCTGCCTTTGGGGTGCTCGGTCCCAGATGGCGGCGGTCAGTAGCAGGCGGAGTCTCTTGGCAGCGAGTGTTCTGCTTTTGCCCACTGCTCCCTCTTTGCCTTTTGCTACGCTGTTGGCTTGGTCTCACCACTGCCTCTTCCTCCGAACTTTGAAAGTCAGTGGCACGACCTTCATTCCATGTGGGGTCTAGGACCTCATCGTCCCCTGCATCGTCTTCATCCCTGACCTCCTGTTCAGTCTGCACACTACAGAAAGACGCAGCAGTTGACACCTGTGTTTCGTCATCATCAGAGACGTGCTGAGGTGGTATTCCCATGTCCTCATTATCAGGAAACATAAGTGGTTGTGCGTTAGTGCATTCTTTGTCTTCCATCGCTGGGGAAGGGCTAGGTGGATGCCCTTGGGAAATCCTGCCAGCAGAGTCTTCAAACAGCATAAGAGACTGCTGCATAACTTGAGGCTCAGACAGTTTCCCTGGTATGCATGGGGGTGATGTGACAGACTGATGGGCTTGGTTTTCATGTGCCATCTGTGCGCTTTCTGCAGAAGACTGGGTGGGAGATAATGTGAACGTGCTGGATTCACTGTCGGCCACCCAATTGACTAATGCCTGTACCTGCTCAGGCCTTACCATCCTTAGAACGGCATTGGGCCCCACCAAATATCCCTGTAAATTCTGGCGGCTACTGGGACCTGAGGTAGTTGGTACACTAGGACGTGTGGCTGTGGCAGAACGGCCATGTCCTCTCCCAGCACCAGAGGGTCCACTAACACCACCACGACCATGTCCGCGTCCGCGTCCCTTACTAGATGTTTTCCTCATTGTTACCGTTCACCACAATAAGAAAAATATTATTTGGCCCAATGTATTGAATTCAAATTCAGGCCTTTTTTTACAGACACCTAACACTATCTTGCTATCTATTTAGGTACCGTATTACACTAATACAGGCTCAGCAGTAATGACAGATTTAGCTGAATATAAATTTGAGGCCTATTATTTAGGCGCTGGGTGACAGGTATACGTTTACGGACAGAATTAGACTTGGATATGCACAGTAGCGTGTGTGTTAAGTTATTGAGAATGACCCTATCAGCACCTTGAATCTAATATACCCTTTTAGGGATAGATTTAAAGTAGGCCTGATACAGCAGAAACCACTAATTTAGAAAATTGCTAGGTTGGGAATTGTATTTCAACCCAGAACAAAAACTGTGCTTTGACGGACACAAAATAACTTGAGCAGCTACAGCAATAGCCACAGATTTAGCTGAATATAAATTTGAGGCCTATTATTTAGGCGCTGGGTGACAGGTATATGTTTACGGACAGAATTAGACTTGGATATGCACAGTAGCGTGTGTGTGAAGTTATTGAGAATGACCCTATCAGCACCTTGAATCTAATATACCCTTTTAGGGATAGATTTAAAGTAGGCCTGATACAGCAGAAACCACTAATTTAGAAAATTGCTAGGTTGGGAATTGTATTTCAACCCAGAACAAAAACTGTGCTTTGACGGATACAAAATAACTTGACCAGCTACAGCAATAGCCACAGATTTAGCTGAATATAAATTTGAGGCCTATTATTTAGGCGCTGGGTGACAGGTATACGTTTACGGACAGAATTAGACTTGGATATGCACAGTAGCGTGTGTGTGAAGTTATTGAGAATGACCCTATCAGCACCTTGAATCTAATATACCCTTTTAGGGATAGATTTAAAGTAGGCCTGATACAGCAGAAACCACTAATTTAGAAAATTGCTAGGTTGGGAATTGTATTTCAACCCAGAACAAAAACTGTGCTTTGACGGACACAAAATAACTTGACCAGCTACAGCAATAGCCACAGATTTAGCTGAATATAAATTTGAGGCCTATTATTTAGGCGCTGGGTGACAGGTATACGTGTACGGACAGAATTAGACTTGGATATGCACAGTAGCGTGTGTGTGAAGTTATTGAGAATGACCCTATGAGCACCTTGAATCTAATATACCCTTTTAGGGATAGATTTAAATAACCACACTATTGATGGTTAAATGGACTTGGTGGCAGCTTGCCCCTGATGTAGGATATAGCCAAAAAATAACCACACTATTGATGGTTAAATGGACTTGGTGGCAGCTTGCCCCTGATGTAGGATATAGCCAAAAAATAACCACACTATTGATGGTTAAATGGACTTGGTGGCAGCTTGCCCCTGATGTAGGATATAGCCAAAAAATAACCACACTATTGATGGTTAAATGGACTTGGTGGCAGCTTGCCCCTGATGTAGGATATAGCCAAAAAATAACCACACTATTGATGGTTAAATGGACTTGGTGGCAGCTTGTGCTGGCGCACCACAAGCCACAAAATGGCCGCCGATCACCCCAGAAAAAAATGACTGAAAAATGCTCTGGGCAGCCTAAAAACAGTGAGCAATTGAATAGCAGCAGTTCAATGATCCACAGCTGTAGATCGATCACTGTCTTAAGTGTTTTGGAGGAGTTAATCACTGCCTAATCTCGCACTAACGTCGCAGCTGCAACCTCTCCCTACATTTGTATCAGCAGAGTAACGTGCAGCGCTACGTGACCCAAGCTTATATAGAGGCTGGGTCACATGCTGCACTGGCCAATCACAGCCATGCCAATAGTAGGCATGGCTGTGATGGCCTCTTGGGGCAAGTAGTATGACGCTTGTTGATTGGCTGCTTTGCAGCCTTTCAAAAAGCGCCAAGAAAGTGCCGAACACCGAACCCGAACCCGGACTTTTACGAAAATGTTCGGGTTCGGGTCCGTGTCACAGACACGCCAAAATTCGGTACGAACAGGAACTATACAGTTCGGGTTCGCTCATCCCTAGTTTTTAAGCCCCAGGTGCATTGTCTTGCACTTATCAACATTAAATTTTAGTTGCCAGATTTTTGACCATTCCTCTAGTTTTCCTAAATCTTTTTCCATTTGGTGTATCCCTCCAGGAATATCAACCCTGTTACAAATCTTTGTGTCATCAGAAAAAAAGACACACCTTACCATCGAGGCCGTCTGCAATTTCGCTGATAAAGATATTAAACAATACGGGTCCCAGAACAGATCCCTGAGGTACCCCACTGGTAACAAGACCATGGTCTGAATATACTCTATTGACTACAACCCTCTGTTGCCTGTCCCTCAGCCACTGCCTAATCCATTCAACAATATGGGAGTCCACGTACAAAGACTGCAATTTATTGATAAGCCTTCTATGTGGGATTCAGAGAAAAATGCCAAAATCAGATGAGCATCAACTACCTACTCATTATCAGAGCATCTATCCGAGTTGAAGCTTACCACAATTTAGAAAATAATCATTTCTCAAATGTACAAACTACTCCCCAAGGAAATAATAGACCTCCATGCAACATGATGCAATTTGAGAAGAGAATTCCATATTTTTTTCAAAAAAAATAAAAAGAGAAAAAAATAAAATACAAAAGATAAATACCAGATTCAGAACTGAAACATAGCCCTAAACAGTAAGATTTTACTGGCATTCTTCTGCAGGTTTATGACGCTAAAATTAATGGGAAATCTGATGCACAACTAAGCAGCCATATCAACAAACAGCAGCAAATTAGTCTGATAGGAGGCAGTAGAGTTACGTGTATCTGTGGCATGCGTCACGTGTAATTTGCATTATTTTCTATGAGCTCCAATATAGCTAAACAATATTTAAAGTAAGGTCATAAATCACAATCCTTTTAAAGCAGGTTACATGACGTTGCATCCCATTCTTAATCCCAACAGATTATTCATTCCTAGTGTACTTAGATTATATTGCTTTTATTTTCTATTAATTGTATGTTATTAATCTATCAAACGAATGATGAGGCAGCACTTCCAGTATGTGGTGAACGGGTGTGGACCCCAAACTTTATTCAAACGACGTTTCGGCCTGCTCAATGAGGCCTTTCTCAAGCTGATGTTATTAATCTATAAACAGCAACTTTTTGTAGCCCCATGAAATGAAGGTTTATTCAATTTTTCTCCTCTTTGTTATGTGATATATATATATATATATATATATATATATATACACCATGTGTATATCAAAACACCAATTGACCAAACATCTTTAATATTGAAACGTTTTCTAATATTATAACAGGAAGGGGTAGGGTGTCCAGGATGGCAGCCTTATTTGAAATACCTCCTGGTGTTCCTCTAATGACTAAATCACTGCGGTAGGGGAGAGATTGATATTAGAAATGTGTTTGGGTGCATCTCCTCTAATAGCATTTGGACATGAATTAAAAACAGTAATAATCATAATAAATTCATGGAGGCTTGAAGACATTTTGGTGCCAGAAGAACTGTGATAATGTTTAAAATAGAATCATTATAAATATTTAAGATACTATACCTCCACACATTGCAAAAACCTGACTGCAGAGCATTCTACAGAGAATATTGGATTAAAAGTGAACATTTCTGGACTTCAAGTCTCGTTCCCTTGTCTGGAACTGATAGGCTGCAGAACATTGCTGTCTGTGGCCCATACATGAATTATCCCAGTTATCACAGTCAGGGTTCTTTTCCGACATGCAATATTTTTGGAGCTATGCTCCTGATTGTGGAAAGGTTAATGGATATACTTAAACTCAATATTAATCTATGACCTGTCATCATTGGGCACCATAACATGGCTTTCCCTAACTGCTGGATGTAATAGGACAGGCGTGGACTTGTATAAACAGACAGGGGTATTGCTCTACTCATGACACTGCTGGCTGCATGTGCCTAATATGTGACAGATGTTTACATACCCTGAACCCCCATTCACACTCTACTAAAATGAACATTCCTGTTGACCTTTTCCCATGTCTTATAATTTCTGTTTAGCAGTCTCAGTCTACTTGTAGGAGACACATGCTTCTCTGTGGATAGGCAAAGCTTCCATACACATTAGAAAATATTCCATTATGGGAAGAATGACTTCTCTCTTTATTTGCTATAAGTACATGATAATAAATCTCATGTTATGCATCAGGCCAAGCATCGGATCCTAAGTTCTGTTTTTAAATCCACTGACTACATGATGCCGCAAAAAATAAATAAATGTATATATAAATGAGTAACCTGTATATTTGACAAAAAAGATTTTGTCTAGGGATAGAAGCTCCTAGTGCACAGGTATTTGGGGGGTGATTACTTTCCAATATGACATCCTGGTAGTACCATAAGAAAAAACAAACTAAGGCTACTTTCACACTTTCGTTCGGTGCGGATGCGTCTGGCATCTGCACAGACGGATCCGCACCTATAATGCAAACGCTTGCATCCGTTCAGAACGGATCCGTCTGCATAACAGCTTTTTCAGATCTGAGTTTTCACAGTCCACAACAATACAATTTTCACACCTCGATTTTCACAGTTCTTGGCCCAGCAATTTTTCAAATAAACAGATAGGGCTTTATCACTTTATGGGCAATAATGGCACACAGTTTAAATTCCAAAATGGCGTAGGAATGATCGCATCTTGTTCGTGACGCCAAAATATGCAGTACGCAGCCCTTCAGGGTATTGCGATGGTGAGGCAAAACGAGGGTTGCTCTTGGTTACTCACAGTTTATGAAAGACCCTGGGCAGGTGTACAGCAGTGATGGAGAGGCTGGCACAGAAGTCCTCTGGGGCACTCTCAATGTATATGTCACCGCCAGCTCTGTTATACGTTCTTCACTACCTCTTGCATGAAGTTCTTTGTTTTAGTTTCACTTTGTCATCTTCTTTCCTTCTCCCAGCTGTCATCTATTTGCACTGATTGTCTCCCTTTATATTCCCTCCCATACTGCCTCACTTTGCGGTTTATACTTCTTCCTGGATGAGTTGTTCACTGCTGGATGCTCCTTCTCCTGTTTCCTCAGATAAGTCTGTTTCCTTTATTTGTGTTTACTTGCTGGCTTGATTGTAGGTGACCCTGACTCCGTCCGTATTAAGTGCAGGGAGCCGGTGGTCATGTCCCCTCACTATTATAGGGTTTTCAGGTGTCAGATAGTATAAGGTACATGGACATGCAATCGTCTACCATAAAGATCTTTGCATGGGCATAGCAGTCAGGGAGAGCTCTAGGGGTTTTATAGGGCTCACCCATATGCTCCTTAGTTTGGGATCAAGCCAGTCGGATGTTTATTTATAAGTTCCATCTTTCTGCAACACCATCCGTGACAGTATAGGGACCAGGCCGATGGTAGATGAGGTGCCCTGGGTGTTGCAGGTTTAATGTGCCGGTGGCAAGATCCCTTTAAGTTTGTGATGCCAGTGCCGGTAACAGTGGCACACCGATTTGGTGCAGTAATAATGGAGGAACACAAGTTGCAGTGAACCAAAACTTCCTTTTACTGAAACAGTTAACTATTTACAGTTCTTTGTTCAGTTCCACATGTACAAGAAGGTAACAGGCAGGCTTTACATCCACAATGTTCTTGCAGGATACTCAGAGGGTTAAACACTTACAGATCAGGCTGCACTTTTCCTCAGAATCCTGTCTGTCTTTATCCCAAGGCCCGTATGCCCTATTGCTGGCTTTTTGCTTGGTTAGGGAAACTTCCTCTCGTATATGACTCCTTGCTTTGAATAGATCCTTCTGCCCTTCAGCTCTCTGTTTGGCTGGAATAATGGCTCTGCTCTGTACTCTTGTGGGAACTGGGTTTCTCAGGAGGCAGGCTCTTCTCCTGGTGGCAAGCTAGAAGCCTGGGATATCTAGTTGCATGTCAGAAGCTGCACCTCAGTTGCTCTCTGGCTAAGGGGACTCTTGGCTTCTGTACACACTCCACTCTCTCTGGTCTGGACCTGGCTATTTACACTAGGGGGTTCCCTATCTCCCTCTACAGTTTAGGAGGAGAAATTACACCCCTAATAGGCCTGGTACTCAGGAGATAACATAAATAAAATGACAATATACACTCACCTAAAGAATTATTAGGAACACCTGTTCTATTTCTCATTAATGCAATTATCTAGTCAACCAATCACATGGCAGTTGCTTCAATGCATTTAGGGGTGTGGTCATGGTCAAGACAATCTCCTGAACTCCAAACTGAATGTCAGAATGGAAAAGAAAGGTGATTTAAGCAATTTTAAGCGTGGCATGGGTGCCAGACGGGCCGGTCTGAGTATTTCACAATCTGCTCAGTTACTGGGATTTTCACGCACAACCATTTCTAGGGTTTACAAAGAATGGTGTGAAAAGGGAAAAACATCCAGTATGCGGCAGTCCTGTGGGCAAAAATGCCTTGTGGATGCTAGAGGTCAGAGGGGAATGTGCCGACTGATTCAAGCTGATAGAAGAGCAACGTTGACTGAAATAACCACTCGTTACAACTGAGGTATGCAGCAAAGCATTTGTGAAGCCACAACACACACAACCTTAAGGCGGATGGGCTACAACAGCAGAAGACCCTACCAGGTACCACTCATCTCCACTACAAATAGAAAAAAGAGACTACAATTTGCACGAGCTCACAAAAATTGGACTGTTGAAGACTGGAAAAATGTTGCCTGGTCTGATGAGTCTCGATTTCTGTTGAGACATTCAAATGGTAGAGTCCGAATTTGGCGTAAACAGAATGAGAACATGTATACATCCTCTGATGGCTACTTCCAGCAGGATAATGCACCATGTCACAAAGCTCGAATCATTTCAAATTGGTTTCTTGAACATGACAATGAGTTCACTGTACTAAAATGGCCCTCACAGTCACCAGATCTCAACCCAATAGAGCATCTTTGGGATGTGGTGGAACGGGAGCTTTGTGCCCTGGATGTGCATCCCTCAAATCTCCATCAACTGCAAGATGCTAGCCTATCAATATGGGCCAACATTTCTAAAGAATGCTATCAGCACCTTGTTGAATCAATGCCACGTAGAATTAAGGCAGTTCTGAAGGCAAAAGGGGGTCCAACACCGTATTAGTATGGTGTTCCTAATAATTCTTAAGGTGAGTGTATATTAAAATGCCATAAAAAATACAATGATCATGTTCCACAGGAGGTGGAGAACAACGTGACCCAATTGACCCTTGTGTAGTGCCCATATTTACCTAGTGGGACACTACATTAGAATATACTAAGAACTGTGTACATAACTGCCCCCTGCTGCCTGGCAGCACCCGATCTCTTACAGGGGGCTGTGATCCGCACAATTAATTCCTCAGGTGCCGCACCTGAAGGGTTAATTGTGCGTATCATAGCCCCCTGTAAGAGATCAGGTGCTTCCAGGCAGCAGGGGGCCAGACCCCCCCTCCCTCCCCAGTTTTAAATTCATTGGTGGCCTGTGGGGCCCCCTCCCTCCCTCCCCAGTATTAAATTAATTGGTAGCCAGTGCGTCCCCCCCTCCCTCCCCAGTATTAAATTCATTGGTGGCCAGTGCGGCCTCCCCTCTCCCCCCCCTAATTAAAATCCCCCCCATCATTGGTGGCAGCAGAGAGTTCCGATCAGAATCCCAGTTTAATCGCTGGGGCTCCGATCGGTTACCATGGCAGCCAAGACGCTACTGCAGTCCTGGCTGCCATGGTTACTTAGCAATATTAGAAACATTATACTTACCTGCGCTGTCTGTGGCCAGCCGGTCGCTCCTCTTACTGGTAAGTGAAAGGTCTGTGCGGCACATTGCTTATGGGGGGGGGGGGGGGGGGGAGGCCGCATTGGCCACCAATGAATTTAATACTGGGGAGGGGGAGGGGGGCCGCACTGGCCACCAATGAATTTAATACTGGGGAGGGAGGGAGGGAGGGGGGCCGCACTGGCCACCAATGAATTTAATACTGGGGAGGGAGGGGGGGCCGCACTGGCCACCAATGAATTTAATACTGGGGAGGGAGGGGGGCCGCACTGGCCACCAATGAATTTAATACTGGGGAGGGAGGGGGGCCGCACTGGCCACCAATAAATTTAATACTGGGGAGGGAGGGGGGCCGCACTGGCCACCAATAAATTTAATACTGGGGAGGGAGTGGGGCTGCACTGGCCACCAATGAATTTAAAACTGGGGAGGGAGGGGGGTCTGGCCCCTGCTGCCTGGCAACACCTGATCTCTTACAGGGGGCTATGATACGCACAATTAACCCCTCAGGTGCGGCACCCGAGGGGTTAATTGTCCGGATCACAGCCCCCTGTAAGAGATCGGGTGCTGCCAGGCAGCAGGGGGCAGTTATGTACACAGTTCTTAGTATATTCTAACTTGAAGCGTCCCCATCACTAGGGGAACGCCTCTGTGTTAGAATATACTGTCGGATCTCAGTTTTCACGATCTAACTCAAATCCGATGGTATATTCTGACATAAAGGCATGGTGATGGGGACGCTTCAAGTTAAAATATACCATCGGATTGGAGAAAACTCCGATCCGATGGTATATTAATAGGGACTCCTGACTTTACATTGAAAGTCAATGGGGGACAGATCCGTTTGCAATTGCACCATATTGTGTAAACGTCAAACGGATCCGTCCCCATTGACCTGCATTGTAAGTCAGGACGGATCCGTTTGGCTCTGCACGGCCAGGCGGACACCAAAACACTGCAAGCTGCGTTTTGGTGTCCGCCTCCAGAGCGGAATGGAGGCGGAACGGAGCCAAACTGATGCATTCTGAACGGATCCTTATCCATTCAGAATGCATTGGGGATGAACGGATCAGTTCGGGGCCGCTTGTGAGAGCCCTCAAACGGATCTCACAAGCGGAACCCCAACCCCAAACGCAAGTGTGAAAGTAGCCTAAGGCCACATGCACATGACCGTTGTTTTGGTCCGCATCTGAGCCGGAGTATTTGCAGCTCGGATACGGACCTATTGACTTCAATAGGGTCGCAAAAGATGCGGACAGCACTCCGCGTGCTGTCCGCATCCGTTGCTCCGTTTCGTAGCCCCGCATAAAAAAATATAACATGTCCTATTCTTGTCCGTTTGGCATTTCTACAATGGGCCGCCCATTCCGTTACGCAAATTGCGGAAGGCACATGGGCAACTTCCTTTTTTTGCGGATCCGCGGTTTGTGGACTGCAAAAAACAGAACGGTCGTGTGCATGAGGCCTAAGGCTACTTTCACACTAGTGTTTTTGCTGGATCCTGAAGGGTTCAGCAACTACCCTTCTCTTACTGATAATACAACCATCTGCATCCGTTATGAATGGATCCGATTGTATTATCTTTAACATTGACAAGATGGATCCGTCATGAACTCCATTGAAAGTTAATGGAAGGCGGATCAGTTTTTTTTTGTGGCAGATTGTGGCAGAGAAAATGGATCCGTCCCCATTGACTTGCATTAGGGGTCATGACTGATCTGCCTTGCTCCGGTATGAGAACGCAACTAAATGGAACGGAATGCATTTTGGAGCATTCCTTTCTGTTCAGTTTTGTCCCCATTGATAATGGATGAGGACAAAACTGAAGCATTTTTTCCGGTATTGTGCCCCTATGACTGATATCAATACCGGAAAACTAAAACGCTAATGTGAAAGTAGCCTGAGTCAAGAGAGAAGTATCACATCTAAAACAGTTCACCTTGCTGAGGTGAATGGGCAGAAATGATTATGATCAAAATATATTTTCTAACTACTATTCATTTATAGGGTTGAGCGAACCCGAACTGCAAAGTTCGGTGTTCGGGTGATTTATTTATTTTCCATTATAACATGGTTATAACGGAAAATAATAGCATTCTTAAGACAGAATGCTAAATAAAATGGACATTGAGGGGTTAAAAATAATTTAAAAAACTCACATCATCCACTTGATCACACAGCCTTGATCGCGCACGTCTTCTTTCTTCAGGACCTGCAAAAGAACCTGCATTGACGTCACCGCGCTCACCACATGATTAGGGCGGTGACGTCACCGCAGGTCTTTTTGCAGGTCCCGAAGAAAGAAGTTCGGGTCCCCATTGATTTCAATGGGGTCCGGGTTCGAGTTTGGGTCAAGTTCGGGTCCCGAACTTTGACCTGAAGTTCGCCCGAACCCGGCAGGACCTGAACTTCACCAAGTTCACTCATCCCTATTCATTTATACAGTCAGGTCCTTAAATATTGGGACATCTACACAATTCTTACATTTTTGGCTATATACACCACCACAATGAATTTGAAATGAAACAAACAAGATGTGCTTTAACTGAAGACGGTCAGCTTTAATTTGAGGGTATTTACATCCAAATCAGGTGAACGGTGTAGGAATTACAACAGTTTGCATATGTGCCTCCCACTTGTTAAGGAACCAAAAGTAATGGGACAGAATAATAATCATAAATCAAACTTTCACTTTTTAATACTTGGTTGCAAATCCTTTGCAGTCAATTACAGCCTGAAGTCTGGAACGCATAGACATCACCAGACGCTGGGTTTCATCCCTGGTGATGCTCTGCCAGGCCTCTACTGCAACTGTCTTCAGTTCCTGCTTGTTCTTGAGGCATTTTCCCTTCAGTTTTGTCTTCAGCAAGTGAAATGCATGTTCAATAGGATTCAGGTCAGGTGATTGACTTGGCCATTGCATAACATTCTACTTCTTTCCCTTAAAAAACTCGTTGGTTGCTTTTGCAGTATGCTTTGGGTCATTGTCCATCTGCACTGGGAAGCGCCGTCCAATGAGTTCTGAAGCATTTGGCTGAATATGAGCAGATAATATTGCCCGAAACACTTCAGAATTCATCCTTCTGCTTTTGTCAGCAGTCACATCATCAATAAATACAAGAGAACCAGTTCCATTGGCAGCCATACATGCCCACGCCATGACACTACCACCACAATGCTTCACTGATGAGGTGGTATGCTTAGGATCATGAGCAGTTCCTTTCCTTCTCCATACTCTTCTCTTCCCATCACTCTGGTACAGGTTGATCTTGGTCTCATCTGTCCATAGGATGTTGTTCCAGAACTGTGAAGGCTTTTTTAGATGTCGTTTGGCAAACTCTAATCTGGCCTTCCTGTTTTTGAGGCTGACCAATGGTTTACATCTTGTGGTGAACCCTCTGTATTCACTCTAATGAAGTCTTCTCTTGATTGTTGACTTTGACACACATACACCTACCTCCTTGAGAGTGTTCTTGATCTGGCCAACTGTTGTGAAGGGTGTTTTCTTCACCAGGGAAAGAATTCTTCGGTCATTCACCACAGTTATTTTCCCTAGTCTTCCGGGTCTTTTGTTGTTGCTGAGCTCACCGTTGCGTTCCTTCTTTTTAAGAATGTTCCAAACAGTGGTTTTGGCCAGGCCTAATGTTTTTGCTATCTCTCTGATGGGTTTGTTTTGTTTTTTCAGCCTAATGATGGCTTGCTTCACTGATAGTGACAGCTCTTTGGATCTCATCTTGAGAGTTGACAGCAACAGATTTCAAATGCAAATAGCACACTTGAAATGAACTCTGGACCTTTTATCTACTCATTGTAATTGGGATAATGATGGAATAACACACACCTGGCCATAGAACAGCTGAGAAGCCAATTGTCCCATTACTTTTGGTCGCTTAACAAGTGGGAAGCACATATGCAAACTGTTGTAATTCCTATACCGTTCACCGGATTTGGATGTAACTACCCTCAAATTAAAGCTGACAGTCTTCAGTTAAAGCACATCTTGTTCGTTTCATTTCAAATCCGTTGTGGTGGTGTATAGAGCCAAAAATGTTACAATTGTGTTGATGTCCCAATATATATGGACCTGACTGTATAGTGAATATACTATTAGTAAGACTGTAACAGATATAATCAATGGGGTAGATTTATTTATTGTAAAACTTTGGTTTGGAGCAAGAACTGGTGGGTTTCTGACCATTGGGACCTTCACTGGTCCCTAGCATGAACAGACCATGACAGCAGGTTAATCATTATCTGCGTTTTACAGATAATGATTAACCCCCAACCCAGTGCAGCACAGTAACAGATTCTGCACCATTCACCATGCCGGGTTGGGAGCAGTGCTGTGGGCTGAAGGCCAACTATGTCATGGTCTGTTCATGCTAGGGACCAGTGAAGGTCCCAATGGTCAGAAACCCACCAGTCAGTGAAACAGGGCATATGCTATCAATGTGCCATTTGTCATACCTTACTATGGTTGGAAAAAATATTTTAAAAACACACAATTCATAAATTAAAAGGATAAAAATAATCAGGATGGCACCTAAGAAGGCTATTCAGGAAAAATATATCTCATAACTCTTTAGAGATTTCAAATGTAGTTGGATCACCTTTAAGTGTCAGTTTGCACTTATCCTATTATCCCAGGTGCATTATGGGTCTGAAACCTGGGAAAATAAACATGTAAGTTAAAGATTTCCAGTAGCAAAACCTGGGTTATCCTGGGAAAACAGAGATATTACGTAGCCTAATATAGTATAATATTATTACAATTATAAATTATATTATTATAAAATCCCCTAGGATGAAGAAATGTGAAGAAATGTGAAGAAATGTTTGTCCTTAAAATAAATGAATTATTCGACATTCATCAATCAGAAATCTGGGTTACTAGTTCACTGCAGCATCAAAAATGAATTTCTACATGCAGCATCACTCTGTTGTACCATGGGACCAGAGTGTGTCACCTTGCCATAACGACACCATCTATTGAGACTAATTGACTCACCCACTACTGGCAAAGTCTACACAAAAAGAATATAAATACATGTTGATGTCTAGTCCCAGTGGGGGAAAAGCCAATAATTTGCTGTGTCTCCTAAGACCTGCCTCTGAGATAAGTGGTTGGCTTGTAGTAGCAACCCATTGCTTTGAAGGTGACATTGACTTTATGAAGGTCATATAGACCCACAATAGAACATATAATTTATGGAAAATCTAAAGAGCCAGAAATACAGTAATACATATTTTATCACCTTGAACTTATATTCAAAATATGAATTTCAGTTTCAGGTTTCTTCCTGTAAGGCTACATGCACACGACCGTTGTGTGTTTTGCGGTCACAGGATGGCGGAACAGCAAAGACAGCCTTTAATATAACTGTCTATTCTTGTCCGCAAAGTGCGGACAAGAATAGGACATGTTATATTTTTTTTGCGGGGCCACGGAACGGAGCAACAGATGCGGACAGCACACGGAGTGCTGTCCATATCTTTTGCCGCCCCATTGAAGTTAATAGGTCCGCATCCGAGCCGCCAAAACTGCGGCTTGGATACGGACCAAAACAACGGCCGTCTGCATGAGGCCTAATACATACATATAAGTTGGTTTTTGAAGGGGTATTCCCGTTACATAAACTTATTCCCTATCCACAGGATAGAGGATAGCTATCAGATCGGTGAGGGTTCTACCGCTGGAACCTCCACTGATTACAAGAATGGGGCCCCAAACCCCGTGGAGCCTTCTTTGAAATGGATGGATAGGCTGGTCGGAAATATATGCTACCGCTCCATTCATTTCTACAGGAGCGCCAGAGATAACTGAGCACTGTGCTTGGCTATCTTTGGCACGCCCATAGAAATGAATGGAGGGGAGGCTCACCTTTTCAACTAGCCACTCCGTCCATTTCAGGGGGGCTCCATGGGGATTTGTGGATAGGGGCTAACTTTCTATAACAAGAATACCCCTTTAAAGCAAGATTTTCAGCTTTTCATGCAAGCATTGAGATTTATCATAGCTGCTTATTTCACATAATGTCTTGGATCTTAGAGAGAGCAATATTATTTTGCAAAAACACCAATGACTTTTGCCACTGACAGAGAAACAATGAAGCATCAAACACCTGATAACATCTCCCCTGTGTACAGGAATCAGTGATAGACAACTATCTCTGTATACACACTTACACAGGGAATGCTATAAATCACTGATAACACCTCCCCTGTGAACAGGTATTGGTAACTGACAGTTATCTCTGTATACAAAATTACACAAGGAATACTATCAATAACTGATAACAAATCTCCCTGTGTACATGAATCAGTAACGGAGAGCTATCTCTGTATACACTGTAAGGGATCGTTCTCTCAAGCAGGGCGGCAATGACAGATTCCTCCTCAGACAACGAGGTTAAAGTCCAACTGGTTGTCACGACCATGGTTATGGTCGTGACTCCTGATCCGCATGCTGTTGCCTGCGGTTTGGTTTTGGTCAATCACATGGTGAGGGCGGCTGGATTGTTGCCTCACGTGTGGTTGCCGCTGGCAACATGTTTGTGCTTTGCAGCTTGCTGCAAGCTGCATGCGGTTACACCTGGCAACCTGCGTTTGTAGGTGTGCCTTTTTATATATCTGGTGCGGCTGACCGTGCCATCAATCAAGAGGAGCTGGGCGGGCACAACACTGGACCTGGGCGGCATAATGGGTGAGTGGACGGAGCCTCTAGGTGCTGATTTTACGCCCACATAGCACCTAGAGGCTCATTAGCATATAATAAAAGTGCTTTTTTAACAAAAACGGCTGCAGGGACTAATGTTAGAAACATACTATTATGTAGTGCTGACATTAGCGCATCGCTATATCAGTCAGCTACATAACAGTATTTCTGGTGGTAGAAACACTTTAACTTTAATAATTTCATTTATTTTCATTTTGAGGGATATCTTTTCCATTCACACGTCCGCAAAATGGGTCCGCATCCATTCCGCAATTTTGCGGAACGGGTGCAGACCCATCCATTTTCAATGGGGCCGGAATGTGCTGTCCGGATCCGCACTTCCGCATCTGTGCTTCCGTTTCCGCAAAAAAATAGAACATGTCCTATTCTTGTCCGCAATTGCAGACAAGATTAGGCATTTTCTATTATAGTGCCGGTGATGTGCAGTCTGCAAATTGCGGAATGCACATTGCCGGTGTCCGTGTTTTGCGGATCCGCAAAACACTTACCAACGTGTGAATGGACCCTCATAGTAACATTATTAAAGGTTACGTTTTATCTTCATGTATATTCTAATGGATTGCCTTCCTTGTACAATGTTATAATATACTTTCCATGTTAGAAAGTATATTATAGTGCATCTGTATTGTGCGCCAGTTGTGTGCGGTTCTGCTGCGATACTGCAGCTATACAGAGGGATAAACGCTATTGGAACAAATCATTTCTACTGGTGTGATATACCAGTCACCCCCCAAAAAAGCTGATTGAAGCGGGGTGTTATATACCAATATACTTTCTTTATAGTGCATTTGGGTACTGTATAGTGCATTTGTGCATGCACGTACGCGTACATTATATTGCCGATATTTCGCATTGAAAAAAATAATAAATGGAGATCGCAAATTCTAATAATACATCTGGTATGTCACTGTCCATGTTGTGGGACTATTTGTGCACTTCTAGTAATTCTTGGCTGCAAATATGAGCTGAAGGTTTTTCAGGTTCGCCATTAAAATGAATGGGACCCGCCGCGAACTTGCGGTTCGCGAACATTTGATCGCATTCGCTCACCGCCCTGGCAGATGTTCGTCCATCACTATTTGTAATAAAAAATTTATATAAGAAGAAATGCTAATGGTAATCCTATGATGAATTGATTTAATACACAAGCCGCCAACATTTACATGTGAGAGCTCCACATGTAAAATAACAGGACCGTGATTGCAACAGATTTTATATGTATGGACATTTGCTTTATATGTTTTAAATTTTAAATATATTGTATGGATGTAAGGTACAGAAAATAAATAGTGTTAATTGAACTGTGAGGTGGCCATATTTTGTGGATATATAGATTATTGTAAACTCCATTGGTAAAAGGCTCCAGTCCAAACTACTCCTGGTGAGCGGCCCAATTAATTTTTATTTAGCATTCCCTATATCTCGGAGGATGAGTATCCCCTGATTGAAGGCACGTTTGCACAGACTTCTCGTGCACTCTATTTAGTGCGCACACCTCTGTTTTTAAACACCACTGTGAGTAAGGGCTCATGCACACGAACGTATTTTCATTCTGTGTCCATTCTGGTCTTTTTGCAGACCGTATACGGAGACATTCATTTCAATGGGTCCGCAAAAAAAAAACCCGGAAGTTACTCCGTGTGCATTCCGTTTCCGTATGTCTGTATTTCCGTTCCGCAAAAAAATAGAACATGTCCTATTATTGTCTGCATTACGGACAAGGATAGGACTGTTCTATTAGGGGCCAGCTGTTCCGTTCTGCATAATACGGAATGCTCACGGACGTTATCAGTGTTTTTTGCGGATCCATTTTTTTCAGACCGCAAAATACATACAGTCGTGTGCATGAGCCCTAAATATAGTTGCAGATGGCATTCTCTGCTATCCGGCCCTTTCCAAGGAGCGGACATGGCGAGGGTGGGGAGGAGGATGGGGCCATCAAGCACATTTATCATCTTATACATCAGTTTTGTGGCGTAAATGAAGACTGAAGTGCAGGGATATCAAGTCCAGCATACACATGCCTGTCTTTAAAAAATCTCCCATTGTCTCAATGTTAGTACTAACCCAATTAGCCCATAATACACGTGTAATATATCAAAATTAATTGAATATGATAAAAACAAAGTCTGTTACAGAGTAACGCTATATGATTACCAAAAATACATATTTTTAAAATTGTTCAAGCTATAAACCTAAATATTCTAAAGAAAAAACAGGCAGATTATGTCTATAAAATGATATAGAAAGAAACCTGCAGGGGCCATGAAAAAAATTCTATAATAACCACATCACTAGCCCAACAACAAAAATAGTCATAGCTGTTAAAGGGCATCTGTCAGCAGATTTGTACCTATGACACTAGCTGACCTATTACGTGTGCACTTGGCAGCTTAAGGCGTCTGTGTTGGTCCCATGTTCATATATGCCTGCATTGCTGAGAAAAATGAAGTTTTTTATATGCAAATGAGCCTCTAGGAGCAACGGGGGCGTTGTCGTTACTCCCAGAGTCTCTGCTCTCTCTACAACTACCACACTCTCTGCACTTTGATTGACAGGGCCAGATGTGATGACGTTTCACTACCCGACCCTGTCAATCAAAGTGGAGAGGGCACAGCAGTTGCAGAGAGAGCAGACCCTCTAGGTGTAATAGTAATGCCCCCATTGCTCCTAGAGGCTCATTTACAAATATTAAAACATAATTTATCTCAGAAATTTGGGCACATATGAACATGGGACCAACACAAATTTATTTGGTCCTAAAATACCCTGGACCTGAATTGGTTAATGTCCAATAAAGGACGTTTCATGCCTTTAATCAGGTTAGTCTCCTTTAAGTTCTGATTCATGAAAATGTTCCTTTCCTTCGGAAAAAATATTAAGGCACAATACATTTTATATTGGGTCTATGATATGAACTCATTTATCTGTCAAGCACAAACCTGTAGTGCAATACCAAAGAACTCGGCCGCCATACGCAATAAATTTCTCCTTCTCTCAAGCACGAGGATGAGGGCGTCCCATGCATCCTTTAGGGTCAGTGTCATAGCATCATATACTTGGCTTTGGTCTTTATTTTGTTCTGCTATCTTATCTGCTTCACATAACAAATCCCATACATGGTCTTCCAAAGCCTACAGAGAAAGAAAACAATGGAAATGAATTCTACAAAATGATCATTCTATTAGCTGGAGAGGAGAGTGACTCCAAAATACACATCTTGTTGAATGGGTCCTGGCACTTTATCTCAGGGGATACTGTGTGATCCCATATTTTCCCTGTGGTGGTGCCAAGGACGTCCTCACCAAAAACGTAGACCATACCACCCATGGTAAGAACTCACACAAACTCTTTTTTGGTTCCTGACATAGACCTTTCCCAGAGGTCAACATTTTTCTGCAGTTACCATTGGGAAGAGCCCCGTGCCTATTTTACATCTTACATTGGGTTCAATGGTAACTGTCAAACTTTAAATGTTCCCCCTAGTGGTGGCTGCAGGCAGACCCTCTTTTATCCCATGTGAAGGGAAGCAGGTCATTCAGAGCTGTATGGCGTACCAGTTATGTGATACAAGTACATTGAAAATAGGGTCTTATCTAAAGAAATTCAGCAGTGCTCATCTGCTTATCACTTTGGAAGCACGGAGATGCCTGGGACTGGGAAAACAAGGCAACTTGAAAATGAAAAAAAGTAGATCCAGCTTCCAATAAAAGTGATGACCTTTATTCCTTTAAGCAGTAAAATCCATTGAACACAATGTACAAACAACGTCTACGCGTTTCAGATCATGGAGTTAAGATCCTTACTTAGGATCTACACGTTCTATGATCCGAAACGCGTAGACATTATTTGTGCATTGTGTTCAATGGATTTTACTGCTTGGAGGAATAAAGGTCATCACTTTTATTGGAAGCTGGATATACTTTTTTTTTTTAAGTGCCATATCTGTACCTGTTCCAAAATTGCCGAGCTTCAGCATATCACGGAGGGTGAATAATTTGCTAAAAAGTTTTTTGTTTTTAAATCCTCCATTTTTCTACTTCAAAATTGTTGGAAAATGTCAGATGGTGCATCAGTATGAACAAAGCTCTCTTACAAATATTTGTTTGTAAGTTTGTCAGGGCTCTCAGTGGAAGATGGCCCTCCCAGTAACTTTCGCCATGGAGCCCTATAGGTTTTGTATATGCCCCTCGGTTGGGCTGCATTTGAACACTTGCCTGCCCCCTACAGGTTACAGCTGGTCACTGGGGAGTCACAACAGCAGGACGTCCTGTGATCAGCTGGTGGAAGGAGCCTTCTAACAGAAAGAATAACTATGGTAAAACTCATGTTTTCAGTACAGTTTTTCCCTTAACAATAAAAAAAAAATCACTGGACCAACCACCTGAGTCTGTCATTATTAATCTGCAGGCGTAAGGCTGAAGGGTTTGATTTTCACAGCCAGTAATAGTGTGTTGTGCCAACCCATCAATATTCCACATAGCTACAGACACTACATAGCACTAATGTAAACATCATGGCCTTTACTATGACAAGTTGCAGAGCTTGTAAAGATATATGAAGAATGTGGTGACTAGAGATGGCCTTGCGGTTCGCCCGGCGGTCGTTTCGCGGCGAACTTTGCGTGTTCGCGATTCGCCGAACATGCGAACATATGGAGAAATTCGCGCCCGCCATATTCTTTTACATTATGAAGAACTTTGACCCATGACACATCCATCAGGTGGTACAGGACAGCCAATTGAGACGTTTCAGCACATGGACATACCCCCTACCTTATAAATAAACCTGATCTGGCCGCCATTTTACATTCAGTGTTTTGCCAGTGTAGGGAGAGGTTGCTGTGTGGAGCAGGGACAGGCTGTTAGGGACAATAACGCTAGCTAACAGGGCCACAAAAGTAATTTTAAGGACTAGTATAGGTGTGCTATCAATAGGTGTGATACACAGAGAGGTGCAATATACTTATACTTTTATAATGAGTCAAAAACACATAGATCTAAATAGTGATCACCTGGAAGTCAGGGGGCTAGGGGCTTACTAGGGCCATTTTTATATAGGGTAAGGTTCCGGGCGGGGTCACTCTTATCAGGTCGGGTGGTCTGTGGTTAGGCTATCAGGGCCAGAATAGCACCCCCCTGTAGGGCAATATCAGGGACAGTTCTTTGCCCACCCTGTCCTTCAATACCACATCATCATCTAGCCCAGGGATAGATGGTTTTTGCTTTCCCTCCGGGATTCATGGATGTGCACTGGAACCCCCCGGATTGTGTTAGGACATATGGTTTCTGATTTGGTGCTGCCAAGCACCTGATTTAGTGCCGCCAAGCACTTGTTATTGCCTACCACATCTATGCTTTTTGCTTAAAGGGGTTCTGCACTTTGTTTTAACTGATGATCTATCCTCTGGATAGATCATCAGCATCTGATCGGCAGGGGTCCGACACCCAGGACCCCCGCCGATTAGCTGTTTGAGAAGGCAGCGGCGCTTCAGCAGCGCCGCGGCCTTCTCGCTGTTTACCGCTGGTCCAGTGACGTCACGACTAGTATCAACTAGCGTGGGCGGGGCTAAGGTCTGTTCACTTGAATGGAGCTTAGCCCCGCCCATGCTAGTTGATACTAGTCGTGACATCACTGGGCCAGCGGTAAACAGTGAGAAGGCCACGGCGCTGCTGAAGCTAAGTGCAGAACCCCTTTAACTTTCATAATTTAATTTATTTTCCTTTTGAGGGATATCTTTTCCATTTACACGTCCGAAAATGGGTCTGCATCCGTTCCGCAATTTTGCGAAGCGAGTGCAGACCCATTCATGTTCAATGGGGCCGGAATGTGCTGTCCGCATCTGCATTTGCGGATCCGCACTTCCGCATCTGTGCTTCCGTTTCCGCAAAAAAATAGAACATGTCCTATTCTTGTCCGCAATTGCAGACAAGATTAGGCATTTTCTATTATAGTGTCGGCGATGTGCGGTCCACAAATTGCGGAATGCACATTGCAGGTGTCCATGTTTTGCGGATCCACAAAACACTTACGGACGCGTGAATGGACCCTCATAGTAAAATTATTAAAGGTTACGTTTTATCTTTATGTATATTCTAATGCATTGCCTTCCATGTACAATGTTATAATATACTTTCTATGTTAGAAAGTATATTATAGTGCATTTGTATTGTGCGGCAGTTGTGTGCAGTTCTGCTGCGATACTGCAGGTATATTGAGCAGGGGTGGCCAACCCGTGGCTCTTGAGCCGCATACGGCTCTTTGCTTCTTCAAGTGCGGCTCTAGCTGTGGAGCCAGGAAGCAGTCAGGCCGGCTCACTCTCCACCTCATGCTCAGATCTCTTTTCCTGATCGGGTACTGTTGCTACTTTGCAGCTCCAGCTGACTCTCCACTACGTCCTGATGCACACAGTGTGAGAACGTACTACGTGGAGACACGCACTATGACCTGATGTTGTGCTCATCAGGTCACAGTGGAGAGCGTGTCAGACCTGCAGAGTAGCAGATGACCGAGCAGGAGAGGTAAGATATTTTTTTAAATTATAGAACTAAGAATGGGGGTCTGATCTAAGCATGAGGGGTCCTGATCTGAGCAATGGGGTTCTGATCTGAGCATCGGGGGGGGGGGGGGCAGATCTGAGCAGGGGGGGTCTTGTTTGAGCATGGTTTGGTCAGGTCTGAACATGGGGTCAGATCTGAGAAGGGGGGAGATATGAGCACTGAGGGTCTAAGGCTACTTTCACACTAGCGTTCGGGGCTCCGCTTGTGAGTTCCGTTTGAAGGCTCTCACAAGCGTCCCCGAACGCATCCGTCCAGCCCTACTGCATTCTGAGTGGAGGCGGATCCGCTCAGAATGCATCAGTTTGGCACCGTTTGTCCTCCGCTCCGCTCAGCAGGCGGACACCTGAACGCTGCTTGCAGCGTTCGGGTGTCCGTCTGGCCGTGCGGAGGTAAACGGATCCGTCCAGACTTACAATGTAAGTCAATGGGGACGGATCCGTTTGAAGATGACACAATATGGCTCAATCTTCAAACGGATCCGTCCCCCATTGACTTTCAATGTAAAGTCTGAACGGATCCATTTGCATTATCATGAACAAAAAAAAAAATGCAAATGGATCCGTTCTGAACGGATCCAAGCGTTTGCATTATAGGTGCGGATCCGTCTGTGCAGATACCAGACGGATCCGCACCAAACGCAGGTGTGAAAGTAGCCTTACACTGGGAGTCTGATTTGTGTTGTCTGATCTGGGTCTTATTTTGGGAGTCTGATTTGGAGGTCTGATGAGGTTTGGGGATCTTATTTTAGGTCAGATGAGGATTGGGGATCTGATTTAGGAGTCTGATCTGAGGTCTGCTGAAAAATATATTTTTTCTTTTTTTTCTCTGCTAATGAAAAATTAGATTTTATTTTTTTTATCAGACCTCAGATCAGATGAAAAAAATTTTTTTTTCTCTTATTTATCTTTGTTAAAACCTAGGTGCATCTTGTAGTACGAAAAATACAGTGACTTTTGTGTAAATATATAGCTTGTGGCTCCTGGTAGTTATACAGTCCTGATCAAAAGTTTAAGACCACTTGAAAAATGGCAAAAAATCATATTTAGCATGGCTGGATCTTAACAAGGTTCCAAGTAGAGCTTCAACATGCAACAAGAAGAAATGGGAGTGAGACAAAAAAAAATTTGAGCATTCAATTTAATGAAAACAACGAATAAACTGAAACAGGCTGTTTTTCAGCTGATCAAAAGTTTAGGACCACACCTCCAAAAAAAAAACTAAACCCCCCAAAACAGAAATCCAACTTCCAAAGATGAACTCAGTAATGAGTAGCTCCGCCGTTATTGTTTATCACTTAAAAAATTTGTTTCGGCATGCTTGATACAAGCGTTTCCATGAGGTGAGTGGGAACATTTCTCCAAGTAGTGAAGACAGCCGCACGAAGGCCATCTACTGTCTGGAACTGTTGTCCATTTTTGTAAAGTTCCCTTGCCATCCATCCCCAAAGGTTCTCAATTGGATTTAGATCAGGGGAACATGCAGGATGGGCCAAAAGAGTGATGTTATTCTCCTGGAAGAAGTCCCTTGTCCTGCGGGCATTGTGCACTGTAGCGTTGTCCTGTTGAAAAACCCAGTCTATACCACACAGACGAGGGCCCTCAGTCATGAGGAATGCTCTCTGCAACATCTGGACATAGCCAGCGGCCGTTTGACGCCCCTGCACTTCCTGAAGCTCCATTGTTTCACTGAAGGAAAAAGCACCCCAGACCATTATGGTGCCCCCTCCACTGTGGCGCGTAGAAAACATCTCAGGTAGGATCTGCTTGTTATGCCAGTAACGTTGGAAACCATCAGGACCATCAAGGTATAAAACTTTCTTCCACCTTTGAATGTCCCATGTTTGGTGCTCTCTTGCAAAGTCCAAACGAGCAGTTCTGTGGCGTTCAAGGAGACGAGGTCTTTGAAGAAGTTTTTTGTTTTTGAAGCCCTTCAGTCTCAGATGCCGTCTGATGGTTATGGGGCTGCAGTCAGCACCAGTTAATTTGGGTCGAGGATTGTCCAGTGTCTTGATGGACAGCCAATTGGATCCTCCGGCTCAGTGCTGATGAAATTTTTTTGGGTCTTCCACTTGACGTTTTTGTTCCATAACCCTCAGGATCATTTAAGAAATTCCAAATGACTGTCCTACTGTGTCCCACCTCAGCAGCGATGGCGCGCTGTGAGAGACCCTGCTTATGCAGTTCAACAACCCGACCACGTTCAAAAAGGGAGAGTTTTTTTGCCTTTGCCATCACAACGTGTGACTACCTGACAGAAAAGGACAATGAATCCACATCTTTGCACAGATTTGGCCTTTTAAAGGCATGTGGTCCTAAAATTTGGATTAGCTGATAAACAGCCTGTTTCAGTTTAATCGTTATTTTCAATTAATTGAATGCTCAAAAAATGTTTTGTCTCACTCTCATTTCTTCTTGTTGCATGTTGAAGCTCTACTTGGAACCTTGTTAAGATCCAACAATGTAAAATATGATTTTTTGCCATTTTTCAAGTGGTCTTAAACTTTTGATCAGGACTGTATGTTGTTGTTTTTTTGGCTCTTTGTGTCTGTAAGGCCTCATGCACACGACCGTTGTTGTGTTCAGTTCCGCAAAATGGGGTTCCGTTGTTCCATGATCCGTTTCCGTTTTTGTTTCCGTGTGTCTTCCTTTATCTTTGGAGGATCACCAGACATGAAGGAAAGTAAAAAAAAGTCTAAGTCAAGTTTGCCATGCAAATGATAGGTAAAAAACGGATGCAGATGCACGGACACGGATGACAATCTTGTGTGCCTTTTTTCACGGTCTCATTGACTTGAATGGGTCCGCGAACCGTTTTCCGTGAAAATAATAGGACAGGTTATATTTTTTTGACGGACTGGAACCATGGATCACGGACGCGGATGACAAACGGTGCATTAGCCGAGTTTTCAACGGACCCATTGAAAGTCAATGGGTCCGCAAAAAATCACGAAAAATGGAATAACGGACACGGAATAAAACAACGGTCGTGTGCATGAGGCCTAACACTGATATAGAGGGACAAGCGTTATTGGAACAAACAATTTCTACTAGTGTGATATACCAGTCGCCCCCCCAAAAAAACGGATTGAAGCGAGGTGTTATACAACAATATACTTTCTTTATAGTGCATTTGGGTACTGTATAGTGCATTCTCGAACCGTCCCGGCAGATGTTCGTCAATCAGTAATCATGACTTCAGATGGAAAAAAATGACGAATATTCTAAAAAAACTAATATATAGCACTATATTCTATAGTGCTATATATTTGTTTTTGACCCACGCCTGTATTGATCGCGTAATATTCACATATTACGCAATCATTACCTTGCCGATTTTTCGAGTAAAAAAAAAGAAGAATATAACGAATATTCAAACTCGCGAATATTCGACGAATATTCTACAAAATATTCGCGAAATATCGTGAATCCGAATATGACCCCTGCTGCTCATCACTAGTGGTAATGTCATTTGGCCACTTTCATATTCATGGATGGTGGCAATGGGGTGAATAATTCCAAAAGGCACATGCATCGATGAAATTATGTCAATGTTCTCGCTGCAAAAAAAATAGTGCTCAGGTTGAACATGTTCATGACCCCCAGAGAGAGACCTTTATTAACACCACCAAATAAGCTTTATCACTGCGCTGTGGTTTAGAGTTGGATTTTATCCAATGGAAAATACAGGATTGTAAACTGATTGGATGATAAACAGATGAAAGTAGAATTTTAATCTTTTAATACATTTCAAACAAATAACTATGGACCTATTTTTCTGCATCACATGTCACTCGGAATGCAAAATGGAGATCATGCGTGGAACGTGACGGGAGAATACAGTTCTTTCCATTGCCAGTAATTGTATCTGCACATGTAACTGAATTTGGAGAGGTATAATATAATATGGTGATGCTGGATGTATTTGTCACAGCTCCGGATACAATACAGAAAATTTCTTATAGCTGACATGGAGTGAAGACTGAAGTATGCAAGACAGATATCGCTCTGAGATAACTAAGTAGAGACACATAGTTAATGAACGTTTGTAATAGAAATGACATATGGCAACTCTTCCTAACATTGGGAAGTCGTTTCCTGACAAGGATATGACCAGATAGTTTTCTTATAGATCACCAACATCTGCATCTGTCCAACTTAGAAAACAGCACAAGGATAAGGATTCTCCTGTTCCTGGGTCTTCACACCGACTGTAGCTGATCTCTTGCTACAGATCTTGGTCAGAATTGCATCTTATATGGACAAAGGGATGTAATTGTCACAGTGAACATTGATCCATTTGATGCAGTTTTCAGATAACCTGTGAAAAACAAAGTACAATTCAATGCGCCACATTCCTGCTGAACCAATGGGGCAGATGTGCCATGTACGCTTTTCACCCATGCCTTACCTGTGCCATCCATAACCTGCACATGTGCACCATTCACACATAGGCTACATGATGCCACTCATGCATCACGTACACGCTTACACACATAGAACACATGCTAGTTACAAACAGCACACGTCGCACAAGTGCCATGCACACACACAACTCATTCTGCACACTGACCACCTGTACTACAAATCAATCACATTTACCAGCTCTCCTGTTTCCAATTGTTGAAACCTGATAGAATTCCTATGGGAAGCAACAGAGACCTGCCCCTGAGTCCGGTATACCCCACCCACTTCATGATTAAGCCACGCCCTTCAGACATTGTCAAATGATAATCCTGACAAGACTCCAGTCCCTTGCTTAGTTCGCTTCTGCCCCCAAGTCATACTGTAGCAGAAAGGATCCTCCCACCCTACAGCAAGCTAAGTAAGCATGCCCAGCTATAGTATGAAAATTACTCATCCATACCAAGACACTTCTTTACCAAGAATAATGACAAGGTGCTCCTATTCTTGGGCTCAGTGGGGTGCAATGGATATACCATAAAAATCACTTGAGGATTGGTGAGAGTCCAAAAACTGGGCCCTTTGTCATAGTGTCTGAAGAGGTGCTATGCAAAGAATTGCAGGTCAGCTTTACTGAAGTCTTTGTGGCTGAAGAAGTTGCCATACCTGCCCAGTATCTTTATTCTAGAGCCTGGTAGGGATCTTCTGGGTCAAACCCCTAACAACATGAGATGGCACATCCTGGCAATATGGTATTGTTTGCATGGGCTTGGAAGACCCCTTTAAATTTGACACTGTATGACCGCAGACAAATATGAACATCAATTTATTGTGTCACTATGAAAACATTGCTATTTTTATGGACCTTTTAGAATTTGCAAAGCTCAAACCAGACAAAGGAATCTGTTACAGTGTGTATTCAATGTAGCAGACGCCTAATCAAATCAAGAAGGCAACTATCAATGTACTTCAATGGATGATAAACTAGCCAGCTAAAACAGAGCGACTTGTTTCAAACATCAAAAAATAGAAGATGGATGAAATATGCAAATACCGAGCAGAAATGTAAAAGAAGCACTATACCAAAGGTGTTTCTGTTTAACTAATTATTTCAAGTATTTCTTTGTACGTGCATTCCCCATCTTCCAAGAATGTTTCACCTACCCTGGGGCAGATTCTGGCAACCTCCATCAAGCGAGAAGAGTTTATTATTGTCCCTGTTACTCGTATTCAGCCTTCCTTTACTTTCTATTATTAATTTTTTACAATATCAAAGGCTGCCTGGGATGTGTGCTCGTGGATTCATTCTTCAGGGACAAAGCCCAGGAGGCTAGAAGACCAAAGACATCAAAAAAGGAGAGATCTTCATTTGCTGTCGCAACTGAAAAGTAATGATATTTTGATATTCGACCTCAGCTTGTGAGGATGGTGAAAATTGAAATGTAAAACCGCTGTTGTAAATGGAGCTGGACACATAGCAAGAACGGCGGGTCCTGAAATGGTCAACTGCAAACTCCATTAACTGCTTCTCTACCAAAAATGGCTGACCAGTAATTAGTGGAAGGTTATCAAATAGAAAAATACATTTGTTTCATTTATACATTTCACCTTTAAATTCAGGTGGTTAAAGGAAGCCTATTGAAAATGCAGTGCAGTCTGCAGGCAGAATAGTGTAAAGCAGGAGGAGCTGAGCAGATGTGTAGTCCTGTTGGAAAGATTCAGTATCATTTGTATTGTATCCGTTTATAACTCTGACGTTTCTATGATTAGGAGTCAACGTGCAGCCCTATCAGGAATTCCCAGACTTACCTGTGTACATACAATGACCTGACAATAGCTGTCAGTCACTAAGCAGGGCTGCCCACTGGACTCCTAAGCCCAGAAGTTTACATCAATAAATAGCTATATATTAATCTGTTCAGTTCCTTCTGCTTGATAACACACTACCTGCATATAGGACAGCATTTTCAACATGCCATGGTTACATTTATTGTAAAACGTTGGTTTGGAGCGAGAACTGCATTATAAGCTGGACCGTTCCCTTCACATGTAGGGACTGTACTATTACTATATATTCTCACATGGCAGATCTGTTTCAGAAATTTCTACAGCTGTAAATTAGTTCAATTCATCTGAAAGGGACTGTTTTGGTGGCAAGAACATATCAAGCATAACTCACATGAAGGAGACCAATGCAGAGACTTCTGCATCCTGAATAAGTCACATCTCTTTCCCAGAACCTGGGAATGTTGGGAGGTAGGCAACCAGTGTTTTTCATAGTAGCCTATCAAAGTGTGATCG
Source organism: Bufo bufo (assembly GCF_905171765.1). Lineage (NCBI taxonomy): Eukaryota > Metazoa > Chordata > Amphibia > Anura > Bufonidae > Bufo > Bufo bufo. The sequence continues at coordinate 87,040,165 of NC_053396.1, forward strand.
GTGGAAGTCCAACCCTGGGATTCCCATTAACCAGCACAATGTAGGAGTAGCAGCACTTAAGAAAGCATAGCTCACCACACAACTCACCGACAGTGCCAGAAAATACATTGAAAGGGCCTTGGTACACCTTTGCTGCGATTCTACAGCAGAATTTCCACATTTGCAGATTTTACCCTATTTATTTGCAAAAGGTGGTATCCGGAGTGAAAATCGACAGCATAAATTGGCAAGCTGGGGCTTGACAGCAGCACTGTAGGTCAATTTACGCTGTGGATATCTTTCTTAAAATCTCATCCTGTGTACTGGTAATGTAAAATATGGCATAAAAATCTACAGCAGCCAATCTACATGGATTTCACTCCATATGAATATATCCTAAAGAATGCAAGCTGCTGGGAAGAACACCTGCATGCTAGTTTAGCTTGCCGGACAGCCAAGGAGACATAATGTTCTTCAGATGGAGATACCCTATAATCATGTGTAGGGACAGTTCCAAGAGCAACCCTCTGTTAGGGGTTTGTAATAATGCAATTCCTTATCAGTTGCTCCAAATTTGCTGATTATTTGTCATGAAGGTAGCATTTCTACTTTGTGTACATACCTTGTTGGCACTTTTTCTATTCATATCTATATTAACCTCTTTTACTTTACTGTTAACCTGACAACAACTATATAATTTTTCTACAATTTGCTGCTTAGCTTTAGGATAATGGATTAAAAAAAATCTATGGCACTAAATGTCACTATATTCTTTGCGTTGCTTTTTTTTTTTGGAGAGGCAGACTCCTGCCTGAATGCATTGTAAGCAAATCTGACCCATCCAGCAGAAGCTATTATTGAATATCTCATAACAGCCCCCTCCAAGCACATCACCATCCTCCTGACTCCATCTCTGAAAGCCAATCTATAATTAAAGAGATATGAATACAAAACTCATCCAAAAGTGGATCAATATATAATATAACGTTTGTGAGATCCATTACCCTAAGGTTATTTTTAATACACTGTCAGACTGTCTGAAACCTGCAGCCAGCTCTCATCTCATTCTTAATTCATTCCCTCCTCAGCATGTTGTTTAAATTTGGTAAAAAGCTGATAATTGAGATAAAAACCCAAAGCCCAGTTAGCCTTTTGACATCTGCACTCAAGATTGTCCATTGTCAGCCTGGTTTATTAGTGTGATTTTTTAAACAAAGTTTCGAAAAAAGAAGAAAATCACTTCTGTCTGTTTATTATAAAGAGATAACATGCTGCACATATTTCTCATTGAACAGGCAAAAATGGTGCATAACTTTTAACTTTTTTATGTTTTATACTATGTATTAAATAAATCGTCTAATCAATATCTAATAAAACAATATATCAACTGACAAACCTCAGGCGTAATGTATGTTTCTAAATGCACATGCTCAAAACAGTGGGAAAAATAAGAACTGAGACATAGAATCTCTAAACATCTAAGCAGCATTAATACACACACTGACACAGCAATTTTCAAGACATATTAGACTGGTTCACAATGGCAACCCCAAACGCCTTTTTGTTTATCATTATAGATATCTCAGGAAATGAACCACAAAAGAAAAATGCTGCAAAAATAATAAATAAAAAATAAAAATATCAAATAAAAAATAAAAATGTATATTAAAAAACAAAAACAAACAATATAATACTTACCTCAAAGCCAGCCTGGTCTTCTCCATAGTATAATACCTACAATAAAAAGATCATTTAAAAAAAATTAGACATAATGACAAAGAGAAAACAACTCCCAAAAGATATTAAAAGTAAATAACTACTAAATAATAATTTGATAATATATAGGAAGATAAACATATAGAATATACCATTCCTATAGTTTTCTAATTTTCCTTATACATTGTTTTCTCTTTGGTATTCCATATCCCCTAAGGTAAATAAATAAGAAACATCAGAAGAATATAAATACCAAATATAAATATATGCTTCTTATATATTATTATTTATTATTATTTATAATTAAAGTGCCATTCATTCCATAGCGCTGTACATATGAGAAGAGGTATACATACATAATACAGACAATTGCACTAATCATAAACAAGACGAGTTACAAACTGGTACAGAAGGAGAGAGGGCCTTGCCTGTGAGGGCTTACAATCTACATAGTATGGGAGAAGGACACACTAGGTGCGGGTGAAGTTGGTCATGGCGGTATAGAGGCAGCAGGGTCACTGGTTGTAGGCTTGTCTGAAGAGGTGGGTTTTCAAGTTTCTTTTGGAGGATTCCACTGAAGGTGAGAGTCTGATATGTTGGGGTAGCGAGTTCCAGAGTATGGGGGATGCACGGGAGAAATCTTGGAGGCGATTATGGGAAGAGGTGATAAGAGGAGAGGAGAGAAGGAGGTCTTGTGAGGATCGGAGTGTGCGTATTTTTCGTCATATATGATACACCAGCCTGAAGATGCACCTAGGTATTAGATGAGGAAAATAAGAAAAAAAAACTGACCTCAAATGTTAATGAGACCTCAGATCAGACCTCCAATAAGATCTCAGTTCAGACCCCAATGTAAATCAGACCTCAGATCAGACAAAAAAAAAATACAACTCACCTCTCCTGGATGCTGCTGCTCCTGACAGCCAACATTCTTCCAATTCTTCGGACTACGCTGTGCTGTGACCCAGCATTACACAGCATGAGGTCACAGAGCATGCCTACATCCTCACACTGTGCACAAGACACAACACAGTATGCAACAGCTGTCAAATGAAGACCAGGGAGTGGTGAGTACAGAGCCAGCACAGGAGGCGCTGTATTCACTGCTCCCCGATCCTATTGCACTAATGAGCACTTCCATAATTATTATTCACCCTATGAGACGCACTGACATTTTTCTCCCACTATTGGGGGCAAAAAGTGTATCTTATAGGATGAAAAAAATGGTATATATATATATATATCACAAAACAATGTAGATTATAGACTAAGTCCAATCACATGTTGATAATTGACAGTGGTGAAATCAAAGGGGGAGATTTATCAAACTAGTGTAAAGTGGAACTGGCTTAGTTGCCCATAGCAACCAGTCAGATAAAGGAGCTGGAATCTGATTGGTTGTCAGTTCTACTTCACACCAATTTAATAAATCTCCCCTAAAGTTCTTAGAGATGTGCAAAATAAGACTACCAGTACAACTTCAGAATTCATAGACATGCACAGTTCATCCCAAAGAGAAAAGGGAGACATCATAGGACTGGCAACATCAGCTCTCACTACATGTGCTTTAAAAAGTATCCAATAAATGGTTATAAACTAGCACAGGACACATTTTGTTACATAATTTCTTATATAATTATTTATGCATATTTTTATATTCTTTTGGAAGAATTTACCATGTTATGTTGGATGAATTGTATTGCCAAGTTCACATCTACATCAGAGGCTCTGTTACAAGTTGACAGATTCCCTCAAAAAAGCTGGAATATGAATGACACCATTACAAATTCTAGATGGTTCTATTATGATCCTCCTGAAGAAGCAACAAGCGAAACGTACGTCGAGGAGACGCCGCACAGAGACAGCTCACACGCACACCACTAGATATCGGGTAGGTGAAGGATTTAGATCGGTCTGATACATGGGCTTCAGTGCCTGATGATTAATGATTTGAACAAGTCACGATCTCAGCATATATATGCAACCTATGCCTGCCTGCATTCATACCTATACCTGTTTCAAATTGGAGAAAGGAATGATTGCAGGGCTGGATATAGCTTCTAATAATATATGCTGATCCAGGCCCTGCACTCACAACACCCTCCAGGTGAATGCAGGCATTTAAACAATTTAGATCTGCTACTAGTGAATGCATTGTGAACTGCCTCTAGAGGCACACTGTATGGGCTCTACATGTATGTTTGTATGTTAGTTTTATGTCACAATAAAAATTCTACTTTATTAGGTAAACACGTTGTACCGATTCTCTTTGTTGAAACATGGTTCTATTATAGTCTATTGGGATTCTTCAGGTATGGCCTCTCATGTAATGGATGGGGCACAGAAAAGCAAAAATAAATGCAATGCTGGGTCCAAGACACCAACAGTGCTTGACTGACCCCAACAACCATAACAAAGACCATCAGGTTTTCATCAGGGTGTCCGCATGGTTGGCGTTGTCGTCTGTCATGTGATTGATCCTGCATTTCTTCTATTTTAGTTCTTTTTATTTCTATCTGAACAGAAAATGGAGATATTAGAGTAGATGAAAGGGCCAACTCCATATTTATTCCTCTTAGTTGGTATGATATATGTTACAAGCTGATATACATATATATACCGTATATGCACATACCGTACTGTGAAGACATAAACATACAGATAAGAAAAAGTACATAGCTGACCTGATTAAAAAAAGTAAATGAATAAATACTTATCATCACGTCAGGGTATACACAGTCACCTTCCTTTAGGATTCTGACATGCACTATTTAGTGCATCCCTGGATACTTTTCCTGCTCACTAGAACGCATAAACAGAGTCCCCTATAATAATATTACCTTACAGTACCCATAATAGTGTTATAAAGTCCCCATGCATTAGCACCACTGAGTCCTAACATATTAATTTGATAATGACACTTCTAAAATAGTATTAGTGCCAGCAATTATGCTAATATATTAAATGTAACAGTCTGAATATTATAACAATATAATAAAAAATGTCAAACCGTACTGCCAGGAAAAGAGAAAAATGGGCAAGCATAAGAACCCGAGTGACATTGTGATTGTTAGATAACTGGGTCAGGGCATCTTTAAAACAGTTGGCCTTGAGAGCTGTGCAGTGGTAAGTACCTACCAAAGTGGTGCAAAGAAGGACAATTGGTCAACTGATGACATGATCATGGATGCTTTAAGGTCACTGATGAGAATGAGGAGCACATGTGAGCCTGCCTGGTCTGAGGCCACAAAAGAGCTACTGTGACACAAATTGTTGAATAAGCTAATGCTGGTGTCAGAATTGTTCATAGCCGCCGTGGGTAGCCGCAGACTGGTCAGAGTGCCCATGCCAACCCCTGCACACATTTGAAAATAGCTGCAATAGACATGTGAGTATAAGGTCTGGACCATGGGGCAATAAAAGAGAATGGCTTGGTTTGATAAATCAAATTTCCCTTTACATTTTGTGGATGGCGGTGTCACGACTGCTACCCCAGCAGCAGTCGTGTCGCACCAGACAGAGGGGAAGGGGGACCCTTATCTATGGATGGGAAATAGAACGGCCACCCCTGACTAACCCTAAGCTGGCACCTGTCTGCCCTGATACCCTAGACGGGGTGTGAACCCGTGCGGCGAGCAGGATGCCTAAACCCTCAGTCACCCTAACAAGACTAGACTGGGGAAAGGCCGATGGGAGCACTAGTCACCATCACTCATGTCTAGGAGAACAACAGGGGAAGACAGCAACAAACAAACAATCAACAGCAAAGATAGACTTATCCAGTCACGAGCAGAGAAGGCGATCCCAAACGCGACAGTCCACGCCGGACAAGAGCTCCACAGCAACACCGTCAAACGATCTCCGTCAAAGGTCAGAATAGCACTGGAAGTAAGGACTATATCTGGCAATGACTGCAAGTGAAACTGAAACTAATATAGTAGCTGGGAGTGGCAGACAGGACTCACCTGAGAAGGATGCCTACAAACTCCCAGTCAGGACAAAAAGGTTCACAAGGCAAAACCCCGATGATATACCCTGAACCACGGAGCAAACTCACAAGCTATCGCGAGTAGCAAGTCACTGCGACCTTATCCTCCCAGACCTGTCTGGATCAGTCATAGTCGTGACAGGCGGGTGCATATTTGTTGTGCAGTGACCTGGACCACAGGGGTGCAATGTGTGAGTGCAGTGGGCCGTCTACTCTACACTTTGTGTCTAGCCTGTCCCTTTTGTAGGGGAATGCACCAGCACCATCTAGTGGTGACTAAGGTGTAGTGTGGTTTAACAGCCTGTCATTAGGAATTTGCAGCTACATACAGTACACATTAGGCATTACATGACATGCTTAAAGATGCAGGGCCCCACTACTATCACAGAGTGGGACACTGCATCTGCTTACCATAGGATATACTATAGGAAAAAGGCAAGTCGGTGGAAGTAGTGTGATGCCTGTTCTGCTGGAAAACCTTTGATCCTGGAATTGTTGTGAATTTTACAATGACACATACTACCTACCTAAACGTTGTTGCAAACCAAGCACATACATTCATAGCAACGGTATTCCCTAATTGCAGTGGTCACTTCCCGATGGATAATGTACCTGTCACACTGCAAAAATTGCCCTGGAATGCTCTGAGGAATTGGATAAAGGCTCCTTTCAGACCAATGAGTTCCTCGCATCGGACTCGCAGAGCGAGTATGCAGCAGCTCTATTCCTGACCTCCCAGCACTTACCGGGTTGCATAGAATTATTTTGATTTATGATGCTATGTAACCCTTACAGTTCTAGAATGTATTGGATAAAACTGACAGCATTATGTCAGTGTTATACAATACATTCCAGACCTCTAAGGGTTACATCGCATCAATATAATGCTATGGGACCCGGTCAGCCCTGGGAGGTCAGGACGGAGCTGCCGCATACTCAATCTGCAAGTCTGATGCGAAGAACTCATTGGTCTGAAAGGAGCCAAAGAGTTCAAGGTGTCGACTTGGCCTCCAAATTTCCAAGCTCTCAATCCAATTTAACATCTGTGAGATGTGCTGGAAAAACAAGTCTGATCCATGGAGACCCCACCCAAATTAACTGCTGATAACAGCTTGGTGCAAGATACCACAGTACAAAAAAAGATTGCAAAATAAAAAACTAAGAAAAACTTTAAACGCCCTTTACATGAGCCAATGATTGGGGCAATTATCAGGAAGGACCAAGCTTCTAGGAACTCTCATTCTAGATAACCTTTCTGTTGTAAAGGTGCCGTCAATCACTGTTTCAATCACTGTTGTTAAATCATCACTTAAGCGCAGCAGATCATGCTGTCCAAACTGAGGTATTCTGCCCAAAAACAATAATTCTGTATGGGCACAAGTGATCGCAGCAGCAATCCCTTGTGCCCATATAGGGGAGGTGATTGCTGAATGAAAATGCAGCTCTCACCTCCTCTAATGAGCAGTCAATTAGCGGGAACAAACGGATTGTTGCTTGTTGTGTCAGCCATGTAGAGACCTTAAAAAACTCCCTCTCAATTAGGCAGATCCATGTGCAGGAGGTTTTGTGAAGGCACTTGGAATCCCTGTAGCTACTGTACACTCCACATAATATGTCCTTAGATGGAACATACCACAGACTGGGATAGAAACAACCTTACCATACCACAATATTAAATGTGAGGCATATGGACATATAGGGATGTCACACAGAAGAATATAGGCATTGTATTAATTATGATTTTCTACATCTTGTAGGTTGTGCAAGACATAATGCAGCCATATTTATAAGGCTATAGATGTGGGTCAGATGACTTCACTTACAAGATAAGCACATATGTCTCTTTCGGTTTGCCTGGAAAGTTCATGTGTTCTTACTTGCCTTATGATTCAAGAAATGCAATTAATTTGAGATTTCAGACATGTTTACTTCACTGCTATGAAACAAAATGACTGATAAAAGCAAAATGAACATGTATATGTCAAACCTTATAACTTATTACATTCCTAAAAACTATATTCAGCTGTGATACATAGGCCTCTGTAGTTTCATCCAAGACATGAAAAATGGGGCATTCTAAGAAATAGTCTGGATATCATGTCCCTCCCGAATGTAAAATATACAGAGTCCAGGGGCAATTGTACTTATGTGAATCAAGTTCAACCTTTCTTTTTTCTGACAAAGGGATGAAAATTTTTGGTGATCAGAGATAACACTTTAAAAACGTATGAGGCAAAGATTTCCTATGTAGTCACTTCATGCACTCATTTACTACAGAAATGTTTGTACATCTGAGCATTATATCTTTTTATGGGTTTTAAGCGATGAAAGGAACATTGTTCGAACACAGTCATTTTCATATGAAATATGTAAGCTATGCTTCCAAAATATTCCAGACTTACAAATGGAAAAAAACAAAAAATAAGATAAAATCAGATTTATTTTAGCGCTCTATAATTGTGACCATGTGTGCAGGAGTCTTGAAATGCGCTGCAACAATGGAAAATGATGGAACCAGTAGACCTTAGCAATAATCTGGACTCCAATCTGTCACCATCGCAAGTCACTTCAAGTCTAAGGAACTAAAACAATTAGCACTTTATGGTCTACAGAATTGGAAATAAGCTGACAAAAATCAATGATTGGTTCGTTTCTAGGTATTGCAGATGCTTGGCACACACTTTCTAAAACTCAAAACAGACAACAAGATGGAGTCAATATGCCCTGTACGTGCAGCTCAAACCAGTCCATACCCACATTCCTTTGGTTTCTTTCCCATAGCCCCATAGCTAGCAACATATGTTTCTTTTCACTATTTTCTCTATGTTGCTGTCACCAGTTCGGTTCTTCTTAACCAAAATTTTAATTAATGACTTTGCTGTCTGCCAATTATATCTTCTGATATGTTCTGACATTAGTCAATTTGTTGAAGGTCCTTTATGTATCTCTTGTTAACTAGTATAATGCCTCATTGTTGTCATAATGTGCTAGCATAAGGCATTCAAGGACAGTTTGACGTGATATATATTGACAGCTAAGGGCTGTATACAGAACAAAAATTTAAACCAAAACTGATCATAACATAAAAAGTCTTATCAGCCCTTAATACAAACCAGTGATTTAATTTTCTTTTTCTTGAATGATCCTTTCACACTGATGAGCAATGTACTGCCACAATAAAAAAAGAAAAATCTTTGGAAGACCATCCTTCTATTGAGGTTGAGCATTTGATTACAGTGATCTAAGTTGTGGTCAGGAATGTGAATGGCAGAGGAAAATCCATATATTCCCTTACGGTTCCTCTTTGAAACTTTAAAAAAAGCCCCACATTTTTTTCAAACTTGTGGAATTGTCCAGAAGGTGCCGACATCCACTTTTTAAGTCTCCTACTATCCACAACCTCCCATTAATGGGAAGCTATGAAGCAGCTCCTGTATGGTTCAGGTAGACGTCGGACAATAGTAATTTGTAGTAGTGGCGTTATATGAAAACACAGCATGCTCTATATATAACATGTTATCTCGTCATTTTCCTGTACAGAAAAAATACTTGTATAAAATGACACACATTGAACAATGTTACTAAGAGTACTAGTAGCTTCTGCCCGGCAGTGTATTATTGTAAACAAAAGAGCCCTTGCCCTGCGCGATCCAGCGCAGGGCAAGGGAGCGCGTCGGAGCATGAGATGCTCCGATGCTAACATCAGGGGGGCTGCCTGGGTGAAAATATGGGTATGTCCGAGTTCAGCTCTGAACCCAGACAACCCCTTTGAAAAAGAGTGGCATGATGGAGGCCTTTGACCAGTTTTACTGTAAAATTTGGCTGGGTGTCAACATAGTTGCTTTCGGCACATGGCTAAGAGCAGAAAGTCAAAACCACAGCAGTTTGCCATAAATTGCCACAGTTTCTTGACAAGTTCAGAAGAAATACAAAAAAACTATTTTACGTGTTTACATGTCCTTGTTGGCAAACTAATGTAGTTTTTCTACATTGTTCTCCCCCAGTCATTATATAGAAACCTTGCCTTAGCGAAGGGCCTGGTTACTGGAGAGGGAGAGAAAGGCAGGCCTCAGCCCATCTATGCATTAAGACAGTGTGCAGTTTAGGTTATCAAATGAGCCTGATAATGTGCCCCTCTAGATCCATATTAGTCTGTCACCAGGAAAATCACTGTTAAACTAGGCCCAGATTTACTAGTTTCTGAGCCTCAAATCTGTCTACAAATTGGTACAACTAGAGTTTCAACAATTATTTCTGACTCACTTGAAAAGAGGATGGAGCTTAGCAGGAAGAGGCATTGCTTTGCTGGATAGGGGCGTAACCTAATATGCTGCAACTCTGGTGTAAAATTAGTCTCAAGGTAAGCCAACCGTTAATTGGTATAGAGTTAGACAAAGTGTATACCCATGCATGAAATTTAGCAACCAGTCTGAGTCACTGTGTTAAGTATAGTACAGGTCTAGATGGCCCATCTATGCTTGCACTATTTATAGGATTAGTAAATCTTTCCCATGGCCTCATAAGGCTAGCTCAGCTGAGTTTAAAGGCTATGTACACCTTTGGTGGCTTTTTTTAAATTATTGCATTGTACTCATTTTGCACTAAAAATAGTTTTTTCAATTGGTCTTTATTCAAAAAAATATGGAGCCATTTTTCCTGCACAGCTTTAAGTTTATCTAGTAGCTACATCTGAATTTTCTCTCTGCTCTGTCAGGCAGGGAACAAGGGGGAAGGGGGGATTGGCCGGTGGGCTCCTTATCTCTGACCTTATAAATGCTCATTATAGCTCATTCCTTATCTTACTACAATACTTATCTTGATAAGAATGTGGCTTAAATAAGTGTTTAATTATGATTTTTTTTTTCTAAAATATCTTTTTATTGAAAAAGCAATAAGACAAGTGTACAAGAAACTTATCTATACGCATATCAAATACAAAATATCAAAGTTTATACTCATGTAATAACTGGGGAACATGGGTTAAGGCAAAAGGAAAGGGCAGGGATGGGGTGGAAATTTGACGAGTTTAAAACTTGGTTTAAAGGCATAGAGATTAATTCCCAACAATTTATGCGGCTACAGTTCTTCTCACCTCTAGATCCTTGCCAGCCTCTCGATGACAGCACAAAGGTTACAGTGGCAGCACAGAATATTTAATGAAGGAGCCAGCACACCTTGTAATTACATTGCTACACACTGCAATTATTTCTTTCTCGAGCCATCTCCAGCTTCCTGCTCATTAATGTTGATGTCACAACCAGCCTGTAATTAAGGGCACAGACCACCCAGCTGTGCCCAGACTAATGCCCCACTTGATCCCTTCAGATGGCGCTGTGAACTACTCTAAGCAACATCTTTAAATAATGTCACTAACCTTCAGATACAATATATACCAACAAACTTGTCTGGAGTTATAGAAGAGTTTAATTAGTATAGTTCTGAAGACCCTATTTCCTATTACAGTACTGCGGACCTCTTATGTAGCAGCGGGGCTTGTGTGTCAGGGACATTGTCCACAAGAGGTACCTTTTTCACAGTCTCTACCATACACAATATACTGCACTAGCGGGTAAGCCATTAGTACAGCCTATACAGCTGCACAGGGGCCATATAGGCAAGGACAGCCCATGCCACTATAAAATGGACATCAAGGTTCTCCTGGCTTGTCATAGTAAAGGACAAGGAGCACTAAGATGGACCCCTTACTCTTCATAAATTACAGTAAAGGACCCACACATTATGCCCCTGACATACTGTGCTTGATGTTTTGAATCCAGTCTTCTTTTCTCCTTCTACAGTATGTCAGCAGCTTTCTCATACCCCATTCCTGTCAGCAAGATGTGGGGTAAAGGGCTTGCAAACAAACAGATATCTCACAGACTCACAGCATGAGAGAGTCCTGTCATCACTAGACCCACACAGCCGATCATGTACATAAATATATGCTCTCATGTATAGTCTACACATATACATTCAGTTCTCCAACCATCACGAAAACAGATGTGTTCCAATCCAAATGTCTTCTTCCCGCTGTCTGTGATTTATATGATGATGAATCAAAAAGAATGCATAGATCAGATGCACAAACACAGCCACATCTGCGCTTTGTGGACCATGTGAGGTAAAGGGTACTGTTCAGTATTCCTATTATGCCATTTTATATATTGGGTGGAACGCGGATGAAGTTTCATTCTGCTTATGAGTGGATATCTTGTGGGTGGGAGTCCCCACCAATCAGACCTTGATAGCCTATCCTACATACAGGCCATTGATGTAAAACCTCTTTTATATTATTACTGTTCACCAGCAGTGACAAGGTCTGATCCACAGAATGTGCTAACAATGTTCAAAAAGGGTTAAAAATTGAGCGTGGAAACTAGAGGCCGGTAAGTTTGACATCTTTTGTGGGTAAAGTGAAGTATCCTAGGGTATCTCACTGAAAAGAAGTGTATAACTCTATCAATTATGAACATTTGTAATGCGCTTTTCTCGCAAGGACTCAAAGCGGAGTGGTTGTTTGTGTGGAGACGACTCCCTGTGAAGTCTGTGGCTGTCATATAGATTCTCAACCTAGACACACAATGCACTTCAGGGTCAATTTCATGGGAAGCCAATTTGCTGATTTTTGGATGCTAAGTTTATACTAAACTGTGTGAAGTAATTAACACGGAAGAGGACAGTATAAGAGATCGCTCCGGATCCCTGCACAGCTGCCACTGCATCTCTATCACTGGAATTAAAACATCCGGTGACGGGGGGAGCAGCCAATAGCAGGCCCCGACAGGGATGAGCCTCCCTTGCATCGCAGGTGACATGCAACGGGGAGATGCAGCAGTGTCGGTTAAGGGATCCGGAGTGATGCGGGTGCTGGGGAGCAGGTAAGTATAATGTATACGAGGGGCCAGGGCAATGGGGGGGTCATTATGGGGTTGGGATAACCCCTTTAACTGTAAACCAGTGTCAAGCAGCTGCTGCCAAGGCCAACAAGATTATGAGGGGTATAGATTCCCGGGATGAGAACATAGTCCTACCACATTACAAATCACTAGTCAGACCACACATGGAGTACTGTGTACAGTTATGGGCTCCTGTGAACAAGGCAGACATAGCAGAGGTGGAGAGGGTACAGAGGAGGGCAACTAAAGTAATAACTGGAATAGGGAAACTACAGTACCCAGAAAGATTATCAAAATTAGGGTTATTCACGTTAGAAAAAAGACAACTGAGGGAAGATCTAATTACTATGTATAAATATATCAGGGGTGAGTACAGAGATCTCTCCCATCATCTATTTATCCCCAGGACTGTGACTGTGACGAGGGGACATCCTCTGCACCTGGAGGAAAGAAGGTTTGTACACAAACATAGAAGAGGGTTCTTTACGGTAAGAGGGGTGAGACTATGTAGGTGGTCATGGTAAACTCAGTAAAAGAGTTTAAGAGGGGCCTTTATGTATTTTTGGAGTGAAACAATATCACAGGTTATTAGTTACTAGATTTTTGGAGAAAAGATGAGTTATTCTGATTGCTAGTTTGGAACCAGAAAATATTTTTTTTCTGTCAGATGAGGAAAATTGGCTTGTCCTGTACCACACTGATTTCTTTTTACCTGCCTTTGGATCAAAAATGCAGGATAATAGACACCTGGATGCACATACTGTATGTCTTAGAAAAATGTTACCAAGTTAGTGAGCAATTCGCTATGCTGTTCCTTCTCATGCATACAGTGGAAAAACACAATTTCGAAGGGCATGGATCTTTCTTCTAGTAGTCAGATTGGATACATTGCCCCATGTTTTAGACAAAGTAAAGTAGAAGCTATCTATGCTTTAAGGGCAATGCCAAATAGGTGTCCTCTTACCATATATATGACACAGTTTGTTCGTCGAAAGGCCAGAAAGTGATACAATAATGATTGTCCACTGGAAACAGTGAAGCATGATAAAGGTTCTTTGCAAGTTTGGGGATGCATTTCAACAAATGGAGTAGGGGATTTGGTCACGATTAATGGTGTCCAGGGGCGTTGCTAGGGTCTCAAAAGATCCGGGGCCCAAGCCCCAATGAATATTGCCCAATTCTCGAAGTCAACCAATCGCACCGCCCCAACCTCTCCCCCTGCAAACACTAGCACTGAAGACATTTTACTGTACTTGCTATACAGCTATACATCAGCACATACCTCTCACATCCAGTGTCTCCCAGGTGACGTCTCCTCTGATGTAGATCTTCTCTGTCATCATCTTCCCCATTCGGTCCGGACAACTTCTCTCAGCCGCGCCTCTTCTCTGCAGAGTGTGAAACACAGACATCTTAGCTTCCTCACTTTTCTCTACCCCCAAATACTATCCTGAAAAAAAATGAGTGCCCCCCATAGTAATAGTACTCCTCATAGACCCACCAATAGTAATTTCCTTCTAGAATGCCCCCTACAGTGCCCCCAACAGTGATAGTGCTCCCCAAGAGTGCCTCCATTAGTAGAAGAGCCCTCCAGTATTAAAAATGTCCTTACAGAGCCCCTAGTAGAAATAAGGACCCCCTATTGTTATCCCAGTGGTAATAAATCTCTCTACAGACCCCCCAGTAGTAATAAGGACCCCCATAATGCTCTTAATAGAAATAATGGATCTATAAGTCCCTCCCATAGAGCCCCCAGTAGTAATAAGAACGCTTAATGTCCCCTGGATTTAAAATGTCCCCACATTGCCCCCAGTATTTATATTGCCCCCTACTGTTATAATGCTCACCCTGAACTGTCCGCATCCGTAGATCCGTTCCGCGGCCCCGAGAAAAAAGATAGAGTATGTCCTATTCTTGTCCGCAATCGCAGACAAAAATAGGCATTTCTATCATAGGGTCGGCTAAATTCACCCGGCCGGTATCCATGTTTTGCTGATCCGCAATTTGCGGACCGCAAAACACATACGGTTGTCTAAATGTAGCCTTATAATGCTCGCCTTGAATCCCCTCCAGTATTTATAATGCCCCCTGAAGTGCCACCTGTAGTTATATTCCTCCGTTTACTGTCCTCAGAAATTATTATTCCTCAGACCCTCCAGCATACAGTCCCATGTAAATAATATTATTTCCCTCCCCCGCCATAGAGTCCCATGTAAATACCAACAACACCACCTCTCCAGCCCGCTCCAATATACAGTCCCATGTAAATGACATCCCTCTCTATCTACAGCCCCCTCCAAAATACAGTCCCACGTAAATAACATCACCCCTTCCCCAGCCACCTTCAACATACAGTCCCATGTAAATAACATCACCCCTCAATATTCAGTCCCATTTAAATAACATCACTCCACCCCACTGTCCAACGTAAATAACTTCAGAGAAAAAATTTGGGTGATTCAGTCAGCACAACCCTGTATGCAGGTGCACATCGCTATGGCGAAATACATATACAAACGCAAAATACAAATGCAATAGCACTCTGCAACCAGCATTCTGCCCTGCCTCTATGCTGGATGAGGCATTGGTGTACATTTTGGCCAAAGCGTAATAAGCCACTCACCACGTCAAGGTCGCCTCTATGGAGTGGTCCCTAACACTAGTTCCTACCTGTTTATGGGCCATGACAGCCACACAAAGTCCAGGGAATGCAGGTGCAGCATGCACGCCAAGCACACTCTGCTTTTAACCCCATCCGGTGCCATTACAGCTTTCATCGGATCCAGGGATGCAAGTACCAACATGCATGCTGAGCCCACTATATACTTCTCCTGGAGCCAAATGGCTACTGGTAGGTTCTATATAAGCAGACTCCGTTTTATACTGACTTTAAAACCAGCCTCCAGGACAGATTGACTGGTCAGGTGTGCATGACTCCAAGGAGATCGCCACGCCTCCAATATATACTACAAAGAAAAAATGTGGGTGATTCAGTCAGCACAACCCTGTATGCAGGTGCACATCGCTATGGCGAAATACATATGCAGCTCACCACTAACTAAGGCTACTTTCACACCTGCGTTCGGTGCGGATCCATCTTGTATCTGCACAGACGGATCCACACCGATAATGCAAACGCTTGTCATAACGGATCCGTTTGTATTATTCATTTAAAAAAAAGTCTAAGTCAAAACGGACCCGTCTTGACTTACATTGAAAGTCAATGGGGGATGAATCCGTTTTTAATTGCACCATATTGTGTCAGTGAAAACGGATCCGTCCCCATTGACATACATTATAAGTCAGGACGGATCCGTTTGGCTCCGCATCGTCAGGCGGACACCAAAACGCTGCAAGCTGCGTTTTAGTGTCCGCCTCAAAAGCGGAATACAGGCACAACGGAGACCGAACGCAGCCAAATTGATGCATTCTGAATGGATCCTTATCCATTCAGAATGCATTGGGGCTGAACTGATCCGTTTTGGGCCGCTTGTGAGATCCCTGAAACAGATCTCACAAACGGACTCAGAAATGCCAGTGTGAAAGTAGCCTTATACATACAGTTGCAAGAAAAAGTATGTGAACCCTTTGGAATGATATGGATTTCTGCACAAATTGGTCATAAAATGTGATCTGATCTTCATCTAAGTCACAACAATAGACAATCACAGTCTGCTTAAACTAATAACACACAAAGAATTAAATGTGACCATGTTTTTATTGAACACACCATGTAAACATTCACAGTGCAGGTGGAAAAAGTATGTGAACCCTTGGATTTAATAACTGGTTGAACCTCCTTTGGCAGCAATAACTTCAACCAAACATTTCCTGTAGTTGCAGATCAGACGTGCACAACGGTCAGAAGTAATTATTGACCATTCCTCTTTACAGAACTGTTTCAGTTCAGCAATATTCTTGGGATGTCTGGAGTGAATCGCTTTCCTGAGGTCATGCCACAGCATCTCAATCGGGTTGAGGTCAGGACTCTGACTGGGCCACTCCAGAAGCCGTATTTTCTTCTGTTTAAGCCATTCTGTTGTTCATTTACTTCTATGCTTTGGGTCTTTGTCCTGTTGCAACACCCATCTTCTGTTGAGCTTCAGCTGGTGGACAGATGGCCTTCAGTTCTCCTGCAAAATGTCTTGATAAACTTGGGAATTTATTTTTCCTTCGATGATAGCAATCCATCCAGGCCCTGACGCAGCAAAGCAGCCCCAAACCATGATGCCCCCACCACCATACTTCACAGTTGGGATGAGGTTTTGATGTTGGTATGCTGTGCCTCTTTTTCTCCACACATAGTGTTATGTGTTTCTTCCAAACAACTCAACTTTGGTTTCATCTGTCCACAGAATATTTTGCCCATACTGCTGTGGAACATCCAGGTGCTCTTGTGCAACCTGTAAACGTGCAGCAATTTTTTTTTGGACAGCAGTGGCTTCCTCTGTGGTATCCTCCCATGAAATCCATTCTTGTTTAGTGTTTTACGTATCGTAGATTCGCTAACAGGGATGTTAGCATATGCCAGAGACTTCTGTAAGTGTTTAGCTGACACTCTAGGATTCTTCTTCACCTCATTGAGCAGTCTGCGCTGTGCTCTTGCAGTCATCTTTACAGGACGGCCACTCCTAGGGAGAGTAGTAGCAGTGCTGAACTTTCTCCATTTATAAACAATTTGTCTTACCGTGGACTGATAAACAGCAAGGCTTTTGGAGATACTTTTATAACCCTTTCCAGCTTTATGCAAGTCAACAATTCTTAATTGTAGGTCTTCTGAGAGCTCTTTTGTGTGAGGCATCATTCACATCAGGCAATGCTTCTTGTGAAAAGCAAACCCAGAACTGGTATGTGTTTTTATAGGGCAGAGCAGCTGTAACCAACACCTCCAAGCTCATCTCATTGATTGGACTCCAGTTGGCTGACACCTCACTCCAATTAGCTCTTGGAGATGTCATTAGTCTAGGGGTTCACATACTTTTTCCACCTGCACTGTGAATGTTTACATGGTGTGTTCAATAAAAACATGGTAACATTTAATTCTTTGTGTGCTATTAGTTTAAGCAGACTGTGATTGTCTATTGTTGTGACTTAGATGAAGATCAGATAACATTTTATGACCAATTTGTGCAGAAATCTATATCATTCCAAAGGGTTCACATACTTTTTCTTGCAACTGTATATATATATATATATATATATACAGGGTGGGCCATTTATATGGATACACCTTAATAAAATGGGATTGGTTGGTGATATAAACTTCCTGTTTGTGGCACATTAGTATATGTGAGGGGGGAAACTTTTCAAGATGGGTGGTGACCATGGCGGCCATTTTGAAGTCGGCCATTTTGAATCCAACTTTTGTTTTTTTAATAGGAAGAGGGTCATGTGACACATCAAACTTATTGGGAATTTCACAAGAAAAACAATAGTGATTTACAATGAGTTATTTACAAGTTTCTGACCACTTATAAAATGTTTTCAATGTGCTGCCCATTGTGTTGGATTGTCAATGCAACCCTCTTCTCCCACTCTTCACACAATGATAGCAACACCGCAGGAGAAATGCTAGCACAGGCTTCCAGTATCCGTAATTTCAGGTGCTGCACATCTCGTATCTTCACAGCATAGACAATTGCCTTCAGATGACCCCAAAGATAAAAGTCTAAGGGGGTCAGATCGGGAGACCTTGGGGGCCATTCAACTGGCCCACGACGACCAATCCACTTTCCAGGAAACTGTTCATCTAGGAATGCTCCGACCTGACACCCATAATGTGGTGGTGCACCATCTTGCTGGAAAAACTCAGGGAATGTGCCAGCTTCAGTGCATAAAGAGGGAAACACATCATCATGTAGCAATTTCGCATATCCAGTGGCCTTGAGGTTTCCATTGATGAAGAATGGCCCCACTATCTTTGTACCACATATACCACACCATAACATCTATTTTTTTTGTTCCAACAGTCTTGGAGGGATCTATCCAATGTGGGTTAGTGTCAGACCAATAGCGGTGGTTTTGTTTGTTAACTTTACCATTCACATAAAGTTTGCCTCATCACTGAACAAAATCTTCTGCGTAAACTGAGGGTCCTATTCCAATTTTTGTTTTGCCCATTCTGCAAATTCAGTGCGCCGATCTGGGTCATCCTCGTTGAGATGCTGCAGTAGCTGGAGTTTGCAAAGGTGCCATTTGTGAGTAGCTAATATCCGCCGAAGGGATGTTCGACTAATGCCACTCTCCAGTGACATGCGGCGAGTGCTACTCTGTGGGCTCTTGCTGAATGAAGCTAGGACAGCCACTGATGTTTCCTCATTAGAGACAGATTTCATGCGTCCACATTTTGGCAAATCCAACACTGAACCAGTTTCACGAAACTTAGCAAGCAGTTTGCTAACTGTAGGATTGGAGATGGGTGGTCTCGTAGGGTGTCTTGCATTGAAATCTGCTGCAATGACCCGGTTACTGCGTTCACCAGACATCAACACAATTTCTATCCTCTCCTCACGTGTTAACCTCGGCGACATGTCAATGGCTGTAAACAAAGAGAAACTTGTAAAGAACTCATGAAAGAATAAAGTTACGTTAAAACCAAGCACACCATTGTTCTTCTTGTGAAATTCCCAATAAGTTTGATGTGTCACATGACCCTCTTCCTATTGAAAAAACAAAAGTTGGATTCAAAATGGCTGACTTCAAAATGGCCGCCATTGGTCACCACCCATCTTGAAAAGTTTCCCCCCTCACATATACTAATGTGCCACAAACAGGAAGTTAATATCACCAACAATTCCCATTTTATTAAGGTGTATCCATATAAATGGCCCACCCTGTACAGTATATATATAATGTAATGTTGAGGTTTCAATAAAGCTTCTGTGAAAAGGTAAAAAATAAAATAAAAAAGGTGATCCAGAATTGATGTTTCATGAAAACTACTATCTGGAGCTGTGGTGCGGAACAGAGGCACGAGTGCTTCCGTGGTGTTTCTGTCTGTGCCTCTGCACAATTTTTTTGCGGTGCAGACGGATCACGGACCCATTCGAGTTCAATTGGTCTCGATCCATCCCAACCGCAGCATGGACGTTGCCGTGCATTGGGGACCGCAAATTGCGGTTCCCAATGCACGGAACAGCTGCCTAATGGCCATGTGCATGAGGCCTAACTCAGATGTTAGCAGGAGTTTCATGGGTGAGGAGGATGCAATGAAACCAATGCCCCAGGGCATGCAGGGCCCAATGGTCACTAGGACACAAGAAAGAACCAGTATTTCTTACCTCTGTACTATTACTATTATTTAGTTATTTTTATTATTTTTACTATTATTAAAGGGGTTATCCCATAATTAATGTTAACAATGAAAGTATGTTTCTAACACAGCTAGAACCAGCTATGTAGCTCACATGGATCCAGAGCTCTCCCAATGTGTCCCAATACGTTTGTCCATAGAGTGTATATACACATGATGTTAATGACATATATGTGCAAAGCATTCACAAACAACGCATAATGGAATACTCAATGTTTATTTTTATCAAAATTCTTGTATCCTGTATATACTTGTACAATAGACAAGATTGCAAGGCCTATCTGAATTGTATTGTCACTTTTTATGCAAATGTAATTTTTTCAAAAGAAACTAAGATTATAAAAAATTATATCCTAAAATAAAATGTTATAGTAGAAATAAATCCTTATGTAATGCCTATTGAAATCAATGGCCATGTGGGAATTTATGGATGTGTTTGGTTCGCCAAAGGGAGAAATGCTTTATGTGCAGCTCTCAGTTCTGGTTAATTGAAGAGCCTGAATCAGACATAAGGAAAGAGGTTCTCAGAGGCAGACAACCCCTTCAAATATTGAAATTGAAGTGATTGGTTGCTCTGGGACATTTTATATGACCTAACATAATACATTTTGTAAAACAAAAAAATAGGGAGAGATTGAGTTGGATGTCCCATGATTTTCTGTTTAGTGGACAAACTCATTTATTTCATTAATTTTTACAATATACATTCTAGCTTATATTTTTACAGAGTTGCAAACTTCTACAGCAAAGGAAGTTAATAGGTGGCCTTGTGTGGATGTTGGAAAACATATTAGAGATTTCTCACACAGTTAAATTTCACCTCAAAAAATAATCTATTTTGCAAATGTGCATAAATCATGTCTATAGGAGGCTCTGAGCAACCAAACAGATACTTGAAAATAAGGGACAGTTCATAATTATACTTTAGAAGGTGAAGTCTAATCCCGGTGTTGACAAGGTGGACTGTATCCTTGTGGTGAAGATAGCAAATGCACACAATTACACTGGGCTTAATAATCACCACAAGAAGCTTTACTGTATGAAAGGGGAGAGATGACCATTCAGCTATGTGAAACTCACAGCTAATGCTGGAGAATGTTTTTTTTCTTTGAAATATTAAACTTTAAGACCTCATGCTCATAGAAGAGCAGGGTATAGCGAGCTTTACAACAGCAACCCACAGACAATTTAGGGTTCCTAATGGAGCTATATGCATGAAATGCACAAGATATTCTTGTAATTATTTTATTTTCCAATATGTGGATCACAATAATTCTCTGTTGATCTCAAACGAGGTAAATTTCTACTAGTGATAACTTGTGAAGAATTATACATTTAAGGTTTGTTTTCGCTTTTTAAAGATCAGAATGGCTTACAAAAATAAAATTGTTATACTTCACAAATCCCTGCTGCACCCTTTTTGGTGCTTTTTAGGTCTTCTGACAGTTTCTATTTCATGGTCCCTTTTGACACGGAAAAATGACCACTCAACCACTCACTGTCCACAGCAGTGACCCGTTTCATCCAGTGATTGGCTGAGTAGTCATTTTTCTTTAGAAGGGGTGCCAGGTATTAGGCGTCGATAAGAGCTTCAGGAAGAGTGAGAACAGGAATGATGGGAGATCAGTGAGGGATTACTCTTGTTTTTTTTTTTATTATTATTTTTAAGCAATTCTGACCCTTTAACAAAAAACTAAAAAATCATACTGGCCCTTTAATGTTTACTAGGACTAGGGTGCTCCCCATTATCCAAAATAAGAATAACATTTTCACATGATTCCTTCATTTCTGTATGATTAACATTTGCTTATTTCTAATCAAGTAATATAATTTCTTAGCTAGGTACTACAGAATGACCCTTGCCTATACATAGGATTCAAGATGTGGAAGATGAAGGATATTTTTAATTAATATGTAATAAAATGCATAAATTAAGTATAATTACAATGTGTTAGCAAGTATGTGTGCCTCTGTCTAACATTTACAACCCCCGGACACCCTCACATAACAAAGTACCTGTAATAATCAGTGTTCTAAAATGTTATAATGAAGCTATTCAGATAAATACATTTATGAGATGAGAGAAACCTCTAAGAAGTATCCAGTGTTCTCAAGAATGTTTAGATTCTCTGTGTCAACTGGAAAATTGCATATAGTAATGAGTTGACCAAAGCTTAGGGCCTGTCACTTTGAGAAGGAAAATTTTCAGTGATGTGTTTTGGTGTTGTGGAACCTGGAGGTGAGAGCAATATTGAGTGACTAGACTTGTTGACCAGGTACTGTAGTTAGTTTTAAACTAAATTCCTGGTCTGTCAGCACAATGGCAGATGATTGGCCAAATTCACATACGGTACTTTCATCTGACAATGGATTACATTTTCTAACCTGCCTGATCACATTTTTAGTAGGGACTAGTTTGAGCTTTAAGAAAGCACTTGAGAGACAAGGCAAAATTCTGCATTACAGACACTGCTGGAAGGTAAGGGACTACAGCTCAGGCACCCATCACCCAAACCATAACTAGGCCAGTTGACATTCAAGTCTGAACCTTACAATAGACACCTATACACTCAACTGCCAATATACGGTCATCCAACCTGCCATCCATTTGATGCTAATGGATGTACTGCAAGTTATATTTTGTACCAAGTAAACAGAGACTGCTATGTGTTCACTTCTGGTTCATTCAAACTACATTTCCACTGCATTTATCCCCATGGAACAACGGCCTGAGGGAGTACACCGTGACACAACATCTCCTCTGGGAGACTACCACTCCCATCCTCTGCTCCTTAGTGGACCCAAAGGCGCATGCAGCAGATGGACATTATATGGACATTATATTCAGCAATATTACACAAACAGGATACAGTACCAGTGATCTGTCCTCTGATGTGGATGCTCTCTTTCCTCATCTTCTCCATTCAGCCCAGACAATGCTTCTTATCTCTGCAGGATTTGCCCTACCAGAACCACCAGTAGTATACATAACCCATAGTGCCCCAAGAATTTATGACCCCTCCATAAGGCCACCCTGTAGAGCCCCCAAAAGTTATAATGCCCCTTGTAGAGGCTCAGTAGTTATAATGTCTCCTATAGTGCTCCCAGTAGTTATAATGACCCCTATAATGCCCCCAGTAATTATAATGCCCCAGTATAATTCTCTCTACAGTGCTCCCAGTAATTATAGTGCTCCCTATAGCATCTCAGTAGTTATAATTGTCCACAGTTCTTATAGGGCCTCCGATGCATGTAGTACTGCGATGTTAAAGGGATATTGGGAAGCCGCTAGGCCAGGACATGAATCAGGGAGCAGGTCACCTCCTAATGCGTCCCTAAGTCTGACCCTGACTCCTAACCGTATGAGCCAACCCAGATGGTAGGAGGGCTCATACTCCGGAACCTCGGGTCCCTACTAGCCCTCAGGAATTCCCTGGACTAGGAGCAGGGTAAGACGACCTGTTCCTCCTAGACACGGACGAACAGGAGTTTCACTGGCCAAGCTGCAAGGAAAGGGGAACATATACAGCATATGTCAATGGCAGGTAAGTGAAACCAGTACCACACCTACCTGCCACAGACACACAGCCTGGAACCCGTGCACAAGTGCTGATGTCCACACCAACATAAAAGGACACAGCACACACCACACATCACACAGGAAACCAGGAAACCATAGCTGCAAAGATGAGACACCACAAGAACATAAAGTTAACATCTTAACATAATCTTAACATCTTAACGTCTATGACCACAAGGGTGGCCCTCACTGGATAGATGGCATAAAAAAACCAGGAGGATGACTCCAGCATACAGCATGGCTGGAGTACCCCTCTGCTTCAGGCATCCAGCAGAAGCTAAATAGCCCAAGTAGCCACACCCACACAGACACACACTAGGAAGGGAGTTAACCCTTCCAACACCAGTCAAGGTAATGTAGCCACTTAAAAGGGGAAGTGCACATACAACTTAATCCCGTGCATACCAAACAAAGAAAGTGCACACATGCAAACACGCGTTGCCAGCGGCAACCGCATGCATAGACAGCGGGCTGCCTAGCAACCAGCTCAGGCTGCTCCACTGCCAACCACCTCATGTTGCCAGCGGCAACCACACGTGAGGCAACATACTAACAGCCCTCACCTGTGGTTGACAACAAGACCAGACCGCGGGCAACTGCATGCGGCTCAAGCAGTCGCGACCATGACCATGGTCATGAAAGTACCTCCTGTAGTTATAATGTCGCCCCCACATAGTGCCCTGATACTACCTTTTCCCCCAAAGTGAGTTAGGAAAAAACAATACTCACTTAATTCCCTGCCGCTGTCTGCGATGCAGGCCGCAGGCCTCTTCCATCCTGTCACCAGCTTCTCGGCTCAGGTGCATTGCCTGTGTCTGGGCACATGTGTGCGTGATGATGTCATTGCTTCACCTCAGACCTGGAGCAGGCAGTCATGATGATGTCATCATTTCGTGACAACCTGTGCTGTTTTACTGTCTCATAGACCTCAGGCCTAGTGGCACCTATACAGTAAACATCTTCTCATTCAAACTATCATACCTATTTAAAATTGATGGTCCAGTCCTTATTACTGCACTATCCGTTTAAACAACTAACCTTCTTACTGAACTTGATAGGTACCCAGCTCTGGCTCTGATTTATCATGCCTTCACTCCAGAATTCTGGCTTCACAAAGTCACAAAATACTGCTATTGCAGGCTGCAAAAAAAGTTGCAATCTCACTCCAGGAGGAGGGTGGAGTAGGAAAACTAACAAAAGTGTTAGGTGTAAGGACAAGACAAATTTATCAAATAACATGCAATATTTGATAAATGTGGCATAAAGTACTCCAACACAGACTCAAGCAAAACTGACTTCAAATATTACCTTCATGATAAGTTCCCACCTATGGATTTAAAATATGATTTAAGAGCTAAAAAAATTTGAAAAACTTTTCTGTGGTCATATCTAAAGCTCCTTTTACACAGGACTATTATCAGGCAGATTATTTTGAACGAATGTTTATACGATAACTTGTTCCTGATATTCAGCTCAGGTGAAATCATCATTTATGCTGACACCATAAGTTTAAGAAGTGCAACTCTTGAGTCATGCCCCTGGCCCAATTCCCAAGAAACAGGTAGTGGATTTGTTGCATCTATTCAAAATTTGACACAAAAACTATTTTCAGGATCAAATAGTCAATCTTATTTACAGTCAATCTCATTTTAGAGGACTTTGGAGGTCATTTATTAAGAGCGGCATTTTAGACACCGGTCTTAATATCCCCTATAGCTGGCGCCGTCCTCTACATAACTTTGGAAGATCCACTGCCTCTTCTAAATGTAAGACAGCTTCCTTGCTGTCTTACATTTAGACCATTTTCTACGCCTAAACCAGGTGTAGAAAATGGTAAATGAGAAGGGCCTGCCTGCCCATCCTCTTCCCCGCTCAATTTTTTTGACCTGGCATGAGCAGGGAAAAGTCGCAGATTGTATACCTCATATAAGCATATTTCTGGTTAGCAAATGACCCCCTTTGTATCTCAAAACTTTATCAAAAAGGGGCAATAACAACTAATTGAAAAAACTTATTTTTTTCTTTTTTTATATCTTATTTCTTATAATGGTTATGATTATTTTTTCTTCTACATCATTACAACATGCAAAATGCACAAAAAAGTTTCCAGTATAAATAATAAATGCAGGAGTAAAACACTTTCTGATATGTATTTATATATAAAATATTTCACATTGAGTATAACAAATTTGATCATGTCAGTAATATGCTACCGTCAAATATTTTGGGGCAGTCAACCAATTCTCCTTGTACAGTATAATGCCCTGTGACTTTATATAAATCTCAGACCAGTGATTTGCATGAGCTATTAACAACCTATTATACTGTTTTTCAAGCCGCACTTCCTCACTAGGTTATAGGTTGGATATTGTATAAATACAAAAACCAAAAATAAGTTGAAAGGCAACTTTTCCTGTCTAGTAAAAGATGAAAAGCATACACATTTACAAATGTGTATAGACAATGACAATGTCATGATATATGAATTTCTGTCATTGCAGCCATGCCTGGATACACGGGAATCATAGCTTTGTCACTAATCTGTCATTACAGAACAGTTAAAAGCTATTATTGCGGTTAGACTATTGATTTTGGAAAGACCAGAGTTTCGGTTTCAGATGTAGCACCTCATTTCCTACCCAATGCACATTAATATTTATCCCATGTATAACTTCTAGCTGCTCTGTTGCTGAGAGTTACTTTGTCTGCATTACCCCTATATCCTTCCCTTTAAAAACATTTCATCGCCCTGTCACTGACTTCATATTCCAACTATCTCCTGTGGTAGGATCCTGGGGCAGGTCATAGAGAGGGACTTCAGCTGCCCATATCCTGATGCCAAATTTCTCAGCAGAGCATGATTTTTAGAAATTTCTTCCAGAAACATAAACATTACGCACAGCGGCTCAGAGACTGATGAAAGCAAAACAGATCGTTTTCTATTTGTATAAATCCATGTTTTTGCTGGCTTTGAGATCCTGCTGAGCTTCAGAAGAGGCATTTGAAATGGATTCCAAACTACTGGTAACATTCCCAGGTTGTCAGAACCCTGCATGGATCAGGTTCATAAGACAAAACAAACCCAGAAAACTATAGAAATTGCACACTTGATTGTCTCTGTCTCTTAGCAATGGTTCTAAAATTGAACACGCCTATTTTTAGGTCAAAATGAAAATCCAACTTGGTAACAACATCTCAATGGAAATCCTGGATGATCATTGCACATTTCCTATACCCTAATTTGGAGCCGAACAGACACCTCCTTTATACTATTGCACGATGGATAAATATCTACCTATATTTCTCAGCAGTGAGGACATCATTAATACTTACCAAGTTCACCACTGCATCTGCTGAAATGCAACCCGAAACTTTCAAGGAACCTCCACTATGAGTCACTGTTTCCTGTAGACACTCATTATTGTACTGCTCTACAGCATTTCGGCAAACAAACATAACTCTTCTTGTACAGCCAAACATTTAAAATTTTGGCTCATCAGTCCAGATCACCTGCTGCCATTTTTCTAAACCCCAATTCCCATATTTTCATTCATAGTTTAGTGTCTTAGCCTTGTTTCCACAACAAAATTAAGTTTTTTTTGGCCGCAGTTCTTCTTTGATTTCTTCAAGCTGTATATGCATGTACCAGGATCCCAGTTTTTTTGTCAGTTCTGAGCTGATGGCACTGCTGGACACCTTCCGATTTTGAAAAGAAGTTAGCATGATGTGTCTTGCAAGTTTGGAACTGAATCTCATCAAATGGAGTTGGGGATTTGGTTAGGATTAATGGTGTCCTCCTTGAGAAATACAGGCAGATACTTATCATCAGGGAGGTGTCAGATTGTCTTCAAACTTAAGGTGCATTTACACGGCCAGAGAATTGGGCAGATTATTGGGAACGGCCGTTCATTATTCATGAGAACAGTGTTCCCATTCCTCAGAATGAACTGAATGGCTAGTCACGCACAGGTTTGCCAACCATCCAGAAATTTCTGGACAGTCCATAAAATAGGTGACTTTTTTCCTGTGTCCAGGGAAAAAAACAGACATGTCAGTGATTTTTTTGAGGCTGGTGGTACTTGACTAGATTATTTTAGTGGTAATTATCATCATTTTAGAGCTCATAGTAAATGCTGGTAATGAGTACCTGTAATGAGTATATTGAGCTATAAACAAGTATTACATATAATCTTTATCATTCATTATCGTTTTCCAATTTGTCCATAAAAAATGTTGGCTGTCCAGGAATTTGGGATAAGTTGTCCAGAAAAAAAAAAATTCTGGTTTGCAACCCTGGTCACGCATGACCACTGTTGTTCCATTGATTCTCTATGGGACTACCAGACATAGCCAAGAAAACAAATTATGAAAATTGTGTCTCTGGCCAAATACTTCAAGTCATGTCTGTATACTGTAACTAAACAGGAAGATCCAACAGTTAGATAATGAGATAGGCATAAAGAAAGAAAAGCTAATGAAGCCCAAATTTTATCATGGTGTCCAGAAATGTTACGCATTTCTGCCACATATTGTTGCATAACGCTCTAGACCAATGTCTTAAAGGGAATCTGTCATCAGTTTTATGCTGCCCTCACTTTTAAATTCTAAGAGTTATAGCCCATGATGATGAGTCCTCATATTCATGAGCTCCTGGATCTCCCCGCCCACCTGCCTCTGATTGACAGGTTTTTTTTTCTATATGAATCATTAACAGGTGAGCGGGGAGAGCCAGGAGTTCATGAATATTTGGGACTCATCATTATGTACTGGAGCTGTTCTATACAAGATTTTGGCAAAATTGCTGGATCAGTTAAAGAAAGTGAACCAGCATTTTGCTAAGGATCGTCACTAGTTTATGTTGTCCTCAGATGCTCCTCATATTAGCAGTTGAGATTCGGCCACCTGTTCCGGCCAAGAACAGCTGGCTGGCTCTCTCTGCATTTCGGCATTGCCGGACGTTTGCAAGTCTCCATCCGGCCCCATTAACTATAATGGGGACCGGCAGAGATCCGGTTGCAACTCCGCAAAAATGCTGAGCATTGGTCGAAAGAAAACCGCTGCGTGAACAGCCGGCCAAATCTCAAGTGCCAGTGTGAATCTAGCCTTAATGAGGACACCATATAACTTGTTACGGATAGGGATGAGCGAACCCGAACTGTATAGTTCGGGTTCGTACCGAATTTTGGGGTGTCCGTGACACGGACCCGAACCCGAACATTTTCGTAAAAGTCCGGGTTCGGGTTCGGTGTTCGGCGCTTTCTTGGCGCTTTTTGAAAGGCTGCAAAGCAGCCAATCAACAAGCATCATACTACTTGGCCCAAGAGGCCATCACAGCCATGCCTACTATTGGCATGGCTGTGATTGGCCAGTGCACCATGTGACCCAGCCTCTATTTAAGCTGGAGTCACGTAGCGCCGCACGTCACTCTGCTATGATCAGTATAGGGAGAGGTTGCAGCTGCGACGTTAGGGCGAGATTAGGCAGATTAACTCCTCCAAAAGACTTCATTCTGTGATCGATCTGCAGCTGTGGATCATTGAAGTGCTATTATTGACTTGCTTACTTTTTTGAGGCTGCCCAGAGCGTTTTTAGATCACTTTTTTTCTGGGGTGATCGGCGGCCATTTTGTGACTTGTGGTGCGCCAGCACGAGCTATCACCAAGTGTATTTAACCATCGATAGTGTGGTTATTTTGTGCTATATCCTACATCAGCTGCAGGCTGAGCCTGTGTCACCGAAGTGCATTTAACCATCAACAGTCTGGTTATTTTTTGGCCATATACTACATCAGCTGCAGGCTGAGCCTGTGTCACCCAAGTGCATTTAACCATCAACAGTCTGATTATTTTTTGGCCATATACTACATCAGCTGCAGGCTGAGCCTGTGTCACCCAAGTGTATTTAACCATCGATAGTGTGGTTATTTTGTGCTATATCCTACATCAGCTGCAGGCTGAGCCTGTGTCACCCAAGTGCATTTAACCATCAACAGTCTGATTATTTTTTGGCCATATACTACATCTGGTGCAGGCTGAGCCTGTGTCACCCAAGTGCATTTTACCATCAACAGTGTGGTTATTTTTTGGCCATATATTACATCAGGGGCAAGTTGAGCCTGTCACCCAGCGCCTAAAAAATAGACCTGACATTTCTATTCAACCAAATCTGTACTGTTTTAGCTGGTCAAGTTATTTGTATTGACCGTAAAAGCACACTTTTTTTTCTGGGTTGAAAAAGCATTCCCAAATTTGCCATTCTCAAAATAACTAGTTTCTGGTATTTGAGGCCTACTTGAAATCTATCCCAAAAAGAAAATCTTACATTGAAGGTATTGATAGTGTCATTCAGAAAAACCTAAGACACACGCTAGCGTGCTGATAGAAGTGTGATTCTGTGATTAAACCTATACCTGTCACACAGCGCAAAAAAAAACAGGTCTCACATCTCTATTCAACCAAATCTGCAGTGTTTTAGCTGGTCAAGTTATTTGTAGTGACCGTCAAAGCAGACTTTTTGTTCTGGGTTGAAAAAGCATTCCCAAATTTGCCATTCTCAAAATAACTAGTTTCTGGTATTTGAGGCCTACTTGAAATCTATCCCAAAAAGAAAATATTACATTGAAGGTATTGATAGTGTCATTCAGAAAAACCTAAGACACACGCTAGCGTGCTGATAGAAGTGTGATTCTGTGATTAAACCTATACCTGTCACACAGCGCAAAAAAAAACAGGTCTCACATCTCTATTCAACCAAATCTGCAGTGTTTTAGCTGGTCAAGTTATTTGTAGTGACCGTAAAAGCAGACTTTTTGTTCTGGGTTGAAAAATCATTCCCAAATTTGCCATTCTCAAAATAACTAGTTTCTGGTATTTGAGGCCTACTTGAAATCTATCCCAAAAAGAAAATCTTACATTGAAGGTATTGATAGTGTCATTCAGAAAAACCTAAGACACACGCTAGCGTGCTGATAGAAGT
Source organism: Bufo bufo (assembly GCF_905171765.1). Classification (NCBI taxonomy): domain Eukaryota; kingdom Metazoa; phylum Chordata; class Amphibia; order Anura; family Bufonidae; genus Bufo; species Bufo bufo. The sequence goes on from NC_053396.1 coordinate 87,070,611, forward strand.
GTGATTCTGTGATTAAACCTATACCTGTCACACAGCGCAAAAAAAAACAGGTCTCACATCTCTATTCAACCAAATCTGCAGTGTTTTAGCTGGTCAAGTTATTTGTAGTGACCGTAAAAGCAGACTTTTTGTTCTGGGTTGAAAAAGCATTCCCAAATTTGCCATTCTCAAAATTGTGGTGAACGGGAACAATGAGGAAAACATCTAATAAGGGCCGCGGACGTGGACATGGTCGTGGTGGTGTTAGTGGACCCTCTGGTGCTGGGAGAGGACGTGGCCGTTCTGCCACAGCCACATGTCCTAGTGAACCAACTACCTCAGGTCCCAGTAGCCAGCAGAATTTACAGCGATATTTGGTGTGGCCCAATGCCGTTCTAAGGATAGTAAGGCCTGAGCAGGTACAGGCATTAGTCAATTGGGTGGCCGACAGTGGATCCAGCACGTTCACATTATCTCCCACCCAGTCTTCTGCAGAAAGCGCACAGATGGCGCATGAAAACCAAGCCCATCGGTCTGTCACATCACCCCCATGCATATCAGGGAAACTGTCTGAGCCCCAAGTTATGCAGCAGTCTCTTATGCTGTTTGAAGACTCTGCTGCCAGGGTTTCCCAAGGGCATCCACCTAGCCATTCCCCAGGGGTGGAAGAGATAGAATGCACTAACGCACAACCACTTATTTTTCCTGATGATAAGGACATGTGAATACCACCTCAGCACGTCTCTGATGATGACGAAACACAGGTGCCAACTGCTGCGTCTTTCTGCAGTGTGCAGACTGAACAGGAGGTCAGGGATCAAGACTGGGTGGAAGACGATGCAGGGGACGATGAGGTCCTAGACCCCACATGGAATGAAGGTCGTGCCACTGACTTTCACAGTTCGGAGGAAGAGGCAGTGGTGAGACCGAGCCAACAGCGTAGCAAAAGAGGGAGCAGTGGGCAAAATCAGAACACCCGCCGCCAAGAGACTCCGACTGCTACTGACCGCCGCCATCTGGGACCGAGCACCACAAAGGCAGCTTCAAGGAGTTCCCTGGCATGGCACTTCTTCAAACAATGTGCTGACGACAAGACCCGAGTGGTTTGCACGCTGTGCCATCAGAGCCTGAAGCGAGGCATTAACGTTCTGAACCTTAGCACAACCTGCATGACCAGGCACCTGCATGCAAAGCATGAACTGCAGTGGAGTAAACACCTTAAAAACAAGGAAGTCACTCAGGCTCCCCCTGCTACCTCTTCTGCTGCTGCCGCCTCGGCCTCTTCTGCTGCTGCCGCCGCCTCGGCCTCTTCTGCTGCTGCTGCCGCCGCCTCGGCCTCTTCCTCCGCCTCTGGAGGAACGTTGGCACCTGCCGCCCAGCAAACATGGGATGTACCACCAACATTACCACCTGCGTCACCAAGCATCTCAACCATGTCACACGGCAGCGTTCAGCTCTCCATCTCACAAACATTTGAGAGAAAGCGTAAATTCCCACCTAGCCACCCTCGATCCCTGGCCCTGAATGCCAGCATTTCTAAACTACTGGCCTATGAAATGCTGTCATTTAGGCTGGTGGACACACACAGCTTCAAAAAGCTCATGTCACTTGCTGTCCCACAGTATGTTGTTCCCAGCCGCCACTACTTCTCCAAGAGAGCCGTGCCTTCCCTGCACAAACAAGTGTCCGATAAAATCAAGTGTGCACTGCGCAACGCCATCTGTGGCAAGGTCCACCCAACCACAGATACGTGGACCAGTAAGCACGGCCAGGGACGCTATATCTCCCTAACTGCACACTGGGTAAATGTAGTGGCGGCTGGGCCCCAGGCGGAGAGCTGTTTGGCGCACGTCCTTCCGCCGCCAAGGATCGCAGGGCAACATTCTTTGCCTCCTGTCTCCTCCTCCTCCTACTCAGCTTCCTCCTCCTCTTCTTCCACCTGCTCATCCAGTCAGCCACACACCTTCACCACCAACTTCAGCACAGCCCAGGGTAAACGTCAGCAGGCCGTTCTGAAACTCATATGTTTGGGGGACAGGCCCCACACCGCACAGGAGTTGTAGCGGGGTATAGAACAACAGACCGACGAGTGGTTGCTGCCGGTGAGCCTCAAGCCCGGCCTGGTGGTGTGCGATAATGGGCGAAATCTCGTTGCAGCTCTGGGACTAGCCGGTTTGACGCACATCCCTTGCCTGGCGCATGTGCTGAATTTGGTGGTGCAGAATTTCATTCGCAACTACCCCGACATGTCAGAGCTGCTGCATAAAGTGCGGGCCGTCTGTTCGCGCTTCCGGCGTTCACAACCTGCCGCTGCTCGCCTGTCTGCGCTACAGCGTAACTTCGGCCTTCCCACTCACCGCCTCATATGCGACGTGTCCACCAGGTGGAACTCCAACTTGCATATGCTGGACAGACTGTGCGAGCAGCAGCAGGCCATAGTGGAGTTTCAGCTGCAGCACGCACGGGTCAGTCGCACTGTGGATCAGACCCACTTCACCACCAATGACTGGGCCTCCATGCGAGACCTGTGTGCCCTGTTGCGCTGTTTCGAGTACTCCACCAACATGGCCAGTGGCGATGACGCCGTTATCAGCGTTACAATACCACTTCTATGTCTCCGTGAGAAAACACTTAGGGCGATGATGGAAGAGGAGGTGGCCCAGGAGGAAGAGGAGGAAGAGGGGTCATTTTTAGCACTTTCAGGCCAGTCTCTTCGAAGTGACTCAGACGGAGGTTTTTTGCAACACCAGAGGCCAGGTACAAATGTGGCCAGACAGGGCCCACTACTGGAGGACGAGGAGGACGAGGATGAGGAGGAGGTGGAGGAGGATGAGGATGAAGCATGTTCACAGCGGGGTGGCACCCAAAGCAGCTCGGGCCCATCACTGGTGCGTGGCTGGGGGGAAACACAGGACGATGACGATACGCCTCCCACAGAGGACAGCTTGTCCTTACCTCTGGGCAGCCTGGCACACATGAGCGACTACATGCTGCAGTGCCTGCGCAACGACAGCAGAGTTGCCCACATTTTAACGTGTGCGGACTACTGGGTTGCCACCCTGCTGGATCCCCGGTACAAAGACAATGTGCCCACCTTACTTCCTACACTGGAGCGTGATAGGAAGATGCGCGAGTACAAGCGCACGTTGGTAGACGCGCTACTGAGAGCATTCCCAAATGTCACAGGGGAACCAGTGGAAGCCCAAGGCGAAGGCAGAGGAGGAGAAAGAGGTCGCCAACGCAGCTGTGTCACGCCCAGCTCCTCTGAGGGCAGGGTTAGCATGGCAGAGATGTGGAAAAGTTTTGTCAACACGCCACAGCTAAGTGCACCACCACCTGATACGGAACGTGTTAGCAGGAGGCAACATTTCACTAACATGGTGGAACATTACCTGTGCACACCCCTCCACGTACTGACTGATGGTTCGGCCCGATTCAACTTCTGGGTCTCCAAATTGTCCACGTGGCCAGAGCTAGCCTTTTATGCCTTGGAGGTGCTGGCCTGCCCGGCGGCCAGCGTTTTGTCTGAACGTGTATTCAGCACGGCAGGGGGCGTCATTACAGACAAACGCAGCCGCCTGTCTACAGCCAATGTGGACAAGCTGACGTTCATAAAAATAAACCAGGCATGGATCCCACAGGACCTGTCCATCCCTTGTGCAGATTAGATATTAACTACCTCCCCTTAACAATATATTATTCTACTCCAGAACACTTCCTCATTCAATACTATTTTTTATTTCATTTTACCATTATATTGCGGGGCAACCCAAAGTTGAATGAACCTCTCCTCTGTCTGGGTGCCGGGGCCTAAATGTGTGACAGTGGCATGTTCCAGTGGTGGGTGACATGAAGCCTGATTCTCTGCTATGACATGAAGACTTATTCTGTGCTGACATGAAGCCAGATTCTCTGTTACGCGACCTCTCTCCTCTGCCTGGGCCTAAATATGTGACAGTGGCCTGTTCCAGTGGTGGGTAACGTGAAGCCTGATTCTCTGCTATGACATGAAGACAGATTCTGTGCTGACATAAGGCCAGATTCTCTGTTACAGGACCTCTCTCCTCTGTCTGGGTGCCGGGGCCTAAATGTGTGACAGTGGCCTGTTCCAGTGGTGGGTGACGTGAAGCCTGATTCTCTGCTATGACATGAAGACTGATTCTGCGCTGACATCAGGCCAGATTCTCTGTTACGGGACCTCTCTCCTCTGCCTGGGTCTAAAGGTGTGACAGTGGCCTGTTCCAGTGGTGGGTGACGTGAAGCCTGATTCTCTGCTATGACATGAAGACAGATTCTGCGCTGACATAAGGCCAGATTCTCTGTTACGGGACCTCTCTCCTCTGCCTGGGTGCCTGGGCCTAAATGTGTGACAGTGGCCTGTTCCAGTGGTGGGTGACGTGAAGCCTGATTCTCTGCTATGACATGAAGACAGATTCAGTGCTGACATCAGGCCAGATTCTCTGTTACGGGACCTCTCTCCTCTGCCTGGGTGCCTGGGCCTAAATGTGTGACAGTGGCCTGTTCCAGTGGTGGGTGACGTGAAGCCTGATTCTCTGCTATGACATGAAGACAGATTCTGCGCTGACATCAGACCAGATTCTCTGTTACGGGACCTCTCTCCTCTGCCTGGGTGCCTGGGCCTAAATGTGTGACAGTGGCCTGTTCCAGTGGTGGGTGACGTGAAGCCTGATTCTCTGCTATGACATGAAGACAGATTCTGTGCTGACATCAGGCCAGATTCTCTGTTACGGGACCTCTCTCCTCTGCCTGGGTGCCTGGGCCTAAATGTGTGACAGTGGGCTGTTCCAGTGGTGGGTGACGTGAAGCCTGATTCTCTGCTATGACATGAAGACAGATTCTGCGCTGACATAAGGCCAGATTCTCTGTTACGGGACCTCTCTCCTCTGCCTGGGTGCCTGGGCCTAAATGTGTGACAGTGGCCTGTTCCAGTGGTGGGTGACGTGAAGCCTGATTCTCTGCTATGACATGAAGACAAATTCTGCGCTGACATCAGGCCAGATTCTCTGTTACTGGACCTCTCTCCTCTGCCTGGGTGCCTGGGCCTAAATGTGTGACAGTGGCCTGTTCCAGTGGTGGGTGACGTGAAGCCTGATTCTCTGCTATGACATGAAGACAGATTCTGCGCTGACATAAGGCCAGATTCTCTGTTACGGGACCTCTCTCCTCTGCCTGGGTGCCTGGGCCTAAATGTGTGACAGTGGCCTGTTCCAGTGGTGGGTGACGTGAAGCCTGAATCTCTGCTATGACATGAAGACAGATTCTGTGCTGACATCAGGCCAGATTCTCTGTTACGGGACCTCTCTCCTCTGCCTGGGTGCCTGGGCCTAAATGTGTGACAGTGGCCTGTTCCAGTGGTGGGTGACGTGAAGCCTGATTCTCTGCTATGACATGAAGACAGATTCTGCGCTGACATCAGGCCAGATTCTCTGTTACGGGACCTCTCTCCTCTGCCTGGGTGCCTGGGCCTAAATGTGTGACAGTGGCCTGTTCCAGTGGTGGGTGACGTGAAGCCTGATTCTCTGCTATGACATGAAGACAGATTCTGCGCTGACATAAGGCCAGATTCTCTGTTACGGGACCTCTCTCCTCTGCCTGGGTGCCGGGGCCTAAATGTGTGACAGTGGCCTGTTCCAGTGGTGGGTGACGTGTAGCCTGATTCTCTGCTATGACATGAAGACAGATTCTGTGCTGACATCAGGCCAGATTCTCTGTTACGGGACCTCTCTCCTCTGCCTGTGTGCCTGGGCCTAAATGTGTGACAGTGGCCTGTTCTAGTGGTGGGTGACGTGACGCCTGATTCTCTGCTATGACATGAAGACAGATTCTGCGCTGACATAAGGCCAGATTCTCTGTTACGGGACCTCTCTACTCTGCCTGGGTGCCTGGGCCTAAATGTGTGACAGTGGCCTGTTCCAGTGGTGGGTGACGTGAAGCCTGATTCTCTGCTATGACATGAAGACAGATTCTGTGCTGACATCAGGCCAGATTCTCTGTTACGGGACCTCTCTCCTCTGCCTGGGTGCCTGGGCCTAAATGTGTGACAGTGGCCTGTTCCAGTGGTGGGTGACGTGAAGCCTGATTCTCTGCTATGACATGAAGACAAATTCTGCGCTGACATCAGGCCAGATTCTCTGTTACGGGACCTCTCTCCTCTGCCTGGGTGCCTGGGCCTAAATGTGTGACAGTGGCCTGTTCCAGTGGTGGGTGACGTATAGCCTGATTCTCTGCTATGACATGAAGACAGATTCTGTGCTGACATCAGGCCAGATTCTCTGTTACGGGACCTCTCTCCTCTGCCTGGGTGCCTGGGCCTAAATGTGTGACAGTGGCCTGTTCCAGTGGTGGGTGACGTGAAGCCTGATTCTCTGCTATGACATGAAGACAGATTCTGCGCTGACATAAGGCCAGATTCTCTGTTACGGGACCTCTCTCCTCTGCCTGGGTGCCTGGGCCTAAATGTGTGACAGTGGCCTGTTCCAGTGGTGGGTGACGTGAAGCCTGATTCTCTGCTATGACATGAAGACAAATTCTGCGCTGACATCAGGCCAGATTCTCTGTTACGGGACCTCTCTCCTCTGCCTGGGTGCCTGGGCCTAAATGTGTGACAGTGGCCTGTTCCAGTGGTGGGTGACGTGAAGCCTGATTCTCTGCTATGACATGAAGACAGATTCTGCGCTGACATCAGGCCAGATTCTCTGTTACGGGACCTCTCTCCTCTGCCTGGGTGCCTGGGCCTAAATGTGTGACAGTGGCCTGTTCCAGTGGTGGGTGGGTGACGTGAAGCCTGATTCTCTGCTATGACATGAAGACAGATTCTGTGCTGACATCAGGCCAGATTCTCTGTTACGGGACCTCTCTCCTCTGCCTGGGTGCCTGGGCCTAAATGTGTGACAGTGGCCTGTTCCAGTGGTGGGTGACATGAAGCCTGATTCTCTGCTATGACATGAATACAGATTCTGCGCTGACATAAGGCCAGATTCTCTGTTACGGGACCTCTCTCCTCTGCCTGGGTGCCTGGGCCTAAATGTGTGACAGTGGCCTGTTCCAGTGGTGGGTGACGTGAAGCCTGATTCTCTGCTATGACATGAAGACAGATTCTGCGCTGACATAAGGACAGATTCTCTGTTACGGGACCTCTCTCCTCTGCCTGGGTGCCGGGGCCTAAATGTGTGACAGTGGCCTGTTCCAGTGGTGGGTGACGTGAAGCCTGATTCTCTGCTATGACATGAATACAGATTCTGCGCTGACATAAGGCCAGATTCTCTGTTACGGGACCTCTCTCCTCTGCCTGGGTGCCTGGGCCTAAATGTGTGACAGTGGCCTGTTCCAGTGGTGGGTGACGTGAAGCCTGATTCTCTGCTATGACATGAAGACAGATTCTGTGCTGACATCAGGCCAGATTCTCTGTTACAGGACCTCTCTCCTCTGCCTGGGTTCCGGGGCCTAAATGTGTGACAGTGGCCTGTTCCAGTGGTGGGTAACGTGAAGCCTGATTCTCTGCTATGACATGAAGACAGATTCTGTGCTGACATAAGGCCAGATTCTCTGTTACAGGACCTCTCTCCTCTGTCTGGGTGCCGGGGCCTAAATGTGTGACAGTGGCCTGTTCCAGTGGTGGGTGACGTGAAGCCTGATTCTCTGCTATGACATGAAGACTGATTCTGCGCTGACATCAGGCCAGATTCTCTGTTACGGGACCTCTCTCCTCTGCCTGGGTCTAAATGTGTGACAGTGGCCTGTTCCAGTGGTGGGTGACGTGAAGCCTGATTCTCTGCTATGACATGAAGACAGATTCTGCGCTGACATAAGGCCAGATTCTCTGTTACGGGACCTCTCTCCTCTGCCTGGGTGCCTGGGCCTAAATGTGTGACAGTGGCCTGTTCCAGTGGTGGGTGACGTGAAGCCTGATTCTCTGCTATGACATGAAGACAGATTCAGTGCTGACATCAGGCCAGATTCTCTGTTACGGGACCTCTCTCCTCTGCCTGGGTGCCTGGGCCTAAATGTGTGACAGTGGCCTGTTCCAGTGGTGGGTGACGTGAAGCCTGATTCTCTGCTATGACATGAAGACAGATTCTGCGCTGACATCAGACCAGATTCTCTGTTACGGGACCTCTCTCCTCTGCCTGGGTGCCTGGGCCTAAATGTGTGACAGTGGCCTGTTCCAGTGGTGGGTGACGTGAAGCCTGATTCTCTGCTATGACATGAAGACAGATTCTGTGCTGACATCAGGCCAGATTCTCTGTTACGGGACCTCTCTCCTCTGCCTGGGTGCCTGGGCCTAAATGTGTGACAGTGGCCTGTTCCAGTGGTGGGTGACGTGAAGCCTGATTCTCTGCTATGACATGAAGACAGATTCTGCGCTGACATAAGGCCAGATTCTCTGTTACGGGACCTCTCTCCTCTGCCTGGGTGCCTGGGCCTAAATGTGTGACAGTGGCCTGTTCCAGTGGTGGGTGACGTTAAGCCTGAATCTCTGCTATGACATGAAGACAGATTCTGTGCTGACATCAGGCCAGATTCTCTGTTACGGGACCTCTCTCCTCTGCCTGGGTGCCTGGGCCTAAATGTGTGACAGTGGCCTGTTCCAGTGGTGGGTGACGTGAAGCCTGATTCTCTGCTATGACATGAAGACAGATTCTGCGCTGACATCAGGCCAGATTCTCTGTTACGGGACCTCTCTCCTCTGCCTGGGTGCCTGGGCCTAAATGTGTGACAGTGGCCTGTTCCAGTGGTGGGTGACGTGAAGCCTGATTCTCTGCTATGACATGAAGACAGATTCTGCGCTGACATAAGGCCAGATTCTCTGTTACGGGACCTCTCTCCTCTGCCTGGGTGCCGGCGCCTAAATGTGTGACAGTGGCCTGTTCCAGTGGTGGGTGACGTGTAGCCTGATTCTCTGCTATGACATGAAGACAGATTCTGTGCTGACATCAGGCCAGATTCTCTGTTACGGGACCTCTCTCCTCTGCCTGTGTGCCTGGGCCTAAATGTGTGACAGTGGCCTGTTCTAGTGGTGGGTGACGTGACGCCTGATTCTCTGCTATGACATGAAGACAGATTCTGCGCTGACATAAGGCCAGATTCTCTGTTACGGGACCTCTCTACTCTGCCTGGGTGCCTGGGCCTAAATGTGTGACAGTGGCCTGTTCCAGTGGTGGGTGACGTATAGCCTGATTCTCTGCTATGACATGAAGACAGATTCTGTGCTGACATCAGGCCAGATTCTCTGTTACGGGACCTCTCTCCTCTGCCTGGGTGCCTGGGCCTAAATGTGTGACAGTGGCCTGTTCCAGTGGTGGGTGACGTGAAGCCTGATTCTCTGCTATGACATGAAGACAAATTCTGCGCTGACATCAGGCCAGATTCTCTGTTACGGGACCTCTCTCCTCTGCCTGGGTGCCTGGGCCTAAATGTGTGACAGTGGCCTGTTCCAGTGGTGGGTGACGTATAGCCTGATTCTCTGCTATGACATGAAGACAGATTCTGTGCTGACATAAGGCCAGATTCTCTGTTACGGGACCTCTCTCCTCTGCCTGGGTGCCTGGGCCTAAATGTGTGACAGTGGCCTGTTCCAGTGGTGGGTGACGTGAAGCCTGATTCTCTGCTATGACATGAAGACAAATTCTGCGCTGACATAAGGCCAGATTCTCTGTTACGGGACCTCTCTCCTCTGCCTGGGTGCCTGGGCCTAAATGTGTGACAGTGGCCTGTTCCAGTGGTGGGTGACGTGAAGCCTGATTCTCTGCTATGACATGAAGACAAATTCTGCGCTGACATCAGGCCAGATTCTCTGTTACGGGACCTCTCTCCTCTGCCTGGGTGCCTGGGCCTAAATGTGTGACAGTGGCCTGTTCCAGTGGTGGGTGACGTGAAGCCTGATTCTCTGCTATGACATGAATACAGATTCTGCGCTGACATAAGGCCAGATTCTCTGTTACGGGACCTCTCTCCTCTGCCTGGGTGCCTGGGCCTAAATGTGTGACAGTGGCCTGTTCCAGTGGTGGGTGGGTGACGTGAAGCCTGATTCTCTGCTATGACATGAAGACAGATTCTGTGCTGACATCAGGCCAGATTCTCTGTTACGGGACCTCTCTCCTCAGCCTGGGTGCCTGGGCCTAAATGTGTGACAGTGGCCTGTTCCAGTGGTGGGTGACATGAAGCCTGATTCTCTGCTATGACATGAATACAGATTCTGCGCTGACATAAGGCCAGATTCTCTGTTACGGGACCTCTCTCCTCTGCCTGGGTGCCTGGGCCTAAATGTGTGACAGTGGCCTGTTCCAGTGGTGGGTGACGTGAAGCCTGATTCTCTGCTATGACATGAATACAGATTCTGCGCTGACATAAGGCCAGATTCTCTGTTACGGGACCTCTCTCCTCTGCCTGGGTGCCTGGGCCTAAATGTGTGACAGTGGCCTGTTCCAGTGGTGGGTGACGTGAAGCCTGATTCTCTGCTATGACATGAAGACAGATTCTGCGCTGACATAAGGACAGATTCTCTGTTACGGGACCTCTCTCCTCTGCCTGGGTGCCGGGGCCTAAATGAGTGACAGTGGCCTGTTCCAGTGGTGGGTGACGTGAAGCCTGATTCTCTGCTATGACATGAATACAGATTCTGCGCTGACATAAGGCCAGATTCTCTGTTACGGGACCTCTCTCCTCTGCCTGGGTGCCTGGGCCTAAATGTGTGACAGTGGCCTGTTCCAGTGGTGGGTGACGTGAAGCCTGATTCTCTGCTATGACATGAAGACAGATTCTGTGCTGACATCAGGCCAGATTCTCTGTTACGGGACCTCTCTCCTCTGCCTGGGTTCCGGGGCCTAAATGTGTGACAGTGGCCTGTTCCAGTGGTGGGTGACGTGAAGCCTGTTTCTCTGCTATGACATGAAGACAGATTCTGCGCTGACATCAGGCCAGATTCTCTGTTACGGGACCTCTCTCCTCTGCCTGGGTGCCTGGGCCTAAATGTGTGACAGTGGCCTGTTCCAGTGGTGGGTGACGTGAAGCCTGATTCTCTGCTATGACATGAAGACAGATTCTGCGCTGACATAAGGCCAGATTCTCTGTTACGGGACCTCTCTCCTCTGCCTGGGTGCCTGGGCCTAAATGTGTGACAGTGGCCTTTTCCAGTGGTGGGTGACGTGTAGCCTGATTCTCTGCTATGACATGAAGACAGATTCTGTGCTGACATCAGGCCAGATTCTCTGTTACGGGACCTCTCTCCTCTGCCTGTGTGCCTGGGCCTAAATGTGTGACAGTGGCCTGTTCTAGTGGTGGGTGACGTGACGCCTGATTCTCTGCTATGACATGAAGACAGATTCTGCGCTGACATAAGGCCAGATTCTCTGTTACGGGACCTCTCTACTCTGCCTGGGTGCCTGGGCCTAAATGTGTGACAGTGGCCTGTTCCAGTGGTGGGTGACGTATAGCCTGATTTTCTGCTATGACATGAAGACAGATTCTGTGCTGACATCAGGCCAGATTCTCTGTTACGGGACCTCTCTCCTCTGCCTGGGTGCCTGGGCCTAAATGTGTGACAGTGGCCTGTTCCAGTGGTGGGTGACGTGAAGCCTGATTCTCTGCTATGACATGAAGACAAATTCTGCGCTGACATCAGGCCAGATTCTCTGTTACGGGACCTCTCTCCTCTGCCTGGGTGCCTGGGCCTAAATGTGTGACAGTGGCCTGTTCCAGTGGTGGGTGACGTATAGCCTGATTCTCTGCTATGACATGAAGACAGATTCTGTGCTGACATCAGGCCAGATTCTCTGTTACGGGACCTCTCTCCTCTTCCTGGGTGCCTGGGCCTAAATGTGTGACAGTGGCCTGTTCCAGTGGTGGGTGACGTGAAGCCTGATTCTCTGCTATGACATGAAGACAGATTCTGCGCTGACATAAGGCCAGATTCTCTGTTACGGGACCTCTCTCCTCTGCCTGGGTGCCGGGGCCTAAATGTGTGACAGTGGCCTGTTCCAGTGGTGGGTGACAGGTAGCCTGATTCTCTGCTATGACATGAAGACAGATTCTGTGCTGACATCAGGCCAGATTCTCTGTTACGGGACCTCTCTCCTCTGCCTGTGTGCCTGGGCCTAAATGTGTGACAGTGGCCTGTTCTAGTGGTGGGTGACGTGACGCCTGATTCTCTGCTATGACATGAAGACAGATTCTGCGCTGACATAAGGCCAGATTCTCTGTTACGGGACCTCTCTACTCTGCCTGGGTGCCTGGGCCTAAATGTGTGACAGTGGCCTGTTCCAGTGGTGGGTGACGTGTAGCCTGATTCTCTGCTATGACATGAAGACAGATTCTGTGCTGACATCAGGCCAGATTCTCTGTTACGGGACCTCTCTCCTCTGCCTGGGTGCCTGGGCCTAAATGTGTGACAGTGGCCTGTTCCAGTGGTGGGTGACGTGAAGCCTGATTCTCTGCTATGACATGAAGACAAATTCTGCGCTGACATCAGGCCAGATTCTCTGTTACGGGACCTCTCTCCTCTGCCTGGGTGCCTGGGCCTAAATGTGTGACAGTGGCCTGTTCCAGTGGTGGGTGACGTATAGCCTGATTCTCTGCTATGACATGAAGACAGATTCTGTGCTGACATCAGGCCAGATTCTCTGTTACGGGACCTCTCTCCTCTGCCTGGGTGCCTGGGCCTAAATGTGTGACAGTGGCCTGTTCCAGTGGTGGGTGACGTGAAGCCTGATTCTCTGCTATGACATGAAGACAGATTCTGCGCTGACATAAGGCCAGATTCTCTGTTACGGGACCTCTCTCCTCTGCCTGGGTGCCGGGGCCTAAATGTGTGACAGTGGCCTGTTCCAGTGGTGGGTGACGTGTAGCCTGATTCTCTGCTATGACATGAAGACAGATTCTGTGCTGACATCAGGCCAGATTCTCTGTTACGGGACCTCTCTCCTCTGCCTGTGTGCCTGGGCCTAAATGTGTGACAGTGGCCTGTTCTAGTGGTGGGTGACGTGACGCCTGATTCTCTGCTATGACATGAAGACAGATTCTGCGCTGACATAAGGCCAGATTCTCTGTTACGGGACCTCTCTACTCTGCCTGGGTGCCTGGGCCTAAATGTGTGACAGTGGCCTGTTCCAGTGGTGGGTGACGTATAGCCTGATTCTCTGCTATGACATGAAGACAGATTCTGTGCTGACATCAGGCCAGATTCTCTGTTACGGGACCTCTCTCCTCTGCCTGGGTGCCTGGGCCTAAATGTGTGACAGTGGCCTGTTCCAGTGGTGGGTGACGTGAAGCCTGATTCTCTGCTATGACATGAAGACAAATTCTGCGCTGACATCAGGCCAGATTCTCTGTTACGGGACCTCTCTCCTCTGCCTGGGTGCCTGGGCCTAAATGTGTGACAGTGGCCTGTTCCAGTGGTGGGTGACGTATAGCCTGATTCTCTGCTATGACATGAAGACAGATTCTGTGCTGACATCAGGCCAGATTCTCTGTTATGGGACCTCTCTCCTCTGCCTGGGTGCCTGGGCCTAAATGTGTGACAGTGGCCTGTTCCAGTGGTGGGTGACGTGAAGCCTGATTCTCTGCTATGACATGAAGACAGATTCTGCGCTGACATAAGGCCAGATTCTCTGTTACGGGACCTCTCTCCTCTGCCTGGGTGCCTGGGCCTAAATGTGTGACAGTGGCCTGTTCCAGTGGTGGGTGACGTGAAGCCTGATTCTCTGCTATGACATGAAGACAAATTCTGCGCTGACATCAGGCCAGATTCTCTGTTACGGGACCTCTCTCCTCTGCCTGGGTGCCTGGGCCTAAATGTGTGACAGTGGCCTGTTCCAGTGGTGGGTGACGTGAAGCCTGATTCTCTGCTATGACATGAATACAGATTCTGCGCTGACATAAGGCCAGATTCTCTGTTACGGGACCTCTCTCCTCTGCCTGGGTGCCTGGGCCTAAATGTGTGACAGTGGCCTGTTCCAGTGGTGGGTGGGTGACGTGAAGCCTGATTCTCTGCTATGACATGAAGACAGATTCTGTGCTGACATCAGGCCAGATTCTCTGTTACGGGACCTCTCTCCTCAGCCTGGGTGCCTGGGCCTAAATGTGTGACAGTGGCCTGTTCCAGTGGTGGGTGACATGAAGCCTGATTCTCTGCTATGACATGAATACAGATTCTGCGCTGACATAAGGCCAGATTCTCTGTTACGGGACCTCTCTCCTCTGCCTGGGTGCCTGGGCCTAAATGTGTGACAGTGGCCTGTTCCAGTGGTGGGTGATGTGAAGCCTGATTCTCTGCTATGACATGAATACAGATTCTGCGCTGACATAAGGCCAGATTCTCTGTTACGGGACCTCTCTCCTCTGCCTGGGTGCCTGGGCCTAAATGTGTGACAGTGGCCTGTTCCAGTGGTGGGTGACGTGAAGCCTGATTCTCTGCTATGACATGAAGACAGATTCTGCGCTGACATAAGGACAGATTCTCTGTTACGGGACCTCTCTCCTCTGCCTGGGTGCCGGGGCCTAAATGTGTGACAGTGGCCTGTTCCAGTGGTGGGTGACGTGAAGCCTGATTCTCTGCTATGACATGAATACAGATTCTGCGCTGACATAAGGCCAGATTCTCTGTTACGGGACCTCTCTCCTCTGCCTGGGTGCCTGGGCCTAAATGTGTGACAGTGGCCTGTTCCAGTGGTGGGTGACGTGAAGCCTGATTCTCTGCTATGACATGAAGACAGATTCTGTGCTGACATCAGGCCAGATTCTCTGTTACGGGACCTCTCTCCTCTGCCTGGGTTCCGGGGCCTAAATGTGTGACAGTGGCCTGTTCCAGTGGTGGGTGACGTGAAGCCTGTTTCTCTGCTATGACATGAAGACAGATTCTGCGCTGACATCAGGCCAGATTCTCTGTTACGGGACCTCTCTCCTCTGCCTGGGTGCCTGGGCCTAAATGTGTGACAGTGGCCTGTTCCAGTGGTGGGTGACGTGAAGCCTGATTCTCTGCTATGACATGAAGACAGATTCTGCGCTGACATAAGGCCAGATTCTCTGTTACGGGACCTCTCTCCTCTGCCTGGGTGCCTGGGCCTAAATGTGTGACAGTGGCCTTTTCCAGTGGTGTGTGACGTGTAGCCTGATTCTCTGCTATGACATGAAGACAGATTCTGTGCTGACATCAGGCCAGATTCTCTGTTACGGGACCTCTCTCCTCTGCCTGTGTGCCTGGGCCTAAATGTGTGACAGTGGCCTGTTCTAGTGGTGGGTGACGTGACGCCTGATTCTCTGCTATGACATGAAGACAGATTCTGCGCTGACATAAGGCCAGATTCTCTGTTACGGGACCTCTCTACTCTGCCTGGGTGCCTGGGCCTAAATGTGTGACAGTGGCCTGTTCCAGTGGTGGGTGACGTATAGCCTGATTTTCTGCTATGACATGAAGACAGATTCTGTGCTGACATCAGGCCAGATTCTCTGTTACGGGACCTCTCTCCTCTGCCTGGGTGCCTGGGCCTAAATGTGTGACAGTGGCCTGTTCCAGTGGTGGGTGACGTGAAGCCTGATTCTCTGCTATGACATGAAGACAAATTCTGCGCTGACATCAGGCCAGATTCTCTGTTACGGGACCTCTCTCCTCTGCCTGGGTGCCTGGGCCTAAATGTGTGACAGTGGCCTGTTCCAGTGGTGGGTGACGTATAGCCTGATTCTCTGCTATGACATGAAGACAGATTCTGTGCTGACATCAGGCCAGATTCTCTGTTACGGGACCTCTCTCCTCTTCCTGGGTGCCTGGGCCTAAATGTGTGACAGTGGCCTGTTCCAGTGGTGGGTGGGTGACGTGAAGCCTGATTCTCTGCTATGACATGAAGACAGATTCTGTGCTGACATCAGGCCAGATTCTCTGTTACGGGACCTCTCTCCTCTGCATGGGTGCCGGGGCCTAAATGTGTGACAGTGGCCTGTTCCAGTGGTGGGTGACATGAAGCCTGATTCTCTGCTATGACATGAATACAGATTCTGCGCTGACATAAGGCCAGATTCTCTGTTACGGGACCTCTCTCCTCTGCCTGGGTGCCGGGGCCTAAATGTGTGACAGTGGCCTGTTCCAGTGGTGGGTGACGTGAAGCCTGATTCTCTGCTATGACATGAATACAGATTCTGCGCTGACATAAGGCCAGATTCTCTGTTACGGGACCTCTCTCCTCTGCCTGGGTGCCTGGGCCTAAATGTGTGACAGTGGCCTGTTCCAGTGGTGAGTGACGTGAAGCCTGATTCTCTGCTATGACATGAATACAGATTCTGCGCTGACATAAGGCCAGATTCTCTGTTACGGGACCTCTCTCCTCTGCCTGGGTGCCTGGGCCTAAATGTGTGACAGTGGCCTATTCCAGTGGTGAGTGACGTGAAGCCTGATTCTCTGCTATGACATGAAGACAGATTCTGTGCTGACATAAGGCCAGATTCTCTGTTACGGGACCTCTCTCCTCTGCCTGGGTGCCTGGGCCTAAATGTGTGACAGTGGCCTGTTCCAGTGGTGGGTGACGTGAAGCCTGATTCTCTGCTATGACATGAAGACAGATTCTGCGCTGACATAAGGCCAGATTCTCTGTTACGGGACCTCTCCTCTGCCTGGGTGCCTAGGCCTAAATGTGTGACAGTGGCCTGTTCCAGTGGTGGGTGACGTGAAGCCTGATTCTCTGCTATGACATGAAGACTGATTCTGCGCTGACATGAAGCCAGATTCTCTGCTATGGCATGAAGAGACTGATTCTCTGCTGACATGAAGCCAGATTCTTTGCTATGGCATGAAGAGACTGATTCTCTGCTGACGTGAAGCCAGATTCTCTGCTATGGGACCTCTGTCCAATTGATATTGGTTCATTTTTATTTTTTTAATTTTAATTTTAATTTATTTCCCTATCCACATTTGTTTGCAGGGGATTTACCTACATGTTGCTGCCTTTTGCAGCCCTCTAGCTCTTTCCTGGGCTGTTTTACAGCCTTTTTAGTGCCCAAAAGTTCGGGTCCCCATTGACTTCAATGGGGTTCGGGTTCGGGACGAAGTTCGGATCGGGTTCGGATCCCGAACCCGAACATTTCCGGAAAGTTCGGCCGAACTTCTCGAACCCGAACATCCAGGTGTTCGCTCAACTCTAGTTACGGATTCCCTTTAATTACACCTAGCTTGCCTGTTTCAATTTTTCAACTCAAGGAAGGGGTGTGGCTTAGTGGAAAGATCCATTAAGATGCCACAAAACCAGTAGTTGATGTAAAATTAGATAAAAGTGTCTAGCCATGAACTAAAATTATCACACGGCAAGTACAATTGCGATATATCTGTCAAATCTTTAGATCACGTTTAAATTTTAAGCAGGTTTAGTAAATCTGCCCCAATGAGCTTATGGTTGTCACCAGTGTAAACTGTCTACAGTAGACTGAATTTGAGGTCAAAGAAAGCAATATTATTTTTATGACAACTAAACAAGAGATTGACAGATTTGAGCATGTAAAATTAGTCATAGTCACAGGGACAGAATGTCATTGTAGGGTTCATTTGACTAGTTTATTTGCTGGTTTATATTTTTAGCAAGCTTTGTGCATTCACCGAAAATATCAGCCTTGGATGAGTGAGTAACATAAATCAATTCATGGATGATGGTTGATTTTTGGGTCTATGTTTTCTCTTGTTTTCTTTTTTCTATAATGAAAAATTTAAAGTAATCCCTGGAAGAGTAGCTGCTTATGAGGTGTCTCCCGAAATCAGGTTTTACATTACACCAAATACACTATTTTCACTAAATACAGCCTGCATTAATCCCGCTAGGTCTGCGGGAAGTGTAACATTCCCACCCACGCCAGCTCCTCTATTTACAGCCTCATGACCGCACTTGTTTCCTGCACATCTCTTCATCTCATCTTTCCCGTTCTGTTCTTTCCTGAAGTTTTCTGACTTATTTTCTTTTCTTTATAGAAGTTGGAGAGGTAGTCCTCCACAGCCCATAATTTTGTTAAATACACCTCCAAAAAAATCAAAGAACTTAAATAGGGATAAAATGTCATGTTGCTCTGATCAAAAATTTTCCAATCCAGTGTCATTTTCCTGGATTCTACTATGATGCAGTCTTATTTAAATGCAGAGAAATAACCACTTAGGGTACTTTCACACTAGCGTTTTTCTTTTCCGGCATAGAGTTCCGTCCTAGGGGCTCTATACCGGAAAATAACTGATCAGTTTTATCCTGATGCATTTTGAATGAAGAGCAGTCCGTTCAGGATGCATCAGGATGTCTTCAGTTCAGTCTTTTTGACTGATCAGGTCAGAGATAAAACCGCAGCATGCTACGGTTTTATCTCGAGCCAAAAAAACGTAACACTTGCCTGAGACCCGGCATTTTTTTTTCATAGGAATGTATTAGTGCCGGATCCGGCATTCAAAATACCGGAATGCCGGATCCGTCCTTCTGGTCTGCGCAAAAATGGGAAAAAAATTAATGCCGGATCCATGTTTCCGGATGACACCGGAAAGACGGATCCGGCATTTCAATGCATTTGTAAGACGGATCAGTCTTACAAATGCCATAAGTTGGCATACGTTTTGCCGGATCCAGCAGGCAGAACTGCTTGCCGGATCACTCTGCCGCAAGTGTGAAAGTAGCCTTAGATGTCTTCTCATTAAGGCCCCTTTTACACGGGCGAGTATTCTGTGCAGGTGCAATGCGTGACATGAACGCATTTCACCCGCACTGAATCCATTCCTGACCCATTCATTTCAATGGGGATGTGTACATGAGCGTTGTTTTTCACGCAGCACTTGTGCGTTGCGTGAAAATCACAGCAGGTTCTATATTCTGCATTTTTCACGCAACGCAGGCCCCAAAGAAATGAATGGGGCTGCGTGAAAATCGCATAGCATCCGCAAGCAAGTGCGGATGCAGTGCGATTTTCACACATGGTTGCTAGGAGATGATGTTAGTAAACAGGGATGAGCAACCCCGGACCCCATTAAAGTCAATTACCTGTATTATTTTCCCTTCTAACATGGTTATAAGGGAAAATAATAGCATTCTTAATACAGAATGCTAACTAAAATGTCCATTGAGGGGTTAAAAAATTAAAAAAATTAACTCACCTCATCCACTTGATCGCGCAGCCGGTATCGTCTTCTTTCTTCTTCCTGCAGGACCTGCAAAAGGACCTGCGCTGACGTCATCGCGCTGACCACGTGTCAGCGCAGGTCCTTTTGCAGG
The DNA here is from genome assembly GCF_905171765.1 of Bufo bufo. Classification (NCBI taxonomy): domain Eukaryota; kingdom Metazoa; phylum Chordata; class Amphibia; order Anura; family Bufonidae; genus Bufo; species Bufo bufo. Next base: position 87,089,825 of record NC_053396.1, read on the forward strand.
TCCTGCAGGAAGAAGAAAGAAGACGATACTGGCTGCGCGATAAAGTGGATGAAGTGAGTTTATTTTTTTTATTTTTTAACCCCTCAACGAACATTTTAGTTAGCATTCTGTATTAAGAATGCTATTATTTTCCCTTACTGTATAACCATGTTAGAAGGGAAAATAATAAAATCAACAGAACAGCTAACCCAAACCCGAACTTCAGTGAAGAAGTCCGGGTTCGGGTCTGGGTACCACATTCAGTTTTTTAGCATTAAAACGCTTTGCACTCACGCGGAAAAAACTGAACAACGCAACGCAATCGCAGACAAAACAATGAAATTGCTTGCACACTAGCGCGGGTTTCCCGCGAGGCACCCGCAACGCATCTGGACCTCTTCCGCGACACCCGTGTGAAAGGGGCCTAACTGCAGAGCTACATTTTAAGGGCAATCCTGAAATGTAAGCTTTTAAAAAATACAAAAGCCTGTGTGCACCATTTTTTTTCTAATATTCCATATTTGTGTAAGTTTTGTTTTGCATACAATTATTGGTGAAAGATAAAGGGACCAGACACAGATTTACATGGCTTTCTGGCCCCCTAATGTGCCTTTGAGATAGGCAGAACCTTGTCACAGAGGTGAGAGGGAGCTTGTGCGCAACACTTTTTACTATAGTCTGCTGTTTCCATAAATCTCCATAGATTATAGGGCTATCAGACATATGCTATATATGTCTGTCACTGAAATACCTTTAGTAGGCCACTAATGTCTTCAGTGTATGGTACCGGAAGTGGCTTTCAGGGGCTATCTTCTCTAGATGTCACTCACCTTTCTTCTTCCAGTCTTCCTGGCAGTCATTTTCACTCCACAGAGCTGTGTCTAATTGGTACATAGAAAATTATCTGTAATTTTTGTTTTATCTGTTAATAACATCTCCTATGAAGTCGCAAAGTTCTTTTTATGCTTTTTTTTTTATGAGAGAAACAGAATTTTGGGAGGTGTAGTGCAATGCCAGCATCAATGAAGAGGAAGTAGCAACTAACTTCTCCTACTTCAGTTTTTATAGAAATCAATGCATGTAAATCTAGTTGAGATATGGGATTTTTAGCAAATAAAATGCAGAAAGTTCTCTTGTACATCCTGAGGCACACCCCTGAACATTTTCTGCAAATATACTTTAAAATGCCCTTTTAATGCCTTTGTATAAGAGGAGTTGGGTGCTCAGAGCGCTGCAGAAATCGCTAGGCCTGCACATGTTCCTTCCAGCTGAGAAGGATAATTATAGAGCAGGTAACACAGAGATGTGAGGCCCTCTACCATAAATCATCGGCCATCTTCTGCCAGGGAAAACTGCTGCCTGTCCTTGATATACTAGTTTGAGGCTACAAAATTGCAATCAATGGACTTTTAACCCTTTTGTGCAAAATAAAGAATGAAAAATGATTCCTATATTGTGACTCGTATCTTGATGAATCATTACAATTAAGACATTGTGCATATGAATCTGTATAACGGATAGCAAGGGCATTCTGAATTTGCAAATATAAGGCCTAAACCATGATACCTTGGCCTCATTGAACTCTGGTGACCCAACAGATTGCTGTTTTGTCCTTCAAATACCGCGGTGCTGCCAGAGGACACTAATGACTCTGCACTGGACGATACATCTTGTAAAATATTGACCTAGAAGTGAAGGAGTTAAGGTTTGTGGATATTTTTAGTGATACGGAGCCTAGATGTGCCACTGGGAGAAGCTACGAGAGCTGCGCAGAGCAGAACAATGTCATCCTAGAAATAGAAACTGTGTGCTGATCTCGGCATATTATCTTCCCTGAGGAATCCAAACTGAGCAGATACTGGTCTCTCTTAGCAATCTATGCAGTAAAGTAATCCATAAGCCTCAGACATCATGCGAAGGAGAAGGGGACCCACAACAAAGGTGTAATTAACAGTATCATTGTTTTCCTAATTATCAGTGCTTGAATCATTTAAAGTCACAAATGAGGTAATTTTTGAGTCTAAAAAAGCAGTTACCTTTCATATTAGCAAGAAATAAAAACATTATTATTGTCATTATACAACAAAACTAAAATGTTGGTAGCCCAGTCCTGAGAGCTTCGAGCTGCTGCATCTGTCCACCATCTGGGGAAATATGGAGAATCTTAATTCCCAGTATTTTTTAAGTGTGTAAGCAAACCCACACAAATACTGGGAGAACATATAAACCCCATGCAGATGTCATCCTTTGTTGGATTTGAACCTGCAAGGCACCAGTGCTAACCAATGGGCCACCGGTAATAGTAGTAAAAGTTTTTGTTCAAAGTTTTTGTCCATTTTAGGCCTATTAGTGTTAAAGGATTACCACCAGATGTGAATTCATTGAATTTACAATGATGGCGCGTGACACCAAATGTTGCTGAACGCTTTTACTTGTCCAAGCCATTCTGAGATTGTTTTCTTGTGACACATTGTACTTCATGATAGTGATACATTTCTGTCAATATTTTTAATTTTTATTTTAAAAAAATACCAAATAAAAAAAAAATATTCTATTTCTCTGCTTTTAAAACAGATAGTGATACCTCATATAATAGTTATTACTTTACATTTCCCATATGTCTACTTCATGTTTGGATCTTTTTGTGAATGCCATTTTATTTTTGGTCACGTTAAAAAGCTTAGAAGTTTAGAAGCAAATCTTGAAATTTTTCTTAAAATTTCCAAAACCCACTTTTTAAGGACCAGTTCAGGTCTGAAATCACTTTGTGAGGCTTACATAATATAAACCACCCAAAAATGACCCCATTTTTGAAACTACACCCCTCAAGGTATTCAAAACTGATTTCACAAACTTTGGTAACCCTTTAAGTGTTCCACAAGAATTAAAGGAAAATGTCGATGAATTTCTGAATTTCGCTTTTTTGGCAGATTTTCCATTTTAATCCATTTTTTCCAGTACAAAGCAAGGGTTAACAGCCAGACAAAACCAAATATTTATTGCCCTGATTCAGTATTTTACAGAATCACCCCATCTGTGGTCGTAAACTGTTGTACGGGCATACGGCAGGTCGCAGAAGGAAAGGAACCCCATGTGGTTTTGGAGGGCAGATTTCACTGGGATAATTTTAAGTTGCCATGTCACACTTGAAGACCCCCTGATGCACCCCTAGAGTAGAAACTCCAAAAAAATGATCCCATTTTGGAAACTATGGCATAAGGTGGCAGTTTTGTTGGTACTATTTTAGGGTACATATGATTTTTGGTTGCTCTATATTACACTTTATGTGAGGCAAGGTAACAAAAAATAGCTGTTTTGGCACCGTTTTATTTTTAGTTTTTTCCAATGTTCATCTGACAGGTTAGATCATGTGGTATTTTTACAGAGCAGGTTGTTACGGACGCGACAATACCAAATATGATTTTTTTGGTTGTTTGTTTCAGTTTTACATAATAAAGCATTTAAAAAAAAATATTTTGTGTGTTTCCATATTTTGAAAGCCATATTTATTTTTATTTTTTGGGTGACTGTCTTATGTAGGGGATCATTTTTTTCGGTATGAGATGACGGTTTGATTGGTACTATTTTAGTGTGCATATGACGCTTGGTATTACACTTTTTGTGATGTAAGGTGACAAAAAATAGCTTTTTTTACATCGTTTTTATTTAATTTTTACGGTTTTCACATGAGGGGTTAGGTCATGAGGTATTATTTTATAGAGCAGGTCGTTACGGACATGGCAATACCTAAAATGTATACTTTTTTTAATTTATTTAAGTTTTACACAATAATATCATTTTTGAAACCAAAAAAAATCATATTTTAGTGTCTCAATAGTCTAAGAGCCATAGATTTTTATTTTTTGGGCGATTGTCTTATGTAGGGGCTTATTTTTTGTGGGATGAGGTGTTGGTTAGATTGGTACTTTGTGCATATGCCTTCTTGATCGCTTGGTGTTGCACTTTTAGTGATGTAAGGTGACAAAAAAAATGCTTTTTAGCACTTTTTTTTTTTTTTTACGGTGTTCACCTGATGGGTTAGGTGATGTGATATTTTTATATAGCCGGTCGATATGGACGTGGCGATACCTAATGTGTCTACTTTTCTTTTTTCCCTATGTTTTTAAAAAAAATATTACTTTATTTTAGGAAAAGGACGCTTTTTTATTTTTTTTTACTTGAAACTTAATTTTTTTGTAAAATGCTATTTTTTTAACTTCTTTTTTCACTTTATTTTTTGTCCCACTCTGGGACTTCACCTTTTGGGGGTCTGATCCTCTTTACAATGCATTAGAATACTTCTGTATTGTAATGCATTGGCTGTAAGTGTATTACCAGTGTAATACAGGGGGCTGGATCTCATAGGCTCTCACAGAAGGCTGCCTTTCCTACCATCGGGTCCCCATCATAGCAGCGTGGGGACCCGATGGCCACCCCGCACCCGGCAGGATACCGCACATGCCGCAGTCAGAGCTGACCGATGTAGTGCAAGGGTTAATGGGCCCGTAGAGTGTTTTCAGCGATTGCGGCACATACAGCAGGGGTCCGGCCCGATTAGAGTGCCGTAGCTGTATGGCCCTGGGATTTCAGACCCAGTTTCCAGCGCCGTACATGTGCGGCACTGGTATCCTACGGGTTAATAAAAATATATAATGTCTTTAAAGGGTCACTGAGACACATGAAAAGTTTTGGTTGATGGGGGTCTGAGTACTGAGAAGAGACGAGAGAGATTGCAGGAGATTGGCTCAGTTGAAGTCTATAGGCCCATCTCAATTCTGCTCTCTCTCAGCACTTAGCACACACACTGATCTATGACATATCAAAAGTTTTTTGAAAACTCGATGACCCTTTAATCTATAATGATCTAACGTAACTTTTTATGTAAATATAATTGGTAAAATGGCAAGCTATGGTTTACACAGCCGTGAAGGGTCCTAGAATAAATTCTTGTTATGTACTTGCATTCATTAGTAAAAACAGCACGTAGTAAAATAGCTGATGACTCTTTAAGCAGAGAAAATATTACTTTATACTACAAAAACTGCATTGCTAATTAAATATTTGGGATGTTTGTTTTTACTCATTATCTGACAGGAAATTGAATACATTTTGTATTACATCTTGTAGATAAGATTCCAGACATCGTTTTTATTTTAATCGTTTCTTCCTTATTGATCGGTTTGCCTCTATGAAAGTCAATTTTTTGTATTCACAAATATTTCAAATATGTAAAAAAGTGTCCTCTTAACATGGTAATTAAATGTGCTGTGAATCTAAGCCTCAGTCTTACTTTTTGTAAGTACACATTACTCTGTAGATTCGTTGCCAGAATGTCTGCCTCAGAAAATCTGTCGCATACATGTGAATGGTGGTGTTTTCTGCAACATGTGCATGGATTTCTATGAGCCATTCAGATGAATTGGAAAGGGAGTCAATTTTTGCAACAATTCTGCTATGTGTGAATTCATTTTTAGGGTACAGTCAAGTGGTGCAGTTGGCCACTTGAGTTCAACTACAGCCAATGGCCACATGATTTTACCGCAAAATCGTGCAGTCAATGCCTGCAGTAGGTTGACATGGCTTGGCCGCCACATCAAGCCCTACTCTAAGGCTGTGTTCACATAGCTTTTATCCATGTGAGCAAAACCAATGGCAGATCAGTAGACTGATCTGCCTCTGAGAACATTTTATTTTTGGCAGAAGAAACTGCCAAAAAAAACAAAGAGAACACATGCTCATTGTTGTGTTTTTCTCATTGAGTTAATTGGAGGCTGTAGGTAGCATTTTATATGCAGATTACACTGCAGAAAATGGGCTTAGTGATGTGGCGGATTGAAAAAGCATAGCAATAATAGTAAATCTTTTAGCTATCACCCATGGATCAATGGAACCAGGTACAACAAGGCAAATGTTAGCAAATGAACCTCAAAATACAGTCTGATGGAAACTGCTTGTCAAATAGTAACTATGGGAGTAATTTACTAATTTGAAATATGCCTAAATGTATTTTCAGGAGCAGATGGCGGCACAATGCTTAGTGGCAAGGCTATCTGCAACCTCGACCCGTTCAACCCAGGTCTAAAATTGTGGGCGTGGCATGGGCGGGGAAGGGGATGGGCTGGCTGGCCCATCTCATTTACCATTTTCTACGCCTGTTTTAGGAGTAGAAAAAGGTTTAAATGTAAGACAGCTAGGAAGCTGTCTCATATTTAAAACTGGCACTGGATGCGCTGAAGTTATGGAGAGGCCGGTGCCCCTTCATAACTTCGGCGGGTCCTCCGCCAGCTATGGGGCTTTATTTAAACCGGCGTTTAAAACTGCAGTCTTAATAAACAAGCCCCTATATTTTTTTTAAATGGTCACTAACTTTTCACACAACTTTAGGACTGATATCCAGAGGAAAGTTTAGGAAGGTTATCCAGAAGGATAATATTAAACATGATAATAAAAGTCTATGGAGAGGGGAGGGAACAGGAGCAGAGTGAGACAGGACTCCTGGAGAGACAACAAAGCGACTGCTGAAGTTACATAGGATGTTTATATCTCAGCCCAAGTGCTTTAATTACAACCTTTCAGGTCAGTAGTTCTCTGTAAAAACCTCCATGATCCTATGACTGCTTCTGAGTGAGTTAGAGAAGTTTAAGAAGCAGATTATTTTCTACTTTCTTTGTGCAGTAGATGGTAGTTAGTCTCCACCCACCAGATTTGGGAGAACTGCAAACTAGACATTCAGCATGCACAGGGGAAAACTGCTATAAAATGACAGAGCAAATCATATAGTGGCCAGAAATAGCGTTTCCTCATGTACACACTGCATTATTGATTCATGCAAAGTTTTTTTGACAGGATAGGTATGCTTTAATGTGTAATGATCTCTTTAGGCTAGGGATACACAGCAACTTTGTTTATGCAGCAGTAAATGGCTCAACCAAAAAATTTGCATAATTTGTAACTTGCTGTCAAGCAGCTAATTTAAGGTGTGATTTGGATGTGAGTCACTTGCAATTTAGCATCTGTAACACAAATTAGTAAAACAATTGCAAGTGTAGTGCCCTGGAGCAGGGGTACTTTGAAGTCTGGACATTTTGTTTACTACCAAAACCAGACAGACTGACCTTTTGGATGTCTGGTTTAGCTATGTTATTATGTCTGAAGACTTGTTTTTGTCTTTAAAAAAACTGCTGTGTCATTCCCATTGAGTAGAAGGTCTAATGCAAGTCTATGAGAGACCACAATTGCAACATTGTATTTGTTTGCGCTGAGTTTATTCACCCCACCCCTCTCACTAAAAGGTTCTAGTTTAGCTAGAAACTGTACATAAAGAGAGAATTCAGAGCCCCTAGTGTTCAGCAGTTAGGGAACAGTGCTTAGAAGAGACTGCCAGTTTGCATGAGTGAGCAGAACGCAACACTGAGATGGAGATACTGAACCACAGACCATGGGGCGCCAGCCCTGTGACCAAGGATCCAGCCGGAATACTGAGGCACAGACCATGGGCCTCCAGATTTTTACCAGGGTAAAAGACTTCTGAGAGAGAGAGGGACAGCTAGCTCAGGCTTTTCCTCAGCAGTTCACACTTCTTCTGCCAGGGAGGAGAATAGAGAAGCCAGCACTATGCCTCGTCTGTATTGTTTTGCACTTGAATTCCTCCAGTAAAGACGCACACTATTTAACTGCAGACCCTGACTCTCTAGACCTATTTCCCATTGGGGTGCACCACGACTTAAATTCCTTCCGGAGAGCAGCAACACGTGGTGACACCTCAATAGTGTCTGGGGGACCCAGCATAGCATAGAGTCGACTATATTCTGAGTTATTAATTGCAAAAATACACCACTGTGATCTTCAAGGCCTCTTCCATTGCTTACAGGGCCATCCTCCTTTACTGTACATCTACTTAGTAGACATGGAGATGGGGATGCAGCCTAATCCTATTCAAGTGAATGCGACAAAGCTGAAATAGCCTTCACCATCACTACTAAGTAGATAGAGAAAGGTAAACAATTTTGAGGCTGCAGCGTTTAAATGAGTGCCAAGGCCCCTTTACATAAGTATCCTAAACATCTTAAAAGCCCAAGCCCACCTGCATATGACCCTTTGTTTAGTCACTATTAGTACCAGTAGTACCCATGTACAAGGGACAATCCACTAAACCAATGATCACTTATAGATTACAACTGTCTGTAAACACTCAATCTGATGGAAAGTGCTTGTAAGCTGGTAACATAGCCATTCAGACATTTTTATCTTAGAGGCTAAACCTATACACAAAGGCACTAGACAATAAAACAATCTACTGGAACACCAGAAATAATCATGCCAATTGACCGAGGATCATCAGTGAGGCTAATGTCTTACAAGATCAAAGCACAAGTGACCAATTATACAATATTCTGGGATGCTCAAGTAATACCATTAAAGCTTCAACGATGCTGATGTAATACCGCTATAAAATCCATGACATGAGCCAGCCAGCCCGGCTAATGCTTCATTTCTGTGCTGACAACCAGCAACAAAATTTAGACTAGCACATCCAAAGTCACAGATGCACATACATAAAGCTAACATGCAGACAGCAAACAAACAATGTATGGCAGCACGCGTGGGCATGTTGGGCCCACCCGAAGCCACCTTGACATTGGTAGATGGGCATAGACACGTTTGATCAAAAATGTGTGCAAAGAAGTTACATTTTTCATGTGTACTAACAATGCGATTCACATTAATCTCTAGTCCCTTTGCTTGCATGTACAACAGTGTGCTGCCATATAATGCTTGTTTGCTCTGCTGAAAACCAGTTTAACCAATCAATAGTAATGCTCGTGCAATGCAATGAAGATATTTGTGAAATGAAAGTAACTTGAGGAACATCATGTCTAGCTTACTTTCTGGACACCATTTTTTGTACATAGCAGGTAGTGTAAAAATGAATATAGCAAATTCCTAATTCCATTACAACTCCCTTGGTACAAGTAGGGTTAACATATTGCCTCCAAACTTGTAACAGTCCCCAACCATGTATCAATTAGTACAACTCTGACCTATGTCATTTGACCCTATAGACATTATTATTCACCTTATTTTAGTGTTTAACACTGCTAATTAGTTGAATTTTTGCCTTCAGATCTGTGTCTTGTGAAAATCTGACCAAAACTCCCAGCAGATGTGTGAGTACTTGTTTTATGGCTGGAGATGTGAGGTTGTTGGTGTAACCTTACAGCCCACACCTCCCAATACAAACAGTTTTCATTTTTTTATAGTCTCATTCCCCACCAATCCATTGCCAAGAATGAGAATCGGCCGGTCTCATACTCCCAGGACAATGTCTCTTGGAAATATGAATATATAATGTTCCAGTAAATTATGTGGCCCGCCTGACATTGTGGAACATATGTTTTATTCTGCATAATCCTTCTGCCTTCCTGTTTAACTTCCTTTCTCCCATAGTGTAAACCAGAATTAGAGCCCAAGATGAGAGATAGCTCAGATGGCCGGCTTCAAAACACACACCATAAAGAATATCAAGAGAAATTGGCTCATGCAGCCGTCTAATGAATTCCCGTTGTGTGGAAAATGACGTTAAGAGTACAAAGTGCATGAGGACAAAGTTGCAAATTACCTATCAATACTAGAAAGCTTATCTATACAATAGTTAATCTAGTGCAATCGCTTGTATTTCATTCAGATGTCAATCTATCTATTCTATCTTCTTCGTCTTCTATCTATATATATATAAAGAAGGACGTATATATGTGTGTGTGTGTATGTTCCGCGATCACTCAAAGATGCAACCATCGATTTCAATGAAACTTGGTATACACATCCCTTGCTACCTGGAAATAAATCTTGTAGGGGTCATACGCCCCTACACAGCAGCTGCATGGAGTTTGTTTGCTCCAACTGTTTTTGCGACACACATATTGCTCTATAGCTCAAAAACTCATCGATCAATTTCTACTAAACTTGGTACACATATCACTTACTATCTGGGAAAGAATACTGTGGAGGTAACATGCGGGTACACAATCAGTTTCTGTCTGTCCCGATGTCTGTCTGTTCTTTATGCGCGACCAAACTACTGGACCGATTGTAACCAAATTTGGCACACAGGTACATTAGGTGTCCGGGAACGTTTTAAACCGTTCCTGAGATCAAAAAAATAAAAAATAAGACCTGCATTAGCCAATACAAGCCTGCAAGTCTTTCTCTTCATATCCCAACTGCCATACACAGTCACATGTACCTTATCAGCCAATAGAAGCTTGCAGGCCCTTAGTCTCCACATACACACACTTTTACTCCAGGTCTCCATAACAACCAAGCCATTTTTCTTCACTGCTGTAGTTCAGATTTAGGCTAGGGCTGCATGACACATAGGGCACAACTATACTGCTACATGTGTTGCTTGCTTTTGCTGCTCCTTCTGCTAGCCAAGTAAGGTATGCCGCCAGCTTTGCTCCGCTTTTCAGGGAGGACAGTCAGAAGTTACAGGTAAGCACAGACTTGGAGGAGAGGAGTGCTGCAGACTCCTCTAGGTGTGCAACTACCACGGGGGAGCACTGCATGTTCACCTTTTTTTTTATTTTTTATATATACAATGGGCCAGATTTATCATTAGCTCAGGTCAGAATAATGGAGTGAAAAAGTCCCAAAAAAGTCCCAAACGCTAAAACTGCGCACAAATTTGCGACTTTTTTCTGCTCTGCACTATGCTCGCCAGTTTTCTGAAAGTGGGCGTGTTTTCTTATGTAAATGAATCTCTAGACAGATTTACTATTGGGACTATTTAAAAAAGTCGCAAAAAAGTCGCAAAAAAGTCCCAATTTCACTCCAGTGAGGACCATGCTTATCTTATGAGACTTTTTAATAGAACATGCGACTTTTTCATAAAAACGTGCGACTTTTGTAAAGCTGCTTACTGACGGATAAACTGCTACCGTCAAACCACATTTATTACAGTCTTAAAGGGCCGATCATAAATCTGACTTGGCTAAAACTGACTTTAGCCCTATGTTAAAGTGGAGTGAGCTGTCAGAGTAATGATAAATCTGGCTCAATGTGATTAACTATGCACTTATGATTAATGTGATTTAATATGTTATAAAATTGTTATGTATACATGCACTTTAGGATGAATTTTAATGTTTTTACTTATTTATTTCAATCATGGATGCGAGTCACTGAGTTTATATATGAATCATGCTAAATATTATGTTGTAGTCACAAATGTATTTACGATTTTGTTAATTGATATATTTAGTCTCACTTGTAACTATGTCATTGATATTGACTCTCACTGATCGTTAAGGTCTTTTATAATGAAGTGCACTGTATAATAGATTTTTATGGGACATTTTGATGCATTCTTTTTAATGGTAGTCATGATACATCATTATTTTCCAACAATGGTGCCCCCTTAGTGGGGTTGTGTTTCGGCTCTTTCTTGTGTTATGCCGTTTGTGTCCCGGGCTGGAGCGCATCTGCAGTGAGATCTTCCGGACTGCGGTGCGCTTCAGCGTGGAATGCATGGCCATCTTGGATCTTGGGCCGGACTGCGCGTGGCAGGTGCGTCATTAGCCTCACTCTGGATTTGGCGTGCGCGCCTTGCACATCCCCCGCCTGCCCTCACTCGCATCGGCTCTATGATTTGTAGGACTTATAATATGTAACAGCTGTATTTTAATTAAGTGGCACATATGGGTATATAGAGGAGGTGGTTGTGTGTTCTATCCCCAGAAGAAGCCTGGTGTGGCGAAACGGCGCTGGGAGGAGGACGCTGCAGGGCCGGTCTGTCACTTATGTTACTATCTATCTATCTATTGCTGGTTTGGTCCTTTATTATTAACTTGTTAGTATTGGGGATTTCGAGCTTCTTAATGTTATTGATGCCACTATTAGGACCTTTCATACTCTTATATGTAATTATCTTTGTGATGGTATGAACTATTGTGGCTGACTGACTCTGCAGCGCCCTCTATATCCTCTCTTTGGGGTGTCTATCTGCTGCTGCTCATTACATGATTTTATGTGATAATTTTGGGATATTGATATGTTTAAATAAAGTCTATTTTAATATCTTTGGATGGAGGATTTTTCTTTTTTGAGGAATATTTCAGGTTGATATGCTTTTCCTCCACCATTTATCTTACTTGTGATCCAGGTTTAAATATTTGGTGTGTACCGATGATGACAGTCAGGTGGGAGCACATGTTATGAGAGGTCAGGGATATGTGCAAAAGACACGTGAGGGTGACACAAGTGACGACCAAGCAGACGTAGAAGATGATGTACCCAACCACACCTGGGAGCCGAGTGAAGAAGGGGAATCACAATCATCTGGGGGCAAGGATAGCAGTGTGTCAATGAGCAAGCAGGATGGAAGGGTGCCCATGAGACAGCAGAATGGAAGCAGTGGGAGATCTGCAGCCAAATGCGGGAGGGGTACCATGTCTGTTACTCAGGAGACTACCTGTGAGGAACACACTAGCAGTGCATGGGTTGATTAAAGAAGCTGCAGGTAGGCATCACGCAGTGGTGGAGGGAAAATGCCATACCCGGCAGTGTGGGAATTTTTCACCAAGTTGCTGGGGGATGTTAGCGTGGCGGTATGCAGGATATGTGGGCAGAAGGTGAGGCATGACCAGGGTGCTAATGTTGGCACGATGGCCCTGCATCAAGACATGGAGCATCACAATAAAGTGGCATGGGAAAAACGTGCCACTGATTTAGTGTTACAGCCTGACGCAGCAACCGCTGCATCTCCTACAGGTCTACACACCCACTCCAGCAGTCAGGGCTCGACAACATCAGCAGAAGGAAGCTGTCATTCCTTCCCATCGACTTCAATGTTGTCCATTGCACCTGATGGTCCCTTTCCTACTTCTCGTAACTTGTTTTGGCAGCAATCGATCACCGAGGCGATTGCAAAAAGACAACAGTATGTGTCATCTCATTCAACCATGCAGAATCTGAATGTGCACCTGGCCAAGTTGCTGGTACAGAAGTCCCTCCCTTTCTGCAGATTTCAGAAAAATGATGGTTTGTGCCCATTCATCGTGGAGAGTCCCAAGCACACATTACTTTTCCAAAATAGCTGGACCAGCCCTGCACACGTTCATTGAGCAGAAGCTGGGCCAGTCCTTTGACGTCTTATGTCTGGTAGAGTTCTCGCCAGCGCTGACATATGGATTTTTAACTATGGTGAAGGACAATATACTGTATGTTGTTCACAGCCCACTGGGTAAATGTGGTTCCAGGCCAGGCACACCAGCAACTTGGCCAGGTGATGGCAATGCTGCCTCCGTGTTGTAATGCTGAGATTTCTGCAACAATGTACTCCTCTACGTCCTCCACCTTGTCCTCACCCTCTCCTTTAGGCACAGTACGCAGTGGTCCTCCAGCATATCACCTATTCAAAGCTAGGTGTCGTCACATGGTTTTGCACCTCATCAGCCTTGGTGAACAGAGCCACAACAGGGAGGAACTGCTCGTATCATCAATAATAAAGAAATTGAACAATGTCTCCTCACCAACTGGAGATAGGAACTATGGTTACTGATAATGGGAAGAACATTTTGTCTGCACTGTGTTAGGGAGGGCTGATTCATGTACCCTGCATTGCGCAGGTCTTCAATCTCATTGTCAACCGGTTCCTCAACTCTTCCACTGAACTGCAAGAGCTGTTAAAAATATCCAGGAAACTGTGCATGCACTTCAGCCAATCTTACCGTGCAAAATATACCCTCCTTGAGCTGCAAAGGCAGAATGCTCTTCCCCAGCATCACCTGATATGGAACGTTTCCACCCTTTGTAACTCCACACTCCATATGTTAGTCTGTCTGTACGATCAGAGGAAGGCTGTCAATGATTTCTTAATGCTACAGACAGACAGGTCTACTCCCCAGTGTAACTTCCACGTTAGCCAGTGGCAGCTCATGCATGACACATGTCATTTTCTCAGGCCCTCTGAGGAGGCCACTTTATTTGTCAGTCAGCAGAACTATGGAATGATTAATATCATTCCACTGGATACTGACAAATCTGATTGTTGAAGGGACAGAAGATATGGCACCTCCATTTCATGGCCACCTGAGCCCCGAGGAGGATGAACTGGCAGTAGAGGAGGAGGACACAAATGCCCAGGAATTTTATACATGACTAGGTGCAGGGCAAAAACGACACAGATCACCCTGACAGACTGTGGCAGTATACAGTGGAGATGGAGGCCGGGATGTCCTCTGAGTCCCTTGTGTAAATTACCACATACATGCTGTCATGTTTGCGTAGTGACAGGCACATTGTCATGATTCGGCAGAGGGATGACTACTGGCTATACACATTTTTTTAGACCTTCTGAGAGGGATGCAAACATTTACTACTACAGACATGCTATGTAGTCAGTTGATTGCTGCCTATGAGCGCCATCACCCCTCCACAGGAAGGTCTGACCGGGGGAACCTTTGCACTCATGCTCCACTACCATGACTGGGGGGGGGGGGGGGGGGACAGGAGCTGCACCAGCTCTATATGCAGCAACTTCAGTCTGGAGTCTATGATAGGCAGTTTTCTTCAGCCGCCTACTGTTGAAACCACTCAGCAGCAGGACATGTAGCAGAACCTGAATCAGCAGGTGGTGGCATACTTGGACTGTACCAGTCACCCATGCTGCACCCTGTCACCCATGAGCCAAGCTCACCTGAACTACTGGGCATGCAAATGTGAAGTGTGGCCACAACTGGCCAAGTTCTCCATGGGCATGCTTTCCTGCCCAGCCAGTAGTGTGGCATCAGAGCGGGTGTTCAGTGCAGCTGGGGGCATAGTTACTCCTAAAAGAACTCGCCTTGTCTCCCAAAATGTTGAGAGACTAACCTTCATAAAGATGAATGAGGCATGGATCAACCCGGATTTCCAGATGCCAGTGCATGATGCACCAGAATAAATTACTCTGCCACTAATGATCATAATGTAGTGTGCTGCCTCACCGGAATATTGTGCAAAATAGGTCATTACTTCTGGCCACCCGCCTGCTGCCTCTACTGCCATTTCTACAATGGGGCTTCTTGGCCTACTGATATGTACATGTTAAATTTTTTAAAGGATATGCATGCCACTGGGCCTTGATCTCATGCTGCTCATTTTCTTTTCTTTTTGGATTCCGCTACTGAGACCATCTTACACGTTATTCCACTGCTCTGGCCTCCTGCCCCCCATACTTTCATGGGGTGACTATTGTCCCTGTTACTGCCACTGTTGTTGGTCCCCATCCCCCCAAAAAAAAGGATCCTGTATTTTGAGCAACCTGCATTTTGAGCATACCTCAAAAGGCCTCTTTCACACGGTCAGTATTTGATCAGTATTTGTAAGCCTAATGTAGGAGGGGTTCAAGACACAGATGAGATGCAAATATTTCCATTACATGTTATCTGTTTTGGAACCACTCCTGTTTTTGGCTTACAAATACTGATCAAATACTGATGCAAAATATTGACCAAATACTGACCGTGTGGAAGAGGCCATTAAAGTCCAGCATGCAGGACTTCTTTCTTTGTTAAAAAGTCTGATTTCATATGTAAATGACCAAAACGGATGCAAATTGAGCATAAGGCCTCTTTCACATGATCAGTATTTTGCATCAGAATTTGATCAGTATTTGTAAACGAAAAGCAGGATGCAAATATTTCAATTACATTTTTATCTCTGTTTTGGACCTACTCCTGGTTTTGGCTTACAATTATTGACCATCTGAAAGAGGCTATATGGATGCTCAAAATACAGGCTTCAATTTTTTTCTGACGGCTCAGAAGAACGGAAATATAAACAGTGATGTGTACACAGTCTTACTGTCACTGCTGCTGCCTCCCCACCCCACTCTATTATGGTGCCACTACTGTCACTGGTACTGCCACTGCTACCACCCTCCCCACTCTGTCATGGGGACACTACTGTCACTGCTACTGCCACTGCTGCCACCCTCCCCACTGTATCATGGGGTCACTACTTGAATCTTGGGGTACTGCTTGGTTAAGTTCATGGCGATAATTAGACCTGAAGGTAACAGTGACCATTAATACTGATGCATAGTAAATCTACAGCTAACAGAAGAGATTAAAAATCATGTGTTTGGACTGCCCCCAACATGTATTAAAATAACTTTTTTTTTTCTCCACAACTTTATTGGCGCTTGAAAGTAATCTGCTTCTGAATGCACCCTGGTTCCTCCTTCGTCTCTACAGTCAGGCGCCTGGAGAACTTTCTCAATAAGACACACACAGACAGTATGTCCCTGAAACAGTTCTGATTTAATTCTGAGTATCCAGCCTCTTTATACACATACATCCACACATATTGGAAACAGATGTAATTCACATATTCACTGTTGCTGGGCAGAATCCATTCCCTATATGGACAGAAGGCTAATGTAAACATATTCACCCTCTAGTAGGATGTCACCCAGCATCCTGTCCTTTATACAGATCATATAGCTTATTCTATTTAACCCTTCAATCCCCTCTTAAGTCATGAATATGACTTATCTTCTTTCTCTCATAGAGAGGTAAGTAGCATATGATTGTCCAGGGTCTGTGGGTTTTGGACACATTACACAAAACATCTGTATGGGGGAAGGGATACATTGGATACAACAATATATGATAAGGCGATATAGGTATGATTCAGAGATTTTGCTAAGTCACATGCAATAGAATTTATAGTACGAGTATTATATATAGCCAGTCCAGGCACTCCTAATATAGAGGCGCCCAAACTTGTATATTCTATACGGCTGAGAAGGGGTAAAGTAGAGTCACAGTTTTCTGATAAAGTCTTGGTAACTGATCTGTAAGCTCTCCTGATAGGCGGTTGACTGGAAAGGGCCAAGGTCAGCCTGGATAACGCACAGGGACCTCCACTAACATTAGCTGGAATGTAATTGTAAGTGCTGTTACCACAAGACAAAAACCATCCCTTAGGGAGCATTATATTATAAATAAAATTGAGAGTCACAATTGTCTTATTACAACTCATGGAATTATTCAGGGAGCTAGCAAGCCTACTATTCTTTTTACAGGTGTCGTCAATATAATCATATACACTATTCTTAGGTAATCCACTTTTTATGGCTCTACTATCACAATATAAAGTCATATCCTGGGAAAAGGTAAAACAATTCTCTGCTGCAGTCACATTAATAGTAATTATTCTAATATTATCCCTGCTATTTCCTAATTTCTGACACTCCCCACAGAAGTCATACAAGGGAATAAAATATTGTGTACAGGGAGTGCAGAATTATTAGGCAAATGAGTATTTTGACCACATCATCCTCTTTATCCATGTTGTCTTACTCCAAGCTGTATAGGCTCGAAAGCCTACTAACAATTAAGCATATTAGGTGATGTGCATCTCTGTAATGAGAAGGGGTGTGGTCTAATGACATCAACACCCTATATTAGGTGTGCATAATTGGTCAAAAGAAGGACTTGACAGGCTCAGAAAAGTCAAAAATAGTGAGATATCTTGCAGAGGGATGCAGCACTCTTAAAATTGCAAAGCTTCTGAAGCGTGATCATCGAACAATCAAGCGTTTCATTCAAAATAGTCAACAGGGTCGCAAGAAGCGTGTGGAAAAACCAAGGCGCAAAATAACTGCCCATGAACTGAGAAAAGTCAAGCGTGCAGCTGCCAAGATGCCACTTGCCACCAGTTTGGCCATATTTCAGAGCTGCAACATCACTGGAGTGCCCAAAAGCACAAGGTGTGCAATACTCAGAGACATGGCCAAGGTAAGAAAGGCTGAAAGACGACCACCACTGAACAAGACACACAAGCTGAAACGTCAAGACTGGGCCAAGAAATATCTCAAGACTGATTTTTCTAAGGTTTTATGGACTGATGAAATGAGAGTGAGTCTTGATGGGCCAGATGGATGGGCCCGTGGCTGGATTGGTAAAGGGCAGAGAGCTCCAGTCCGACTCAGATGCCAGCAAGGTGGAGGTGGAGTACTGGTTTGGGCTGGTATCATCAAAGATGAGCTTGTGGGGCCTTTTCGGGTTGAGGATGGAGTCAAGCTCAACTCCCAGTCCTACTGCCAGTTTCTGGAAGACACCTTCTTCAAGCAGTGGTACAGGAAGAAGTCTGCATCCTTCAAGAAAAACATGATTTTCATGCAGGACAATGCTCCATCACACGCGTCCAAGTACTCCACAGCGTGGCTGGCAAGAAAGGGTATAATAGAAGAAAATCTAATGATATGGCCTCCTTGTTCACCTGATCTGAACCCCATTGAGAACCTGTGGTCCATCATCAAATGTGAGATTTACAAGGAGGGAAAACAGTACACCTCTCTGAACAGTGACTGGGAGGCTGTGGTTGCTGCTGCACGCAATGTTGATGGTGAACAGATCAAAACACTGACAGAATCCATGGATGGCAGGCTTTTGAGTGTCCTTGCAAAGAAAGGTGGCTATATTGGTCACTGATTTGTTTTTGTTTTGTTTTTGAATGTCAGAAATGTATATTTGTGAATGTTGAGATGTTATATTGGTTTCACTGGTAAAAATAAATAATTGAAATGGGTATATATTTGTTTTTTGTTAAGTTGCCTAATAATTATGCACAGTAATAGTCACCTGCACACACAGATATCCCCCTAAAATAGCTAAAACTAAAAACAAACTAAAAACTACTTCCAAAAATATTCAGCTTTGATATTAATGAGTTTTTTTGGGTTCATTGAGAACATGGTTGTTGTTCAATAATAAAATTAATCCTCAAAAATACAACTTGCCTAATAATTCTGCACTCCCTGTATTGTTAGCCTTTGACCAGACTTTAAGGAGGGATTCATCGGGTGTAGGCACAGCAATAGCACATGTTTGTATAAGATTCCGTGGGCTCTGTAAGTCTTTAAGGCACAATGAACTAACATACTATTCTGACTATACTATTCTGTTCAGAATAAAAGGGGACGGGATCTAGCTCCTGAGCTCTTTTATATACTGACTGATTATTTGGTGCACCACAGAAGAAACTCATCTCCTCTGGGTGATAAATACATGTAGCAATAAGCCAGACTGGCAAGAAAACACAAAGATTAATAATTATCAGCAGACAATCAAATCTCCCAGAATATTGTGGGGTCATCATCTTCAGCCTGTGGCAAGGCACTTTTCAGGGAAACTTCTTCTGAGCTCCCCTCTTTGTTCAGGGAATTCACACTTGCTTCACCCTCTTTGTCTTTGTCCATCACCGGAGAAGAAGCCTCAGGGACCCTTTTCACTCTGATAGATTGAATCCAGATTGGAGCCTCTTCTGTGAGAATCGCTGTTCTGGTGACTGCTACCACTGGGGTGGGTGGTCCAAACGGGAACTCAGTCTGTGTTTGTCCTTTTGCCAGGCGCTGGACTATCACCACGTCTCCTGGTTGGAAAGGATGTGTAGGTTCCTGTGGAGAGAAAGGAGAGGCACGAGCAACATCTCGTTCAATTTGATCTAAAGTTTCTACAAGTTTCCTCACATATTCTGCCTGTACTACTTCTAGATCCCCTTTTTCTATCACAGGGGCCTTTGGACCCCAAGGGGTGGGGAAGGGTCTTCCCATTAGGACCTCAAATGGTGAGTAACCAGTATTCTTATTAGTCTGCATCCTAATTTCTGCTAGGGCTATAGGCAAGAACTTTTTCCAATTAGTGAACGTGCCTCCAGTAATTTTCCTTATTTTCTCTTTAATTGTTCTATTTATTCTTTCTACTACCCCGGAACTCTGTGGGTGATAAGGGAGGTGAAACTTCCAGTCAATCCTAAGGGCTTTGGAAAGCTCCTTACATACCCTGGACGCAAAAGCTGGGCCATTATCTGAGTCAATTTGAACAGAACACTCCCATCTGGGTATGATCTCTTGTAACAAAATTTTTACCACAATTTGTGTGGTTTCATTGGTGGTAGGAAAGACCTCCGGCCATCTAGAGAACATATCCACAATTACAAGGGCATACTCCTGCTTTCTTCCTGTCTTTGGGATATGGGTGAAGTCAATTTGTAAGTGAGTGAATGGCGAAGTCGGGTAATTCAGATGCTGGTGTTGGTCCTTCTTTGAATTATTTGGATTGTTTCTGAGACATATAATACACCGTGAAACATAAGATTGTACCTTTGATCTAAGACCTGGTATAAAAAAATCTCTCCGAATGAGGTCAGTGGTTGCCTGTGCTCCCCTATGGCCAAGACCATGATATTGTGCAATTAAAATCGGGGCACTTGCAACTGGGATACATGGTTTCC
Source organism: Bufo bufo (assembly GCF_905171765.1). NCBI lineage: Eukaryota > Metazoa > Chordata > Amphibia > Anura > Bufonidae > Bufo > Bufo bufo. The sequence continues at coordinate 87,110,081 of NC_053396.1, forward strand.
CTTCTTTGCAGATAAGACCCGTATCAGGGTCTTGTACTGCACCTACCGACTATCATTCTATTTTGTCACTACTGGTAGCCAAATCCTGGAGGCTTAGCAATAGATTGTCAGTAAGGGTAATGTCTGGAACTAGGGAGGGCATTTGAACTGTTGCTGCCGTTCTAATACCAGCCTCTTTTGCTGCCTTATCAGTTAGGGCATTCCCTTTAACTATGTGTGTTTGGAGACCAGTATGTGCCTTACAATGGATAATAGCAACTTTGCTTGGAAATTGGATGGCGGCCAGGAGATCATGTACTAGGGTGGAATGTGAAATTTGTCTCCCATCTGCAGCTATGAAGCCTCTCCTCTGCCAGATTACCCCATGATCATGTACAACCCCAAAGGCATATTTGGAATCGGTGTAAACATTTACATCTCTCCCTTCAAAAAGGCAACAAGCTCTAGTGAGGGCAATCAGTTCAGCTGCTTGGACTGACTGAAAAGGTATAGGATTAGATTCTAGAATAACATCAGGGAGTTGAACCACAGCGTATCCTGCATGATAAGTGTTGTCATTGGGGCGGGAACAGGATCCACCCGCAAAAATATCAGGTGCTCCTTCAATGGGTGTGGACTGTAAGTCAGGCCTAGGTAAGGTATGTTCATGTATAAGTTCAGTACATGCATGGGGAGGAGGCAAATCATCCTGCTCTCCCTTGTAGCCAAGTAGGGCATTCAGTATAGCCATTGGACCGAATGTGGGTGCTGAGTATTTGATATGAAGTTGAGGATTAGATAGCAACAAAACTTCATATCCACTCAGTCTTTGTGCTGACATATGTTGTGTATGTATGTTCCTCAATAGGTCCCTTCACTAATCTTAGACTGCCATCTACTAAAATGCCTCCCATCAGTGACTGTACTCCTATTGACACATTTGTTTTTGTGGTTTCTAGCAAGTTATGTCAGCTTGATTTCCATACGCACAGTATGGATAATCTGAACAAGCAGGAGAGAGATGCTCTCTGGATGCTCCAAAAGGACAATGAGCTGGTGATCAAACCTTCAGACAAAGGTGGAAATATTGTGGTCCTTGGGCACGAGCAATATCGTAACATGTGCATGAGAGTGCTCAAGGATAAGCTCACATATGAACAACTCCCGTCTGATCCTACATCAGCTTATAGGATGGAACTGTCCTATATTCTAAACAGAGCTCTAGAGCAGAAGCCAATCAATAAAACTGAATTAGCTTTTCTTCTACCTGCACACCTGGTCACAGCCGCCTTTTACTGTCTTCCCAAAGTTCACAAGGGGTATGAGCCTCTAAAAGGCAGGTCCATAGTGTCTGGGACTAATTGCCTCACGGCTAACATTAGTAAATATGTGGATACTGTTTTACGCCCATTTCTCACCAGTTTACCCTCACATGTCAGGGACACCATGGAGGTACTGGGACATTTGAACGGTGTCCATTGTGATAAGGACACACGGTTAGCCAGTTTGGACGTGGAGGAGCTCTACAGTTCCATTCCTCACGAATTGGGCTGTAGAGCGGTCCTCACGTTCCTTCAGCAAAAAGGCGAGCATTGTAGGAACCACAATGCTTTTGTGATGGAACTCTTGAATTTTATCCTCAAGCATAATGTGTTTTTGTTTGATGGGCGGATCTTCCACCAGCTCAGGGGGGTCGCAATGGGCAGTCCCTGTGCACCGACCTTTACGAATCTCTATCTGGGCTGGTGGGAGAGGGAGGTGGTCTTCTCTGAGGACATGGAGCGATTCACATCTGTTATCCCCCTCTGGATCAGATACATCGATAATGTGCTGGTCCTGTGGGGGGGGTGATATAGTCTTGTTCCAGGAGTTTTTTGAAGCCCTGAATATCAAGGCATATTTGGAATCGGTGTAAACATTTACATCTCTCCCTTCAAAAAGGCAACAAGCTCTAGTGAGGGCAATCAGTTCAGCTGCTTGGACTGACTGAAAAGGTATAGGATTAGATTCTAGAATAACATCAGGGAGTTGAACCACAGCGTATCCTGCATGATAAGTGTTGTCATTGGGGCGGGAACAGGATCCACCCGCAAAAATATCAGGTGCTCCTTCAATGGGTGTGGACTGTAAGTCAGGCCTAGGTAAGGTATGTTCATGTATAAGTTCAGTACATGCATGGGGAGGAGGCAAATCATCCTGCTCTCCCTTGTAGCCAAGTAGGGCATTCAGTATAGCCATTGGACCGAATGTGGGTGCTGAGTATTTGATATGAAGTTGAGGATTAGATAGCAACAAAACTTCATATCCACTCAGTCTTTGTGCTGACATATGTTGTGTATGTATGTTCCTCAATAGGTCCCTTCACTAATCTTAGACTGCCATCTACTAAAATGCCTCCCATCAGTGACTGTACTCCTATTGACACATTTGTTTTTGTGGTTTCTAGCAAGTTATGTCAGCTTGATTTCCATACGCACAGTATGGATAATCTGAACAAGCAGGAGAGAGATGCTCTCTGGATGCTCCAAAAGGACAATGAGCTGGTGATCAAACCTTCAGACAAAGGTGGAAATATTGTGGTCCTTGGGCACGAGCAATATCGTAACATGTGCATGAGAGTGCTCAAGGATAAGCTCACATATGAACAACTCCCGTCTGATCCTACATCAGCTTATAGGATGGAACTGTCCTATATTCTAAACAGAGCTCTAGAGCAGAAGCCAATCAATAAAACTGAATTAGCTTTTCTTCTACCTGCACACCTGGTCACAGCCGCCTTTTACTGTCTTCCCAAAGTTCACAAGGGGTATGAGCCTCTAAAAGGCAGGTCCATAGTGTCTGGGACTAATTGCCTCACGGCTAACATTAGTAAATATGTGGATACTGTTTTACGCCCATTTCTCACCAGTTTACACTCACATGTCAGGGACACCATGGAGGTACTGGGACATTTGAACGGTGTCCATTGTGATAAGAACACACGGTTAGCCAGTTTGGACGTGGAGGAGCTCTACAGTTCCATTCCTCACGAATTGGGCTGTAGAGCGGTCCTCACGTTCCTTCAGCAAAAAGGCGAGCATTGTAGGAACCACAATGCTTTTGTGATGGAACTCTTGAATTTTATCCTCAAGCATAATGTGTTTTTGTTTGATGGGCGGATCTTCCACCAGCTCAGGGGGGTCGCAATGGGCAGTCCCTGTGCACCGACCTTTACGAATCTCTATCTGGGCTGGTGGGAGAGGGAGGTGGTCTTCTCTGAGGACATGGAGCGATTCACATCTGTTATCCCCCTCTGGATCAGATACATCGATAATGTGCTGGTCCTGTGGGGGGGGTGATATAGTCTTGTTCCAGGAGTTTTTTGAAGCCCTGAATATCAATTCATTAGGGCTATTTTTTACGTCGGAGATCGATTCCAAACTTATTTCCTTTTTGGATCTCACCATTTCACTGGATGCATGTGGTCACATCATCACCAATGTGTTCAGGAAGCCCACGGCCACCAACAACTTGCTAAAATGGGAGAGTGGGCACCCTTTGGCCCTGAAAAGAGGGATGCCAAAGGGACAATATTTAAGGGTGAGGAGAATTGTTCTCAACTTGGTGACTTTAGGGTGGCTGCGAGAGATCTTCAACAGAGGTTCCGGCGTCGTGGTTATCCACAGCGATGCCTGAGACAGGCGTATCAACATTCACTAAGCACCAACAGGGACCTTCAGTTGTCCCCTAACAAGAGGGAGATTGGTGACAATACTGTCAGAATTATTGGCACGTATGACAGTGCCCATGAGGCTGTACGCCAAGTCCTCTTTGAACACTGGGACATACTCAAATCTGATCCAGATATTGGCAACATGATCCCACCCAGACCATCTGTCACCTATCGGCGTAGCAACAACTTACAAGATATGTTGACACACAGTCTATATCTAAGTCCTAAACCACAGTCCTGGTTGCACAATTCCCTTACAGGGACATTTCCCTGTGGATCCTGCAAGTTCTGTGGGTTTATAGACAAGACCAAGAGTTTTGCCAGCAGCACATCAGATAAGACCTTTTTCATCAGGTCATTTTACAACTGCAAGTCGATTGGTGTTATCTATCTGATGACATGTGTTTGTGACATTAAATATGTTGGAAAAACTATAAGGGAGCTCAGACGATGCATTGAGGAACATATTTTGGACATTACGAACCTCAAGGATACCCCTATTGCACGCCATGTATCTGATTTTCACAGTTGTAGAACGTCATCGGTTTAGTTTCAGGCGATTGATTCTGTTAAGATGTAATCAAGGGGCAGTGATTCTGACCGCACCCTTTTGCAGAAAAAGGCGAGATGGATTTTTTCTCTAAATACTGTATATTGTTCTAGCATATAGTCGTTTCATCCATTGTAGGGTTTTGGTGATTATCTTAACTGCAAGTATGATTGCTATCACCCAACATCAAAAAAATGGTGGTAGAGCAGACCAGCTACAGTAGGGCACTACCACTGGTGGGGAATGAGAGTGTATGCATCTAGTAGCATGAGAATATATTGATCTTATAGGGGTGCCACATTGCTTACTGTGGACGGATTTAACAATATGACTGTGTGAAAGAAGCAACGAAAAGAGAGTCTTCTAATGGTGGTTTCACACACATTTTCTTTTTGGGGGGCTTGTGTCAATGCAGTTTTTCATCCGTTTTTTGAGCCAAGGTGAGAAGTGGATCAAGGAAGCAGAAGAATAATCCTTATTTTTTGTTTTCCATTCCTTTTGAATTTGCTTCTGGCTATAGCTAAAAAAAAATGCCACAAACACTGCATTTTTTCCCCCCTGAAAATGATAGAAAACAAGATCAAAAATAAGAAAATGTCTTTAAAAAGACAACGGGAAGGGGGATTTATTAACGCTTTAATGCCACTTTTGTGCAGCATATTGGAGCCTTAATTTGTGACCCTGTAAGCTTCTTGCTACTTTTCTAAAGTAGTGCAAAAAGGATGGGTGCTTAGCGGAAGAGGGGTGAAGCCCTCCATGGCCACCATATATAACCGCTTTACGTCCGCCCATAGGATATAAACGTCCTATGGGTGGACGTCTATTTCTGAACGGACGTTCCAGAACGTCTTTTCAGAAAGTGCAGCTGCACGCTAATCGTGCAGCTGCTGATCGGGTTGCCCGCTGTCAGTGACAGCAGGGCAACCCTAAGAGAAGGCAGGGACAGTGCCCAGGTGTCCCTGCCTTCTAGATCGCTGCAGACACAGCATGTGACCGCCGTGACCGGAGTGTGCAGGAGCTGTGTGAGGTCTCTCAGAGACCTCGATCAGCCCTGCTCTGAGGCTGTACAGCGCTGGATTGCTGCTGTACAGCCTCTCTAGGGGTGCATTTGTCCTGTACTATGTCAGCCCCAGTTACAGGAGAAATCAACAGTGAAAAAAAAAAAAAAAGTGAAGCAAATGTCCCCCAGAGGTCTTGTATGACCTTATGGGGGGACGAAAAGTGTAAAATAAAAAAAATAAAAATAAAAGGTTGAAAATAAAAAAAAGTTTCACATGTAAAAAAAAAAAGTCCCCAAGTAAGGAATGAAAAAAAAAAGTTAAAAATAGAAAAAATAAAAAAAAGTATACATATTAGGTATTGCCGCGTCCGTAAAAACCAGCTCTATAAAAATATCACATGACCTAACCCCTCGGGTGAACACCGTAAAAAAAAAAAAACTGTGTCAAAACAAGCAATTTTTGTCACCTTGCATCACAAAAGGTGCAACACTAAGTGATCAAAAACGCTTATGTCCCACAAAATAGTACCAATAAAACCGTCACCTCATCCCGCAAAAAATTAGCCCCTACATAAGAAAATCTCTCAAAAAATAAAAAAACTATAGCTCTCAGAACATGGACACATTAAAACATAATTTTTTTGTTTCAAAAATGCTATTATTGTGTAAAACTTTAATAAATGAGAAAAAGTATACATATTGGGTATCGCCACGTCCGTAACAATCTGCTCTATAAAAATGTCACTTGACTGAACCCCTCAGGTGAACGCTGTAAAAATAAATAAATAGAAACTGTGCTAAAACAACCAATTTTTTGGTCACCTTGCCCCATAAAGTGTTATAATGAATGATCAAAAAATCATATGTACCCAAAAATAGTACTAATAAAACTGGCACCTTATCCCCTAGTTTCCAAAATGGGGTCACTTCTTGGGAGTTTCTACTGTAAGGGTGCATCAGGGGGCTTCAAATGGGACATGGCATCTAAAAACCATGTGGAGTTCCTTTTCTTCTGCGCCCTGCCGTGTGCCCATACAGCAGTTTATGACCACATGTGGGGTGCTTCTGTAAACCGCAGAATCTGGGTAATAAATATTGAGTTTTGTTTGGCTGTTAACCATCGATGTGTTAAAGAAAAAAATTGATTAAAATGGAAAATCTGCCAAAAAAGTGAAATTTAAAAATTTGATCTCCATTTTCCTTTAATTCTTGTGGAACGCCTAAAGGGTTAACAAAGTTTGTAAAATCGGTTTTGAATACCTTGAGGGGTGTAGTTTCTACAATGGGGTCATTTATGGGGGTATCCACTATGTAGGCCCCACAAAGTGACTTCAGACCTGAACTGGTCTTTAAAAAGTGGGTTTTGGCAATTTTCTTAAAAATTTGAAGAATTGCTTCTAAACTTCTAAGCCTTCTAACGTCCTAAAAAAATAAAATGACATTTCCAAAATGATGCCAACATAAAGTAGACATATGGGGAATGTTAAATAATAAATATTTTATGAGGTATCACTTTCTGTTTTAAAAGCAGAGAAATTGAAATTTAGAAAATTGCGAATTTTTCCAATTTTTGGGTAAATTTGGGATTTTTTTATAAATAAAGGTGAAATCATGAACTACAATGTGTCACGAGAAAACAATCTCTGAATGACTTGGATAAATAAAGGCGTTCCAAAGTTATTACCACATAAAGTGAGATATGTCAGTTTTGCTAAATTTGGCCTGGTCAGGAAGGGGGCAAATGGCCCAGATGGCAAGTGGTTAATATAAGCTATGCCAGAAACTTGCATAATTTATAGTTTAAGTTACACCAGGCCCTACTGGTATAGACCAAATTTTCTGGTAAACAGACATCCAGAGATATGCCTAGTTTATTAAGACCATCTGTCCCTACAGAGTACATGTATATCTATCCTTGGACCATAATAATAAGGCATGCAATTAAAACCAGTACTTGTATCATTATTCTCAATTCACATATTAAACAAGCTCATATTTTATACATCTGCTATATAGTAATGTTATAGACATGTTAGCAATAGTTCCCTCAGCTACTTTATTCCCACACATTTCAAGCCATATGTTCACATGTTTTGCGCTAATCCATTGGTTAATTATGAAGGTGAAAGTGTCACTGTAATGGATTCTAACCATACAAGCAAGAGACTGTATTTGTCTTATATGCACATTTCCTGTATATTACAATAGGCATTTATCCTGGCCACTTGTCGTGTGTATTGGATAACATCCGTAAATTTCAAACTGTTCCTACTGCCAGGAGGTGGAATTATTACAGCACAGGCTGGGCACAACCTCCAGCATTATCAATATGTCTGTAAGCTTTCTTATCAGCCTATTTAAGCAGGGCCTAAGTGAGTCAATGCCAAAGTAAGAGTTATATTCATAACAATTTGATATCTATAAGTGTGTGGGAGATGTCTGGAAAAGTTGCCAGAGGTTTCAGCTTTTCTTATAATAAATTTTTGACGCACTGAGATAAAACCTAACGAAGGAATTTCTAAAACAAAGTAACCCCCTTTAGGTCTGTAACCCTCTAACTGTATCTCAGACTAATGTCACCAACACTCTGCATCATAAAAAATGACTGAACTTTGACAATAAACTTCTCTCCTTATCATTGTGGTTTTTCTTTTCCAGTCTTTCTTGGAGTTCATGATTTTATGAAGAAGTGATCTGGTTTTGCTGTGTCCTCACTGCAAGTTGTTAAAGTGATAATGCCACTGTATTTTGTGTATTTTATTCATGCATTATGTGTCCCATATTCTGTGGGGGGGGGGGGGTTCCCTAGTGACTATGCAAGGTTATTACCACACCTGTGAACTTCAGTCTAGTGTGAGTTGTTGAGGTGTACACAACTAAGGAGCGGTGCTGACAAGGAAATTATTCTACCCTGTGGATTATAAAGACAAAAATGACTGTATATGTGCAAGCTCTTGGTGGAAACAATCACAGAAGGCAGCAGAAATTTTAGCAACTATAAAAGTGCATTGCAGAAAGGTAAATGCATTTACACTGAGGCTACAGACATCTCTGCACATGGTAGGAGAAAGCTTCAGGTTGCCCATCATATAAAAAGGACAGGAAGGGTCCTCTGTTCAGAGACTGTTTCCCACTGAGGATACTGGAGATGTATATTTATATATATACACTGCTCAAAAAAATAAAGGGAACACAAAAATAACACATCATAGATCTGAATTAATTAAATATTCTTCTGAAATACTTTGTTCTTTACATAGTTGAATGTGCTGACAACAGAATCACACAAAAATAAAAAAGTGGAAATCAAATTTTTCAACCCATGGAGGTCTGGATTCGGAGTCACACTCAAAATTAAAGTGGAAAAACACACTACAGGCTGATCCAACTTTGATGTAATGTCCTTAAAACAAGTCAAAATGAGGCTCAGTAGTGTGTGTGGCCTCCACGTGCCTGTATGACCTCCCTACAACGCCTGTGCATGCTCCTGATGAGGTGGCGGACGGTCTCCTGAGGGATCTCCTCCCAGACCTGGACTAAAGCATCTGCCAACTCCTGGACAGTCTGTGGTGCAACGTGACGTTGGTGGATAGAGCGAGACATGATGTCCCAGATGTGCTCAATTGGATTCAGGTCTGTGGAACGGGCGGGCCAGTCCATAGCATCAATGCCTTCGTCTTGCAGGAACTGCTGACACACTCCAGCCACATGAGGTCTAGCATTGTCTTGCATTAGGAGGAGTCCAGGGCCAACCGCACCAGCATATGGTCTCACAAGGGGTCTGAGGATCTCATCTCGGTACCTAATGGCAGTCAGGCTACCTCTGGCGAGCACATGGAGGGCTGTGTGGCCCTCCAAAGAAATGCCACCCCACACCATTACTGACCCAATGCCAAACCGGTCATGCTGGAGGATGTTGCAGGCAGCAGAACGTTCTCCACGGCGTCTCCAGACTCTGTCACGTCTGTCACATGTGCTCAGTGTGAACCTGCTTTCATCTGTGAAAGAGCACAGGGCGCCAGTGGCGAATTTGCCAATCTTGGTGTTCTCTGGCAAATGCCAAACGTCCTGCATGGTGTTGGGCTGTAAGCACAACTCCCACCTGTGGACGTCGGACCCTCATATCACCCTCATGGAGTCTGTTTCTGACCGTTTGAGAAGACACATGCACATTTGTGGCCTGCTGGAGGTCATTTTGCAGGGCTCTGGCAGTGCTCCTCCTGTTCCTCCTTGCACAAAGGCGGAGGTAGCGGTCCTGCTGCTGGGTTGTTGCCCTCCTACGGCCTTCTCCACGTCTCCTGATGTACTGGCCTGTCTCCTGGTAGCGCCTCCATGCTCTGGACACTACGCTGACAGACACAGCAAACCTTCTTGCCACAGCTCGCATTGATGTGCCATCCTGGATAAGCTGCACTACCTGAGCCACTTGTGTGGGTTGTAGACTCCGTCTCATGCTACCACTAGAGTGAAAGCACCGTCAGCATTCAAAAGTGACCAAAACATCAGCCAGGAAGCATAGGAACTGAGAAGTTGTCTGTGGTCACCACCTGCAGAACCACTCCTTTATTGGGGGTGTCTTGCTAATTGCCTATCATTTCCACCTGCTGTCTATCCCATTTGCACAACAGCATGTGAAATTGATTGTCACTCAGTGTTGCTTCCTAAGTGGACAGTTTGATTTCACAGAAGTGTGATTGACTTGGAGTTACAGTGTGTTGTTTAAGTGTTCCCTTTATTTTTTTGAGCAGTGTATATATATATATATATATATATATATATATATATATATATATAAACTCACCTAAAGAATTATTAGGAACACCTGTTCTATTTCTCATTAATGCAATTATCTAGTCAACCAATCACATGGCAGTTGCTTCAATGCATTTAGGGGGGTGGTCCTGGTCAAGACAATCTCCTGAACTCCAAACTGAATGTCAGAATGGGAAAAAAAGGTGATTTAAGCAATTTTGAGCGTGGCATGGTTGTTGGTGCCAGACGGGCCGGTCTGAGTATTTCACAATCTGCTCAGTTACGGGGATTTTCACGCACAACCATTTCTAGGGTTTACAAAGAATGGTGTGAAAAGGGAAAAAAATCCAGTATGCGGCAGTCCTGTGGGCAAAAATGTCTTGTGGATGCTAGAGGTCAGAAGAGAATGGGCCGACTGATTCAAGTTGATAGAAGAGCAACGTTGACTGAAATAACTACTCGTTACAAACGAGGTATGCAGCAAAGCATTTGTGAAGCCACAACACGCACAATCTTGAGGCGGATGGGCTACAACAGCAGAAGACCCCACCGGGTACCACTCATCTCCACTACAAATAGGAAAAAGAGGCTACAATTTGCACGAGCTCACCAAAATTGGACTGTTGAAGACTGGAAAAATGTTGCCTGTTCTGATGAGTCTCGATTTCTGTTGAGACATTCAAATGGTAGAGTCTGAATTTGGCATAAACAGAATGAGAACATGTATCCATCCTCTGATGGCTACTTCCAGCAAGATAATGCACCATGTCACAATGCTCAAATCATTTCAAATTGGTTTCTTGAACATGACAATGAGTTCACTGTACTAAAATGGCCCCCACAATCACTAGATCTCAACCCAATCTCTATCAACTGCAAGATGCTATCCTATCACTATGGGCAACATTTCTAAAGAAGGCACCTTGTTGAATCAATGCCACGTAGAATTAAGGTAGTTCTGAAGGCAAAAGGGGGTCCAACACCGTATTAGTATGGTGTTCCTAATAATTCTTTAGGTAAGTGTATATATAAATGCAATGAATGGCAGCACCAACCTTTAGATTTGAAGATTGGGTGCAAGCTCCAATAGGAAAAGCGTCCCAGGATAATAAAAATAAAAAATAGAGCAGCACTCCGGTATAGTGAAAAAAAAAAAATGTTTATTCACCCAGTGGTTACGCAACGTTTCAGCTCCAACATGAAGCCTTTCTCAAGCAATGTAACAATGCAAACTGAACATACTTATAGTGTGAGCAAATGACATCATCAAGCATAGTTAGCATTAACCCATGCCTGTACAAGTGACATATAAAAAAATATACACGTATATATTTCACTTTATTTTTTCATATGTTACTTCTACAGGCATGGGTTAATGCTAATTATGCTTGATGATGTCATTTCCTCACACTATAAGTATGTTCAGTTTGCATTGTTACATTGCTTGAGAAAGGCTTCATGTTGGAGCCGAAACGTCGCGTCACCACTGGGTGAATCAACAGTTTTCTTTTTTCACTATACCGGACTGCTGCTCTATTTTTTATTTTTATATATATATATATATATATATATATGAGAACAAGAGAAATTAGGCCGGTAAAGGAGAGATTGTCCTGCTTGATTAAAGAAGAGAGAAAGACCAGCCTCTCATATCATACACAGTCTTAGGAATTGCATATGCAAGGCTTTAAAGGGGTTGTCCGGGTTCAGAGCTGAACCCAGAGATACCCTTATTTTCACCCAGGCAGCCCCACCCCCATCCCCCGAGGCAAGCATCGGAGCATCTTTTGCACGGGCACGGGCTCTTTTGCTTTCAATAACTTTCCGCCCGGCAGTGTGTTAGGTGACATCACCGGCTCTGATGGGCGGGCTTTAGCACTGCCCTAGCCATTTTACTGGCTAGGGCAGCGCTAAATCTAGCCCATCAGTGCCGGTGATGTCACCGGGGTTCCTGGCAGCCCCATGGAGAGCCCCGGTATGTCACCGGAACTCCAAAAAATGCCTTTTCCCTGCGCGATTTAGCGCAGAGCAAAGGAGAGCATCGAAGCATGAACTGCTCCGATGCTCCTGTCAGGGGGGCTGCCGGGGGAAAAATGGAGGGATGTCCAGGTTCAGCTCTGAACCTGGGCAACCCCTTTAAAGACTACATTTCATGTATACAGTGCTTGTGTGAATTAACTATTGAACTGCTACAAATTGTAGCCTACAATAAAGTACAATGGATTTGTTTCATGAAACCTGGTTCCATCATTGAGTCAAGCTTCAGGGAATCCTTCCTTGCACCTCACTGCTATCACTAATATCAAGGCCACTCAAAATCACCATCAGAGACTGCCCCAAAGAGAAAAACAACATCAGAACTGGGAGTACCACCACTTCCATCCAGCCAGATTCACACATGCCCCATGCAGCAAGCTACATTTTGGCATCACAAACAGCATCATTACTTCATACCTTGCAAGAAACTGTAAGTCAACCATCCTTATTGTGCATTTGTGTGAGTGCCTGAGTGTGGCCAGAAAAGAACTGCTTGCCATGGTCTATTGTAATCTTTATTGCTCCTCAAGGACATTTGAGTGGCAAAATAACGGTATGGTGAACAGCCCGTTGAGAGACCAATTATATCTCCGTAGCACCAGATTTTGAAAATTAGGAATTTGTGTTACTACCGATATAGTAGAGTTAAAGGGGTTATCCGAGTTAACTTAATTTCTCTCTATGGCTTTATTTCTCCTATACATTAATTTTCCTAAATCACTTGCAGTACCTATCTTGTGCCGTTTCTCTGCTATACTAAACAGTCATGTGACCGCCCACGTCATCAGCTGTGACGTTCCGTTTACATGGAGCTCTCTGCTTGTCGGAGTGACTAAGCCATGTAAACGGAACGTCATCAGCCTTGGCCACGCCCCCACCTCTCTGGATTACAGTCCGTGCGGCTGTGAGTTGATCGCGCATGCGCGATCCTCACTTGTGCCGCGGCTACCTCCAAGTTCCTCCCTGCGGCTAATAGCTGATCCAATGGTATAAAATATTCTAACCCCCAGGCGTTCCCATGGTGACGGGGACGCTTGCCTGGTTAGAATATACCATCGGATCTGAGTTTTTCGAGCTCAGTGAGATCGTAAAAAACTCAAATCCGATGGTATATTCTAACCCCCAAGCGTTCCCATGGTGACAGGGACGCTTGCCTGGGGGTTAGAATATACAGGGCGCTGTAGTGAGCTCTTTACTTGGATTATTACAGGATATCTCTTACTTTGTCTTAGCTCTGTACTCCGGTAATAGCAGAGCAGGCAGTTCGGGGGGCGGCGCTCACTCACTGTCAATGACGTCACGCGCCTGCTCCTCCCACTAGGCGGAGCAGGCGCGTGACGTCAGTGAGTGAACGCCGCCTGCACTGCCTGCTGTTGTTACCGGAGCTAAGCCAAAGTAAGAGTCAGAGACTCAGAGATTTCAAAATAATAAGAAAATAGCTCAGCAATGAGAAATGAAGTGACTGATTAGTTTAGTAATATACTGCTGCTGTGAGCGTCGGGGAGGGGGATCTGTGGATGGCACTGTAGGGGGATCTGTGGTCTGTGGATGGCAGGCAGTGCCATCCACAGATCCCCCTACAGTGCCATCCACAGACCACAGATCCCCCTCCCCTAAACAGTGCCATCCACACAGATCTCCCCCCTAAACAGTGCCATCCACAGATCCCCCCTCCCCTAAACAGTGCCATCATGATGATCAACCCCTCCCACAAATATTCATGAGGGAGAGATGAGTCATTGTTGTTACTGCTGCATGTAAACACAGCAATAACAGAACCTGGAAAAGGTGTAAAGATCGTTTTTTTTTCAAAAAATCAAGCTTGACTAATGTATATGTATATCCTGATTAATTTTGTTAGGTTTTATTTTTTTTCCCATAACTCGGATAACCCCTTTAACACTAATGCTTTCTGAGATTTCTGAGATGTGTTATCTAAACTAAGCAAACACCTTCAATTGTTTTTCAATGGCTTTTGTTTCAAGATAACAGGATGATTTAAGAAATTTGAGTTAAGCGTTTGAGTGCAAACGGGTGTTCGGGTGTTCGGGCCGAACACATTGCTATATTCATGTGCTCGGCCGAGCACCGAGTATAATGGAAGACAACCAGGCACCCCCTGCTCTGATGAGGGGAGGGTGCCTGGTCCATTGGAAAAGGTCAGAAAGTGACAGAAACACCACCGAAATGGATCGGGAACACCATGGGGACGATGTCTGGATGCATCTTGGACTCCCAGGTCACTGCTGGGAACCATGTTGTCCGAGTTGTACGCCACTTTTACAGACTGACAAAAATACACACCAAACCCCCAAAAAATTTTTTAAAGGATAAATTGGTAGGAAACATTCTTTTCTGTATATTCAATTGTATATAAAGTGCAAGTGCTGCAAAAATTACAAGCAAGAGACACGCCGAAACAGCCTGTATATAACATAAAAGAGGGCCTCATTCACATTGTGGCACAATTGTTCAGGTAGTGGGACCAGGGCCGGCGCCACCAGTAAGGCGACTTAGGCAGTCGCCTAGGGCGCCATTTAGCAGGCGTTGGTTATATAAGTTCGGGCGGCCGGCCAGCGACGCCCCTCATGCTGCGCCGCTCTAAAGAATCCTGCCTGCGCCTGCTGTGTCTGCTCTGTGCTCTTGTTAATGTAGTGTGGCCGAACTCTATTCGATCCGCGGTACAGGAGCTTTTGTTTCCTGTACCCGTCCGGACTGACAGGAAGTGCTCACTTAGTGTGCACTTCCTGTCAGTCCGGCCGGGTACAGGAAACAAATGCTCCTGTACCGCGGATCGAACAGAGCTCGGCCATGCTACACTAGAGGTGGGGGTAGAATGAGAGTTCAAGGGAGAGGGAGTGTGGAATAATGAGAGTAACAAGGGAGAGGGGGGGGAATAATGAGAGTGACAAGGGAGGCGGGGTGGAATAATGAGAGTGATAAGGGAGGGGGGGTGGAATAATGAGAGTGACAAGGGAGAGGGGGGAATAATGAGAGTGACAAGGGGGGGTGGAATAATGAGAGTGACAAGGGAGGGGGGGTGGAATAATGAGAGTGACAAGGGAGGGGGGAATAATGAGAGTGACAAGGGAGGGGGGGGTGGAATAATGAGAGTGACAAGGGAGGGGGGAATAATGAGAGTGACAAGGGAGGGGGGGATAATGAGAGTGACAAGGGAGGGGGGAGAATAATGAGAGTGACAAGGGAGGGGGGGAATAATGAGAGTGACAAGGGAGGGGGGAATAATGAGAGTGACAAGGGAGGGGGGGATAATGAGAGTGACAAGGGAGGGGGGGATAATGAGAGTGACAAGGGAGGGGGGAATGAGAGTGACAAGAAGGGGGAGAGAGTGACAAGGGAGGTACTAGGGAAGGGCGGGAGAGAGTGACAAAGGAGGGAGAGGGGGAAGAGAGTGACAAGGGAGTCCCCAGAGCCAGACCAAGAGCCAGACTGCAGCCAGAGACCAGATCATCTTATTGTCCTGGTGGTAAGTAGACAATGCAATATGTTTATTATTTAATTGTTTAGTTATTAATACTACATTGGAAACTAATTTACCTCACATTTAGGGTCCATTCACACATCCGTGTGTGTTTTGCGGATCCACAAAACACGGACAGCGGCAATGTGCGTTCCGCATTTTGCGGACCGCACATTGCCGGCACTAAGAGAATATGCCTATTCTTGTCCGCTATTGCGGACAAGAATAGGACATGTTCTATTTTTTCAGGATCGGAATTGCGGATTTATTAGAAATGTATGGGTCCGCAATTCCGTTCTGCAAAAAGAGACGGCTACAAGAAGCTGGATTAACCTAAGGGAAACATAGCAGTTCTTTTAATTTAAAAGCTGAGAAAGGGGTGGAACATGATATGGGCAGATCATCTGATAAGGAGGGGGGGGCGGCAGCAATTTTTATCTTGCCTAGGGCGGCAAAAATCCTTTCACCGGCCCTGGGTTGGACTCCTACACTCATAAAGCCTATGCACTGAAAGGGCTGCCAAAAAATTACAAGCAACCAGCATTCCAATAA
Organism: Bufo bufo; assembly: GCF_905171765.1. Classification (NCBI taxonomy): domain Eukaryota; kingdom Metazoa; phylum Chordata; class Amphibia; order Anura; family Bufonidae; genus Bufo; species Bufo bufo. Next base: position 87,126,144 of record NC_053396.1, read on the forward strand.
ACCATTTGTTACACATAAAGGAGGGCATCATACACAGCCTTGAAAAATTATGATTGATGGCCTGCTGGTGACCCTTCAAAAACATTTGAAGCAAGGGCCTGCTGATCTGACCATCAAAAACCTTATGGGCGAGGGCCTGCTGCCGCATTGGTGACTCTAGTTAACCTCTGGGCAATTGCACGTCCCCGTGATGGCGACGATCCATTTTGATGTCTGCCCTATCAGCTTTCGATGTTCTTTTCTGCGCCTACCACGGTGATCACGGGTAACGGGGAATCAGGGTTCAATGCCGGAGAGGGAGCTTGAGAGAGGGATACCACATCCAAGGGAGGTCAATGGCTGAAATCTGATTGGGTGGAGAGGGTGGGTCAAGTCATTAAAGCAGAAGAATCCAAGGAAGGCAGCAGGCACGCGTCAATTACCCACTCCCGACTCGGGGAGGTAGTGACGATAAATAACAATACAGGACTCTTAAGATACCCTGTTATTGGAATGAGTAATAAAAAATTGCAAGGAATGTCACTGCAGTATTTTGGATTAGGAAACGTTATACAATAGAGGCCCTGCTGCCGCTTTGTTGACTCTAGATAACTTCTGCCTGATTGCACATCCCCGTGACGTCCACAATCCATTTGGATATCTTTCCTATTAACTTTCGATGTTCTTTTATGCACCTACCATGGTGATCACCGATAACAGGGAATCATAGTTAGATTTTGGAGAGGGAGCCTGATAAACGGCTACGGCTACTACTTCAAAGCAAGGCAGCATGAGTTTCGGGCCTGCATATGAACTGACCCTATAAAAGATTTAAGTCGCGGGCCTGCATGTGAGCTGAACCAGTAAAAGATTTTAGGTGCGGGCCTGCTGGTGAGCTGATGTGTAACCGACAAACCCAACTTGAATTTGATGGCTGGATTAATCTGCAGGTGACGGTGATACAGCTCCACATATTGTTTTCATCGGTATCTTTCTAAGCAATCTGTGGACTTAGTCTTTTATCCAGACTCTTGTGGCCTCCTCATGCTGCCAGCTCCACACCATGTCACCTTGCCGCTAGAGTTGAGTGAACCCGAACTGTAAAGTTCGGGTTCGTACCGAACTTTAGGGTTTTCGGCACCCGGACCCGAACCCGTACATTTACGTAAAAGTTTGGGTTCGGTGTTCGGCTATTTTTATGGCGCTTTTTGAAAGGCTACAAAGCAGCCAATCAACAAGCGTCATACTACTTGCCTCAAAAGGCCATCACAGCCATGCCTACTATTGGCATGGCTGTGATTGGCCAACTGCAGCATGTGACCCAGCCTCTATTTAAGCTGGAGTCACGTAGCGCCGCCCGTCACTCTGCTCGGATTAGTGTAGGGAGAGGCTGCAGCTGCTGTGAGGGAGAGATCAGGGAGAAATCTTATCAAGAACAGTTTTTTCTACAGCAAATGTGTTTTGTGGGTGCAGTGCACAATTTTTTTAAGCCTGCCCTGAGCCAACTACTACTGAAAACGATTTTTTTTTCTTCACTTAGTCAATATCAATACATAATCGGCAGCCATTTTATGCAACGATAGTGCACCAGTACAGGCTATCTGCATGTCTGCAAGTCCAGAAATACAGCTTACTGGGGTTAAAAAAATACATCTGTTAAATATAGTGCACATCTGGGATTACACGTGCATAAGTGATTGTCACATTTAGGCCATAAATACGGCTTTGGCATACTGGAGTGAAAAAAGCCTCTGATATACTGCACATCTGGGATTAGACGTGCATAAGTGATTGTCACATTTATGCCAGAAATACGGCTTTGGCATACTGGGGTGAAAAAAGCCTCTTATATACTGCACATCTGGGATTACACAAACATAAGTGATTGTCACATTTAGGCCAGAAATACGGCTTTGGCATACTGTGGTGAAAAAAGCCTCTGATATACTGCACATCTGGGAATACACGTGCATAAGTAATTGTCACATTTAGGCCAGAAAAATGGCTTTGGCATACTGTGGTGAAAAAAGCCTCTGATAAAATGCACATCTGGGATAAGACGTGCATAAGCGAGTGTCACATTTAGGCCATAAATGCGGCTTTTTGGTTACTGGGGTGAAAAAACCCTCTAATATACTGCACATCTGGGATTAGACAAGCATAAGTGGGTGTCACATTTAGGCCAGAAATACGGCTTTTTCGTTACTGGTGTGAAAAAACCCTCTTATATACTGCACATCTGGGATAAGACGTGCATAAGTGACTGTCACATTTAGCCCAGAAATATGACTTTTTGGTTACTGGGGTGAGAAAAACCCTCTAATATACTGCACATCTAGGATTAGACAAGCATAAGTGACTGTCACATATAGGCCAAAAATACGGCTTTGGCATACTGTGGTGAAAAAACCCTCTAATATATTGCACATCTGGGATTACACGTGCATAAGTGACTTTCACATTTAGGCCAGAAATATGGCTTTTTGGTTACTGAGTGAAAAAACCCTCTAATATACTGTAACCAAAAAGCCGTATTTCTGGCCTAAATGTGAAAGTCACTTATGCATGTGTAATCCCAGCTCTACGGCTTTTGGTTTAGTTTTTTAAACTATAATGCAGACGGATCCGTTCTGAACGGATCCAAACGTCTGCATTATAGGAGCGGATCCGTCTGAGCAGACATCAGACGGACCCGCACTGAACGGTAGTGTGAAAGTAGCCTTACTGGGGTGAAAAAACCCTCTAATATACTGCACATCTGGGATAAGACGTGCATACGTGACTGTCACATTTAGGCCAGAAATACGGCTTTTTGGTTACTGGGGTGAAAAAACCCTCTGATATACTGCACATCTGGGATAAGACGTGCATAAGTGAGTGTCACATTTAGGCCAGAAATACGGCTTTTTGGTTAGGCTACTTTCACACTAGCGTTCGGGTGTCCGCTTGTGAGCTCCGTTTGAAGGGGCTCACAAGCGGCCCCGAACGCATCCGTACTGCCCTAATGCATTCTGAGTGGACGCGGATCCGCTCAGAATGCATCAGTCTGGCAGCGTTCAGCCTCCGCTCCGCTCAGCAAGCGGACACCTGAATGCTGCTTGCAGCGTTCGGGTGTCCGCCTGGCCGTGCGGAGGCAAGCGGATCTGTCCAGACTTACAATGTAAGTCAATGGGGACGGATCCGTTTGAAGATGACACAATATGGCTCAATCTTCAAACGGATCCGTCCCCCATTGACTTTCAATGTAAAGTCTGGATGGATCCGTTCAGGCTACTTTCACACTTAGAATTTTTTTTAAACTATAATGCAGACGGATCCGTTCTGAACGGATCCAAACGTCTGCATTATAGGAGCGGATCCGTCTGAGCAGACATCAGACGGACCCGCTCTGAATGGTAGTGTGAAAGTAGCCTTACTGGGGTGAAAAAAACCTCTAATATGTGAGTGTCACATTTAGGCCACAAATACCGCTGTCATATAGAGTTAAAAAAAAAATAGTTGAGTGCAATAACCTACATCAGGGTTTTTATTGGCGGTTATTATTTTTAACAGACTTAACCACTTTTTACTTTGCTTTGTAAACGCTAACTATGAGGCAAACATCTAATAAGGGACGCGGTCATGGTCATGGTGTTGGTGGAGCCTCTGGTGCAGGGAGAGGACGTGGCCGTTCTGCCACAGCTACACGTCCTACTGAACCTACTACCTCAGGTCCCAATAGCCGCCAGAATCTACAGCGATATTTGGTCGGGCCTAATGCCATTCTAAGGATGGTAAGGCCTGAGCAAGTACAGGCGCGAGTCAATTGGGTGGCCGACAGTGGATCCAGCACGTTCACATTATCTCCCCCCAGTCTTCTGCAGAAAGCGCACAGGTGGCGCCTGAAACTCATGCCCATCAGTCTGTCACATCATCCCCGCGCATATCGGGGAACCTGTCTGAGCCTCAAGTCATGCAGCAGTCTCTTATGCTGTTTGAAGACTCTGCTGGCAGGGTTTCCCAAGGGCATCCACCTAGCCCTTCCCCAGGGGTGAAAGACATAGAATGCACTGACACACAACCACTTATGTTTCCTGATGAGGACATGGGAATACCACCTCAGCACGTCTCTGATGATGACGAAACACAGGTGCCAAATGCTGCGTCTTTCTGCAGTGTGTAGACCAAAAAGGAGGTCAGGGAGGAAGACTGGGTGGAAGACGATGCAGGGGACGATGAGGTCCTAGACCCCACATGGAATGAAGGTCGTGCCACTGACTTTCAGAGTTCGGAGGAAGAGGCAGTGGTGAGACCGAGCCAACAGCGTAGCAAAAGCGGGAGCAGGGTGCAAAAGCAGAGCAGACGTCGCCAAAACAGTTCGCGTGCTACTGGCCACCGTCACCAGGGACCGAGCAGACCAAAGGCAGCTTCAAGGAGTTCCCTGGCATGGCACTTCTTCACACAATGTGCTGACAACAAGACCCGAGTGGTTTGCACGCTGTGCCATCAGAGCCTGAAGCGAGGCATTAACGTTCTGAACCTTAGCACAACCTGCATGACCAGGCATCTACATGCGAGACACGGGCTGCAGTGGAGTAAGCACCTTTAAAACCAAGAAAGGGCTCAGGCCCCTCCTGCTCCCTCTTCTGCTGCTGCCTCGGCCTCTTCCTCCGCCTCTGGAGGAACGTTGGCACCTGCCGCCCAGCAAACAAAGGATGTGCCACCAACAACACAACCTCCGTCACCAAGCATCTCCACCATGTCACACGGAAGCGTTCAGCTCTCCATCTCACAAACCAGCGTAAATTCACACCTAGCCACTCTCGATCCCTGGCCCTGAATGCCAGCATTTCTAAACTGTTGGCCTTTTGCAGCGTACTCAAGTTGTGTTTATAAATGTTCCTGGGTGTTGTAGTGCAATAGTCACTGACCTGAGACGGCTGACTCTCTGCAAGGGCAGGTGATGATAGGAAATGTCCGTGACGCCAGTGCCAATTAAACGGTGGCACGCAGTTGCTGATAGCAGGAATAACTGAGGAACACGTGAGGTTAAAGCAGAACTCCAACTTTAGTAGTTATCATGAATATAGGGACATTAACGGAAACGCAGTTCCTTTGCATACAGTCGATTTTTCAATACGGTCGATGCAGGCAATACAGTTACAGCAAGGTGACTTCAGAGTGTTTAACTCAGGACTTGCAGTACAGGCAGCTTGCACTCCTGACTGATTCCTGGAACATAGAAACTCTTCTCCAAGGTCCAATGCCCTGCTCTGGCGTATATCCTTGGTTTTATCCTTATAAAGTACCTCCTCTGTGGTCTTAAGTACCTCTTGCTTTCCTTGGCTTGCCTCTGTCCCTCTCAGCTTCCTCAGGCTCTAGAAACTTCTGAACTCTAGACTGCCTTTGCCTTCCCTGACTGGGCCTTATATAAACTAGGGCTCCCTAGCTCCCTCTAATGACCAGAAGCTGGAATGACACCCCTAGCAGGCCTGTACATGCAAGTTTCACAGTAACAGGGAAATACATAGCATTACATTCAATTACATTTTATAACCAACCTCCCCATAAATAAGGGGACACGACAGCACACAAGGTGACACTTTTGTAGTGACGGGCATTACCGTCCCCGTACACTACACTTTGAAATGCTGTCATTCAGGCTGGTGGAGACAGACAGCTTCAAACAGCTCATGTTGCTTGCTGCCCCACAGTACGTCTTTCCCAGCCGCCACTACTTCTCCAGGAGAGCCGTGCCCTCCCTGCACAACCAAGTATCGGATAAAATCAAGTGTGCACTGCGCAACGCCATCTGTGGCAAGGTCCACCTAACCACAGATACGTGGACCAGTAAGCACGGCCAGGGACGCTATATCTCCCTAACTGCACACTGGGTAAATGTAGTGGCGGCTGGGCCCCAGGCGGAGAGCTGTTTGGCGCACGTCCTTCCGCCGCCAAGGATCGCAGGGCATCATTCTTTGCCTCCTGTTGCCTCCTCTTTCTACTCAGCTTCCTCCTCCTCTTTTACCACCTCCTCATCCGGTCAGCGACAGACCTTCACCACCAACTTCAGCACAGCTAGGGATAAATGTCAGCAGGCCGTTCTGAAACTAATGTGTTTGGGGGACAGGCCCCACACCGCGCAGGAGTTGTGGTGGGGTATAGAACAACAGACCGACGAGTGGTTGCTTCCAGTGAGCCTCAAGCCTGGCCTGGTGGTGTGCGATAATGGGCGAAATCTCGTTGCAGCTCTGGGACTAGCCGGTTTGACGCACATTCTTTGCCTAGTGCATGAGCTGAATTTGGTGGTGCAGAAATTCATTCACAACTACCCCGACATCTCTGAGCTGCTGCATAAAGTGCGGGCCGTCTGTGCGCGCTTCCGGCGTTCTCATCCTGCCGCCGCTCGGCTGTCTGCTCTACAGCGTAACTTCGGCCTTCCCGCTCACCGCCTCATATGCAACATGCCCACCAGGTATAACTCCACCTTGCACATGCTGGAGAGACTGTGCGAGCAGCAGCAGGCCATAGTGGAGTTTCAGCTGCAGCACGCACGGGTCAGTCGCACTGCGGAACAGCACCGCTTCACCACCAATGACTTGGCCTCCATGCGAGACCTGTGTGCCCTGTTGCGCTGTTTCGAGTACTCCACCAACATGGCCAGTGGCGATGACGCCGTTATCAGCGTTACAATACCACTTCTATGTCTCCTTGAGAAAACACTTAGGGCGATGATGGAAGAGGATGTGGCCCAGGACGAGAAGGAGGAAGAGGGGTCATCTCTAACACTTTCAGGCCAGTCTTTTAGAAGTGGCTCAGAAAGAGGATTTTTGCAACAGCAGAGACCAGGTACAAATTTGGCCAGCCAGGGCCCACTACTGGAGGACAGGGAGGAGGAGGATGAGGAGGAGGATGGGGATCAAGCATGTTCACAGCGGGGTTGCATCCAACACAGCTCGGGCCAATCACTGGTGCGTGGCTGGGGGGATACGGAGGGCGCAGACGATACGCCTCCCACAGAGGACAGCTTGTCCTTACCTCTGGGCAGCCTGGCACACATGAGCGACTACATGGTGCAGTGCCTGCGCAACGACTGCACAGTTGCCCACATTTTAACGTGTGCTGACTGCTGGGTGGCCACCCTGCTGGATCCCCGTTACAAAGACAATGTGCAGTCCCTAATTCCCTCACTGGAGAGTGATCGGAAGATGCGTGACTACAGGCGCACGCTGGTAGACGCGCTCCTGAGAGCATTCCCGAATGACGCCGGGGGACAAGTGGAAGCACAAGGCGAAGGCAGGGGAGGAGGAAGAGGTCGCCAACGCAGCTGTGTCAGCGCCAGCACCTCAGAAGGCAGGGTTAGCATGGCCGAAATGTTGAAAAGCTTTGTCACCTCACATCAACAGCATTTGAACAACATGGTGGAACAGTACCTGTGCACACGCCTACACGTACTGACTGATGGTTCTGCCCAATTAAACTTCTGGGTCTCCAAATTGTCCACATGGCCAGAGCTTGCCCTGTATGCCTTGGAGGTGCTGGCCTGTTCATTTTAAGTTATTTCCCTATCCACATTTCTTTGCAGAGCAGTTGCCATGCTCTTAAGCACATTTTACTGCCTTTTACATCCCTTTAGCCTTTTCAAGGACTATTTTAGAGCCATTTTAATGCAAAAAAGTTCCAATTTTAGTGCCCTAAATTGAAAAAATTCTTATTTTCAATTGTCTGGTGACATTTTACCATTTTTGGTGTATACAAACCCCTGCTGTGCCTGGGTGACAGGGGCCTAAATCTCTCAAAATCCTCTGTTCTATTGCTGGGTGACATGAACCCCCTTTTGCCGTGAATGAACTTATGCTGTGCCTGGGTGACAGGGGCCTAAATCTCTCAAAATCCTCTGTTCTATTGCTGGGTGACATGAACTCCCTTTTGCCGTGAATGACCCCCTGCTGTGCCTGGGTGACAGGGGCCTAAATCTCTCAAAATCCTCTGTTCTATTGCTGGGTGACAAGAACCCACTTTTGCCGTGAATGAATCCCTGCTGTGCCTGGGTGACATGGGCCTAAATCTCTCAAAATCCTCTGTTGTATTGCTGGGTGACATGAACCCCCTTTTGTTGTGAATGAACCCCTGCTGTGCCTGGGTGACATGGGCCTAAATCTCTCAAAATCCTCTGTTCTATTGCTGGGGGACATGAACCCCCTTTTGCCGTGAATGACCCCCTGCTGTGCCTGGGTGACAAGGGCCTAATTCTCTCAAAATCCTCTGTTCTATTGCTGGGTGACATGAACTCCCTTTTGCCGTGAATGACCCCCTGCTGTGCCTGGGTGACAGGGGCCTAAATCTCTCAAAATCCTCTGTTCTATTGCTGGGTGACAAGAACCCACTTTTGCCGTGAATGAATCCCTGCTGTGCCTGGGTGACATGGGCCTAAATCTCTCAAAATCCTCTGTTGTATTGCTGGGTGACATGAACCCCCTTTTGTTGTGAATGAACCCCTGCTGTGCCTGGGTGACATGGGCCTAAATCTCTCAAAATCCTCTGTTCTATTGCTGGGTGACATGAACCCCCTTTTGCAGTGAATGAACCATTGCTGTGCCTGGGTGACAGGGGCCTAAATCTCTCAAAATGCTCTGTTCTATCGCTGGGTGACATGAACCCCCTTTTGCCGTGAATGACCCCCTGCTGTGCCTGGGTGACATGGGCCTAAATCTCTCAAAATCCTCTGTTCTATTGCTGGGTGACAAGAACCCACTTTTGCCGTGAATGAACCCCTGCTCTGCCTGGGTGACATGGGCCTAAATCTCTCAAAATCCTCTGTTCTATTGCTGGGTGACATGAACCCCCTTTTGTTGTGAATGAACCCCTGCTGTGCCTGGGTGACATGGGCCTAAATCTCTCAAAATCCTCTGTTGTATTGCTGGGTGACATGAACCACCTTTTGCCGTGAATGAACCCTTGCTGTGCCTGGGTGACATGGGCCTAAATCTCTCAAAATCCTCTGTTCTATTGCTGGGTGACATGAACCCCCTTTTGCCGTGAATGACCCCCTGCTGTGCCTGGGTGACAGGGGCCTAAATCTCTCAAAATCCTCTGTTCTATTGCTGGGTGACATGAACCCCCTTTTGCCGTGAATGACCCCCTGCTGTGCCTGGGTGACATGGGCCTAAATCTCTCAAAATCCTCTGTTCTATTGCTGGGTGACATGAACCCCCTTTTGCCGTGAATGAACCCTTGCTGTGCCTGGGTGACATGGGCCTAAATCTCTCAAAATCCTCTGTTCTATTGCTGGGTGACATGAACCCCCTTTTGCCGTGAATGACCCCCTGCTGTGCCTGGGTGACAGGGGCCTAAATCTCTCAAAATCCTCTGTTCTATTGCTGGGTGACATGAACCCCCTTTTGCAGTGAATGAACCCCTGCTGCGCCTGGGTGACATGGGCCTAAATCTCTCAAAATCCTTTGTTCTATTGCTGAGTGACATGAACCCCCTTTTGCCGTGAATGAATTTATACTGTGCCTGGGTGACATGGGCCTAAATCTCTCAAAATCCTCTGTTCTATTGCTGGGTGACATGAACCCCCTTTTGCCGTGAATGACCCCCTACTGTGCCTGGGTGACATGGGCCTAAATCTCTCATAATCCTCTGTTCTATTGCTGGGTGACATGAACCCCCTTTTGCCGTGAATGAACCCCTGCTGTGCCTGGGTGACATGGGCCTAATTCTCTCAAAATCCTCTGTTCTATTGATGGGTGACATGAACTCCCTTTTGCCGTGAATGACCCCCTGCTGTGCCTGGGTGACAAGGGCCTAAATCTCTCAAAATCCTCTGTTCTATTGCTGGGTGACATGAACTTCCTTTTGCCGTGAATGAACCTCTGCTGTGCCTGGGTGACATGGACCTAAATCTCTCAAAATCCTCTCTTCTATTGCTGGGTGACATGAACCCCCTTTTTGCCGTGAATGAACTTATGCTGTGCCTGGGTGACAGGGGCCTAAATCTCTCAATATCCTCTTTTCTATTGCTGGGTGACTTGAACCCCCTTTTGTTGTGAATGAACCCCTGCTGTGCCTGGGTGACAGGGACCTAAATCTCTCAAAATTTTCTGTTCTATTGCTGGGTGACATGAACCCCCTTTTGCCGTGAATGAACCCCTGCTCTGCATTGCTGACAGTGGCCTAAATCTCTCAAAATCTTCTCTTTTATTGCTGGGTGACATGAACCCCCTTTTGCCGTGAATGAACCCCTGCTGTGCCTGGGTGACATGGGCCTAAATCTCTCAAAATCCTCTGTTCTATTGCTGGGTGACATGAACCCCCTTTTGCCATGAATGAACTTATGCTGTGCCTTGGTGACAGGGGCCTAAATCTCTCAAAATCCTCTGTTCTATTGCTGGGTGACATGAACCCCCTTTTGCCGTGAATGAACCCCTGCTGTGCCTGGATGACAGGGGCCTAAATCTCTCAAAATCCTCTGTTCTATTGCTGGGTGACATGAACCCACTTTTGCCGTGAATGAACCCCTGCTGGGCCTGGGTGACATAGGCCTAAATCTCTCAAAATCCTCTGTTCTATTGCTGGTTGACATGAACCCCCTTTTGCCGTGAATGAACCCCTGCTCTGCATTGCTGATAGGGAACTAAATTTAGTGAAAACATCTGTTACTGATCGGAAGATGCGCGACTACAAGCGCACAATGCTGATGGCATTGCCAACTGACAGTGGGGGCACAGTGGAAGCACAAGGCGAAGGCAGAGGAGGAGGAAGAGGTCGCCATCGCAGCTGGGGCACCGCCAGCACCTGAGAAGGCAGGGTTAGCATGGCCCAAATGTGGAAAAGCTTTGTCAGCCTTGGAGGTGCTGACCTGCCCTGCAGCCAGTGTATAGTGTGAACGTGTGTTTAGCACGGCAGAGAGCATTATCACAGGATGCAGCCAATGTGGACAAGCTTACGTTTATTAAAATGAACCAGGCATGGATCCCACAGGACTTGTCCGTACCTTGTGCAGAATAGACATTTATACCAGCCTCAACCATCCATTCTTGTACTCAAGTGCACTTATTCTTTGTTTTATTTTGTTATATGTCACAATATTTTGGGGGATACCCCAATTTAAAAATAAAAAATAACACAAATCAGTGATTGGCTACCTAATCATCCTTCACCGCCGCTTCCACCTACACCGCCACGTCAGCCTACACAGCCACATCCACCCATCCACCGCCTCCTCAACCTCCTACTCCTAGATCCAGATTGTTATTTTTAATTTTTCTGTATTTTATGTTATTTTAAGTCATTTCCCTATCCACATTTGTTTGCAGAACAGTTGCCATGCTCTTAAGCACATTTTGATGCCTTTTGCAGCCCTCTAGCCCTTTCCAGGACTATTTTAGAGCCTTTTTAGTGCCCAAAAGTTCGGGTCCCCATTGACTTCAATGGGGTTCGTTGTCAAGTTCAGGTCAAGTTCGGGTCCCGAACCCGAACTTTTTTTTCAAGTTTGGCCGAACTCGTCGAACTCGAACATCTAGGTGTCTGCTCAACTTTACTTGCCACTCATTTTTCTCACCATGCTGCTGCTGATGCACCTTAAAGGGGCTTAAAGTGATCACCAGGCCCACAATCTAATTAAGGTTTTACGCGCAAATCAAAAGTAAAAAATCAATTTTATAGGGAAAAAAATGTGAAAACATTCTTTCCTGTATATTTACTTGTATATAAAGTAATTTCCTCCCCCATTTCCTCGTCTGCCACATTCCGAGCGTCGTCCTTAATTGTGAGCAGCGATTGTTTGAGGAGACACAGCAGTGGGATGGTTATGCTGATAATAGCGTTATCACCACTAACCATCTGTGTGGATTCATCAAAGTTTTTTAAAACCTTACATAGGTCTGACATCAATGCCCACTGCTCACTTGTGAATCCTGCCAAAAATGACAATGAAGAGGCATTCCGATACATTGGGCCTCATTCACATTGAGTTGCGGGCCTGCAGGTGAGCTGACCAAGTAAAAGATTTTAGGTGTGGGCCTGCTGGTGAGCTGACCCTGTAAAACATTATATTTGAGGGCCTTCTGCAGAACTGACCCTCTAAAACATTAGGGGCGAGGGCCTGCTGCTGAGCTGATGCTCTAAAACATTATATGTGAGGGCCTGCTGCTGAGCTGATGCTCTAAAACATTATATGCAATAGCCTGCTGCTGAGCTGACCCTCTAAAACATTAGGGGCGAGGGCCTGCTGCTGAACTGACCCTCTAAAATATTAGGGGCGAGGGCCTGCTGCTGAACTGACCCTCTAAAACATTTAGGGGTGAGGGCCTGCTGCTGGACTGACCCTCTAAAACATTATGGGCGAGGGTCTGCTTCTGAGCTGACCCTCTAAAACATTAGGGGCGAGGGCCTGCTGGTGAGCTGACCCTCTAAAACATTATGGGCGAGGGCCTGCTGGTGAGCCGACCCTATTAAAAAAAATTTAGTGGAGGGAATATAGACAATCTGGATGAGAAGGAGGAGGACGATAAAACAAGATTCTACCATATACTCTTTTTTTGTGGTGGAAAAGGTGCATGGGAATACACTACAATAGATTGAGTACATTATAAATGATAGATTGAAATTGCCTTTATGTTCATCATCAACTCAGCTCTCCTCTGGTGGAGTTGAAAAGTCAGGGGCAATCCAGGCCTTGTTCATTTTTATCTGAGTCAACCTGTCAGCATTGCCAGTGGACAAGCGGATACGCTTATCTGTTATAATGCCACCAGCAGCACTAAATACATCCTCAGACAAACGCTGGCAGCAGGGCAGGTCAGCACCTCTAAGGCGTAGAGCGCAAGTTCGTGCCATGTGTCCAGCTTGGACACCCAGTACTTGTAAGGCACTGAGGGATCATTTAGGATGCTGACACAGTCTGCTATGTATTCCTTAACCATCTTCCAAAACGTTTCCCTCCTTGTACCATTAGGCCGCGCTTCAGGGTGAGATTTTTGGCAGGGTGTCATGAAAGTGTCCCATGCCTTGGAGAATGTTGCCCTGCCTTTGTTTGAACTGCTTTGTGTTCCCCTTGTCTCCCTTCCTCGGTTGCCTAAGGAAGTACGGACTCTGCCACCAGCATTGTAAGATGGAAAATTTTCCAACAAGGATATTCTGGTATTTCACCGTTTTGCTCATCCTCTCTACCAGAGGAATGAGAGATGAGAAGTTCGCTTTGTAGCGGGGGTTTAGAAGGGTGAACACCCAATAATCCGTGTTATCTAAAATGCGTATAACGCGCGGGTCACTGGAAAGGCAGCCTAACATGAAGTCAGCCATGTGTGCCAGAGTACCAACAGGCAAGACGTCGATGTCGACATCAGGATGACTCTCCATCTCCTCATACTCCTCCTCCTCTTCTGCCCTTCCACGCTGAACAGATGGAATTAAAGTTCCATGGGTACTACCCTCTGTAGCAGAGGCAACTGTCTCCAGCTCCTCCTCCTCCTCCTCTTCATGGACCAATTCGCGCTGAGAAGGCGAACTGAGGGTGGCCTGGCTATCACCCTGTGTAATGTCCTCCCCCATTTCCTCGTCTGCCACATTCAGCGCGTCGTCCTTAATTGTGAGCAGCGATCGTTTGAGGAGACACAGCAGTGGGATGGTTACGCTGATAATAGCGTTGTCACCACTAACCATCTGTGTGGATTCATCAAAGTTTTTTAAAACCTTACATAGATCTGACATCAATGCCCACTCCTCGCTTGTCGCTTGTGAATAGTGGCAGTTGACTCGAAAGGCGACGACCATGTTGCAGCTGGTATTCCACAACTGCCCTCTGCTGTTCACAAAGCCTGGCCAACATGTGGAACGTAGAGTTCCAGCACGTGCTCACATCGCACAACAGTCGGTGAGCTGGAAGCCGCAAGCGCTGCTGCAGCGTTGACAGACCGGCTGAAGCTGTGGACGACTTGTGGAAATGGGCACACACACGGCACGCCTTCACTAGTAGCTCTGGCAAATTGGGGTAGGTTTTGATAAACCGCTGAACCACCAAGCTAAAGACGTGGGCTAGGCATGGGAAGTTTGCAGAGCTCCAAAGCTGCCACCAAGTTATGGCCATTGTCAGACACAACCATGCCTGGTTGTAGGTTGAGTGGCGAGAGCCACAGCTCGGTCTGGTCCCTTATACCCTGCCACAGCTCTGCGGTGTTGTGCTGTTTTTCCCCTAAACATATCAACTTCAGCACGGCCTGTTGACGCTTACCCACAGCAGTGCTACACTGCTTCCAGCTAGCAACTGATGGCTGACTGCTGCTGGAGGTGGAAGTGGAAGAGGAGGCGGCGGAGGAGGAGAACTGAGGGTTGGAGCCAGTAATATAGTGGAGACCCTGATGGACATAGGGCCCGCAATCCATTCGGGGGAGTGGGTAGCACCTGTGCCAGTAATTTTGAAAGTTGCACATATAGTGCTATGGCCTGTGGGTGGGTATTTGCACTTGCGTTCAAATGACTGTGTTATGGACATTTGGACGCTGCGCTGGAACAGGGAAGTGGATGTTGTTGCTGATGGTTCATGCGAAGGTCCAGGTGCAGGGCGAGGGGCATCTGGGCCTGCGCCTTCGACAGGGGACTGGCCTGCAGTGCGTAACACAGGGTAAGAGGAGGCAGTGGTGTGACCCGCAGACCCAGATTGTGGACCCAGGCGTTCGGCCCACTTGTTAGGGTGCTTGCATGCCATGTGGTGGATCATGCTGGTGGTGCTGAGGTTGCTAGTGTTCACGTCCAAACTCATTTTGGTACAGCACAAGTTGCAAACTACCACTCTTTTGTCGTCTGCACTTTCCTCAACCAAGCGCCATACTGCGGAACACCTACCCCTTGGCAAGGTAGATTTATGCATGGCAGTGCTCGGTGTAACGGTTGCGGGCCTGTTTGGTGTGGGCCGACTTCTCCCTTTTGTAACCCCACTGCCTCTTCCAGCCTATTGCAGTGCTGCGGATCCCTCCCCCTCTGTACTTCTGTCCTCGCTCGGCTTTTCACCTTCGCATGTTGGGTCAGTGACCTCATCGTCAGCTACTTCCTCTTCCACTTCCTGACTCTGCTCATCCTCCTGACTTGACCTAACCACAACCTCGCTGATTGGTAACTGTGTCTCATCATCATCCACCTCGTGAACAAATGATTGCAGTTCACCACCGTCATCTTCTTGAGACTGGGAAGGCTCAAGAGGTTGGGAATCAGGGCACAATATCTCAGGTCCCTCATCAAGCGTGCAGGGGGCGAGGGCCAAATGTAATAGTGGCGCTGGATAGAGCTCCTCAGAATATCCGAGTGTGGGATCACTCATTTGGCAAGCCTCTCCATGGTGGGAGGAAGGATGTTCAGAGAGAGGATTCGGTTGACCAGACTCTTGGCTACAGAAATCGGACTTGGTGGAAGAGAGGGTGGTGTTTAACCAACTTAAAGCATTATCTTCAGCAATCCAGTCGACAAACTGTTCGCAATGGTCCGACATGGATAGTGTTGCCCTGCCCAGCTAAGTTGGACATGGAGCTGGGTACAGTGTATGTTTTTTTTTTTCTGGTGCACTGGCAGCAGACACAGTTTAATTGTGCCAAATGCTACGGCCTTTGCATATACCATCAGCATCACGCCCACGTCCCCTTCCCTTAGTGCTGGGCTTCTTCATTTTAATGGTTTTGTCACTAGATGTGGCGCAGATTGTTTTACAGTCCGATAAAGACACAGTTTTATGATGCAGGACAGTATATGTTACAGAAACACACAGAATATTGACACTAGATTAGGCCCAGATTTTTGGAATTGGCCGTAAAGAAACAGTTTTCTGATGCAGGACAGTATATGTCACAGAAACACACAGAATTTGGACACTAGATTAGGCCCAGATTTTTTGAATTTGCTCTAGAGAAACAGTTTTCTGATGCGATGCAGTATATGTCACAGAAACACACAGAATAGGGACACTAGATTAGGCCCAGATTTTTGGAATTTACCCTAAAGAAACAGTTTTCTAATGCAGGAAAGTATATGTCACAGAAACACACAGAATATGGACACTAGATTAGGCCCAGATTTTTGGAATTGGCCGTAAAGAAACAGTTTTCTGATGCAGGACAGTATATGTCACAGAAACACACAGAATTTGGACACTAGATTAGGCCCAGATTTTTTGAATTTGCTCTAGAGAAACAGTTTTCTGATGCGATGCAGTATATGTCACAGAAACACACAGAATAGGGACACTAGATTAGGCCCAGATTTTTGTAATTTACCCTAAAGACACAGTTTTCTAATGCAGGACAGTATATGTCACAGAAACACACAGAATATGGACACTAGATTAGGCCCAGATTTTCGGAATTTGCCCTAAAGACACCGTTTTCTGATGCAGGACAGTATATGTTACAGAAACACACAGAATATTGACACTAGATTAGGCCCAGATTTTTGGAATTTAACCTAAAGAAACAGTTTTCTGATGCAGGACAGTATATATCACAGAAATACGGACACTAGATTAGGCCCAGATATTTTGAATTTGCCGTAATGACACAGTTTTCTGATGCAGGACAGGATATGTCACAGAAACACACAGAATTTGGACACTAGCTTAGGCCCAGATTTTTGGAATTTGCTCTAAAGAAACAGTTTTCTGATGCGATAAAGTATATGTCACAGAAACACACAGAATATGGACACTAGATTAGGCCCAGATTTTGGGAATTTGCCCTAAAGAAACTGTTTTCTGATGCAGGACAGGATATGTCCAGAGACACATAGAATATGGACAATAGATTAGGCCCAGATTTTTGGAAATTGACCTAAAGAAACAGTTTTCTGATGCAGGACAGTATATGTCACAGAAACACACAGAATATGGACACTAGATTAGGCCCAGATTTTTGGAATTTGGCATAAAGACACAGTTTTCTGATGCAGGACAGTATATGTCACAGAAACACACAGAATTTGGACACAAGATTAGGCCAAGATTTTTTTTATTTGCCCTAAAGAAACAGTTTTCTGATGCAGGACAGTATATGTCACAGAAACACACAGAATATGGACACTAGATTAGGCCCAGATTTTTGGAATTTGCCCTAAAGAAACTGTTTTCTGATGTAGGACAGTATATGTCACAGAAACACACAGAATATGGACACTAGATTAGGCCCAGATTTTTGGAATTTGCCCTAAAGACACAGTTTTTTGATGCAGGACAGTATATGTTACAGAAACACACAGAATTTGGATCACTAGATTAGGCCCAGATTTTTGGAATTTGCCGTAAAGACACAGTTTTCTGATGCAGGACAGTATATGTCACAGAAACACACAGAATTTGGACACTAGCTTAGGCCCAGATTTTTGGAATTTGCTCTAAAGAAACAGTTTTCTGATGCGATACAGTATATGTCACAGAAACACACAGAATATGGACACTAGATTAGGCCCAGATTTTGGGAATTTGCCCTAAAGACACAGTTTTTTGATGCAGGACAGTATATGTTACAGAAACACACAGAATATTGACACTAGATTAGGCCCAGATTTTTGGAATTTGCCCTAAAGAAACAGTTTTCTGATGTAGGACAGTATATGTCACAGAAACACACAGAATATGGACACTAGATTAGGCCCAGATTTTTGGAATTTGCCCAAAAGACACAGTTTTCTGATGCAGGACAGTATATGTCACAGAAACACACAGAATTTGGATCACTAGATTAGGCCCAGATTTTTGGAATTTGCTCTAAAGAAACAGTTTTCTGATGCAGGACAGTATATGTCACAGAAACACACAGAATGTGGACACTAGATTAGGCCCATATTTTTCGAATTTGCCCTAAAGAAACAGTTTTCTGATGCAGGACAGTATATGTCACAGAAACACACAGAATATGGACACTAGATTAGGCCCAGATTTTTGGAATTTGCCCTAAAGAAACAGTTTTCTGATGTAGGACAGTATATGTCACAGAAACACACAGAATATGGACACTAGATTAGGCCCAGATTTTTGGAATTTGCCCTAAAGACACAGTTTTTTGATGCAGGACAGTATATGTTACAGAAACACACAGAATTTGGATCACTAGATTAGGCCCAGATTTTTGGAATTTGCCGTAAAGACACAGTTTTCTGATGCAGGACAGTATATGTCACAGAAACACACAGAATTTGGACACTAGCTTAGGCCCAGATTTTTGGAATTTGCTCTAAAGAAACAGTTTTCTGATGCGATACAGTATATGTCACAGAAACACACAGAATATGGACACTAGATTAGGCCCAGATTTTGGGAATTTGCCCTAAAGACACAGTTTTTTGATGCAGGACAGTATATGTTACAGAAACACACAGAATATTGACACTAGATTAGGCCCAGATTTTTGGAATTTGCCCTAAAGAAACAGTTTTCTGATGTAGGACAGTATATGTCACAGAAACACACAGAATATGGACACTAGATTAGGCCCAGATTTTTGGAATTTGCCCTAAAGACACCGTTTTTTGATGCAGGACAGTATATGTTACAGAAACACACAGAATTTGGATCACTAGATTAGGCCCAGATTTTTGGAATTTGCCGTAAAGACACAGTTTTCTGATGCAGGACAGTATATGTCACAGAAACACACAGAATTTGGACACTAGCTTAGGCCCAGATTTTTGGAATTTGCTCTAAAGAAACAGTTTTCTGATGCGATACAGTATATGTCACAGAAACACACAGAATATGGACACTAGATTAGGCCCAGATTTTGGGAATTTGCCCTAAAGAAACTGTTTTCTGATGCAGGACAGGATATGTCACAGAGACACATAGAATATGGACAATAGATTAGGCCCAGATTTTTTGGAAATTGACCTAAAGAAACAGTTTTCTGATGCAGGACAGTATATGTCACAGAAACACACAGAATATGGACACTAGATTAGGCCCAGATTTTGGGAATTTGCCCTAAAGAAACTGTTTTCTGATGCAGGACAGTATATGTCACAGAGACACATAGAATATGGACAATAGATTAGGCCCAGATTTTTTGGAATTTAACCTAAAGAAACAGTTTTCTGATGTAGGACAGTATATGTCACAGAAACACACAGAATATTGACACTAGATTAGGCCCATATTTTTGAAATTTGCCCTAAAGAAACAGTTTTCTAATGCAGGAGAGTATATGTGACAGAAATATGGACACTAGATTAGGCCCAGATTTTTGGAATTTGCTCTAAATAAACAGTTTTCTGATGCGATACAGTATATGTCATAGAAACACACAGTATATGGACACTAGATTAGGCCCAGATTTTGGGAATTTGCACTAAAGACACAGTTTTTTGATGCAGGACAGTATATGTTACAGAAACACACACAATATTGACACTAGATTAGGCCCAGATTTTTGGAATTTGCCCTAAAGAAACAGTTTTCTGATGTAGGACAGTATATGTCACAGAAACACACAGAATATGGACACTAGATTAGGCCCAGATTTTTGGAATTTGCCCTAAAGACACAGTTTTTTGATGCAGGACAGTATATGTTACAGAAACACACAGAATTTGGATCACTAGATTAGGCCCAGATTTTTGGAATTTGCCGTAAAGACACAGTTTTCTGATGCAGGACAGTATATGTCACAGAAACACACAGAATTTAGACACTAGCTTAGGCCCAGATTTTTGGAATTTGCTCTAAAGAAACAGTTTTCTGATGCGATACAGTATATGTCACAGAAACACACAGAATATGGACACTAGATTAGGCCCAGATTTTGGGAATTTGCCCTAAAGAAACTGTTTTCTGATGCAGGACAGTATATGTCACAGAGACACATAGAATATGGACAATAGATTAGGCCCAGATTTTTTGGAAATTGACCTAAAGAAACAGTTTTCTGATGCAGGACAGTATATGTCACAGAAACACACAGAATATGGACACTAGATTAGGCCCAGATTTTGGGAATTTGCCCTAAAGAAACTGTTTTCTGATGCAGGACAGTATATGTCACAGAGACACATAGAATATGGACAATAGATTAGGCCCAGATTTTTTGGAATTTAACCTAAAGAAACAGTTTTCTGATGTAGGACAGTATATGTCACAGAAACACACAGAATATTGACACTAGATTAGGCCCATATTTTTGAAATTTGCCCTAAAGAAACAGTTTTCTAATGCAGGAGAGTATATGTGACAGAAATATGGACACTAGATTAGGCCCAGATTTTTGGAATTTGCTCTAAATAAACAGTTTTCTGATGCGATACAGTATATGTCATAGAAACACACAGTATATGGACACTAGATTAGGCCCAGATTTTGGGAATTTGCACTAAAGACACAGTTTTTTGATGCAGGACAGTATATGTTACAGAAACACACACAATATTGACACTAGATTAGGCCCAGATTTTTGGAATTTGCCCTAAAGAAACAGTTTTCTGATGTAGGACAGTATATGTCACAGAAACACACAGAATATGGACACTAGATTAGGCCCAGATTTTTGGAATTTGCCCTAAAGACACAGTTTTTTGATGCAGGACAGTATATGTTACAGAAACACACAGAATTTGGATCACTAGATTAGGCCCAGATTTTTGGAATTTGCCGTAAAGACACAGTTTTCTGATGCAGGACAGTATATGTCACAGAAACACACAGAATTTAGACAC
This sequence comes from Bufo bufo, assembly GCF_905171765.1. NCBI lineage: Eukaryota > Metazoa > Chordata > Amphibia > Anura > Bufonidae > Bufo > Bufo bufo. The sequence continues at coordinate 87,146,784 of NC_053396.1, forward strand.
TAGCTTAGGCCCAGATTTTTGGAATTTGCTCTAAAGAAACAGTTTTCTGATGCGATACAGTATATGTCACAGAAACACACAGAATATGGACACTAGATTAGGCCCAGATTTTGGGAATTTGCCCTAAAGAAACTGTTTTCTGATGCAGGACAGGATATGTCACAGAGACACATAGAATATGGACAATAGATTAGGCCCAGATTTTTTGGAAATTGACCTAAAGAAACAGTTTTCTGATGCAGGACAGTATATGTCACAGAAACACACAGAATATGGACACTAGATTAGGCCCAGATTTTGGGAATTTGCCCTAAAGAAACTGTTTTCTGATGCAGGACAGGATATGTCACAGAGACACATAGAATATGGACAATAGATTAGGCCCAGATTTTTTGGAATTTAACCTAAAGAAACAGTTTTCTGATGTAGGACAGTATATGTCACAGAAACACACAGAATATTGACACTAGATTAGGCCCATATTTTTGAAATTTGCCCTAAAGAAACAGTTTTCTAATGCAGGAGAGTATATGTCACAGAAATATGGACACTAGATTAGGCCCAGATTTTTGGAATTTGCTCTAAATAAACAGTTTTCTGATGCGATACAGTATATGTCACAGAAACACACAGAATATGGACACTAGATTAGGCCCAGATTTTGGGAATTTGCACTAAAGAAACAGTTTTCTGATGCAGAACAGTATATGTCACAGAAACACACAGAATATGGACACTAGATTAGGCCCAGATTTTTGGAATTTGACCTAAAGTAACTGTTTTCTGATGCAGGACAGTATATGTCACAGAAACACACAGAATTTGGACACTATATTAGGCCCAGATTTTTGGAATTTGCTCTAGAAAAACTGTTTTCTGATGCGATACAGTATATGTCACAGAAACACACAGAATATTGACACTAGATTAGGCCCAGATTTTTGGAATTTGCCCTAAAGAAACAGTTTTCTGATGCAGAACAGTATATGTCACAGAAACACACAGAATATGGACACTAGATTAGTCCCAGATTTTTGGAATTTGCCCAAAAGACACAGTTTTCTGATGCAGGACAGTATATGTCACAGAAACACACAGAATTTGGATCACTAGATTAGGCCCAGATTTTTGGAATTTGCCCTAAAGAAACAGTTTTCTGATGCAGGACAGTATATGTCACAGAAACACACAGAATGTGGACACTATATTAGGCCCAGATTTTTCGAATTTTCCCTAAAGAAACAGTTTTCTGATGCAGGACAGTATATGTCACAGAAACACACAGAATATGGACACTAGATTAGGCCCAGATTTTTGGAATTTGCCCTAAAGACACAGTTTTTTGATGCAGGACAGTATATGTTACAGAAACACACAGAATATTGACACTAGATTAGGCTCAGATTTTTGGAATGTAACCTAAAGAAACTGTGTTCTGATGCAGGACAGTATATGTCACAGAAACACACAGAATATTGACATTAGATTAGGCCCATATTTTTGGAATTTGCCCTAAAGAAACAGTATTCTGATGCAGGAGAGTATATGTCACAGAAACAAACATAATATGGACGCTAGAGTAGGCCCAGATTTTTGGAATTTGACCTAAAGAAACTGTTTTCTGATGTAGGACAGTATATGTTACAGAAACACACAGACTATGGACAGTAGATTAAGCCCAGATTTTTGGAATTTGCCCTAAAGAAACTGTTTTCTGATGCAGGACAGTATATGTCACAGAAACACACAGAATATGGACACTAGATTAGGCCCAGATTTTGGGAATTTGGCCTAAAGAAACTGTTTTCTGATGCAGGACAGGATATGTCACAGAGACACATAGAATATGGACAATAGATTAGGCCCAGATTTTTTGGAATTTAACCTAAAGAAACAGTTTTCTGATGTAGGACAGTATATGTCACAGAAACACACAGAATATTGACACTAGATTAGGCCCATATTTTTGAAATTTGCCCTAAAGAAACAGTTTTCTAATGCAGGAGAGTATATGTCACAGAAATATGGACACTAGATTAGGCCCAGATTTTTGGAATTTGCTCTAAAGAAACAGTTTTCTGATGCGATACAGTATATGTCATAGAAACACACAGAATATGGACACTAGATTAGGCCCAGATTTTGGGAATTTGCACTAAAGAAACAGTTTTCTGATGCAGAACAGTATATGTCACAGAAACACACAGAATATGAACACTAGATTAGGCCCAGATTTTTGGAATTTGACCTAAAGTAACTGTTTTCTGATGCAGGACAGTATATGTCACAGAAACACACAGAATTTGGACACTAGATTAGGCCCAGATTTTTGGAATTTGCTCTAAAGAAACAGTTTTCTGATGCGATACAGTATATGTCATAGAAACACACAGAATATGGACACTAGATTAGGCCCAGATTTTGGGAATTTGCACTAAAGAAACAGTTTTCTGATGCAGAACAGTATATGTCACAGAAACACACAGAATATGGACACTAGATTAGGCCCAGATTTTTGGAATTTGACCTAAAGTAACTGTTTTCTGATGCAGGACAGTATATGTCACAGAAACACACAGAATTTGGACACTAGATTAGGCCCAGATTTTTGGAATTTGCTCTAGAAAAACTGTTTTCTGATGCGATACAGTATATGTCACAGAAACACACAGAATATGGACACTAGATTAGGCCCAGATTTTTGGAATTTGCCCTAAAGAAACAGTTTTCTGATGCAGAACAGTATATGTCACAGAAACACACAGAATATGGACACTAGATTAGTCCCAGATTTTTGGAATTTGCCCAAAAGACACTGTTTTCTGATGCAGGACAGTATATGTCACAGAAACACACAGAATTTGGATCACTAGATTAGGCCCAGATTTTTGGAATTTGCCCTAAAGAAACAGTTTTCTGATGCAGGACAGTATATGTCACAGAAACACACAGAATGTGGACACTATATTAGGCCCAGATTTTTCGAATTTTCCCTAAAGAAACAGTTTTCTGATGCAGGACAGTATATGTTACAGAAACACACAGAATATTGACACTAGATTAGGCTCAGATTTTTGGAATGGAACCTAAAGAAACTGTGTTCTGATGCAGGACAGTATATGTCACAGAAACACACAGAATATTGACATTAGATTAGGCCCATATTTTTGGAATTTGCCCTAAAGAAACAGTATTCTGATGCAGGAGAGTATATGTCACAGAAACAAACATAATATGGACACTAGAGTAGGCCCAGATTTTTGGAATTTGACCTAAAGAAACTGTTTTCTGATGTAGGACAGTATATGTTACAGAAACACACAGAACTATGGACAGTAGATTAAGCCCAGATTTTTGGAATTTGCCCTAAAGAAACTGTTTTCTGATGCAGGACAGTATATGTCACAGAAACGCACAGAATGTGGACACTAGATTAGGCCCAGATTTTTGGAACTTGCCCCAAAGAAACTGTTTTCTGATGCAGAACAGTATATGTCACAGAAACACACATTACACTATTTTAGGCCAGATTATTGGAATCTGTGGTACAGGCACTGTTTTCTGATGTAGTTTATATTTATATTTTTCACTATATCTGGCCTTGACAACCACACAATGTATTGAAGCGCAGATCACACAATTCACGGATTAAACTGTTGACAGCAAAAATGTGAATAGATTATGGGGGAATTTTTTTTTATATATTTACATTTTTTTCCCTATATCTAGGCCTGACAACCACGCAATGTATTCGGGAAAAAATTGTGTTTTCTGTATTCTAATTTTTTCACTATATCTAGGCCTGACAACCACACAATGTATTGAAGCACCGATCACACAATTCACGGATTGCACCGTTTCAGCAAAAATGTGGATAGATTATGGGAAAAAAAATAGTGTTTTCTGTATTCAAATTTTTTTCCTATATCTGGCCCTGACAACCACACAATGTATTGAAGCGCAGATCACACAATTCACGGATTGCACTGTTGACAGCAAAAATGTGGATAGATTATGGGAAAAAATGGTGTTTTCTGTATTCAAATTTTTTCCCTATATCTGGCCTTGACAACCACACAATGTATTGAATCGCAGGTCACACAATTCACTGATTGCACCGTTGACAGTAAAAATGTGGATTGATTATGCGGCCGCGAAACGTTCGGGAAGGAGACTCGAGCATGGCACTCAAGCACATTTGGTACTCGGCTGAGTAACGCCATTTGCCGAGCATAGCAATGCTCGAGCCGAACAAGTATTCGGCCGAGCATGCTCGCTCATCACTAGTGCTAACCCTGCTACATCTGTACCTGTACATTTCCTTGCTGTCACTGAATGGATTCTCACTGCTGGAAGCACTGCCACGCTACACATGAGATAACTGCATATACGCCCCTCTTGGAGCAGGAAAGAGACAATCCCACCTATAAAGAGGAACATAAATGCTGCCAGAGGCCATTCGGAACCAAAGTTTCTACCTATAGTACCCGGGGGAATGCAAAATTCAGCTATAACCTGCCAGAAGTGAGAAGTGAGAGGGCGCTGCCATCTTAAAAGTATCTGTAGAATCAGCGCTTAGCACTGCTCTGCACACAGCACCAGAGATCAAAAAGAGGCTCTGCACTTAGAGAAGTGAGTACCGCTGGGGAAATAGCACTGTTCAACATATTTTATGTATCACAGCATTACATAGACTTTCCAAAAGTACTGCAAGAACATTTCTTAAAAGATCTCTCATCCATTTACCAGACGTGACCCATGACAACGCAAAGTTAGAGTGCAATTGCCTCATTTGACCTGCACAAATGTAAGAGACTATCAAAGCCATTTCTGACCATGGGGATACCAAGCAGCCCAACCACAGTGGGTCCCCTGCAACTACAGCATCCTGTATGATGCTGTTCACCTTGCAATATTACCTTTGGTCACCATGGTTCCTACTTTACATAGGGAAGACAACAATCGGAGAGACTTTAAAGAGGAAATGTTTGGCATGTTCATATTATAGACAAAAATCTAAGAATGGCTGTCTCACAGTAATTTGCATATATCTTTACTACTTTATATACATAATAAAACACAATAAAAAATAAAAACCCAAAATTTTGTACACCCTATAACATGATCACCGTCCCTTAAATGCCGAGCTTTCACATATATAAAGTTCATATAAAAGTTCATATACAGTTGCAAGAAAAAGTATGTGAACCCTTTGGAATGATATGGATTTCTGCACAAATTGGTCATAAAATGTGATCTGATCTTCATCTAAGTCACATCAATAGACACAGTCTGCTTAAACTAATAACACACAAAGAATTAAATGTTACCATGTTTTTATTGAACACACCATGTAAACATTCACAGTGCAGATGGAAAAAGTATGTGAACCCCTAGACTAATGACATCTCCAAGAGCTAATTGGAGTGAGGTGTCAGCCAACTGGAGTCCAATCAATGAGATGAGATTGGAGGTGTTGGTTACAGCTGCCCTGCCCTATAAAAAACACACACCAGTTCTGGGTTTGCTTTTCACAAGAAGCATTGCCTGATGTGAATGATGCCTCGCATTAAAAGAGCTCTCAGAAGACCTACGGTTAAGAATTGTTGACTTGCATAAAGCTGGAAAGGGTTATAAAAGTATCTCCAAAAGCCTTGCTGTTCATCAGTCCACGGTAAGACAAATTGTCTATAAATGGAGAAAGTTCAGCACTGCTGCTACTCTCCCTAGGAGTGGCCGTCCTGTAAAGATGACTGCAAGAGCACAGCACAGACTGCTCAATGAGGTGAAGAAGAATCCTAGAGTGTCAGCTAAAGACTTACAAAAGTCTCTTGCATATGCTAACATTCCTGTTAGCGAATCTATGATACGTAAAACACTAAACAAGAATAATTTTTATTGGAGGAAACCACAGAGAAAACCACTGCTGTCCAAAAAAAACATTGCTGCACGTTTACAGTTTGCACAAGAGCACCTGGATGTTCCACAGCAGTACTGGCAAAATATTCTGTGGACAGATGAAGTTGAGTTGTTTGGAAGAAACACACAACACTATGTGTGGAGAAAAAGAGGCACAGCACACCAACATCAAAACCTCATCCCAACTGTGAAGTATGGTGGTGAGGGCTTCATGGTTTTGGGCTACTTTGCTGCGTCAGGGCCTGGACGGATTGCTATCATCGAAGGAAAAATTAATTCCCAAGTTTATCAAGACATTTTGCAGGAGAACTTAAGGCCATCTGTCCATCAGCTGAAGCTCAACAGAAGATGGGTGTTGCAACAGGACAACGACCCAAAGCATAGAATTAAATCAACAACACAATGGCCTAAACAGAAGAAAATACACCTTCTGGAGGGGCCCAGTCAGAGCCTGACCTCAACCCGATTGAGATGCTGTGGCATGACCTCAAGAAAGCGATTCACACCAGACATCCCAAGAATATTGCTGAACTGAAACAGTTCTGTAAAGCGGAATGGTGAAGAATTACTCCTGACCGTTGTGCTCGTCTGATCTGCAACTACAGGAAATGTTTGGTTGAAGTTATTGCTGCCAAAGGAGGTTCAACCAGTTATTAAATCCAAGGGTTCACATACTTTTTCCACCTGCACTGTGAATGTTTATGGTGTGTTCAATATAAACATGGTAACATTTAATTCTTTGTGTGTGATTGTCTATTGTTGTGACCTAGATGAAGATCAGATCACATTTTATGACCAATTTGTGCAGAAATCCATATCATTCCAAAGGGTTCACATACTTTTTCTTGCAACTGTATATAGTAAATTCTCATAAAAACACGGTTTCCTTGTCTTTTAGTTCATCTCTTTGGCGTGCAACTGTTAGTATCAATTAGTATTTATCATTTATGTTTCTCTTCAATGTCAGCTCTATTGCAAGGTTCCCTTAATTAGTAACAGACTGATAAGATTTTGTAACAGTCTGTATCTAATGTTCTCTTGTGGCTGAGCAGCCTATTATATTGCTTGCTGGTCAGCTGGTGGGTAATGTATATTGATATACAGTGGATATAAAAAGTCTACACACCCCTGTTAAAATGTCAGGTTTCTCTGCTGTAAAAAAATGAGACGAAGAGAAATCATTTCAGAACTTTTTTCCACCTTTAATGTGAACTATAAACTGTACCACTCAATTGAAAAACAAACTGAAATCTTTTAGGTGAAGGGAAGAAAAAAATAACTAAAACAATGTGGTTGCATAAGTGTGCGCACCCTCTTATAACTGGGGATGTAGCTGTGTTCAGAATTAAGCAATCTCATTCAAAATCATGTTAAATTGGAGTCACCATACACCTGCCATCATTTAGAGCGCTTCTGATTAACCCCAAATAAAGTTCACCTGCTCTAGTTGGTCTTTCCTGAAATTTTCTTAGTCGCGTCCCACAGCAAAAGCCATGGTCCACAGAGAGCTTCGCCACCAAAATTGATGAATAGACGAGAAGAAAACTAGTCTGGGAGACTACCAAGAGGCCTACAGCAACATTAAAGGAGCTGCAGGAATATCTGGCAAGTATTGGCTGTGTGGTACATATGACAACAATCTCCCGTATTCTTCATATGTCTGGGCTATGGGGTAGAGTGGCAAGATGAAAGCCTTTTCTTACAAAGAAAAACATCCAAGCCAGGCTACATTGTGCAAAAACACATCTGAAGTCTCCAAAAAGCATGTGGGAAAAGGTGTTATGGTCTGATGAAACCAAGGTTGAACTTTTTGGCCATAATTCCAAAAGATATGTTTGGCGCAAAATCAACATTGCACATCACCAAAAGAACACCATACCACAGTGAAGCATGGTGGTGGCAGCATCATGCTTTGGGGCTATTTTTCTTCAGCTGGAACTGGGGCCTTTGTTAAGCTAGAGGGAATTATGAATAGTTCCAAATACCAGTCAATATTGGCACAAAACCTTCAGGCTTCTGCTAGAAAGCGGAACATGAAGAGGAACTTTATCCTTCAGCATGATAACGACCCAAAGCATACATCCAAATCAACAAAGGAATGGCCTCACCAGAAGAAGATTAAAAGTTTTGGAATGGCCCAGCCAGAGCCCAGATCTGAATCCAATTGAAAATCAGTGGGGTGATCTGAAGAGGGCTGTGCACAGGAGATGCCCTCGCAATCTGACAGATTTAGAGTGTTTTTGCAAAGAAGAGTGGGCAAATCTTGCCAAGTCAAAATATGCTATGCTGATAGACTCATACCCAAAAAGACTGAGTGCTGTAATAAAATCAAAAGGTGCTTCAACAAACTATTAGTTTAAGGGTGTGTACACTTATGCAACCATATTATTTTATTTTTATATTTTTTCTTGCCTCCGCCTAAAAGATTTTAGTTTGTTTTTCAATTGAGTTGTACAGTTTATAGGTCACATTAAAAGGTGGAAAAAGTTCTGAAATGATTTACCTTTGTCTCATTTTTTTTACATCACAGAAACCTGACATTTTAACAGGGGTGTGTAGACATTTTATATCCACTGTACATCCTGCTAAGGAGTTGTGAGAGAACATTCAGAGAGAGAGGAAGCAAAGTCCATGTACTCCCTCTTCTCAGTCCCAAAAACCTACAGAGACTCACCAATCTCTGTATGATCTACAGGGCTGGGACAAGGTCCTCCACCAACAGAGGCTGAGCTGCCCAAGTGCGCCCCCCCCCCCCCCCCCCGCCATTTAGATATGTATGTTTGTTATTAATCAGACATCCACTGTGGAACTGTGTCTGCTATAATTATATGTACTACAACTCCCCTGTTGCACTTAATAAAAATCTGGCCTGGTTACTGATTCCTGCACCATATACCGGCTATTACACTGCACCACTCTGCCTTGCACATATACAGACTCTTAACATAATGGCCACCCCAATTACCATCAGGCAGGAGCCGCCAGGACCAAGGCGTGCTTCAAAGAAAAAAGGGGGCGTCTTCCCTTTATTATGTGGCCCTAGGGAGCAATGGTGTGGGTAAAGCCACTGTTGATTGACTGTAACATCCACAGCCACTACCATTCCCATCCTCTGTTCCAGCTCCTTATGGGCTAGCTTCATTGGTGCATCTAAACTTTCATCTCTTCCCTGTCAATCCTCACCCTTTTTCAATAAACCAACCCTTGTCGAGACACAGCAACAGCAAATGTGGTGCAAAACATGCATGCCAGAAGCTAGAATTTTGGCACATGTAGCTCCTTAAATCTCCTCCATAATTTTCTAAGAGATGGAAAAATGCAATTTTTAGCCACAGTCCAGTGGAATTCCTATGCTTCTTTTATCTGATTTGACATCCTTTGGTCTCTTATCTTGGTAACAGATAGCAATGCCCGCTTAGGTTACATTCAGACTATTAACTCCACTCATCTGTGCTAGTGAGTCCGAGAGGTGCCCAGCTTATACCAGATCTAATAGCCTCAACACTGGGACTTGTTTTTCAAATATTAATGCCAACACACCCAGGGCTTTTCATGATGAAGGCTTTTTATCAGCTAGCACCAGAAGGCCTTTCTACTGACAAACTGTACAATGTGCTGGCACTAAAATGTGTTAAAAATATTATTCTAAATCATATATTGTGCCAGTCTACAACTATTAAGATCTTATTAACCCTTGCATTACCACATGTACAAAGAATTTAAGAGAAATGAATGACCCACTAAGTGCCCAAATCTCGAACTAAAAAGGTTAACAGTTACTTGAGGTCCGTCTCTCTCCACGCTTGATAAGAAAGGCATGAGGTTGAATGCCTGATTAAGCTATGCCGTTATTTCCCATTTCATGGCTGTGCGTGCCTATTCATTAGCCTTCGCTAGAACAAGCACAGCCTTTCAGGAAAACTAAGATAAGGGACCGAAATTTAAGAGGCGGTAGATATGAGCAATGATACCCTGGAGTGAAACAGTCTCCTTCCAAGGTGTCTTGTTCCCAGTCTACAGACAAACAGGAATAACAAGTGAACTGTACAGGCCTCAGTGGGTAAGGCCAGGAATTCCGCATTAGACAGATTGTTAGATTAAACTGTGGACATACAGTAGCTATAAAGCAACAGCATGGAGAAGCTTTCACTCCTAGGGTTTTCTACCAGTGTGTCAACTGGCAAAATGATTGTTCCACTTGTTCTTAAATTAATCTGGATGCAAATGAACTCATACCAGTGAAACCAGACACTCATCCACTGAGAGCACTGTTTTGGGGGTTCTTGCCTATTATAAGTGTAGTGTCCCACTAGGTAGGCGTGGGCACTACACAAGGGTCAATTGGGTGACGTGTTACTCCTACTCACAAGGGACAGAAATATTATATTTAACTATGCATTTAATGTATTTTTCTATGTGTTTTTACATGCAATGTTTCCCCTGTGTTAATGCTTAGCAGGCCTAGTTGGGTGTAATTAGACATCCTAGACACTAGAGGGAGATAGGGAGCCCCTAGTATAAATGTCCAGGCCCAGACAGGGAGGAGGGAGATCATAGTCAGGAGTCTGTGAAGACAGAAGTGAGAAGGCACCAGCCAGAGATATGCTGAGGGCCTCCTCCTGACATGCAGCTTGATAGCCCTGGCTGCTAGCTACGACCAGGAGGCTAGTGAAGAACTCTAGCCTGCCTGTAGTCCAAGGGAGCCTCAGTTAGCTCCGAAGATTACCCCAGTAGAAGAGATGTACCTCCTGGGAGCAACCTGCAGCATCCCTCACAGTAAGGACAACACAGCAAGGTCAGATAAGTAACCTGATGGGCAGAAGTACTATAAAGTAAAGAGCAAGGGTCAATACTGGAGGAAGGATTTATATACTAGGGATGTCCCGATACCGATACCAGTATCGGTATCGGGACCGATACCGGGCATTTGCACGAGTACATGTACTCATGCAAATGTCCCCGATACCACTGCCGATACCTGTGCGCCGCTTCTGTGTCCGTCCGCGGCCCCTGCACCTCGCACAGCTAACAGCTTCAGAGGCAGCAGCAGGCAGTGTAATAGGAGCCTACAGTGGAAGCTAGCTCCGCCCCACCCCGCCCTCCAACCAATCAGAGGCAACCAGCACTGACTCACAGTGCAGGGACTCAGAGAATCGCCTGACAGTTTATTAGTTAAAAGAATGGAATGAGTCACAGACCGTGTCACCGAGTCCCTGCCAGGCTTCCTGCTCTGCGGCTCCCTGTAAGTCCGTCCGGGGGAAGGGGGGGGGCATTATTAGCATAGCATGTAGTGGAGCTGTGTGTGTACAGGGTGCATGTAGCAGAGCAGGAAGCCTGGCAGGGACTCGGTGACAGTCTCTGACTCATTCGATTCTTTTAACTAATAAACTCTCAGACAATTATCTGAGTCCCTGCAATAACTATACATTGTAATTACATCAGTCTGCTCCACTGCATTCACTGCAGCAGAGCTGTGTTTGCCAGGAGCGAGTCCCTCTAAAAGTGATAGTGTCTGTCTTCTATGGCCCTGGTCCTTCCCTTCCTGCCTGCAAGCTGCACATTGATCTCTAAAAGCAGGCATTAGGGCAAGAAGAAATATACATTACTGTATGATGGCCACAAGACTATTATACTGAGGACGGGCTTCAAAAAGTGTTGTCCTGACTCCTTACAGTAGCGTCTCCTTGTGGCTGCCCCCATACAGTATAACCTCTCCTTGTGGCTGCCCCCATACAGTGTAACGTCTCCTTGTGGCTGGCCCCATACAGTATAATGTCTCCTTGTGGCCCCCATACAGTATAATGTCTCCTTGTGGCCGCCCCCATACAGTATAACGTCTCCTTGTGGCTGGCCCCATACAGTATAATGTCTCCTTGTGGCTGCCCCCATACAGTATAACGTCTCCTTGTGTCTGCCGCCCCCCATACAGTATAATGTCTCCTTGTGTCTACCGCCCCCCATACAGTATAATGTCTCCTTGTGTCTACCGCCCCCCATACAGTATAACGTCTCCTTGTGGCTGCCCCCATACAGTATAACGTCTCCTTGTGGCTGCCCCCCCATACAGTATAACGTCTCCTTGTGGCTGCCCCCATACAGTATAACGTCTCCTTGTGGCTGCCCCCATACAGTATAACGTCTCCTTGTGGCTGCCCCCATACAGTATAACGTCTCCTTGTGGCTGCCCCCATACAGTATAACGTCTCCTTGTGGCTGCCCCCATACAGTATAACGTCTCCTTGTGGCTGCCCCCATACAGTATAACGTCTCCTTGTGGCTGCCCCCATACAGTATAACGTCTTCCTGTAGCTGCCCCCATACAGTATAACGTATCCTTGTGGCTGCCCCCATACAGTATAACGTCTCCTTGTGGCTGCCCCCATACAGTATAACGTCTCCTTGTGGCTGCCCCCATACAGTATAACGTCTCCTTGTGGCTGCCCCCATACAGTATAACGTCTCCTTGTGGCTGCCCCCATACAGTATAACGTCTCCTTGTGGCTGCCCCCATACAGTATAACGTCTTCCTGTAGCTGACCCCATACAGTATAACATCTCCTTGTGGCTGACCCCATACAGTGTAACGTCTCCTTGGAATGTTATAGTTCTGTTTTTGGGCCTTTTGGTTGGTCAGTGGTCAGAAAATACATGTGTGTGTATTTTATTGTTAAAATTAGTATCGGTAATAGGTATCGGTGAGTACTTAAATAAGGCTACTTTCACACTTGCGCTTGATCGGATCCGTTCTGAACGGATCCGATCATATTAATGCAGACGGAGGCTCCGTTCAGTACGGATCCGTCTGCATTAATAACTTAGAAAAATTTCTAAGTGCGAAATTAGCCTGAGCGGATCCGTTCAGACTTTCAATGTAAAGTCAATGGGGAACGGATCCGCTTGAAGATTGAGCCATATGGTGTCATCTTCAAGCGGATCCGTTCCCATTGACTTACATTGTAAGTCTGGACGGATCCGCACGCCTCCGCACGGCCAGGCGGACACCCGAACGCTGCAAGCAGCGTTCAGCTGTCCGCCTGGCCGTGCGGAGGCGAGCGGAGCGGAGGCTGAACGCCGCCAGACTGATGCAGTCTGAGCGGATCCGCATCCATTCAGACTGCATCAGGGCTGGACGGAAGCGTTCTGCTCCGCTCGTGAGCCCCTTCAAACGGAGCTCACGAGCGGACAGCAGAACGCTAGTGTGAAAGTAGCCTAAAAGTATCGGTACTCGTAAAAAAATGGTATTGGGACATCCCTATTATATACCAAGGATAAAAGCCAGCATTTAGGCATCCGGGCCTTGGCATCCAGCCAGCTAGAATAGCTGAAGGGGATAGAGCAGCATTGCACTGCAAAGCATTAACTGTTTGCCCTCCAAGTATCTTGCATGATTAATACCTGCCATTATTGAAAGAAAACCTGCTTGTGGAGTATTGTTCAAGGGACTGCATCATCATTATCAACTGTAAACTGTATGTACAAAGTTGGATTGTTTTTCCAAAGTAAAGCAACGTTTGGTTCACCAACTGTGTACTCATTTAATCCTCCTACAAATCGGTGTGCCACCGTTACAGACACTGGCGTCACGAATCTTAAAGGGACCTTACCTAAGGCACTCAAAACACCTACATCATCCAGGGCACCTCACACAACATCAGGCCAGGTCCCTATCTACAGAGTGTGCCCCAGAGGAACTAGTGTCTGCCTCTCCTTTCACTGTTGCATGCCTGCCCAGGGTTCTCCTCAGAAAAGTGAGTAACCCTCGATTGCCCATACCGTGACCTCACTGTCGCTATACCCTGCAGGTCTGGCGTGCTGCATAAGTACAGAGCACGGTATTGGTTGGCTGGATGAGATGCCTAAGGCTACTTTCACACTCGCGTTTGGTGCGGATTCGTCATGGAACTGCACAAACTGATCCGCACTGATAATACAACCGCATGCATCCGTTCAGAACGGATCAGTTTGTATTATCTTTGAGGCTACTTTCACACTAGCGTTCGGGGCTCCTCTTGTGAGCTCCGTTTGAAGGCTCTCACAAGCGGCCCCGAACGGATCCGTCCAGCGCTAATGCATTCTGAGTGGATGCGGATCCGCTCAGAATGCATCAGTCTGGCACCGTTTGTCCTCCGCTCCGCTCAGCAGGCGGACACCTGAACGCAGCTTGCAGCGTTCGGGTGTCCGCCTGGCCGTGCGGAGGCAAACGGATCCGTCCAGACTTACAATGTAAGTCAATGGGGACGGATCCGTTTGAAGATGACACAGTATGGCTCAATTTTCAAACGGATCCGTCCCCCATTGACTTTCAATGTAAAGTCATAACGGATCCGTTTGCATTATCATGAATTTGTTCATGGTAATGCAAACGGATCCGTTCTGAACGGATCTAAGCGTTTGCATTATAGGTGCGGATCCGTCTGTGCAGATACCAGACGGATCCGCACCTAACGCAGGTGTGAAAGTAGCCTAACATTGCCAAAACGAATCCGTCTTGAACACCATTGAAAGTCAATAGGGGATGGATCCGTTTTGCATTGTGTTAGTGAAAACAGATCCGTCCCCATGGACTTACATTGTGTGTCAGGACGGATTCGTTGGCCTCCGTATCGTCAGGCGGACACCGAAACACTGCAAGCAGCCTTTTGGTGTCCACCTCCATAGCGGAATGGAGACGGAACGGAGGCAAACTGATGTATTCTGAGCAGATCCTTATCCATTCAGAATGCATTAGGGCAAAACTGATCCGTTTTGGACCGCTTGTGAGAGCCCTGAAATGGATCTCACAAACGGAAACCAAAACGCCAGTGGGAAAGTAGCCTAACTCAGCTCAGGAAGGAGAGGGGTCATTGTTTCTCAATGAGTAGACACAACAGTGTAATGAGAAAAATTAAGATTGGAAAGCTCTTTTGATACTGTGTAATAGCAAGACAGGATGCAGGGACTGAAAAAAGACTTACCTGTCACCGGCGCATTGGTTCCAGTGCAGAGCAATGGCGTGCTAGGGGGGAAGGGCAGTCCACCCCGGGTGGCCACTCTCAGGGGGTGCCAGAGCCCAGAAGTGATGAGCACTTCCATCAATACAAATGGAAGCGCTCATTGCTGGAGCTCCGGGAAGCCGCAGTCCTGTCACTCACTGACTGCTCGGCTCCCTGCGCTACTTCTCTCCAGCACTGAATGGTGAAGCAGGAAGCCTTCTGCTTCCTGCTGCACCATTCAACCTGCAGACACAGATCGCGCTGCTGGCCTGAGTGGCCTGGGAATCTGCCTGTGCTCCTCCCACACAGTGCTGCAGAGCCATCTGTGCCTGCAGGAGAGGGCTGGATCTGAGCATCAGGAACTGGACAAGGTGAGTAGTTACAGTTTTTTTTTTTTAACACAGAGGGTTTTACTACTGTGAAGGGGGCACAGAGGGCATTACTACTACAAAGGGGGCACAGAGGGCAATACTACTATAAAGGGGGCATGATGTGCATTATTACTATGAAGGGGCACAATGGGGATTATTACTATGAAGGGGGTACAGAGTGCATTACTACTATGAAGAGGGAACAATGGGCATCACTACTATGAAGGGAGCACAATGGGCCTTACTACTATGAAGGGGGTACAGAGTGCATTACTACTATAAAGAGGGCACAATGGGCATTACTACTATGAAGGGGGCACAATGGGCCTTACTACTATGAAGGGGGCACAATGGGAATTAATCCTGTGAAGGGGGTGGGCATAACTGTTATGGGGCACAGAGTGCACATTATTACTGTGAAGGGGTACAGAGGGCATTACTAATGTGAGGGGGCACAGATAGTGCATTACTACTGTGAAAGGGGCACAGAGAGGGCACAGCTACTGTGAGGGGACACAATGAGGGCATAACTACTGTGAAGGGGCACAATGAAGGAATAAGTACTCTAAAGGGGCACGATGTGGGTATAACTAAGTTGTACAATGAGGGCATAAATACTGTGAGGGGGCACAGTGGGGCATAACTACCATGAGGGGGCACAATATGGGCATAACTACAGTGAGGGGACACATATCTGGACAAAACTATTGTGAAGATTGTACAATGAGGGCAATACTACTGTGAGGGGGTACAATTTTTTAAAGTATTGAAGGTTGTGCCAGAGAAAGGAACCGCCCCGGGTGCCAAAAACCTTAGGCATGCCACTGGTGCAGAGCTCCCTTCTTCTCCACTTCTGATCCCTGATGGATGAAAGTAAAATAAACATACTCTACCTGGCTTCCTGCAATACTATCTTTCAACTGGGAGATACCACACTCCAGTCCATAAACTCCTTCAAAATTAAGGGATCATTTATTATTCTGAAAACGCCTATATTAGGAGTATTTCAGGCGCAGAAATCTGCGACTTCTACCTGCTCACGCCAGGTCTTTTCTTCTTTCCTGTGGCCTGCTGACTGAAGAAGACTAAGCTGTGTTCTGCTGTTTGCAGCTTTCTCAGGTTTACACCTACCTGAATAAAAGGGATTTTTAGCTCCATTCCTCCCTGTGCTCCTTCATGAGTGTAGTGGCGCTACCTTTATAGCTTTGTAGCGGTAGTGAACCGTTATGTTATCACATGACTACATGCAAACCTCTGACTTTGTTAAGCTATCAAAAGTCAGAATCACCATAAGCAAAGATTCTGCAGTTCAGATGTCATCACCGAATAAGATGGGTTGGTCGGCACTTTTAGTGGCCCTTAAATTTAACATTTCCCACCCAAGTAACTGAAATTGCTTTCCATTCTTTTCCTAAGACACTGGCTGAGGTGTCTAAAACTTATCTAAATGATGACTGCCTCCTGGACCTGACTATCTGTAATGTTTTTTATTTCTATACACAGAAAATAAATCGAAAATCTACATTCTCAAGTTGCCGATAGATGTAGATTAAACACTTGATCAGGTAACAGAGCTAAAACTAATGACCAACAGACACACATACAGATCCATGATCTG
The DNA here is from genome assembly GCF_905171765.1 of Bufo bufo. Lineage (NCBI taxonomy): Eukaryota > Metazoa > Chordata > Amphibia > Anura > Bufonidae > Bufo > Bufo bufo. The sequence continues at coordinate 87,163,664 of NC_053396.1, forward strand.
TTCAGCCCAGTGTGCATGTGATTTCAATAGGGAGAGAGGAATAAGCCATGGCCAGATACTTCTGGTGATGACTTATCTACTTTGAAAACAAAGGTGCATGTAAACATTTATGGTACCAGATCTCTCTCTCAAGAAATTTCCTTGACATATAAGGAACCTCAAATTAACATTTTATATATCAGCCAGTTTTGCCAGTTGGGTGGGTTCAGCCAAATGTGTATGGCTATCTTAAAGGGTTTTTCCAGGAATAAACTTGCCCTGGCCATACTAACATAGATAATATGATTTTATTACCTATTATGCTGTTTCCTTGCTTTACAAACCAGCCACGTGACCTGGTTTGTTGTCGGGTGACATGCTCCCCCAAGCTGCACTGCCCATTGATGCAACATCAGCATTGAGGGGCAGAGTCAAGAGGGACTGCTACTGTGTACGTGCATGCCCCTCTCCTGTGTCCACACTTGCTGCCCAGCCTGGTACTGCCTTTCCCCGCCTGCAGTGACTCCCCTCCACTGCCTCCTCATCCCTCTGCTGGATATTGCCACTATATACTAGCTCTATGTACTAGCACTATATGTAATCAGATACCACTCTGCCTGCATGCCTGTCACGTAGCTGTGCAGACAGAGCGGCATCCATCATCACTCTGCTCTTTCTGGGAGTGAGGGAGAAGACCTAGCCACCATGAGAACCCTGACTGCTACCACCAACATCACTAACCCTCCCATCTTCCTCTTCCTGTTGGGTTGCTGCACTATGCTTGTTAAAACCGCTCTACACAAGCACAGAACCTGCTCAATTTTCGTCTGTTTAAATGTTCCTGTGAGCACTCTCATACCTGGGGGAAACCCACAAACCATGGCATTCATCCCAAGAAGCATCAGCTGCCTGATAACATTTCTCAAAACCAGTGAGGGCAAAGGATGACTTCCTGTCCACTTCTATTATCATCTCCTGGAAAACCTAATACTGAAATCTGCACAATGCATCAGCCACTTTATTCTGTATGTTCCATACATTATTTGTCCTAAATTAAATGAAGGACCAAGTGGTTAAGCAGGCTTCTATATGGGGAAACAGCATCCACATGAGCTGACAGAAATATATGAGCTGTGTTAGCAATTGTCCTCAAAAGTAGCAACTTTACCTATAACACCCATGACAGTTGCATAGTGCATAAAGGGAAGCAAGCAGTAGGAAACTGCACAGCTGGTTTGGACTATGGACAGCTTGCTCTTAAGGGGACTCTAAAGTATCCACAAAGGGGGGTCCACCACATAGGACACATAGGCAGACTTCTGCCCTGCAGAAACTATAGACTAAGAGATGTTTCAGGCATGGCACAAGAGTGGATGACAAAGGCCCAGCCCCGCAACCTACAAGATGTGGAGACTTTGGACTCAATATAGATGGGGGCTTTGAACACCTGGAAGGCCATTCACGTATCCATCCCAGGAGCTAATCTAAAGGTGGGTTTAGACTGCCCAATTTTCTGGCAGATTATCGGGAAGACCGTTCCTGCAACCGCTTGTTCCAGACAATCTGCCCATCTAAATGTGCTACCTATCACCCGATGAACAAGCAAAGTGCTCCTGTCGTTCCAGCTGGCACATCAATCATTGTTTCTGGGCAGCAGATCATGCTGTCTAAACAGCGATCTGCTGCCCAGAAGCAATCAATCTGTATAAGGATGAGGGATTGCAATAGCGATCCCTCATCCTCCTACTGTAATCCCTGCATGTAAATGCAGTGGTCTCCTTCACTGAACGAGCAGCCGACTGTCGGAAAGGAGCGCTTCCTTCCCGACAATCGGCAGTATAAAACCACACTATCTCCAAGTGCAGCAGCAATGGAGGAGGGAGTAACAGCACCTGCAGCACAGAATGTCGGTAAGCCACTCCATTCCCTCAATCTTCACCTTATGCAGAAGTTGTTCAACCAATAGGTCAGTGTGAATACGTGATTGTTTTGCTTTGTGTTTGACACAAGTATTATGTTTGTAACCTTGGCTGTGATATATGAGTTCTCTGCTTTGACAAAACTTGTGTGTGAATGTGTGTGTATGTTTCTTGTTGCTTTCTTTTCTCATTAGGCTGGCCAGCTAATGCTCTATTTTGTCCCCTCTTTATGGTTTTGCCACCTGGACCTGTGTATTAGAACCAAGGAAATTATGGGAAAACCATGTGTGTTAAAATATGTGTTACTTACCTGCACTAGCTGCATCAGGGTGTGTCTGCTCTGTCCTTATAAGAGGAAGGTCAGCAGAAAAGGGCACCGCTAAACAGCAATCAAGGAGCTCCAGGTTCTTACACTGACCAAAAATATAAACAAAACATTTTCGGTTTTGCTCCCATTTTGCATGAGCTGAACTCAAAGATCTGAAACATTTTCTACATACACAAAAGATCCATTACTCTCAAATATTGTTCACAAATCTGTCTAAATCTTGCCTTTGCCAAGATAATCCATTCCACCTCACAGGTGTGGCATATCAAGGTGCTGATTAGACAGCATGAATATTGCACAGGTGCGCCTTAGACTGCCCACAATAAAAGTTCACTCTGAAATGTGCAGTTTGATCACACAGCACAATGCCACAGATGTCGCAACGTTTGAGGGAGCATGCAATTGGCATGCTGACTGCAGAAATGTCTACCAGAGCTGTTGCCTGTGCAATGAATGTTCATTTCTCTACCATAAGCCATCTCCAAAGGCATTTCAGAGATTTTGGCAGTACATCCAACCGGCCTCACAACCGCAGATCACGTGTAACCACACCAGCCCAGGACCTCCACATCCAGCATGTTCACCTCCATGATCATCTGAGACCAGCCACCCGGACACCTGCAGAAACAATCGGTTTGCATAACCAAAGAATTTCTGCACAAATTGTCAGAAACCGTCTCAGGGAAGCTCATCTGCATGCTCGTCGTCCTCATCGGGGTCTGGACCTGACTGTAGTTCATCGTCGTATCAGACTTGAGTGGGCAAACGCTCACATTCGATGGCGTCTGGCACGTTGGAGAGGCGTTCTGTTCACGGATGAGTCCCAGTTTTCACTGTTCAGGGCAGATGGCAGACATTGTGTATGTCGTCGTGTGGGTGAGCGGTTTGCTGACCATGGTGGCAGTGGGGTTATGGTATTGGCAGGTGTATGTTATGGACAACGAACACAGGTGCATTTTATTGATGGCATTTTGAATGCACAGAGATACCGTGACGAGATCCTGAGGCTCATTGTTGTGCCAGTCATCCATGACCATCACCTCATGTTGCAGCATGATAATGCACGGCCTCATATTGCAAGGATCTGTACACAATTCCTGGAAGCTGAAAACATCCCAGTTCTTGGATGGTCAGCATACTCACCGGATGTCACCCATTGAGCATGTTTGGGATGCTCTGGATCAGCGTATACGACAGCGTGTTGCAGTTCCTGCCAATATTCTGCAACTTCGCACAGCTATTGAAGAGGAGTGGACCAACATTCCACAGGCCACAACCAACAACCGGATAAACTTTATGTGACGGAGATGTGTTGTCCTGCATGAGGCAAATGGTGGCCACACCAGACACTGACTGGTTTTCTGGCCCCCTCCCCCCCCCCCCCCCCAGTAAGGCAAAACTGTGCACATTTCAAAGTGGTCTTTGATTGTGGTCAGTCTAAGGCACACCTGTGCAATATTCATGCTGTCTAATCAGCACCTTGATATGCCACACCTGTGAGGTGGAATGGATTATTTCGGCAAAGGAGAAGTGCTCACTAACACAGATTGAGACAGATTTGTGAACAATATTTGAGAGCAATGGGTCTTTTGTGTATGTAGAAAATGTTTCAGATCTTTGAGTTCAGCTCATGCAAAATGGGAGAAAAACCGAAAGTGTTGAATTTATATTTTTGGTCAGTATATATAGCTGGTGGTCACAGGTGCCCTCCTGAATTCAACTACATGGCTGACCACAGGACAATGATGCAGTTAAATATTGCAGCGGTGCACAAAAAGATTACAAGTTGTAATTTATACCTGACCTACTGCATTTGTGACAGGTCACCGCTGCAGCCAACAGGATGTTGATTCCAGAGGTGGCCATGGAGTGCTGGAGCTGGAACCTAGCAATGGGGACCAGATAAATCTAATCACTACCATGGGTCAAGCCACTCTGTGAGGTCTGTTAAAAAAAAGTTAAAAGTTGCACAACCCCTTTAACCCCTTAAGGACACAGCCTTTTTACACCTTAGGACCAGGCCATTTTTTGCAAATCTGACCAGAGTCCCTTTAAGTGCTGATAACTTTAAAACGCTTTGACTTATCCAGGCCGTTCTGAGATTGTTTTTTCGTCACACATTGTACTTCATGACACTGGTAAAATGAAGTCAAAAAATTATTTTTTTTTGCACCAAAAAATACCTAATTTAACAAAAATTTGGAAAAATTTAGCAAATTTCAAAGTTTCAGTTTCTCTACTTCTGTAATACATAGTAATACCCCCAAAAATTGTGATGACTTTACATTCCCCATATGTCTACTTCATGTTTGAATTGTTTTGGGAATGATATTTTATTTTTTGGGGATGTTATAAGGCTTAGAAGTTTAGAAGCAAATCTTGAAATTTTTCAGAAATTTACAAAAACTAAATTTTTAGGGACCAGTTCAGGTCTGAAGTCACTTTGCGAAGCTTACATAATAGAAACCACCCAAAAATGACCCCATCTAAGAAACTACACCCCTCAAGGTATTCAAAACTGATTTTACATACGTCGTTAACCCTTTAGGTGTTGCACAAGAGTTATTGGCAAATGGGGATGAAATTTGAGAATTTCATTTTTTTGCATTATTTTCCATTTTAACCCATTTTTTCCACTAACAAAGCAAGGGTTAACAGCCAAACAAGACTGTATCTTTATTGCCCTGACTCTGCCGTTTACAGAAACACCCAATATGTGGCTGTAAACTAATGTACGGCCACACAGCGGGGCGTAGAGTGAAAGGTGCGCCGTTTGGTTTTTGGAGGGCTGATTTTTATGGACCGGTTTATTTACACCGTGTCCTGTTTCAACCCCTCTGATGCACCCCTGGAGTAGAAACTCCCTAAAAGTGACCCCATTTTGGAAACTACGGGATAAGGTGGCATTTTTTTGGGGACTATTTTTAGGGTAAATATCATTTTTGGTTGCTCTATATTACATTTTTGTGAGGCAAGGTTACCAAAAATTTAAATTCTGAAATTTCATCTCCATTTGCCATTAACTGTTGAGGAACACCTAAAGGGTTAATAAAGTTTGTATAATCAATTTTGAATACCTTGAGGGGTGTAGTTTCTTAGATGGGGTCAGTTTTGGGGAGTTTTTACTCTAGAGTGCATCAGGGGGGCTTCAAAAGGGACATGGTGTCAATAAAAAAGGCCATCAAAATCGGCCTTCCAGAAACTATGTCAGTCCTTTCCTTTTGCGGCCTCCCTTTTACTGATACAGCAGTTTACGACCACAAATGTGGTGTTTCTGTAAACTGCAGTATCAGGGTAATAAATATTAAGTTTTGTTTGGTTGTTAACCCTTGTTTTGTTACCGGAAAAAACGGATTGAAATGGAAAAGTGCCAAAAATAGCGGTTTTGGCACCGTTTTTTTTTTTTTTTAACCGTGTTAATCTGGGGGGTTAGGTAATGGTATATTTTTATAGAGGAGATTCTTACGGACGCGGCAATACCTAATAAGTCTACTTTTTTTTTACAATTATTTAGGTTTTTGACTATATTATCTTTTTTGATACAAATCTTTTTTTTGGGTATCTCTAAAGTCTAAGGGTCATTTTTTTATTTTTTTTTATCCAATTATCTCATGTGGGGGCTCATTTTTTGCGGGATGAGCGGACGGTTTTATTGGCACTATTTTGGGGGCTATATGACTTTTTTTTCGCTTGCTATTAAAGTTTTTGTTATGTAAGGTGACAAAAAAATTCTTTTTTTGCACCTATTTATTTTTTATTTTTTGACCATGTTAATCTGGGGGGTTGGGTAATGGGGTATTTTTATAGAGGAGATTCTTACGGACGCGGCAATACCTAATAAGTCTACTTTTTTTTACAATTATTTAGGTTTTAGACTATATTATCTTTTTTGATACAAATTATTTTTTGGGTATCTCTAAAGTCTAAGGGTCATTTTTTTTTTTAATTTTTATCTAATTATCTCATGTGGGGGCTCATTTTTTGCGGGATGAGCGGACGGTTTTATTGGCACTATTTTGGGGGCTATATGACTTTTTGATCGCTTGCTATTAAACTTTTTATTATGTAAGGTGACAAAAAAAAACTTTTTTTGCACTTTTTTTTTTTTTTTTCTTGACCGTGTTAATCTGGGGGGGTTGGTCATGGGGTAGTTTTATAGAGGAGATTATTACCGACGCGGCGACACCTAATATGTCTACTTTTAATAAATTATTTTAGTTTTTTTGGGTGTCTCAGGTCTGAGAACCATTTTTTTTATCCGATGTCAGTGCTAAATTGGGATATAAATTTAGTACTCCATGGAAGTGTGATACTCCCTGAAGCAACCGTCAATGCAGAGGCCCGGATGATCGGGGCACGTGTCGCACTGAGTAGTCGTGTCCTTCCGTATCCCCCTCCTGCGACACACTCTGCACTTTTTTTGGGTTCGTCCCTTCTTTCCAGTATGGGGGACCACACCTGGAAAGTGTTGGCCAGGGACGATCCGGGCACCTACAGTTCCCGAGGTACTCCGGCCTGCTCTTTCCCGGTCCGAAAAGATCAGGGCCTTGAGGACTGCCTCATAGAACTGGAGGAATGTCCCTGTGCTGCCAGCGCTTCGGGATAGTACAAAAGAGTTGTACATGGCAACCTGCACCAAGTAGACCGCAACTTTTTTGTACCATGCCCGGGTTTTGCGCATGGCATTATATGGCTTGAGGACTTGATCAGAGAGATCAACTCCTCCCATATACCAATTGTAGGCGACGATACAATCGGGCTTGAGGACCGTTGCCCCGGTACCTCGCACAGGGACAGGGGTGATGCCGTTACCATGAATTGTGGACAGCATAAGGACATCCCTCTTGTCCTTATACCTGACCAGCAACAGGTTTCCAGTGGTAAGGGCACGGGTCTCACCCCTGGGGATAGGTACCTGGAGGGGGTGGGCAGGGAGGCCGCGTTGATTTTTCCGCACGGTCCCACAAGCGGACGTGGATCTCGCGGCAAGGGACTGGAACAAGGGGATACTGGTATAAAAGTTATCCACGTAAAGGTGGTAACCCTTATCCAGCAGTGGGCACATAAGGTCCCACACAAGTTTCCCGGTAACACCCAGAGTGGGGGGACATTCTGGGGGTTGAATCCGGGAATCTCGCCCCTCGTACACACGAAATTTGTAAGTGTACCCTGAAGTACTCTCACAAATTTTGTATAGCTTCACGCCATACCTCGCCCGCTTGGAGGGCACATACTGGCGGAAAATGAGTCTCCCCTTGAACGCAATGAGAGACTCATCAACCGCGACCTCCCTTCCAGGTACATAGGCCTCCATGAATTTGGCCCCAAAGTGATCGATGACCGGCCGTATCTTATACAGACGGTCATGGGCAGGATCACCTCGGGGGGGACATGCTGCATTATCGGAATAATGCAGACATTTCCGGATGGCCTCAAACCGGGAGCGTGTCATGGCTTTACTGTAAAGTGGGGCCTGGTATAGGACGTCCCCACTCCAGTACAGCCTGACACTGTTTTTTTTGACCAGGCCCATATGCAGCACGAGGCCCCAAAATATCCTCATTTCGGCTGCACTGACCGGCGTCCAGCCACCGGGCCTGGCCAAAAAGGAGCCCGGGTGTTGAGCGACGAACTGTTGGGCGTACAGATTCGTCTGCTCCACCATCAGATTTACCAGTGGGTCACTGAAAAAATGACAAAAAAAGTCATATTCAGTGTAGCCCACTGTGGAAATCTGGATTCCTGATTGGCCTACAAAATCAGGAATCACGGGCTCGTATCGCTCTGGGCTACACCAGACAAGTTCACCGGCAGGGGGCTCCGGTGGATTTAACTGGTGGGCCGGGAAACCAGTACGAGCCCCAGAGCTGCTCGTACTAGTGTGGGCCACAGGGTCCCTAACATGGCGGTCCCCTTGCTCCGCCTGGCGGCGTCTCCGCCGCCTTGGGGGCTCATCATCATCGCTAGATGATGAGGAGGATGCGGATGACAACAGGAATGTGGGGTCATCCTCATCCTCACTGGGACTCTCGGAGTCGGAGGCAAGCTGGGCGTATGCCTCCTCGGCCGAGAACGTCCGGCGGGCCATAGGGGAGTGTGTGTCTGCGTGTATATGTGCGTGTGTGTAACTCTTTATTTTGTGTGCGTGTGTGTGGGGGCACGGGTGTTCACGAACTCACCCTAAAACTAACAGAAAAAAAATTAAATAAACTAACTAAAAAAAGGGCAAAAAATGTGGGGAAAAAAAATCAAAACTGCTGATCAACCGTCCGAAGTTGATCAGCGGTGGGGTGTGCGATGCGCTAACAGTGGCCGGACACTAAGTGCCGGCCACAATCAGCGTACACAAAAAAAAAAAATGCACCCCAAAAAAGGTGGGGGGGGGGGCAAGTGGCAGCACCCCTGTGGGGTCTAGGGTCACACAGCTGTGCTGTGGACCCCAGACACCCTAACTTAGGGTGATGCAATCAAAGTAAGAAAAGTTCAGAAACTAACTTTCCCTTTTTTTTCCCTGCCTAAACCAAACTTTCCCTATGCTGTCCCTATGTACCTGATGGGGGGTGCTGGGGCACAGATCGGGTCCTGGGGGCACAGATAGGGTCCTGGGGGTGCTGGCAGCGATGGTGGTCACACGTGCAGGCAGCTCCTCTCTCCTCCGGCTCCGGAACACAAAAGGAGGAGGAGAGGAGCGCCTGCCTCTTTTGAATTTGCCGCCGGACCGCCCACAGACCAATCAGAAAGCGTTGTTATCTTTGTTCTAGATGTGAGCAAATTACCCGTTTGGAATCGCAGATCGAGTCTCTAAATGGGCAAGTTGCAACACTGAGAGGCATTGATAATTTGCAAAAGAGTTTGCTTCTCACCGAGCAAGCACTCTTTGGGGTAGATGAGGGGGAGGGTGACAGAGAGGAGGCTGAGGAAAGTGAGGTAGCTAGCTGGGTAAAAGTTAGAAAGCGGGGTAGAGGGAAGAGTGCCAGGGAGGCTAGCCCTGATCTGACACACCCCAACAAGTTTGCACGTTTGGCAGATGAGGGGGATGTCAGTCCGGGGACGGCACTGCTGCAGCCAGACACTTCCTCTGCCAGTCAGGGGAATGTCAGCTCCAGTAAGCAGGGAACCAGGAGAGCAGGGCAGGCCAGACAGGTGCTGGTAGTGGGAGACTCCATTATTAGGGGAACAGATAGGGAAATCTGTCACAAAGACCGTGATCGCCGAACAGTGTGCTGTCTTCCTGGCGCTAGAGTTCGACACATCGCGGATCGGGTTGACAAATTACTGGGAGGGGCTGGAGACGATCCAGCGGTCATGGTCCATATCGGAACCAATGACAAAGTTAGAGGTAGGTGGAGAGTCCTTAAAAATGATTTCAGGGATTTAGGTCAAAAGCTGAGGGCAAGGACCTCTAAGGTAGTATTTTCCGAAATACTGCCTGTACCACGAGCCACACAAGAAAGGCAATGGGAGATTAGGGAGATTAACAAGTGGCTCAAGAACTGGTGTAGGATGGAGGGGTTTGGGTTCCTGGAGAACTGGGCCGATTTTTCTAACGGCAACAGGCTCTATCGTAGGGACGGGCTGCACCTCAATGGGGAAGGGGCAGCTGTGCTGGGGAGAAAGATGGCTAGAAGGTTGGAGGAGTGTTTAAACTAGGGACTGGGGGGGAGGGTAATTACGTTATAGGAGGGGAAGATAGTGCAGATAGAGACCGGGGGCAAGGTAATAAGAATGGGGGAGGAATGGAAGGAGGGACTAGAACAATTCAGAAGGAAAGGTGTAGGGTAAAAAATATACATAAACCTCTCAAACGTATGTATACTAATGCCAGAAGCCTGACTAATAAAACTGGTGAACTGGAATTAGTGATGTGTGAGGAGGACTATGACATAGTGGGAATAACTGAGACATGGCTGGATGATAGCTATGACTGGGCAGTTAATGTACAAGGTTACAGTCTGTTTAGAAAGGATCGTCAAAACCGGAGAGGGGGAGGGGTCTGCCTTTATATAAAGTCATGTCTAAAGCCCACAGTCCGAGAAGATATAAGTGAGGGACATGAACATGTGGAGTCACTATGGGTAGAGATACATGGAGCTAAAAACAACAATAAATTACTAATAGGAGTTTACTATAAACCACCTAATATACCAGAGTCCACAGAAAATCTACTACTAACCGAGATAGACAAGGCGGCAAATCATAATGAGGTGCTTATTATGGGGGACTTCAACTACCCAGATATAGACTGGGAAACTGAAACTTGTATATCTCATAAGGGAAACAGGTTCGTGGCTATAACCAAAGACAATTACCTCTCCCAACTGGTTCAGGACCCGACTAGAGGGACGGCCATACTGGACTTAGTATTAACCAATAGACCTGACAGAACAACAGACGTGCAGGTCGGGGGACACCTGGGAAATAGTGACCATAAAGTAATAACCTTCCAATTATCATTCAAAAGAGCGTTTCTACAGGGAGGAACAAAAATACCAAACTTCAAAAAAGCTAAATTTAGCCAACTAAGAGAGGCCATAGGCCAAACTAACTGGGACAAAGTCCTCACAAATACAGACACAAAATGGGATATCTTTAAAAACATCCTAAAAACTCATTGTCAGAGGTACATACCGTATGGTAATAAAAGGTTAAGGAACAAAAAGAAACCAATGTGGATAAATAGGACTGTAAAGAAAGCAATAAATGACAAAAAGAAAGCATATAAAACACTAAAACAGGAGGGTTGCACGGAAGCACTGAAAAACTATAAGGAAAAAAATAGAACATGTAAAAAACAAATAAAAGCGGCCAAACTAGAGACCGAGAGATTAATTGCCAAAGAGAGTAAAACCAACCCTAAAATGTTCTTCAATTATATAAATGTTAAAAAGTATAAAGCTGAAGGTGTTGGCCCTTTAAAGAGTAATGAGGGGGGAGTCGCAGAGAGCGACGAGGAGAAAGCAAAGCTGTTAAATATTTTTTTCTCCAATGTATTCACTGAGGAAAATAAATTGTCAGATGACATGCAGAATGCAAAAATAAATTCCCCATTAAAAGTGTCCTGTCTGACCCAGGAAGAAGTACATCAGCGGCTTAAAAAGATTAAAATAGACAAATCGCCAGGACCGGATGGCATACACCCCCGTATCCTAAAGGAATTAAGTAATGTCATAGCCAGACCCTTATTTCTGATATTTGCAGACTCTATACTGACAGGGAATGTCCCACAGGATTGGCGCGTGGCATATGTGGTGCCAATATTCAAAAAGGGGCCAAAAACAGAGCCTGGAAACTATAGGCCGGTAAGTTTAACATCTGTTGTGGGTAAACTGTTTGAAGGTTTTCTGAGAGATGCTATATTAGAGCATCTCAACGGAAATAAGCAAATAACGCCATATCAGCATGGCTTCGTGAGGGATCGGTCATGTCAAACTAATTTAATCAGTTTCTATGAGGAGGTAAGTTCTAGACTTGACAGTGGCGAATCAATGGATGTCGTATATCTGGACTTCTCCAAAGCATTTGACACTGTAGCGCATAAAAGGTTAGTATATAAAATGAGAATGCTCGGACTGGGAGAAAACATCTGTATGTGGGTAAGTAACTGGCTGAGTGATAGAAAACAGAGGGTGGTTATTAGTGGTACACACTCAGATTGGGTCACTGTCACTAGTGGGGTACCTCAGGGGTCAGTATTGGGCCCTATTCTCTTCAATATATTTATTAATGATCTTGTAGAAGGCTTGCATAGTAAAGTATCAATTTTCGCAGATGACACTAAACTGTGTAAAGTAATTTACACTGAAGAGGACATTATACTACTACAGAGGGATCTGGATAGATTGGAGGCTTGGGCAGATAAGTGGCAGATGAGGTTTAACACTGACAAATGTAAAGTTATGCACATGGGAAGGAAAAATGCAAGTCACCCGTACATACTAAATGGTAAAACACTCGGTAACACTGACATGGAAAAGGATCTAGGAATTTTAATAAACAGCAAACTAAACAGCAAAAACCAGTGTCAGGCAGCTGCTGCCAAGGCCAACAAGATAATGGGTTGCATCAAAAGGGGCATAGATTCCCGTGATATGAACATAGTCCTACCACTTTACAAATCGCTAGTCAGACCACACATGGAGTACTGTGTACAGTTCTGGGCTCCTGTAAACAAGGCAGACATAGCAGAGCTAGAGAGGGTTCAGAGGAGGGCAACTAAAGTAATAACTGGAATGGGGCAACTACAGTACCCTGAAAGATTATCAAAATTAGGGTTATTCACTTTAGAAAAAAGACGACTGAGGGGAGATCTAATTAATATGTATAAATATATCAGGGGTCAGTACAGAGATCTATCCCATCAGCTATTTATCCCCAGGACTGTGACTGTGACGAGGGGACATCCTCTGCGTCTGGAGGAAAGAAGGTTTGTACACAAACATAGAAGAGGATTCTTTACGGTAAGAGCAGTGAGATTATGGAACTCTCTGCCTGAGGTGGTGGTGATGGTGAGTACAATAAAGGAATTCAAGAGGGGCCTGGATGTGTTTCTAGAGCGTAATAATATTACAGGCTATAGCTACTAGAGAGGGGTCGTTGATCCAGGGAGTTATTCTGATTGGAGTCGGGAAGAAATTTTTTATTCCCCTAAAGTGGAGAAAATTGGCTTCTACCTCACAGGGTTTTTTGCCTTCCTCTGGATCAACTTGCAGGATAACAGGCCGAACTGGATGGACAAATGTCTTTTTTCGGCCTTATGTACTATGTTACTATGATCCTGAGTGGTGATGTCACCATCACCACTCAGGATCGCTGGATGGTGATTGGTGAGGTGAAATCACACCACCATCACCATCCTGTTCCGGGTTATCGGGTCTTCAGAGACCCGAACAACCCGGAAACGCAGAAAACCGCAGGTCTGAATTGACCTGCGGTTTTCTGCGATCGCATACATGGGGGGGTCACCGGACCCCCCGGCGCATTTGCCCCAAGTGCCTGCTCAATGATTTGAGCAGGCACGGGGTCCCGATCACCGCCCGCCGCGCGGCGTTGATCGAAAATACACAGGGCGTACATGTACGCCCTGTGTCCTTAAGAGGTTAACATCCCAACTGATGATTTTGCTGAGCTTTGTTGAGTGGAAGGAGTTACAGATTTGAACCATTTGATTGTCAGTTTCCTTTAATCCCGGGCTTGATGCAGTGATTTTCTATTAGAGGGCTCCGATACAGTTGGGAATCCTCAGTGTTCACATGCACAGGTAATGCTGGAAGCTTGAACATTGGCTGTGATGGCAAAGTGAATATGCACATAAAACTTCAGAGCTTCCGCTCACTTCTCTTCCCGCTGTCACCTCCATGGAAAAAGGACGGAAAATAATTGGGGAGGAAAAACAAAAGGTTTTCTTCCCTGGCACATATGAAGCGGAGACATGTGTAATTAATTAAACTATACAGGAGAAGAAAAACCTCAATTTTCTCCCAGGCTTTGAATTATAGCTGGGGGTGAAAGAGAGCCAGAGCTAGGGGTGTAATTAATCACACAGAGGTGAGAGGGCTTTGCATTTCTTCTGCATACGTACTTCCTGTATGCCAGAGAAATCCTGCAATGAGCAATTAGTCCTGTCACTTTTTGAAGGGGAAATTAAATTTCTATTGAGTTGGGGGGAAAAGGGAGAGGGTGGTAGAACTTGGCGGAGCGACTAAAAGCAAGAGATAGCTGAATTCACTGTAATGCGTAGTTATGTATTGAAAAGCTGACCAATAAAGTGATTCAGTGTTGTGCACCTGGGGGAGGTATGATACATGAGAAGAAGCAGGCTATATTCACTCCATAGAGCTTCTATGACAACTTGTCACTGAGTCATTCTGACTTGAGGAGCATATAGTCTGTTACGTGGTGACGTCTAATTAAATTGAGACTAGGATTAGAATGAAAGGAAAAAAGTAGAGTTGTCTGAGTTCTCTTATTTAAAGAACAAAACTGCTTTATATCTAAACCGTTTACACATTCATTTCTTGTACTATGAACATTTCTTTGTTCAGGAAACTGTATTCAATTTCCTTCTGTCTTCTATTAAAGGAGCTGTCCAGGATTCCCTACTATTTTAAATTTCCCCCCTCCCTGTCAGAGGAGCATACTTACGATCTTCCTAATGCTCGGTTCCAGCTCCTTGGGCCCACTGCTGTCTTCAGTCTTCACATGTAAACTTCCAGAATGGACAGAGTCCATGCACCACCTGCAACCAATGACTGTCTGTAGCTGTGACATGTGACATGTCTGACCACAGTGACGGGCCACTTAGGGACACATGACCGCTAATGAACAAACTAGCATCTCATTGCGGGGGCTGGGGCTGGGACTTAAAGCTGCAACAATGTGCTTGTATTGCAATCATATGAAAATTGCCTAACATGAGGATGTCAATGAAAAAAAAATCATTTGGATCACTGCTGCAACAATATTTCTTTCAAATGTGTATCTTTCAAGATTTTATTTTCTAAATATTGAAAAATTTACTAACTTGTTACCCGTAACATAATATTATCAGTACAGCTACTGTGGAAAATAATCTAATAAAATAATTATAATTTACCTGGTGTCAACGAAAAATAAGAAAAGTAAGGAAACCATTCTGACAGATGGTCGGGACAAATTATATCAATGATCAATTGTTCATTGTGGGCAGTAGGCATCTAAAGATATCTGCTTTGGTTTGAAGTACACATACAGTAAAATTCCTTTAATCCAGCATCAACGAGACAGAACAGGTGACAGATTATCAAGTATTTCAGAATTTATACAGCCACAGAAACTAAACTCAGGGAGGAGAACCTTCAGGAAGTATATCCAAAATATAGGAATATAAAGTCCACACTTATCATTTTATTGGGCAGGTGGGAGGAATTTCACTGCAACCACTGCATAAAAAAATCCAACCTGGTCATGTCAGCAAGTGTTCTGTGCTGTAATACTCATGGACAGCATTGAGCGCATCGAAGTGAAATTAATTAACTTCGATACAAATTTCAGAAAAAAATTTGATTTGCCACGAAGTAGAATTTCCTCAGACTTCGTGGTAAAGAATAAATTTTTCCTGAAATTGCGGTAAAATAAAACATACTTACCTCATCCATTTACTTGCGGAGAGGCCATTGCCGCCATCTTTATTGAAGAAGCCACATGAAATCTTGTGCACGGTGACGTCACTGTGCCTGGCCAGCATGATTCACCACAAGATTTTGCACAGTTTCTTCAATCAAGATGTCTGTGGTGGCCTCTCCGCGATCAAAATGGATGAGGTATGTTTTTTTTTGTTTTTTTTACCCCTGATTGACCCCTGAAAGGCCTTAATGTTAGATAATGTCTAATCCCCGCGATCAGCGATGAAGGGTTCAATGACAGGGGGCGGCGCGATCGTCGTTCACCATCATTGCGCTTACTACAAACAATGGAATGTGATTCGTGGTGAGAGTTGGAATATGACTGGTATCCATGAGCTTCTTTTCTCCTTGTAGTATAAGAATCTCCCCCTCCTTTTGAATCCAGGGAAGAAAATCAACAGACTGGTTTGTAGCTGAGTGGAGAAAAACTGCTTGATAAGCAGACAAAAAAATGAGTTTGTCAGCTTGCAAGTGTGTTTTATCTAAAATGTGTTTTGCTTTAAATGTGTGACTTGAGATTAAGTGACTTTAGGAGAGAACTTCTTTTATTCATTTGTTTATAGTTTTCATTGGATTGTATAATTTACATTGTTTTTGGAGTAATCTTCATTAGCAAATATGTACTCCATGATTGACAAGGCAGACCAGTGCAAATCTTGTATGCAATCTTTAGGCAGCCGTTTGAGGGTGCATACTGCTGTGCAAAATGTGAGTGAATAGCACGTTCAGAAGCTCGTATCCTGGATCTACAGTAAATGAGCGAATTGTAACACTGAGATGCCTTGACAATATTTAAAGGAGTTTGCTGCTTACTGATCAGACACTTGCTGGAGCTGATGTGGGCGAGGATGGCTGTATGGAGGAGTAGGAAAGTGACGTAGTAAGCTGGGTAACAGTTAAAGGCAGGGTAAAGGGAAGAGCGCCAGGGAGGCTAGCCCTGATCTGGCACACCTCAGCAAGTGTGGCAAATTGTCAGATTAGAGGGATGTTAGTTTACGGGTAGCACTACTGCAGCAAAATACAACCTCTGCCAGCCAGGAAAATGTCAGACCCAGCAAAGAGGGTATTACATTAAAGAGGAGATTCTATTATTAGGGGTACAGATAGGGCGATCTGTCACAAAGACGGGGACCATAGTAAAGTGTGTTGTCTTTCTGGCACTCGAGTTCAACATATCGCAGACTGGGTTGATAGAAGACTGGAAGAGGCTGGTGAAGACCTAGCAGTCATGGTCCACATTGAAACTAATAAAAAAGTTAGAGGTAGGTGGAGTGTTCTTAAAAATGATTTAGAGATTTAGGTTGCAAGATTAGGGCAAGGATCTCAAAGGTAGTATTTTCTGAAATACTGTACTTCCTGTACCAAGAGCTACACCAGAAAGGCAACAGGAGATTAGAGAGGTAAAACACTGGCTCAGGTGTAGGGAGGAGAGGGCGTTTGGTTCCTGGAGAACAGAGCTGACTTTTCTGTCGGCTACAGGTTCTATTATAAGGATGGGATGCACCTCAATGGGAAAGGTGCAGCTGTTTTGGGGGGAAAAGATGGCTAAAAGATGACTAGAGGTTTGGAGAAGTGTACATAATAAGAGGGGAATATAGTGCAGACAGTGAACTGGGGATGGAATTAAGGTGCGGAGTAGAATAGTTCATAAGGAAATGTGGAGGGTAAAAAAATATCCAAAAACCTCTTCATTGTCTTATACTAACGTCAGACACCTAAACTATAAAATTGGTGATATGGAATTAGTAATGTCAGAGGAGGATTATGACATAATGGAAATAACTGAGACATGGCTGGCTGGTAGTTATTACTGTTGAGCAATAGAGATGTCCTGAACTATTCGCCGGCAAACAGTTCCCGGCAAACATCGCTTGATCGTGTTCGCCGCGGCGGGCAAACATATGTGATGTTCGGTCCGCCCCCTATACGTCATCATTGAGCAAACTTTGACCCTGTACCTCACAGTCAGCAGACACATTCCAGCCAATCAGCAGCATACCCTCCCTCCCAGACCCTCCCACCTCCTATCAAAAAGCAAGGACAGCATCCATCTTAGATCCATTCGGAAGCTGCAGTGTTAGTGAGAGCAGGGAGAGTGCTGCTGCTGCTGATTTAATATGGAAATTGCAGTTCCCTGCAAGCGTGTGTGTCAGCCCCACAGCATGTACTGTGCCCACTACTGCCAGTGCCCAGTGCCACCGCTCATATCTGGTGTCACAGTAGCTTGCATTTAAAACAGTAAAAAAAAAAATCACTGTAATATAATTGCAGTTGCCTGCAAGCGTGTGTTTCAGGCCCACAGCGTGTACTGTGCCCACTACTGCCAGTGCCCAGTGCCACCACTCATATTTGGTGTCACAGTAGCTTGCATTTAAAACAGTAAAACAATTTTTTCACTGTAATATAATTGCAGTTGCCTGTAAGCGTGTGCTTCAGGCCCACAGTGTGTACTGTGCCCACTACTGCCAGTGTCCACCACTCATATCTGGTGTCACAGTAGCTTGCACGCATAGTACCACTAATCGAAAAAAAAATGACAGGCAGGCCATCCCGCAGGGGCCGTCGTGGTCGTGGTGCTGTGATTTCCTTTGGCCCTAGAATAATGGAAGCAGGGGGAGATCGTCGCAAGGAGCTAGTGGCACAGTCAGACAGCATGTATCGGCACCTGGGGTCAGCCAGACAGCACGCCAATCAAAGCATGCTGTTGCCACCACCAGAATGCCGCCATTGCAAAGCTCAGCAGTGTGGCATTTTGTTTGTGTGTCTGCCTCTGATAACAGCGATGCCATTTGCAACCTGTGCCAAAAGAAACTGAGTCGTGGGAAGTCCAACGCCCACCTAGGTACAACTGCTTTGCCCAGGCACGTGATCTCACATCACAAACGCCTATCGGATCAACACATGATGAGTACAAGCAGCACACAAACTCAAAGCCACCATCCTCCTCCTGGTCAAGCATCTTCAGCCACGTCAACCACTGCTGTCCTCCTTGCCCCCTCTCAAACATCCGCCACTCCGCCTCTCACCTTCAGCAGTTCCTGCTCATCTGCCCACAGTCAGGTGTCTGTCAAGGAAATGTTTAAGCGTAAGAAGCCAATGTCACAGAGTCACCCCCTTGCCCGGCGTCTAACAGCTGGCTTGTCGGAACTCTTAGCCCGCCAGCTTTTACCATACAAGCTGGTGGAGTCTGAGGCCTTCAAAAAATTTGTAGCTATTGGGACACCGCAGTGGAAGGTATCCGGCCAATTTTTTTTTCACAAAAGGCAATCCCTAACCTGTACTCTATTGTGGAAAAGGAAGTCATGGCATGGCTGGCACACAGTGTTGGGGCAAGGGTCCATCTGACCACTGATACCTGGTCTGCAAAGCACGGTCAGGGCAGGTATATCACGTACACTGTGCATTGGGTAAACCTGCTGACGGCTGCCAAGCATGGAATGCGTGGCTCTGCAGAGGAGTTGGTGACATCGCCACGACTTGCAGGCAGGCCTGCTGCCACCTCCTCTACTCCTCCTACTCCATCCTCTTCGCGAACCTCCTCGGCTGAGTCCTCTTCTGCTGCTGCGTCTTGCTCCACATCAACTGCACCCCCCCAGCTCCCCAGGGGCTATTCCACATCCCGGATACGACAGTGTCACGCCGTCTTGGGGTTGACTTGCCCGAAAGCAGCGAGTCACACCGGACCAGCACTCCTGTCCACCCTGAACGCACAGCTGGATCAGTGGCTGACTCCGCACCAACTGGAGATCGGCAAAGTGGTGTGTGACAACGGAAGCAATTTGTTGGCGGCATTGAATTTGG
The DNA here is from genome assembly GCF_905171765.1 of Bufo bufo. Lineage (NCBI taxonomy): Eukaryota > Metazoa > Chordata > Amphibia > Anura > Bufonidae > Bufo > Bufo bufo. The sequence continues at coordinate 87,182,851 of NC_053396.1, forward strand.
GCAAGTTGACACATGTGCCGTGCATGGCACATGTGTTGAATCTGATCATACAACGCTTTGTGCATAAGTACCCAGGCTTACAGGATGTCCTCAAGCAGGCCAGGAAGGTGTGTGGCCATTTCAGGCGTTCCTACACGGCCATGGCGCACTTTTTTCCGATATTCAGCGGTGTAACAACATGCCAGTGAGGTGATTGATTTGCGACAGCCCGACACGTTGGAATTCAACACTCCTAATGTTCGACCGCCTGCTCCAACAAGAAAAAGCTGTCAACAAGTATTTGTATGACCGGGGTGCTAGGACAGCCTCTGCGGAGGTATTTTTTTGCCACGTTACTGGACGCTCATGCGCAATGCCTGTAGGCTCATGCGTCCTTTTGAGGAGGTGACAAACCTAGTCAGTCGCACCGAAGGCACCATCAGCGACATCATCCCATTTGTTTTCATCCTGGAGCGTGCCCTGCGAAGAGTTCTGGATCAGGCCATAGATGAGCGTGAAGAGGAAGAGTTGTGGTCACCATCACCACCAGAAACAGCCTTATCAGCATCGCTTGCTGGACCTGCGGCAATGCTGGAAGAGGAGTCTGAGGAAGAGGAGTCAGAGGAGGAATGTGGCTTTGAAGAGGAGGAAGACCAACCACAGCAGGCATCCCAGGGTGCTCGTTGTCACCTATCTAGTACCTGTGGTGTTGTACGTGGCTGGGGGGAAGAACAGACCTTCAATGACATCAGTGAGGACGAGGAACAGAACATGAGAAGCTCGGCATCCAACCTTGTGCAAATGGGGTCTTTCATGCTGTCATGCCTGTTGAGGGACCCTCGTATAAAAAGGCTGAAGGAAAACGACCTGTACTGGGTGGCCACGCTACTAGACCCCCGGTATAAGCAGAAAGTGCCTGAAATGTTACCGAATTACCAGAAGTCGGAAAGGATGCAGCAGTTACAAAACAAGTTAAAAAGTATGCTTTACACAGCGTATAAGGGTGATGTCACAGCACAACGGGAATCTACCAGGGGAAGAGGTGAAAGTAATCCTCCTCCTACCACAACCACGCCGGCAAGGACAGGACGCTTTACAGACGTGTTGTTGATGGAGGACATGCAGGGCTTTTTAAGTCCTACGCATCGCCACAGCCCTTTGGGGACCACCCTCAGAGAACGACTCGACCGACAGGTAGCAGACTACCTCGCCTTAACTGCAGATATCGACACTCTGAGGAGCGATGAACCCCTTGACTACTGTGCAGGCTAGACCTGTGGCCTGAGCTATCCCAATTTGCAATAGAACTTCTGGCCTGCCCCGCTTCAAGTGTCCTGTCAGAAAGGACCTTCAGCACAGCAGGAGGTATTGTCACTGATAAGAGAAGTCGCCTAGGTCAAAAAAGTCTAGATTACCTCACCTTTATTAAGATGAATGAGGCATGGATCCCGAAGGGACTGACAGTGGGGGATGCATTTGACTAAAAAAGGCCTGATGAGATGCCTTGGGCTAAAAATGGTCCACACGCTGCTGTATTTAATCTCTGCATGCCGGATGACTTGCGTGACTTCTCCGCCACCAACTAGGGTTCAAGCCACAATGTTTTAGTGCACTTTCTGCCTGGAAAACAATACCTAATGCAACAATACCAAATTTTTCAGGCATGTGTACATGCCTCATTTTTCTGGCCTCTGTTGCTGCACTGTGGCTGCAAAAACAAAACAAAACAAAAAGAGGCACAAACATGTGTCAATTCCCCTTCGTGATCGTTACCTTGTTATGGTGAAGGGGCTTGCGTATCACAATGAAGCGATCACCTCTATGTTGGCAATGGCAATGTTGGCACACCCCAGATGATAAGGTCGTTGCTTTATTGTGAACAGACCAAAAGCGATCGGCTGGATAATTTTGCATAGAAAAAACATTAATTTTCTTTGTGATCATCTAAGGTGATCATTAAAGTCTACTAGGCCAACAATGGGCCCACACTGCAGAATAATTGTTTTCTGGGTCACTTAACTGTCACTGAACTATCTCAGCACGACCATAGGCTTTGAAAAACCGCCATTGCCTGCAATCTCCCAAACGTGCGCACGAGCACAGTCATCACTACACCAAGATTGACGCATAGAGGAATAAAATTTATGTCATGAGTGTGTCAACTATTGACAACTCTTTGCGGTTGTCTAAACTCTATTCGATACACGTCCCCTGATAGGGGACGTAACAGGGATTAAACTGATAGAAATAGTACTACTTAACACACCACTCATATCGGGTGGCACAGTACTTTGCACGGCGCACGCGCAGTGCCCCAAATTGGAAGTATGAGGACCAACCAAGCATCTTTTTCCATCTCCCGGTTCCTAAAATCTATTCCATAGACGTCCCCTGATAGGGGACGTAACAGGGATTAAACCGATAGGAATAGTACTACTTAACATACCACTCATATCGGGTAGCACAGTACATTGCACGGCGCACTCGCAGTGCCCCAAATTGGAAGTAAGAGGACCAACCAAGCATCTTTTTCCATCTCCCGGTTCCTAAAATCTATTCCATACACGTCCCCTGATAGGGGACGTAACAGGGATTAAACTGATAGGAATAGCACTACTTAACATACCACTCATATCGGGTAGCACAGTACATTGCACGGCGTACGCGCAGTGCCCCAAATTGGAAGTAAGAAGACCGACCAAGCATCTTTTTCCATCTCCCGGTTTCTAAAATCTATTCCATACACCACACCGGCCCCTGATAGGGGACAAAACAGAGATTAAACTGGTAAGAACAGATTTTTTTAATAAAAAAAAAAAAGAGGACAGCCTCTGCGGAGCTGGGTATTTTTTTGCCGCATTACTGAACACTCATGCACAATGGCTGTAGGCTCATGCGTCCTTTTGCGGAGGTGACAAACCTGGTCAGTCAAACCCAAGACAACATCATCGACCTCATCCCATATGCGTTTTTTCTGGAGCGTGCCCTGCGAAGAGTGCTGGATCAGGCCGTAGATGAGCATGAAGAGGAAGAGTTGTGGTCACCATCACCACCAGAAGCAGCCTTGTTGTCATCGATTGCTGGACCTGACTCCTCTGAAAAAGAGGAGTCAGAGGAGGAAGGTGGCTTTGAGGAGGTGGAAGACCAACCACAGCAGGCATCCCAGGGGGCTTGTTGTCACCTTTTGGGGACCCTTGGTGTTGTACGTGGCTGGGTGGAGGAAGAGACCTTCAATGACGTCAGTGAGGACAAGGAACGGGACATGGCTGGCTTGTTATCCAACCTTGTGCAAATGGGGAGTTTGCGGTTGTTTGCAGTGCGTTAAACGGGGAGTTTGGTCTGTCACTGTGAAGCGGGCGTAACCCTTACACTACCTGATCGATACAACATCATACCTGATCGTATACACACACTGGATGTTTTAAAGCACGTTATTCCAAACAATTTAGGAATGTTAGGTGATTTATGCCCTTTATGGATTAAAACCTGACTCTGCGTCAACTACGTAATTTTCCATGGGAGTTTTGTCATGGATCCCCCTCCGGCATGCCACAGTCCAGGTGTTAGTCCCCTTGAAACAACTTTTCCATCACTACTGTGGCCAGAAAGAGTCCCTGTGGGTTTTAAAATTCGCCTGCCTATTGAAGTCTATGGCGGTTCGCCCAGTTCGCCCGTTCGCGAACATTTGCGGAAATTCGCGTTCGCCATTCGCGAACGGAAAAGTTTATGTTCGCGACATCTCTATTGAGCGAATCAAAGTATCTGAAATGGAATTCGATCCGACAAATTTGATTTGCCGTGTGCTTCGTAGTAACAAATCTATTTTTCCTCAAATAATGGTAAAAAAAAAATCCATACTCACCTCATCCATTTGCGTGCTCAAAGGCCACCATGGCCGACTTGATTAAAGTTACCACGTGAAATCTCTCATGCGGTAACGTATGACATCACCACGCCAGCCGGAGTGATGATGTCATCACGTCACCGCGTGACATTTGGCACAGTGTCCTCATTCAAGATGGTCATGGCGGCCTCTGCACGATCAAATGGATAAGGTCGGTATTTTTTTTTTATGGATTAACCCCTCAAAGTCCTCATCATTAATCTCAGATGTCACAATCAACGATGAATGCAGCATCTGAGGAGTTCAATGACAGCGGCGTCACGATTTAATCCTACATACAAAGAAATGCGCTTTGTGATTAAGTAATTCATCACAAAGAAAATTTCTTTGTGAAATTCGTCGAAGCAGCCAAATTGAATTTTTCATAATCGCTCATTTCTAATAGCTATTGTGCGGTTAACGTACAGGGTTACACTGTTTAGAAATGATCGTAAAAACCAGAAAGGAGGAGTTTGCTTTTGTGTAAAGTCTTGTCAAACTCCCACACTCAAGGAAGATATACAGTGGGATGCGAAAGTTTGGGCAACCTTGTTAATCGTCATGATTTTCCTGTATAAATCGTTGGTTGTTACGATAAAAAATGTCAGTTAAATATATCATATAGGAGACAGAAAGTGTGCTATAATTGTTTAAACAAAATTAGGCAGGTGCATAAATTTGGGCACCACAAAAAAGAAATGAAATCAATATTTAGTAGATCCTCCTTTTGCAGAAATTACAGCCTCTAAATGCTTTTTGTAGGTTCCAATGAGAGTCTGGATTCTGGTTGAAGGTATTTTGGACTATTCCTCTTTACGAAACATCTTTAGTTCATTCAGGTTTGATGGCTTCCGAGCATGGACAGCTCTCTTTCAGTCACACCACAGATTTTCAATTATATTCAGGTCTGGGGACTGAGATGGCCATTCCAGAATGTTGTACTTGTTCCTCTGCATAAATGCTTTAGTGGATTATGAGCAGTGTTTAGGGTCGTTGTCTTGTTGAAAGATCCAGCCCCGGCGCAGCTTCAGCTTTGTCACTGATTCCTGGACATTGGTCTCCAGAATCTGCTGATACTGAGTGGAATCCATGCATCCCTCAACTTTGACAAGATTCCCAGTCCCTGCACTGGCCACACAGCCCCACAGCATGATGGAACCACCACCATATTTTACTGTAGGTAGCAGGTGTTTTTCTTGGAATGCTGTGTTCTTTTTCCTCCATGCATAACGCCCCTTGTTATGGCCAAATAACTAAATTTTAGTTTCATCAGTCCACAGCACCGTATTCCAAAATGAAGCTGGCTTGTCCAAATGTGCTTTAGCCCACCTCAAGCGGCACTTTTTGTTCTGTGGGCGGAGAAAAGGCTTCCTCTGCATCACTGTCGCATACAGCATCTCCTTGTGTAAAGTGCGCCGAATGGTTGAACGATGCACAGTGACTCCATCTGCAGCAAGATGATGTTGTAGGTCTTTGGTGGTGGTCTGTGGGTTGACTCTGACTGTTCTCACCATTCGTCGCTTCTGTCTATCCGAGATTTTTCTTAGTCTGCCACTTCGAGCCTTAACTTGAACTGAGCCTGTGGTCTTCCATTTCCTCAATGTGTTCCTAACTGTGGAAACAGACAGCTGAAATCTCTGAGACAGCTTTCTGTATCCTTCCCATAAACCTCGATGGTGAACAATCTTTGTCTTCAGGTCTTTTGAGAGTTGTTTTGAGACCCCCATGTTGCTACTCTTCAGAGAAAATTAAAAGAGGAGGGAAACTTACAATTGACCCCCTTAAATACTCTTTCTCATAATTGGATTCACCTGTGTATGTAGGTCAGGGGTCACTGAGCTTACCAAACCAATTGGAGTTCCAATAATTAGTTCTAAAGGTTTTGGAATCAATAAAATGACAACAGTGCCCAAATTTATGCACCTACCTAATTTTGTTTAAACAATTACAGCACACTTTCTGTAAATCCAATAAACTTCATTTCACTTCTCAAATATCACTGTGTGTGTCTCCTGTATGATATATTTAACTGACATTTTTTATCGTAACAACCAACGATTTATACAGGAAAATCATGCCGATTAACAAGGTTGCCCAAACTTTAGCATCCCACTGTAAGTGATGGACATGACCAAGTGAAGTCACTGTAGATAGAAAACCAATAATAAAATACTGATAGGGGTTTGTTATAAGCCACCTACACAGTCCACAGAAAATCTGCTATAAAAGGAAATTGATGCAGCGTTGAATAATAATGAGGTCGTTATTATGGGGGACTTCAACTACCAAACTATAGACTGGGAAACTGACATCTGTGGATCTCATAAAGGAAACAATTTTTTGGCAATAATTAAAGACAATTATCTTTCCCAACTGGTACTGGATTTAGAGGGACGGCCATATTGGACTTGGTATTAAAGGGAATCTGTCAGCATATGCCTCAGTATTAAATGAAGAGCACTTTCAGATTTCTTCTGTTCTGCTGATTACAATGTGTCTACCTCCATCCAGATCTGTGCCTCCTTTGAAAGGAAATCATAAAATTTTCACAGATATAGCATTTCAGTGCCCAAAATGTTATGCCCAGGTGGTGCCATCTGAGACTCAAAACATACTTCTTGAATTGTTAGGTGGGTTCTACTGGATACAGAAATGCTATAAATGTGCTGTATGGGCACATGGTAGAGCTCTGAAAGTAATGAGTGATATTTGTTTTTTGGAGCATGGATTTTGCTGGAATGGTTTTTGGGCACTGCACCACATTTGCAGAGCCTCTGAGGTACCCATACAGTGGAGAACCCCATTTTGAAAACTACACCCCTCAAGTTATTTGTCAAGGGATGGAGTGAGCATTTTAACACCTCGTAATCAGCAGGGGACCGTGAAAAATTAAAATTGCACATTTTCAACAGATGGCATTTCAGTGCCCAATATGTTTTCCTTGTGCCATCTGAGACACACCATGCCCCTTAAATTGTTAGGTGGGTTCTACTGGGTACAGAAATGTGCTGTGGCTGCACACAGGTTGAGGGCGCTCTGTGCCTCAGCCTGTGCACGTCGGGTTACAGTACAGCTGCAGTATGATGAAGAGAGAGAGAGAGTGCTTGAGGTGAGGAGCGGCAGTGTCCAGAGCAGGAGAGGTAAGTGGATTTTTTATTTTGTGATCTGAGGCTGGGGGCTGCTGAAACATAGCTAGGGGCTGATCAAACATGGCTGGGGGATGATCAGACATGGCTGGGGGCGATGAAATATGGCTGATGGTGATTAAATATGGCAGGGGGCTGATATGAAGCATGGGGGTCTCATTTGAGGTCTGAATGGGGGGGTCTTCTTTATATTGGGCTCTGATGTGAGGTCTGATTGGGGGTCATTTACATTGGGGTCTGAGCTGAGGTCTGATTGTGGGTCTGATCTGAGGTTTTATTGGGGTCTTATTAACATTGGGGTCTGATCTGAGATCTGAATGAGGGTCTTATTATTAACATTGGGGGTCTGATTAGAGCTATGAGCTGAGGTCTGATTAACATTGGAGGTCTGATTGCTGGTCTGATCTGAGGTTTAATGAAAAATATTTTTTTATTATTGTCGTCCTCTAAAACCTAGATGCATCTTATGGGCTGGTGTGTCTTATAGGGTGAAAAATACAATATTTTTTTTTTGTTTTGCCACTTTTGCACTATTATCCATTTTGAAAAAAAATAATTATGTTTTTATGTCGCCATTTTTATTTTTCTGTTCAGAGTCTTGTGTTAGGGCTCGTTTATTGCAGGATGATTTGTTGTTTTCATTGGTACCATTTTAGGGTACATAATATAATTTTTGGCTGGCAGACCTAGAGGCCTTTGTATGACCTTGGGATGCTATAGCAACAATCTGTACCCAGCGATCACATTGCAGTACACCAATGGGACGAGAGAGGGAGATACCTCCCTCTGTAAACCACTTACATGCAGGGACCAGCAATGACTACCGAATCTAAGGGGTTAAACTGCAGGCATCAGAGTGTTCACTGATGCCAGCAGTTACAGCAGGGGCCTGGCTGTTGGTAGCAGCCAGGCTCCTGTCCTGATCGAGCGATCACAGCCCACCCAATTAGTATGTCGGAATGCAGGAACTCCTTGCCTTTTGCACCGTACTTGTCACATGTTGGGAAGGAGTCAATTATGTCAGTATTCTGGGGGTCATTTACAATTCTGAAACAAACTTAAATTAGGTGTATTTCAGGTGCAGACTTCGCCCCGACCATAATTTAGGGGCGTGACATGGGCGGAGAAGGGGACGGGCCGGCAGACCCATCTCATTCATCATTTCCTACTCCATTTGTAACTGAACCTGAGTTCGGGAAATGTTTTTTTACAGTACAAATTAATTTATAAAGTTATTTCGCGAACTGTCATCGGAACCAATACATTCTAATACTATACGGAGCTCCTGCTCCGTACAGTATTAGAACAAAGTTTTATGCGAATTGACTTTGGATGCTTCATCCAAAGTCAATTCGCTCATCCCTAAATATAATCTTTGTTAAAATGCTGCTCCATTTTCTATATTTCATAATGTATGCCCCCTTATTTGCCAAGTCTTTTGTGCTGTCCACATTGAGGTCTTGTCCATAAAATAGCTACTGATGGAGGGTCCTCTGACCAGGCAAATCACCTCCATGTAATGTCTCCTCCATTCTAACACACGGTACCTGCACTAAACTCCCAACAGTGCAAGTGTAGATGGCAGGTACAGTGTATTTGAATGGAGAAGACATCACATGGAGGTGATTTGCGCGGTCACATGACCCTCGATCAGCAGCGATGTATGGACAAGACTTCGGTATGAACAGCACAAAAGATTTGGAAAACTAGGGGGGCTTATCTAATGAAATATTGGAAATATGTGCAGAATTTTAACAAAGATTATATTAGTAATCATCTTATAAACACATTGGACAATACTAGACAGAAAGTGACCAACCCCTTTAACTGATCACAAATCTCAGTCTTGTTTGTACCAGAAAACTCTATTGGTATTGTACTCTGTTGTTATTGAATATGCCTCCCGCATATACTGTAGCATATATTGGCTAATGGACTCACTTGAACCAATACATGTATGATATGTATGAACCAAATGACTAAAATAATCGGTGCTTCAGACATAATGACAAAAATGACCATCCACGTACAGTACAGACCAAAAGTTTGGACACACCTTCACATTCAAAGAGTTTTCTTTATTTTCATGACTATGAAGGCATCAAAACTATGAATTAACACATGTGGAATTATATACATAACAAACAAGTGTGAAACAACTAAAAGTATGTCATACTCTAGGTTCTTCAAAGTAGCCACCTTTTGCTTTGATTACTGCTTTGCACACTCTTGGCATTCTCTTGATGAGCTTCAAGAGGTAGTCACCTGAAATGGTCTTCCAACAGTCTTGAAGGAGTTCCCAGAGATGCTTAGCACTTGTTGGCCCTTTTGCCTTCACTCTGCGGTCCAGCTCACCCCAAACCATCTCGATTGGGTTCAGGTCCGGTGACTGTGGAGGCCAGGTCATCTGGCGCAGCACCCCATCACTCTCCTTCATAGTCAAATAGCCCTTACTTTCAAAGTTTTCCCAATTTTTCGGCTGACTGACTGACCTTCATTTCTTAAAGTAATGATGGCCACTCGTTTTTCTTTACTTAGCTGCTTTTTTCTTGCCATAATACATATTCTAACAGTCTATTCAGTAGGACTATCAGCTGTGTATCCACCTGACTTCTCCTCAACGCAACTGATGGTCCCAACCCCATTTATAAGGCAAGAAATCCCACTTATTAAACCTGACAGGGCACACCTGTGAAGTGAAAACCATTTCAGGGGACTACCTCTTGAAGCTCATCAAGAGAATGCCAAGAGTGTGCAAAGCAGTAATCAAAGCAAAAGGTGGCTACTTTGAATAACCTAGAATAGGACATATTTTCAGTTGTTTCACACTTGTTTGTTATGTATATAATTCCACATGTGTTAATTCATAGTTTTGATGCCTTCAGTGTGAATCTACAATTTTCATAGTCATGAAAATAAAGAAAACTTTTTGAATGAGAAGGTGTGTCCAAACTTTAGGTCTGTACTGTATATAAATCAATAAGTAAGATGATGTTTTTAGGACTACCCAAACATCATACACAATGGATATGTATAAAATATTTGTCATGCAATAATATGTGGATGCAATAGTGCAAAGAAAAAACATGGGCATCTAACTTCCATATTGACTAATAAATTAGATAACATTTGCATGCATAAGTTTAGCATGGTTTTGACACAAAGACAGGGAAGACAATCCTCTACTATAGAGCTGAATTCACTAAATGTTTTTTATAGCAAGCCATGAATATAGTACATAAGCTGAGTACTACTGTCTTATGGTGCACAATATAGAGACCTCAGCTATTCTGTTTATCAGCTAATGTGACATAACATGGGAACCTTTCGGCATTTTTGGAACCACAAGGTCACTAAGAATGCTACTAAACAATACTAATGAAAGTGAATGCAATGCAAATTGTGTTGAACCATTAATATAGTCATGAATGCCCTAAGGATAAATACATTAGCAATAGACCATTAGATAATATAAAACTATAGCTGCCTAGATTAACAAGGTAATATATTCATTGACATCAAGTATGGGCAACAGCGACTGGAAGTGAGTCTGGCCCCAGATATTTTGTCCATGCATGTTATTGAGCTTTAATGAACAGGATCATAAAGCAATACATCCTCTGAGGGTACATGCAGTGCAGTGAGGCTCTCCCCACATACAGTGCAGCTTATGAGGCTCTCCCCACACTGAGCTCTGCACTCTGCATGTGTTGATTCATCATGGCATAAGGTGAGTGATGATGATCGGAAGCGGGAGGTGAAGCAGTGCTTTAATGGGCTAAGCCAGTCACTCGGTGCTCCAAGCACCTCAACTGCATAAGAATTAAAGTATGAATTTCACTGCAATGGATATAGCCGATTGCACCCATAGAGGGCTCATTTAATTCACTATGATCAACCTATCAGGCAGTATGAACAGAAGTTAAAGAAATAAATTATCTGGTGACTGTTTGTTTCGCAAGCACAGCCATACACATTTTAGTCCATATTGGCTAATAGAGTTGTTCAAACTGGCCATACATGTTCATTGAAACCAGGCAATGGATGAGAGATCTTTTTGGGAACAATGAAAGAACGTTTGTCCATGAATGATCTTTCTATAACCCTGTACCTGTAAATGTTCCTGTACGTCATAGTGGCTGAGGGCTTGTATGGAGCAGGCTTCTGTAGTGAGCCTACTTCATACATGGCAGGAGCCGGCTGTATAATACAGCAGGCACCCAGTTGCAATGACAGAGATCGGCGATGATGTTTAACCCAGTCATTCAACCCCTCATTTGCCACGTTTAATAGTGATCATAGCATCTGTGGAGTTAGGCCTAACTCCACAGATGCTATGATCACAGTTGAATGCTAATGAGGCTGCTCCCTCTGCCTTCCAATCGGAGCCCCACCAATGAAATCATGGGGCTCTGATTGGTTATAATGACAGCCTCGATGCTGCTGAAGCTTTCCAGGCCTGTCATATTTATTTGCCTGCTGAGCTGTGCATGAAGCCCAGCTCAGCAGGTAGAGCATCAAAACCCCAGAGTTCTATTATGGTGAATGGGACAAGGTATCAAATCATCCCAGTTTCTAGCCCCCTAAAAGTCATTGTCAAAAAAACGTTTTAAAAAATATATATATTAAGGGGTCACTTACAAACAGATATACGCCACAATCTGTGACTTTTTGCCTTTTTCCGGTGCTCACGCCAGGTCTCAAAAAGGGAGCGTGGTGGGGAAGGGGGGGAGAGTGGGCCGGAGAATAAGGAAGTCAAGTAATTTTTATCACTGAACGCCGTAATATCAAACCCCAAAAAACCTTGTTGTCATATATGTATGACATAAATGGGCCCATGACTTGGATGATTATGCCAGGGGTAACATTTATAATTGGTGGTTATTTATATAGGTGAATGCATAAAAAATCTAAATACTGGACAACACAGTATTCAGACAGGTTTGTCAACCATCCACAAATTTATGGACAGTCCATAAAAATAGCCAACTTTTTTCCTGTGTCAGTGAAAAAAAACACGGTTTTATCATTGGAAAGATCGAGCTTTGTCCAAGCCAACAACAAAAATAGAGAAACATACAAGAGTAGGAACAAATTAATCTCTACATACTCAGAACAAAGTAAATTCATAGGCAAAATCAACAATAAACACTGGCCTATTCTAAAGAGTACCTTGAGGCATGTCCCAGAATTTGATAATCCATCTTTATTATCCTACTGCTACCCCACCAATTTGAAGGACAGGTTGGTTAAGGCAGACTTAACATTAGAGATGTCGCGAACATAAAATTTTCCGTTTGTGAACGGCGAACGCGAATTTCCGCAAATTTTCTCAAATGGGCGAACCGCCATAGACTTCAATAGGCAGGCGAATTTTAAATCCCACAGGGACTCTTTCTGGTCGCAATAGTGATGGAAAAGTTGTTTCAAGGGGACTAACACCTGGACTGTGGCATGCCGGAGGGGGATCCATGGCAAAACTCCCATGGAAACTGCGCTGAAGGTCCTTTCTGACACGACACTTGAAGCGGGGCAGGCCAGAAGTTGTATCGCAAATTGGGATAGCTCAGGCCACAGGTCAAGCCGGCACACCCAGTAGTCAAGGGGTTCATCGCTCCTCAGAGTGTCGATATCTGCAGTTAAGGCGAGGTAGTCTGCTACCTGTCGGTCGAGTCGTTCTCTGAGGGTGGACCCCGAAGGGCTGTGGCGATGCGTAGGACTTAAAAAGCTCTGCATGTCCTCCATCAACAACACGTCTGTAAAGCGTCCTGTCCTTGCCGGCGTGGTCGTGGTAGGAGGAGGATTACTTTCACCTCTTCCCCTGTTAGATTCCCATTGTGCTGTGACATCACCCTTATACGCTGTGTAAAGCATACTTTTTAACTTGTTTTGTAACTGCTGCATCCTTTCCGACTTCCGGTAATTCGGTAACATTTCAGCCACTTTCTGCTTATACCTGGGGTCTAGTAGCGTGGCCACCCAGTACAGGTCGTTCTCCTTCAGCCTGTTTATACGAGGGTCCCTCAACAGGCATGACAGCATGAAAGACCCCATTTGCACAAGGTTGGATGCCGAGCTACTCATGTCCCGTTCCTCGTCCTCACTGATGTCATTGAAGGTCTGTTCTTCCCCCCAGCCACGTACAACACCACAGGTACCAGATAGGTGACAACGAGCACCCTGGGATGCCTGCTGTGGTTGGTCTTCCTCCTCCTCAAAACCACATTCCTCCTCTGACTCCTCTTCCTCAGACTCCTCTTCCAGAGTTGCCGCAGGTCCAGCAAGCGATGCTGATAAGGCTGTTTCTGGTGGTGATGGTGACCACAACTCTTCCTCTTCACGCTCATCTATGGCCTGATCCAGCACTCTTCGCAGGGCACGCTCCAGGAAGAAAACAAATGGGGTGATGTCGCTGATGGTGCCTTTGGTGCGACTGACTAGGTTTGTCACCTCCTCAAAAGGACGCATGAGCCTACAGGCATTGCGCATGAGCGTCCAGTAACGTGGCCAAAAAATACCCAGCTCCGCTGAGGCTGTCCTAGCACCCCGGTCATACAAATACTCGTTGACTGCTTTTTCTTGTTGGAGCAGGCGGTCGAACATTAGGAGTGTTGAATTCCAACGTGTCAGGCTGTCGCAAATCAAGCGCCTCACTGGCATGTTGTTTCGCCACTGAATATCGGAAAAGTGCGCCATGGCCGTGTAGGAACGCCTGAAATTGCCACACACCTTCCTGGCCTGCTTGAGGACGTCCTGTAAGCCTGGGCACTTATGCACAAAGCGTTGTACAATCAGCTTCAACACATGTGCCATGCACGGCACATGTGTCAACTTGCCCAAATTCAATGCCGCCAACAAATTGCTTCCGTTGTCACACACCACTTTGCCGATCTCCAGTTGGTGGGGAGTCAGCCACTGATCCACCTGTGCGTTCAGGTCTGACAGGAGTGCTGGTCCGGTGTGACTCTCTGCTTTCAGGCAAGTCAACCCCAAGACGGCGTGACACTGTCGTATCCGGGATGTGGAATAGCCCCTGGAGAGCTGGGGGGGTGCAGTTGATGTGGAGCAAGACACAGCAGCAGAAGAGGACTCCGCCGAGGAGGTTAGCGAAGAGGATGGAGTAGGAGGAGTAGAGGAGGTGGCAGCAGGCCTGCCTGCAAGTCGTGGCGATGTCACCAACTCCTCTGCAGAGTCACGCATTCCACGCTTGGCAGCCGTCAGCAGGTTTACCCAATGCGCAGTGTACGTGATATACCTGCCCTGACTGTGCTTTGCAGACCAGGTATCAGTGGTCAGATGGACCCTTGCCCCAACACTGTGTGCCAGACATGCCATGACTTCCTTTTCCACAATAGAGTACAGGTTAGGGATTGCCTTTTGTGAAAATAAATTTCGGCCGGGTACCTTCCACTGCGGTGTCCCAATAGCTACAAATTTTTTGAAGGCCTCAGACTCCACCAGCTTGTATGGTAAAAGCTGGCGGGCTAAGAGTTCCGACAAGCCAGCTGTCAGACGCCGGGCAAGGGGGTGACTCTGTGACATTGCCTTCTTACGCTCAAACATTTCCTTGACAGACACCTGACTGTGGGCAGATGAGCAGGAACTGCTGAAGGTGAGAGGCTGAGTGGCGGATGTTTGAGAGGGAGCAAGGAGGACAGCAGTGGTTGACGTGGCTGAAGATGCTGGACCAGGAGGAGGATGGCGGCTTTGAGTTTGTGTGCTGCTTGTACTCATCATGTGTTGATCCCATAGGCGTTTGTGATGTGAGATCATGTGCCTTCGCAAAGCAGTTGTAACTAGGTTGGTGTTGGACTTCCCACGATTCAGATTCTTTTGGCAGAGGTTGCAAATCGCATCGCTGTTATCAGAGGCAGATACACAAAAAAAATGCCACACTGCTGAGCTTTGCAATGACGGCATTCTGGTGGTGGCAACAGCATGCGTTGATTGGCATGCTGTCTGGCTGACCCCGGGTGCCGATACATGCTGTCTGACTGTGCCACTAGCTCCTTACGGCGACCTCCCCCTGCTTCCAACTCGTCTCCTCCTCCTCTCTGTCTCCCCATCTGAACTTTTCCCCTGTTCTTCTTCTCTTCGAGCGGACACCCACGTGACATCCACGGACACATCGTCATTATCAACCGCTTCACTTGTATCTGACAACTCAGCAAAGGAAGCAGCAGCGGGTACAACATCATCATCATCACACCGTACGTCCATGTGTGTAATGCTGCCCGACTGAGACATATCCCTGTTATCTACATCCTCTGGCAATAATGGTTGCGCATCACTCATTTCTTCCAACTGATGTGTAAATAACTCCTCTGACAGATCAAGTGAAGCAGCTGTGGTGCTAGTGTTGGTGGTGGCGGCAGGCGGGCGAGTGGTAACTTGAGAGGTGCCCGAAGCGGAGCTGGAGGAGGATGGTGCGTCAAGGTTCCGAGCGGAAGCTGTAGAAGATTGGGTGTCCTGTGTAAGCCAGTCAACTATTTCCTCAGAACTTTTCGAGTTCAGGGTACGTGGCCTCTGAACACTGGGCATTATTCTAGGGCCAAAGGAAATCACGGCACCACGACCACGATGGCCCCTGCGGGGTGGCCTGCCTCTGCCTATCATTTTTTTTTTGATTAGTTGTACTAAGCGCACAACCTACTGTGACACCAGATATGAGTAGTGCAACTGGGTACTGGCAGTAGTGGGCACAGTACACGCTGTAGGCCTGACACACACGCTTGCAGGCAACTGTAATTATATTACAGTGAAAAAATAGTTTTTTTTTTTTAAATGCAAGCTACTGTGACACCAGATATGAGTGGTGCAACTGGGCACTGGCAGTAGTGGGCACAGTACACGCTGTAGGCCTGACACACACGCTTGCAGGCAACTGCAATTATATTACAGTGAGAAATTGTATTTGATTTTTTAAATGCAAGCTACTGTGACACCAGATATGAGTGGTGGCACTGGGCACTGGCAGTAGTGGGCACAGTACACGATGTGGGCCTGACACACACGCTGGCAGGCAACTGCAATTAGATTACAGAAAAAAAAGAAAAAAAACAGACTTATGAACTAGCCCTAAAAAGGGCTTTTTGGGGTGCTGTCGGGACGCTGTCCTTACAGCAGATCAGATGAGTCTTTGAGGACTGTAATGGACACTGAATACACTGGCCTAGCTATCGATTTCCCTATTAAATCAGCAGCAGCTGCACTGTCCCTCCTCTCACTAACACTGCAGCTTCCGAATGAATCTAAGATGGATGCTGTCCTTGCTTTTTGATAGGAGGTGGGAGGGTCTGGGAGGGAGGGTATGCTGATTGGCTGCAATGTGTCTGCTGACTGTGAGGTACAGGGTCAAAGTTTGCTCAATGATGATGTATAGGGGGCGGACCGAACATCGCATATGTTCGACCCGCCGCGGCGAACGCGAACAAGCGATGTTCAGACGAACTGTTCACCGGCGAATAGTTCGGGACATCTCTATTTAACATCTCACAGATATAATGTAGACATACTTTGGTAAGAAAAGACTTAGTTGTTTCCCATGCCTGAGTTATATAAATTACTCTTACATGCTGAAGAGTAAAAGTTTCACCCATCAATTTTTATGTATTACATATCACATCTGACATTTTCTCACTTGTGATATAGCATTTGTTATTTACCTTCTAATCTATCCATGTAACCTAATGTATGTAGGTGAGAAGACCCTAGATCTAAAAACATGGCTTAATCAGCGTAGATACACCATTAGACAGAAAATAAATGATTTACCTGCCCCTAGATACTTTGTAGAAATGGGACATAAAGACAAATACCTTAAGTTCTGAATTATTGACCATGCCCCACTTCCTTAGGAAGAGAACTCCACTGGATCTATAAAAATAAAAATAAAAACTTAAACCATATGGCCTTAAATCAGACTTTAAGTTGAAAGCAGGGCCGGTACAAGGCAGGGGCCGAAGGAGCGGGTGCCCTGGGCGCTACCATTTGCGGACAGGAGGGGGGCGCAGGTGAAGTGCCAGCAGCAGTGGCGTCGCCAGGGGGGGGCCAGAGGGGGCCACGGCCCCCCCTACATCATGCTGTGCCCCCCCAACTAAAATGACCCCCCCCCCCAAGTGAGCAGCCGCCGCCGGGCACAGGGAGATGAGCGCTTCCATTGCGCTCATCTCCATTGTAAACTGTCTGTGCCAGCGGAGGTGCAGGGGAGGGAGAGGCGTGTCCCTTCCCTTTCCTCTGATAGGCTGCAGGCAGGCACCGAAGTGGAGGAGAGGCCCCGCCCCCTAATTACTCCTGTTTACCTTTCTAAAGCTAAAGGACCTTTGATGATGTCATCACAGGTCCTGTAAGGGAACTGCACAGTGTAAAGTGTAGTTCCCAGGTTAGAACAGTGCATCTGCCAGGACCTGTGATGACATCATCTTCAACATCACAGGTCCTGCAGAATCTAGCAAAGGAACTGCACCAAAAATGGTGTAGTTCCTAGGTTTCAAAGGTACATCTGCCAGGACCTGTGATGACATCATCACAGGTCCTTCAACCCCTAACAGCAAGTATTAAAAGTTCACAAGCAGCTCTGTATTGATCCATACAGACTGGAATGGAGAGGTAAGAGGAGGTCCTCCACTTTTCATCATTTACCCCCCCCCCCCCTCCATGCCATGTTTTTACTCATTGCTCACTCATGTATACTACTTCAGACAGTTACCACTACCTCATGTACCTCACAGTGACTATAATGCATAACTGACCACATATTTCTATAAACACTGCATCTACAGTATTATACCTTCTATGTGTCACATCAATACACTGCTCTGTATGTATATATATATATATATATATATACACACACATACATGCACACACACTGCATATATTACACAGTATTATACATGCAATATGTACAGATATATAGTATATACCGCAGTGCACTGATATGTGAGGTATGAGGTATAATAGATGCTGTGTGTACAGATATCAGTACACTTCTGTATATACTATATATGTGAGGTACGAGGTATAATAGATGCAGTGTGTACAGATATATAGTATATACAGCAGTGTACTGATATGTGAGGTACGAGGTGTCAATACACTGCTGTATTTACTATATACCTGTACACACTGCATCTATTATACCTCGTACCTCACATATTACACTACTGTATATACTGTATACACTGCATATATTATACCCCGTACCTCACATATCAGTACACTGCTGTATATACTATATACCTGTACACACTGCATCTATTATACCCTGTACCTCACATATCAGAACACTAGGGAATATACTATATACCTGTACACACTGCATCTATTATACCGCTTACCTCACATAACTGTACACTGCTGTATATAATATACATCTGCATCTATTATACCTCTTTTGTGTGCCAGGGCTGTTTTGTAATCCCATTCCGGCCCTGATGGCATAAATTATAAAACGCAGCAGCAAGAATAGTTCATGGAACAAAGGGAGGGGCTATAAAAGGGGAATGGGGGCCCAATTTAGATTCCTGCTATGGGGCCCAGTGATTTTTATGTACGCCCCTGGCTGCAGGCAATAGGCCGGCAGCCTATCAGAGGCCGGCGCAATGACGTCATCGTGCCGCCTGAGCCTTACATTACAGCGTGGGACACAGGAAGAGGCTGCATCGCATCGCCGACACTTAGGTAAGTATAAGTGGTTTTTTTTTGGTTTTTTTTACAATAGTGTTACTGGCACATTGGGGGGGCTTATTACAAAACTGGCACATGATGATGGGGGGGACTTTATACTGGCACATGATGATGGGGGGGAACTTTATAGTGTCTGTGACTTTCAAAGTCCCACAGTCCTTTGTTCTATTGCTTTAAGTATATTCTTGTTTTGAAACAACATTGATTCTTTCTTAAAAACGGGGGGGGGGGGGGGGCGCAGTTTGCCATCTTCGCCCTGGGCACCAAATGGCCTTGTCCCAGCCCTGGTTGAAAGTATATGAATGAGGAATGTTTGCTCATTATCAGCTCCTGATCCTGGTTGATTTTTTAGGGGTAGGATGGTGTGTGCCAAATTGTGTTATTTTGCTTTTTTTATAATTGTGACATTTGTTTTTTCTTATCTATTCACAGGATGAACATTGAGACAGCAATGTTTTCATCAATGTTTCACCTATATACAGGGAGTGCAGAATTATTAGGCAAGTTGTATTTTTGAGGATTAATTTTATTATTGAACAACAACCATGTTCTCAATGAACCCAAAAAACTCATTAATATCAAAGCTGAATATTTTTGGAAGTAGTTTTTAGTTTGTTTTTAGTTTTAGTTATTTTAGGGGGATATCTGTGTGTGCAGGTGACTATTGCTGTGCATAATTATTAGGCAACTTAACAAAAAACAAATATATACCCATTTCAATTATTTATTTTTACCAGTGAAACCAATATAACATCTCAACATTCACAAATATACATTTCTGACATTCAAAAACAAAACAAAAACAAATCAGTGACCAATATAGCCACCTTTCTTTGCAAGGACACTCAAAAGCCTGCCATCCATGGATTCTGTCAGTGTTTTGATCTGTTCACCATCAAAATTGCGTGCAGCAGCAACCACAGCCTCCCAGACACTGTTCAGAGAGGTGTACTGTTTTCCCTCCTTGTAAATCTCACATTTGATGATGGACCACAGGTTCTCAATGGGGTTGAGATCAGGTGAACAAGGAGGCCATGTCATTAGATTTTCTTCTTTTATACCCTTTCTTTCCAGCCACGCTGTGGAGTACTTGGACGCGTGTGATGGAGCATTGTCCTGCATGAAAATCATGTTTTTCTTGAAGGATGCAGACTTCTTCCTGTACCACTGCTTGAAGGTGTCTTCCAGAAACTGGCAGTAGGACTGGGAGTTGAGCTTGACTCTTCTTGCGACCCTGTTGACTATTTTGAATGAAACGCTTGATTGTAAGATGATCACGCTTCAGAAGCTTTGCAATTTTAAGAGTGCTGCATCCCTCTGCAAGATATCTCACTATTTTTGACTTTTCTGAGCCTGTCAAGTCCTTCTTTTGACCCATTTTGCCAAAGGAAAGGAAGTTGCCTAATAATTATGCACACCTAATATAGGGTGTTGATGTCATTAGACCACACCCCTTCTCATTACAGAGATGCACATCACCTAATATGCTTAATGGGTAGTAGGCTTTCGAGCCTATACAGCTTGGAGTAAGACAACGTGCATAAAGAGGATGATGTGGTCAAAATACTCATTTGCCTAATAATTCTGCACGCAGTGTATATATATATAAGCAAAAAAATGGAACAGCACCTCCTGAGACAAATAGCAGGTGCAAGCTACCTGGTAATAACATAACAAACAAATAAAGCAGCAGCACACCACTAGTATGTATTTTTATTTTTTTATGATTTTGTCTCAGCAAAACTTTTTTTCAAACTTTTTATCAAAAAATGGTGTATATTCTGTGTGTACGTGTTTTTATTTTATATATAAACTTTATTGCCTTTTCTGTCTCGAAAGGGCACATGCAGTAAATGTCCAGCCTTTGGCAGTTGTTCTAGTACTTGACTAGGCTGCTAAACAGAAGTTAGCTTGCATTGCATTCTGCCTGTGGGGAATGATAGCCAGCTATATAGCTTACTACCAGCAGTTGAATGATCTGAGAATTTTAAGAAATCATAAGAATATCAGGGGAATTACACAGTAAATAAATAAAAAAAAAAGATCTTGTTGACACATGCAGAGTTCATATTCATGCTGTGGACAGTTATTTTGGGGCCAAATTACTAAAGGAAATTCTAGTGTGAAACTTGTGGTTAATTCAAGTCATGAATTCATATTTTTTGCTAGAAGCAAACCACCTTGTGCATACTGTGGGGATTCGCAAACCCAAAATATATTGCCATTCATGCCAGCCTCACTGCACTTGCCGGCATCCTCCACCAATTGTGGGGATTTTCTCTGGTAGTTAGGACTAGCGGATGCAGTATAGAGGCAAAGTACACAGTTCTTGAATCAAACAGCTGTGTTTATTCACACATTGGTGTATAACAAAATGCAGATAAGGTGTATCACAAAACGCAGGTGGCTTGGTGTTTGTTCACACACAAGGAAAGTCCATAAACAATAAAAGTCACCTTTTCTCCTGGGTGTTAATTCACACCCTGTTAGCCGTCCAGCCTCATCAAGTTCATAGGCAGCCTGTTCGCCTTTAGAGGGGCCTGAGTCCTCCAGCCCGGCTCAAACCTCAAATCCCAGCACAGCACTCAGATCACAGCACACAGACTCCTGAGCTCCACTGTCAGAGGGATGTAAATCCACACACCTGGCAGTGGTGGCTGGTTTTTATGCCTGGCAAAACCCAACCTGGAACATGGGGAGTAGTCACCCACCTAGCACTTTGACTACTCCCAGTAAGAGCCGTCCCGGATCAGCTATAACAGCCATGCTAAATCGTTAGGTGTCAATTAACAATAGCTGCTGCTGACACATAAAATACGGGCTCTTACTTCACCAAGGCCAGGAACCTTGGTGACACATACCTTCCATCCATGATGATTCCAGGTACCTTCTTCCATACCCCCCCTTTGTTCAACCCTGAGGGTGTGAACACACCTGCCATACAGTATACCCGGGAAAGGGCATCCACGTTTCCCTGCATCCAGCTTAAAGTTCTGTAAGGCAGGAACCACCTGGTGACTCTGGCATCTCTCTCTTTGGCCTGGCTCATCCACTTGAGAGGGGAGTGGTCAGTCACCAGGCAGAACTTTCTCCCCAACAAATAGTAGCGGAGAGACTCAAGTGCCCACTTGATAGCCAGGCACTGTCTCTCCACTATGCTATACCTGGTTTTGGCTTGGTTGAGCTTGCGGCTTAAAAAGACAACGGGATGCTCCTCCCCGTTGACTCCCTGAGAGAGTACAGCACCGAGGCCTACTTCAGAGGCATCTGTCTGTACCACGAACTCCCTATTGAAGTCGGGCGTCACCAAAACCGGTGAACCGCAAAAATATATTGGCATTCATGCCAGCCTCACTGTGCTTGCACGCATCCTTCACCAATTGTGGGGATTCGCTCTGGTAATTAGGACTAGCGGATGCAGTATAGAGGCAAAGTACACAGTTCTTGAATCAAACAGCTGTGTTTATTCACAGATTGGTGTATAACAAAATGCAGATAAGGTTTATCACAAAATACCTCGTTTAATGTTCGAAAATCGTTAAAAAAACGCAACGTCCTGTCTGGTTTGGGTATTAGTACTATAGGGCTGGCCCACTCACTTCTAGACTCCTCGATGATGTCTAGTTGCAGCATTAGTTATACTTCCTCAGAGATGGCCTGTCGCCGAGCCTCATGTACCCGGTATGGTTTCAACCTGATTTTGTCCTGAGGCTCAGTGACAATGTCATGCTGGATTATGGAAGTGCGTCCAGGGAGGTCTGAGAACACATCTGTGTTCCTGCTGACGAACTCCCTGGCCTCCTGAGTCTGTTTAGAGGAGAGCAGGCAGCAATCTTCAATGTGGCAACCGCTTCACTTAAAACAGACTAAGAGGCCAGAGCCTCACCCCCTAGAAAACTCGTCCGTGGGCTATCTTCAGTACTGGTCTCCCTATCCTTCCACTGCTTGAGTAAATTCACATGGTACACCAGCTCCTGCTTCTGCCGCCCTGGCTAGTGTACCTTGTAGTTTACTTCCCCAACCTTTTTGAGTACCTTGTAGGGTCCCTGCCACCTAGCCAGTAAGTTACTGTCCACTGTTGGTAACAGAACCAAAACCCGATCTCCCAGGTTAAAGATCCGGACCCGAGCCTGCCGATTTTATACCCGACTTTGAGCTCGCTGAGCTGCCTCCATATGTTCCTTTACCAGCGGCAACACAGTTTCCATACGTTCCTGCATCAGGGTGACGTATTCAACAACACCTTTATATGGTGTGGGTTGTTGCTCCCATGCCTCTTTGGCTATATCCAACAGACCATGTGGATATCTGCCATATAGGAGTTCGAAGGGCGAGAGCCCAGTAGAGGCCTGGGGCACTTCTCGCACTGCGAACATTACATAGGGCAGAAGGAGGTCCCAGTCCTTTCCATCCTTAGCTACTACTCGTTTTAACATAGTTTTTAACGTTTGATTAAACCTTTCTACTAGGCCGTCAGTTTGCGGGTGATAGACGGATGTCCGTATCTGTTTGATATTCAGCAACTTACAGAGCTCCCGCATGACCTTGGACATAAAAGGAGTCCCCTGGTCAGTCAGAACCTCTTTGGGTATCCCCACTCGGGAAAACATCTTCATTAACTCTTTTGCTATCAGTTTGGCCGATGTACAGTGGCGGAAATAATTATTTGACCCCTCACTGATTTTGTAAGTTTGTCCAATGACAAAGAAATGAAAAGTCTCAGAACAGTATCATTTCAATGGTAGGTTTATTGTAACAGTGGCAGATAGCACATCAAAAGGAAAATCGAAAAAATAACTTTAAATAAAAGATAGCAACTGATTTGCATTTTATTGAGTGAAATAAGTATTTGAACCCTCTAACAAAAAAAGACTTAATACTTGGTGGAAAAACCCTTGTTTGCAAGCACAGAGGTCAAACGTTTCTTGTAATTGATGACCAAGTTTGCGCACATTTTAGGAGGAATGTTGGTCCACTCCTCTTTGCAGATCATCTCTAAATCCCTAAGGTTTCGAGGCTGTCTCTGTGCAACTCTGAGCTTGAGCTCCCTCCATAGGTTTTCGATTGGATTAAGGTCCGGAGACTGACTAGGCCACTCCATGACCTTAATGTGCTTCTTCTTGAGCCACTCCTTTGTTGCCTTTGCTGTATGTTTTGGGTCATTGTCGTGCTGGAACACCCATCCACGACCCATTTTCAGTTTTCTGGCAGAGGGAAGGAGGTTGTCGCTCAGGATTTCACGATACATGGCTCCGTCCATTTTCCCGTTTATGCGAATAAGTTGTCCTGTGCCCTTAGCAGAAAAACACCCCCAAAGCAAAATGTTTCCACCCCCATGCTTGACGGTGGGGACGGTGTTTTGGGGGTCATAGGCAGCATTTTTCTTCCTCCAAACACAGCGAGTTGAGTTAATGCCAAAGAGCTCTATTTTGGTCTCATCAGACCACAGCACCTTCTCCCAGTCACTCTCTGAATCATTCAGGTGTTCATTGGCAAACTTCAGACGGGCCTGCACATGTGCCTTCCTGAGCAGGGGGACCTTGCGAGCCCTGCAGGATTTTAATCCATTGCGGTGTAATGTGTTTCCAATGGTTTTCTTGGTGAC
This sequence comes from Bufo bufo, assembly GCF_905171765.1. Taxonomy (NCBI): domain Eukaryota; kingdom Metazoa; phylum Chordata; class Amphibia; order Anura; family Bufonidae; genus Bufo; species Bufo bufo. Next base: position 87,207,152 of record NC_053396.1, read on the forward strand.
TGTGGTCCCTGCTAATCCCGTGTAGTTCTAGGATGCTTTTTCACCTTTCTCAGAACCATTGACACCCCACGAGGTGAGATCTTGCGTGGAGCCCCAGAGCGAGGTCGATTGATGGTCATTTTGTGCTCCTTCCATTTTCGAACAATCGCACCAACAGTTGTCACCTTCTCTCCCAGCTTCTTGCTAATGGTTTTGTAGCCCATTCCAGCCTTGTGCAGGTCTACAATTTTGTCTCTGACATCCTTGGACAGCTCTTTGGTCTTTCCCATGTTGGAGAGTTTGGAGTCTGCTTGATTGATTGATTCTGTGGACAGGTGTCTTTTATACAGGTGACTAGTTAAGACAGGTGTCCTTAATGAGGGTGACTAATTGAGTAGAAGTGTCTAACCACTCTGTGGGAGCCAGAACTCTTAATGGTTGGTAGGGGTTCAAATACTTATTTCACTCAATGAAATGTAAATCAGTTGCTATCTTTTATTTAAAGTTATTTTTTCGATTTTCCTTTTGATGTGCTATCTGCCACTGTTACAATAAACCTACCATTGAAATTATACTGTTCAGAGACTTTTCATTTCTTTGTCATTGGACAAACTTACAAAATCAGTGAGGGGTCAAATAATTATTTCCGCCACTGTATGTCGCAGTGGCACCGCCTCCGGGTACCGAGTGGCGTAGTCCAGGACGACCAAGATGTGTTGGTGCCCCGTAGCGGACTTCGGTACTGGGCCTACGAGATCCATAGCGATTCTCTCAAATGGTACCTAGATAATCGGGATGGGCACTAAGGGACTGCGGAACAGGTGCTGGGGGCTAGTGGTTTGGCAGGTAGCGCAAGACTTACAAAAGTCATCAACCTCTCTAAAGACACTGGGCCTGTAAAACCGTTGCAGTATCCGGTCCTGTGTCTTCTGCAGTCCCAGATAACCCCCGAAAACATGTTGGTGGTCTAACTCTAACACGAGTTTTCGATAGGCCCCGGGCACCACCAACTGTTCAACAGGTTCACTCTGCAGCTGGTTTACCCGATATAGCATATTCTGGTTGACCACAAAACGGGGAAACATCGAATCTGCCCCAGGTTGTTGGGGCACACCATCAAGTATTACCACATTCTTCCAGACCCGGGATAGGGTTGGGTCTCGGCATTGGGCTGAACCAAAATTATCCCCGGAGACATTGAGGTCTGTTAACCCATAATCCGGTGGCAACTCCTCCACGTCTCCCACCATTACCCTACGCAGGCTTGTCTCCCCCTCTTCCACCGAAGTGGCGGTCCCCCCCCCCAATCTCCTGGGCTTATTCCTGTCTCAGGGGTATACTTAACTCTCACAACTGGCCATAGGGCAGGGGAACCTGGAAAGAGATTTGCGGTGACTGCCACTTCGTAGGTCCACCTGCAGGCCACGGTGGTTAGAGACACCAGCGTGGTGGGGTAGTCTTCTCCATGAATACACATCACCCCAACTTTCCGGCCAGTATACTCAGCGGACCGCACCAGGGTAACCCTTACCAGGGTCACCAAGCTCCCTGAGTCCAGCAGCGCCTCTGCTTGAGTGTCTCCCACGTCCACCTGGCACAAATTGTCTAGAGCCTCTGGGGTACCTGTGGCATACAATTAACTAGCATATAGCGATTGTCGGTAACCTTAATTAGTGTCCATGGGCTCAACCCCATAAGGACACTCAGCTCTGGTGTGGCCAGGTTCCTGACACCGCCAGCAGATTAACTGGGTCCGGCCCATAGGGGGAACCTCCTGGGGGGTTTCGTTGGCTCATACCGGTGGGCCTGGGGTGGGGAGTTCTGGACTTTGCCTGCCCTCCTCCCAAAAGAACCCCCCTGGAGATTCTTGGTGGCCTCATAGCGTTCCACCAGGTCCACCATTTCCAGGGCATTTCGAGGAGATACCTGGGCGATCCAGTGCTGGAGAGGGGGTGGCAGCGCCCTCCGGAATATGTCAGCCAATAGTCTATCCAGCATAGCCGTGGGACTCAGCACATCAAGCTGTAGCCACTTTTGCAATAGGTGGAGTAAGTCATAATACTGGGGTCTCAACCAGATGGTATAAAACTCCAGACGTGTTATGTCTTTTTTCTGAATCAGCGTCAGATAGATATTGGAGGTGCTTAGATAAAAGAGGATCTTTCTTCCATATTTGGTGGGACTGTCCCATTATAAAAGATTGGTGGAAGGAAATCTTTCGCCTCAGCAATCAGATATGCCAAACCTCAGTGACTATTTCTCCTCTCAAGGCTTTACTTAATATTTACGACATAAATGAGTCCATTGATACTCACCCCCCCTTTTTGTTTAGACAACTGCTTACTGCAGCGCGACTATTGGTCCCGAAATATTGGCTTTCTACTACCCTTCCTTCAATGGAACAATGGAGGCAGAAAGTTGATCAATTATATTGTTTTGAGGAACTTTCTGCTTGGGAGGCTAGGAACTATCAAAAGTTCGTAAAACAATGGAAACTCTGGTGGGAATTCGGGTTTCCTCACTGACCAGCATTTTCACTATTTTTCGACTTAAGAAAGGGGGTCGATAACTGTTAACTGTTAATTGTTAGCTAACTTATACGTACCTTCTGGTATATAGGGACAGTTCCTATGAATGCATAGCCATCTCCTGTATTGTTATTCATTCTTGGGGTGTAAAATTTCACTCTATACTAGTCTGCTGATCTTATGATGTGTAATGGATCCTCATTGTCAAACCTCTGCTTTCTCAAATTGTATGATCTCTGTAATCGCTGTTGTGTCACGTCAGACGCTCTGCTTATCTATTATGTACCGTATACTGTTTTCCCTTTTTTCCCTTTTTTTTTGGAAATAAAAAATTATAAATAAAAAAAGATATATATAATAATACTGGGGTCTCGCGGGCTCAGCCAGCTTAAACCCCCACTGATGTACCCGCTAGGCCCAGACCAACACATTCACCCCTAGTCTTGCCAAAATCTCACCCTTTACCTTCGGGTAGTCGGCCGCTTGATTGTCTGGCAAGTCGAAATACACCCGCTGGGTGTCACGCCCTGCTCTGTGAGTGATCTGAGAAGATCTGTCAGACTTGCTGCACGTTAATCTATCTGACAGATTGCTTTGTTGTGGCTTTTGGCAGGATCTCACCCCCTAACAGGTTCTGCTCATTAGTTTATTAGTGATGCTATTTATACCTGCCTCTCACTATAGCCCTTGCGGTTTAATAGTTTCTCCTTGAGTTCTCTGCTGGTGTTTTGTGGATCTCCTGCTCCCAGTTCGTCTTCAGTTAAGTCCTCCTTCCTTCCCTTCTGTTGTTTGTACTGGCTAGGCCTTAGGTAGACGCGGTTCCTTCATCTTGTGCAAGGAACCGGTTGTCTTTCCGCCTGCTCCCTAGCTGAGGGTTTGTATCAGTTGCAGCAGGGCTTAGGTTCGAGTGCACAAACACTTCTACCATTGAGATTTGTTCCTGTTAGTAACAGTCAGGGAAAGGCTCAGGGATTGTCAGGAGGAGACCTTTCCCTGTTCCCTTGCTGTGGGGCCTAGCCTGCTGTTTTGTTTATTTAGTTGTGTTTGGTTTGCTTCCCTTCTCTCATCCTCCATGACACTGGGACTCTGATGACAAGAAAGGAGCGACGACCGCAGCTCACTGATCTCCGGGCAGCTTTTCCCTGGTGGCCACTTTTCGTACATCGCCAGGTAGGTTTCGATGTCGTCTGTGGGTGTCATCTTAGGGATCGCTGCACGGACTGCTTTACGGGCATTGTGGACGCTTAGGGTTGCTCCTGCTGTCTGCAAAGCCATCACATGTTGTAGCAGTACCTGGTTGGTCTCTTGCTGCTGCTTATTAGCCTCCTGTTGGTGCAGGTTGGTCTCTCGCTGCTGCAAATTAGCCTCCATGAGGGCCTTCACAACAGCCTCCATTTTGTCGTGGGGCACGGCTTGAAAAATAGCTGGGTTGATGTATGACATACAACTGTGCCCAAAAATGCAAACCCAAAAATATATTGGCGTTCACTCCAGCCTCACTGCGCTTGCCCGCATCCTCCACCTATTGTGGGGATTCGCTATGGTAGTTAGGACTAGCGGATGCAGTATAGAGGCAAAGTACACAGTTCTTGAATCAAACAGCGGTGTTTATTCACACATTGGTGTATAACAAAATGCAGATAAGGTGTAGCACAAAACGCAGGTGGCTTGGTGTTTGTTCACACACAAGGAAAGTCCATAAACAATAAAAGACACCTTTTCTCTTGGGTGTTAATTCACACCCTGTTAGCCATCCAGCCTCATCAAGTCCATAGGCTGCCTGTTTGCCTTTAGAGGGGCCTGAGTCCTCCAGCCCAGCTCAAACCTCAAATCCCAGCACAGCACTTAGTTCACAGCACACAGACTCCTGAGCTCCACTGTCAGAGGGAGTTAAATCCACACAACTGGCAGTGCTGGCTGGTTTTTATGTCTGGCAAAACCCGGCCTGGGGCATGGGGAGTAGTCACCTACCCAGAACTTTGATTACTCCCAGTAAGAGCTGTCCCGGATCAGCTATAACAGCCATGCTAAATCTTTAGGTGTCAATTAGCAATAGCTGCTGCTGACACAGCTCTTACTTCACCGAGGCCAGGAACCTCGGTGACACATACCTTCCATCCACGATGATTCCAGGTACCTTCTTACAATACTTAGACTGGATGAAGAGCTTTTATTTTGCATAGACTGAGAGCGGATGTGGAAAGTATAGCTTCATTTGAGAACAATTACAGTACAGTAAAGTTCATAGTGCAAGTGCATTCTATCCTATCGTCATAAGTTGATTTTACAGACTCAATAATCCATGTGGCCAAATTTGAGTTGCTAGCATTGAAATAAATTCTAGTTTGTTGTTATGTTTTTTTTTTTGCATAATTACAGAACTTTTTGATTTGTTAAGTTCATGCACTTATTTTAAAGTAATTATAATTAACACCATAGAGAAGAGTGGAGATTGCTGGAAAATAAAACTGATGAGTATAGTATAATCCACATGGGAAGTAATCTTTCATAACTTCTCAAATTTAAAGTGAGATATTGGAAAACTCATCCATGGGACAAAGCAGACGGCAGAGTGAACGCAATGATCCTTAAACAGATGCAGATAATTGAGAATGTTCTGCCATCTCTGAAGGTAATTGCTGTAATGCAATGAATATCTAATGCAGAGAAAAATAGAAGAGGTCACCATCCCAGTCCTACAATATGCAAGTTTTCCTTCAAATGAAATGCAAGATTACATAATGCATGTGTAGGAAATCTGAAATTAGTACAGTCATACCTAATACCAAGATCAAAGCCAAGGTCATGAATGACTCTTTATTGTAATTTCATTGTGTATCTTTTTCACGTAGAAATACTCCCACAAAAAAAACTATGAGGGAGACTGGAGTTTTATATGCAAGTCTGAATTTGATCTGAACTGGCATGTGATGCAACACAATTATGAAGCAGCACATGCCTCTTACTAATTGTGGTACACGTGGGGCCAACCATGTCACTTTTTGGAAAAGCTGCAAGGTTGTCGGAAAAACTTGAAAAATTTAAATTTTCTATACCAGAAAACTAGCATAAAAGCTTGATCAATCTCCCCCATAGTCCTTGAGCAAATGACCACTTCCAAGCTTTTTGGTTTTGTCTAGCTAGATATAATGACATATGCATGGCTCTAATATAATGTAGAAGCCAATGTGCAAATCTTGAATATAATAACATTGACAGGTGGTATAGCATATAATGCATGTAAAAATTTCCTTTTTTCACATTTTGTTATTTTGCAGCCGTGTGTTAAAATAAAGAAAAAAATTGAGGTTTTCCGCATCATTCTGCACTAAATACCTTATAATGACAAAGTGAAAACAAAATATTTGAAGTCTTTGCTAGTTTATTGAAAAGGAAAAACTGAAATATTGCATTGATGTAAGCATTCAGATCCTTTAATAGTTATTTACTTGAAGGAACTTTGACAGAGATTACAGTTTAATTCTTCTTGGTCTGGTGCTAAAAGGTTTCCACATCTAGATTTAGGGATTTTCTGCAATTTTTCTCTGCAGATCCTCTCAAACTCTGTCAGGTTGGATGGGGACAGTCTGTGGACAGCCAATTTCAGGTCTCTCAAGAGATGTTCAAATGGGTTCAAGTTAAGGCTCTGGCTGTGCTACTCAAGGACATTCACAGAGTTGCCCATGAGCCACTCCTGTGTTGTCTTGCCTGGGATCATTGTCTTATTGGAAGGTAACCTTTGGCCCAGTCTGAGGTGCAGAGCACTCTGTATCAGGTTTTCAATTAGAATACAGTCAGGTCCATAAATATTGGGACATCAACACAATTCTAACATTTTGGGCTCTATACACCACCAGAATGGATTTGAAATGAAACGAACAAGATGTGCTTTAGCTGCAGACTGTCAGCTTTAATTTGAGGGCATTTACATCCAGATCAGGTGAACACTGTAGGAATTACAACAGTTTGCATATGTGCCTCCCAATTGTTAAGGGACCAAAAGTAATGGGACAGAATAATAATCATAAATCAAACTTTCACTTTTTAATACTTGGTTGCAAATCCTTTGCAGTCCATTACAGCCTGAAGTCTAGAACGCATAGACATCACCAGACGCTGGGTTTCATCCCTGGTGATGCTCTGCCAATCCTCTACTGCAACAGTCTTCAGTTCCTGCTTGTTCTTGGGGCATTTTTCCTTCAGTTTTGTCTTCAGCAAGTGAAATGCATGCTCAATCGGATTCAGGTCAGGTGATTGACTTGGCCATTGCATAACATTCTGCTTCTTTCCCTTAAAAAACTCTTTGGTTTCTTTTGCAGTATGCTTTGGGTCATTGTCCATCTGCACTGTGAAGCGCTGTCCAATGAGTTCTGAAGCATTTGGCTGAATATGAGCAGATAATATTGCCCGAAACACTTCATAATTCATTCTGCTGCTTTTGTCAGCAGTCACATCTTCAATAAATACAAGAGAACCAGTTCCATTGGCAGCCATACATGCCCATGCCATGACATTACCACCACCATGCTTCACTGATGAGGTGGTATGCTTAAGATCATGAGCAGTTCCTTTCCTTCTCCATACTCTTTACTTCCCATCACTCTGGTACAAGTTGATCTTGGTCTCATCTGTCCATAGGATGTTGTTTCAGAACTGTGAAGGCTTTTTTTAGATGTCGTTTGACAAACTCTAATCCACCACAGTTGTTTTCGGTGGTCTTCCGGGTCTTTTGGTGTTGCTGAGCTCACAGGTGCGTTCCTTCTTTTTAAGAATCTTCCAAACAGTTGTTTTGGCCACACCTAATGTTTTTGCTATCTCTCTGATGGGTTTGTTTTGTTTTTTCAGCCTAATGATGGCTTGCTTCACTGATCATGACAACTCTTTGGATCTCATCTTGAGAGTTGACAGCAATAGATTCCAAATGCAAATAGCACACTTGAAATGAACTCTGGACCTTTTATCTGCTCTTTGTGATTGGGATAATGAGGAAATAACACACACCTGGCCATGGAACAGCTGAGAAGCCAATTGTTCCATTACTTTTGGTTCCTTAACAAGTGGGAGGCACATATGCAAACTGTTGTAATTCCTACACTGTTCACCTGATTTGGATGTAAATACCCTGACAGTCTGCAGTTAAAGCACATCTAGTTTGTTTCATTTCAAATCCATTGTGATGGTGTATAGAGCCCAAAATGTTACAATTGTGTCGCTGTCCCAATATTTATGGACCTAACTGTATCTCTGAAATTTCTTCCATTCTGCATTCCCTTAACCCTGGCAACTCTCTCTGTCTCAGCTGCTGAAAAACAGCCCAACAGCATGATGCTACCACCAACATGCTTCACTGTAGTAATGGTATCATGAAGGTGATGAGCAGTGCCTGGTTTCCTCCAGATTTGAGTCCGAAAAGTTTAATCCTAGTTTTATCAAACCAGAGAATCTTGTTTCTCACAGTAAGAGAGACCTTTACGTGCTTTCTTGCAAAGTTTAGATGGGATTTCATGTATCTTTACTAAAGAGAGCCTTCTTTCTAGACACTCTGGTTTAAAGCCCAGATTGGTGGATTGCTGTAGTGATAGTTCAGTACCTTGGTACCAAAACCAACTTCGGATTCCTGTTTTAAAATGTTTTTAAAGTCATAGAATTAAAGCCCAAAGTTATTCACCGAAGTCTTGCGCGACTTCGAATTTTGCCTCTGCAAAGCACATACATTTTAATGCTATACAGAGACAGGTTCGTTCACCCCTAGTAGTGACAACATTTTCCACAATGCTAAGCCAAAGTCACCAGTTACATTAGTCTTTGTCCCCAGCCGCAGCCCGGGCATGAGGCGCATCATTATAGGGGTTGGATAACCCCTTTAATGCTTCCCTCTATAAGTTGTCAAATACTAGGAGTTGTATTTCTTTCCTTACTCCTTGATATGTCCCCCTATAGCCCATAATAACATCCTTGAAAGTCTGTGACTTGTAGTTCTGTCCTCTATACTCCTCTCCCTATATTGTCCACTATGCCTTATATTAGGTTTGGACATGTTGGGAGTTCTAGTTCTCCATTTTTTTATGCCTGTCCATGAAATGGCCACTGATGCCTTATAATAACAGTCTGAACATCCTAGGAGGTGTAGTCCTCCCCCATTTAAAAAACAAAATAAAAATAAAAAAAAACATGCATCCAGACGCTTCATCTTCAGCAGCAGTATTCATCAGTTTATTGCAGTTCTACATGTGGTAACCCAGCTTTCCAAGAAACCCAAAAGGCAAATCTGCCTTCTTATGGTACTATTTAGGAATGAGCACTGGGATTTATCTTGGTAGATTTATTATTATGCAGTCTATTCCTGCCTACAGGGTTGTAATTAAATATATTTTGTACTATTACTAACTAGGCAGTTGCTTCCATCAAAATAGCCACTCTCACTATGTACACTAAACCCAGCCCCCTCCTCCTATGCTTCCTGGATCACATGCATTAACATGAGAAGAGGGGGGAGAGGAAGAAGACATAGCTGCAGCCTGACAGAACAATGCCCTGCTTTTCTAATTTTTTATAGTTTGCAATTGTTATATCTGACAAAACAAAAGCAAATAACAAAGACGTATAAGGAGATTATGTTAGTTTTGTTGGGTGTTCTTTTTCTGTGTTTGGATTCTGTCTTTAGTTTTTGGCTCACAAAACTCACAATGGAGTACAAAAATAAAGCATGCTCACTTTGCTGATCCCCTATCAGTTCAGTAACAATGCTGTCCTGATTCCTCACTGCTATCTACTGGTCCATCTCATCACACAGAATTTGTTGCTTAGCCAGTGGCTGTCTAAGATGTTCACTGTTGCTGCTAGTCAGAGATGAGCGAACATTTGAAAAACTGGGTTCGGCAACTTCACCTAAGTTAGCCAAGAAGTTCAACTTCACAAATCTGGATGGATGGTATTGTTTGGCACGCTGAGCATCGGAATAATAAAGTCTTCCATCTTATTGGTATTGAATTAAATTTACAGCTGATGTAGGAATAAGTAAATGTAGGAATAAATAAATAAAACTGACACAGCATAGGTCTCCCTGCACTCTCCCTACAGTCTCCCTGAAGCATCCCTATCCAATATTCTTCTATTAATCATTTTCAGCAACACTGTCCATAGCACATGAGCACTTGCCACACCTCGCGCTATGCTCAGCTCACAGAACAATGGCGAAGACCGCGAGGGATGAGGGTTTTATAGGGCTGTGGCATCACAGGGGATGTCTCTCTGTGGACTGGATGGCTGCACGACATTATGGGTGATCTCACATTCCTGGGCTCCTTACTTTCACTTTTTAACATGTGCAGCCACCATTTTAGGATAAACTGATTTGTTACCATGAAGCGCGAGGCAATTCGGATTTGTGTCGCATTAAATTTTTACTAAACTTCGCACCAAATTCCACTTCGCTCAACACTACTGCTAGTGATTGGTTGAAAAGTCATTTTTTCTGTGTCAAGAGGTACTTGGCAGAGCAGCATCAGAATGGGACTGGTGGTGGATCAGTGAGTTGAGTATATATTTTTATGTTATTCTGCATTTTTTTAATTATTATTTTATTTATTACTACAGTTCCCAAATATTTCACATCTCTGTACAGAGATTTTCATTACACTGGTACCAGTCCCCATTGGGGCTTAAAATCCATGTTCCCAATTCAAAGTAATAGTATGTTTTTATGGTACATGGTGAGAACAAAAAACTCCAGGCAGATGTAGCCCTTTCTCAGATTCAATCCAAGCACCCCACTGCTGCAAATCAACAATGCTAATCTTTAAGCCATTGAATATTTCTGTACACCACTGAGAACTATTTCTTATTTACTGAACAACCCCTTTAAGTTAGGGGAAATAGTTTCAACGAGCCAGCAAATGCTCCTCCTGTCATATTTTAACATACTGAAGGAATCTATGACATTAATTGCTCAGAGATAACCAGGGCCTCTCAGCACCTATCAGAATTTGTCAGTAAGTATGCAGATGAGAGTCTGGTACAACAGAGCAGAGATAAGTGAAAACAGGGAAAACTGAGAGGCTGATTATCTCTCAGTATCACCTTTACAAGCCTACAAATAAATTGCCTTTGATGTCATCAGGAGGAGAAGTGGGAGAGAAATGCATGGCATGCCAACCCATCACCAAGTGAGGAGGGAGGCTGCAAGAGGTTTGGAAAGGGATTCATCAATTTTAAAGTGGAGAATGATTATCTGTCCTCCCAACATAAGGTCAGCCTGAGGACATGGGAAGTCTCTACAGAAAGGGAGAGACCCATTTTGGATCAACACGTCTGATAAGACAGAGATAAGGCAGGGGCTCTGCATTGTGTGCTGAGACAAAGCTCAGATATAACACATATGCCTCTCCTGGTGACTGTACTATATATAGAGCTAAGAACATAACTGAGATATGTATGTAATGCAGGAGAACGGAGGCGCTCACACATCTCCTGTGCCTGAGAACCAAAATGCTACAGGCCTCTAAATAGCAGAAGTAGATGACCTGATGCTCCTGATTAAAGTTTCCTGGGCTATTTCCTTAAGAAATATCTTTGGTTTCTCTATACTGCTTGTCCAATCAATCTATCGCTTCTTTAAGATGTGCATCATTTAGAAAAAAAACAACTTCCACTAATTTGTAATTTAGTGGCAATAGGTCTGTGTAGAATGGGAAATGAATCTTCAAAAAAACACAGTTCAATTCTGTCCCACTGGACAAAGTGGGATATAAAAAACGGCATATATGTGAACATGAAAACAAAAAATAATAATGGTGGCCTGGACTAAACGCTGCTTATTTATCGGTGCGCCACTAAAATCTCACTAATGCTTTGTTAACATCATTTTAGAGTCCTTTGTTTGCCATGTATACATCAACTGTTTCCATTGTTTGCTTTTCTCATGCTTTAGGCCAGTAGCCATTTTTTGTTTAAAAAAAATGTGGTGAGTGCCGCCTTCTCTTACTTCTATATACAACTATTGTTAGCACTTTGAACATTGGCTGAGCACCACGTATACTGTTTGAAGATAGACAGAGCATTTGAGGGGATCGATACGTAGCGGATAAACACACAGCAGTGCCACCCATCTCTACACTCTACTTGTTTTGTATGACAAATCTTTTTTGGTTAGTGTTGTTATTCTTTGTTTTTCCACTTTTTTTTACCTCCTAACAATTCCCATTGGGAGAAGTTATCCACTTTTTTCATGGGTGTAGACAGGAGCCTTTCGGGATAACCCCTAGCAAGGAGACGTTCCTTTAGTTCCAAGGCCTATATTTTGTACCACTCTTCAGTACTGTTAATCCTTTTAGCCTGATAAATTGTCCATAAGGGACTGATTCCTTAACATTCTGGGGATGAAAGCTGCTATAGTGCAACAAGGAGTTGGTCACCGTGGGTTTAGGTTAACCCCTCATGTCCAACTCATCGCCATTCACTACCACAGCCACATCCAAAAATTTAGGGTAGTACCTCCTTAATTCAAGGTGAATCTCATGTTCATGTCATTAACCTCATTAAGATGTGCTACGAACTCCAGACATTTGGTTTCAGTACCTGACCAAACAATAAAGATGTCACCCACATATCTTAAAAATAACTGGGTAGGGATTGCTAGTGAAAAATATGTATGTTTCTTCAAACCTGGACAGGTAGATGTTAGCAAACGTACAAGATACTGGAGTCCCCATGGCAATACCATACCATTGGTCCCCAAACTCAAATACATTATTGGTTAAAACAAAATCTAACGCTTCTCTAATGAATTCCCAATAAAGACCACTCTTGCTCGTTTTGCCTAGGACCTCCATAACAGCTGCTATGCCCACTCAGGATAGGTCATCAATATCAGATTAGTGGGGGTCTGACACCCAGCACCCCCACCGATCAGCTGGTTGAAGAGAAGTCACACGCTGTGTGAGTGCAGCCTTTCCTTCATTGTTTACCTGCTCTCTGTCGACACTGCCGCAGCGAGCAGGTGTAATTACAAGGAGCCATCCCATTCACTTCTATCGTTCCTATACACTTGAATAGAAATGAGCCATCCCATAGAAGTGAATGGGGAGGCTTGTAATTACACCTGCTCACCACTGCACTGTCGACGGCAAGAAGGTAAACAATGAAGAGAAGGCAGTGCTCACACAGAGGGTGGCTTTCTCTTCAACCAGCTGATCGGTGGGGGTGCCAGGTGTCTGACGCCTGCCGATCTGATATTGATGACCTATTCTTCTATTTTTGCAGATGAAACCAAACTTTGTAATACAGTCAGTCTATGGAAGATGTTAATAGGTTACACACCGACTTGGACAAATTTATTGTTTAGGCCTCCACTTGGCATATGAGGTTCAATATAGATAGATGTAAAGTTATGCACTTGGGGGCTAATAATCTGCATGCAGCATATGTCCTACGGGGAGTAAAACTGGGAGAGTCACTTGTTGAGAAGGATCTGGGTGTATTAGTAGATCATAAACTAAATAATAGCATGCAATGTCAGTCAGCTGTCTCTAAGGCCAACAGAATTTTGTATTAAAAGAGGTATGGACTCGTGGGCAGAGATGTAATATTGCATTATACAAAGCTTTAGTACGGGCTCACCTGGAATACACTGTTCAGTTCTGGGCACTAGTTCATAAAAAAGATGCCCTGGAGATAGAAAAAGGGCAAAGGAGAGCAACAAAACTAATAAAGGGCCTGGAAGATCTTAGTTATGAGCAAAGATTAAATGAACTGAATTTGTTTAGTCTTCAAAAAAGACGTCTAAGGGGGGACAAGATTAACCTGTACAAATATATGCATAAAATAAACTCCAGCACAAAATGCAATTTAATTGTTGTTTATTTGATTGTTTCTGCGGCTGCAATAGTGTAACGTTTCGGCTGTGTGGCCTTCTTCAGACTAATGCCACTTGTGAGAATAAAGAAGCAGATATGGAAGATTAAGTGCTATGGTAAAGCAGCAGGTTGTACTGAGTCATGGGAGAGACAGCACCCTTCTCCCATGATCCAGCGCCACCTGCTGGATCATGGCCGAAACGTCACACTATTGCAGCCGCAGAAACAATCAAATAAACAACAATCAAATTGCATTTTGTGCTGGAGTTTATTTTATGCATTACTTATGGGGTGGGAACCCTACTCCTAGCAACATCAACAGAGTGCAGCAAGGATCAAATCCTGTACAAATATATAAACGGATCATAAAAAAATATTGAGAAAACCTAATCTGTGTAAAAACCCCCTCAAAAAAGGGGCCACTCCCTACACTTGAAGAAAAAATGATTCAGTCATAAGAGGCAACAAGCATTCTTTACAGTAAAAAAAGGTTTAGATGACTTTTTATTTCAAAATAACATTGAGGCTTAAGAAAATGTATAGAAATCATGTTCTACACTCCCTTTTCCTTTGGTCTAGCTCCTCCTTAAAAGGCCTCATGCACATGGCCGTTGCTCGGCTGTAGCCGTATTGCGGCCCGTAAACAGCGGGTCAGCAATATGCGGGCACCGGCTGTGTGCTCCCTGCATCACGGATGTGGATCCATTCACTTGGAACGGAGGGAGGGTGTTTCAATCCGTGCCTCCGGACCACAACAAAATAGAACATGTTCTATTTTTTTTGCGGTGCGGATGGATCACGGACCCATTCAAGTTGAATGGGTCTTGATCCGTCCCAGCTGCCGCACGGACGTTGCCCGTTCAAATTGCAGTCCCCAATACACGGAACGGCTGTACAACAGCCGTGTGCATGAGGCCAAAGGAAGATGGACATTGATCCAGGGATTTTTTACGTGGATCGATATAGCAGGATTACAGGTTGGACTTTTGTCTTTTTCCAACCTCAAAAACTATGTAACTATTTAACTATGTAATCTGCTTGTGTAAACATTTCACTGATTACACAATGAATGAGCAAAGTTCTTGGATCGTTCATGCTGACACTTAAATTATCGTTTTCAGGCAACTGATCGCGCCGTCTACACAGCACTCTACTGCCGGCAAATAATGATTCTGTATGGGGATGAGCAATGGTATTAGTAATCACTCCTCTCCATGCTGTGGAGCTTAGGCTGAGTTCACAGCAGTTAATTGCATCAGTTAAGCCTCATTTACACGTCAGTGTTTCACGGACGTGTGGTGTACGTGTTCTCCACGGACAGCATACGTCCCCATTCATTTTAATGTGTGTATTCAGACAGTTTTTTTAGCACGGTCCGTGGGTCCGTGTTTTTAGCAGGGATGCATGCTCTATTTTGTCTGTCTGTGTTCACGGATCCATCATGTCCATTATAGTCTATGGGTCCGTGAAAACCATGGTTCACAGATCATTAAGAAGAGATGCTTTGAAAATTATTTTCCAGCTGTTCAGTGTCAGTAAAACACGGATGCAACACTGTCAGCAAAAAAAGGGCAAACGGACAGCTTCACGGATTCATCACTGACCACCTGCTCACGGATTTGAGCATGGACACAGACGTCTCAATGAGACTTTAGGGCTCATGCACACGAACGTACTTTCTTTCTGTGACCGTTCAATTTTTTTTTGCGGACCGTATGTGGAACCATTCATTTGAATGGGTCAGCAAAAAAAACTGAAGGTACTCCATGTGCATTCCGTTTCCCTATGTCCGTATTTCCATTCCACAAAAAATAGAACATGTCCTATTATTGTCCGCATTACGGACAAGGATAGTATTGTTCTATTAGTGGCAAGCTGTTCCGTTCCGCAAAATACGGAATGCACACGGACATCAAAATACATACGGTCGTGTGCATTAGGCCTTATTGTGAGCTAAAACCAGTAGTGAAGCCTACTCAGAGATAAGGTGGAAAGATTTGCACCCGTTTTGTGTTTTTGACCCGCACCTAGTTTGGCTCACAATTAGGGCTCATTCACACGAACGTGTGCTGCCCACTGCCATATTGCAGACCGCATTTGCGTATCCGCAATACACGGGCACCGTTCTGTGTGCATTCCGCATCATGGATGCGGACCCATTCACTTCAATGGATCCACAAATCCAGAGATGTGGAACGGTGCAGAACGGAAGCAAGGAACGGAACACTACGGAAGCACTACGGAGTGCTTTCAGGGCTTCTGTTCCGTGCCTCCGCACCGCAAAAAGATAGAACTGGTCTGCGATCCCCATGTGGCCTCCCCATGGACGGTGCCCATGCATTGCGGACCACAATTTGCGGTCCACAGCACGTGCACAGGCTTCACACGGTCATGTGAACAAGCCCTTAGGGTTGAACCAATTGAAGTATCTGAAGTGGACTTTGATCCGAAATTCAGGGAAAATTTGATTAGCCGCGAATTTCCTTGTGCTTCGGGTAACAAATCAATCTTCCCTGAAATTACGTTTAAAAAAAAACATATTCACCTAATGAATAAGGTGAATATTATTTTTTTGGACTAATTAACCCATGAAAGCCCTCATTTTTAATCTCAGATGCTGCGATCAGCAATGAACGTGGCATCTGAGGGGTTCAATGATGGGGAGCGGCACAATCATCGTTCCCCGTCATTGCGCCCGCTACTTACATGAAGCGAATTTCTTTGTGAAATTCGTCAAAGCAGCTGAATCGAATTTTATTAAACTTCACTCAACATTACTCACAATAAGGGTACTTTCACACTAGCGTTTTTCTTTTCCAGCATAAATACCGGAAAAGAACTGATCAGTTTTATCCCCATGCATTCTGAATGGAGAGTTATCCGTTCAGGATGCATCAGGATGTCATCAGTTCAGGCTTTTTGACTGTTCAGGATGGAGATAATACCGCAGCATGCTACGGTTTTATCTCCAGCCCAAAAAACTGAACACTTGCCTGAATGCCGGATCCGGCATTTTTTTCCATAGGAATGTATAAGTTCCGGAATGCCGGATCCGTCCTTGCGGTTTGCGCATGCACAGACCATTAAAAATGTGAAAATCAAAACGGATCCGTTTGTCCGTATGACAAACGGACAGACGGATCTGTTCTTGCAATGCATTTTTAAGACTGATCAGGATTCTGATCAGTCTTAAAATGCAATCAGTTTGCATGCGCTTTGCTGGATCTGGCAGGCAGTTCCGGCGACGGAACTGCTTGCCGGATCACTTTGCCGCAAGTGTGAAAGTAGCCTAACTGATGGAAATAACTGTGCAAATAACTGAAGCGTGAACTTGGTCTTACTCCAATGACGAGCAAGTGCTTCCTTCTAGATCTAGACAATCGTTTTCTACATCGGGCCGTGTAAATGGAGAGGCACTGTATACAGGTGAAATTTGAAAAATTAGAATATAGTGCAAATTTCATTTATTTCAGTAATGCAACATAAAAGGTGAAACTAACATATGAGATAGCCTCATTACATGCAAAGCGAGATATTTCAAGCCTTTATTTGGTATAATTTGGATGATTATGGTTTACAGCTTATGAAACCCCAAAGTCACAATCTCAGGTACCCTTTGCTCAGGGGGATATGGATTAATTAGCTGACTAGAGGGTGACACGTTGAGCCTAGAATATTGAACCTTTTCACAAAATTCTAATATTAAGCTGCATTAATGCAATTCCTTTTACTTTGCATTACAGAAATAAATGGACTTTTGCACGATATTCTAATTTTACATGCCACGCCCACAATTTTAGACCTGAAATGAGTGGGACGAAGTCCCATCATCTGCGCCTGCAATGCACCTAATATTGGCGTATATCAGTATAATAAATGACCTCCTAGTTCCTGGTGCAGAACCAGATTTTTATTGATATTATATTATGTAGATTAATACATTTTTCTCCACTATCTAACAAAATATTTTGCCACCCTATGATGGGCAAGCATCAGACCAAACACATATAGGCTCAGACTGTATGCATGCTGGGCTTTGTTGTCCTATAATAGACAGAAGGAGCTGCTACCCTCCGTTTCAAGTGTCAGACAATACGGAATAATTAGTATTGTTGTGGAATGTCACAATACAGTTTTGATATAGTTTTTGTCCCATGTGTGGTTCTTCTTCTCACACCTGCTTCTGCCTTCTACAATCTGTTGCAGTCCAGAAAGGAATGGTTTAACAGCTCCCGACCCACTTAATTAGCACTTATCTCTCTTGTGCTAATTAGCTGGTAGAAGTGCTCACAAATTAACATCAAGGGGCTGTACAGACACTGTCAGGGTAAGCACTGCTTTATGTGATAGATGCAGATTAACTCACTGTGTGCTGGAGCCTAATCTAGAACAACATTAAAGGGGTTGTCTCACTTCGGGAAATGGCATTTATCATGTAGACAAAGTTAATACAAGGCCCTTACTAATGTATTGTGATTGTCCGTATTGCCCCTTTTGTTGGCTGGATTCATTTTTCCATCTCATTATACACGGCTCGTATCCAGGGGTTATAGCCACTGCTGCAATCCTCATCCAGCAGTGCTGAATTATTTGCGGTTCTGGGGTCACGGTTGCGGCAACTTGCAACTCTGGTAATGGTGTGAACATGCTATGAAGGTTATAAAAGTGGTACAAAATTGGAATATGCAAAATGTAGGATATAAGCGTTTTCCCACTCATCATATTAAGTGAAGCCTTGTGCTGCGCTATGCGCTTCAGTCTCCGGCACAGGCGCAGTACAGGAAAGCGGCTCACAGTACAGAAGAAAACTGAAGGCTACCCTCTTTCCACTACAATGCCTGCACCAGATACTGAAGCGCACAGCGCAGCGCCAGACTTTAGGAGATGTCAGGGAACAGGCATGATTACATTTACACTGCATGCCCCTATCAATCAAAGTGCAGAGGGCACGGCAGCTTCAGAGAGAGCTGACCCTCTGTGTGTAACAGGAACACCCACTTTGCTCCTAGAGGCTCATTTGCAAATATTAAAACATCATTTTTCTCAGCAGGCATAGAAAATAATAAATGAGACTAGGGATGCTGGCCCGTCCCCTTCCCCGCCCATGCCACGCCCACTTTTTTAGACCTGGCGTGAGCAGGAAAAAGTTGCAGATTGCGGCGCACACCGCAATCTGCGCCGGGAAATAATCCTAATATAGGCGTATTTCAGGTTAATAATTGACCCCCTTTGCCTAAGTCTTTTTTTTTTCGTCTAAAATAACGGATCTCAGGCAGAAATGGCTAAAACGGATGCATAACGCATGCTAAAAATACAGGATTCATATTTTCTCATTTTCTGTTCTTCTGAGGGATTAGAAAAATGGAAAACAAAACGGTAATGTGAACTTGGCCTAACAAAGCGGAAACTAGCCCTGTACCGCACATGCGTCCAGATATCTCCACATTCACTGCTCCAATTGCTCTATTAGATTATATTTGACTTTGTGTAATAACTTCATAGATACATTTTTACTGTAAGAAACCCATTTCCCGAACTCGGGTTCGGTTCCAAGTGGTACCTTGGAACCGAACCCGAGTTCAGGAAATAGTTTTTTACAGTAAAAATTAATCTATGAAGTTATTACGCAAAGTCACGTGAGACTTTGCAAAGTAATAACTTCGGCTTATCTGATCCAATACATTCTAATACTGTACAGAGCGCTTACTCCGTACAGTATTGGACAGAAGTTTTATGCAAATAGACTTCAGATGTTTCACCCAAAGTCGATTCGCTCATCCCAAATTATATTCATCCTGGTAGCTCAAAAGGGTGTGTCCTTTCTGATGCAGCTCTCTCCCTGTAACTGCCACAGCCTCTAACAGAACATATGGATGGTGGTGGTTGAAGATTTAAAGGATAACTGTAATTTTTATTTTTTTTGCTAGTTTATTAGAGCTAGGCATGTATACGTGAGTTAGTCTGACAACGATTGCCAAAAGATCTGTAATTACTTTATAATACCAGCTTTTATTAATGTCTCCTGTCCTTTTCCACTGCTCCCTTAAAAGACCGTTGCAATGGTTCATCTGCCTCCGTCTAGGAAGACGGAGGGGCGGTCCTTCACAAAACACATGCCTGCATTAGGCTTCAGAGTGAGGAGGCGTGTCTCTCAGTAATCCAATCTGATTGGCTGGCAGGAAGCTGCTGCCTACAGCAAGTGTGTATGTGACCTGAGGGAATGCATTTTTGGCCTCAGAGAACTGGCAGAGGAGCCATCTTGAGAAGATCCTCATAATGTAGGATTCAAAACAGCCGTAACTAAGGGGAAAACTCAAGGAAAACAGTGGTAAGTGAAGAAACTAAAGATTACTTTATGTATAATGCTGCTGCAGCAGTAACATATGCTACAATAGATTTTTTTAAATGTAAATATGACAGTTATTCTTTAAACTAAGCACGTTTGGCCAGCTTGATGAGACGGACAAAAATAAGGAGAAGAACAAACAGCGGTTGGCGCTATACAGATACATTTTATTGAATCGCTCACTGATTATAGTAAGTTTTTAATTACATGCAACTACAAAAGTATTCAGATCCAGGCGCTTGTTAGAAAAATTTACAATATGTTTAAGTGTGGGGAGATATAATAGAATGCAACAAACACAAAATAACATATTAATTACTCTTTAGTAATTGCATGATTTTGCTATTCCATGACGTAAAGTCATGATTTTATAAAAGACACGGAGGCAAGTATTGCTTAACCTTTTCTTTACTGTACACCAATAGCAGCAAAGAATACAATAGTAGGAAAATGGAAACCATAGTGATAGACCACTCCTCTCCCCAATCCCAGTATAATAGGCAGCACCTCCCCATACTATTCCTCTTTCTTGGAGATGCGACCCTGAACCATCAACGAACAGTCCAGAACACCGAAAAATCAACCATCCCGAAATCCGGCCGGATAGCTATCGGGAACCATCTGTGAACTGGGACTAAACCATCAACCGGTGACGAAGCATCAACAATCTGGAATACTTCTCAGCCGTATCCATAGAACTCTAGTCCACGTGATGAAGTCCTGGGACAAAGTGAGGGTCCTTAAACGGCACGAACAGTGTAGGATCACCCTGTGAAGATATAAAATAAGAGCACCAACGTTAAAGCTGTACCAGAGAAATTGCCCTTGCCAAGACGTAACATTTTTTAATTACTGGAGCAACTAGAGCTGAACGAGGCAGACAAAGAACCAATAGAAAACGTCGTAATCTAAGCATATAAAAGGCCAAAGGTAAGGAGGTAAAACAATACTTACCCACCTGAGATATATATCAAACAACAGGCGGGAATTGGTAGAACCTAAACGGGTGGGACAATACTCGCTTCCGTGTCTTTTATAAAATCATGACTTTACGTCATGGAATAGCAAAATCATGCAATTTTATATCAAGACACGGAGGCTCCTATTGCAAGTTTAAAGTTGGTCAATAACGGATGAGAAAACATGTGGCGGAGGTCAAAAGTAAAATTCTCTGAAAGTGGATTTGCGGGACCAGTCCGCCATCCTCATCAAGTCTTCCAGGCTTGCACCTGAAGTCATAATAGAAGTGGCTGACGCCCCACGGGCGGAATGGGTGGCAAAAATGGAACTATCCACTCCGGGCAGCAACAACACCCACTTCACCCAAGGTAGTGCGAAGGGTTGGCAAATTGAGAGAAAGAGCTGCGGGGACGAGACCGAACGATGAGCCGTCGTCCGAAGTTCATACTCTCTCAAACAGGCTACCGGGCACAACAACGGGGAAGATGGCAAACTGGGATATGAGACCGAACGTAGTTCGTCTCGGGCTTCCAAATCCAGGGAGACCGTGTCTGCGTATGATGCACCCTTGCGAAGATGCGCGGTCTTCAGACGTTGGAGGGCCCGGTGATGGAGGAGGGCTGGGATCACTGCCTGGATGGAGGAAGACAACAGGCATATTATCCATGCCAGGTGACGCAGCGACAGCTGGGGGCGTGTTAAAGTGCGACATAGTTCTTTGTGAATGGAGCGTATCTTGGCCGGAGGGAGGCTGAGAGACTCCGCCTCCGAGTCCACGGTAAACCCGAGGAATTCCATATGACGGGAGGGGGACAGGCAGGATTTTTCCCAATTGAGGAGAAAACCCAGACGAGAGAGGAGATCTATCGTCCACCGAAGGTGTGTCAGGAGGATCAAGCGGTCCTGCACCATAAGGAGAATGTCGTCCAAATATACTATCAGACGAACACCTTGACTGCGCAGCCAAGCCATGACAGGGCGCATGAATTTGGTGAAACACCACGGACCGGAGGAGAGTGCGAAGGGGAGGCATGTGAAGCGCCAAACGCCGCCTTTCCAGAGGAAACGTAGTAGGTCCCTGGAGGCTTCGGTCACTGAGACCGTTAAGTACGCGTCCTTTAGATCCAATTTTGGCATCCAAACTCCTTGAAGGAGCAAATCCCGCAGGAGATGGATGCCCTCAATTTTGAAGTGGCGGTAACGTACCAGAGTGTTCAGGGTCCGGAGGTTGATAACTGGGCGGATCTGCCCGCCTTTCTGTTGTACCAGGAAGATGTTTGCTCAGAACCCCCATGGGGAAGGAAGGCGCAGGTTCTACCGCACCTTTCGAGTGGAGGGCCGAAATCTCCTTGTCTATTAGGGCGCGGTCTGTTCTCGACAGTACCATAAGGTGAGGAGGGGGAAGATGATGCAGGGTCTTGACCAACTCTATTGAAAACCACTTTCCGGTGGATAGCACCCAAGGATCTGAGGTTATGTCCAACCAGGTTTAGAAAAAATGAGTCTGGCCCCTACACAGATATTGGAAAAAATTTAGGGATGACAACTTACCGTAGAGGCGTCTGGAACCGGGGCTCCCTCTGAAGCCTCTGGAGCGCCATGGTCTTCCACGGGACGGGAAGAAAGGTGACTGCTGTCTCACCTCCTGGTAGGGTGGTGTCTGATTGTAGGAGCCTCGTCCCGAACCTCGGGAGTGGTAATTAGACTAGCCGGACAGACGGCCCCTGCTACTGCCGGCCCTGGTAGAGACCCGACCCTGAAATGCCCTCTTCATAGAGGATTGAGCCTGTCTAAGGCTGTAAAAGTGCCTACGAAGCGCCCCAGATCTTTAATAAAGGATTCCCCAAACAAAAGGCCTTGGGTGTCTTTGCCTGCCTCAGTGAGGGCAAGGTTAGCCAGTTTGGGTTCAATTTTAAAGAGAATGGCTTTACGCCTTTCTATAGAGAGGGAAGTGTTTACACTGCCCACAATGCAGATAGCCCTCTGAAATAGAATCTTGTATTTTGAGCATCCATAAAGCCTCTTTCAGACGGTCAGTATATAGTCAATATTTTTAATCACTATTTTATCAGTAGCTGTAAGCCAAAACCAGGACTAGGTCCAAAACAGAGACAAAATGTAATAGAAATATCTGCATCTTTTCTGTGTTTTCGACCCACTCCTGCTTTTGGCTTACAAATACTGATCAAATACTGACCATGTGAAAGAGGCCTTACTCGGGTGGTTGCAGCCCCAATTCAAGTTTACATGCCCAGTAGTCCAGCGAATCTTGGATCTGGGGTGACAGGGTTCAGTCCAAGTATGCCACCACCTGCTGGTTGAGGTCTGCTGAATATCCTGCTGCTGCTGTGTGGTTTCTTCAGTAGTCAGCTAAAGAAAACTGTTCATCAGAGACTCCAGACTGAAGTCCTGCATATAGAGCTGGAAGGAGTGTGAAGGAGTGGAATGACATCATTAATCCCGTGGTTCTGCCAACTATCAAATAAAGTGGCCTCCTCAAAGGCATGGTAAGAGTGGCTGAAGTGCATGCACAGTTTCCTGGACATTTTAAACAGCTCTTGCAGTTCATTGGAGGACTTGAGGAACCGGGTGACAACAAGATTGAAGACATGTGCTATGCAGGGAGCATGGGTCAGTCCTTCTTGATGCAGCACAAACAAATGTTCTTCCTGTTATCAGTAATCATGGTTTGTATCTCCAGTTGGTGAGGTAACAGCCAGTATTTGATTTCTTTATTGATGACACCGAGCTGTTTCTCCCTGGTGTGGCTCCATTCGCCAAAGCTGACAAGATGCAGAACCATGTGACAAACCTAACTTTGCTAGAGGACCACTGTGAACTGTGCCTTCAGTGGAGGGTGAAGACAAGGCGGATGATGAGGAGGCAAAGGAGGACATTGGCACAGAAATCCCACGATTACAACGCGGAGGCGGCATTGCCATAAAACGCCCAAGTTGCTGGTGTCCCTGTGTGGAACCATATTTATTTACCCAGTGGGCTGTAAACGATATATATTGTCCTTGACCATAGTTACAACTTCATACATCAGTGCTGGCGTGAACTCTCCCGGACACCGAGAGGCCCACGGGCTGGCCCACCTTCTGCTCAACGTATGTGTGCAGGGCTGGTACAGTTTTTTGGGAAAATTAATGTTGGCTTGGAACTCTCCACCTTGGGTGGGCAAAAGCCATCAGTTCTCTGAAATGTGCACAGTCAACTACATGGAAAGGGAGGGTCTGTAGTACCAGAAACTTTGCCAGGAGCACGTTCAGCTTCTGTGCCGTTGGATGATTGCACGCATATTGTTGTCCTTTTGCAATTGCCTCAGTGAATGCTTGGTGTCGAAACAAGTGACAAGGAGAAGGAGGAGCATCAGATGACATTAAAGTCATAAGGAAAGAACAACAAGCTTCCTTCTGCTGACATTATCAAGCCCTAACTGCTGGAGAGGGCGTACGGGACAATTTCTGCATCAGGCTGTAACACCTGTAAATGAGTGGCACGTTTTTTCCTACGCCACTTTATGGTGATGCTCCATGTGTTGACGCAGGGCCGTCATGCCAAGATTAACACGCTGGCTGTGCCATACCTTCTGCCCACATATCCTGCTCACATATCCTGCATGCCTCCACGCTAACGTCCCCCAGCGACTTGGTGAAAAATTCCCACACTGTCGAGTATGGCATTTTCCCTTCACCACTATGTGATGCCTGCCTATCGCTGCTTTTATGAACGCGTGCAGTGCTAGTGTGTTCCTCACAGGTAGGCTCCCGAGTAGCAGACGGTGTACCCCTCCCACATTTGGCTGCAGATCTTCTATTGCTTCCACCCTGCTGTCTCACGGGCACCCTTCCTCCCTGCTGTATAATGGGCACGCTGCCACCCTTGCCCCCACATGATGACGATGTCCCCTCTTTACCCGACTCCCACGTTCGATTGGCTACATCAGCATCTACATCTGTTTGGTCGTCAATTATGTCACCCTCTCCTGTTTTTTGTGCTCCTCTCTGACATCTCTCAATATGTGCTCCCACCCAACTGTCCTCATCGGTAGTTGCACGCCTAGAGGAGTCTGCAGCAGCCCTCTCCTCCAAGTTTGTGCTGGCCTGTATCTGCTGACTGTCCTCACAAAACTCATTCTTGCTTAAAAGCAGAGCTGAGCCAGCGGCTATAATTACTTTGCTAGCAAAAGGAGCAGCAAAAGCCAAAGGCAGGTTCAGGACCGCTGAGGGCACAGAGGCAGTTCCTGGGCCATGCCAACTAAGCGTGGTGTCAGAGGAACCCATAGATTCCTGGCTGTGTGTATCTGTGAGGGCACATAGCTTGTTCCTGGGTCATGCCAACTAAGCCTGGTGTCAGAGTAACCCACCGACTCCTGGCTGGGGGTGTCTGAGGTCACTTCAAAAGATATTGAAGAACGAGTCAACCATTCCAGTACAGCTGAATTGTTGGTGAAAACACAACCGCTGGATAACGCTGGCAGTTTTGGCCTGCAGCTGCTACCACCCCCTTCTTCTGCTGCTACTTGTTCTGGCTACAGTAACATTTTTGCCACTGCCCGTTCCTTTAGAAGGCCCAGGCAACTGTCTGTTGGCCATAATGTACAGTAACTATATCAGTAAAGTAACTTATTAACTATGAATTTCGCAGCAGTGGAACAAGATACACGTGACTAGTGATGAGCGGCAGGTGCCATATTGGATTTCGACGAAATTCGCGAATATTCTATAGAATATTTGTTTTATATTCGTCGAAATCGAATATTCGTCATTATTCTTGTTATCGCGATTAATATGCGATTTAAATAATCGCGTATTGCGATTTTAACTTAAAGGCTACTCTCCTATTGAAATAGCAATGCGATTAATTCAAGTTATAATAATCGAATTTCGATTTTAACTTAGCACTGCTATATTCCATATTCTTTAATTCTAGCATAATATGGAATATAGCAGTGCTAAGTTAAAATCGAAATTCGATTATTATAACTTGAATTTTTTTTATTTTTTTTTATTGTTATATTTTTTTCTTTCCCACTTCCCTAAAGTTGTTCTTACCTGTCCTTTGGATTCCTGGCTGCTCCAGTCAGTGCCCGTTGCCGCTTCTGCCGACTTCCGTGCTCATGGAGCGTCCCCATCACCATGGGAACGTCTCCATATACTAGAATGTACTGTCGGATTTGAGAATTACGTGAAAAATCGCAATTCGATTATTTCAAGTTATAATAATCGAATTTCGATTTTAACTTAGCACTGCTATATTTAATTCTAGCCTAATATGGAATATAGCAGTGCTAAGTTAAAATCGAAATTCGATTATTATAACTTGAATTAATCGAATTGCGATTTCAACTTGGACCTGGTTTACTATGGTTGGCTTGGTAGAATTAGCGAATATGACGAATGTATTCGTCATATTCCACAAAACGAATATAACAAATGTATTCGTCATATTCCACAAAACGAAGATAACGAAGTATTCTGCATCTTCGTTTTAGCTACCTATTCGTCAACTTCGCTAATTCTAGCAATCATATAGGAAAGTTTACTATAGAGACAGCTAAGTTTAATTCGCTATGCGATTATATTACTTTGCTTTTTTTTTATAAATAGAATAATTATAATAATTATCAGGTATTATAATTATTCTATTTTTTTTTTTTTTAAAAAGCAGTCATATAATCGCATAGAGAATTAAACTTAGCTGTCTCTATAGTAAACTTTCCTATATGATTGCTAGAATTAGCGAAGTTGATGAATAGGTAGCTAAAACGAAGATGCAGAATACTTCGTTATCTTCGTTTTGTGGAATATGACGAATACATTCGTTATATTCGTTTTGTGGAATATGGCGAATACATTCGTCATATTCGCTAATTCTACCAAGCCAACCATAGTAAACCAGGTCCAAGTTGAAATCGCAATTCGATTAATTCAAGTTATAATAATCGAATTTCGATTTTAACTTAGCACTGCTATATTCCATATTAGGCTAGAATTAAATATAGCAGTGCTAAGTTAAAATCGAAATTAGATTATTATAACTTGAAATAATCGAATTGCGATTTTTCACGTAATTCTTAAATCCGACAGTACATTCTAGTATATGGAGACGTTCTCATGGTGATGGGGACGCTCCATGAGCACGGAAGTCGGCAGAAGCGGCAACGGGCACTGACTGGAGCAGCCAGGAAGTCAGGAATCCAAAGGACAGGTAAGAACAACTTTAGGGAAGTGGGAAAGGAAAAAATATAACAATAAAAAAAAAAAAAGAATATTCGAAATATCGAATTTATATCACTATATTCGAAATATTCGCGAATTAGCGAAGTGCTGATATTCGCGAAAAAAATGTGATATTCGAATATTCGCGCTCAACACTACACGTGACGATATATTAGACCGCCCTTTAACACTGAGGCACAGTAAGTCTATCTGTAAAATAATGGATTAACTATAAATGTAGCAGAAGTTGAACAAGATGGACAAGGCGATATATTAGACTGTCCTTTAAGTCTGAGGCACAGTAAGTCTGTGTGTAAAATAATCTATTAACTATGGATGTGGAAGCAGTTGAACAAGATGCACACAGAGATATATTAGACCGCCCTTTAATTCTGAGGCACAGTAAGTCCATCTGTAAAATAATGGATTAACTATGAATGTGGCAGCAGTTGAACAAGATGCATGTGGCAATTACACTCAGCCTGCAGTCACCCTGCTGTGTCCCTAGGCAGTACAGTCTCAAAAATCTATCCCTACGATCTCCCTGAACTGTCCTGGCACTCTACCTATCCAATATTATTTTTTTTAACTGTTTTTATTCAACACTGTCCCAAGTGCATGAGTACTTGCCACATCTCTCCCTATGCTCAGCTGACAGTGAAATGGTGGAGACCGCGTGAGATGAGGTTTTTATGGAGCTGTAACATCACAGGGAGATGGCTAACAGCAGATTGGCTGGCTGCACGGCATTATGGGTGATCTCACATTCCCAGATTTCTTACTTTCACTGTGTAACACATACAGCCGCTATTTTAGAAAAAAAAAAGATTTGTTACCACAAAGCGTGAGGAATTTATGGTGAATTGAATTTTTCCAAAACTTCTCATCAAATTCCACTTCGGATGCTTTGTTTCACTCAACACTAGATGGATAGCATTAATTTTACAAGTACTGTCTTCAGTAAAATATTATAATACCAAGGGAGCAACAATAGTTTTGATTCTGAGGGCCCATCCTACAGTGTCATGCAAATATTGCCAATTTTATTAAATTTTTGGCCTTTAGGGCATGTTTTTTTTTTGGCTTTTCATCACAGCATTTCAAGGTCCATAACTTTTTATTTTCCTATTTTCTTCCTATTTCATGGGCACCATTTGATGGTACATTAACCTTAATTTATTTTTAGGGGAGGTGTAAAAAATAGTAAATTGCTATTGTTTTCCAGCTTTTTTCTTTACTTTATGCACTGTGGTGTAAATATAACAATATAACTATATTCTGCAGGTCATTACAATTGTGATTATACAAAATATGTCTAGATCAATTCATATTTTACTAATTTTGCACGTAAAAGCATGTTTTATGGAAAAAGTCATTTTTGTATCACAACATTCCAAGACCCATAACCTTTTAATTTGCCTGCCAATGTACCAAATTGAGGGTTTTTGGAAGGTTGGGGTATAGTTCTTTGGGTAGATTGGATTTATTGATATTTATTAACATTTTTGGCAGGGGAATGAGTAAAAGAATATTATTCTTGTCCATTATACGTCATACCCATGCAGTATAAATATTAACTATACTATCCGTATGTGGCATGGCAGCTATTGACTGTGGCATCTGAGGGGATAAACAGTTGGGATCAGAATTATCTCTGATCCTAGCCATAAGGGTGGTGTCACATGTAGCGGCTGTTACACAATCAAGCCAAGGCCAACATGAGGCTGCTATGCAGCCAAAAACCTCAAGTTTGTGCAGTTTAGAAATGAATTAAGAGTTAGCTACTTTCTTGATGGCTTTTAATAGATGTGTGGTTTGCCTAAACAATCAGCAAGCAGTTGACCCTTAATTCATTTGTACACCACACGGACCTCAAGTTTTTGGCTGCATCATAGTGGCTTCTTGGTTGGGCTGTACAGCAACCGCTACTTGGAGCACCACCCTTAGTACAGGACGTTAAATGTATAAAACAGCTGGCTCCTGCAAGTGATGATGTGGGCACCGCTCATTATATTGTAAAGGTCTGCAGCTGCCAAGGCTTGCTGGGAGTTTTAGTTCCTGCTCAGGAGCAGATTTTCTTTTATTTAAAATGAGTGTTTTTCACAGTAAATACCTGGGTACAGGATTGGGAGTGATACTGTCACACTCTCTCAACTTGCTTGCAACCTAGTGGGCTCTTTGTTTTCTTTAATCTCCTCTCCTCATTTTATCACTGCAAGAGAGAAGAAGGCCACACATTATGCAAGTGTAACCACTGTGCTTTGCAGAGAGTTCCAGCATGCTGGCAGATGGCAGAGAATGCTTGATGACGCCATCTGCAGCAAGAAGCTAAAAGCTAACTGTTTGAGGGGCATGGACATCTTTCTTTGTTTAGGAGGTGGGGCCCATGTTTGGAGACGACTGGCTCCACTGCTGTACTGATAAAACATGCAAGTGGCAAGGTCTTACGCCATCTTAACAATTAGTACCCCAAACAGAGAGTGACTGTTGCAGTCAGTTGCACTGCTGCTGCCCATTGGGACTCAGGCATGGCGATTGCCGAATTGCTTCAGCAGTGCCTGTAGGTGCAGGGAGAAGAGGGCAGAAGAGCTCATTACTGATTAGCTCAGGGGCCCAATTCTTTCCATACATATTCTACATATGGACTGCTCAATCCCTTATAATATGCTCACTGGAGAGTGTAGCTACTATAAGCAGCCATTTTGGATCAGTTCACTGACTTACATTTTATTATTCAGGTAGAAATAGGAAAAACATTTAGTTAGGAAATCTGATTATTTACAATGTATGATGACATTATCACCTTGAAGAAAGTTTATTCTGTCTTCTGGGATCACTTTCTTCCAAACCCCTCTGAAACACTCTTTGGGGCCACAAATAAGTAATATTAGTAGTTAACTATTATTTACCCTCTGAAAAACTACACTTACCAGCTGAATTAATGGTTGATACAGGGCCCTCTCCACAAAGTAATATGCACAGTTGAGGATATTACCTCCCACAGCTGTGCTGGTCCTTTTCCTTATTTCTTTCAAAGTGTAAATGTATTTTAAAGTATGAATCAATAATTAAAATGGGTTTAATGAAGACATTGACTTCGAGCAAAGATACAAAGTGTTTGGCAAACACAGCTGTGATACGGTCTAACGAATATAGTTTTATGAATATTAATGAACAGTTATGAATAATTATCAAGAACAGACTGTATTTCTATCTAATGTAAGGTGACCTACTGGAAGCATATTTCAGCAGTGAGATGGGAACAGAGGTAGTTCCTGCCAAATGTATGATTTCCGCTGATCCCTCTAATATCCTTGCTCTGCACATGTTCAATGGAACCCCCATCAGTATGTTCAGGACTGGCCTTAGGTTATATGGCACCCTGTGCGAGAAGTCTTATTGCTCCCCCCTTCCACACACACACACACCCCTCCACAACCATGATAGGGTATTAAATACACTAAATTAGTAGCATTAGTTTTAAAATGTAATTTACTGTTATGAAGAAAAAAATTTACAGGTAATGTTTAAACTCATAACAGTCACATTAAAATTGGAAAAACCCTCCCAAAAATGGCACTTTTTTATTGTAGATTTTTTAATTGTGCCTTAAGTAAATCTTGTTGGCGCACAACTCAGAATTGCATTGGTATATTTTTGGTATATTGATAGGATATGCCACTTAAATGTCCGATGGTGCAAGTTTCGCAACTGGGAGCTACTCCTATCTTAAGAATGGCGCACTAAAGTGAATGGAGAGCAAGCCACACATGCGCAGCCCCCCTCCACTTGCTACTATGGGACTTCCGAATATAGCAGAGCTATGGACATATTTTTTTTTGTAAGTCTTATAAGTCTTTTTTGTAAGTCTTTTTTTTGTAAGCTCAATACATAAATAAAGCACCCAGTGGCGTGCCTAAGGTGTTTGGCATCCAGAGCAGGTAGTTTTTTCTGGCACCGACTTCCCTGCCCCCGACAATACTTGAAAAAAATGTTACTACCTCACAGTAGTATTGCCCTCATTGTACAACCTTAACAGTAGTTTTGTCCAGATGTGTGCCCCATCACAGTAGTTATGCCCAAATTGTGCCCCTTCACAGTATTTATGCTCTCACTGTAAAACTATCACAGTAGTTATGCCCACATTGTACCCCCTTAAAGTACTTATCCCTTCATTGTGCCCCCCTCATTGTAGTTATGTCCTCCCTGTGCCCCTTTCACAGTAGTAATGCCCTATCTGTGTCCCCTTCAAAGTTGTAATGCCCTCTATGTGCCCCTTCACAGTAGTTATACCCTCTCTTTGCCCCTTCAGAGTAGTTATGCCATCACTGTGCCCCTATAACAGTTATGACCCTTCATAGTAGTAATGCCCTCTGTGCTCCTTCACAGTAGTAATGCCCTCTGTTCCCCCTTCACAGTAGTAATACCCACTCTGTGCCCCATAACAGTTATTCCCACCCCTTCACAGGAGTAATGCCCTCTGTGCCCCCTCATAGTAGTAATACCCATTGTGCCCCTTCATAGTAATAATCCCTATTGTGCCCCCTTCATAGTAATAATGCCCATTGTGCCCCTTCACATTAGTAATGCCCATTGTGCCCCCTTCATTGTAGTAATGCCCATTGTGCCCCTGTCACAGTAGTAATGCCCATTGTTCCCCCTTCATAGTAATAATGACCCATTGTGTCCCCTTAATAGTAGTAATACCTTCTCTGTCTTTTTGTAGTAGTAGTAGTAATGTCCTCTGTGCCCCATTCATAGTAGAAATGCCCATTGTGCCTCTTAACAGTAGTAAAGCCCTCTGTGCCCCCTCTGTGTTAAAAAACAAAAAAACAGTAACTACTCACCTGGTCCTGTTCCTGAAGCTCATACAAAGGATGATCTGGAGTTGGAGAGAGTACAGAGGAGAGCGACTAAACTGATAAGGCGCATAGAGCGTCTTAGTTATGTGGAAAAGATTAAAAGAATTACATTTATTTAGTCTTGAGAAGAGACATATAAGGGGGGACATGATTAACCTATACAAATATATAAATGGGCCATACAAAAAATATGGTGAAAAGCTGTTCCATATAAAAAGCCCTCAAAAGACAAGGGGACACTGCCTCCGACTAGTGAAGAAAAAGTTCAGTCTCCAGAAGCCTCAAAGCTTATTTACTGTAAGAACTATGGAGTTCATTTACTATGCTGAAATACGCCAGTGTTAAAATTGTGGCCGTGGTGTGTGCGGGGAAGGGGACTAGCTGGCAGGCCTGTCTCATTCACCATTTTCTAAGCCTGTTTTAGG
Organism: Bufo bufo; assembly: GCF_905171765.1. Lineage (NCBI taxonomy): Eukaryota > Metazoa > Chordata > Amphibia > Anura > Bufonidae > Bufo > Bufo bufo. The sequence continues at coordinate 87,239,329 of NC_053396.1, forward strand.
TGTACAAAATGGTCTAAATCTAAGACCGCTCAGAAACTGTCTTATATTTAGAACTGGCCTTGGATGCACCGAAGTTATGGAGAGGCCTGCTCTAAAAAACCTGTCTTAATAAATGTGTCCCTATAAATCTGTAGAACAGACTTCCTCAGGACGTGGTCACGACAGGAACAGTGGACAGTTATAAAAAGTTTTAGATTAATTCTTAAAAGTAAATAACATTAATGCTTATAAAAACGTGTAGAAATCTTAGTTTCATTTCCTTCTGGGTTTCACATACTCACCTATCCCTTGGTTGAACTTGATGGACTTATGTCTTTTTTCAACCATATTAACTATGTAACTAAAACTCCCAATATATCCAGGCTCTTTTTTATGAGGCACCAGTGGACATGGAGAGAGGTAAAAGAGGAGAGCATGGTGGCTCAGTTGTTAGTAGTGATGAGCGGAGTTTTCAAAAATTCTATATTGCTGCTACTCTGAACTTCGACAAGAAATTCGGATTCTTTACAAAGTACTTTGTCACGAATCACATTCCATTGTATGTAGTGGGCGCCATCCCCATCATTGAACCCCTCAGATGCCGTGTTCAACGCTGATGGTAGCATCTGAGAGTCACATTGAGGCCTTTCAGGGGTCAATCAGGGGTTAAAAAAATACACACTCACCTCATCCATTTGATCGTGAAGAGTCTGTGGAGGCCATCTTGATTGAAGAAAATGCACCAAATCTTGCATGCGATAACATGATGACGTGACCATTAGGCTGGTCTGGCTATCACTGATGATGTCACGGTGCCCGGCCAGTGCCTTGAAGTGGTGATGTCACACATCAGTGCACAAGAGATTTAGAGCGTTTTCTTCAAACAAGATGGCCAAACTGGTGTGGTGGATATTTTATTTTATTTTTTTACCGCCATTTCATGAAAAATAGATTAGTTACCATGAAGCGTTGGATTTGTGGCAAATTGAATTTTGCCTGAAATTCGGATCGAATTCCATTTGATTTGCTCAACAGTAGTGGTTAGCACTGGTGCAGCATTAGAGTCTTTGGTTTGAATCTAACCAAGGACAACATTTGCATGGAATTTGTGGAGTGTGGGTTTCCTCCGGGTAGTCCAGTTTTCTCCCACACTCCATACTGATAGGGAACATAGATTTTGAGCCCTATAGCGATTGATGATCATTTCTGTAGGGCGCTGTGGATTATGTCAGTGAGTAAAATAAATAAATAAAATACACTACAAATCCCAGCTGTTACAGGGCATCAATGGACATAACATAGAGAGGGATATAATAGGATAGAACTACAGTATAGAATGTTATTATGAGCTGTTAAAGGGCCTTACAGGGAGTGAGTATTAGCGAAGAACAACTCCTAGTATATGACCACTAACATCTCCACCACACAGCACAGGAGCTCTGCCCCTTCACACAGTGACATCACACAGGTTCTTTCTTCACCACGTCTCCTCTGCATTGCTGAGCTGTCTCTTCCTCTACACTGGTCACATAATAATGACATTACACATGTCCTTCTCTATCTCCTATCTTTCTCTGCATAGCTAGCTTCCCTACCCCTTATCCCCTGTACATAATTCTTAATTATGCCTGTGGGCACAGAAACAATTGAGTGCAGGGGCGTCTGGAAAACAGGTGAATCTACTGGGTGCCGGCAAAGGGTCCGTCTGGCGTGCCCTTTCAGGAGTCCAGGATGATGCACCCTGTGAAGAAACACACACATGAGGAGAACATAAAAAGTCCACGTAGATATTGATCTTAGTTATATTCAACCCCATGAACCCAGTGGCTGTTAAAAACAAGCTAATTAAAAACGGACAAAAATATTTTTTTATATCCACCATTCACCATTCCTTGGTCTTGTGGGAAGATTATATAGATCAGGCATTGTAAAAGTTTACCCATTACATGTAACCTTAAGGGGATGTGCTATCACAAAGTACCCAGTTGTTTAAATCACATTTTTATGTTAAACATGTTGACAAAGAATTTTTGGCAAGGTTATTTTTAATTTTCAGTGTTACTGTCTATATTTAAAAAAAAAAATAGCCAAATACTGCAGTTTCGTACTAGCCACTAAGCTTAATAATAGGCAATTATTGGTCTGGTAAGGTTTGCAATGACAGATATCACCCATATGTTGATAACACAGGATCCAACAATTACGATAGGTGATCACAACTTATTTACTCCCTTAGTATACAATGACCTCTGCACAGGTCACAGAGCATGTCTAGAAAACTCACCATAGAAATCAATGAGTCCCCTCCAGTCTGTTGTGTCTATGGCTGCTGGAAAGCATATATTTAAATGCAGTTGAAAGCAGCTCAGACAAGATGGCAGCCCTCATAATTGTGTTCAGAAATTAGAATAAAAAAGTCTAACAAAAGCAGATTTAAAAAATTATATGTGTCACTCTCTACAATGAACAAAAATATAAACGCAATACTTTTGGTTTTGCTCCCATTTTGTATGAGCTAAACTCAAAGATCTGAAAAATTTTCTACATACACAGAAGACCCATTACTCTCAAATATTGTTCACAAATCTGTCTAAATCTGTGTTAGTGAGCACTTCTTCTTTGCCGAGATAATCCATCCCACCTCACAGGTGTGGCATATCAAGGTGCTGATTAGACAGCATGAATATTGCACAGGTGTCCCTTAGACTGCCCACAATAAAAGGCAACTCTGAAATGGGCACAGTTTTGCCTTACTGGCGGGGGGTCTCAGAAAACCAGTCAGTATCTGGTGTGGCCACCATTTGCCTCACGCAGTGCAACACATTTCCGTCGCATAGAGTTGATCAGGTTGTTGATTGTGGCCTGTGGAATGTTGGTCCACTCCTCTTCAATAGCTGTGCGAAGTTGCAGAATATTGGCAGGAACTGGTACACATTGTCGTATACGTCCATCCAGAGCATCCCAAACATACTCAATAGGTGACATGTCCGGTGAGAACTGGGATGTTTTCAGCTTCCAGGAATTGTGTACAGATCCTTGCATTATCATGCTGCAACATGAGGTGATGGTCGTGGATGAATTGCACAACAATGGGAGCCAAATTTTCACCATCTATGGCCAATATCTATATGGCTTGGTGGGAGCAATGTTATTTATTTTTATCTAGCAATCAATGGGGTGCCTCCCTGGATTGGTACAGCCGTTATGTCGACGATCTGCTGTTTGTATGGTCGGGCGATCGGACGGCCGTGCCACTCTTCGGGGGCTACCTCAATAACAATATATGCAATCTTAAATTTACTTTCAGTGACGATGCTTCCACCATCCCATTTTTGGACCTTTCATTAACAGGCTCTGCAGAAAAATCAATTGTAGTCACTCATACTTTCCGCAAGGAGACGGCAGGCAACACCACACTCCGAGCGACATCCTGCCATCCCCGCCATGTTATTCAAAACACACCCAAGGGCGAGTTAATTCGAGCAAGATGTAATTGCTCCAATGATGCAGCCTGTCACAAAGAAATGGATTTGATAGCTAGCCGCAAATTCTCTGGCTGAGCACTAAAATCAGCTAGAGATTATGCCCTCAGTAAATCCCTATCTGACCTGATTTTCCCTGTGAATAAGTCCCATGATCATAGAAATCTGTCAGCCCCGGCTTTCGCCACCAGCTACAGTTTGGAATACCCTCCTATCTGCCAAATAATCAGGAAGAACCTACCTGTCCTGAGTTGTGACGAGCAGTGGGCTGACATTGCCAGTGCCGGTATTAAATGTGTAGCTCGTCGAGCACCCACTCTGGCACAGAAAGTGAGCCCTTCCCTGTTCTCTGATACAGAGCGGGGTCCACCCACTTGGCTGAGACACAAGGGTAACTACAAATGTGGCCATCGGGTATGTACTTGCTGTAAAGCAATTCAAATTAGGTATCACATCGTTTCTACTGCCAACCAACAATCTTGAATTAAAGCAATATATTAATTGCAATACAAATTACATGCTCCCTGTGCCACCTCCAATATGTGATGGCTTATCTCGGCAAAGAAGAAGTGCTCACTAACACAGATTTAGACAGATTTGTGAACAATATTTGAGAGTAATGGGTCTTTTGAGTATGTAGAAAATGTTTCAGATCTTTGAGTTCAGCTCATGTATAATGGGAGCAAAACCGAAAGTGTTGTGTTTATATTTTTGTTCAGTGTGGTTTTAAATGGCAGAACAAAATATAGGTGACACATTGCTTTCAAATCATTAAAGTTGAACACTAAGGCCCCTTTCACACGGGCAAGTATTCCGCGCGGGTGCAATGCGTGAGCTGAACGCATTGCACCCGCACTGAATCCTGACCCACTCATTTCTATGGGGCTGTGCACACGAGCGGTGATTTTCACGCATCACTTGTGCGTTGCGGGAAAATTGCAGCATGCTCTATATTCTGCGTTTTTCACGCAACGCAGGCCCCATATAAGTGAATGGGGCAGCGTAAAAAAAAGCAAGAATCCGCAAGCAAGTGCGGATGCTGTGCGATTTTCACGCATGGTTGCTAGGTGACGATCGGGCTGGGGACCCGATCTGTATTATTTTCCCTTAGAACATGGTTATAAGGGAAAATAATAGCATTCTGAATACAGAACGCAAAGTAAAATAGTGATGGAGGGGTTAAAAATTAAAAAATATTAACTCACCGAGTCCACTTGATCGCGTAGTTGCGGATCTCTGTCTTCTTCTGTAATGATGAGCTGCCGGCTAAAGACCTGTGGTGACGTCACATCACATGATCCAATCACATGATGAACCATGTGATTGGACCATGTGATGATCACAGTGACATCATCAAAGGTCCTATTCCTGTGCACAGCAAAGAAGAAGACAGAAGAGAAGCCGGGCTGCGCGATCAAGTGGATTAAGGTGAGTTAAATTTTTTGATATTTTTTTTTAACCCCTCCAGCCTTATTGTACTATGCATTCTGTATTAAGAATGCTATTATTTTCCCTTATACAGTCAGGTCCCTAAATATTGGAACATCGACACAATTCTAACATTTTTGGCTCTATACACCACCACAATGGATTTGAAATGAAACGAACAAGATGTGCTTTAACTGAAGACTGTCAGCTTTAATTTGAGGGTATTCACATCCAAATCAGGTGAACGGTGTAGGAATTAAAACAGTTTGCATAAGTGCCTCCCACTTGTTAAGGAACCAAAAGTAATGGGACATAATAATAATCATAAATCAAACTTTCACTTTTTAATACTTGGTTGCAAATCTTTTGCAGTCAATTACAGCCTGAAGTCTGGAACGCATAGACATCACCAGACGCTGGGTTTCATCCCTGGTGATGCTCTGCCAGGCCTCTACTGCAACTGTCTTCAGTTCCTGCTTGTTCTTGGGGCATTTTCCCTTCAGTTTTGTCTTCAGCAAGTGAAATGCATGCTCAATCGGATTCAGGTCAGGTGATTGACTTGGCCATTGCATAACATTCCACTTCTTTCCCTTAAAAAACTCTTTGGTTTCTTTTGCAGTATGCTTTGGGTCATTGTCCATCTGCACTGTGAAGCGCCGTCCAATGAGTTCTGAAGCATTTGGCTGAATATGAGCAGATAATATTGCCTGAAACACTTCAGAATTCATCCTGATACTTTTGTCAGCAGTCACATCATCAATAAATACAAGAGACCCAGTTCCATTGGTAGCCATACATGCCCACGCCATGACACTACCACCACCATGCTTCACTGCTGAGGTGGTATGCTTAGGATCATGAGCGGTTCCTTTCCTTCTCCATACTCTTCTCTTCCCATCACTCTGGTACAAGTTGATCTTGGTCTCATCTGTCCATAGGATGTTGTTCCAGAACTGTGAAGGCTTTTTTAGATGTCATTTGGCAAACTCTAATCTGGCCTTCCTGTTTTTGAGGCTCACCAATGGTTTACATCTTGTAGTGAACCCTCTGTATTCACTCTGGTGAAGTCTTCTCTTGATTATAGACTTTGACACACACACACTTACCTCCTGGAGAGTGTTCTTGATCTGGCCAACTGTTGTGAAGGGTGTTTTCTTCACCAGGGAAAGAATTCTTCGGTCATCCACCACAGTTGTTTTCTGTGGTCTTCCGGGTCTTTTGGTATTGCTGAGCTCACCGGTGCGTTCCTTCTTTTTAAGAATGATCCAAACAGTTGTTCTGGCCACGCCTAATGTTTTTTCTATCTGTCTGATGGGTTTGTTTTGTTTTTTCAGCCTAATGATGGCTTGCTTCACTGATAGTGACAGCTCTTTGGATCTCATCTTGAGAGTTGACAGCAACAGATTCCAAATGCAAATAGCACACTTGAAATTAACTCTGGACCTTTTATCTGCTCATTGTAATTGGGATAATGAGGGAATAACACACACCTTGCCATGGAACAGCCGAGAAGCCAATTGTCCCATTACTTTTGGTCCCTTAATATAAAACATGCTGCGTGAACGCATTGCACCCGCACTGAATCTGGACCCATTCACTTCAATGGGGCTGTGCAGATGAGCGGTGATTTTCACGCATCACTTTTGCGTTGCGTGAAAATCGCAGCATGTTCTATATTCTGCGTTTTTCACGCAACGCAGGCCCCATAGAAATGAATGGGGTCTGCGTGAAAAACACAAGCATCCGCAAGCAAGTGCGGGATGCAGTGCGATTTTCACACATGGTTGCTAGGAGATGATAGGGAGGAGCAACCCCATTAAAGTCTCACTGTATTATTTTCCCTTATAACATGGTTATAAGGGAAAATAATAGCATTATTAATACAGAATGCCTACTAAAATGTGCCTTGAGGGGTTAAAAAACAAACATTAACTCTCCTAATCGACTTGTTCGCGAAGCCGGCATCGTCTTCTTTCTTCTCCTTTTAGGACCTATCTTCATTCAGCAGGACCTGTGCTGACATCACCACACTCACCACGTGGTGAGGGCGATTACATCATCAAAGTTCCATTTGCAGGTCCTGAAAGAAGAAGAAAGAAGATGCCGGCTGCGCAAACAAGTGGATGAGGTGAGTTAATGTTTTTTTTTATTTTTTTATCTCCTTAAGTCACATTTTAGTAAGCATTCTGTATTAAGAATGCTATTATTTTCCTTTATAACCATGTTATAAGGGAAAATAATAAAATGAATAGAACATCTAACCCAATCCCGAACTTCAGTGAAGAAGTCCGGGTTCGGGTCTGGGCACCACATTCAGCATTATTTTTTACACCAAAATCGTTGTTTCTTGGCTGCAGATCGTCCTGTGAAAACAGGGATCTGCTGGGCAAAAACAATGAGCCTGTATAGGAATAAGCGATCATAGTACCCATACAGATGAATTGATTGCTGCATGTGATTACTGCTCTCACCTCATAATCAGACAATTATTGACATGAATGGTTTGGTACCGATAACTGTCATGTCAGTCGGTCTGTGTAAATGCAGGGTCCTGTACACTGCAAAGCATTGAAAGTGTTGACATCATTGTATTTCATGTATTATGTTTATGTACTACAAATCCCATAAGGTTGTATATGGAGTGGGAGGTCCCATGAGGCTAGACAGTGCTGGCTCCACCTTTCCTCTCTAGGAGGAAGATTCTGAAGTTAATGGCTGACTGCGGAGGGGTGAATACCTCAGAGCAACAAGGAGCAGCTCCTGTAGGGAGATTTATTTCCCCTACAGCCCACAAGCAACTTATGTGCCAGTCCTCAGAAGGGAAAAGATCCATAGAAGATTTAGTTAGCCAACAGAAAGGGATTGTGGATTTTGGCAAAGAAGGTAATCACTGCTAATCTGGTTACAGCCTCATCTGAATGTGGTGAAAACACTGCAAGCTACAAGCTGCCCACCATAACCAAAGGACAGGAGGGCCCCCTGTTCAGAGACTGTTTTCCTCTGAGGATACTGTGGATATCATATATTTATATACACTCACCTAAAGAATTATTAGGAACACCATACTAATACGGTGTTGGACCCCCTTTTGCCTTCAGAACTGCCTTAATTCTACGTGGCATTGATTCAACAAGGTGCTGATAGCATTCTTTAGAAATGTTGGCCCATATTGATAGGATAGCATCTTGCAGTTGATAGAGATTTGAGGGATGCACATCCAGGGCACGAAGCTCCCGTTCCACCACATCCCAAAGATGCTATATTGGGTTGAGATCTGGTGACTGTGGGGGCCATTTTAGTACAGTGAACTCATTGTCATGTTCAAGAAACCAATTTGAAATGATTCGAGCTTTGTGACATGGTGCATTATCCTGCTGGGAGTAGCCATCAGAGGATGGATACATGTTCTCATTCTGTTTACGCCAAATTCAGACTCTACCATTTAAATGTCTCAACAGAAATCGAGACTCATCAGAACAGGCAACATTTTTCCAGTCTTCAACAGTCCAATTTTGGTGAGCTCGTGCAAATCGTAGCCTCTTTTTCCTATTTGTAGTGGAGATGAGTGGTACCCGGTGGGGTCTTCTGCTGTTGTAGCCCATCTGCCTCAAGGTTGTGTGTGTTCTGGCTTCACAAATGCTTTGCTGCATACCTTGGTTGTAACGAGTGGTTATTTCAGTCAACGTTGCTCTTCTTTCAGCTTGAATCAGTCGGCCCATTCTCCTCTGACCTCTAGCATCCACAAGGCATTTTTACCCACAGGACTGCCGCATACTGGATGTTTTTCCCTTTTCACACCATTCTTTGTAAACCCTAGAAATGGTTGTGCATGAAAATCCCAGTAACTGAGCAGATTGGGAAATACTCAGACCGGCCCGTCTGGCACCAACAACCATGCCACGCTCAAAATTGCTTAAATCACCTTTCTTTCCCATTCTGACATTCGGTTTGGAGTTCAGGAGATTGTCTTGACCAGGACCACACCCCTAAATGCATTGAAGCAACTGCCATGTGATTGGTTGACTAGATAATTGCATTAATGAGAAATAGAACAGGTGTTCCTAATAATTCTTTAGGTGAGTGTATATCTGATGATAGAGAACGTTCACCCCTTTAGGCTGGGAAAAGGAGAGATTGACCAGTCTGATTGAGAGAGACTGTAAAGATTGCATTTCATGTGAATAGTGCTTGTGTGGATCACCTGCTGACTGGCTTCAGTACTGTGGATCTGTTATACCAACACTGGTCTCATCATTATACCACCCTACATTTGCACCGCAAGGTGCTGGCCTCATGACAACTAGTGTTGAGCGCGAATATTCGAATTTCGAATTTTTATCTCGAATATCGCAACTTCGAGATTTCGCGAATATTTCGAATATAGTTCCATATATTCGCGAAATCGAATATTAGTTGTTTTTTTTTTCCATCTGAAAATATATGATTCCTCCCTGCTTCTTGCTTGTGGGTCAATGAGCCATTGGCCCACAAGCAACTGAATTGAAGCTGGAAGGAATCACGTTTTCAGATGGACCGGAATATTCGAAATAAAGAATATATTGCTGTATATTCAATTTTAGAATATTCGTCCTATTCTAATCTAAACCAATAATCTCGGTTATAATATTCGAGTTCACGAATATTACAACAGAAAAATCGTAATGGTTAATACGTGTGCCCGAGCGCATGACAAAATCGTTATTTAATCAACTTCAGCATACAACACCCCGACAAGCGTCCCCGTCACCATGGGAACGCCTGTGGGTTAGAAAATACCATCGGATCTGAGTTTTCCCTGAGATCGTAAAACCTCAGATCCGATGGTATATTCTAACCCACAGGCGTTCCCATGGTGACGGGGACGCTTGTCGGGGAGCAGTATGCCAAAGTGGAATATTTTTGCTCTAACTTCGTCTTTTAGAATATTCTTAATATTGCTCTAACTTCGTCTTTTAGAATATTCGTAATATTGCTCTAACTTCGTATTTTAGAATATTACGAATATTCTAAAAGACAAAGTTAGAGCAATATTAAGAATAATCGTAAAATACACATAGATTGTAATTTAGCTAATATAGTGCTATAATCCTTTTTTTTTTTTTGTCTAATTTTTTTTTTGCCTCTTCTGAACTTCAGTTTTGGAAAATATGTACACTATTAAAAAAATTACGTTAGCAGTATATTAGCTAAATTACAATCTATATGTGTATTTTACGAATATTCTTAATATTGGTCTAACTTCGTCTTTTAGAATATTCGTAATATTCTTGTAACAGGGTTCCGAAGGTGCACTCAGTCCCCCATTGCCCGCAGAACTGTTGCTTAGCTTTGGGAATGAGGATCTGTGTTTGACCTCATTCCCAGGGCGGCTTCACTGGTGGGTGGCTCCCTGCTCCTAAGTCTGCCTTGAGCACCGAGCTGATCACTCGGTGCTCAACTGGTTGGTCTGTCGGTCATGTGACGCTGGCCACGTCACATGACCCTCACTCCCCACTATAAATACAGGCAGCCTGCTAGCCACAGGTTGCCTTTTAATTTCTAGGTTCCTGGCTATTTGTTGGACTACTGAATACTCACTGATTCCGTTCCCTGACAATCCTTTTGCCTGCTCCTCCTGTACTGCGCATCCGTCCTGGTATTGTGACCTCGGCTCCCACCTGACTACTCTCTTAGGACTCCTCTTGTACTTCTCTACTCTCCTGGTATTTGACCCCGGCTTCTCCTGACCATACTTTGCTTAAACCCTTTGTACTGCGTAGCTCTCTTGGTTCTGACTCGGTCCGTTCATGTTCCGTATTTTGTCTTGTCTGTCTTCCCTGCACGTATCCTAAGTTAGGGACTGTCATCCAGTTGTCCCCTGTCAACAGGACTCGTGAGGCAAGTAGGCAGGGCCAGGGGTGAGGGTGGAGGGCAGTGGTCACTATCCTTCCCCCTGTGTGTGTGTGGACGTGACCGTTATAGATTAACAGGCCCAATAACCACTGTATCATGAATCCTCTTACTTCCCTGACTGACCATGTCTCTAACTTGACACAGAGGGTGCAGGAGCTAGGAGAGAAACTCCGTTCTTGTGAGTTAGGGCAAGGTTCTTCCACTCCTCTGTCCTCCACTCCACATTTTGAACCCCAGATCAAGCTCCCAGAACCCTTTTCTGGAGACCGGAAGAGGTTTCTCTCCTTTAAGGAGAATTGCAAACTCTACTTCCGTTTGCGCCCCGTGTCCTCTGGTCCCGAGAGCCAACGCGTGGGGATTATCATTTCACTACTACAGGGTGATCCCCAGGACTGGGCATTTTCGTTACCTCCTGGGGCCAGTTGTCTAACTTCTGTGGAGGTTTTTTTTCAGGCCCTGGGTACCCTCTATGACGAACCAGACAGGGCCCTGGTAGCCGAGACGGCTCTTAGGGCACTGGTTCAGGGCCATCTCCCTGCGGAGGAGTATTGCACCCAATTCAGACGGTGGTGTGTCCCCTCAGGATGGAATGAACCAGCCCTGAAGAGTCAGTTTAGGTCTGGTCTATCTGATAATTTAAAAGATCTATTAGTCAATTACCAAATTCCTGAGACCTTAGAGGAGATGATGACCCTAGTTGTCCGACTTGACAGACGAGTTAGAGAGAGACGACAAGAACGACAGTTCTGTTCTCAGATGGTGGTCCAGCCAGAGGCCTTTTCCAGGGACAACACTGAGGTCTCCACCGAGGAACCCATGCAGGTTGGCATGACCCGGGGTAATCTTCGTCGCAGACGCGGAGAGTGCTTCTACTGTGGAGATCCTGGCCATTGGATCAACAAGTGTCCTAAGAGGGTCCTCTCTGACAAGTCTCCTAAGGCAAGACAACCTAAAGACCAGGTACACCCTGATTTTTCTAAAGGTAAGCTTTTGGTACCCATAACAATTTCTCTGGGGGTTAATAAGTGGCCGGGTAAGGCCTTTATTGACTCCGGTTCAGCGGCCAGCTTTATTGACTTTGAGTTTGCTTGTAAATTGGGTATTCCAATGTTTGCTTTACCTACACCTATCCATGTCATGGCTATTGATGCTACTCCCCTGATTGGTGGTACGGTGAGGTCATGTACCTCTGAAATTTCTCTGTCCGTGGGTGTGTGCCACTCTGAGAGATGTTCTCTTCTAGTCCTGGAGAACCTACCGGTTGAGGTGGTACTAGGGTTGCCTTGGCTCCGTTTACATAACCCCACAATTGATTGGTCCAAAGGAGAGTTGGTGAAATGGGGACCTAAGTGTGACTCATGCTTGTCCGTCATCCAGGCTGGGGTTTCAGTAAGGTCTAATACATTACCCTCTTTTATTAAGGAATATTCTGATGTGTTCTCGTCCCTTACTCCAGAGGTTCTACCCCCCCATAGACCTTATGATTGCGCCATAGAGCTAATTGAGGGTGCCGAATTCCCTAAAGGTCGAATTTATAATCTTTCAGGGCCCGAACGCAACGCTATGGAAGATTATATTAAGGAGAGCCTTGCTAGAGGGCATATTAGACCTTCAGTCTCTCCTATGGGAGCAAGGTTTTTCTTTGTTAAAAAGAAGGATGGTGGTCTTAGGCCTTGTATTGCTGTTCAAAATAGATACTCTCTCCCATTGATTCCGGATTTATTTAACTAGGTTTTGGGGGCAACCTGGTTTTCCAAGATTGACCTGAAAGGGGCATACAATCTAATCCGAATCAAGGAGGGAGATGAATGGAAGACAGCGTTCAATACTCCGATAGGACACTTTGAATATCAGGTGATGCCTTTTAGACTCAGCAATGCCCCAGCTGTGTTCCAAAACTTAATGAACGATATTCTTAGGGAGTTCTTAGGTAAATTTATTATTGTCTATCTTGACGACATTTTGATATTCTCTCCTGATTTCGAATCTCATGTGTCCCATGTCAAACAAGTATTAGAGGTGTTGAGGGAGAACCAGCTATCCGCTAAGCAAGAGAAATGTGTCTTTGGTGTACATGAGATACTGTTTCTAGGGCATGTTTTGACTCCTCACGCCTTTAAGATGGATCCTGGTAAGGTTTTAGCAATTAAGGAATGGGTAAGGCCTTCATCCTTAAAGGCTTTACAACGGTTTTTGGGTTTCGCTAATTACTACCGTAAATTTATCATGAATTTTTCTGTAATTGCTAAGTTATTGACCGACCTTACTAAGAAAGGGGCGGATTTGGAGAATTGGTCTACCAAGGCCATTTCTTCATTTGAAACATTAAAAAAGGCATTTAGTAGCGCTCCCATTCTGATCCAGCCTGATCAGGAGAGACCCTTTATTGTGGAGGTGTATGCGTCCGAGGACGGCGCAGGAGCAGTCCTTTCACAAGGTCCTGCTAGCCTCACTAACCTGAGACCGTGTGCCTTCTTCTCTAGGAAATTCTCTCCCACGGAGAGAAACTACGACATAGGGAATAGGGAACTGCTGGCTATTAAATGGGCATTTGAGGAGTGGAGAAATTTTTTGGAGGGGGAAAGGTATCGAGTAACTGTTGTCACTGATCATAAAAACCTAATGTTTTTCGAGTCCGCTAAGAGGTTGAATCCCCGACAAGCCCGATGGGCTCTGTTTTTTTACCCGTTTTGATTTCTCCATTATGTTCAGGCCGGGAAGTAAAAATGTGAAGGCAGATGCATTATCTCGTAGCTTCCATGCTTTTCAACCCACTGAGACGCTGCCTGAATCCATCCTACCAGCAAACATCTTCTTAGCTGCTCTAACCCAGGATATCTCGGCTCGCATTAAGGCTGAACAACATCTGGCACCAGCATCCACCCCAACAGATAAGTTGTTTGTTCCCGTACAATTTCGTCTCCAGCTGTTGGGTGAGTGTCACGATTCTGCCTTTTGTGGACACTAAGGATCTGGTTTCTAGATATTATTGGTGGCCCACTCTGACCAGGGATGTCAAGTCCTACGTGTCAGCCTGTGAGGTTTGTGCCAGGTCTAAGACACCTAGGACTCGCCCTGCTGGTAACCTACGACCCCTACCCATTCCCAGTAGACCCTGGTCCCATATCTCAATGGACTTTATAACTGACCTACCGCTGGCGGAGGGTAAGACTGTGGTTTGGGTAGTGGTCGATAGGTTTAGCAAGATGGTTCATTTCATTCCCCTGTCTAAACTTCCGAATGCTAAAACCCTGGCGTCTATTTTTGTGAGAGAGATTGTTCGTTTATATGGCATCCCGGAAAATATTGTTTCGGACAGGGGTGTGCAGTTTGTGTCCAAATTCTGGAGGGCCTTCTGTCAAAGATGTAAAATTTCATTGTCTTTTTCTTCCGCCTACCATCCTGAGAGTAATGGGCAGACTGAACGCCTTAATCAGTCTGTGGAACAATTCCTGAGGTTGTATGTTGCTGATGACCAGCAATTATGGGTCAAATTCCTTCCATTGGCTGAATTTGCTTTGAATAACATAGAAACATAGAAACATAGAATGTGTCGGCAGATAAGAACCATTTGGCCCATCTAGTCTGCCCAATATATCTGAATCCTATGAATAGTCCCTGGCCCTATCTTATATGAAGGATAGCCTTATGCCTATCCCATGCATGCTTAAACCCCTTCACTGTATTTGCAGCTACCACTTCTGCAGGAAGGCTATTCCATGCATCCACTACTCTCTCAGTAAAGTAATACTTCCTTATATTACTTTTAAACCTTTGCCCCTCTAATTTAAAACGGTGTCCTCTTGTGGTAGTTTTTCTTCTTTTAAATATGCTCTCCTCCTTTACCGAGTTGATTCCCTTTATGTATTTAAAAGTTTCTATCATATCCCCTCTGTCTCTTCTTTCTTCCAAGCTATACATATTAAGGTCCTTTAACCTTTCCTGGTAAGTTTTATCCTGCAATCCATGTACTAGTTTAGTAGCTCTTCTCTGAACTCTCTCTAGAGTATCTATATCCTTCTGGAGATATGGCCTCCGTGTCAATTCTTCTGCTGGGGTCTCCCCTTTCTTTTGTAACCATGGTTTTCATCCCCGTTTTCATTCTGGGTCGTCCGTCTCCTCCTCTAATCCTGAAGCTGATAAACTCTCCTCCGAACTGTGCACAGTTTGGGCCCGGGTTTAATCAAACCTAGAAAAGGCTCAAAGTTCTCAAAAACTCAAGGCTGATAGGAGACGTTCAAGGGGGGTGAACTTTCAGGTTGGGGATAAAGTATGGTTGTCCTCCAAGAATCTATCTCTCAAGGTAGCTTCTAGAAAATTTGCTCCTCGTTTTATCGGACCATATAAGATCACGGAGGTGATTAACCCGGTATCATTTAGGTTGGAGCTGCCCGAGTCATTCCACATTCATAATGTGTTCCATAAATCTCTACTTAGACTATTTTGAACCGGTAGTACCATCGAAAGCCTCGCCTCCGCCGGTTCTTGTTAATGATGCTGCCGAGTATGTCGTGTCTAAAATAGTGGATGTCAGGAAGGTGCGTAACTCCTTGCAGTACCTGATTCACTGGAAGGGGTATGGACTTGAAGAGAGATCTTGGGTACCTGCCAGGGAGTTTCATGCTCCTAGACTGGTTCGTAAATTTCATTTAGAACACCCTGAAAAGCCATCGCCTGAAGTCTTGGGTCCCGTGGTCCCTCGTAAAAGGGGGGGTACTGTAACGGGGTTCCGAAGGTGCACTCGGTCGCCCATTGCCCGCAGAACTTTTGCTTACCTTAGGGAATGAGGATCTGTGTTTGACCTCATTCCCAGGGCGGCTTTACTGCTGGGTGGCTCCCTGCTCCTAAGACTGCCTTGAGCACCGAGCTGATTACTCAGTGCTCAACTGGTTGGTCTGTCGGTCATGTGACGCTGGCCACGTCACATGACCCTCACTCCCCACTATAAATACAGGCAGCCTGCTAGCCACAGGTTGCCTGTTAATTTCTAGGTTCCTGGCTATTTGTTGGACTACTGAATACTCACCTGCTTCCATTCCCTGACGATCCTTTTGCCTGCTCCTCCTGTACTGCGCATCCGTCCTGGTATTGTGACCCCGGCTCCCACCTGACTACTCTCTTAGGACTCCTCTTGTACTTCTCTACTCTCCTGGTATTTGACCCCGGCTTCTCCTGACCATTCTTTGCTTAAACCCTTTGTACTGCGTAGCTCTCTTGGTTCTGACTCGGTCCGTTCATGTTCCGTATTTTGTCTTGTCTGTCTTCCCTGCACGTATCCTAAGTTAGGGACTGTCGTCCAGTTGTCCCCTGTCATCAGGACTCGTGAGGCAAGTAGGCAGGGCCAGGGGTGAGGGTGGAGCGCAGTGGTCACTATCCTTCCCCCTGTGTGTGTGTGGACGTGACCGTTACAATTCTAAAAGATGAAGTTAGAGCAATATTAAGAATTTTCTAAAAGACGAAGTTAGAGCAATATTAAGAATATTCGTAAAATACACATATAGATTGTAATTTAGCTAATATACTGCTATAGTAATTTTTTTAATAGTGTACATATTTTCCAAAACTGAAGTTCAGAAGAGGCAAAAAAATTAGAGAAAAAAAAAGGATTATAGCACTATATTAGCTAAATTACAATCTATGTGTATTTTACGAAAATTCGTAATATTGCTCTAACTTCGTCTTTTAGAATATTTTTGAATATTACGAATATTCTAAAAGACGAAGTTAGAGCAATATTAAGAATATTCGTAAAATACACATATTAGCCTAGCCATAGTCAATTAGTCATAGGAACGTTGCCTTATTAAAAGAAAAATCGCAATATGTGATTAATTAAATCGCATATTATTTGCGATAAATGGAATAATTACGAATATTCGATTTTGACGAATATAACACGAATATTCAATCAAAATATTGACAAATCGAATATGGCATCTCCCGCTCATCACTAATGACAACTAGGACCCTGTCTCAAACTGTAAAACAGCAACATCAAGGGTACCTCAACCGCCATCAGGCAGGAGAACCCCAGAACCAGAGTTTGCCCCAAAGGGAAGAACCAGCGTACCCTTCCCATGACTGCATGCCAGAAAACTTTGAGTAAGTCTATTGCACCCATCTAGCCACCCACACTCATGTGCGTCCCTGCGACCTGGTCGCTGCATAAAGACTGTAAGTGTCTTGAAAGAAAAATTGTTGATAATTAGAGATGAGCAAATTTCTCAAAAATTTGATTCGGCCAGTTCGCCGAATTTAAAAAAATAAAAATAAAATTTGGTTCGATCCGAATTTATTCCTGGCGAATAATGTTAAAAAACAGCTATTTCCTGGCTGCAGAGAACCTTTATAATGGTGTAGAACACTGTGTCTTGTAGTAGCACGCATAGGGAGTGAAACAATACTGTCAGTCAGATAGAGATGACACGAGAATGGAATATTTGCATGTCTTCTGTGTTTTGTACCCACTTCTGCTTTTGGCTAACGATTCATAAGCCAATTCTGATGCAAAATAGGGACCATGTCATGCAAACCTTACAGCTGTTACATAGACAGGATACGTTGTGCGTCTCATTTTTCCTTACTTCTGACAGATCAGAAGAAGGGTCAAATAAATGATGATGTCAGCCAGGCCGAAAGACAAAATAGTGGCCCAGTCATGAAGTGGGGAGGGTGCGAACAGTATGAGAAGTCCACAGAGTGGCCCTATGACATAGTGGTGAGGTGGAAGCAGCATGAGGAGACCACAGAGTGGCACAATGACAGAGTCTGGAGGTGGCAGCAGCATCAGGAGGAGGCCACTGAGTGGAACAATGACAGTGTGGAGGTGGCAGCATCAGGAGGCCACATAGAGGCACAATGACAGAGCGTGTAGGTGGCGGCAGCAGCATCAGGAGGAGGCCACAGGGTGGCACAATGACAGTGTGGGGGTGGCAGCAGCAGCATGAGGACACCACAGAGTGGCACAATGATAGAGTGTGGAGGTGGTGGCAGCAGCATCAGGAGGAGGCCACAGGGTGTCACAATGACAGTGTGGAGGTGGCAGCAGCAGCATCAGGAGGCCATCAGAAGGCCACAGAGTGCCACAATGACAGAGTGTGGAGGTGGCGGCAGCAGCATCAGGAGGAGGCCACAGGGTGGCACAAAGACAGTGTGGAGGTGGCAGCAGCAGCATGAGAAGACCACAGAGTGGCACAATGACAGAGTGTGGAGGTGGCAGCAGCATCAGGAGGCCACAGAGTGGCAATGTGACATAGTGTGGAGGTAGCAGCAGCATCAGGAGACCACAGAGTAGCAAGCAGCATCAGGAGACCACAGAGTTGCAAGGTGACATAGTGTGGAGGTGGCAGGAGCATCAGGAGACCATAGAGTGGCAAGGTATCATAGTGTGGAGGTGGCAGCAGGATCAGGAGACCACAGAGTGACCCGGTGACAGAGTGGGGAGGTGGGTGGCAATACCAGTACAGCTGAAGATGGTGGGTGAAAGGAGGAGCACTTGGCATCAGATGTTTGGTATCAGGCGGGTGGCAGCATCAAAATAGTAGCTGAGGCAGGTAGCCAGAAGAAACT
This sequence comes from Bufo bufo, assembly GCF_905171765.1. Taxonomy (NCBI): domain Eukaryota; kingdom Metazoa; phylum Chordata; class Amphibia; order Anura; family Bufonidae; genus Bufo; species Bufo bufo. The sequence continues at coordinate 87,257,679 of NC_053396.1, forward strand.
GGTCTCCGTTTTCAAAGTGTTGGTGTGGCACCATGGATGAGCTAGTCTGATGCATCAGTCATTGGTGGGTGGAAATCCTGGCTGATCCATGCCTGATTCATCTTGACAAAGATCAGTATCTTCTCATTTTGGGTGGACAGGCGAGTTCTTCTTGGGGTAACTATGGCCCCTGCCGCACTAAACACCCACTCTGATGCCACACTACTGGCTGGGCAGGACAGCTTTTCCAGGGCAAACTTTGCCAGTTGCAGCCACAAATCCAGTTTAGCTGCCCAGTAGTCCAGCAGATCTTCAATGTGGGGTGGCAGGGTGCTGTCCAAGTATTCCACCACCTGCTGGATAAGGTCCTGCTCTAGGTCTAGCTGCTGCTGGTGAGTAGTTTCTTCACTAGGTGGGTGAACAAAGCTGCTCATCAGCGACTCTAGACTCAAGTTGCTGCTGATGGTGCAGGAACTGCTCCTATCCCCACACCCTGCCACAGCAACCATGGCAGAGGAACGTGAGTGCAGAGGGCCCTTCCCGGTCAGACCTGCGAGAGGATGGATGATGGCACAGATAGGCAACGTCCAGCTAACTGCATAGGATGTCTCTATAGTAGTTCCGTTTGTCCTCCCTCTCAGCGCTTGTAAAAAAGGCCCCTATTTTGGACCGGTAGCAAGGGTCTAACAAGGTGGAGAGACAGAAGTCATCCCTCTGCCGAATGCTGACAATTCGGCTGTCACTACGCAAGCAAGTGAGCATGCATCAGGCCATTTCTGCAACTGACTCAGAGGAACTCCCTACCTCCATCTCCACTGCATACTGCCACGGTGTGTCTGGGTCCTCTCCCTCGTCTTCCTCATCTCCCTCTTGCTCCTCTGGCTGCTCCTGCTCCTCCTCTCCTGTCACCTGTGTATAAAAACCATGCATTTTGCTACACATTGCTTGTGCTCCAATGTCCTCTTACTCCTCCAGCTCAGCCCCCACAGGGCTCATGTGGCCGTGAGATCTAGACGCTACGTCTCCAGTCCTGAGACCAGCCAGATTTACCAGCATCTCTTCCAGGACATAAAGCAGTGGAATGACGTAGTTCATCCCATAGTCCTGGCGATTGACAAATAACATGGCCTCCTATAAAGGGCCTGAGTAAATGGAAGGTGTCACGCATGAGCTGCCACTGGCTGACATTGAAATTACACAGGGGAGTACTCCTGTCCACTTGGATCATCAACAAATCGTTTATGGCCTTTCTCTGTTCGTATAGTCGGTCCAACATATGGAGGGTGGAATTCCAATGGGTGGAAACGTCGCATATCAGCCTATGTTGGGGGATGCCGTTCTGCAGCTCAAGGAGGGTGTGTTTTGTGGTGTACGAGTGGCTGAAGTGCATGTAAAGTTTCCTGGATGTTTTTAGGATGTCTTGCAGATGGGTGGAAGACTTCAGGAACCACTTGACAACCAGATTGAACACATGTGCCATGCAGGGCACATGGCTCAGCCCTCCTTAATGCAGCACAGACACCATGTTCTTCCTGTTATCGGTCACCATGGTTCCGATTTTGAGCTGTCGCGGGGAAAGCCAAGATTCGATTTCTTGATGAAGGACACGGAGCAGTTCCTCTCTGTGACTCCATTCGCCCAGGCAAACGAGGTGCAGAACAGCGTGACACCTCCGTGCCCTGAACATGTGGTATGCTGGAGGGGCACTGTGAATTGTCCCTGCAGTGGAGGCTGAGGACACGATGGAGGATGAGAAGGCAGAGGTGGACATTGTCGCAGGACCAATGGCGTGAGAACGTGGAGACAGAAGCAGCATCACCTGGCCAAGTTGCTGGTGTGGCTGTGCAGGAACCACATTCACCCAGTGGGCCGTAAAGGACATGTATTGTCCCTGACCGTAGTTACAGCTCCACACGTCTGCGATGCCATGCACTTTGGCAGACACAGACAGGCTCAAGGACTGGCCCACCTTCTGTTCTACATACGTGTGCAGGGCTAGTACTGT